>NC_133508.1:17375000-18635500 GCF_049354715.1 Callithrix jacchus | reverse complement strand
CTGATGGCTTCTGTGAAGTTGACATCTGTCCACTGAACATGCAATACCGGTTCCAATCTCCTCCTGTTTAGCGGAGCTTCCTTCCACACTTGATTTCATCTCGTAACTGCTTGTCCGCTAGTGGGACAAAATGAGTAATTTTCTGCCTTGGCAGTAAAATGAGAATTTTTATAATACAGGGCTTTGCTCACAATGAAACACAGGAAATAGGAAAATAAAAACAATTTTTCAAAAAACAGTGACTATGATCATTCATTTTAAGCAAAGGTAAATTAACTTCTCTAATCTCAAAATATAATGAACTCTGAAAATGTTGCCATAGATATTTGTAAGCTCAACTGTCCCAGCCTCTAAATTTAAGGTAATATGTTTGTGTTATTTCACCTACTTTTTTTTTAACCCTGGACTTATCTTCCGCTTTTCAGATAGCTTTGCTTAGTAATACCTCATTGTTAATAATAATAAACATGTCTTCCACCTTATACATTGGCAATTTTTATCGTATTGTCAAACAACAGTCTTATTAACTGTTTAGTCAAATTCAGTCAGTTCACCAGTTGGTAACCAGTTTTTTAAAAGAAGGCTTTCAAGGCTGGGCTCAGTGGCTCACGTCTATAATCCCAGCACTTTGGGAGGCCGAGGTGGGTGGATCACGAGGTCAGGAGTTCACGACCAGCCTGACCAACATGGTGAAACTCCGTCCCTACTAAAGATACAAAAAATTAGCTGTAATCCCAGCTACTCGGGAGGCTGTGGCAGGAGAATCGCTTCAACCCAGGAGGCAGAGGTTGCAGTGAGCTAAGGTCACACCATTGCACTCCAGCCTGGGCGACAGGGCAAGGTTCCGTCTCAAAAACAAAAAAAAGACGAGGCGTTCAAAATTCTTTATGAATGAATAGTGCTCCTCCTTCCGATGTTTTTATACTTATTTGACTTTTACATGTCCACTTTTTATCTGCAGCCCATCTTACTTTCACTCTAAGTAAGACAGCATTGAATGAGTAACATCCAAACTTCTTTCTCATTCTTAGCACCGCCATCCCCCGAAATCCATAAGCTAAAAACCTTAGGAGTATTCCTGGATTTTCAGCTTATTTTTGCCTCTTAAGACAATAGTGAAATCTACCAGCTCTGCCCAAAAATACACTGCAGCGGTTAATTTTATGTGTCAGCATGGCTGGGTCTTGGCACTCAGATATTTGATCAGGCACCAGACTGGATATTGCTATGAAGGTGATTTGTTTAAAGATAAGATAATCATTTTAATCGGCCAACTTTGAGTAAAGAAGCTCACAGGTCTCAATGTGGGTGGGCCTCATCCAATCAGGTGAAGGTTTTAAGAAAAAAACTGAGCAAGAAGGAGAAGGGGGAATTCCCCCAAAAAGGAATTCTGCCTCTGGACTGTTTTATTTTTGTTTTTGTTTGTTCATTTGTTGTTGAGACAGGATCCTGCTCCGTCGCCCAAGTTGGAGTGAAGCGGTGCAATCATAGCTCACTGCAGCCTTGAATTCCTGGGCTCAAGCGATCCTCCCACCTCAGCCTCCCAAGTAGCTGGGACTACAGACCTGTGCCACCATGCCCAGCTAATATTTTTATTTTTAGTAGAGACAAAATCTCACTTTGTTGCCTAAATTGGTCTCAAACTCCCGGGCGCAAGTGATTCTCCCACCTCAACCTTCCAAAGTGCTGAGATTACAGGCATGGGCCACCTTACCCAGCTCTAGGCTGCTTCAGACTCAAAGTGCAATATCAACTCTCCCCTGAGTTCCCGCCCCCGCACCACCACTTGCCAGCTTCTACAAATGTGTAAGCCAAGTTCTTAAATAACTCTCTCTCACCACCCTCTTCTCTCCCCCTGCTGTGTATACACACACACACACAACTCTAACTCTTACACATACCCTAATTCATTCTCTTTTCACCAACTCCATTTTTACCACCCCAAACCAAGCCACCATGGGCCAGCTCTAGTCTTCCTTTCTTGAAAATGGAATCATCAAAAATGGTAACACCTGATCTCCCAATTTTCTGGGAGGAGCCAGGCCTGATTTATCACCTGAAGCCAAATTGCAAAACCTACCTAATATAATAGGTAGTCTTCACTGAGCTACCTAAAAGAGTGAGTTTTCTTTCTGTTTTCACCACCACTTTTGCAGATTGTCTATGATGTATACCACATTGTGGGTGAATGCTCACTCAATAATAAAATCCTTTTCTTTCTCATCTACCTTTATGGAGAAGTTCTCGGGGTGGGAAGGAGATTGGGTTTCTAACCACAAGTCTGCAACTTAAACTCTGCAAAAGGATACCAGGGTACCCAGGAAAAATACAGGAAGCTTCTATGTTACTGCCTATTAGAAAAGACATGATTGAGACCAGTAACCTGCCTGCCCTCACCACCAACTATATACCTTTCAGGGCCGCAAACCCTCCAGGCTCACTTCCACATTAGTAACTTCGTGTTTTGAGTTCCTTCTTCTTGGGATGCTCACTAAGGTCATAGCTCAAGCGTCAACTTTTCTTTTTGAGACAGAACCTTGCTCTGTCACCCACGTTGGAGTGCAGTGGTACCATTTTGGCTCACTGGAACTTCCGCCTCCTGAGTTCAAACAATTATCCTGCCTCAGCCTCCCAAGTAGCTGGGATTACAGGTGCATACCATCACACCCAGCTAATTTTTGTATTTTTACTAGAGATGGAATTTCACCATGTTGGCCAGGCTGGTCTTGAACTCCTGACCTCAAGTAATCTACCCCCCTCAGCCTCCCAAAGTGCCAGGACTACAGACGTGAGCCACCATGCCTAGCCAAGGGTCAACATCTTAGCAGGCTAACCATCTTAACTCATTTTATTCTTTAATTTTTATTCTTTTATTTACCATATAATATCCATAACCATCTTAAAATATATTATTATTCTTTAATTTGTTTTGTTTGTTTGTGCTTTTGTTTTGAAACAGGGTTGCACTGTGTTGGCCAGGATGGTCTTGATCTCCTGACCTCAGGTGATCCGCCCACCTCGGCCTCCCAAAGTCCTGGGATTACAGGCGTGAGCCACCTTGCCCAGTCCTTTAATTTGTTTACTTGTGTTCTGTCCATATTCCTCTACTAGAGTGTAAATTTCATGAGAAGGGAAGCTTGATCTTTCTGATCTAGAGCTGCAGTCTCTCTTTGGGGAGCACAAATAGTCTCTCAATAAATAATTAGTTGAATGAAAGAAAGTATTTACTAAATCGGAAGCATCTTGACTAGTAACCCAGATAAATTATTTATTTAATAATAGATTAATGATTACAGGTGTATTGAATATTTGCTTTTCCCCCAAAACTTATTTTTACTGAAGAGCAATTAAGAAATGTGTATACTCATGAAAAGAGTACTTAGAAATGAAAAGGTTCTATTTCAATACATACTTATCTATTCTTGTTTCCTTTATTTATCTTTGCCAGACAATACAAGGAAATGTAAAAATTATCACCCTATGGTGACACGTTCATAGCGCGTTATTCTTCTCCCCGAGTAATCAGCATGAAGCTTTAACATCGTCTCTGCAGCATGTCTGATTTAAAATGTCATACTTTTTGCTCTGAAGACATATTCAAGATGTTGGCCAAAAGACAGCTTGTGACATTTTTAACATGTATAAACATCCAATTTTTGTCCATACTAACCATGTTTTTGTTATAGAAATTTGGTAAAGATTAATGGATGGACATAGCTAGGTTGCTGTTTTCATTTCTCTGCAATCTCATTTGCAGGATCTAACATGTGAGTTTCTTTTTTTTAATGCTTACACATCAGAAATTTATTTCCAGAATTGCAGCAATTCTCCTTCCATCCTAACTTGATCTTACTAATCTCATATTTATTTTTCAACAAATATTTGACAGACATTGACCACATGCCAGACACTATGCAAATGAGAATACAAAGACAAATGAGAGAAGGAAGGCTCCAGCCACACTGAGCACTCTCTGCTGTAGTTAACTCAGGGCCAAAAATATCAAAATACATGTGGTAAAGAAGCAGTAAGTTTCAACGCAATATCTCAGGTTAAAAATGATTGAAGACTAACCATTCAGTAGCCTAGGGGTAGATTTTCTTTTCTTTTCTTTTTCTTTTTTTTCTTTTTTTTTTTTTTTTTGAGATAGTGTCTCACTCTTTCACCCACACTGGAATACAAAGGCACAATCTCAGCTGCAACCTCTTCCCCCGGGGTTCAAGCAATTCTCGTGCCTCAGCCTCCTGAGTAGCTGGGACTACAGGCATCTGCCACCACACCCGCATAATTTTTGTATTTTTAGTAGAGACAGGGTTTTACCATATTGGCCAGGCTGGTGTTGAACTCCTGATCTCAAGTGATCCACCTGCCTCAGCCTCTCAAAGTGCTGGGATTACAGGTGTGAGCCACCGCGCCTGGCCTGGATTTTTTTTTAAGCTTTTTAAAAATTATACCACAACATTGAGCGAGATATTAAGTCCTCAAGCCTACTAGCAAAGAAAATCAGGTTATTAAAGGTGCTTGTTTAGGGATATAAGTATGATGCGCTACATTTTCTTCTGCATTTTTAGATTTTTCCATCAGCAAATAAAATGCTGACATTAAAACATAAAAGACACTAACTTCTGGAAGCCAGAGAAGCCAGAGAAGAGGAAAAGCAGCAAGCAGCTGTAGCAGATGCCACCAGAATTGCACTATTTCTCCTTGGCCTTCGCTGAGTGGGGCACATAGGCCCAACTTCAAATGGCAGCATCACGTCTTTTGGCCTGGGGGCTTTTCCTGGCTATCAGAGCCCTCTAGGCTGAAACACGGCACAAATTAGAAGGGTCAGAAAATTAATGTCCCGTACAAGGAGGCCGTTATCACAGACCAAGGAGAACTGCTGGAGGCTCTAAATCTCTTGCACCTGGGATGGGATGAGTTTGAGGCACCCATTCCACACCATCACCCAGAGCTCTGAAGCTCCATTGCCCACAGCTGTCACTGGCTGCCCACACACCTTCCCTTTCTCTCTCACTTCTCCATTCCCCAGCCAGTGTTTCCTGGACTCACTTCCCAAATAAACGAACTTGCCCTCAAGCCGGAGTGCAACTGTCCAAGGACAACTTCTTGGGGAGCCCAAGTTAAGAAATACATTCACCAGCCTCAGTCAAATAAATGTGCATATGTTTTCCCCAAAGACCCCAAATTACGTGAAAAATGAATATTTACCCTGCACCTAGTCCATTCAAGAAGTTGTGCCAGGTGCTGAGGGCAGCTGGGGGCTGTCAGTCAGTTTAAGCTTAAAAATGTTAAAAAAGAGGCCAGGGCGGGAGGATCACCTGAGGTCAGGAGTTCGAGACCAACCTGGCCAACATGGCAAAACCCCATCTCTACTAAAAATACAAAAATCAGCCAATGTGGTGGCACACGCCTGTAATCCCAGCTACAGGGATTGAGGCAGGAGAATCACTTGAACTCACATGGCAAAGGTTGCAGTGAGCTGAGATCACACCACTGCACTCCAGACTGGGTAACAGAGCGAGGCACCATCTCAAAAAAAGAGAGAGAGAGAGAAAGAGAGAGAAAGGAATGTTGAATGAAATTTTAAAAATGGAGAATTACTTCATTTGTCACTCTGATCCTTCATTCATATCCAAAATATTCAGGGAATGTATTGATTTAAGTGATTGCATTTGGTCATTTGGAAAAATACAAAATATGAACCCCAGGTGCGTCTGACTGCAAGGAGAGAACAGAGGCCAAGAAACTCTTCCAACTTCCCTCCTACCTCCTTAAAGATATGAATATGCACACCTTACTGGGGCCACTCACTCCCTTGTCGGTAGAAGAGGCTTCCTTCCTCCTGCTGACCGCCCTACCTGTGTCCTGGATTCTGAATCCTCCTACCTCTTCACCAGCTAGTTTCTCCTCTCACTCCTATTCCTTCAGCCTCTGAATGCCAGCCTCCCCAGATTCCCCTAAAGATAAATAAGTAACACCATTTACTAGGTAAGAAGCTGGCGCTACACTGGTCTTTCTTCTTCCAAGCAGAGCCCCACTAACTAATTAGTTCACCTCATGTATGTATCACGTCAGTCTGATCATGACATAATCAGAGCTCTAGGGTTTGGTTTCTAGGTAACAGATTCCGCTGCTCACCGGCTGTGTGACCTTGGCCAAGTTCAACACTACTCTGTGCTTCCATTTCCCCATCTGTAAAATAAAGGGTGAAATAGCAGGAGCTCCTCATCATCGTGAGAATGAAATGAGATCATCTAAATAAAGTGCTTAGAAGTGTTCCCCACACAGGAATCACTCAATACATGCTTATTATTATTATTATTAACTTGGCAAAATCAGTCGTACAGTGTGAGATGTTTCAGAATAGGATGAAATGAGAGAGTGAAGAACTGTCGCAGCAGTCTAGAAAGGGGGACCAGCCAGGCACAGTAGCACATGCCTGTAATCCCAGCACTTTGGGAGGGCAAGGCAGGTGGATCAACGGAGGTCAGGAGTTCGAGACCAGCCTGGCCAGCATGACAAAACCAGTCTCTACTAAAAATACAAAAATGAGCGGGGCATGGTGGTGCAAGCCTGTAATCCCAGCTACTCAGGAGGCTAAGGCAGGAGAATCACTTGAAACCAGGAAGCAGAG
Organism: Callithrix jacchus; assembly: GCF_049354715.1. Taxonomy (NCBI): domain Eukaryota; kingdom Metazoa; phylum Chordata; class Mammalia; order Primates; family Cebidae; genus Callithrix; species Callithrix jacchus. Next base: position 18,628,863 of record NC_133508.1, on the reverse strand, counting down.
GTTGCAGTGAGCTAAGATTGTGACATTGCACTCCAGCCTGGGCAACAGAGCAAGAATCCGCCTCAAAAAAAAAAGACAAAAGGACAGAGAACCCCGAATCCCCAGGTTTCCAGCCTCAGGAAGCTGGTAGCGTGGTGCAGAGGGTTACGTTCTTTGGGGCTGATAGACTTTCAATCAAATCCTGGTTCCGCCATTTTTTAGCTGTGTTGCCTTAGTACTATTCACCAGTCTAGCATCCACTCCCTCATCTGTAAAGTGGGGGTAATAATGCTGTCTGGTAAAGCCACCATAAACTTCTAAACGAGATCATTTATGTAAAGCACCCAGCATATCCTCTGCAGATAATACACACTTGGTAAATGCTAATTCCCTCCTTTCCCCCTCCTGAAATGAAAAGTCTAAAAAAAAATTGATACAGAAAAAGGGATCTAAGTCCTTCTTGGAACATAGTGTTATTTGAACCACATTTATATCTTCCCTGATCAACAGACTCCAGCTAGTAAAATTGTCTACTTCTCAGCCTCAGAGTCTGAAGAGCATAATGAAGAGTTAGCTCTGGTCCTTACTGGCAAGCTGACTTTTGCAAGCCCCTTCATCTTCAGAGTTTCAGCTTTCTCACCTAGGGAAAGGTACACAGTGACACTTTCCCATCTGCTTTATAGGAAGTTATGGGCCCCTGAGGTCTAAGTTTCTACTACAGTTATTCATGTGCAATATTTATAGATTAAACCAGAAGTTTCACAATTGTCAAAATCTAAGGTCAAGCACTGTGGCTCACACCTGTAATACCAGCACTTTGGAAAGGCCGAAGTAAGCAAATCTCTTAAGCCCAGGAGTTTAAGACCAGCCTGGCCAAGAAACCCCATCTCTACTAAAAATACAAAAAAATTAGCAGGGTATGGTGGCGGGCACCTGTAATCCCAGCCACTCAGGAGGTTGAGGCAGAGAATTGCTTGAACCCAGGAGGCGGACACTGCAGTGAGCTGAGATGGCACCACTGCACTCAAGCCTGGGAAACAGAGCAGGACACCATCTCAAAAAAAAAAAAGCGAAAATTAGCCAGGCCTGGTGGCATGCACCTGTGGCCCCAGCTACTTAGGAGGCTGAGATGAGAGAATCATTTGAGCCTGGGTGGTCAAGGCTGCAGTGAGCCATGATCATGCCACTGCACTCCAGCCTGGGTGACAGAGTGAGGCCCTGTCTCAGAAAAAAACTAATCCAGCCTTATGTTCCAAAGCATAAAAGTTAGTGCAGCCTTCTAGATAGAAACGCTGAGAAAGTTGGAGTACAAATGTAGAAAAAAGGAGAAAGGTGCTTGTATTTTTCTCCCACTTAATTCAGTTTTGTGAAAAAATAAATACATTGAAGAATCAAGATTTTACTTGACATTCATTTATATTGGAATCAAAGTTTTCAAGAGTGATTGTGAAAACGACTACTATGATAATTACATGATAATAATGATCTTCCTCAGCATTTCAATGAGGGAAATGAAATAGAAATATATCGGGATTATACCTTTAATGTGATGGCAGAGTCAGAAACACAGCTGGATCCTTTCCAGCCAAATGTGAGCCCCACAGGTGGCAACAGGAACGATCTAATTTGCACTTACTTGATCTAATAACGCAGCAAGAAATCTAAGCAGAGGTGGAAAAGTACAAGCTGCTGGGCAGAGACATGGATCTGCCTCTCCCTGCTCTATAGTCACCTTCTGGACGTTTTATCTCCCTGAGCCTGTGCTTCATCTATAAAATGATGACGTCAATGATGCATCATTTCCGAGTTCTTTCTTGCTTTAATGCTCCATGATTCTAAGGCTTCTCTGTCCACCAAGACGTCTCTCATTTTCATTTTTTGCAGATGTTCTAGACTTTGCATGACACCTGACCTGCTGTTTGAACTGCCTTCCCAGAGTCTAGAAAGGCTCCATATTGACCTGGGCCCGATGGCAGCAGTTAGTAAGAGCCTACTGTTGGCATCTCTTCCAACTCCGCCCCCAGTGGTATCAGGTTGGTAGTTCGAAATAAACCACAGTGGGAATATTTACAATACGGAAATCAGTAAACATCATAAATCAAATCAGTGCTTCCTTTATTTTCTTTCTTGGAACCAGTAGTTAAGTTTACCAATACACCACTACCTGTGAGCCAAACCCTCCCATTTCCAAGTTAAATGTCTTTGCTGTGGTGTAACCTCTGTGTCCCACTGGCTCTCATGGTGCATCTACCATGATTATAACTCAACTGAGCTCTAAACGTTGGTGCTGAGTGCTAAAAAGACAGCACAGCAAGAACAACAGTAGGAAGAGGGAGAAGCTAGCCCTGTTACCCTCTAGCCTCCTGGACCCCTCCAGGTAGAACCAGCCCATCTGTTGGCAGCTGTCCACAGAGACTTACGGTGCTAATGCTGTGGGATGCTCTCCCGAAGGTAGAAGGAAGGGTTGTGAGTTGAAAATAAATAAATGAATTGCAAGTAGGGAGACCTTCCCATGGGTTTTCTCCTGGGCAGGAAGCAAGGGGAGAGGTCATGAGGCTTCACATACCTTTAACCCGCTGCTAAGCAGGTGCTCTGCCTTTACACAGATTCCTCTAATCACACACTTCTTGGGCCAAGAAGAGATAAAATTAGAGTTACAGGCTGGGTGTGGTGGCTCGCATCTATAATCCTGTACTATGGGAGGCCAAGGTGGGAGGATAACCAGAGCCCAGAAATTTGAGATGGGCCTGAGCAAGATAGTGAGGCCCTGTGTCTATAAAACAAAAGAAACAAACGAAAACACCTTTTTATTATTATTATTATTAGCCTGGCATGGTGGCTCATGCCTGAAGTTCCAGCTACTGGGGAGCTGGGAGCGGGCTGAGGGGGGAGGATGGCATGAGCCCAGATGTCAAGGCTGCAGTGAGCCATGATCACACCACGGCACTCCAGCCTGTGGGACAGAGTGAAACCCATCTCAAAAAGCAAAACAACACAAATTACAGGCTTTCAGGTGAAAAACAAAATCTGGAAGGGGCTCCCTTGAATTTTTTGTTTCTTTGTTTATTCTCCAAGTAAAGAGATCTTCAGCATCCCCCTTCCCTCCCCAGTATCTGCGCCTATGAAGAGGAAGACATTAGTCAGAGGAGGGCATCCTGCTGTCGAGAAGAGGGAAACACTCCAGAGCAAACCGACAAACACTCTCACTAGAAGCATTACTGAGTCAGTTTAAAGAAAATTTGGTATACACCCAAAGGATTATAAATCATTCTATTAGAAAGATGCATTCACACATATGTTCATTGTGGCACTGTTTAAAATAGCAAAGACCTGGAACCAACCCAAATGCCCATCAATGGTAGACTGGACAAGGAAAATGAGGCACATATACACCATGGAATACTATGCAGCCATAAAAATGATGAGTTCGTGTTCTTTGTAGGGACATGGTTGAATCTGGAAACCATCATTCTCAACAAACTGACACAAGAACAGAAAATCAAACACCGCATGTTCTCACTCATAGGCAGGTGTTGAACAATGAGAATACATGGACACAGGGGAAGAGCATCACACACTGGGTACTGTTATGGGGGGCAAGGGAGGGATAGTGGAGGGCGGTGGGGAGGTCAAAGAGGGATAACATGGGGAGAAATGCCAGATGTAGGTGACGGCGGGGGGGGGCTGGAGGCAGCAAACCACATTGCCATGTGCATACCTATGCAACAATCCTGCATGATCTGCACATGTACCCCAGAACCTAAAATACAATTTAAAAAATAATAAAATAAAAATAAAAAGTTTAGGCTGGGTACAGTGGTTCACGCCCATAATCCCAGCACTTTGGGAGGCCAAGACGGGTGGATCATGACGTCAAGAGATCAAGACCATCCTGGCCAACACGGTGAAACCCCGTCTCTACTAAAAATACAAAAATTAGCCAGGCGTTTGGCACACACCTGTAGTCCCAGCTACTCGGGAGGCTGAGGCGGAAGAATCACTTGAACCCAGGAGGCGGAGGTTACAGTGAGATGAGACTGCGCCGCTGTGCTCCAGCCTGGCAACAGAGCAAGACTCCACCTCCAAATTAAAAAAATAAAAATAAATAAAAAGTTTAAATACAACTAAAAAAAAAATTTGGCACCGTATCTGTGCTCCCCAACATGATAGCCAGTTGCTTCATGTGACCACGGTACACTTAACATGACACTGGTGTGAATTGAGATGTGCTGTAAGTATACAATACACCCCAGATATTGAAGAGTTAATTTTGAGAAATGAATGGGAAATTATCCCAAATAGATTAAATGTTAAGTGATAATATTTCCGAGTTACTGGGTGAAGTAAAATATATTAATAAAATCAGGGCTGGGCACTGTGGCTCACACTTATAATCCCAGACCTGTGGGAAGCTGAGGAGGGCAGATTGCTTGAGGTCAGGAGTTCGAGACCAGCCTGGCCAACATGGTAAAACCCCATCTCTGTTAAAATACAAAAATCAGCTGGGCATGGTGGTGCATGTTATCTCAGCTACTTCAGAGGCTAAGGCATAAGAATCACTTGAACTTGGGAGGCTGAGGTTGCAGTGAGCCAAGATCATGCCACTGTACTCTAGCCTGGGTGACAGACTGAGAGTCTGTCTCAAAAATAAAAATAAAATTAATTTCATCTATTGTTTTTATTGGGTCTTTTTTATACTTCTTTTCTGCCACTGATTTTAATAGCTAACAGTTATAAGGCACTTACTATGGGTCATACTCTGTTCTAAACATTTCACATATTGTTACTCATTGAATCATCACAAGAACTGATGAAGGCAGGTAATACTATTCTCTCCATTTTATAGACATGGAATCTAAAGCACAAAGAAAGTAGCCTGCCCAAGGTCGCAAAGCTAGCGAGAGAGAGAGAGACAGGGTGTAAACCACAAAGCCTTCACTGTGTTTTTCACATCACTACTACTCAATGCTTATTACGATTTAACCTTTGAGGTAGTAAAATACTCTCTTCCTAGGAAACTTCCTGCCCACCATCACATCAGTGCATAGAGTAGGTCATAGGCACAAACCACATTCTGCAAGTGTTTGTTGATTTCATAGAAATAAAGGGGGATCGGAAACCAGAAAATCGAATTTGAAATTTCTTCCATAGCATCTCCAAACAGAACTAGGAATGAAAATCCCCCAAGGCACTGCCATCCTGAAGTTTAAGCAATTGAGTCTAGAGAATTACTGGAGAATGTGTTCGAAAATGTGAAAAACTCTGGAGCTGTTCCTGAGTAATCTCTAATCTCAGGAAAAAAGAAGAAAAACAGGAATCGATCTGCTTATGTGGCAGTTTGAACAGTCTAGAATACAGATAAGGATGAACTTTCCAACAATCAAGTGTATGAATGATCCTAGCCGGAAAAAAAAAAAAGGAAATGAGCGTGGAAACTGCTTGGAATCACTTGTAGGGTGATGATCTGTGATTATGTCCTTGGACCTAAGTACGATGAGGGGGCGCCAGGGCTGCCCTCCCTCCAGCCAAAGACACTCCGAGGGCATTTGTTGGTGATGAGAGAGAAATACTGTGAATTGAAAACCAGAAAGAGTAAACCACAGAGCAGGAAGTTTCTGCACGAAGAAAACAGGGAAGGAACAATGAGCAATGAGAGAAGTCAGGAGGAGACCGAGGGTCTGCAGGGCTCCAGGCCATGCAGCAACGGAGACCTGAGATGCGTCCTCCTCCCTCCTCCGACTCCAGGCCTCGGTGCCTGGCCGCCAGGTGAAGGCAGCAGGCTTAGCCCAGGGCTGCGTGGTGCAGGTGAGCTGCATGTTCTCCTCGCAAAGGTGTTGGAAGGAAACCATTCACAGTAACCCAGGAGAGAAAGGCGTGGTTCCAGCCCCCCAAATCAGAAAGCCCCCTGCCCAGAGCAGACTTACCCAGTAGCTGAACAGCACCCGGAATGACAGAGGCAAAAACCAGGAGCAGAGGTAGCCTCATGGCTCAGGGTTTATCCTTTCCTTCCTCAGATGGAGAGGAGGGCGCAACAAAGCAGCAAAACAATGCGTCTCCCTGACTGCACCTCCACCTAATCCAAGGTCTCAGAGCTGCCCAGCTGAAAAGAACCACAGAGGAAGCCCTCCCTTTTAAAGGGCTCCTGAATTTAGGGAAAGCCTCCACTAAGGAGACATCCTGTCACATGAGGATGACTGGAAAAACAGGAATTCAGTTACAACTTTGCTTTGTAAGCTAACTTCTGAGAAGAGCAGACGCAGAGGAAGAGGAGAAGGGGACACGTGTGGGAGAAGGGTGACGGGGTGGGGAGGAGAGGGTGATGGTGATTGCGAGGAGTCCGGAAGGAGAGAACTGAAACAGCTGGGCGCTCTGGCCTGCTCAGACAGGGCTGGGTGGAGACCAAGCTGCAGGCCATTACCTGTGCCAGAGACGGAGCTTCACCCGAGCAGCAGCGGAGTCAGGGGTGTCTCCGCAGACAACCTCTACTCTTAGGTGGCAGCCACAGCGGGCCCTGGAAAGGACAGTTTTGTTTTGTTTTTTTCTGAGACGGAGTTTTGCTCTTGGTACCCAGGCTGGAGTGCAATGGCACAATCTCGGCTCACTGCAACCTCCGCCTCCTGGGTTCAGGCAATTCTGCCTCAGCCTCCCGAATAGCTGGGATTACAGGCACGTGCCACCATGCCCAGATAATTTTTGTATTTTTAGTAGAGAAGTGGTTTCACCATGTTGACCAGGATGGTCTCGATCTCTTGACCTTGTGATCCACCTGTCTTGGCCTCCCAAAGTGCTGGGATTACAGGTGTGAGCCACTGCGCCTGGCCCCGGAAAGGACAGTTTTACACTGGAAACACTTCAGAGTTGAAGCCCATCTCCCTCATTCACATTCAGTGCTTAGAACCTTTCTGTTTTTCTCTTGGAAAGTTTCAAGAGAATGTTCCCATGTAACTTCATTTCCTCCAGGCAGAAGAAAAGTGAAAGGAAGGTTACGCCAAAGAGGGACTATCAGGCCAGGAGGGAGAAAGTGCTAGAAACCTTTTTCTAGAACGTTCTCCAGAAAGCCAAAAAAGGGAAAAAAAAAAAAAACAAAACAGTGGCAAAGGATTTGCAGTAAAGCCTTGCTGCCCAGCCTCAACCACCGTGGTCCTCTTCAAGTTTAAGAGGGTCCCCTTGCTAGAAAAAGAAAATCTGGCCGGGTGCAATGTCTTGAACCCGGGAGGCAGAGGTTGCTGTGAGCCAAGATCTCACCACTGCACTCCAGCCTGGGCGACAGGTGTGAAACTCCATCTCAAAAAAAGAAAGAAAGAAAACCTGGTTGTTTGGTCAAAAGGTATATATTCATTTAAAGGCAAGTGGAATTCTTTCTTTAGAATAAAACACGTTCCTAGTTCTTTCATTAAGCAGAAAATAACCCCTCAAACATCTCTGTTGTTATTTTCCAAAAGTAAAACATGAATTTAGAACATTTTAAAGCAGAAACTAAGGATTAGCTGGCCAAACCTTAACTAGAGTGTGTTAGTAACTCAAAAAGAAGCTGCTGGAAACATTGTAATTTTTAAACATTTTTAAATAAATAGTTTTATCTTCAGATGGAAAGCCTCCACATTCATCCTCTTTGTGATAAAGTTAAAAAAAACCTTGCATCCTAATAAAAATGTGATATAGTTCTGATTGATTTTAACATTGTAAATTTGAGATTATTCTGACTGGAGGAAAAAAGATAGTGAAAGTGGAGGACAGAGGACCAGTGTTTCTTTTTCACTAAGCCTGGACCTGACTGGAAAAAAGTGTTGGTTGTAGAACAGAACAGAAAAAACGAAATGTTTCTAAGACATTGTTTCACTGAGTTATGAAAAGGGTAGTTTAAATAGGTCATTTGTGGCTTTCAAATATAAATAAATTATATACAAAAAGTGACTGCCTAATTTAAACTTATATAAATTTCAGAAGCAAATACAATTGAATTATGTATATAATCACAGTCAGGGTTTGGTTGGTTTGGTTTGGTTTTTTGTTTTGAGACAGAGTCTTCCTCTGTTGCCCAGGCTGGGGGGCAGTGGTTCAGTCTGGGCTCACTGCAACCTCTGCCTCATGGGTTCAAGCAATTCTCCTGCCTCAGCTCTCGGATAGCTGGAATTACAGGCATGCGCCAGGATGCTCGGCTATTTTTTTGCATTTTTGCTAGAGACGGGGTTTCACCATGTCAGCCAGGCTGGTTTAAAACCCCTGACCTCAAGTGATCTGCCCCGCTTGGCCTCTGAAAGTGCTGGGATTACAGGCGTGAGCCACCACACCTGGCCCAGGGTTTGTCTTTTGATTACGTAAGTGTGTATCACATTAGTGAAATTAAAAATTAGGATCAGTAGTAAAATCTGTGAAGTTTAAACAAAATGCAGCCAACCACCCCACAAAGAATTTACCCCATGACCTTGACCTTGTTGAAACAAAGATTTATCAGGCTAGAAGAGGCCACCAGGCAAAAAATAAATCTAAATCTTGGGGATGGGATGTCACAGAAGATGGTGGTGTCGGAAGCTCCAGGAATTCATCCCTCCTTCTAAGCAGCCATCAGACGGGCAGGAACTGTCTGAAGCACCTGCAGGTGCTCCTCTACTCATGATGGCATTAGACCCTGATAACCCCGTTGTGAGTTGAAATATGCTAAGTCAAAACTGCACTTAATACACCTGACCTACCAAACATCACCGCTTAGCGTAGCCTACCTTTAACGTGCTCAGAACACTTCCATTAGCCTCTAATTGGGCAAAATTGATAAGGACAGGAGGCAGGTAAGTGCTAGATAGTGAAGGGCAGGATCCCTGGCAAGGGCTCCACCCTCGGGCCTCTGCCCACGGACCTAAGTGAGAACAGGCACTCCCGTTTTCACACCCAAATGTTACATTTCCAAGACCACTCTGGCCCACCTCACCCCCCCATCTTGTGCTCATAGAAACCTGAGACCTCTGGCTGGGTGCCGTGGCTCACGCCTGTAATCCCAGCACTTTGGGAGGCTGAGGCAGGTGATCACAGGGTCAGGAGATTGAAACCATCCTGGCAAACATAGTGAAACCCCATCTTTACTAAAATCCAAAAAAATTAGCCTGGCATGGTGGTACACGCCTGTAGTCCAGGAGAATCACTTGAACCCAGGAGACAGAGGTTGTGGTGAGCCGAGATCGAGCCACTGTACTCCAGCCTGGGTGACAGAGCAAGACTCAGTCTCAAAAAACAACAAAAAAAAACGTGAACATCGAAAGGAGCAGAGGAACAGAGTGATGGAGAGCAGTGGGGTAGCACAGCAGAGAAAGAGAGAACAAGGACATCTGGACACCAAGGGGCATTTGGCTGGGGGCAGTCAGAGAACAGTCTGCCTGCCAGACTCCAGGGGAAGACCACCTTCCCATCCCATTCTCCACTTCTGGCTCCCCATCCATCTCACTGAGAGCCACCTCCACCACTCAATAAAACCTTGCACTCAACCTTCCTTGCACTCAACCACTCAACCTCAGCCCACATGTGATCTGATTCTTCCGGTACACTGGGCAACAACTCAGGCTGTCACACTGGCTCCTCATCCTTAGTGATAAGGCAGAGGGTCTATTGAGCTGATTAACACAGGCTGCCTGCCCACGGCATAGCTGAAAGAGCACATTGTGACAAATGCTCAGTTGGGCTTCAGGAGTCCTAGATGCCAGCCGTGGGGCCAGAGCTCAGAAGCACTCCCCACAGCCTCTGCACCTGCCCATTGCATGCTGCCTGCTCCCCCTAAGGGTTTGAGCAACAGGGCACCAGAGGAGCAAGCCACATCCCTGTGAGGTTCATAAGTGAACAATTGTGTTTCAAAACCATCTAACACAAAGCCTATTTTATAAGACAGGGTTGAGTAGCCCATGTAACTTATTGGATACGGTACTAAAAGTGAAAAGCAACATGGGTGTATGGTCTTCGAGATGTGGTTTCTACTGAATGCACCACTTCTACTTTCACATCATTGTAAAGTTGAAAAATCATTATGTCTAACAATCGTAAGTCAAGGACCATCTGTATTCTGGAACTCACGAGTCTAGTCAAAACTTTGAGCATCCAGAAACAGCTTGATAAAGAGGCTGGTACATTTCAGTGAATTTCAGCCTCTCCCTGTTGTCATGGCTGTGCCAGGCAGCTGTCAGGGAAGCAGCCCACATACCCAGCGAAGCCTGCTGAGGCCAGGCCGGGCAACAAGGATTTAGTCCTCCAAATGTCAGGACTGTGTGTTCTGACTGGTGCTTTTATATGCTTTCATCAACTTCTCTTCAACCTAGTGCTGGAAGTCCCAGCTAGAGGCTCTAGAAAAGAAAAAAAAGAATAAAAGCATTCAAATTAAAAAGGAAGAAGTGAAATTATCTCTGTACACAAATGGCCTGATTTTAAATGTAGGAAGTCCTAAAGCTTCCAACACACACACACACACACACACACACACACACACACAAACTGTAGAGCTAATAAATTCAACAAAGTTGCAGGACACAAAATCAAAACACAAAAATCAGTTGTATTTTTATATACTTGTAATGAACAATCCGAAAATAAAATCAATAAAACAATTCTATTTACAATAGGATCAAAAAGAATAAAATACTTAGAAATAAATTTAACTACATAGACAAAAGACTTGTCCACTAAAAACTACACATGATTGCTGAAAGAAAAAGACCTAAATTAATGGAAAGATTCCCTGTGTTCATGAAATAGAAGACTTAATAATATTGCAAAGATGTCAATATTATCCAATATAATCTATGGACTCATGCAATCCCTATCAAAATCACAACAATTTTTTTTGGCAAAAATAAATTCCATCCTAAAGTTCATATGGAATTTCACGGGAGTCCACACAGCCAAGACGATTTTGAAAAATAATAAGTTGAAGGATTCACACTTTCTGATTTCAGATCTCACTACAAAACAACAGTAATCTAAACAGTGTGGTACTGGCATAAGGATTGCCATATAAGCCAATGGAATAGAATAGAGAGGCCAAAAATAAACCCATGTGGGCAGTTGATTTCCAACAAGGTACCTAAAGCATTCAATGAGGAAATAACAGCATTTTCAATAGATGCTGCTGGGAAAACTGGCCATCCACAGGCAAAAGAATGAAATTGGACTCTTACCTTACACCAAATACAAAAATTAACCCAAAATGGATCAAATGCCTAAACCTAAGAGCTAAAAACTGTAAAACTCTTAGAAGACAACATCAGGAAAGAAAATCTTCACAACATTAGATTTGACAGTGATTTCTTGGATACAATACCAAAAGTGCAAGCAACAAAAAAGTAGATAAATAGGCCTTTATCACAATTAAAAACGGTGTGCATCAAAGAACACTATCTGGAAAGTGAAAAGACAGCACAAAATAGAAAACATCTGTAAATCACATATCTGATAAGGGATGAATATTCAGAATATATTAACAACTACAACTCAATAACAACAACAAAACCAAATACAAAATGGTCAGTGGACCTGAACAGTCATTTCTCTAAAGAAGATACACAAGTGGCCGATAAGCATGTGTAAAGATGCTCAACATCATTAGTCATTAGGGAAATGTAAATCAAAATCACAATGAGATACAGTTTCACACCCAAAAGAATTGTTATTGTTAAAAGAAAACAACAGAGAATAACGAGTGAAGGTGAGAATATGAGAAATTGGAACCCTCAGGCATTGCTGATAGGAATGTAAAAATGGTGTAGCCATTGTGGAAAATAGCTTGGCAATGCCTCACAAAGTTACACATATAATTATCATATGACCACCAATTCTACTTCTAGTATATACCCAGAAGAACTGAAAATAGGGACTTAAACAGATATTTGTACAACAATGTTCAAAGAGGTATTATTTATGATAGCCAAAAAATGGAAGCAACTCAGGTAACTGTTGGCAGATAAACAAATGTGGTATGTATATACAGTGGAATATTATACAGCCATAAAAAGGAATCCTGATACCTGCTATATGTACAATGCTTCAACATATTGCTAAATGAAATAAGCCAAACATTAAAGGACAAACATTATGTGATTCCACTTTTGTGAGGTACACAGAATCAGTAAATTCATAGAGATAGGAAGAAAAGAGTTTACTAAGGGGTGGGGAGGTAGACAATGGAGGAGAATGGAGAGTTATTATTTAACAGGCACAGAGTCCACTGGATGTTGGATGATGGAAAGTTCTGGAAATAGTGGTGATAGTTAAACAACGTGGTGAATATATTTAAAACTATTGAATTGTACAGTTAAAATGACTCTAATAATAATCGTCTTATGTATCCTTTACCATATTTTTCTTTAAATCCAACTCATGCCACGCCATCTACACCCTTCTACTAAGTTCTGGGTCTGAATTTTGGCTAGCTATTGATAATGATGGTTATTTTTAACTAGTCCTTTCTTCAAGCTAAAAGATAAAGGAAATTCTCATTTTTTTATTGGCAAGACAATCACTGAATTATGTCATTTCCTCCTAGACTTTCTCAAACATCAGCCACCTCCTACCCACTCAGTTTCATGTAAGATGAACTTTTCTCTGAAATAGTTCCAAGAAAATTAGCTGGGCAAATTTTTTCATAACCTGTTACTTCATTTCTTACAGATAAAACTGGTAAGCCATTTGGAAATGGTGTTTTTCAGTAAGCCTATCTTTTAATGAACAAATTTACTCAAATCTTATCAAGATAATTCCTACTCGGCCAGAAGAAAAAAAAAAAGATATGATGCAGCTGAGTAAAAATTTAAAAATTTAGATCTTCTTATATCTCATAGTTTTCAATCCTTATCAAAATATAGCAAAATATCTATAATGCTTTTACAGTTTAATAGAAAATGACTACATCATAGCAATCCAATTTCTTTGCATTCAATTACTTACATAAAATTAGGCTTTAATTGTAATCGTCTTCAGATAATATATTTAGATTTATTGTAATCTACAACGAGTACATTTATGCTATTTGAAGGACCTATGAATTTTATATTTCTATAACCAATACTTTGTTTCATTTGGTTCTGTTCGTCTTGGCACATGTCATTTTAATATACTAAATTTTACAAAGTAATTTAATTAGAAGGCTATTTGAACCATTTAATTTTTGAAACAAATTTTTGGAATAAGATTAAACATGTATTTGTAATCTGAAATTGACATATACTTTATGGACTGAAACCAAGACACAAAACTGTTGGGCTGATTCTTCAGAACAACCCTAACTATGGAAGGTTATATATAATTTTTAGCAATTTGAAATGCAAATTTTCTATTTATTCACTCAAATATCCTGGAATACTTCTAAGGCATCTGAGTTAAATATTTAAAAGAAAAAGGTTTTGTAGAGGAAGAAGGTATTCCTTAAAAATCCATTATTTCCATTTCAATGTTAGAATAATTATGTTAAAACTAAAGTCTTATTAAAAATAGGCATATCTTAGAAAATTAAGATTTGTGTATGTATAAATGCAAACTTTCACAGCAAGTGTTACTTTAGTAAATATTATTCTCAAATTCATATAAAATCAATTTATAATACGTTTAAGACTAAACTACTTTTTAAAGTAATGTTGCCAGTTTTATCAACACATTTTTGTGAATAAATCATTCATAAAAAACATACCTACTCTATAACAGGCACTCAAATTTGTCAAATGATTAGTGAAATGTCCAAAAAGTAATCTTTAGAACAGATATGGGAATATATGTAAAAGCTGTTATAAATAATCAATTGTTAATACAAATATGTTAGTAAAACTATTAATCACTGGTACTCAGGGATGTAGAGGCTGTGCATTGTCCCACCTGAAGGGGCGCTGTATGATTTAGATTCATTAATTAATGTCACCTTGTAAAGATTGGAAACGCCTTTCTAACGCAGTTAGATCTGGTTCTCAGTGTCTCCATGTGGGCAGGTATACATAGCTGTTTCTCTGTTTTCTCGCCTTCTGACTCTACCATACTATCCAAATAATCGTATTTGGATCCGATTATTACAGAGCACAGAAGGTGGATGTGAGACAGGTTACCAGGAAGCTGAAAACTGTGTGAAGGCTGTGATGGTTAACACTGAGTATCAACTTGATTGGATTGAAGGATACAAAGTATTGTTCCTGGGTGTGTGGGTGAGGGTGCAGCCAAAGGAGATTAACATTTGAGTCAGTGGATGGGGAGAGGCAGAGCCACCCTCAATCTGGGTGGGCACCATCTAATCAGCTGCCAGCGCAGCTAGGATAAAAGCAAATAGAGGAACGTGGGAGGACTTGACTGGCTGAGTCTTCCTGCCTTCATCTTTCTCCTGTGTTGGATGCTCCCTGCCCTCGAACACCGGACTCCAAGTTGTTCAGCTTTCGGACTCTTGGACTTACACCAGTGGTTCGCCAGGGGCTCTTGGTCCTTGGGCCACAGACTGAAGGCTGCACTGTCGGCTTCCGTATGTTTGAGGTTTTGGGACTCGGACTGGCTTCCCGCTCCTCAGCTTGCGGACGGCCTGTTGTGTGACTTCACCTTGTGATCGTGTGAGTCTGTCCTTGATACACTCCCTTTCATATATACATTTCTCCTATAAGTCCTGTTCCTCTAGAGAACCCTGACTAACACAAATGCACCCTCTCATAATGAAACGGACGTCCCAACAAGAGATTTGCTTAAACATAGAATTTTAATTAACATGTAAAAATAGCCCCTTTGTAAAACAAAATGTCTTTAACCATTTCATTTTTTTTTCTTTTATTATTTACTATATCTTCTATGGAGTATAAGTAGGTTTTTTTTTGTTTGTTTGTTTTTTTGAGACAGTCTCGCTCTGTTTCCAGGTTGGAGTGCAGTGGCACGATCTTGGCTTACTGCAACTTCTGCCTCCTGGGTTCAAGCGATTCTCCTGCCTCAGCCACCTGTACTTTAAGTTCTATAGTTTCTAAGTAGTACATTGTTCTTTTTTTGTGAAAAGCCATTGATATATGCACTATGTAAGGCCCTGCTCCAAGGAACGCAGCACAAGGCAATCATTAATTAGGCAAACAGCATAACACCCAGCACACAGTAGTCCTTCAGCAAGCAATTTTATTTCCCTTTTCGTTCCTATGCCTCAATTCAATTGTCACTCAGTGAAAGGGGGCCTCAACAAGATAAACAAGACCGTATCATTTACACATCAAAATTTCAAACATTAACATTTAGAAAGAAAAGACACTAAAAAAGTCTATTATAGGTATTAGAATTTTTTGTAAAATTATAAAATAAATACAATTTTATAAAAATTATAGCATCAATAAAATTTTATAAAATTACACAATTATTTGATTACTATAATGCAATAAAATTATTAGACTATATATTAATAGTCTAATCACAGATTAATTTTTAAATGTACTTTCCTATAACTGTATTTGACTTTTTTTTTTGAAACAGAATTTTGCTCTGTCAACCAGGATGGAGTGTAGTGGTGAGATCTCAGCTCACTGCAACCTCTGCCCCCCAGGTTCAAGCAATTCTCCTGCCTCAGCCTCCCAAGTAGCTGAGATTACAGGCACGCATCACCACTTTCAATGGCAAAAACCGCAATTACTTTTTTACCAACCTAATAATTTTAATAATACATGTAACTTTTAATTACAGTGTAGAACTATCAATGTTCTCCCAGTGTAATTTGCTGTAATATCTATTAAACACCATAGAATTGCACTCAATAAACATGTGTACACTCGAATTAAAATATTAAATTAAACTAAATGAGCTACTCCATTTTCCTTCTACACACAATCTTTTGTATATGCCTTCATTATTTGTATAAAGGGTTGTGACTTCTGAAAATATCAGGCACATTAATATTAAAATATTAGATACAAAATGCACTCTAAACTCAAGTAATACTTCTCAGTTGATCCAAGCACTGGCACTAAGTTCTAATATAGAGATAAATATATGTTTACATAACATATTTTTATATTTAGGAATATTATAAATGAATCCCTTGGTTATAGGCTTTTCTTAATATTAAAAAGCTATCCATGGCAGAATTTGAAAGAAATTACTTGTATTATAATTTTTTTTTTTTTTGAGATGAGTTTCACTCTTGTCAACCAGGCTGAAGTACAAAGAGGCAAACTCAGCTCATTACAACCTCTGCCTCCTGGGTTCAAGTGATTCTCCTGCCTCAGCCTCCTGAGTAGCTGAGACTACAGGTTCGTGCCACCACCTCTGGCTAATTTTTGTACTTTTAGTAGAGACGGGGTTTCACCATGTTGGCAAGGCTAGTCTGGAACTCCTGACCTCAAGTGATCTGCCTGCCAAGGCCTCCCAAAGTGTTGGAATCATTGCATGAACCACTGCACCAGGCCTTGTGTTATGATTTATTTAAGTTATAAGTCTGGTAAGCACCTGCAGGTTTAGTTGATGAGGAGAGAGATGCATTGTTAAACAAGATGCTTTCAGGCTTTTCTCTAAGGAATTTAAAGATGAATAAGACATTCAGAAAAGTAAACACATAATGTAAGTATAAGTAAAATGCTGTAATTCAGATTCTATGGGAACTCAGAGGAGAGACACTCAAATGTCCAATGAACGGAGGTTTGTGTCCATTTTAATCTATACGTTCAGCAGATTGATCACTTTTTAACACAATACTGCTCAATGAAAAAGTAGAATCTGAATTAACCTTAAGATTATATTAATTTTCTCAAATGCAAGGTTTAAATGATAATTCCCAGAGGGTGAGCAGGGACACAGAGAAGAATAAAACAGGAAATTCTAAATATGCATTGAGATACTTGTTTCTTGGAAACTTGTTACCAATCCAGTGCTTAACATTTATCAGATAATGTGCTTTGCCATCTGCCAGATAAGGTGCTCAGGGGTTTCCTTACCCTTTAATCCTCCTGACCTTATTAATGTAGTACTAGTATTATGTTCATCTTTTAGATGTAGAAACGGAGGCCCACAGAGGTCAAAGAACCTACCTCAGATCAGAAAGCTGGAAGGTAAGCTTTTAACAACTGTGAGCAGACCTTCTCTAACAGTGTGACAAAAATCCTAACACAGGGAAAGGGAGATGAGGTGGCAGGGGGTGGGGCATTTGGTGAAGTGTAGAATAACACAAGGTCAAATTCTCTTTTATTTTTTCTTAGATGGGTGTCACTCTGTCGTCCAGGCTGGAGTGCAGTGGCTTGATCATAGCTCACTGCAGCCTCGATCTCCTGGGCTCAAGCAATCCTCCTGCCTCAGCCTCCTAAGTAGCTGGGACTACAGGTGCATATCACCACACCCAGCTAATTCTTGTATTTTTTATCGAGGTGGGGTCTCTCTATGTTGCCCAGGCTGGTCTCAGACTCCTGGACTCCAGCTATCCACCTGCCTTGACCTTCCAAAGTGCTGGGGTTACATGCATGAGCCACCACACCGGGCCACATGTCGAATTCTTAAGCTATTTGTTACCACAAATTATTGAATAAACTGACTATATAAACCACTACTCTTGCATACATAAGCCTCTCACAGATCTCTCTAGCACCTGAAAATTTTTATCAAATGAACAGCATTGACTGGGAATATCAGAGAGTGTCCCAACAGGGTGAAAGCAAGTTGCACGACTTTGTAGCTAATTATTTTATAACATCAATACATTCATGATATCGTATCACATAAGACACTGATACATTGTCTATTATATTTGTAAGCTGAACTTTTAATTTTAAACAGGGCTTGCACTTGATTATTTATCACAGTATCAAATTCCACAAATAAAATATTCTTTTACTTTGAAATCTCTGTCTTCACTTTATGGCTTTTTATTATGAAACTTTATCTTGGTATTACTGATGTACCTTGCCTTCATCATACAAAACAACACTCATATTAGTACTTCAGTACTGGCAAAACAGCTAAGCCTTAAACTCAGCCAAATATCTATTAAAGTGCATTGCTTTTTATGCTGAAATCAATTTATTAAATAAAAGTCCCTTGCCACAATGGAATAAAGAATATAATTCCATGTTTGAAGGAACCCCTAAAACTACAATTTTCAAATTTTTAAAAAGTATAATCTAAAAATGATTCAATAACTTCAAGTGTGTTTTTTAAAACTAAATTTAATCAGTCGATTCATATAATGCTCTCTAATTTATATAAAAGATAAAAATCTTATTCTTGGGCTAACTTGATAAAAAAAGGTTCTTAGTTTTTAAAAGGGCTCTATTGAAGAGTATTCTTAGAAAAAGTGTGGTATACATCAGTGGTCCCCATTCTTTCTGGCACCAGAGACCAGTTTTGCGGAAGACAATTTTTCCATGGCTGGGGGTGGAGGTGGGGGTGGGTGGGGGATGGTTCTGGGATGAAACTGTTCAACCTCAGATCATCAGGCATTAGATTCTCATAAGGGGCACAATTTAGATCCCTCGCAAATGCAGTTCACAGCAGGGTTTGAGCTCCTGTGAGAATCAAATGCCACTGCTAATCTGACAGGAGGCGGAGCTCAGGCAGGAATGCTCAGCTCGAGGCTCACCTGGTGCTGTGAGGCCTGATTCCTAACAGACCACGAACCAGTACCGGGACCATGGTCTGTGGGTTGGGGACCTCAGTATACATAACTAACTAAAATTAACAACTAATATTTTCTAGAAATACCTGAAAGCCAACATCTAAGAATATAACTTTGCTTAAATTTAGCACCATTTGTGTATGTAAAAAAAAAAAAAAAACTGATATGCTAGAGTTAGTAAAAATGGCTTATTCTCTAAAATCTAGTTTTTTTTAATAGTGCAAAAATGTACACCCCAAGGAAAAAAAGGATTACAAATGCGCACACAGGTCTTACTCGATCCCACTTTCTTTTTAAAATGGAGACATTTCAAAGGCAGAGAAAGACCTGAGTCTGGTTAGGTAATTGAAGTAAATGTAAGAGAGAGTCACGAGGACATTTTTACACAGGCCCAGTACAGGTGTGATGGTCCCCAGTGCAATGATCAAACCAAGTCTAACAAAAACGAATGGCAAATCTTGCAGCAGGACGCCCAGGGAATTGAGAAGAGGGTTTTGGGGAGTGAATGTAATTCGAAGGAGAGAAATAAAACTGAATATGTAGACTGGGTATAGCCAGCTTGACTTGTACACGTTGGGGTGACCGGCCACACGCACCATTTCTATCGTGTCAGACCACAGGAGAAAGCTCCATAAGAAGATCTCTGCCCGGACATCACTCTGGGACATCGTTCTCAGGATACCCGAGTCACAGGAGGGCTCCTGGGGCCCCATGAACACAGACACCTGGCTTTGTGTCCTGGCTCCTGATGGCTGGGACACCTGGGTGCTGCCAGTTGCCTGGGGAGATGCAGCGTTTTCTTGACTTTGCCTCACTTGCTCTGTCACAGTTTTTATTTGCTGCAAAGAGGTTGAATGGATGTGTCCATTTTGACTACCTGCAATAAACAGATTTATTTACATTTTAGTTCAAATGTTATTCAAATTTAAAATTCCATTTAATGGTGGAATTCTCCATATTCTTTTTTTCTTCACTTAATTTAATGTTATTTTAAGTTCCAGGGTACACGCACAGGATGTGCAGGTTTGTTACATAGGCAAATGTGTGCCATGGCGGCTTGCTGCACCCGTCAACCCATCACCTAGATATTAAGCCCCATATGCATTACCTAATTAACCTGATGCTCTCCCTCCCCCCGTATTCTATTATTTGAGGCCTATTTTACCCATGGAACTCCAAGATAACACTGAAATAGCACAGTGAAAAAACACAGAGGTAGAGAAGGCTCTTGGTGTCTTGGTATTTTCCTGGATTCAGATCCAAAGTCATTTTTTACCACTCGATAATAACAAACAGTATTGGTTTCTAAGCTATGCACTTTCACACATGATCTCATTTAATCCTCAGAACAAAGTTCAGAAACAGGGATTACTATCCATTTTACAACTAGGGAAACTGGGGCCTGAGAGGTTAAAAGATGCCCATATTCAAACTCAGTATTGGGCAGAGCTGGAATTCACACCTAGATCTGTTTGACTTCAATTGACAAACTCTTAACTTTATGGCTGCTATTGCCTGTCAAGAAGCAATAGATCATGTGCTAATTATAAAACATTTGAGTGTCATAAAATCAAGTCCTCCAGTCCAACCCTGTCATTTTGTAAGACAGAGACCCTGTCATTTTGTAAGAAGAGGCTCACAGAAATTACCATATCCCAGATCTCCAGGCGTGAAGTTTGGTGCTAAGAGAAAATCTACTGTTTTGTGTGTGTGGCTTTTTTTTTTTTTTTTTTTTTTTTTTTTTGAGACAGAGCCTTGCTTTGTCACCCAAGCTGGAGTGTAGCAGTATGATCTCGGCTCACTGCAATCTCCACCTGCCAGGTTCAAGCGATTCTCCTGCCTCAGCCCACACGCCCCAAGTAGCTGGGATTACAGGTGCACACCACCATGCCTGGCTAATTTTTAGTAGAGACGGGGTTTCCATATTGGCAAGGTTGGTTTCAAACTCCTGATCTGAAGTAATCTGCTTGCCTCGGTCTCTCAAAGTGCTGGGATTACAGCATGAGCCATGGTGCCAGCCTAGAGGGAATCTATTTGACCACTAAAGATTCGTAGTGAAGACTGACGTGCTGAATCCAGGATTTTTAAGCTGTTCTTTCACAAAGGTTCTTGAAGCGATCATTAGGATTGGTTAACCTAAAGCCTCTCTTCTGTGGCCAAGTCAACACACGAGTGATCTGAATGAATAGGGCATATGATATAACACTGTGTGTGTGTGTGTGTGTGTGTGTGTGTGTGTGTGTGTGTTTCTCTGCATGTATACATGAGTGTTGAGGTTGAGTTATGAACAAACTCAAGTTTCAAGACCTAAAACAATGTTGATGCCGTTCTTTTTATACACAGAAGGTATAATGTGTTCTGTTTCAAACATTTATCCACTACAACGCCATTTTAGTTGCTGCACATTTATCAGGCCTTAACAAAGTTTACTCAGCAAACATGCTGAGCTGCCATATGACGAGATAAGACAAAACTTAAAGGGAGTCATTAGACCGAATAGCTCTAAAGGTCAACGAGGCAAAGTCAATAAGAATTTGTTGAACAGCATGAAGCTGAACATGAAAACATTTTAAAATAAATAAACAATGACTGATAACTAAGAAAATGCTTGACACTTTAAGTACAAGTTTGTTAAAGGACACAATACATTTCTATTTTCTTTTATACAGTTAGCTAATTATTGTTGAAGTTTAAGTGTGAATTGAGCATTTTTAT
The DNA here is from genome assembly GCF_049354715.1 of Callithrix jacchus. Classification (NCBI taxonomy): domain Eukaryota; kingdom Metazoa; phylum Chordata; class Mammalia; order Primates; family Cebidae; genus Callithrix; species Callithrix jacchus. Next base: position 18,607,601 of record NC_133508.1, on the reverse strand, counting down.
AAACTAAAAAGATAATCTAAATTCTTGATGACACATTACTTACTTCCAGGATGAATCATTGATAGGTAAATGTCAGCACCCATGACCTTAGAAACTTCTTTACCAATCTTAGAATTCACAGTGGCCTGAGTGGGAATCATCTTAATAAATAACACTCAAGTAAGGGAGAAAATTATATAACACTTTAGTATTCTTAAATTCATAAAACCACTTCTTTTTTTTTTTTTTTTTTGAGACGGAGTTTCGCTCTTGTTACCCAGGCTGGAGTTCAATGGCGCCATCTCGGCTCACCGCAACCTCCGCCTCCTGGGTTCAGGCAATTCTCCTGCCTCAGCCTCCTGAGTAGCTGGGATTACAGGCACACACCACCATGCCCAGCTAATTTTTTGTATTTTTAGTAGAGACAGTGTTTCACCATGTTAACCAGGATGGTATCGATCTCTTGACCTCATGATCCACCCGCCTCGGCCTCCCAAAGTACTGGGATTACAGGCTTGAGCCACCGCTCCTGGCCACATAAAACCACTTCTTATTAAACTCAGATGCTCATTTATATCCATTGAATCTCTTATATTATTTTTAAAAATTATATAGAGCCAGGTGTGGTGGTTCATACCTGTAATCCCAACACTTTGGGAGGCCAAGGCGGGCAGATCACCTGAGGTCAGGAGTTCGAGACCAGCCTGACCACAATGGTGAAACCCTGTCTCTATTAAAAATACAAAAATTAGCTGGGCATGGTGGTAGGTGCCTGGAATCCCAGATACTCAGGAGACTGAGGCACAAGAATTGCTTGAACTCAGGAGGAGGAGGTTGCAGTGAGCTGAAATTGTACCACTGCACTCCAGTCTGGGCAGCAAGCGAGACTCCATCACAAAAAATTAAATAAATAAAAATGAATAAAAAATCAATACAGAAAATGTGCCTTAGAATATGTCATGTTCTAGAGAACTTTTCTTCCCCCCTCTTGGTAGATGAAGCTGTCATAATGAAAATCCAATGCCTTTGTTAACATTTGGAACACACTGTATAATTTGGGCTTTTGAAAGGTGATTGCAAATTCAGCATTGTTTCAAAGCCAGGAAGTGGAAGCCCCAAAAGTGACACATTAACATTTTTTGCAACAGTCAGTGAGAGTCTTAACATTTCAGATGCTAGGAGCCCTGCTATGAACAATGAATTCTCAGCTGGAGTCTGGTTTTGATGAGATACATGTATATGTGGTAAAATTAGGTCTGTGAACTTCTTATCTCTCCACAGCTCAAAAGGGACGCGTTCAGATTAGAAGGTGGAGGAAGTCTGCTTCCTCTTTTCAAGTGAGAAGTACTAGAACTATTAACTGGAAAGGTTTGATGACCTCCCAGAGGCCTGGGGAGAGTTGAGGAAGCTGAGAAATCTTTTGGTCATTGGACGGGACCAGCAATTACACCTCTGAGCAAAGTACAGGGCCATGTATTCATGTATTCAGTACTATTCCCTTTAACTCCATGATGAGTTTTCTCTCCAAATGAGCACTTTCTTTCTTCCTTCTTTTTTTTTTTTTTTTTTAAGGAAGGGAGGGATGAAGGAAGGAAGGAAGAGGGGAGGGAGGGAGGGAGGGAAGGGAAGGAAGGAATTCAAGCAATAAGAGAGACATTGCCGACCTGGATCTTAGAGGTTTACAAGTTGATTTCTTTTTTTTTTTTTTTTTTTGAGTGAAGGAAAGAAGAAAAAAATGAGTAAAGGAGAGGAAGAAAGAGGAAGAGAAAGAGGGAGAGTGAGTGGAAATATTGCTTTATTCTGAAAAAAAAATGGGTATTAATAATGGCCAATCAATGTTTCATTTAAACCTATGAGTACGTGTGATGTGGTATTGACAAGAATGTATATTTTGTGTATTTGAAGTGGAGAGCTCTATAAATATTTATTACGTTTACTTGTTCTGGATCTAAGTTTGAGTCCTTGATATCCTTACTAATTTTCTGTCTCATTGTGTCTAAGTCTCTATGTATCTGGGTGTTAGGATCATTAGCTCTTGTTGTTGTATTGATCCTTTTACCACTATATCTTTGTTGCTTTAAAATCTATTTTATCCGATACGAGAATTGCAACTCCTGCTTTTTATTTATTTATTTATTTATTTTTGCTCTCCATTTGGTTGGTAAATCTTTCCCCATCCCTTTGTTTTGAGTCTTTGTGTATCCTTGCATGTGAAACAAGTCTGGATGTAACATGCCGTTGGGTTTTGGCTGTGTCTTTTGATTGGGGGATTTAGTCGATTTAAATTTAGGGTTACTGCCCTTTGATGTTAACTGGCTGTTTGATCCATTCGTTGGTGTAAATTCTTCTTTATGTTGGTGCTCTTTACTTTTTGGTATATTTTTAGAAGGGCTGATACTGGTTGTTTCTTTCTGTGTGTAATGCTTCTTTCAGAAGCTCTTGTAAAGCAGGCCTGGTGGTAATAAAATCTCTGAGTTCTTGCTTGTTTATAAAAGATTTTATTTTTCCTTCAGTTGTGAAGCTTAGTTTGGCTGGATATGAAATTCTGGGCTGAAGGTTCTGTTCTTTGAGGATGTTGAATATTGGCCCCCACTCTCTTCTGGCTTCTAGAGTTTATGCTAAGAGATCTGCTGTAAGTCTGATAAGCTTGCCTTTGTGGGTAACCTGACCTTTCTCTCTAGCTGCCCTTAGTATTTTCTCCTTCGTTTCAGCCCTAGTGAATCTAACGATTATGTGCCTTGGGGTTGCTCTTCTTGAGGAATATCTTTGTGGTGTTCTCTGTATTACCTGGGGTTGAATATTGACCTGCTTTGCTAGTTTAGGAAAATTTTCCTGAATAATTTCCTGAATGGTATTTTCCAGCTTGGATTCATTTTCTCCGTCACATTCAGGTACACCTATCAAATGTAGATTTGGTCTTTTCACATAGTCCCACATTTCTTGGAGACTTTGCTCATTCCTTTTTATCCTTTTTTCTCTAACCTTTTCTTTGCGTTTTATTTCATTAAGTTGGACTTTGACCTCTGATAACCTTTCTTCTGCTTGAACAATTCCAGTGTTTAAACTTGTGCAAACTTCTCGGAGTTCCTGTATTGTATTCTTCAGTTCCATTAATTCACTCATACTCCTCTCTAAGTTGTCTAGTCTCAATAGGATTTCATCAAACTTTTTTTCAAAGTTCCTAGTTTCTTTACGTTGGTCTACAACATGTTCTTTTAACTCACCGAAGTTTGTTATGATCCATTCCTTGAAGAGTGATTCTGTTATTGGGATGCGCTCGTTCTCCATCAAGCCTTGTTCCATTGTCGATGTGGAACTGTGATCATCTTTAGAGTGAGAGGCGTTCTGACTTTGAGTATTCTCAGCTTTTTTACGCTGGTTTCTTCCCGTCATTGTAAGTTTATCCTCCTGTCTTCTTTGAAATTACCAACTTTCAGATTAGGTCTCTTGAGTGGGCGTCCAAGTTGTTAGTTCCCAGGGCCAGAACGGTGGCGTTAAAACTGATGGTGCTTTTCTGCCCAGGATTCTCCTGTCTGGCTTCCTTCTTGTGTCCGTAGTGGGTGACTCTGCCTTCCCGGGGCTCCAAACCTCGGTCAGAAGGGAAACCGGTCCCTTTTACTCTTCACCTCTGAGCCGAGCGCTGCCGCTCCGTGGTGCCGTCACAGCCGCTGCGCCGGGCTCTGGTGTCGTGCTGGGGGCCCTTGCGGGTCCTCCGAACCTGTTTACTCTGCTCCGAGAGCTGCCGCGCCGAGGTGCCGGGGGGAACTGCTGCGCCGGACACGAAAGTCGTGCTGGCCACCCGTGTGATTCCTCCACTGGGGATCTTCTGCTCCGTGAGTGACCAGAATTTGTCTGAAAGTGTGGCGTCGTCTAGTTCTCCACGCCTTCACTGAGAGCTGCAGTCCCAAGATATTAGCGATCGGCCATCTTGGATCGGTCCTTTTTTTTGATGGAGCCTCACTCTTTCCCCCAGGCTGGAGTGCAGTGACTGATTTCAGCTCACTGCAACCTCCACCACCCAGGTTCAAGCAATTCTCCTGCCTCAGCCTCCTGAATAGCTGGGACTACAGGCACCCGAGTCAGGCCCAGCTAATTTTTTTGCATTTTTGTAGAGACAGGGTTTCACCGTATTGCCCGGGCTGGTCTCGAACTCCTGAGTTCAGGCAATCTGCCCTCCTTGGCTTCCCAAAGTGCTAGGATTACAGGTATTAGCCACCGGTGCCCAGCGGTGAGTACTTTCTAAATGAGTACTTTCTAAATGTCTACTTAAAGCTGGAATTCTTTTTTTTTTTTTCGAGACAGAGTCTTGCTCTGTCGCCAGGCTGGCGTGCAGCAGCGCAATCTCAGTTCACTGCACCCTCCGCCTCCCGGTTCAAGGAATTCCCCTGCCTCAGCTTCCCGAGTAGCTGGGACTACAGGTGCCCACCCCCATGCCCAGCTAATTTTTTGTATTTTAGTGGAGACGGGGTTTCACCATGTTGGCCAGGATGGTCTCAATCTCCTAACCTTGTGATCTGCCCACCTCAGCCTCCCAAAGTTCTAGGATTATAGGCATGAGCCAAAGTGCCTGGCTGAGCTGGAATTCTTTTCCCATTGTTGTTTGTTGTTATTTGTTGTTTTGGTAAAACAATATTCACTGATGCAAAATCCATAGAAAATATAAGCATAAGGAGAATAATCTCCTCAGCTGCTGAGGAGATTGCCCCATAAAAGTCAAAACAGCAGCCTTTCCACATAGTTTCCCACAACTGACTCTAGTTGCTGAAACGACTTTTGGTCATCACTGTGTAAGCTGAATAACCATGAAAATGTCATTTTGATAGCAGACAAGTGATTAATAGGCAGCTATAACATACTTTACTTTGTTGTTTATTTATAGGAATTTATTTTTACCTCTAAATTGTTCCCCAAAAGTTTTTAATATCTAACAGGAGGGGAACAAAAAACAAAACAGGACAGAAGATAATTCAGTAGTGAGGCATTTTCTAGAGTGTGCATTCCTCTTGCAAAGAGAACAAGAAAACAATATATTATTTAAATAAAAACAGAAGCCGGGCACAGCAGCTCATGCCAGTAATCCCAGCACTTTGGGAGGCCAAGGCGGGCAGATCACTTGAGGCCAGGACTTCCAGACCAGCCTGGCTAATGTGGTGAAACCCCGTCTCTACTAAAAATACAAAAAAGTTAGCCAGGTGTGGTGGCATGCACCTGCAGTCCCAGCTACTCAGGAGGCTGAGGCAGGAGGATTGCTTGAACCCGTGAGATGGAGGTTGCAGTGAGCTGGGATTGCACCCCTGCACTCCAGCCTGGGGAAGGTGGGAGAGGAAAAGAGCTGATAAGAACTTTCTACATTTTAAAACCCTATGGTTTTAAAAGGTTTTAATGCACTTATTAAAACCCTATGGTTTCTCCATTTTTATCTTACTTTATGCTATTTTAGAGACAGGCTCTTGCTATGTTGCCCACACTGGAGTGTGGTGGCACAATCATAGCTCACTGCAGCCTCCAACTGCTAGACCCAGGCGATCCTCCTGCCTCAGCCTTCCAACTAGCTGGGACTACAGGCTTGCACTGCCACACCTGACTAATTTGTTTTAATTTTTATTTTTTATAGAGACATGGATGACTTGCTATTGTTGCCCAGGCTGGTCCCAAACCCCTGACCCCCAAGTGTGATCCTCCTACCTCAGCCTCCCAATGCACTGAATTACAGGCATGAGCCACTACACACAGCCTATTTTCCTGTTTTAATGATTAGTAAACTGAGGCACAGAGAGATTAAACACTATTTCCAAGGTCACACAGCTAGCAAGTAGAAAGATCAGAACTTGAGTCCCAAACCCTTAACCCTTGCAGCACACTGTCGGTGGCAGAAACAGATTATAGAGTCTTACGGGCCAGGATAAAAGTTTTGGATTTTATTCTAAGTTTAATATTAGGTTGGTGCAAAAGTAGCCACTTAGAGGAGAATGTGAGGCAGTAAAATCAAGACACAGAGAAGTCAGCAAAGCAGCTGAAGTGCAATGAATGAGACTCTTATCCAATTCACAGCAGCCAGAAGATAATGGCTCAGAAAGTTATATGACTAGTCTTAATTAACAGTCCCTCAAATCTACTTCTCCCAAGGGGAAAATGGTTAGAGGAATTTAAAACCCAATGACCTAGGCATAACACTGAGAAAAAATCTGGAGCAGGACAGAATTACTAGTCATTGTAAAATGATTTTTGAAAAAACATTTGGCACACAAAGCACTGATGGTCATCATAATCTCAGAGGATGGGGGAAAGGCAATAAATTAAAATGCCCTCCAAGGTAAACTAGAAATACTGTTATTTATTTCTTTATTCATTTATTTATTTACTTTAGAGACATGGTCTCACTCTGTGGCCCAGGCTGGAGTGCAGGGGTACAGTCATAGCTCACTGCAGCCTTGAGCACCTGGGCTCAACTGATCCTCCTGCCCCAGCCTCCCAAGTAGCTGGGACTATGGTCTCCCTCATGCATCCATTCATTTGTTCACTGTCTCAAACACCTAGATTGTCTAAGATACTGTACTAGGAATTGTGGAAGATGCAACAATCAATAGGTATGATTCCCACCTTCTAGCAGCTTCCATTCAAATACAGCACTTGGGACTAAATCTTAGAAAGCACAACTTCATCATTTATTTATTTACTATTTTTGAGACAGAATCTTGCTCCATCGCCCAGGCTGGAGTGCAGTGGTCTAATCCTGACTTATTACAGCCTTGATGTCCTAGACAAACGGGATCCTTCCACCTCAGAATCTCAAGTAACTAGGACTGCAAGCATGTGCTGCCATACCTGGCTCATTTTTAAATTTTTTGTAAAGATGGGATCTCACTATGTTGCCCAGGCTGGTCTTGAACATCTGGTCTCACCCTCCCAATGCACTGGAATTATAGGCATGAGACTCCACACCCAGCTAAACACTGTTATTTTGACATTATAGACTCACTGAGGTAGGGAAGACAAGTAATATCACCAAGCAATAGGGTTTGACATATAGAACGGTCATGTATGTGTTAAGTAAATAAAAAGTAGCAATAGGAAATAATTTATTTTTTCAAATTAATTGGGACAGAATTGAATATATCAGAATGCAGTAAATAGTAAGAGTAACATAATTTGTTTAACTTTGGCTATAGTTACATTGTAACTCAGTATCTGGCATATCAGGGGAGATGGCAGGTTTGAGAAAGACTGTCACACTACAGAGATTAAACAAGATCATGAATTTGCCTGTTCACATCACAAAGAAAAATGCTACCCTACAGATGTAACCCATACAGGTGAAGGTAGCTTACGCCAGCTAACAAGAGACTCGTGTGTATCTCTTCCTAATTCCATGATCAGTGTTCAGTGATATCATCTTAGTAGCTTGAAATTAGTCATAGTGGGAGAATTTACACCACAGACATTGGCAAATGCTACAAATCAGGACTTCCCCACTCCTCAACCCCACTCCACAAAGGCAACTCATTAAACACTGACCACTATACTACTGTCTGTGCTCAAAACTGTGCATGCTTTCACCAAATAATAATAATGAATTCAAGACAAATATTCAACCCATTATCAGTTCTGGAAAAGCCTGTGGGCATACATTCTCAGCTGTGAAATAGCTGCAGCAACTTTCTTTATGGAAAGCATTAGATTCTTATCCAGTAAATTCAAAAATCTTAAGATCCTGTTTCAGTTCTTTGCCACACACTGCATAAATCTGACAATAAATAAATGTATCATTTATGTATTTTATACAATATGAAATGTTCAGAGAATTCTTTTGTCAGAAGACACAACTAGAAAGCTAGATGGTTTAAATTTTTTTTAACTTTTTTTTTTTGTAGAGATGGGGGTCTCACTATGTTACTCAGGCTGGTCTTGAACTCCTGGGATCAAGAAACTCTCCCACCTCAACCTCCCAAAGTGTTGGGTCCAGGTGTGAGCCACCATGCCTGGCCCACTAGCTGGTCTAGAGATCATTTCCCCTCTACTACTGCTTTATAGACTTATCTAACACTGGACAAGTATTAGTAAAATCTTAATATTATCAATTTTTAAATATTCCATTTTTAAAGATTGAGAAAATGTTCTAATCTAAAATTCCTAATCCTCAGCTTTTCATTCATATTGTGGTCCTTCTCCCCAAGAGGTAGATGGTTAGACTACAAAATTGTATTTAATTTATAATATATATTTTATATAAAAATAATTACATTATTTATGCATGTCACTTATAATGATATATATTTCTAGATACATTTGATTCAAAATATATAACATGTAAATAAATGCTGAATTCTTCATATTCTGTTATACTTATCAGTATCCCTGAAACATTTATTTATTTTAATATATATATATATATAATATACTGTTGAATATGTTTAAAGAAAATATATACAGTAAGGTAGAATGTCAAGATGCATATTGTTATCTCATTGCCAAAGAGAAATGATCCTAATCTTTGAAATGTTCTGAAATGCCTCTACCTGTATTTCCTCCTTTATTCCAAATACTTAGGAGTTTTGAGTGCTTGGATACAGACATGACCTAGCAATGCCAGCGGGAGCTGGATAACAGGACCTGATGTGTAATGGATTGAACCTAAAGCATTGCATTCTGGATCACCTCCATGAGCTTGAATTATGCATATTTACTAGTGTAGTTTAAGAGTCCCGGGACCCCTAGACCAGGAGCTCCCCAGAAGGCAGCCTCTGTCTGTTTCTGCTCAGCTTTGTATCCCTAGCACTGGTAGAGTGCCTGGTATTGGTATGGAACAGATCCACCATAAACACTTGCTGAATAAGAGGTGTGAGGGGCCAGGTGCGGTGGCTCACGCCTGTAATCCAAGCACTTTCGGAGGCTGAGGTGGGTGGATCACCTGAGATTGGGAGTTCGAGACCAGCCTGACCAACATGGAGAAACCCGGTCTCTACTAAAAATAAAAAATTAGCCGAGCATGGTGGCACATGCCTGTAATCCCAGCTACTCTGGAGGCTGAGGCAGGAGAATTGCTTGAACCCAAGAGGCAGAGGTTGTGGTGAGCTAAGATCATGGCATTGCACTCCAGACTGGACAACAAGAGTGAAATTCCACCTCAAAAAAAAATGTAGGAGGAATTTCTTTTCTGGAATCCAAGCATGAGCAAGCAATGAGCATCCCAAGGGAAAAACCTGCCCTAAGGCAAGGAAGCTAAAGCATGAAAGTTTGCCCCAGTCATTGACTCTGGGGGAACCAGTCAATGGGTACGAATGTGGGGTCCTGCACAGAGTCCACCACTCAGATGCCCCTCTGGCCCAGTCCTGGAGCGAGTCCCTTAAGCAAGGCCATGAAGACTGATTCCACTAACATGCCCTGGAAGGCATCAGGAGCACCTGGCAGCACAGGCTGGGGAACTGTGTAGCTCAACAGTCAGAGAGGATGTACTGGGACATCGGGCCCCATAGAGGGTGCCAGCACAGTCTGGCATGGCACAGTCCACAGTGCTTGGGCAGACAGTTGGCACCAACAGCAGCAGCAGTGTTTCAAAGCATCCCAGAGACCACCCAGGCTCCAGTAGCATCAGGGGTCACCATGCAGGGGGCAGAAAGGGCATGTATTAGTCCATTACACTTCTGATAAAGACATACGCAAGACTGGGAAGAAATGGAGGTTTAATTGGACTTACAGTTCCACGTGGCTGGGAGGTCTCACTATCATGGTGGAGGGCGAAAGGCACACACTTCTTACATGGGGTGGCAAACAGAATGAGGAAGATGCAAAAGCGGAAACGCCTGATGAACCCATCAGATCTCAAGAGACTTATTGAATATCATGAGAATAGCTTGGGAAAAACTGGCCCCCATGATTCAATTACCACCCCCTGGGTCCCTCCCACAACATGTGGGGATTCTGGGAGATACAATTCAAGTTGAGATTTGGATGGTGACACAGCCACACCATATCAGGGCAGACGTGTGATTCCAAGAAGATTTTCTCTGTTATCTCATAGAAAGAAGCCCAGAGAACATTCCAATCCACCCACCTTCCCACCTATGTACATCCAGAAATTGAAGGACTTAGGGTCCCAAAATAGCAAATGGAAGCAGAATACTAGGAAAGTGCTGTTCTTCTAGACAGGATCCTACTATTAGTATACACACAATATCAACAACAAGTGATCAAGGACATCAGCTGAGCCAGTGGCTCCTGCTTGTAATCCCAGCACTCTGGGAGAATGAGGCAGGAGGATAACTTGAGCTCCGGAGGTCGAGGCTGCAGTGCACCGTGATGGCTCCACTGCCCTCCAGCCTGACAATAGAATGAGACATTGTCTCAAGAAACAGAGGAGAAGAAGAACATCTACACATTACGCAGGTGATAATCTCTTTGACCTGAGACAGGAAAATGTAAATATTAAAAATCGGTGACCTATGCCTTTAATTTCAAACTGGGGCCATAAACTTTTCTTGGTTCATAATTATAAGGAACACAAGACTTGGTATTTATAAAGTAACACATGCTGAATTCTTTTATTTCCTTATTTCTATGAGTCTCTTCACATATTTATTTCCAAAGTATTGTGTGAATTCCAAGTGTCTCATTTTATGTACTAAAATTATTCACAATTCTTTTGCCCATTTAGGGAAGAAAAACAATTTAATGCCAAATTGTTAAAATCATATAAAGCTGTCAAAATCAAAGGGCACCTTCACTGAAATTTTGATAGCACCTGACATTCTATGTCTGTTGGCATCTGGCTCACTCCAGGATAGTCTTTGGCTCAATCCCATGGGTCTAATCCAGACAGCTGGCACTTCATTAGAAGATATAAATCAGAAATTCTACCCTTCTCTTACCCCAGTCTAGTAGATGGTGACTTATTTCTTGAGAAGAGGAAAAAAATCCTAGAACTAACACACTTTCCTGAAACTTCCTTCTTCTAAATAGCAAAGGGAGGGTAGGAAAGGAAATACCCCCCTTTCTGGCCCCGGACACAGTGTTCCTCATACTCATCCCAAAACACATTGCAAAACAACACATTATGGACACCCAGCTCACACTCTGGGCTCATCTTGTATAATAAGCTATTTCTTAAAAAGAACCAAAGAGGAACTCAAAATGCCATTCATTTTATTCAGAAAGAAAAAAAAAAAAGCTGCATCCTTCTTCCTTTTAAGCTCTATGACATCTCTTACATGCTATTTGGGTTAAATGTCATGAGTTACATTTCAAGGAAATTAGGAAAGCCAGTTCCTTTACGAATTTGGATTGGCCTGTACTTGGATTGGCCTCTCTGCTTTTAACTTGCTATTTATTATAGCTCCCAGTACTTCTTGTAGTAAAGGGTTCTCAGAGTGGACATCAGAATCGACAGAGCTTTAAAAAAGTACAGATACTAAGTTCTGTCTTCCAGCCTGTTGATGGGTAGGTAGAGCTCACGATATGTATTGTGAAGACACTTTGATGATCTCTAGTGGAAACCCATGACTAGAGTCTCTGTATTTGTGATAACAGGTGGCCCCCGATTCACTGGCAATAGTTCAGACGTTCAGTAAAAATTATCATTGGCATTCATTTTCAGAAATTATATTTTGGTAAGTCAATACCAAGAAGAGATAAGTCAGAAAGAAACAGTTCCTTTTCCTTCTTCCTTCCTGCTCTGCAAACTCCCAAACCGGGTCCGTCCTTTCTTTCTTTTTGACATGGAAGGCCCAGATTTCTGAGCCTCAGTGAGGGAAAAAAAATCACATAATCTGGATCGGCTACAGAGCAAATTCCTGGTACCATTTTCTGTGCACACTCAACATTGCTCACCCACCCATCTCCCGGTCCCTACCCCGCTTCATCTCCATTCCCGCAGCAGTTACCCCAGAGCTTCCTCATTCTCTTGGGTCCTCTCCCCTCCATCCATCTCCACTGTTTTCAGCAGAAAACTTGCTTTCTATTTCATGAAGAAATTGGGGTGTAAATAGCCCTTGCATGCTTTCTCCCTATCCACTCCTATTATTTTCACAATCGTAAATCACCTGGGGAGTTTTAAAAATGAGTAGTGCCTGGGCCTCGTTCCAAAAAATTACGATTTCACTAACCAGGGTGCACCTTGGGCGTCAAAAACTTCCTTAGTTGATTTTAATGTACAGCCAAGGGTCAGAAGCACTGCTCCCAATTAGAGATGTAAATCAGGGTCACTCAGTGAGGTTTCCTTTTTTAAAAATCTAAATATGATTAATCCCATCCCCAGAGATCCAGATTCAGTTCATCTGGGGCAGCTGTTTTTGGCACTGATATTTCTAAAGCACTCTATGAAGTGCCTTTTATATGCTGGAAACGCCAGAGGAAACAGAAGAGAGCCAGAAGTCTGAAACTCTGCCAGCTCAAGTAAACAAACATGTTGATGATCATGTCAAATTCATTGGTTATTTATAAATTGACCAGTTTGTACCCTATGGAGAATTCAACTTTTCTTCATTAAACATTTAAATGTACACAGCTTCGGGAAAATAACTGGTAAATAATTTTCACCTGCAGTGAAAAAAGACTTTTTAAGCATAAATACACCCTACAGAAATACTGATAGCTTGGATGATGTCAAAATTTAAAATTCTTTATACTAAAAACACCACAGTAAAAATAAAAGGGAAATGAGAACCCTGAAACATAACGTTACACCTATGACAGGCAAAACCTAAGATCCTTACTATTTATAGAACGCATGAATCAGTAGAAAACAGAAAGGAAGAAGAATGGGCAGACCAACAGAAAAGCAGATCAAGGACCTAAATACAGGGTTTTTAAAAAATACAAATAGCCAATAAACCTATAAGAGATGGCAAACATAACTACCCTTTAAAAAGCAAATTTCAAAGGCGGGAAGGTCCTATTTTGCCTATGATACTATTTTGGAAGAGAGGAAATGGAATAAATTTCCAGTGTTGCAAGTTTGTAAGGTTAAGGAGAAACAGGTATTTCCATGCATTGCTGTTTAGAGGGTAAATTCTTTAGACGGAGTAATTTAACTACACATATCAAAAACCTTAAACTCTTGCATGGACTTTGAGCCAGAAGTTCTGCATCTTAGCATTTGACCTAAGGAAATAATCATCTATGCTGCTGAGGTGCCTGCAGGCACTGACTCAAGTTTCTGTATTAAAAGACCACACAGAGGCATTGGACAAGGGCCACTGGGAGCAGATTTATTTGAAAACCTTACCCTGCCAACATCATTCCCGGCACCTCTCACTGATGTGATAGTGGAAACTGCCTCCTTTGCAGAGCACTGAGGTTTTCCACCCAAATAGCCTGCTGACCTCACCTCTAGCCAGCCGTCTGACCATTCGGCTCTCTCTAATGCAGCCAAACCCCTCTTGCCACACCGCACGGTACATACGATCCCTTGACGGGCTCCTCTGTATTCCCAGCATGTGCAGCCAGTCCCTGGTAGTCACTATATTCTGGCAGCGTTCTTGCTGAGGAGTCTGGGCATGAGCAGACGCTCCAGGTCTTCTGAGGACACTCTGTAATCATCATCCTGATATCATTCGGCTCCCATCCAGTGGCACTTTACTCCCTCCATCCCTGGCTTCTGTTTTGCCAGTCACCTCACTGAGAGGTTTCTGACTCCCGCTCACAGCACAGGGCCCGTTAAACACAACCCACCTGCACTACACATGGACACGTGCTTTAACCATGACTTGTCTGCCCTGCCCAACTCAAAAGCACATCACCTTACTCCTTCCATCCATATCCTTGCCCTTCTCAACCTTTTTACTCCCGAACAAGACTCATCACAACAGGGTTTATCATGGTTAAAAACAAATCTAGTTGTTCAACAACTGGGGATCTGCTAGATATATTATCATGGTTCATTAACATAATGTAATAAAATTCGACCAATAACACCTTCTGCACAGTAGAATATGTAAAAATGAGGCCGGGCGTGGTGGCTTACATCTGTAATCCCAGCACTTTGTGAGGCCGAGGCGAATGGATCATGTGAGGTCAGGAGTTCAAAACCAGCCTGGACAACATAGTGAAACTCCGTCTCTACTGAAAATACAAAAATTAGCCGGACATGGTGGTGCATGGCTGTAGTCCCAGCTACGCAGGAGGCTGAGGCATGAGAATCACTTAAGCTCAGGAGGCAGAGGTTGCAGTGAGCAGAGATGGTGCCACTGCACTCCAGCCTAGGCAACAGAGCGAGATTCTCTCAAAACAAAACAAAAAGAAGACATAATAATGAGAATGACGCCCACCATACACTAAGAGAAAGAGTTACAGAATAGGTTTTCTTAAGGACGAATGTACATCAAAACGCTATCCAGTTATGAATTTCTAGTTTGTAGGATTGTGGTTGGTTTATGTTTTCTTTTTTGTTTCTCTCTGCTTTATAACTTTTAAAAATGAGTGTGTGTTCTTTGGAAAAACAAAATATTCGAAAGAAAAAACTCAATACAGCATGTTAAAATGTTATCTGTTCTTCAAAGGTGTTGAGGCTTTAGCCAGTGTGTACCACCCCCAAGATGGGTCACTCTGCCTACAAAGCTGAAATTGCCCAGAGAGGCAGCAGCAGTCACAAGACCTTAGAAAAGGGCTCACTTTGCCTCTAGGTGGTGCAAAGTCATGATTCCCAGGCATCAAGGCCTGGAGAGAGAGTTGACAACCTATATCTCTCCACAGAAATGGGAGGGCCTAGAAACAGGTATAGTTACAATGCTAAATGAAGCCCAAGATTAGTGATTTGTAAACATTTAGCAGACAAACCTGTTTTCCCCAAATGGAATCTCATATAAAATATCAATTCTTAAACACAAAAATTTTGTTGATCATGATGAAGCAAGACTCAAGGCATCTACAGACTCCCAATTCAGCTCTCTCTTCTCCCCAACACACACACACACACACACACACACACACATTTTCTTTTTTCTTTTGAGATGGAGTCTCACTCTGTTGCCCAGGCTACAGTGCAATGGCTCACTGCAACCTCCTCCTCTGAGTTCAAGCAATTCTTCTGCCTCAGCCTCCCCCCACTCCCTGCCCACCCACAGTAGCTGGCACTACAGGTGCCCACCACCATGGCTGGCTAATTTTTGTATTTTTAGTAGAGACGGGGTTTCCCCATGTTGGCTAGGCTGGTCTCAAACTCCTGACCTCAGGTGATTTACCCGCCTCAGCCTCCCAAAGTGCTAGGATTACAGGAGTGAGCCACTGTGCCCGACCACATGCAGATTTTCACAGTCACTCTGGAAGTAGCATTGCAGGTTTCTTAAACGACAATTTAATCAACAGTAGTTGGTTTTAAGAAGGCAACTTGCATCCCAGCACCAGGTTTGTTGATTCAAGGTATGAAATCCAGCCAAGCTTATTTTTGATATAAGAGTTAAGAAAAATTACTTAGGCAGATAATGAGGGTATGGGATGAAAAGCAGCCCCAAATCATTTTCTTTTCTAACAAAGAGCAGCCTGTAAAATCGAGCTGCAGACATAGACAAGCAAGCTGAAGGCTTGCACAGGTGAATCCTGACAGCTGTGCCAATAGGAAAAGGCTACCTGGGACTAGGAATGGTCAACATGGCAGCTCCATCTTCTCTTCTCTTTGCCAGCCACGTCTACAGTGAGGAGCAGACAACATAGCACTGGCCAGTGGAAAGCCCATTTGCATAATAAGATTAGGGTGGGGCGGCCTGCCTTCCCCCAAGTGCTATGTCAATATCACAACTGGTCCAACCAATCAGTGGGCCCTATGTAAATTAGATACCACCTCCTCAAGCCTGTCTATAAAATCCAGTGCACTCTACCACGGGTCAGAATTCCCGTTTGGGAGCCTCTCTCTCTCAAAAGAGTGAGAGCTGTTCTTTCTTTTACTTTGGTCTATTAAACCTCCACTCCTAAATTCACTCCTGTGTGTGTCCATGACCTTAATCTTGGCACGAGATGATGGACCTCAGGTATTTAGCCCAGACGACCACCCTGCTTCATTTTGACTTCCCAAACATGCCCATTTGCTACATACACACCTGAGTTCTTAAAGGCCCAAACCTTCTTCTATGTAGAAAGCTTTCTTTATCGTGTCTACCTACAAAATCCTGCAAATCCAAGATCTTCCCTTTAGTCTTTTCTTCCCTGCAACGCCTTAGATAAAATGAAGTTTTCCTTCATCTGTAACCGGGTGTCTGGACTGAGCTACAAGTCCTATTCCAGTCTTGAAGGTAGGACTGAAAACTCCCTCCCTATTCATGGACACTTTCATGGGTCTGTTTGCACTCACTGGTTTTGATGGGGGTTAAGGAATCTAGGTGGTGACAGGGAGAGGACTCTAATGGTGGCCAGGATTGAGGTTCAGGCAATAGAGCTAAGCCTAATTTGAGGACCTATGAGAACTGCGTCAAGAAAAGCTGCCTCAAAGAAGGAGTCTGACTCTTGCCACAGTCAGCCACAAGGTCTACAGGTGGGAGGGGAAATGGTGGCTTCCAGGGAAGTAGAATGGCCATTACTTGAAATCACTGAAGCCCAGCTAATCTGTGGGTACATATACACTCTAAGGGCTAAAAGTCTGTTGTTTCCAAGCAATAACAGCTATTCTAGTACTATGTTTGACACCTCTTTAGAATACTAGAACTCAGTGGCAGGAAGCCAATATTCTAACTAACAGAAGAAATAGTCACTCTAAAGCACCAGTGACACATCCACCAATATCTTAGATGTAAGCAGCAGCAGCACCTGCAGCATTTAGATTAGACCCAAGCCGGAGTGGTAGAAAACAGCATGCCGAGGGGTTTGCACGTGAGAGTGAGAAGCTGAGCGCAAAGCGGATGCAGCGCGGTAGTTAGCGGTATGGACCAACAAATAAGGGCACAGGAGGCCCATCGTGGGTCTGGTTTAAAATGGGAGCAGCATCTGGGTGTGGTAGCTCATGCCTGTAAACCCAGCATTTTGGGAGGCTGAGGTGGGCGGATCACTTGAAGTCAGGAATTCGAGACCAGCCTGGCCAACATAGCAAAAACCCCTCTCTACTAAAACTACAAAAATTAGCCAGGCGTGGTGGTGCCCTCCTGTAATCCCAGCTACTCAGGACGCTGAGGCAGGAGGATCACTTGAGCTCAGGAGGCAAAGATTGTAGTGAGCCAAGATTACACCATTGCACTCCAGCCTGGGCACCAGAGCGAGACGCCATCTCAAAAAAAATCAATCAATTAATTAATTAAATGGAAACAGAAACATGATGGGTGAAGAAGAGGAGTTGGAGGTCTATTATTATTATTATCATTATTATTATTTTGAGACAGAGTTTCGCTCTTGTTACCCAGGCTGGAGTGCAATGGCGCGATCTCGGCTCACCACAACCTCCGCCTCCTGGGTTCAGGCAATTCTCCTGCCTCAGCCTCCTGAGTTGCTGGTATTACAGGCACGCGCCACCGTGCCCAGCTAATTTTTTGTATTTTTAGTAGAGGCGGGGTTTCACCATGTTGACCAGGATGGTCTCCATCTCTTGACCTCATGATCCACCCACCTCGGCCTCCCAAAGTGCTAGGATTACAGGTGTGAGCCACCGCACCCGGCCCCGGAGGTCTATTATTAATAGGCTGAGATTTAGTTAGCAATATTCAGATGGAAATGTTAAGGTGTGCTCCTTTGCACCTACAGGGTATCCTTTGTTTTCTTGTTGTTTGTGCATGTGACTAAGGATTGCCATTCCTAGGTACCACGTACATCTGTGACATTGCCGTGCTGCAGAGATCCACACATCAGAAAAATACTCCCACGTGAGGCTCAACTTCCAGGAAACTATGCACCTAGAAGCTGTTACCTGGTCATTACTTGACACTGAGGAATTTCCACTGATAACAGGAAGTTATAGAAAGGATGCCTTGGTCCAGGGAAGGCTGCTTTAAGCATAAGCATATTTGAACTGCAGAATAACTTTTATTTAAAATTTTTGGAAAAGGAAAAGCTACACAAAGATAAAAGTTTTATAGCTTGGAATAAAGATGGTTAGGAAGCTGTAGGATTGTTCATAAATCCAAGCATTGTAGATGTTAGTTTCATCTAGCATAATGTCTGAACTTCTCCTAGCTAACAGACATGCATGCATTTCAAACTATGTGGATAGAGCACAGAACATATTCACTTTTTTCACGTTTCCTAAAGAGAGCTAAATTATTCTAGATGTTGTTCATCACCTGCCTCTACTCAGCTTCTTTTATTTGCAAGTACCACCTGTAGTGAAACCATATCTATGGCATACCTGCTTAGGTTCAGATTTATGTGTTTAAGATTTACGTGTTAATGTAGTTGTATATTAATTAATGTTCCAAGGAATAAATGAGAAAATCTCATGGATTCAAAATTTACATAATTTATATCATCAATTTCATGTTAAAATGAGTGAAGGAGACCATTTGCATTCAAGGTTTGCATAAAAATTAAATGCATGTATCATTCATATTTACAAAGGCATTTCAAATGACTGCTAGATTTTTTAAGTGTGAATTTATTACATGGTGGAACTATCAAATCAGACACTAATCTTCCTGAATTTGGGCAGAGAACAGCTCAAGAAGCAGGCTCTTCAAGTGAGAAGCACTTGTACAAAATGTTCTAGAGTCTTCCCCTCCAGATCTACTTTTTCTTTAGATGTCTTATTTCAGTTTTGTGTCATTATTAAAATTATGGATATAAGTAATATTCCCCTGTAAAAATCCAACTCACAGCCGGGCATGGTGGCTCACACCTATAATCCCAGCACTTTGGGAGGCCAAGGCAGGTGGATCACCTAAGGTCAGGAGTTCGAGACCATCCTGGCCAACATGATGAAACCCCATCTCCACTAAAAATATAAAAATTTACCAGGCATGGTGGTGCACGCCTGCAATCCCAGCTACTCAGGAGGCTGAGGCAGGAGAATTGCTTGAACCCGGGAGCAGAGGTTGCAGTGAGCAGAGGTTGCACCACCACATTCCAACCTGGGTGACAGAGCGAGACTCTGTCTCAAAAAAAAAAAAAAAAAAAAAAAAAAAAATCCAACTCATGACTAACAAAAATAAAATGCCATGTACTTATTCCCAAAAAGATATATGTGTCTTTCTTTTTAAAGAAGACTTTTTAACTTAGACAGGAAATTTATATTAATATGGAAAATATAGAATCATCAGGAACCATCCAATTTAAAGCTGGGTGCAGCCGGGCATATCTATAATCCCAGCTACTCAGGAGGCTGATGCAGGAGGATCTCTTGAGCTCAGGAGATCTAGATCAGCCTAGGTAACATAGCAAGACCTCAGCTCAAATAGAAAAAAGTCAAGTTTAAAAACAGATTCACATTTTTTTTTAAGACAGTCTTGTTCTGTCACCCAGGTGAGATCTCAGCTCACTGCAACCTCTGCCTCCTGGGTTCAAGGAATTCCCTCCCTCAGCCTCCTCAGTAGCTGGGATTACAGGCACCTGCTACCACACCCAGCTAAATTTTGTACTTTGAGTAGACATGGGGATTCGCCATGTTGGGCAGGCTGGTCTTGAACTCCTGACCTTGTGATCCATCTGCCTCAGCCTCCTGACTCAGTGTTGAGTCACTGTGCCCAGCCATAGATTTGCGTTTTTAAGGAATCTAGAGATGTAGCAAAGAATTTGGAGATTCACAGCTCTCCTGAGTTAAGACAAATCCACTTGACTCTGGAGAGCAGATGTGACTTGGGTGTGCTTTCTGCTCAACAGAGGGCCCTGGCTGCCATCTTATCTACCTACATGTCACCTGTGTTATGTTAGACCTAAGAGACTGTCATCTCCCACCCAAGGATGAAGTGCAAAGTGACAGGCTCAGATTCTCCAATTTCCAAGTGGCCTCCAACTCAGTTTTTCTTTCCTTCTGAGCTGGCAAGAGTGATTGGAAGGCACCAGTACCTGACCCATAAATGACAGGCACCTGTGGTTATCCCCCCGTCACTCTGAAGCTGTTTCCTGAGGCTCACTTAGTTGGCGCCATTCACCCCATCAGAAAAAGATCTGACAAACCTTAACCATTTCAAATGCACATGACAATATCTTAGCCACTCAGTAACTAGCATACCAATATTGCCAAATAAACACAGATACTACCGCATGAAATTTAATGAAAGTTGGAGTAATTTATGCATGACTAAATAAATAGCATATTCCATTAACAAAATACCCTTCTTTAAGGGCCAACCTGTATTTAGTTTCAAGGTATCACTTTGGAGGAAATGTGGCATATCTTGTCAAGTTTTCTTTCAATTTTATTTTTTATAGGGATGGTGTCTTGCTATGTTGCTCAGACTGGTCTCAAACCCCTGAACTCATGCTATCTTCCCATCCTGGCCTCCAAAAGTGCTGGGATTACAGGCCTGAGCCACCACACCGAGCCATATCTTGGTTTTATTAATGTGATATTTGGCATATTTTTATAATTCATAATTTAAAACACATGATTATCTAGGACACAACCACTGCAGTCATATTAATTCCTGTAGTAAAATCTCAACACTAAGCTTTTTATTAATGCATTTAAACATAAGGTTTAAGAGATTTCCTAGAAAAATATAGATCTATAATAATTTACTAGGATACTTTCTTGCTGGAATACACATTAAGGTTTTGGTATTAACTATTTGATAATTTTTAATATATCAGCACTACCAAAATGCAAATAGGAAACAAAAACAGCTATCTAGCTATCAAGGGAGGTTTAAAGATAATTATATTTAGATATCTTCATTTGCAATCTTCATCAGTAATGTTAGCCCTAAGAAAAGGTACCATTAAACCTGCTGTCAGATAACAGAGTGGCAGAAAGGTAAAAGATATATCAAACTTCTAAAAAATATTTATATTTAAAAGAACACTTACTCTTTTGATACCCTCTAAGAGGATATATCCTGAGTTTTTCAATAATATCAACCATGATCAGGGATGACAGAACCAACGATACCGGCAGGTCAGGTAACATATCAGGTAAGACATCAGCGGACCCATTAATGCTCTTTTGAACCTGTTTAGAGAAAACCATTTAGAAGCATTACATTATAATTTAATTCAAAATGCATTCAACAGTCTGAATGCAGCACTAAATTAATTATAGTTACATTTACTCAAAAACTAGAAGGTTTTGAGCTCGTCAGGTTTTAAACTCCACAAGGTTTCAAACCATTTCTAAAGCTGTCATAAGGAATCACATCAATGGAAGCATATTTTCAGTTAAAGACAGACTTTGGTAAATGTATGCAGAAATATAGTAGTGGACTCGGTATAACATTGAAGGGGTAACTCCTTCCAACTCTACTGCTGAGCAGAACTTCTAAGAATCCAGCCTCAAAATACAAAAAATTAGCTGCGCATGGTGGTGCATGCCTGTAATCCCAGCTACTCGGGAGGTTGAGGCAGGAGAATTGCCTGAACCCAGGAGGTGGAGGTTGCGGTGAGCCGAGATCGCGCCATTGCACTCCAGCCTGGGTAACAAGAGTGAAACTCCATCTCAAAAAAAAAGAATCCAGCCTCAAAGAGCTAGGGGGACAAATACTAACATTTAGGGTCTTCCAAGAAGGCGAAACTCAGATAATTCCAGCTAGACTTTGGAACACTTCCTTCATCTGCCTAAAGTATTTACAAAAAGCTATGGCAAGGCCAGGTGCAGTGGCTCACACCTATAATCTCAGCACTTTTGGAGGCGAAGGTGAGAGGATTACTTGAGCCCAGGAGCTCGACACCAATCTGGGCAACAACACCAGAACCCATGTCTACGAAAAATTTAAAAATGAGCTGGGTGTGGTGGCTCACACCTTTGGTTCCAGTGGAGGCTGAGGTGGGAGGATCACTTGAACCCAGGAGCTTGAGGCTGCAATGAGTCATGATTGTGACACTGCACTCTAGCTTGGGTGACAGAGCAAGACCCTGCCCCACCAAAAAACAGAAACAAAAACAACAATAACAAAAAACTATGGCAAGCACTGTATTAATGATGAAAGATTGAAAGTTTTCCCTCAGAAATCAGCAATGAAACAAAGTTGCCACCGTGACCATTTCTGTTCAGCATTGTCCTGGAGGTCTTAGCCAGGGTACTGGGCCAGAGAAAGAAATTAACAGTGTAGGCTGGGCACGGTGGCTCACACCTGTAATCCCAGCACTCTGGGAAGCCAAGGTGGGTGGATCTCCTGAGGTCAGGAGTTTGAGACCAGCCTGGCCAACCTGGTGAAACTCTGTCTCAAAAAAAAAAAAAAAACTAAAAAAAAAGACATAGCCAGGCATGGTGGTACATGCCAGTAATCCCAGCTATTTAGGACACTGAGGCAGGAGAATCACGTGAACCCAGGAGGCAGAGGTTGTAGTGAGCTGAGATCACGCCATTGCACTCCAGCCTGGGCCACAGAGCAAGACTCCATCTCAAAAATAAAAATAACAGTGTAAATACTGGAAAGAAGAAAAACAAAATACAATTATTCAGACTATTTGATTGTCCATAGAGAAAATCTCCCCCAAATGGATACATTATTTCTAAATACCAAAGACAAAAGAGTTCAAATATGTGAATTTTTTTAAAATGATACTATGCAATGCAACTTCAATCAATATTCTAACTTTTTGTGGAAAAGGACAGGCTGATACTAAAATTTAAATGGAAATACAAAAGGCAGGAGATTCTAGAAGAAAAGAACAAGCTAGGAAGATTTACTCTTCTGGATGTAAAGAAGCAGTATAAAGCCGCAATAACTAAGACTGTGTGGTGTTGGCACAGGAATTATGTATACCTGCACTTGATTTATATCAAAGGTGGCACAGCAGAGAAACGTGGGAAGGACAGACCAATAAATGGTGCTGATCCACTGAATGTTATACGGGGAAAAAATTAACTCACTGCTGCACAATACATACAAAAATCAGTTCCGGGGGTGTCGAGAATCTAAAAAACAGTGAAGAAACAATAGAGCCTTCAAAATATAATTAGGAGGTGGGACACGGTGACTCACACCTACAATCCCAGCACTTTGGGAGGCCAAGGCAGGTGACTCACTTGAGATCAGGAGTTTGAGACCAACCTAGCCAACATGGTGAAACCCAGTCTCTATTAAAAATACAAAAATTAGCCAGGTGTGGTGGCACACATCTGTTGTCCAAGCTACTTGGGGGCTGAGAGGGGAGAATCACTTGAACCCAGGAGGCAGAGATTGCAGTGAGCAGAGATCGCACCACAGCATTCAGCCTGAGTGATAGGACAACACTCCATCTCAAAAAAAAAAAAAATACATATATATATGTATATATATATATATACACACACACACACACACACGCACACACACACAAATATATAGGTATATGTGTGTGTATATATGCACATACACACACATACATACTTGTACATATATGTATATTTAAAATATTTAGGGAAAGATTTTAAGACTTTGAAGTTCAGATTCACAATAAAAAAATCTTCTATGAGGGACCAAAAGCACTGTCCATAAAGAAAATAAATAGATAAATTGGACTATTTTTAAGTTAAGAATTTCTTTTCATCAAAAATATATAAAAGTGTGAAGACAAATTACAGAGAGGAAAGATTTGCAATACATATAATCAAAAAGGGCTTGTATAATCTGAATATGAAAATAAGTCTTCCAAATAGATTTTTTAAAAACAAGCAACACAATAAAAAAAAATAGGCACAATGAAAAGATGCTCAACCTTGATAATTACTGGAGAAATGTAATTTAAACTACAATGAGATTCAGAATCACACCAACCAGAAGAGCTGAAATTAAAAGACACGATGATGCTGGGCGTGGTGGCTCATGCCTATAATCTCAGCATTTGGGAGAAGCGGGTGGATCACTTAAGGTCAGGAGTTCAAGACCAGACCAGCCAACATGGTGAAACCCTGTCTGTACTAAAAACACAAAAATTAACGGGGTATTGGGTGGGCATCTGTAATCCCAGCTGCTAGGGAGGCTGAGGCAAGAGAATTGCCTGAACCAGGAGGCAGAGGTTGCAGTGAGCAGAGATTGTATGTGCTACTACACTCCAGACTGGGGAGCAAGACTCCGTTTCCAAAAAAAAAAAAAAAGACACAATCCAAGCAGTGGTGAATGCTCCTTCTCTGCTGCTGAGTTCTATAGAGATGCTATAAACATCAGTACAGTCTGTTTGGAAAGCTGTTTGAGCTTATCTCTCACAAGTTAACATTTCAGTATCTCATGATTCATCAGTTCTGCTCCTGCATATGTAACCAACAGAAATACGTACACACCAAAAGACATCTTCGCAGATGTTCACAGCCACATTATTTGTAATTGCTAAAACCGGAAACAAGCAAGATGGCAACCAAGAGTAGAACATAAGTTAATTATGATTTTTTCTTATAAGGAAATACTCTATGCTGAAACTGAATGAGCTTCCGGTATTCAAAAAAACACGAATGACCCTCACAACCATATTTTAAATAAAAGAAGCCAGATATCATTTGATTTCTCCTTGGAAAAAGTTCAAAAACAAACTAGCCTGCAGTATCAGAAGTCAAGTAAGAAGTGACTTCTGGAAAGGAGGGAAAGGGAGTCATTAAAAAAAAAAGCAAAGAGCAAGCCATGGTTTTTTTATACAAAAATAAAATACAGTAAAGGAACATTGGTGTGGAGCTGGCCAAAGTTTCCTTCTTGACCTTGACCTGAGCAATGTTTACCTCGGGGTTGCCTTGTGGTATTCCATTGATACTATACTTTTTATGTGTTATATATGTTATACTTTGGTGAAAATTAAATAAGAAGGAAGGGAAGGGGAGGGAAGGCGAGGGGAGGGGAGGGGAGAGGGAGGAAGGGGAAGGGGAGGGGAGGGAGGGAAGAAGGGAAAGGGTGGGGAGAGGAGGGGAGGGGAAGGGAGAGGAGGGAAGGGAAGATGGATGAGACATCATAAAATAGAACGAAAAAGGGCTATGATGCTCCAGATGTGCCATCCGTTTATTGCAGTAATGTTTCTTGAAAGGTTGTAAACAGAATTTTTATAGCTTTTGGGAACACTCCAAGTGATTTACAAGTCTTTGGGAGGGGAAAAGACAGATCTAGATAGAAATATTCATCTGTTGCAGTTCATTTGATGCAAAGCACACCTATATGATCTCCCAAAATTATTTCACGCATTCATATATTGTCCTAATGTAGCATTTATGATGGATTCTAGTAGCACCCATGATGCATTCTAACAACCATGTAATTTCTAATCTCATACATTACTCGGTACTGACCTGTCTCATAACACTGGTGATACTTGTTCTAATTGTCTGTTTCTTTTTCTCTCTGTCAGAAAATTATACCAGAGACTCTGCCATATTTCCTAAGGCCCCTATCCCCTGTACCTAATAGTGCCTGGCCTGTAATATACACTTAGTGAATATTTGCTTCACAAATAAGTGAAATATCAACACAAGGTAAATTAAGTAATTTAACTAAATTAAGTATGCTTTGGGGAAATTAAAATTATCTTTCGGAGCACCTTGCAAATTAATAAGATTAGTGGGGCATTCTTCTCTGACCTTGGATAATGAAGTGCTCATAGCCTGAAAATTCTGCCTAAAATATTCCTGCCCTGCAGGTGTCTATCCAAGACCTCGTGAAGCTATATTTGGTCAAAACATAAACTCAGCATTATTTTCAAATAAATAACACATGCAAATTATTTATCAATAGACATCTTATCAAGGTGTTACAATATAAGTGGTCCTTCCCTTAGATCGTGTTGTATTCATTTAGAATTGGGGATGATCATGAGAAACATCGGGTGGACGGAAGAAACAAATATAAATCACCTTTCAAAGTTTTCACTTTTTAAATGTTCAGATTTCATTTCTATCTCATACACACAAACACAAAAGTAATTTTTTAAAAATTGGCTATTAGACTTTCCTTCACAATCACAGAGGTAAAAACGATCTTAGTACTTTAAATAACATATATTGCAACCTGGAAGACTGGATTACATAAATGTCAAGAAACTTATTGAGCATTCTGCTCTATCAAATTCCAATAACAAGAAATTATAAAATTTCAGAATCTTGTAGCAGAAGAAATCAAAATTCCATACCTCAGTCACTGCTATGGAAAAGGTGAGGCAGGGCAGTGTGGTGAGGACCACACACATCATCAGAACAGGTCTCCTAGCAAAAGGAGAGAAAATAAGCCAAAGCAATCATGGACAAGATCGACAGTTCCTCTTACATGTTGCTAACTTCACAGTTCCTGTTCCATTCATCTACAGTTTTTCTAAGAAGCTGCTGCTTCCCTATTTCCATTTCCCAAATGTTTGAGTATGGCAAAGAGGAACACATGCAGAAACCAGAGTGCTTCTTCTAGAACAAAGGGGTGAGAGATTTCCAAATAATTAGCAAACCACAAACTATTAAAAGCATCAAATCACAAGTCAAATGACATTCAACATTTTCATAACTCATTAATTAAAATCCTACCCAAGAGGTCAGGCTGTAGTGACAACTGAATAAATGAACAGCATGAATTTTAAGTAATATTATACCTCATGTTGGAAAATTTATTTTTCAAAGGGTACATTTAGAGATGATAAACTATTAGATACTGAAGGACCACTGAAAAACATTAATTTGTTTTTTACTGGAACCAAGAAAATAACATACATACATACATAAAAATGACATAATTTTTCAAACTTGATTTTGGACCACTTCTTAAACCTTACATGATCAACCAATTAAATAGCTATTGATACATAATATGTGTAAAATAGTATATTGTATGACAGATAAAATTTAAATGTATGTTTAACATCCTTAATTTCTGGTATGACAAAAGATACTTACTGAAAGATTTTCTGCAAAGAAATATTTACCTCCTCTTTGATTTGTTAATATTATGTTAATTCCACTTATATATTTGTTGAATGCTTTCAAATTATTCATTTCTCCACAGCCATAAAAAAAGAAGGAAATTATGTCCTTGGCAGCAACATGGCCGTAGCTAGGGGCCATTATCCTAAATGAATTGACTCAGAAACAGAAAGCCAAATACTCTATGTTCTCTTATAAGCAGGAGCTAAACGTTGGGTACTCGTGGACATAAAGATGGGAACAGAGATATTGGGGACCATGACAGAGGGGAGGGTGCAAAGGGGCCAGACTTGCAAAATTACCTATTGAATTACTATTCTCACTACCTGGATAATGGGATCAATCACACCCCAGACCTTAGCATCATGCAACATACCAGTGCAACAAACGTGCACATGTACCCCCTGCATCTAAAATAAGGTTGAAATTATAAAGAATAAAATAATAATAAAACAATTTCTCTGTGATGCTGTCTTGCCTCCCCCATCCCAGTGCCATCTTAGAAGTCCTAGGTTTAAATGTAAATTAGAAGATGAGATTGCCCCTCTCTCATTGGCTAAGACTAGTTTGATGGAATTTTCAACTGGTAGCTTTGTCTGTTTGTCCGAGCCTAGATCCAAGTTCCTACAGCACTAAGTTCTCTACGTAAGATTGGACAAACCACTCATAAAGTTCTCTTCTTCTCAACTTGGCTTCCAAACAATGACTGCCCCAGAGATTATTCCTGGGCCTGTTCTTTATCCATATGATCTTCCTGGATAACCTCATCCATTCCCATTGCTTCAAATACCACTCATTTGCCCAGGACTCCGCAGTATATTGTTGTTTTTCCTGAACCCTGACTTGTCTACCCAACTGTGAGAGACTTCCACTTGGATGACAAAGACGCAATTCAGACTTACCATGTCCTAAACAGAACCCAAGTCCTCCACCACACCTGTTCCAGTCCATCGTCTAATCCCGTCTGATTTACTGCCAAAGTCCGTTTCAAACCCATTTCCTGTCAACACCACAGTTCATCCACTGTCACCTCTCGTCTGCCATATTCCTAACTGGTTTCCTGTTGGCACTTCTATTCTTGCCTAGCAACATTGTCTTCATGCTTTTTAAATGAAGTCATGCTTTTAAAATGTCAAACACATCATGTTACTGCTCCAATGATGAGGAAGGGAAGGGGGTTGTTGGATAATGGGTAGAGAGCTTTAGTTTTGCGAGATAAAAAGTCTCATGGATGATGGTGGCAACGGTTACGCAATAATGTGAATGTACTTAATGCCACTGAACTGTACCTTAAAATGATTAAGATGATAAATTTTACATTGTGTGTATTTTATCACAATTAAAAAAATCTTTGATGGACACACAATGTGATTAGAATAAAACTGAAACTTATTATACTAGTCTACATGCTGTACATAAGCTGGTTTCTCTTACTGCTCCTACTCTCCTACATACAGGCAAGCATACACACACACACAGACACACACACATAAACATGCGTGCACGCGTGTATGAGTTGTATACTCAGCCCTTATGACTACCTAAAACTCTGCTGATTCTCTGTTTATTGTTTGTCATCTTCCTCTTTCCTCATGCCCCGAGATAAGTTCCGTGGAAGCAGGACCTGCGCTGACTTGTTTGCTACCTTATTTCCAGCATCTCGAATAATGTTTCTGAATCATTTTTTGTGTGATGAAACTTCTGAAGAATCTAGTGAACCCGATGAACGCTTCTCAGGACAACACTGCTAAATGAGTAAAATAAAATACACAGATTTTAAGAAAATAAATCAATTATCTTGAAATTATCCAAAATTTTTTAATGACCCAAAATCTTTTTTTAAAATTGTATACAGTTTAAAGTTTTTTGTTTTTTGGGGTTTTTTTTTGTTTTGGAGACGGAGTTTTGCTCTTGTTACCCAGGCTGGAGTGCAATGGCGCAATCTCAGCTCATCGTGACCTCCGCCTCCTGGGTTCAGGCAATTCTCCTGCCTCAGCCTCCTGAGTAGCTGGGATTACAGGCTCGCACCACCGTGCCCAGCTAATTTTTTGTATTTTTAGTAGAGACGGGGTTTCACCATGTTGACCAGGATGGTCTCAATCTCTTGACCTCGTGATCCACCCGTCTTGGCCTCCCAAAGTGCTGGAATTACAGGCTTGAGCCACCGCGCCTGGCCAGTTTTTTAAAAGAATTATGTAGTAATCCAAATTCTTTTTAAAGTTTGATGTAACAATATATGTGTCTATCTATGAACACATTATCTTGTTTTATTTTCTTTGGAGCAGGCTAGCCCTAGTGGCTGAAGCCTGTAATTCCAGCACTTTGGGAGGCTGAGGTAGGTGGATTACTTGAGCCCAGGAGTTTGAGACCAGCCTGGGCAACACAGCAAAACCTCATTTCTACAAAAAAAAAAAAAAAAAAAAAGAATAAATAAAAAATTAGCCAGGTGTGGTGGCATGCACCTGTAGTCACAGCTACTTTGGAGGCTAAGGCAAAAGAATCCCTTGAACCCCAGGAGACAGAGGTTGCAGCAAGCCAAGATCATGCCATTGCACTCCTGGGTGACAGAGCCAGACCTGTCTCAAAAAAAAGAGGGGGGACTACTTAAGATCTAGCAAAACTTGTCATCATTCATAATTTCAAGTTGGTGAAGATCATAAACCATATACTGAAGTCTCTCCTACAACTGTTGTGTGATATGAAAAGGTCTGTGATATATGGCATAAAAAGCTCTGTGTAATAAAGTTACAGGTCCCGCTAACACTACTGTGGTTTGTTACCGACATCCATATCAGAAAAGATTGGTAGTTTTCATTTAGAGGTTAATAAAAGAAATGATGTAAATTGTTTCTCATCCAAGTTCAGAACTCCATGATGCTAGAGAATGTCCAACACATAGCAGGAATTCAATAAATACTAAATGAATGGACTCATTAGTAAATATATAACAATCCAAATGTATGTTTTATTTAACTAGAAGATATGTTAACCTGTGTTTGAAAATCTTGACTTATTCTAGGATATTCTTATAATTTTTTTTTTTTGAGACGGAGTTTCACTCTTGTTACCCAGGCTGGAGTGCAATGGTGCAATCTCGGCTCACCGCAACCTCCGCCTCCTGGGTTCAGGCATTTCTCCTGCCTCAGCCTCCTAAGTAGCTGGGATTGCAGGCACGTGCCACCATACCCAGTTAATTTTTTGTATTTTTAGTAGAGATGGTGTTTCACCATGTTGACCAGGATGGTCTTGATCTCTTGACCTCGTGATCCACCCGCCTCGGCCTCCCAAAGTGCTGGGATTACAGGCTTGAGCCACTGCGCCTGGCCAATTTTTTTTTTTTTTTTTTTTTTTTTTTTGAGACAGAGTCTCACTCTTTTGACCAGGCTGGAGGGCAATGATGTGATCTTGGCTCACTGCAACCTCCGTCTTGTGGGTCCAAGTGATTTTCCTGCCTTAGCCTCCTGAGTAGTGGGATATCAGGCACACACCATCACACCTGGCTAATTTTTGCATTTTTAGTAGAGATGGGATTTCGCCATGTTGGTCAGGCTGGTCTTGGCCACCTTGGCCTCCCAAAGTGCTGGGATTACAGGTGTGAGCTGCCACACCTGGCTGGAAATGCTTATAATTTATTGAGTATTACGGATCAAATGGTGTCTCCAAAAAAAGATATGTTGAAATCCCAAACCCCAGTACTTCAGAATGTGATCGTATTTAGAAATAAGATCTTTACAGAGATAAGTTAAAATAAGATCATTAAGGTGGGTCCTAATCCAATATGACTGGTGTTCTTATACAAATGGAGAAATTTGGTGACAGAGTTGCAGAGAGGGAAGACTATGTGAAGAAACCTAGGAAGCATACCATGTGATAAAGACAAAAATCAGAGTGATGCATTGACAAGCCAAGAACCATCAAAGATCGCCAAAAAACCACCGGAAGCAAGGAGAAAGACATGGAACAAACTCTCTCTCATATCCACTTGAAGGAACCAACCCTGCTATCTTGATCTCTGTGTTTTTGCCCCTGGAACTTTGAGGCAATAAATTTATGTTTCTTAAGCCATCCAGCTGGTAGTACTTCGTTATGGAATTTCTAGGAAACTTACACTGATTTTGTGGTTGGAATGTGGAATGCTGCTGTAACAAACACCTAAAAATGTAGACGAGGCTTTGGAATAGACTGATGAGTAGAGACTGGGAAATTGTGAGATGCATGGCAGAACAAGCCTAGATTGCCTCGAAGAGACTGTTGGTAGAAACACAGGTGTTGAAGGAGATTCTAGTGAGGGCTCAGAAAGGTAAGAGGAGGGTTAGAGAGAAAGCTTTTAGCACCTTAGAGAATAGATATATTGTTATAAACAGAGTATTGCTAGAAATATGAATCCTAGGGTGCTTCTAGTGAGGTTTAAGATGGAAATGAGAAAAATATTATGGGAAACTGGAGGAAAGGTGATCCTTTCTATGAAATGACAGAAAATTTGGCTGTACTGTTTTCTATCGGATACAAAGTAAAACTTGTAAGTAATAAACTCAGATATTTAGCTGAGGCTGTTTCTGAGAAAGGTGTTGAAGGTACAGTCTGGTTTCTTGCTGCTATTTATAATAAAATGTGAGTGAAGGAAGAGAGATAAATGGAAACAGAAAAGTTTAAGCCAAAAGGAACTAGAACTTGAAAATTTGGCAAATTCTCAGGCTACCCATATTGCAAATGATAAGAAATCATGTTCAGAAGAGAATACCAAGGTTATGGTTTGTGAATCCAGCCAACCATCTCAGCAAAAACGCTGTTGGGTTGGACTGAAGGTGGCAGATATAAGATGAAATGAAGAAATGCTACTGTACTTCTAGGACTTTAGGGAGGAAATGGGTTGATAGACCTATTTGGCTGCAGATGTGTTATCTTTTGAAAAAGGGAAAAATGACTTTGATAGTGGTTCCAAAGCCGGGGAGACTTGTGGCTGCAAACACAACTCCAGAGGTGCCCACCATGAATCCACAGGGCAGAGCCATGATCATCCAAGGCTGAGGGGTTGGGGCTGCTACCCTCATAGGCCTGGATGATGAGCCCAGAGGAATCAGCATCAAGACACAGAGGATTATTTTTAAACCTTAAAAGCCTGTGGGATTTTCCTTCCTAGCTTTTGAACTCGTGAGGGACCCATGACTCCTCTTTCCCTTCCAATTCTTCCCTTTCATAATGGTAAAATTATGCTGCCCCAACACTGTATGTGAGAAGCAAGTAACTGTTTGGCTTCGCAGGTTTGCAGATGGAAAGAAACTCTGCCTCAGGAGGAATCATATCCCAAGTCTCACTTCTAACTTGTTCGGATGATTTTGAGGGAAGGTTTTGGGATTTTGAGTCGACGATACGTAGCTGAGATTTGGGAATTAGAGTTGATGCTGGGACGATTAGGACTTTTGGAGATGTTGAGATGAATGAGTCTATTTTGCACACCAAAAGAACATGAATTTTGGGGGGTCAGAGAGTGAAATGCCATGGGTTGAACTGTATATTCCAAAACAGACATGGTTAAGTCCCAGCCCCCAGTACCTCAAAACGTGACCTTATTTGTAAATAGTCTTTTTTTTTTTTTTTGAGAGAGAGTCTTGCTCTGTTGCCCAGGCTGGAGTACAACGGCATGATCTTGGCTCACTGCAACCTCTGCCTTTCAACCTTGCCAGGTTCAAGCGATTCTCCTGCCTCAGTCTCCTGAGCTGGGATTAAGGGTGCTCACCACCATGCCTGGCTAAGTTTTTTTCTTTTTATTTATTTCTTTATTTTTTAGTAGAGATGGGGTTTCTCCATGTTGGTCAGACTGGTCTCGAACTCTTGACCTCAGGTGATTCACCTGCCTCAGCCTCCCAAAGTACTGGGATTACAGGCATGAGCCACTATGCCCAGTGTAAATAGGGTCTTCATAGAGGTCATCAAGTAAAAATGGGGTGTAATGGGAGACTCTGATCCAATATGACTGGTGTCCTTTTTAAAAGGGAAAATCTGAGGCCAGGAGTGGTGGCTCATGTCTGTAATCACAGGACTTTGGGAGGCTGAGGCGGGCAGATCACAAAGTCAAGAGATCAAGATCATCCTGGCCAACATGCTGAAACCTGTCTCTACTAAAAATACAAAATTAGCTGGGTGTGGTGGTGAGTGCCTGTAGTCCCAGCTACCTGGAGGGGCTGAGGCAGGAGAATTGCTTAAACCCAGAAGGTGGAGGTTGCAAAGAGCCAAGATCGCACCACTGCACTCCAGCCTGGTGACAGAGGGAAACTTCATTTCACAAAAAAAGCGGGGGGGTGGGGTGGGATCTGAAAACAGACATGCAGGTGGGTAAGACTAGGCGAGAACACATAGGAAGAATGCCATGTGAAGAAGGCACAGATTAGAGTGATACATGTTTAGGCCAAGGAACACCAAAGATTGCCAGCAACCACTGGCAGCCAGGAGAGAGGCATGAGCAGAGGCTTCCTTACGTCTCTCACAAGGAACCATCGTTGCCATCACCTTGATCTTAGACTTCTCACCTCCAAACATTGAGGTAGTTCAGAATTTGAAACAAATTTCTGCGGTTTAAGCCACCAAGTTTGTGATACTTTGTTATAGCAGTCCTAGGAAGCTAATATACAAGTAATAGAATTTACGTTAGAAATATAGACACTTATTTGAAAGACTATTCATGTGGAAAAGAATGCAAGTTTGCAACCATACTACGACTAGCTAAAGAAAAGGACACGTGGGCGTGGTATAATTTCCACGTGAAAGACTGAGTTAGGGCACTGCCCGTAGCCCTCTGTGTGTATCTGTAATAAATTGGCAATGAGAAGGACCCTCCTAGGAATGAGGCCCATTAGGGATGAATTAAATCAGCTCAGCCACATTAGGTAAAAAATTCCTGTGTGTGCAGCAAGCATCCTGGCCCTGAGATTTCTCATAGAGGAAGCATGGTGGATGGAAAGCATCAGATGATAACTTGGGGAATGATTTTGCTCATAAATTATTTTACCTAACTCATGAAGTTAAGTTTCCCTGCCCATCTTTTAAGGCTCTCCAAAATCTAATGTTAACATTCCAACACATAATAATGCTGGGCTCTTAACCACAACTCAACGAGCTCCTATCATACCACAGGCCAAGCACTATGGGAAAGACTGTTACATACAACAACTCCACAACAACTTTCTGAGTGAGGTATCAACCCTATTTAACAGATGATGAAACTGATGTTGAAGGCTGAATTAATGTGCCCAAGATCCCATGGCTAGGAAGTGAAAGGTGAATTCGAATCCAGCTCTTTTGGATTCCAAAACTTACACTCCTAACCACTCTGCAGTGCTGCCAATTCATTTCTCGCCACCTGCTCCTCTCTCAGCAAGTAGTCTTTTCCCACCCTCTAAGTAATTCACTATGTGTATTACTTACACGTACTCATCCTTCTTCTCTGGATGCCCTCCCTCACCCATCTTTCCAAGCTCAGTGCAAATCAAGGTTTCCTTATGAGACTTTCTCTGACTACTCCAAAGCATAATGTTTGTCTAATAAACCTGAGTCCATAAACCATATGTACTAAAAAGCTGCTGAGTTCAAGGCACTGTGGTGAGCTGACGGGGCAGGGTGGAAAGGGACGGGTAGGAAGGATGAATCAAAAAGGATGTCTCCCTTTCTTTTTTTTTTTGAGACAGAGTTTCACTCTGTCACCCAGGCTGGAGTGCAGTGGCACGATCTCAGCTAACTGCAATCTCCGCCTCCCGGGTTAAAGCAATTCTCATGCCTCAGCCTCCTGAGTAGCTGGGATTACAGGTGCCCACCACCGCACTTGGCTAATTTTTGTATTTTTAATAGAGACAGGGTTTCACCATATTGGCCAAGCTGGCCTTGAACTCCTGACCTCATGATCCACCCACCTCAGACTCCCACAGTGTAGAGCATTACAGGCATGAGCCAACACACCTGAAGTTCTTTTTTTAATAGAAGGACAGGGTCTTGCTATGTTGCTGAGGCTGGTTTCAAACTCATGGCCTCAAGTGATCCTCCCATCTCAGCCTCCCAACTAACAGAGACTACAGTCGTATACCACCATGCCCAGCTAATTTTTTTAAATTTTTCTGTAGAGACAGGGTCTTGCTAGGTTGCCCAGGCTGGTCTCATACTCCTGGTCTCAAGCAATCCTCCTGCCTCAGCCTTCCAAAGTGGCAGGATTATAGGTGTGAGCCTCTGCGCCCAGGCAGTATTAAGCTTTGATGATGCTCTTCTCTGGGATAACAAAGAACTTGTGGTGGGTCATTAAAAATTTAGTGATTTGTTGCATAGTGGTTTCTGTCACTTTCTAGTTTTTTCATGTACAACTGTCCAGGCTCCACAGTGGACTAGAGTCCCTGAGGATGGAGGCAGTCCCTGAGAACGAAGGCATTCACCTGCGGTAGCCTGGAAATAATGCTGGCTAACACGAAGAATTCACCTAGGGAGGCTGGACATGGTGGCTCATGTCTGTAATCCAAGGACTTTGGGAGGCCGAGGCAGGTGGATTGCTTGAGTCCAGGAGTTTGAGACCAGCCTGGGCAATGTAGCAAGATCCTGTCTCTACAGGAAATTTAAAAATCAGTCAGGTGTGGTGGTGCACACCTGCAGTCCTCAGGTGGCTGAGGTGAGAGGATCACTTGAGCCTGGGAGGTTGAGGCTACAGTGAGCTATGATCACGCCGCTGCACTCCAACCCAGATGACAGAGCAAGACCCTGTCTCAACAAAAACCTGGGTGACAGAGCAATACCCTGTCTCAACAAAAACCTAAATATATATATAGGCACGCACGCACACACATAGAGATAGGTACATTTATACCCATTTAAACAAACCCATAGTGTTGACTCATGGATCACTGTCAACCTGGAGGATTTCTAGTAAAACTAGGGATTTAGTCAATCATACACTCTGTTATGAAATAGGTGACATGGTTGCAATTGAAGCCAATAGCATTATATCAATACCTGAAGTCAGTTGCTGCATCTAGAGGACATTAAGGTGCCAGTGAGACAATATCCAGGCATTAAAAAGCATCCGAAGGAGACTTTCAAAAGAGTAAAAAGTCCAGAAATCATGGAATAGGAAGGGCCGATGGAACTCTGCCCATTGGAAAAGAGAAAACTTAGCAGACCAAGACGTGGCGTGGTTGAGACGGCAGAATGATACCACTGCCTTCAAATGCTGGAAAAGTTTAACGTGGATACAGTAAGTTCAGAGAACTCATCCCTGGAGACACAGTTTGGGGAGATGTCATCATACAAGTGGCAGTTTACATGATGTGAGCCGATGGGAGTGCTCAAACGCAATAGAAATGAGGAACTAAGCAGCGATGGACACAGCGCCCAGCCACGGTCAAATTTTACTAGTTTATAAAGAAAGGGCAAGGGAGGTGAAGTCTACACAGTGGATGGGAAAGAGAGTTACATAGTGATAGGTTTTATTTCAACATAAGGGAATAAGAAAGGCTGTTCTACTAATTAAAGCCACAGAAAGTCGAGAGTTCTCTGTAGCATCAGAGGTAGGCTCTCATCTATTTGCATTGTGAGAAATTGTTTTGTAGATGAACACTAAGGATTCGCCCAGTTCCAGGATGCAGTGAAATGATGTCAGTATTTATTTAAACAAACACTATGGGTTTATTTAAAAGCAAGAGAAAGAGGAGATTTTTAAGGAGTGGGGCTGAAGTACAGAAAACTTTTTTTTTTTTTGAGACAGAGTCTCACTCTGTCACCCAGGCTGAAGTGCAATGGGGCAATCTGGGCTCACTGGGAACTTTGTCTCCCAGGTTCAAGTGATTCTCCTGCCTCAGCCTCCTGAGTAGCTGAACTACAGGAACGAGCCACCATACCTGACTAATTTTTGTATTTTTAGTAGATACAGGGTTCCATCATGCTGACCAGGCTGGTTTCCACCTCCTGACCTCAAGAGATCCACCCACCTCGGCCTCCCAAAGTGCTAGGATTACAGGTGTGAGCCACTGAGCCTGCCGCAGAAAACTTTTTTTTAATAAGAGGATTACCCTATTGACATGAACTGGGAGGGAATGATGGGAGAAAAGCAAAAAGCAAGAAGACCAGTGAGTGAAGGCTGCCAGAGCCCAAGCATTAGTTAATGAAACGGTCTTCATTTTTCCTTGAATAAAAATAATCAGGAGAAATCAGGTCTGACACTGGATTTAAATATATGAAAATATGGAGGAGCCACATCAGAAACTCAAGCTTTGATGGTCTGGAAATGAAGGCCCAACTGGGGTGAGAGAAACAGTCATGGAAAACAAGAAGCTGATGCAACACAGATGAAGAGAAAGAAAAGAGAAGTCAGAATGTGGTGACTTCTTGCATAGGATGAGGAGAGAAAACAAAAAGTAAATACATTCGTGCTGGTTTACTGGGTGATATGATTTGGCTGGGTCCCCACCCAAATCTCATCTTGAACTGTAGCTCCCAGAATTCTCACATGTCATGGGAGGGACCTGGTGGGAGGTCACTGAATCGTCGGGGCTGGTCTTTCCCATGCTGTGTTTGTGATAATGAACAAGTATCATGGATCTGATGGTTTCATAAAGGGAGTTCCCCTGAACATGCTCTCTTGCCTGCATGCATGACTTACAAAGTCATGTAAGATGTGACTTTGCTCCTCATTTGCCTTCAGCCATGATTGGGAGGCGTCCCCAGCGATGTGGAACTGTGAGTCCATCAAATCTCTTTCCTTTATAAATTATCCAGTCTCAGGTATGTCTTTATTAGCAGAATGAGAACAGACTAATACACAGAGCATAGTAGGGCAAGGAAAATAAAGTCTGCAGTCAACTATGACAAAATTATTGATCCTTTTAATGTATAAATGCCCAAGACCAAACTGTAAAGGAAATATTGATAGCTTAACCTATGTGAAAATTAAACATTCTCCATATCAAAAACACCAAAGTAAAATTAAAAGACTGATGATAACCCTGAAATGTGCTGCATCAGATTCAACAACCTTATTGCTTGATGATATTGTACAATTGAAGCAAATTAACATTCTTAATGTTTATAGAACTCATAAACCAGTAGCCAAAAAATGGACATACCAACAGAAAAAGAGATCAAACACAAAAATAAAAGATTTTTAGAAAATGCAAATAGCCAATAAATCTATAAGAAAAATGTTAAACATGATAGATAATAGATTCACTAAGAGAAACTGGAGGCCAGCCATGGTGGCTCACACCTGTAGTCCCAGCATTTTGGGAGGCCGAGGTGGGTGGATCATGAGGTCAGGAGATCAGCTAACATAGTGAAATCCCATCTCTACTAAAATACAAAAAAAAAAAAAAAAAAAGCCAGATGTGGTGGTGCACACCTTTAGTCCCAGCTACTCAGGTGGCTGAGGCAGGGTAATTCCTTGAACCCAGGAGGCGGAGGTTACCGCGAGCCAAGATCACGCCACTGCACTCCAGCCTAGGCAACAGAGCGAGACTCCATCTCAAAAAACAAAAAAAAAAAATACCCAAAATATAGCTCTAGGTCCCAAGGCAGTCTGGGAATCTCCACGAATACTCTAGGACTATCCTGCCGCCAATGCTCCTTCTCAATGAAGATCTGCCCAGTTTCAGGCTAGCCTCGTAACTCAATGGTATCATACATCTACTGATATTCCAGGAAGAGAGCTCTCTTATTTCCTGGAATACACAGTTTGATGTGTATATAAATAGCTTTCTTCATTCCCCCAAGCATCTCCCTTGTGGATTATAAATTCTAGCAGGCATCCCTAGAATGGAGCCATAATTCCAGGAAAATCAGGAAGTGTTAACAGCAGTAGAGGAAGGTACTGGATTAAAGTTCAGACTCCAGCACTGATTTAGTGTATGTTTCAAGCTCTCTGAAATTGTTTCCTCCCTTATAAAATGGGAATTACGTCTACTTGGTCAACTTCACAACACTGGCCTGTAGGACCAGTGAGAAAATGAAATGAAAAATGTAACAAAATAAAACATAAATATACCATAAAATAAAATGTAATAACTCTGTTATTGCAAAATATGTCTAAGATACTAATTATCTCACCATGTTGGCGTTCATTCTTCTCAAAGAATAAAAGAAACCTACAAAATTCTCCAAAATCAAGGATATTACTGACAACATATATTTTTCTTCAGTTTTACTATCACTTCTACCACTTTTTAGAGTCATTCCGAAGGTTAAACACGAGCACATTTTTAACGAAAACAGTAACTTCAGTCTGAGGTCATAACACTGACATTCATTGGGTGATGACCACAGACCAGGGACAATGCCAGAAACTTTATATACATGATCGTAGGGAGTTTCTTAAAACAGCACTCTAAGAAACAAACTAAGCTGTCTCTGTTTTGCTCACGAAAGAATTAAGGCTCAAAGAATTGAAATAACACACATAAGTTTTCACAGTCAATGTCAAATCTAGGAATTGAATCCAGGCCAGCTTTCTTTTACATATATTCCTGGGACACACCCTTTACTGACTGATGACTCACTCTCTCCTGAAGACTTGTCTGACGGGGCTCATGACACCAGCCTGGACCTTCGGGGAAGCTCTCAGATAAGTCTCATCAACATCAAATCGTGAATGTTCAGGATCTATGGAATTTCACATAAACAACTATTTGACTATTCCTCAAAAATAACTCATATGCTCAATCCTTATCTTCCCTATTCATCATCATGTAGCAATCAAGATATGACACCCTATGTACTACCCCATTTCTTATAATAGCCAAATAGACGTCTGGAAGAAATGTATGTTAATGACATTAAAAGCATTCGCATTTTTCTGGCTGGGCATGATGTCTCACACTTGCAATCCCAGCATTTTGGGAGACCAAGATGGGTGGATCACTTGAGGTCTGGAGTTGGAGACCAGCCTGGCCAACATAGAGAAACTCTGTCTCTACTAAAAATGCAAAAATTAGCAGAGCATGGTGGTGCAAGCCTGCAATCCAGCTACTTGGGAGCCTGAGATGCCTTGAACCCCGGAGGCAAAGGTTGCAGTGAGCTGAGATCGTGCCACTGCACTCCAGCCTGGGCGACAGAGCGAGACTCCATCCCAAAAAAGAACCAAAAAACAACAAACAAAATGCATTGTATTTTTCTTGAAACATACTTGGCATTCAAAGTCAGAAAGAAAAAAGGAAAAGAAACTTGCATGCCACAGAGGAATTTGCATGGAATCAGACGGACCCAGGCTCACAAATCCTAGCTCCCCCATTACCTAGCTTTTTTTTCTTTCCTTTTCTTTTTTTTGAGACAGGGTTTTGTTCTGTCAACCAGGCTAGAGTACAGTGGCCTGATCACAACACACTGCAGCTTTGATCTCCAGGGCTTAAATGATCCTCGCCCTTTGGCTCCCAGAGTAGCTGAGACTACAGGCACATATCAACATGCCTGGCTAATTTTTTAATTTTTTTTGTAGAGACAGGGTCTCACTATGTCGCCTCTGCTGGTCTTGAACTCATGCTCTCAGGCGACCCTCCCACCTCAGCCTCTCAAAGTCTTAGGATCACAGGTGTGAGCTACCATGCCTGGCTCCACTTGCCAGCTTTATCAGTTGACAAAGTTAATTACTTTAAGTTTCAGTTTCTTTGTCCATAAAATGAGAACACTAGCATCTACACTTTACTGAGTTGTAAAGCTTATATTCAGTAGTAAGGAAGGTGTAAAGCTCCTCAGACAGTTCTCAGTAGCCATTGCTTCTCTTCTATGCCAGTAAAAGATAACTATATGATAATGCTCATGAAATTGGCCAGGAAGAAACAGTTTCAGTTTCACTGAAATTACAGATAACTTGTTCACTGTCTATTTAAAACACTTGTGGCCAGCCACACCCGCAAACAGAAACTAAAGACTGGGAAGTCTATTTCCCAAAAGAAATCACTGAGAGATGTAGCTATGATAACCCAAAACCCTTCAGCACAGGGGAGGCGCCTGGGCCAGATGTACAAAACAAAATCTGAGCAGACACCAAAGGTTACTGGTATACCGCATGCACTAAGGCCAGAAACGAAAGCCTTCATCTCAATTGCCCCAGGAGATTGCGACCTTGTCCTTCAAAGAGGCAGTTTAGGAGAGTGGCTAGAGCTACCCACTACAGAGTCAGACTTAGGTCCAAAGTCTGGCTCTTCCACTCTGTCTAGTTCACTGACTTGGGGAGAATTGTTGAACCTCTCTAATCAGCAGTTTTATCTTGGGAGTAATAACGATAAACTTATAAAAATTCCACTTTAGGCCAGGCATAGTGGTTTATGCCTGTAATCCCAGCACTTTGGGAGGCCGAGGTGGGCGGATCAGGAGTTCGAGGCCAGCCTGACCAAGATGGCAAAAACCCATCTCTATTAAAAATACAAAAATCAGGTGGGTGTGGTTGTGCACATCTGCAATCCCAGCTACTCAGAAAACTGAGGCAAGAAAATTGTTTGAACCTGGGGACAGAGGTTACAGTGAGCCAAGATCACTCCACTGCGCTCCAGCCTGGGTGACAGGGCTAGACTCCTTCTCAAAAAAAAAAAAAAAAAAAAAAATCTACTTTATGAGGTGAAGTAGATATTTCTCTCTCTTTTTGTTTTTCAGAGACAGGGTCTCACTCTGTCACTCAGGCTGTAGTGCAGTGGTGCAATCATAGATCACTGCAGGCTCAAACTCCTGGGCTCAAGCCATCCTCTTGAATAGCTGGGACTACAGGCACGCACCACCACACCCTGCTGATTTTGTAATGTTTTGTAGAGATGAGGTCTCACTATGTTGCCCTGGCTGGTCTCTAACTCCGGGCTTGAATCAGTCCTCCCAGCTTGGCCTCCCAAAGCATTGGGATTACAGGTGTGAGCCACTGCACCCAGCCTAGGAAGTACATATTTCTGTACCACCTCAGATCAGTACTTACATGGCATATAATCAAGGATCTGTGAAGAATGAATTACAATAGCCTAATAATAGTAACAGTAAGTTATATGGGAAGGTTTGCTGCCTAAATGACATTCAGAATCTAGTCCCAGGGATTTGAATTAATGTGAACACAAAAAAACAAAACACGAAAAACCCAAGAGCTTTTTCCTGGGCAGTGATGGGCCAGTTTTCCATTGGTTTATTTCTGTTGTTATTTAAACCTTCCACCATTCCCTCAAAATCCCAACCCAGCCAGGAGTCTCAGATGGCCAAAGCCACTCCTACAGGGTGTGAGAGGTGCAGGGCCCAGTCCGGCTCCCAGCTACCCCTTAGGTGACACTGGGGCCCTGGTTAAGGTCTGGGAAGCCTCTAAACCCTACTGATAGAAAGAGTGCCAACAACAAAATGCTTTATTTCCAGAAATCCCTTAAGACCCCTGCTCCCAGGGAAATAAAAGTCTCCCGGTGAGGTTTGCAGGAGGGGCCACATCCAGCATCAGTAACTAAAGAGGGCATCATGAATTTCACATGTCAGCTCACCTTCAGCATCCTCCCAACCGCAGTAATGGTATTTCTAGCTCTAGTGCAGTGTCCGTTATTTGTACATTTCTGCTGGTGTGTGTGTGCAAGTTCCCAGTAACTCACTGTTCACATGTGATCCATGTTGTTCACTTCCAAAATAAAACATCGGCTGGGCAGTGGCTCACACCCGTAATCCCAATGCTTTGGGAGACTGAGGCAGGCAGATCACCTGAGGTCAGGAGTTTAAGCCCAACCTGGCCAACATGGTAAAACCCTGTCTCTACTAAAAATACAAAAAATATATATATATATATATATTAGCTGGGAGTGGTGTAGGTGCCTGTAATCCTAGCTATTTGGGAGGCTGAGGCAGTAGAATCACTTAAACCTGGGAGGCGAAGGTTGCAGTGAGCCAAGGTCGCGCTACCACTCTCCAGCCTGAACAATAGTGAAACTCTGTCTCAAATAAATAAAATAAAATAAAACATCAGTATGCAATAAAAATTAACTTATCAAAGAAAAGAGAGGTCCCAGATGAGTAAGAATCAGATGTGAAGCTCTGAAAGGAAAAATAAATCGACGTCAGAGACTCTCTGTTCTTGATGTCTTTATGTGGATCAGTAGAGCCATTAGCTAAGCTGCTAGTTACATCAACACTAAACACTGGTTTATTTAAAATATCTCTGTATTGTTTTCAAAGTACTTTCCTCTCCTACAAGGGTAATAGAATTTACCAACATAGTGAAATAAATAATTTTAAAGTCTATGTAGGCCAGCTTTGGTGGCTCACACCTCTAATCTCAGCACTTTGGGAGGCCAAGACGGGTGGATCGTTTGAGACCAGCCTGAGCAACACGGCAGAACTTCATCTTTACAAAACACAAACAAATTAGCTGGGTATGGTGGTGCACACCTGTAGTCCCAGCTACTCAGGAGGCCGAGGTGGGAGGATCACCTGAGCCCACTGGGGAGGTCAAGGCTGCAGTGAGCAATGATCATACCACTGCACTCCAGCCTGGGCAACAGAGCCACATTCTTTCAGGAATGCTTATACACTGTTAATAGGAGTCTAAATTAGTTTAGCCATTGGGGAAGACAGTGTGGTGATTCTTAAAGACCTAAAGACAGAAATACCATTTGACCCAGCAATCCCAATACTGGGTGTATACCCAAAGGAATAGAAATCATTCTATTACACAGACACATGCATCTGTATGTTCGTTGAAGTACTATTCACAGTAGCAAAGACATGAAATCAACCTAAATGTCCATCAGTGATAGACTGGATAAAGAAAATGTGGTATGTATATACTCCATAGAATACTATGCAACCATGAAAAAGAATGAGATCCTGTCCTTTGCAGGGACATGGATGTCCTTAATACCTGGGTGATGAAATAATCTGTACATCAAACCCCCATGACACAAGTTAACCTTTGTAACAAACCTGGGCTTGTACCTCCAAATTTAAAAGTTAAAACAAACAACAAACAAATGTATCTGAAAGCATCACTGGGATTCCCTGCTAAAGAACCCTTTTACAGGCCAGGCACGGTGGCTCACTCCTGTAATCCTAACAATTTGGGAGGCAGAGGAGGGTGGATTATTTGAGGTCAGGAGTTCAAGACCAGGCTGGCCAACATGGAAACTCTGTCTCTACTAAAACTACAAAAATTAGCTGGGTGTGGTGGTTCAACCCTGTTAGTCTGTACAACAAACCCCCATGACATAAGTTAACCTATGTAACAAACCTGTGCTTGTACCACTTGACTTAAAAGTTAAAACCGGGCACGGTGGCTCACACCTATAATCCCAGCACTTGGGGAGGCCAAGGCAGGCAGATCATGAAGTCAGGAGTTCAAGACCAGTTTACTAAAAATACAAAGATTAGCCAGGCATGGTGGCTCATGCCTGTAATCCCAGCTACTCAGGAGGCTGAGACAGGAGAATCACTTAAACCCTGGAGACAGGGGTTGCAGTGAGCCAAGACTGGGCCACTGCACTCCAGCCTGGGTGACAGAGCGAGACTCCATCTCAACAAAAACAAACAAGAAACAAATGTATCTTTGAAAGCATCATGGGGATTCTGTGCTAAAAAATTCTTTTATGGGCCAGGTGCAGTAGCTGACTTCTGTAATCCCAGCACTTTGGGAGGCTGAGGCAGATGGATCACTTGAGGTCAGGAGTTCAAGACCAGCCTGGCCAACATGGTGAAAACCCATCTCTACTAAATATACAAAAATTAGCCAGGCATG
This sequence comes from Callithrix jacchus, assembly GCF_049354715.1. NCBI lineage: Eukaryota > Metazoa > Chordata > Mammalia > Primates > Cebidae > Callithrix > Callithrix jacchus. The sequence continues at coordinate 18,563,070 of NC_133508.1, read as the reverse complement.
GTGGCGTGCAACTGTAATCCCAGCTATTCTGGAGGCTGAGGCAGGAGAATCACTTGAACCTGGAAGGCGAAGGTCACAGTGAGCCAAGGTTGCACTCCAGCCTGGGCAACGGAGCAAGATTCCATATTGAAAAAGAAAACTCTTTTACTTACCATCCTTTGATCTTTTTGTAAAGATAACGTTTCTTATGCAGGACAATTTTTACAGGAACCCATATCAGTAGAGTCACCAGCGCAACATAAGCAATAGAACAGGAGACGATCAGCCAGTAGTGTGTGTTCTCGGATCTGGCCCTTGTTCCTTGGTAGGCGGTGGCAAACTGTTCCGTGATCACAAGTGTAGGGACAGAGAAAGCAGCAAACTCCAGGAGCTCAAAAACCACAAACTTAATGAGCCTTCCAGAAGCCATCCCGAGGAAAAGCAAGCTGCCACGGACCTGGGACTCTCTCTCTGACTGCGGGCAGCATACGGATCCACAGATACTGAACTGGGACCAAGTTCCTTGTCCTCGATTCGCTAACCAGTGACTTTTTATCCTTTTATTGACTCTCATATGGTTCAATAATCTCCTAACTTAACAACCGTGATCTCTTAAAGGAACAGGACTGTTGTGGAAGTGATCACTCAATGTATTTGCACTTCCATGATTAGAAGTCAGAAGAACTCTAGAGCATGCCTGGGAGCATGAGTAAAAGCAGCGTTTTAAAAATGTGTTTATTGCTAACGTTTGCACAAAATCATTTGTGTAATAGTCAACTCTTGTTAAGTAAAACTGCTGGAATAATATAATTTTAGAGTTAAAGGGGAATAGATAGAATCAAATCCTCTATTTTTACATAAAAGCAAATTCAGGCAAAGAGAGATACTCAAACCTACGTCTTCATCTTGGAAAACTACCCCTCCCTTTCAACTGCTTGAAAAGGGAGTGTGAATTCACTTTGTCAACTTTCTCACCAGGAGTCTCCCTGATACTTAAGATATTCATTCCTTATTGTACATCAGTTGTCAAATAACACAGATTAATGTTATTTTTGCTTTGCTGCTCAGCGAACTAAAATGGTGACATTAGAAACCTGTTATCAGGACTAACACATGAAGAGCTATCCATAGCTAGCGCAAGAGCATATCAAATATTTAAAAGACAATTGTCTCCGTGAGTATCCTTCCTTCGAAAAACATAGCTGAGGCCAGGCAGGGTGGCTCACGCCTGTAATCCCAGAACTTTGGGAGGCCGAGGTAGGTAGATCACCTGAGACCAGGAGTTCAAGACCAGCCTGGCCAACATGGTGAAACCCTGCCTCTATAAAAAATACAAAAATTAAGGCTGGGTGCAGTGGCTCATGCCTATAATCCCAGCACTTTGGGAGGCCAAGGCAGGTGGATCACCTGAGATCAGGAGTTTGAGACCAGCCTGACCAACATGGTAAAACCACATCTTTACTTAAAATATATATACATATAAAACTAGCCAGGAGTGGTGGTACATGCCTGTAATCCCAAATTTGGGAGGCTGAGGCAGGAGAATCGCTTGAACCAGGGAGGCGGAGGTTGCAGCAAACCGCAATTGTGCCACTGCACTCCAGCCTGGGCAACAAGAGCAAAACTCCATCTCAAAAGCAAAAACAATACAAAATATAGATGGGCATGGTGGCACATGCCTGTAATCCCAGCTACTTGCAAGGCTGAGGCAGGAGAATCACTTGAACTGAGGAGGCTGAGGTTGCAGTGAGCCGAGATCATGCCACTACACTCCAGCCTGGGCGACAGAGCAAGACACCATCTCAAAAAAAAAAAAAAAAAAAAAAAAAAAACCTATCTGAGCACCTACAATGAGCATTTTAGTGTGTGTTAGGATGTGAAGATGAATGAGTGACAGAAGATCCTGTCCTGAAAGTGCCTGAGGTCCAACGGAGGAGACAAACTGAGGACAATAAAAAACTGAGGTCAGAAGCATAAACACAGCGCCGCAGTGACACCTGGGGGAACTTCACCCAGCTTCACCTTGGGGTTGTGGGAAGGGGATGGGCATGTAAGCATGGTCAGGATGGATGGGGGCACTGCAGTGTCAGTGACATTTCAGACAGAGCCAAGGATGCTGCAGTGGTTCATGAGAATCTGGTGTGGCACAGCAGGAAACAGGAGAAGGCAATGTTGGAAAAATAGTTTGGGGGGCCGGGTGCAGTGGCTCACACCTGTAACCCTGGCACTTTAGGAGGCCAAGGTGGGTTGATAGCTTGAGGAGGCCAGGAGTTTGAGACCAGCCTGGGCAACATGGTGAAACCTCTTCTGTACAAAAAAATTAGCTAGGCACAGTGTGGTGTGCCTGTGGTCTCAGCTACTCCGGAAGCTGAGGTGGGAGGATTGCTTGAGCCTGGGAGGTAGAGGCTGCAGTGAGCTGTGATCATGCCACAGCACTCCAGCCTGAGCAACAACGCGAGACCCTGCGACAACAACAATAAAATAGGTTGGGGTCATAATGTAGTGTCCCATTAAGGGTTTGGGGGGTGTGCGTAGCTGGCAGTGAAAAAGCGAGGTTTTCTGAACACAGTAGTGCTTTGTTCATCACAAAAGGAGCGGGAGTAAAGAGGGGGGCATCACACTAGCAGACATTGAGCCCCATCCCTTCTGTGGCTTTCCCTGTGCCTGTTGTCACACTGATGCAGACCGCATTTCTCTAGACTTCTCTCTCTCAAGGCCCTCTGCAGAAGGGACCCTAAACTACCAGACTTCCAGGGTGCATGGGAGGCTCCTGGTGCGGCCCTGAGGATGGGTGCCTTCTGCCCTCCCACTGCAGGACAATTATTCAGGGGCTTCTTCAAGCCATCTAGTTATTCTGTTTGAACTTGGATTTTGAATCCATTGAAGTTCAGCAGAAGTTCTTTCAAGCCAAAGAAGAGACTCGGAAGAACAGTGATAAAATACGAACGATGGGGTGGAGACCCATCTGAGCAGCAGTTCTGTCGTCAACTACTTCTTTATTTTGAGGTGCAGCCTCGCTCTGTCACCAGGCTGGAGTGCAGTGGTGTGATCTCAGCTCACGGCAACCTCTGCTTCCCGGGTTCAAGCGATTCTCCTGACTCAGCCTCCCGAGTAGCTGGGGCTACAGATGTTCACCACTATGCCCGGCTAATTTTTGTATCTTTCGTAGAGACAGGGTTTTGCTATGTTGGTCAGGCTGGTCTCAAACTCCTGACCTCAGGTAATCCACCCGCCTCAGCCTCCCAGAGTGCTGGGATGACAGGCATGAGCCACCACACCCCGTCATCAACTACTTCTAATAGCCTATCATTGACATCAAGTGTCAGTATCATCCCTGATGAAAATGCCTATTTAAATGATACCGCATATGAATTCTATTTTACCCTAACACTCCATCTGGAGTCACTAGCACTCTGTTGAATCATAACTTCTGCTACAAATTTTGTGTATGAATAGGAATTATTGAGCATGTGAAGAGAGTTATTGAATAAAAAGAGCTTGGCTCTTGAAAAAGGAGTCTCTTGCCCAGGTCTATAATCCCATTTTCAACGCTCAATTTTTATTTCCATTCACAAGAATTAAAAATGACACTAGCTTTCTATTTCTCACCTGTGACATTCCTGTGGTTCATAATCTTCCTTGACCTTTACCTTATTTTTTAAGTTTTTGAAACAGAGTCTCACTCTGTCGCTCAGGCTGGAGTACAATGGTTCGATCTCAGCTCACTGCAACCTCTGTCTCCTGGGTTCAAGTGATTCTCCTGCCTCAGCCACCCTAGTAGCTAGGATTACAAGCACCCACCATTACACCTGGCTAATTTTTATATTTTTAGTAGAGACAGGGTTTCACCATATTGGTCAGTCTGGTCTCGAACTCCTGGCCTCAAGTGATCCATCCACCTCAGCCTCCCAAAGTGATGGGATTACAAGCATGAGCCACGGCTTCCAGCCACCTTTACCTTTAAAGATGACACCAAGAGTGTTAGCATTCATGTGACATGACCTGTGACCAGTGTTCTCTACCTCCTGGAATGCTCTGGTCACTGGCTGTGCTTTCTTTAGGAGAAAGGCTGTGATTCTCGCTTTTGCCCACCATGAGCCCAACTCCATGTAAAGAAACCGTTGAGTGTGTTCACATTGTCCATTGAACACTTCCTATGTGCAGACCACGGCAGTCCCTATTAACTCATGCTCTGCCTAGGGAGATAGCACAAGTGCCCTGAAAAACCCGAAGACACTGGTGGAGTAAGTACACAGGGCAAGTTAGAGCTGGGAAGGGTGACCCGTCCACAGTCCATGTCCCTTCACCAGCCACATCTCCTTGAATGAATGGGCCCTGAGCCGTAGAGTGTCCAGCAAGCTCTATGGAGCCTGGCATAAACCAGGTAAATCAGATTCTCACTCTTAGGAATTTTTTCAAATCAAAACACCTTTTTTTTTGAGACAGAGTCTTGCTCTGTCACTCAGACTGGAGTGCAGTGGCACAATCGCAGCTGACTGCAACCTCCACCTCCAGGGTTCAAGCGATTCTCCTGCCTCAGCCTCCTGAGTACCCGGGATTACAGACATCCCCCACTATGCCCAACTAATTTTTGTATTTTAATAGAGATGGGGTTTCGCCATGTTGGCCAGGCTGGTCTCATGACCTCAAGTGATCTGCCTGCCTTGGCGTCCCAAAGTGCTGGGATTACAGGCGTGAGCCACCATATCTGGCCTCTAAACACTTTTGGATGCTTGTAGGGTGCTACAAATGATATAATGTCCTTATATCATTCATTCGTGGTCCCATAAGAAACCATGAGCTCCTGGGAGGCAGAGAGTATCTGCCTTTCATCTGTGTATCCTCGTTTCTCAGTGCAGTGCTTAGCACACAACAGTCCCCTAATACATATTCCTGGAAGGAAGAAATGCGTAAATGAAGTATAAGAGATGTAGAGACAGCCAGGCACAGTGGCTCATGCCTGTAATCCCACAATTTTGCGAGGTTGAGGTGGGTGGATCGCTTGAGCCCAGGAATTCAAGACCAACCTGGGCAACATGGCGAAACCCCGTCTCTGTGAAAAATACAAAAATTATCTGAGCATGGTGGTGCACACCTGTAGTCCCAGCTGCTTGGGAGGCTGAAAAGGGAGGCTCGCTTGAGCCCAGGGGGTTGAGACATGATTGCGCCACTGCACTCCAAACCTGGGCAACAGGGTAAGACCCTGTCCTTTTCCCCACTCAAAAAGGGAGCGAAGCGGTGAGTTAGGAATAAAAATAAGAAAAACATTTTTTTAAGAAACAAGAATTAGGCAGAGAAGAAAAAAAGAGAGAAGTATGCAGAAAAGAGAATGTGCAGGGATTTGATCATGGTTAACTCTTTTTATTCCAAGGGAATGCTGCCTCCCATGCTGACATTTCCAAAGGAGGAATCACGTTCTATCACTCTCAGTTCAATCTGTTCCCTCAGTCTACAGGCTTCCGTTGCCTCGCTCGGTCCTCCTTACCCTCGCAAGGCATGGGCTCCAAATAAAGCTACCAGATCTCTTTTCTTCATAGAATGGCTCCTTGGGTTCTCAAGGTAAAAAAGACAAAGTCCCTGTGGACTGCAGAACTGACTCATCTCAGTATGCCTGTTGAAAAAGACTAGGACCCTTTCCAAGCATTCACCAAGGCTTCGTAGATGTGAAGGCTGCAACATTTCCCCAGCCTCCTCCAATCTGTGGGTCCACAAAAAGTACACATGTCCTAACGGGTTTGCAGCATGAATGAAGGAGACTGGCGAGGACCGTCTGGTGTTTGCCTGGTCCAAGGCATAGCCTTCAATCATGTCAGAGTCTTCAGCCCTTGTTTCTGAGACAGAGTCTCACTCTGTTCCCCAAGCTAGAGTGCAGTGCTGTAATCTGGGCTCACTCCAATCTCTGCCACCTGGCTTCCAGCAATTCTCCTACCTCAGCCTCCCGAGTAGCTGGGCTTACAGGCACCTGCCACCGCACCTGGCTAATTTTCGTAGTTTTCAGTGGAGACAGGGTTTCACCATCTTGGCCAGCCTGGTCTTGAACTCCTGACCTCATGATCCACCCACCTCAGCCTTCCAAAGGGCTGGATTACAGGCGTGAGCCACCGCACCTGACTGTCTTCAGCCCTTTTAAGGTGTCATTTGACTGAATGTTACAGAAAGGTTTAGGAGGCAGTGAAGGTTCCTTCATGAGGGACAGAGCAACTAGCAGCTTGGCAAAGAATAAGAACGTTATTATGCCAACACCAAGCTACCGGGAGGAAATAATCCCAGGCCTCTGACTTGGAGACAAAGACAACGGGAGATGAAAGAAGGTTTAAGATCACCTACCAGCTGGGGCCCGTTTACTCCAATCCTCCAATCCTGATTCCTGCCCTTCTAAGTCCTCTGTTGAATCTGCCATGCAATTGCACTGCGGTAACTGGAAAGACATGGAAGGGGACATTTTCAATCCACCCAAATTCTTTACTTGGATTAACCCAGTACTGATTCGAGGAACTCTGCGCCTTAGTTTGCTGCTCTTTAATGCTGGGTTTAACAACTTCCTGCTAGGAAACAGATTTGGGTTTCTGAAGCTGGATCCGTGGTGAAAAGACTGAGTCCTGTGGTTAGAGTTCACTTCCGTGTAGGAGTGTTGATGCAGTGTTTTTTATTTTAGTAAGCAGAAGATATCATTCTGTTCAGGGGAACACCTGTTCTCCACACTTCCAACTGTCATTTCCTTCCTGCAGGCAGGAAGTCAAAAATCGAGTCTCTAAAATTGTTAGTAAGATCATTTGTAATCTCAAGGTTTGTTACATTGTTTTCAGCATAGGGTCTGTGAAACACAATGTACAAACTGCCAGGAATGTTCTAGCATATCCGTGGTTTGTTTCCTATGATTTTATGATGTGCAAAAACACAGGAGCTAGTGGCAGTGAAACTGCTCTTGGGATCGAGCTGAATGTGCATTAGCCTAGGGAAGAAGTGAAAGTATGTTCCTGGGCCTGATTTACTGTTTATTTAAAATTTCTGCAGAGTTGCTGATCATCGTACGCAGGCGTGAGCAAATAAATCACTTGGAGTGAATTTAGTGAGATGATGTTACTATTTGACATAAGCCCCCTTGACCAATTTTTATCACAGTCCAGATTATGCTAAATACATACAATAGGAAAAACTGTCATTTCATCTGTCTGGCTGTCAGATCAGCCGCTTTGGAAGAGCAAAGACGACAGCGTATTCATTTTTGTAGCTCTTTTTATAACTGGTGACGCTGTTCTTGAAATTAAAATGTTTAGGAAATCCTCACTTAGAAAAATAATTACACTCCCTCAAAATGTCATTCCATTAAAATTTCCCAGATCTTAAAAGAGAAAGTGAATTAAGATTTCTCACTCCACTGTGTAGTCTTCATACAAATTGTGTGTATAGTAATGTATAAATGAACTAAAAAATTTTTTTAAAACAATATTAACGGAAAAAAGTAAGTCACTTCATTGTTTGCAACAATTCTCAAATTTTATTTCTCAAGGGACTAAAACAAGTTAGCCTTTTGGTATCCCAGAGTAACAAATTTAAGCAGACAAAAATGTAGGTATAGCCCTAACCAATTAGCATAAATTCACCCCAAAGTTCACAAGGATGCTTTAACCTAAATTTCCCACATCTTCACTGTCGAGGACTTGATAAATTTGAAACTCTCCAATTCTTCCTTACGTAAGTTAAACTATATTGAAATAACTATTAGTAGTCCTGCCCACCATGGATTCACAAAATAAGCGAAAATGATCATTGTGCAGTTAATGCGATCACCGTGGATAAAAGTTAAAATTTCCAGTGATTTGCCTATATGCAGTGCTTCCTAACTCCACTGGGTGGCGCAGGTTCGGTTTGGTTTTGTTTTCATCATATTTTTTTAGTTGATATCTGTAAATACATAGGTATTTTCTTGAGACAGTTTCACTCTGTTGTCCAGACTGGAGTGCTGTGGCGTGATCTCAGCTGACCGCAACCTCTGCCTCCTGGGTTCAGGTGATTCTCCTGCCTCAGCCTCCTAAGTAGCTGGGAGGCTAAAGTCTCAACACCTCCCCCAGCTTCCTCTCCATCTCTCTGCCTCGTTTTTATTACTTAACACTAGCCAGCGTCATATTTTACTTTTATAATAACTGCCCGTCTCCCTCAGACTGGAATGTAAGTTTGACAGCAGGAATTTTTACAATTTTTTTTCTCTGAGACGGTTTCATTTTTGTTGCCCAGGCTGGAATGCAATGGAGTAGTCTCGGCTCACTGTAACCTCTGCCTCCTGGGTTCAAACAATTCTCCTGCCTCAGCCTCCCAAGTAGCTGGGATTACAGGCGCCTGCCACCACGCCTGGCTAATTTTTTGTGTATTTTTAGTAGAGACGGGGTTTCACCATGCTGGCCAGGCTAGTCTCAAACTCTTGACCTCAGGTGATCTGCCTGCCTCACCCTCCCTAAGTGCTGGGATTACAGATGTGAGCCACTGTGCCCAGCGACAATGTCACTCTGTTGCCAGGCTGGAATGTCGTGGTACAATCCTAGCTCACGGCAGCCTTGAACTTCCAGGCTCAAGTCATCCTCCCACGTCAGCCTCCTAAGTAACTGGGACTTAGGTGGTGCATATCACCACCTTAACCACCACCTGGCTAATTTTTATGTGGTAGAGACAGGGTCTCATGCCACTGTATTCCAGCCTGGGCAATAGAGATTCTGTCTCAAAAAAAATATTACAAAAAAATTCATTTAAAAATTGAACTGGCGTTTATTTGCAACTCACAAATCAGGACAGCATCTCATTCTATAAAATAGAATAAGAGCCTTGATGAGTAGAGCAAAAGACACTGGCTGTATAGACAGAAAAGGGCTGAAGAAAGTAGAAATAAGAAACGAATAGCAGATTGGTCTTTTTAAAGTTACTTTCTTCACAATGTTCTATCAGAGGGGGCTTCCTCAGCATGTTGGCTCGGGTACACGGGGCCCCTTCTGACTGGCTGCTATAATCTCCAGCTTTTTGGAAAACTTCTCGAAGTTCAGTTTGATGACATGACACTTTCAACCAGTGGCTGCATTCAGGTTTAGTCTGATCTGCTGGGAGCCTAGATCAAAATAATGGCCTCCCATAAATTTCATTTAATGCTAGTCTAGCTGGATTCTTTCAAAGATCCTAACAGAAATACACTAACTTGGCTACAAAACATGGAAATAACTGAAGACTGGATCTAATTACCCAGCTGCAAGCAATATCGGTCCCTATTTCTTCTTACCATGCTTACATCCTAACCTTGTGCTATAGTTTCAAATTTTCCCTTATTCATTTTACTTCCTTAAAGGTGGTGACAGTATCTTGTGTTGGGGGAACCCCAAGACCACCACCCATTTCAATAATTTTCTAGGACTTACAGGAGTCAGACATGATTGTGCTCGGGGCTATGATTTTTTTATGTTGGAAGAACTTGAAGGAAAATCAGTAAAGGGAAATGGTACAAGGGGTGAGGTCCATGGGAAACCGGCACCAGTTTGCATGGGTCCTTTCCCAGTCAAGTTAAATAGGACATGCTTAGTTCCCACAGCAATGAGTCATGACAATACATGAAATGTAGCCACCAGGAAAGCTCCTCAGAGACTCAGTGCCCATAGTTTTTTGTTTTGTTTTGTTTTGAGAATCTGGCCCTGTTGCCCAGGCTGGAGTGCAGTGGCACCATCTTGGCTCACTGCAACCTCTATCTCCCAGGTTCAAGCAATTTTCCTGAGTAGCTGGGACTACAGGCACCCACCACCATGCCCGGCTAATTGTTGTATTTTTAGTAGACAAGAGGTTTCACCATGTTGGCCAGGTGGGTCTTGAACTCCTGACCTCAGATGATCCACCTGTGTCGGCCTCCCAAAGTGCTGGGATTACAGGCATGAGCCACTGCGCCTGGCCAGTGCCCATGGTTTTTACTGGGCGCTGGTCACTTAGGCACCTTCTGCCTGGAACTCACCAAAATTCCAGACTCCCAGCAGGAAAACAGGTGTTCAACATAAACCACAGCATTCATGCGAACCATTTAGGCACAGCAAGACCCTCCTGTCAATTCTGGGAATTGTGGGAACCTGTAAACAGACCTTTCAACAGGCAGCCATCCAGCCTGCTTGGTTAACTGCGTTCTGCGCACCCACTCCTTGTTAGATCCTGCTCGTGTTTAAACATCTGCTAAATTCTATTTTCACCATTATATCATTGCTAAAATAAAACAATGCAAATTAAATGGAAACATAAAACATACCAAAAACTAAATACTTTTTTTTTTGAGACAGTTTCACTCTGGCACCCAGGCTGGAGTGCAGTGGTGCAATCTCGGCTCACTGCAACCTCCACCTCCCGGGTTCAAGCAATTCTCCTGCCTCAGCCTCCTGAGTAGCTGGGATTACAGATTTGAGCCACCACGACCAGCTAATTTTTTGTTGAGAGGGAGTTTCACCATGTTGGTCAGAATAGTCTTGATCTTTTGACCTCATGATCTGCCCACCTGGGCCTCCCAAAGTGCTGGGATTATAGGCATAAGTTGTGAGTTTGGCCCAATTAGTTCCATTTTTAAATCATTTGCACGTATATTTTTAAAAACTGTGTCTTGCCCCTTCATTTGGGCATATTTTGTGATCCTGTATTATTTAAGCATGGATAAACCAATTTAATGTAAATACCTAGTCACCATTCTAATTACAGAAGTAAACAAAATATAACAGTTTAAATCAACACCACAGAGGTGGAATAATTTCTATTTTCAACATTTATGTATAATCTGACTCAAGGTATTTAAATTAATCTATATGCCCCTCCTCTGTAACAACAATAATACTTTGAACCTACATTACAAGGCCAGGATTAGACTGTTGATAGATTGATTCGGGCTACTAATAAACCTACTAGTCTCAACAATTTAAAACGTTTGAGTGACTGAAGCTGTGTGTGGTGGTGTGCTGTTCCTACAGTCTCAGCTACTTAAGAGGCTGAGGTAGGAGGATCACTTGAGCCTAGGAGTTCAAAACCAGTCTGGGCAACATGGCAAGACCCTATCTCTTTTAAAAAACAAAATCTTGGCCAGGTGTGGTGGCTCATGCCTGTAACCCCAGCACTTTGGGAAGCCAAGGGGGCGGATCACGAGGTTAGGAATTTGAGACCATCCTGGCTAACATGGTGAAGCCCCGTCTCTACTAAAAGTACAAAAATTAGCTGGGTGTAGTGAACCATCACATCTCAGATTCAAGCGATTCTCCTGCCTCAGCTTCTCGAGTAGCTGGGATTACAGGCATGCGTCACCATACCCAGCTAATTTTGTAATTTTAGTAGAGGTGAGGTTTCTCCACGTTGCTCAGGCTGGTCTCAAACTCCTGGCCTCAGGTGATCTGCCCATCTCGGCCTCCCAAACTACTGGGATCACAGGTGTGAGCCACTGCGTCTGGCCAAAACAACTTTCATGGGCCTATTTCCGTCCGTAAAGACCTGTGGTGTCTGTTTCCTGAGGGTTGATAGGAAATGGCACCATGCAGGCTCACTTCTGATACTGTCGGAAGATGCGGCTCTGAAGTTCTTCACGCCTAATTCTCTTCTCCAGAAAATTCAAATGAAACCATTTTAAAAATCTTGATACACGTTATGATTCGTTATGCGACTAACAGAAAATTAAGACACAAAGGCAACAGCTACCCCTCGTCTAGCATATGGCCTAGAGCATGACCAACCTTCTATTTCTGCAGAGAAACATCAGCTGCTGCTCTTTTGATTGTTAAGCAAACCCAGAATGGTCCATATATTAAGGAAATAAAATTACAAAAACCGGTGCATTCCAGATGGCATGGAAAAACAGTGCATCATAAACTGTCCTGCAGCATTATGTTTTTTTCCCAAATAACCTGTCTGAAGTCTAGATCATCTTCCATTAAACGGCTAGTTTGGGTTTTTCCAGAGGCAATCTCAGCAGCACCACCTACTGATAATTTAAATTCAGTACTTTGTGTAAATTCTTAGCAATGCACACATCAAACAACTCAAACACACCTAGAACATGTTTTGGGTTTTCATAAAATAATACGCATGGTGGGCCGGGTGCAGGGGCTCCTGCCTGTAATCCCAGCACTTTGGGAGGCTGAGGCAGGCAGATGACAAGGTCAAGAGATTGAGACCATCCTGGCCAACACGGTGAAACCCTGACTCTACTAAATTTTGTTAATACAAAAATTAGCTAGGCGTGGGGGCACGCACCTGAAGTCCCAGCTACTCGGGAGGCTGAGGCAGGAGAATCGCTTGAATCCAGGAGGTGGAGGTTGCAGTGAGCCGAGATGCACCACTGCACTGCAGCCTGAGGACAGAGCAAGGCTCTGTCTCAAAAAAATAAAAAAATAATATACATGGTAATATAATTGCTAGTGGAAAACGTAATGTTTTCGCAGGTGGTGAGTTAGACAGTGCATGCTGCAATTGAGTATGTCTCCAGCACGCTGGCTCTCCTCTGCTTCTCTCCCTCTCCTCAATATTTCCCCATCACTCTGCATTCCAGTTGGCAGGTCCTCTGCATTCGAGTAGGAGGACTGGCAGGAGGCCCGTGGGCAGTAGGAGAAGCAAGGGCGTTGATTCCATTGTCCCTCTTTCCCAGCACTGTGCCAGTCTCAGCTCTGTCAGTCCGTCCGTCCTCCCCAGGCCCAGCAATCCCCGAGCTACACTGCCACTGAATGCTCGCTCCTTTGGGCCCAGGGTGGTGACAGTTGAGGGTGTCTGTTCCCTTGGCTTTGAGTCAGTAGTTTCTGCAGGAAAGCCTGTCCCCTGAAGCTCCTGAGTGTGATTCTCCAGGGCTCTGGAGACCCAGCTTGCAAATGGTGAAGTGGAACTGGTTACCCACTCAACATTCATTAAGTGAATAAAATAGCAAAACCCATTGCCCTTGGTGCAATAGTAGGTAATAAAGATTCCATTATTATCCTCAAGAAGCTCATATTTACAGACATAAAGGGGATTTGGGTTGACAAAAACCATTTTTAAGGGATATGAATCAGCCTAACTACTTTAATTTCTATGTACAATTGCATTAATCTTAGGTATTGAATAGGTAGAACTTCGGGCCAGTTATGTCTGTGTAGTTCTCCGCAAGAGTCTAACCTAGTGTATGGCCTCAGATGACAACTCTAAGGTTTATTTAAACAGTCTTAAATAAGCAAATTAGAAACTTGGAACCAGCGGGTGCAGTGGCTCACGCCTGTAATCTCAGCACTTTAGAAGGCCGAGATGGGCGGATCACAAGGTCAGCAGTTCAAGACCAGCCTGACCAACATGGTGAAACTCCATCTTTACTAAAAATACAAAAATTAGCCAGGTATGGTGGCACACACCTGTAATCCCAGCTACTCGGGAGGCTGAGGCAGGAGAATTGCCTGAACCCAGGAGGTGGAGGTTGCATTGAGTCGAGATCACACCACTGTACCCCAGCCTGGGAAACAGAGGGAGACTCTGTCTCAAAAAAAAAAAAAAAAAAAAAAAACTGGAAGCAATTCTTTAACCTATATTTAATGTATACTTCTGCATTCTAACAAGGCATTCTTACATGCAAATGCTTACGTTGGAGTCCTTCTGTGAGACACACAAACACTCACACACAGAGAGAGAAAAATACAAAATACAAAATTCCCCGTTAGTGCCAAGACCCTGGAGAACAAGGACCGGCTTCATTCTCCCCTGTGGCCTCAGGGAGGTGCCTCACACACAGTGGAGACTGACTCAATTGTTCAGTGACAAGATGGGAGATGGCACAGCACGGGGGACACGAGCACAAAGGCTGCCTAGGTTTGTACCGCAGCTGTGCCACCAGCTAGCTGGATGAGCTTGGGCAAGCGATTAACCTCCTGTGCCTCAGTCTCCTCACCTACCGCAGGGAGTTATTCGTATCATCCTAGTTTAAATGAGTTATTTGAGAAACACTTAGACTGGTGCCTGTCCCGTAGTAAGGACAAGGCAAGAGTTTGCTGAATAAATAAAGTGATGGTATTTTCCATACCACCTGGAGGCACTGGAGCGGAAAGGGCCTTTAAGAGATATCATTTTCTCATTTTATTTTTATTTCAATTGATTATTTATTTATTTTTGAGATGGAGTTTCACTTGTCACCCAGGTTTGTTGATTTCTTTGTTTGTTTATTTATTGTTGAGACAGAGTTTCGCTCTTTTTGTGCAATGGCTCGATCTTGGCTCACTGCAACATCTGCCTCCCGAGTTCAAGAGAGTCTCCTGCCTCAGCCTCCTGAATAGCTGAGATTACAGCCACACACCAACACACGTGGCTAATTTTTGTATTATTATTTTTTTTAAGTAGAGGAAGTGTTTCACCACATTGGTCAGGCTGGTCTTGAACTCCTGACCTCAGACGATCCACCCGCCTTGGCCTCCCAAAGTGCTGGGATTACAGGCACTGAGCCATCATGCCTGGGCAATGTTTTCATTTTGGAGATAATAAAACTGAGGTCCAGAAAAGGTGAATTCAGTAAGCCACTGCAAAAGATGTGATCACCTCACTCCTAGAAAGAACTGCTTGTTGATACACATATTTAAAAAATCAATGGGAGGAATTGTATCCAACAAAGCAAAAATCGTAGCCTCCGCCCCTAGGGAATAAAAAAACATGGACTTCCAAGCCTATTTTGGGAAAGGCTTAATGAATTAAACCTCATAAGAGGATTCAATTCCATCCCACAAAAGACAACTTTTGGACTTTATTATTACCATCCAACACAATTGTCAAGACCTACAAGGGCAAGCTGAAAAGTTATCCAGCCACAGTTCCCGAAATGCTGACAGAAGGCTCAGAGGCATGGCTCCAAGAGAAAGAACTACGTTACTCACAGCGTTAGCAGGAGCCGAAGTGTCACGTCCTGTGCCAGTTTCTCAAACACAGAGGAGATAAGAAGGGCAGGTGACATGGGCAAAGGCAGTGAGCTACAGAACAAAACAGGAGCCTGAGCTAGGGAATCTCAGTCTTTCATCACGGTCAGCCTGCCTGCGCTTTGCTCTAAAGGGAGACACCAAGTCCGTCTTCCAAGGGTGTAAACAAACCTGTGCTTTGCTCTAGACGAAGATGCTGTCTGTGTCTCCCAAGGCTGTGTGCTATGCAAATATCCTGGAAAAGGCCAGGCATGGTGGCTCACGCATGTAACCCCAGCTCTTTGGGAGGCCAAGGCAGGTGGATCACGAGGTCAGACCAGCCTAACATGGTGAAACCTCATCTCTACTAAAAATACAAAAATTAGCCAGGTGTGGTGGCACATTCCTGTAGTCCCAGCTACTCAGGAGGCTGAGGCAGGAGAATCCCTTGAACCCAGGAGGTGGAGGTTGCAGTGAGCTGAGATGATGCCACTGAACTACAGCCTGGGCGACACAGACTCCAACCAAAAAAATCTCTCTCTCCTCTCTCTCTCCTCTCTCTCTTTCTCTCCTCTCTCTCTCTCTCTCCTCTCTCCTCTCTCTCTCTCCTCTCTCTCTCCTCTCTCTCTCCTCTCTCTCTCTTTCTCTCTCCTCTCTCTCTCTTTCTCTCTCTCTCTCTTTCTCTCTTTCTCTCTCTCTCTCCTCTCTCTCTCTCTGTCTCTCTCTCTCTCTTCTCTCTCTCTCTCTCTCTCTCTCTCTCTCTCTCTCTCTCTCTCTCCCCCCCCACCCCGCTGGAAAATATGGTCTAGAAAAAGCACTGCCATCGTCTGTGTTTGCAAGATGTTCAGTAACACAGAAGAACTATGGAGGATTATCTCCCAACAATTTCTACCTTTCGTTTCTACATCATTAAGTTTTTGGCAAATGTTTCCATGCATACGCCAATCTGTCAGCCACTATGATTAATCTATCTGACAGAGGCTGGGGTGCAATCTGTTCCATGGCACATTTAATTAAAACTACCACCAACACACTGCAAGCAATAGGATAAGGCCAACTTCAACCATGCCCCAGTGACCTGGACCCAGATACTCAACTCTCACAAACAATGAGAGTTTGCTTACCTTCAAAACTCAGATGGACCTGAACTTCCTCTCCCTGAAGCAGACCTTCATAGGATGCAGGTAATCATCACCAAGGACAGCCAGCTAATCAGCACCAAAGCCGCATCAGTCAGCACCTGAGAAACAGCTTATTCAAAGGACCAGGATACTTAAGTGACACCAGCTAAGATTTACTCTCATCAGATTTCCTTTTTGCTAGATTGCCTTTTTTTCCCCCCTCTCCCAATTTTTTTTTTTTTTTTTTGAGACAGAGTCTCACTCTGTCGCCCAGGCTGGAAGGCAGTGTTGTGATCTTGGCCCACTGCAACCTCCACTTCCTGGGTTCAAGAGATTCTCCTGCCCCAGCCTCCTGAGTAGCTGAGATTACAGGTGTGCACCACTGCGCCCAGCTATTTTCTGTATTTTTAGTAGAGATGGGGTTTCACTATGTTGGACAGGCTGGTCTCGAACTCCTGGCCTCAGGTGATTCACCCACCTAGCCCTCCCGGCCTTCTTCCCAACTTTTATTTTAGGTTCCAGAGTGAATATGCACTTTTGTTACATGGGTAAATTGTGTCAAGGGTTTGGTGTACAAATTATTTCATCACCCAGATGGTGAGTACAATGGGTAGTTTTTCAGTCCTTACCCTCCTCCCATCCTGCACCCTCCTTTTGCTGGATTTCCAAAGTTCTCCATGTGCCTCTGCCCTTCCTGGTCACATGTTTTCTATTGCTGCATAATAAATTACATTTAATGGCTTAAAACAACCTACACTGATTATCTCACAGTTTCTGTGGGCCAGGAGTCTGGGCAGGGCTTAGCTGAGTCCTCTTCAAGGCTGAGATCACAGTGTTGGCCAGGGCTGGGTTCTCTGGAGGCTCGTCTTGGGAAGGCCCTGCTTCCAAGCTCAGTCTGCCAGCAAAACCATGACGTAATTTCAGCAAGGAGTGATGGCCCATCACATTTGCCATAGTCTGCTGGTTTTCAGCAAGTCACATGTCCTGCCCATACTCAAACAAAGGGAATTAAATAAAGGTCTGAACAGCACAAGGAAGGGCTCATGGGGACGCATTCCAGAGTCTGCACATTCTTTAGGATCAAGGCCAGATCCTAGAAGCCACAGTCCAGCACTGTCCAACAGAAACAGAATGTGAACCACGTGTGTCATGTTAAATTTTCTAGCAGCCATATTTTTAAAAAGTGAAAAGTACATACAATACTATTTTATGGGAATCATTGGTTACCATGAAATACAGTTCCATCAAAATAGCTTGCACTGCTGGTTTTTAAGTTTAAATTAATTCAGATGAAATCAGATTTAAAATTCAGTCCCTCAATTGCACAAGCCCATTACAAGTGCTCAACAGTCCAAATAAACAGGGAGGTCTTAGATCCACCCTCTCTTTACTTTATTATTATTTTTCTTTAATTTTTTTTTTTTTTTTTTGCGACGGAATTTCACTCTTGTTACCCAGGCTAGAGTGCAATGGCGCGATCTCAGCTCACCGCAATCTCCGCCTCCTGAGTCCAGGCAATTCTCCTGCCTCAGCCACTTGAGTAGCTGGGATTATAGGCACGTGCCACCATGCCCGGCTAATTTTTTGTATTTTTAGTAGAGACGGGGTTTCACCATGTTGACCAGGATGGTCTCGATCTCTTGACCTTGTGATCCACCCGCCTCGGCCTCCCAAAGTGCTGGAATTACAGGCTTGAGCCACTGCGTCCGGCCTCACCCTCTCTTTTAAACAGGAAGCAATGCTTCAGATATCCCCTGGGTCAGGCAAAAAAGGGAAATGGTGACAAGATGCTCTCGTGACCTCTAAAACCTCTGCTCAGGCTTCGACCTTGGCCACAGTCCTTGCCAGGCCTGCACAGCCCAGTTTTAGCAAGATCCTGCTAAGACAGTTTAGAGAGAAGCCCTCCTGCTCTTGAAATCTGATCAAATTCCTCATCTTCCACCCTGGGTATCTGATCACCCTGACCGGCTCTTAGCAAGAGTCTTCTCTATGGTCGAGGCCTCCTCTTAGTGATTTTCCACCCACGGGCTACTCCCCGCCACTCTTGGCTGTAAGTCCCCACCTGTCTTTACTGTGTCCCACTGAGCCCAGTTCTGGGCATAAGTCTGTTTTCCCTGTTGCAATAGTTTCTGTATAAAATCTTTCTTCACTGCTTTGACAAGAGTCCATTTCTGGTTCTCCTCAACAGTCAGGAGGGCTCAGTAGCAAACTGGAGACAGCATGGACAGCTGTGGGAACGCAGGCCTCACATTGTGAGATCTGCAATTTTTCAAGAAGGCAAAAGTAGGGATTTTTGGTGGGAAATCACCTAGACATGAAATATCCATTTAAAAAACGTTTTTTAACTCTCTATAGGCCAAATAAAACAAGTCAGACTAGATCTGGCTGAGCCAGCAGCGTTTCACCTCAGCTTTAAGGCATCCATCTCCTACTGAGGTTCCTTCTCTACTATTTTGTCAATTTGAATCACAGGGTCATTTTATTTCCTGAAAGTTTTGGGAGTGATAGCTCTGCAGTCTTTAAGAAAGGACTGCCTGGGCACAGTGGCTCACGCCTGTAATCCCAGCACTTTGGGAGACTGAGGTGGGCAGATCATGAGGTCAAGAGTTTGAGACCAGCCTGGCCAACATGGTGAAAACCCATCTCTACTAGATAACAAAAAATTAGCCAGGCATGGTGGCAAATGCCTGTAGTCCCAGCTACTTGGGAGGCTGAGGCAGGAGAATCACTTGAATCTGGGCAGCAGAGGTTGCAGTGAGCCGAGATCACATCACCCCAGCCTGGGCAACAGGGTGAGACTCCATGTCAAAAAAAAAAAATTAAAAAAAAATGACCACACACAGGGAGAATCCCCCAGGACCAAGGCCTCTCTTGGGCAGTGGGAATTTCTCTTGCATAGCCTGTCCTGTGCCATCCCACCTACCCTTGCTTCCCATTTCACTAAAGGGACAGTTGAACCAGGAAGCAGGAAAGCAGATCTCTTTTCTCAACAGGCTCTTTCCCAACTCATGAAAGTCCAGAAAAAAAAGGAATAGATTTTCCTGATTAGTTATACTCATTCTTTTGTATTTTGCATTTTCCCCCAGTTAAGAATGAAAAGCAAGACACCGCAAAGGTTTACCTGGTTTGACACCCTGAGAGAGCATTACAATGAGAAGATTGTTTGATGAGGTGTTTAGGGGGAGGAAAATGACCACCTTCCTTTCCCCTGCCCCGCTCCCCACCAAGGACCCTGCTCCAATAACAGCTGGTTGCTCAGCTGCCTCTAAGGATGGGTGCAGAACTTCGGATTCCTCAGGTGAATATGCAAGGTGTAGCCTCTCAGAAAAAAGTAACGAAAATAAACAAATTTAAGGATTATCATGATCAACAGGTATCAAATTAGGGCTTCTATCTGTTTCAGTTCAGCCTTGGAGGCTGCTGGAAAACCACAAAGTTGCTTCGGGGAGAGAAAAGGAGGAGCTGAGAAATGGTCTTTAGTCTTCCCATGGATCAGGTAAGGCTGTCAAAGTGGAAAGAAGGCAGGTAGATTTATCTCTGGGACTCCCACAAAAGGATGACAGCACACTGGCCTAGGCCAAGTATTCTGAGGGTACCGATGAGACACCCCACCACTTCCAGGGAGGTGGAGGAGCCTCAGAACCCATGGATGGCCACTGGGAGATGTGCCTCTGGCACCCTCCCTTGGACTTGCTGTGCCTTCCTATAAAGCACCCAAAGGGTATGAGCTAGACATAACAGTAACACAACGCCATACTCTGGTTATATCACGGATTAACTGGCACCATAGTCACCAAATTCAGCATTGTTCCAAAATGCCAAGAACTTATGTTGCAAATGAGCTTGTAGAACACATAAATGAGGGAGGACTTGTGCGAAAGACCTTATAATACACAGTGTAACAATTAAATTTTACCACAAGTGGATTCATTCCTGTTTCCTTATTGTTTTTTTTTCAGTAAGTTTTCATGTTGTTATCAAAATGAACTTGTAAAAAGACCTGGATTCAAGTTTTCTGATTTCTAAAGGTTCTTAAATATTTAAATAAGTGCCTGCCATGTTTAGTGCTATGAAATATAAAACTTAAGGGTGTTAGTGGATCTTGAAAATAGTGCAAACACTCAAGCCAATGACGACCAAACCATCAGCAGTTAATAAACAAAAATAATTAAAGGGCATAATGGCTGTGACCACTTATCTCAACAAGGGATGTTGATCCTTAATTTTCTTTCCTTTCCATTTTCTGGGGGAAATGTAGGATTGTAGGGCATATAATTTCTCACAGGCTTTATGTGTTTTGTGTTTTCTTACCAGGTTTACAGGGCATTTAATTTCTCACATATATATATATTTTTTGAGACGGAATTTTGCTCATTACCCAGGCTGGAGTGCAATGGCGCGATCTTGGCTCACCTCAACCTCCGCCTCCCGGGATCAAGCAATTCTCCTGCCTCAGCCTCCTGAGTAGCTGGGACTACATGCATGCCCCACCATGTCCAGCTAATTTTTGTATTTTTAGTAAAGACGGGGTTTCACCATGTTGACCAGGATGGTCTCGATCTCTTGACCTCGTGATCCACCTGTCTCGGCCTCCCAAAGTGCTGGGATTATAGGCGTGAGCCACCGCGCCCGGCAATTTCTCACAGATTTTATACATTTTAAGCAAAACACATATAATAATTATTTGAATCTAAATGTGTTTACATGTTCAGTTGGGATCACTTCTGATCTGGTAAGGAGGAAGAAAGAGTTTTTTTATCTTAGATGTTGTCAACAATTCTTATTCATTTAGAAGTACAAAGAGTATTTTTCTAGGTAGAAATAAATGGCAATTAGCCACTCATTCTGCATCACGAAATGTCTTTTAAAGTCAGTATTGGTATCATAAAGGAATAATATGAGCAGAACACAAAATTGACAATTTGCTTATGAATGGTTTCATCCAGGAGCAGCGCTGGGTGCAATGTGGAAAACCACACCCAGCATTGGAACACACAGAACATGTGTGCACACACGTACACAACCCATCACCAGCAGCCTCCGTTCACTGCAAGTATTGAGTTCACACTTATCCACTCCTGGGATTAGAACTCACCCTCTGGTTTCAGCTGACTTTCCTTCCACAGCTGCACTGTAACTCTCGAGCTGCAACCCTTCCTACGGTTGCTTCCACAGGCACACTTCAGGTCTTTTTCAAAGTAAAGCGCCATATTTATTAACCATTTAACATGTGTCAAACAGTGCGGCTCTTATTAAGTTCCTATCTTTATTCTTGGGTATGTCACTGCTTAAGTTTTGGGGTGTTGTGCCTCTAATGCATTTTCCCCATAAATCCTAAAGCTTCTTTATTGTGCATTTTTGCAGAGCACTAGTATTTTTGGAAGGCAAGTGTGCATTAACAGAATTCACTGCATTCTATTATGAGCATCATTTCATCAAAATTATAGCAATTGAATTCCAATATCCAAGAAGCATCTGCTGGAAGCCGCCCCCAGTGTTCAGATTTCCTTGATTTTAAGCATTCTGTGTAACATTTTACATTTCTCAAATGATAGCTCTTGGAATAAACATATAGAAACAAATGAGTTATAAATAGCATTTGATTAATAAGCCAAGAATTAATATTTAGAAATGTCACTTTCAAAAGACATTAAACAGTAATTTAGACCATGCTACTCAATTTTAATTTAGTGATGTTTACCACTTGGTCAAAAACGAGCACTAGCACATCAAAGTTTTAATCTCAAAAGATTTACTTGTGACAAAACTACTAAAACACATTATTGAAACACCACTCCTTTAGCTTTTAATACCACTATCTTCCTTTAAACTTTGAAAAGAAATTCCCTGAGACCATTTTCAATTACTACATACATAAAACAAACATTTAGCATAACCAGACACTTATTCAACTTTGAACTTTCCCCACTTGATGCATAAAAACCATGCTTCAACAAATATGTTCCTACAAATAAAAATTTGCGAGTACTTTTTGCTTTTCAAATATGCAAGTCAACACAGTTAAATATCTACAAATGTTGAAGTTAAAATAAAAATGGAATTTGCTTCCATCATGCTAAAACCCTTAAGAAAATTATTCTTTTTCAATACAAGAGAGGCGTGAAGAACAGCAGAAATACTCTACCACTTAGCTTAATGAAGGAAGCAAAAGCACCGTCATTAACTTGTAGCCTAATGTAATTCTATTCTAGCTAGTAGGTCTTTCCACATAAAATGCTTACTTAACTGAAGAGAATCCACTCTACCTGCCCCCACCCCATGTAAATCAATATTCAGCAACTATCTGCATGAAAGGAGACTGTTCTGATGTTTTGATATTAAAATGTTTCACTAAAATCTATTAGAATTGAAGTTGCTTTTTTTTTAAAGAAAGAAAGAGACAACACAATCCAATAAACAACTGTTTGTCCTCCCCCTCAACAAGTATAAAAGCCTTATCTAGTCTACTTGGTACTTGAAGTAAGCCCCACCTCTTCATCAGATTCCATTAAATAATATAAACTAATTTGGGGACGCTTTTAAACGCCAGCATGGTATCCAGTCTTCTAAAGTGCAAATAGAAAAACTAAAAACAAGTATTCTTTAAACGTGGAATTGTTTTACAAAACTATATAAAATAAATATAACTGACAACACAAGTTTATTAAAAGCAAATCAACCTTCCTTGAATTTAATGTCTACTTTAATACTTCTTTATATTAATAACTTGTAACTGAGCAGTATATAATTACATTTTTCTAGGCCAAATATTTGTGATGCAAAAAAAAAAAAAATTACTGCTGATTTTGCACCTTGCTTGGTAGACAATCTTAGCCAGCACAAAAGATGGAAACTACCAGTTTTCACAGTACTCTAGTATCTCAGCAACAAAACAGCTAAACAATGGCAAGTGTGTTACACTGGCAACATGATCATTTTCAGTTCACCGAGAGCAAAATGCTGCTTTGCCTACAAGAACATCAAGAATAAACTTTCATGTGTCTGATGCTACTTACCTCCTTTAGTGTGAAGCAATATACAAATACAGCATATGCCCCAGAGTTGTAACTATTTATTTTAATTTTTCAAACCAACACCCATGAAAGTGAAAGTACTATGACTGAAGCGCTTCTTGGAATGCAGATGTTCCTGGTGGAATCACTCAGAACGAATGGCTCCCCAGATACTAATGGAGATAAAGTACCCCCAGATTATGTTCAGAAAGTAGGTCAAGAAATCGAGACCATCCTGGTTAACATGGTGAAACCCCGTCTTTACTAAAAATACAAAAAATTAGCTGGGCATGATGGCGCATGCCTGTAATCCCAGCTACTCAGGAGGCTGAGGCAGGAGAATTGCCTGAATCTAGGAGGCGGAGGTTGCGGTGAGCCAAGATCGCACCATTGCCCTCCAGCCTGGGTAAGAAGAGCGAAAGTCCATCTCAAAAAAAAAAAAAAAAAAAAAGTACATTGCTACAACTACGTGCTGGAAATCATGTGCCCAAGTTTCAGTACCATAGTACCCAGCTTCATTCAATGTCATAGGTGAATTATTCAGGCTTAATGACAGGGATATTCAAGGTAGGCAGAGGTAGATGATATAAAACACAAAACTTCTACAAGCTACAAAAGATCATGTAATTACATTAACCCTACAATGCGTAAGTGAGTAGACGACCCAGAAAGATACATGAAGCTGCCTCAATCACATACCTACCAAGATATTCTTTCAACAAAACATGGTTATATATTCCTGGAATGGATCCTGGATTTAAAATATATACATATCTATAAAAAACATGTATCTGGATTAAAAGCTAGTTGTCTGAATTCCTAGAGCCATGAACTGAAATGTCGACTTCACAGCAAAAGAGAGGAGTCAATTCCTACAACTTAATTTAGTTCTTATTCTTATCTTCAACCCAAAATATCATCACCACTATCCAGTCCTTTCTTTAAAAGAAATCCATGTAGTCTCAAAGTATGACACATTTACAATACCCTTCAGTGAAAACATTTTCTCATGAGCCGTCCACCTCTTACAGGAATGAACTTGTTAGAATGGTGCCGCCAAGTGAATTTACCTGAGTTCCTGATTACAACTTCTTCAGTCATTTCCAGCCACTGCTTTAGCGCGTATTATATTTATAAATTCCAGCATATCAAAGATACTTATATCAAGCCCTTTTCTCTGAAGAAATAGAAATTCTGAAACAAACAGATTTTTGTCTGTTTTTGGTTCAGAGAAAAATAACGACGCATGGACGTTTCACATAAATTTTCCTATTTGGCATCTTACCTGGCTAACAGACAATGTCACCTATAATTAACCAAAAACATTCTTAACTGTTGATATAGCGTATCTTTTTCTAAAGTAACAACATAATGTGATCACTCTGCAGTTAAGAAACCTGATGTATCCTGCCATAGAAACAACTGATTACAAACATTTATTCTATGTTTTAAACGCCATTAACCAACTGAAACAAGTCCTAACTAGCTCTTTAATAAGCTGATGGCATATGTTACTGTAATATGCATGTATTTCAAAATTGACTGTGCTTCTGTATTTTATTCAGTCTGCTTACAATCTGGTTACCAATGTGAGGAAAATAAGTAATACTTAGAACTTTTAAAAAGAAAGAATTTTCCCTCCCCTTCCATGATTTCAGTATCTTAACAGAAGGTTATGACTAGGGTCATGAGAAGTCAAAAACAAACATGCCAACATGTATGCATCTAAAAACATGGAAATCTATTTGCTGATTACATTTCAAGAATTACCTAAAAGCCATCCAGAGTGAATAAGGTGGATGAATAAATGAAGAAAAGCTGAGTTGCGTTTGAATTGAGAAAGGGCACAAATTTTCTTCAGCTACTCTGAATGTAATTCAAGATAAAGAACATAAACCGTGCTAAGCTACAGCACCATCAGTGGCCTGAGGATACAGTGTATCACAGAGCAGCTACATGTTAAGGCTAACAACGTTCATTTATGGGTACGGCTTCCCATTCAAGCCTGAAAAATTTAATTTCATGACCTCTAACCAGAACTCATATGGTTCTGATTGCAATTCTTTTAAGAATAAGTAATAAAGTTGAGGCAATAAGAATACAGCATCAAATTAGAAATCCAGAATACAATAAATTCAACAAGACAACTGGCATGGGTCTTTAAAAAGTCACTGTCATGAAGCATTGGGGGGAGATGACAAGGAGATTAACCCAGATTAGTAGAGAATCAAAGGACATTATGAGTGTGGTTATATATTCCTGGAATGGATCCTGGATTTAAAATATATACATATCTATAAAAGACAGTTTGAGGGGCATTCAATAACAATGTATTACAGAATTAATGTTAATTTTCTTAGATATGAAAATGGTTTAGGTTATGTGGGAAACTGTCCATATCCTTACAAGATACAAGGTGAAGTACTTAGAAGTATACTTTACAATGTTTATAACATGTCTGTTACAAGATGTAAGATGAAGTACTTAGAAATAGTTTACAATGTTTAGAATGCATCTGTTCACACAATAAAGTATGTGTGTATATACAAATAAACACTCCTGTATATATATACACACACAGGTGCATATATAAACATACGCAAGGAGATAAAACGTGGCAAATTTTTAATGATTAGCAAATCTAGATTAATAGTATTTATACGTTCCATGTATCACTTTTCGAATCTTTCTGAAGACATGTAAATTTCCCAACAGTTTTTTTGAGAAAGTGCCACTTATATTAACAGATACCTACTTCAAGGGACCAACTTAGCATTCTACACCCCTGCCTGTTTAATCTTAGCCTCTAAAACAAGTGGTCTCCAAATCGGGTTCATATATTCTAGGGCAGAGACAAACCACTAAGATATAGGAAGAAAATATTTAAATTTCTATTAATAACTTTTTATCTCACCCTTTTAAGATTTCTATTTTTTTGATGTGCTGCATAATATACAACACGCATTAATACAGTAGAACTTGTAAAACTTGTGAAAAAATATACACACGTATTTTTAAGGTTACATACTCAAAAAATGTTACTCATCAGAGTATCTAGGCAAAATTTTTGGAGACAACGGTTGTATAAAACAGACATGACTTTTTAAGTCTCTGACCACCAAAAGACCATTAAAATCAGTCTCTTTTGCTTTTATCCAGGGGTTTACTGACTCTTAATAGTTTATTAACAGAAATCCTAGGTCTAACAGCAGCGAGACAGTAACGGCAGTGGGAAGTGTTAGCAGAAGCTAGGGAATCAGAGAACTGGCCCAGTGTGCTTTGGCCAGAAGTTAGCACCAATAAAATGCCCAATTTTGTTCATCAAGGAAATCTAGAATTCTAAATACTGAGATTTAAAGTGTTCTAGAATAGGAAAGAGCATTTTTGAAGACTGGAAAACTTCAGAAAAAGATATTACCAAGTACTAAGTAATTTCAAAAGAAGACCATTCTAAGGAAGGATACACATAATCAATGAAGGCAGCTTTGCTTAAAAGTGGGGGTGAAGTGGCCATGTCAGTATAAAGAATACAGCAAACAACGTAGGTAATTGACAAGAACACTTAATGGAATCATGATTCTAAAATAAAAGATAATTGAATATAAGGCCTTTGAGAAAATGTTTACGTAAGTTTCTTCTACATATTTTATTCTAAGGGGTACAAACAGTTAATCCACAAAAAGAAAAATGATACAACTGAAAAATGTAAACTATAGCTTTGTTATTATTTAAAAAATAATAGAAGGTAAGCCATCATGATTACAACTGGAAAGTAAACCAAGAAAATAGTGATTTTACTGTATATCAAACAGATGAAAATTTGAGCCATTATACCAATCAATCTCATTCTGGAAAAGAATTTCCATAATTTTTATAGTTGCATAGTTTATTAGGTAGGGGGCTAATTTGTCTCATATAATCTTGAAGCTGTGGGAAAAAGATGCTTGCAAAGTAAATTATACGCATCGCATAGGAAAGCTCTATCTATCAGAGAAGAAAGATACTGGTCTATTAAGGATTGCAAATGCAGAAACTATGAGGTATAGAAAAAAAGCGCCAGAAGTATATGAAAAAAGAAATCTGTAGGCACATAAAAAGGTCCCTCGCTGCATGGGGAAGGAAGGTAACAGTTAAGGAGAAAGGTGGTGTTAGAAGAGACTGTAAAACCACACTAGTATGCATTACAAATCCACTTACTGCTTCAGGGAACTGGAAGAATATCACATCCAATTGGCCCTGGGCCTGTTGGCTATTGATGCTAGATTGTAACTGGATTGGATTTTTCTCCATTTATATGTCACTATTTTATGAAAAAAACTCAAATTTTATTTTAAAAAGAAGAGAAATAAAATTTGCTTCACAGAAGTTTATGTTACATTTAGTTCTTTTTTTTTTTTTGAGATGGAGTCTTGGCTCTATCTCCCAGGCTGGAGTGTGGTGGCATGATCTTGGCTCACTGCACCCTCTGTCTCCCGGGTCCAAGCAATTCTCCCGTCTCAGCCTCCTGAGTAGCTGGGATTATAGGTGCCTGCCACCACACCCAGTGGCATTTTGTAGAGACGAGGTTTCATGATGTTGGTCAGGCTGGTCTCGAACTCCTGACCTGAAGTGATCTGCCCGCTTTGGCTCCCAAAGTGCTGGGATTACAGGCGTGAGCCACAGGGCCCAGCCTATGTTACAGTTAGTTCATTGTATGAATTATTCTATTCCTTCAAAATAAGCTCAGCTATTAATGAAAAGATTTCTTGAAAGTGCAAAGGCATGCAGGTGTCAGAACCTAAAATCATTCATGCTCCTCACTGGCCCCTCCTATTTCTACCCTTGTCATGTCATCTGAAAGCCAGTGCTTCATTTTCACTGGAGTTTTTCCCCCGGTATTCTCATTTTTAATAACTGAAAGATATACACTATTACAGTAACAGTTTTAAAGAAGTCATCATTAAATCTTTATAAGCCTGGTAACGTAACAGGTAACGAAAAACGCATATGGGTTGTAATAAGGGTAGTTTTTCCTATTCACTGTTCTTTGACTTTTATAGGGCAAAAATCATCCTAGAGAATATGTTATTGATTTTACAGCATGAAAGATATCAAAATTAAAACGGGGAAATGATATGTTTAATATTCCTAAACAGGTATTTATCAAAAGAAAAAAGAGAAATTGGGGAATAGTATATCAGTTAAACCACAGTATTCAAATTGGAGTGGAAAAGATTATAATCTGATCAATGATGTTTACCAAAAAGTAACATAATATTTAAAATGTAAAATTTGACTTCAGGGAAGGGCAACATACTTTAAACACAGGAAACCACAACACAACACTTGAGCGAAACATTAGGTTACCCTTAAGTAATCTTACAGGTGACTAATTTCACAGGCTCAAATTTAAAACTACGGTGCTTTAAATCTGAGCCTGTGAAATTAGTCACCCTTAAGATTACTCACCAAAGAGGTAATCGTCTCTCAAAAAGAAAATAAACAGACTACCTGATTACAATAGTCTTAGAAAATAAGTCAAATTTTCATTTACAGTATAAAACCTGTTAAATCAATTCATTAAATATGATGTTCAACTCAGGTTTTCAGTTAAGTAGTGTCAAAATAATAGTATGGCCTAGCCAGGGAAATGGTAAATATTTAAGATTACAGTGTCAGTGGAAACAGTTTTCGCATGAATTAAAAGAAAAGCACTCATTTGAAAATATTCCCAAGTAGGAAGCCAAAATAATTCCAGTAGAATTTTTAAAAGACCAGAAAAAGCAGCCAAAATATCCAGTTTGAAAGACAACAATAAATATATAAACTGTTAAGCAAAGCCAGGAATGTAGATTACTTTGAAAAATCTACTTATTTCCATTTTAATGAAGAATTAAAGGATACAATGTGTTAAAGACATATTTAGAAGACTAGCAATGGGACAAGACAGATAAATCAAATTTTGTTGATATCCCAAATAATTACAAGAGACTCTGAAAATGTAGTGTAATTCAGGTTTTCTTTCCAGTTTAAAAATTTCTATCCATTGCCTCTATCTTTGGTGTTATTGCCACCAATAAACACAGTATACAGCTTACAAATCTAATTACTATCTTCAACTAGGAAAAGGTAAACCAACATCATTTCTTGAAAAATAAGAAATAAAGAATGTGTCCTACTTAATTTTGTCTCATGGTCCCACAATATTCTGAAATGTCATGCCAAAATGTAAAAGTTCAAAAGGGAACATTATCATTTACTATAATTGCACCAAAAATTTAGCTACTGTACGCTGGTGTGATGACAGAGTAGTATGCAGAGGCTACAGAGAGACGTGTGTGTACATATATATATATAAAATGTTTAGCTTACAATTAGTAAAAGGTTCAGTTTAATGTGAAACTGAAATACACAACAACATAATGCCTTCATGAAAATACGCTACAACTTTGTTTTCTTGCAGTTTAAAAGGATAGTGTGATTACCTTAAATTTACACAGAACATTAAGACACATGGTAGTTGTTTATGATTAAAATAAAATAGCAATGTAAATTAATTTAACACAATGTTAAATATATTCACATGATCACCACTGTGATTCAACATGGCCACTAATGCAGTTACATATCAATATATGTACATAACATTTGCCACAGCAGTTTTTGTAAGTTTGACTTTCTGCGGACCAGGTTTACGAGACAAATAACTTTGTATCGATGTTTTCATATTATGAAAGGAATTAAATGTTGGAAGTAGTTTCATTCCTCTGGGGGAGCGGGAGGGGAGAACCTCTAAAAAGTCAGTGTCAATTGAAGAGAGTTCTACCTTCTTGAATATTTGAACTTGTTGACCAAGAGAGATTCCTATAAGCTGAGGATACACACATCTTAAGACAGTAACGAATCTCATAACACTGTCAGTGGCATTTAGCAGGTGACTGCCACCAAGAGGAACACTGTGTCCTATAGCAGAGCCTTCTGAGAATATGGTTGCTGTGGCTGAGGTGGCTGTTGGCTGCCTCCAGGCTGAGGCAGGGTGGATGATAAGTTATAGTTTGGCACCTGGGACACATTAGGTCCTGCATTCTGGTACAGAGTGACATCGGCGGTTGCAGCAGCAGCAGTAGCGGCAGGAGGAGGACTATAGACTGGAGCCTGACTGGGATACGTGCTTCCTTGAACAGAACTCACCATTGTACTGTGGAGGAAAAAAAAAACCACTCAATTAGATCAATACTGATTTACAGAGCAACTTACAGATAAATGGAAAAGCTATTTATTAAGCATTCATTCATATAGTCAATTCACTTAATAACCTTTCACTAAATAGCTATCGAGTGCCAAACATTGCTATTTTAGGCACTGCGATACCAGGCACTGGGTTAAAAATGTGTTATTTAGGCATTGTGTAAAAAAGGCGGGGGGAGGGTTGCGGGAATAAGCCTATACCACCGTGCGGCTTCTTTTCTAGTGGGAGAAAAAGGGTAAAAAACACATGTATTGTGTGTCAAGTAGTTATAACTGCTAAGAAGAAAAACAAAGCACAATAAGCAGGACCAAGAGCAGCTGGGGTGAGGGATTCTACTTTAACATAGGGGGCCTCTGTAATAAGGCAATATTTAAACAGAGATGTGAAAAAAGTGAGGGACTTTTTTCCCAGATAGAGTCTCTAGGAAAATGCATTTCAGGCAAACAGAAGGCTTTGAGGACAGAAAACACCAGGTGTTTTCTGCAGCAGAGGGGGCCAAAGGGAGAGCAGCTAAGATCACCCAGCGAAACTGGGGTGGTGGGGACAGGGCTGGAGAACACACCGCGCCTGACGGCCACAGTAAGGGCTGCGGCTTATACTCTGAGTGAGACAGAAAGACATTAGCTGGTTCTAAGCAGAAGGATGATAAGATTCCATAGGGTTTAACAGGCTCCCTCTGGACCAGGATAGCTGACTGCAGGCTGTTATAATCGACCAGGAGAGAACTGAGGGACAGCAGAGCCATGGTGATAATGGTGGAGATGGGAGAAAGGGTCAGATTCTAGATATTTTCTGAAGATAATGCCTTCAAAATATGACACTGAACAGAAGAGTTCAAAAATGCCTGAGGTTTAGAACCAAAAAACTGGCAGAAATAACTGGTAGAGTGGCCATTCACTGAAAAGAATACTATGATGGGACTACAGGAGACTTGGGGTGGGAGGAGTGTGGGAAAGACCAAAGTAATGATCGTGGACCTGTCAAGTACGGTGTCCAAAATATATATAAGCAAAGAGAATGCATAGGCAGTCAGCTATTTATGCCTGTTGCCCCATCGGGAGATGCGGTGGGGAAATACGCATCTGGGAATCCTCGGCAGATCCCCGGCATTCAAAACCACAGGGCTGCATGAGATCCCCTAGGGAGCGGCTACAAACAGAAAAAGGCAGTCCATCTACTGAGCACTGGACCTTGAAGTCAGGAAGATAAAGAGCTAAGAGGCAAATGAGACTGAGAAGAAGTGGCAGAAGGAAAAAGAGAACGGTCATGGGCAAGTGAAGAAGGTATTTCAGAAAAGAGGAGGGAAGAGCAAACTGTCAAATGGAGGACAATGGTGAACTGACCAGGAGTCTGGCAATATGGGGATCACCAGTGTCCTTGACAAGAACTGTCCCAGTGGACTAGTGGAAGGGAAGGTCTCATAACCTCCTTTCTCACATTTCCCTGAAAATACAGAAGCACAAGCTCCACCAGCACACTGATCAACTCTCTGCAGCTGCACCCCTTTGGGTACTGAGCTTGGCCTCCTGCTCCCACTGCTCTGCTGCCAGTACTCCCATCTCAAGCCCCTCCACTTGTATACTGCCCCAAAAAGAAAACCTTCAAAGGGTTGTCTTCATCTACTGCCTCTACTTCCTGTCTTCCTATTTCCAACTGCATACATATATTTCCACTGTAAGACACTAGGTTAGCTATGTAAAGAGAGGTACTAAGATGCTCTAACACTGAGAATTCCCTCTACATTTGCATTAAAAATATAAAACAAACTATATAAAAAGCAACAGCCAAATTTTCAAAATATTGCCTATTTCTAAACTTCCCTCCAATTGTTAAATTACTTATAAATCTAATGTTGGCAAATTCAATGCTCTTGTACTCTGCACAAATGCATTATTTGATGGTAATTATTATGAGATAGTAATTTAATGCTACATATCAGTAACATGGTGACCGAAGTCATTATTTGTCATCACTCCATGTATGTGAGATATAAAGTTGATCAGAAGATGTCAAATTTCGGCCAGGCGCAGTGGCTCACGCCTATAATCCCAGCACTTTGGGAGGCCGAGGCGGGTGGATCACGAGGTCAAGAGAGCGAGACCATCCTGGTCAACATGGTGAAACCCCGTCTCTACTAAAAATACAAAAAATTAGCTGGGCATGGTGGTGTGTGCCTGTAATCCCAGCTACTCAGGAGGCTGAGGCAGGAGAATTGCCTGAACCCAGGAGGTGGAGGTTGCGATGAGCTGAGATCACGCCATTGCACTCCACCCTGGGTAACAAGAGCGAAACTCTGTCTCAAAAACAAAAACAAACAAACCAAAAAAAAAGATGTCAAATTTCATGCTATTATTTACAATGGTAGGGGCCACAATACTGCCATAATATGAGTCTATGTGCTGAGTTCTGGAGTCAGAATGTCTGGTTTAGAATATTCGCTAAACGGGACTTTAGTTCTGTCTCCAGGTCTCAGTTTCCCCATCTATAAAATGGGGTACTAATTTACCAACTTCATAGGTTATTATGAGGAATAAGTAAGTTATTTGTGTAAAGCATATAGCACAGTGCTCGGCACATACTAAATAACCCTTAAATGTTAGCATTACAGTAATCACTCTCAATTTACAGTTCCACCGTCCACCCAGTTGCCTGGAGCAAAACCAAAACCGTGCAATTCGACAACACTTTTTTCTCTTATCTCTGCAGTGCACTATCTCCCAACCATATCATCCAATATATAATTATTTGCTAATCTCCTAAATAAGTCTTTCCAATTAATAGCACTGTATCTTGCCAATAAATACTCATCATTTCTTGCCTAATATCCGTGGTCTCCCAGCTTCTAATCTTGCCACAATGAATCCATCTACACTACTGCCATTTAAAGCCCTTTCTGAACTTTTTCATTATCCCTAAGATGTTATCTAGGACCTGCATTCTCCGACCCCTGGCAGTGTCTTCGAATACGTCTCTCCTGGATGTGGAGAAACAGGAACACTTTTACACTGTTGGTGGGAGTGTAAATTAGTTTAACCACTGTGGAAGACAGTGTGGCATACCTCAAGGACCTAGAAATAGAAATTCCATTTTATCCAGCAATCCCATTACTGGGTATATATCCAAAGGATTATAAATCGTTCTACTATAAGGACACATGCACACAAATGTTCATTGCAGTACTGTTTACAACAGCAAAGACCTGGAATCAACCCAAATGCCCACCGAAGATAGACTGGACAGGGAAAATGTGGCACATATACACCATGGAATATTATGCAGCTATCAAAAACGATGAGTTCGTGTCCTTTGTAGGGACATGGATGAACCTGGAGAACATCATTCTCAGCAAACTGACACAAGAACAGAAAATCAAACACCACATGTTCTCACTCATGGGTGGGTATTGAACAATGAGAACACATGGACACAGGGAGGGGAGCATCACACACTGGGGTCTGACAAGGGGAAATAGGGAAGGGACGGAGGGGTGGGGAGTTGGGGAGAGACAGCATGGAGGGAAATGCCAGATATAAGTGATGGGGAGGAAGGCAGCAATTCACACTGCCAAGTGTGTACCTATGCAACAATCCTGCATGTTCTTCACACGTACCCCAAAACCTAAAATGCAATAAAAATAAAAATAAAAAACAAATACATCTCTCCCTGCTCCCACAGATGCTTTAATCCGCTGGTAAATGTGCTGCTGGAATGCCGACATGTGCCATGCCTTTCACGCCTCCCATCTTTGCTCACTCCGCGGGTACCATGCCATTCCAGACTACCACATCTTTGTCACAACAGAACATCTTCCTTGCTTTTTTTCTATTGGCTAAGAGTAACACTCTTGGAAAATCTCAAACCCTGAGGCTTCTAAAGCACAAGGCATATATCTTTCTTTATTTGTAAATCATGTTGTAATAAATTACTTTTTTTTTTTTTTTTTGAGACGGAGTTTCGCTTTTGTTACCCAGGCTGGAGTGCAATGACACAATCCCGGCTCACCGCAACCTCTGCCTCCTGGGTTCAAGCAAATCTCTTGCCTCAGCCTCCCGAGTAGCTGGGACTACGGGCGCACACCACCATGCCCAGCTAATTTTTGTATTTTTAATAGAGACGGGATTTCACCTTGTTGACCAGGATGGTCTCGATCTCTTGACCTCGTGATCCACCCGCCTCGGCCTCCCAAAGTACTGGGATTATAGGCGTGAGCCACCATGCCCGGCCATAAATTACATGTTTTTTATGTGTTTGTCCCTACTACTTAGTAAGCGCCTTGAAGCTAAAAACTCTCGAGTGCCTAACATAGTGCCTGGCACATGCTGAATGCAGTAAAGTCAAATCAGAGACAAATGAATACATAAGCTTCAGTGGTCTTATAATATTAACAGTAATTATCACTTATTATCACCTTATAATACTACCATCACCACAGGTAGCTTTAACAAACTGTTATCAGTGACACCTCCCCCATCTAATAAAAAAACTGTCTTAAGATGACAGAAGTCTGAAAAACAGTTAACTCTAACACCAAAATTTGATGTAACAAGAGACAGCCTCTCGGATATATATAAACTGAGGAGTGCTAAAAAAACCTGCCTACCAAACACAAGGACAATTCTCACTGACCTTGATTTGTCACTAGAAAGCTCAAGTCAAATATGCAGGACACCTCTAAGTAAGGAGACTTCTAAACCTCGCCCTCACTCCTTCCAATCTCCTCACCCTACATATGCTCTACCAGCAATCCATCATTTCCCAGTTTAAACATACACTTATTTGTTTTTATATATTGATAAATATATATTACATGTTGTACCTTTACATATAGATAGTTAAATGGCCTCTAAGCCTTTGTGAAGGCTTTGCAGGGAATTTTAAAAAGTACACCTAACTGGTCTAATACAGAAATTGAAATTGTCATTAACACTGAAACATGTATTTATAAAATATTTACTGAGTTCCTATCCAGTATAAAACTCTGTGCTACACAGTATGGGTATAAGGTGAAAGAGACAGTGCCAGCTCTCAAGATATTGTCATTCAGTGGGGATACAAACAAGTAAAAAGGCAACTACCAGCCAGGACACAGAGTACACACACAGTCCTCTGCCACCAGCCAGGAGGAACAGTGCTGCAAGGTGGGAACGCAAGGAAGATGTCCCAGAAAAATGCAGCTAAGCTTACAAGAATATGCAGAATGAGCCAGGACCAGAGGGCTAATATTTCAAGAAAATGCTCTTCAAAAGGCACCTGTTGAAATGAACATGTGGTCCTGGAGAGGTGACATTAATAGCTACACTATATGGGTAGGGTTGGGCCCGTGCCCGGGATTTCACATCCCGAATGCAGAAGCAGAGTCACTTACAGAGTGAGTGAGCAGCAGGGTGCCACAGTGTTACAGAACTTCACTGTTGAAGCACCTACCAACAGTTTCTCTCGTTCACAAGGATAATTTCCCAAGGCCTTGACCTTTAAGAATAATCTCAAATAATCTCTAGTAACAGGGTAGATAGAGCAGCATGTGACACATTCAAACAGAGGCCTAGCAGGGGAAAGGAGGCATTTCTGGCTAATACTAAAATAGCTGAAGGGTCCTATGTAAGTCAGGAACCTTAGTTGTCTTCTCAGCAATTCCTACCTTCTACCCACTTTGCATCTAGTTTTAAAGCAACATGTTACTCTAAGAAAAGCTGCTTGCTTATTTTCCATAAGAGTATTCATTTCCACAGGGAAAATGTGGCACATATACACCATGGAATATTATGCAGCCATCAAAAACGATGAGTTCGTGTCCTTTGTAGGGACATGGATGAACCTGGAAACCATCATTCTCAGCAAACTGACACAAGAAAATCAAACACCGCATGTTCCCATTCATAGATGGGTGTTGAACAATAAGAACACATGAACACAGGGAGGGGAACATCACACCCTGGGGTCTGTCGGGGGAAATAGGGGAGGGACAGTGGGGGGTGGAGAGTTGGGGAGAGATAGCATGGGGAGAAATGCCAGATATAGGTGACGGGGAGGAAGGCAGCACATCACACTGCCATGTGTGTACCTATGCAACTATCTTGCATTTTCTTCACATGTACCCCAAAACCTAAAATGCAATTAAAAAAAAGAATACTTCCTGCAGCTAAAATATACTCAGTATGTATCACAAACAATTAAATAAACACTGTAAGTGTCAAAAAAAAAAAAAAAAAAGAGTATTCATTTCCACCAGATCTCAACTTAAAAAAAAATTCTGCAAGAGAGCAAGCTAAAATTAACATTTTTTCTAAGCTACATAACCCACTAGGGAAGGCCCTGTTTTCTGACACTTAGAATAGGCCTCACCATCATTGCCCTTAAAGTCATTTCAGAATACTAGATCTGACAACAAAATAATGCTTGAAAATCTCCAAGCACCTCCAACACGTAACTCTTTGAGGATGAATAGTGCAATAGAGAGGGCGGGACAGGAGCATTCCTGGGCACTCCCGACTCTGCTGGAAAGGTTTCTAGAAGTTGTGCCTGCGCTACCTAGAAACAGCTACCTGTTGCCAGCCAGAATATCATAACTTCTAGAACACACGCTGGTAAACTCTTAAAAGCCCATTCTTTACTTGCTTCAAGGAAAAAATTTCAGCTTAGAGTCCCATTAAAGCAAAAAAAAAAAAAAAAAAACACTTACATCATAATCATTTAACTACATGACAGAGAGCACTGTAGGTAAATGGGCCTCTGTCATCACATCTACAGCCAACTGCCTCCTGAGAAACAAGGGCACTTATCTTCTTGTATCTTCTTGTTTCAAATGGGGTGCCTTGCTATAATGTAAACTACATTCCAAAGTAGGGCAAAAATAAGAAAATATTTGTCTTAAAGAGACAGCCCAGAACTATATATTTTTAAATCTCACGATTTAGATGTTATATAAAATGTGTGGGAAAATGACAAACTATAGTCATTAAATGTAAATTTCATTAGCGACATTATCAAATATCATAGATACAAATAAAAATAACAATAAAAACTTATGGTAAGGGTAGTATTAAAAATATTGGCTGAAACCAAGTTATAGGAGTTCAGTGAGTCAGGAAGCAGAGGACCAGCTTGCTGGCTGGTCCTGTAACACCACAGAGGCTCCACCACTCATCACCACAAATGGGGCCACTATATGACACTGACCACAGATATTTATGAGCCAGATTTTATAGTTATAGATTACTGGTGGCACTTTGCCAGCTCTAACACCACTAACTCCAAAGAAGAATCTATAGTCAAATTACTTTGGGTAAGCAGCCTGAGTTGGCTGACTAGGAAGGGCTGGGTTTGCGGATGGCGGGCCCACTGCCTGGCTGAGAGAAGACAGCTGCTCCGGGGGAAGACTGTAGCTCTGGAGGTGGCTCATCTGCGCGTTCCCCGCGACCAGGTAGGCACCACTTGGAGGAGGCCCTGCATATACCTGGGACGGTTAAAGAGAAACCATATTCAGTTCTAAAATTTTAATAAGCACACCATACGTTCTCTGTAGAGGTAGTCAGTTACAAAAACAAGAAAAATTACC
Organism: Callithrix jacchus; assembly: GCF_049354715.1. Lineage (NCBI taxonomy): Eukaryota > Metazoa > Chordata > Mammalia > Primates > Cebidae > Callithrix > Callithrix jacchus. The sequence goes on along the minus strand of NC_133508.1, from coordinate 18,525,292 downwards.
ACTCTGGAATCCTTTCTTAAAAGTTACTTCTGTCAACTGACATTATGAAAAACATTTTTCAATGAAATAGGCTATGGACAGTTTTCATTTTTAGTTAAACATTAGCTGAACTCATGTTTATCTCCATACTGAAGCATTAAAGAAACGGGCCCTGAAACTTTATACTAATATAATTTACCTTTCCATTAAATATATTTTAATATTCTGCATGCTGGTATTTTTTCAGGAATCCCAAAGGATATTTGGAAAGTGTATTTGAACTCATTGTTTTGTAGCCGTAGACTGCAATGGATACAAGACACATTACCTAAACTGCAGTTTACCGAACAACAGAGCAAGCTAATTTTTTTTTTTTTTTTTTTTTTTTGGGAGATGGAGTTTCGCTCTTGTTACCCAGGCTGGAGTGCAATGGCATGACCTCGGCTCACCGCAACCTCCACCTCCTGGGTTCAGGCAATTCTCCTGCCTCAGCCTCCCAAGTAGCTGGGATTACAGGCATGCACCACCATGCCCACCTAATTGTTTGTATTTTTAGTAGAGAAGGGGTTTCACCATGTTGACCAGGATGGTCTAAATCTCTTTACCTTGTGATCCACCCGCCTTGGCCTCCCAAAGTGCTGGGATTATAGGCGTGAGCCACCATGCCTGGCCGTAAACTTACTTTTAGAAAGTTTCACACTGCTATTCCAAATAATCTCAAATGCATTTGAGAATATATTTATTTATTTATTTAACAGGGTCTCACTGTTGCTCAGGCTGGAGTACAGTGGTGCAAACATGGCTCAGTGCAGTCTCAACCTCCTGGGCTCAAGCAACCCTCCTTCCTCAGCCTTTCGGATAGCAGGGACCAAGGAACATGCCCCGGCCTGGTTAATTTTTTTTCTTCTGTAAGAGATAGGGTCTCACTATGTCCCAGGCTGGTCTTGAACTCCTGGTCTCAAGCGATCCTCCTGCCTTGGCCTCCCAAATTGCTGAGATTACAGGCATGAGCCACCATGCCTGACCAAGCATTTGAGAATTTAAAACAACATACTGGGGCTTTTAAAAGCTTACCTGAGAACCAGAAACACCAGATGACTGCATATAATATGGCTGATTCTGTAACTTTGCATACATGGAATACATGGGATCTTCGTTCATTAACTTGGTATATAGGGAAAGTGCCTCCATCACTTTCACATTAAGTTCTGAGAGTTCTGAATGTTTTCTGAAACATGACACAATAATGTGAAATATAGTTGGTGCTGAAATGATTTAATGTTCTAAATAATGGCACACCAAAATATCAAAAATAGCAAAAAGTAGTACTAGTAGACATTATTAAAAATTTCACCTATAACAAAAATATCCTGCACTTTGGCCCTGAGGCAACCAAAAGTGTTTAGGTTTATTAGGTGCTGTGCTGAGAGAACTCTAGCTTATCGTACCTGACTCTGCCAGAAATAGCTTGGTTTCCCTAGTTACTAACATATGGGTCACTTGTGAGCTCTGATAATGCCACTTCAGCAAAGATGATTACACAGCTAGCCCTTGTTTTTACAAAGACCTATATGTACTGGTCTTTTTGACTATATTGTAAAGGTCAATCAAATCCTCACTTTAAAAAAGAACAAATGAGTCTAATTCTCAACATCTAGCAGAAGACAAGTGAATGAGAATTGGTTCCTCCAGAATATTTTTTTTAAAAACAGGCAGTTATAGCCCACTTTGCAGTTTATAGAGACAGCTTCAGGAAAGAAGGTACACAATATAATGCACCCATGTTCTTTTACCTATCGATATCTTCCAGCTTTTCATCAATGAGAGGTCCCATCTGGTGACACATTGCTAAAATGACAAGATTTGAAGAAATATAAGAAAGCACAAGAAAAGAACGTGAATGTTTCATAGATATTTATATAATTTAAGGAAAACATTTAATTTGGAGTAATAAAAATATACACTCATTAACCTTAGTCCACAAGACCCAAAATTAATTTTCTTAAATGTAATGGTGCCAACTTAATCTAAAATATTAATTTCAAAATCTTAAAGTACCATTTTTCATTTTACAAGATTCCAAAATGTTGACCAGAACATGTAGTTTGGATAGAAAACTCTAAGAATTCAAATTCTACCCAAGGTTTAAACTGCATATGAAAGTGAGCCTGGGTCAAGGAGAAGTGAGAAATGTTCCATTTTTAATATCATTTTCAAAACCTATTCTTTAACAGGACACCAGTTACTGACCTCTAAGTATTCTTTATTTGCAAGGTATATAGAAAACAAGTTTTACCTTCAAGATGAAGTAGCTCTGGTAGGTCTGGCTGATCATCACTGGGATCTGTACTTTGCAACATTTGTAGCAACTGGTCCATTTTATCCTACAGGAATTAAGTAGTTAACATAAAAAGCAACCAACCTTATATGCAACTTTATGTTCTTACTTTATTAACTAGACAAACTTTCAAAATTTATAGTTATGAAAACTCCAGTTTTGCTTTTATGTTTTCAGTGTCCCATGTATTTATTCTCTTTAGAACAACATGAAATCAGAGCCTTAAAAGTGTTTTCCACATATTTTTGAAACTGCTCAGGAGGCTGAGATGGGAGAATCACTTGAGCCCAGGAGGTCAAGGCTGCAGTGAGCTATGGTCTCACCACTGCACTTTAGCATGGACAACAGTGCAAGACCATGTATGTATGTATGTATGTATGTATGTATGTATGTATGTATGAATAAATACAGCTGCTAATAGAGATTCTCTTAAATAAGAAGAAAATGAGCCACACTTAAACTTAAAATGTGTGAGTTCTTCTACCTCATGTCATGCTAGAGAATTTTGCTTTGTTTTGGAGCAGCTTTAGCTTAGCCATGCCAACAAGTGTACTATCCATCTCAAGATGGCATTGCTTATGACTAACAACTTGCTCATTCCTTCTCCCCCATGGTGACTACAACAGCCGTTTGAGTAAGGCAGAGCTCAGCTGTATCACAGCTACTCTTCTAAGTGGGACTCTCAGGATTTATTCTACATTTTCTTTCTACCAGTATTTTAGTTAATCATAAAAGGAAGGAAGACGACCAGTGGTTTCTCTATTTTCCTATGTGGGAAAGGCTGGACGGTATCTAAAACCAGTGACACAGATCTATTTCAGAATCTTTGGTTGTACAGAACAATGGAACTAATGAAACCATCATTACATAAACACATCTGTATGATATACAAGTACATATGTATTTATGTTTTTCAAAAAGTCAAAATATATGTACTCTACCATCACTACTACTAAAATAATTACAACCCTTTCTCCGTGCATGGTTTTTACACGGTTATGCTACTATACATGGGTACGTAGGGCGAATAAAGACTGCTAATTCTAAGCAAAGTAATTATTTAAAATTTCAAAATTATGTTCTATGTAAAAGAAAAATATCTTCAGAAACAAATTAATCAGAGTGAAAGTGACATAAGTATACAAAAGAAACTCTTCCCAAGTCAAAAGAATTCTGTATTTTGAAATAAATACTAATATTCAAAATTTTCATTTTAAGCAGTCTTAAAAAACAAAAGCACATGTCAGAAAGTTTGCATACCACACACACACACACACACAAAGGTCAAATGAAAGTGAGAGTCAATTAACACACAGATGGTTTCTGTTGTGTTTGCTTACAGAATACTTATTATTTAGTGTCAAAGAAATAGGGTTTCTAGATAGACCACTAGTCTGCCTCTGCAAGCATTTTCTTATATAATGCAATCACCCAAACATAACTTCCCCTAGCACAGGTGGATTTCTTGCCCTTAGTAGAGTCTTTCACAGTCTGTTTTGCTCTTCAAATTTTGTTTCTGTCTCCCACAAAAGACTGTTAAAAGCCCATAAACCCCTTCACATATTTCAAAGATAACATCTCATTTTTCATAAGTGTAAAAGGTTACAAAGGATAAGATTTCCAGGACATTAAGTGTTGACATTTTAATGTAAGACGGTCAAAAATTCCTTTAAAGGGATTTAAACATGATAGCAATCTGCTGCACTCACCATTACAATTCAAAACACAGTCTCTGTCAGATATTTCAAATTGTTTTTCTCCTTGAACTTACCATATTTCCACTCAATTTCCCCCTTAAAATTTTATCCTAATATACTTGAAAGTCTACTGATGATCAAATGAGATTTCTTTGCACTAAAAAATATGTACACTGATAAAACTCTAGGTGTTAGATACATTCATATGTATAAGTTTATTATTATTAATAATATATTCTTATTTTTTGTTTTTATTGTTGAAAGTGAGGAGAAATTTGTTCATATAATCAAGCTATTATAGTAATATCATTAAGTTCTTTCAGTATCTTCTGAGTTCTATGCCAGGAATGACAGTGGTCTGCCATTTAAAATTATTTTTAATGGACTAGCTGAAAATTCACTTTGGTCCTGTTTTTAAAAGCAAAAACATGAAACCATTTCAGCTGTGTTAGCTAGTCATTAGAATCATTACTCTTAATACCAACACCAATATGTGGAATCATCCCTGGTAATCCTTATACTCTGAGGCAATGTACCACAGTAGTCTTCACTATGGGCAAGGGGTAAGCCTTTCTCTGTAAAGCGGGAGAGGAGAGGGGAAAAAATGACAAATGGTAGGAAAGAATGTTCTCAGGAAGATCAGTTTTAGAAAAGAATGCTATAGCAGTAAATGAGGATCTGAAGATTCTCTTTAAATTATCTATACCAGGGGTCAAGCAAACTTATTTTATAATGGCCAGCCAGTAAATACTTCAGGCTTTGCAGGCCATATGATCTCTGTTGCTCCTACTCAATTCTTCCACTGCGGCACAAAAGCAGCTACAGACAGACAATATATAAACAAACGTGTCTGCATTCCAACAAACAAGCAACAGGCTAAATTTGGCCTGTGAGTTTGCCATCCCTGATTTATACACTGTGACACTTGAAAAATCCTGTATGGGCTGAGTGCGGTGGCTCCAGCCTATAATTTCAGCATTTTGGGAGGCTGAGGTAGGCAGATCACAAGGTCAGGAGATTGAGACCATCCTAGGTAACATGGTGAAACCTCGTCTCTACTAAAAATACAAAAAATTAGCCAGGTGAGATGGGACGCGCCTATAATGCAGCTACTCTAGAGGCTGAGGCAGGAGAATTGCTTGAACCTGAGAGGCAGAGATTGCAGTCATCACGCCACTGAACTCCAGTCTGGTGACAGAGTGAGACTGTGTCTCAAAAAAAAAAAAAGAAAAAGAAAAAGAAAGAAAAATCCTGCATGATTTGCTAGTTGCATAGTTTAATGTTATATTATTAATTCAACAGTTATGGTAATGTTGTTATTTTCCAAACACAGTAAGTTTGAATAGAAAAAGACAACCACAAACAGGCTTTTTACTTTTTCACAAACATGCTTGAAGATGAAAAAGGTAGCTAGTTTTAATCTTTCCTTCATATGTAGTAACAGCAGATGTTTCTGTAAAGCTTAAGTAAATAGGAGGATTAACTTAATTCAAGAAATCGCAAATCTAAGTCCCAATAATGCAAATTTAGGTACCATTATGTGGCTCCAAAAATTATGCTATGTCGCCAAGTTGTTATTATATTTTTAAGCATAACTCCTAAAAATATACATTGTTTCAGGTGTGACAATGACATATGAAGACATTTAACATAAAATTCGCATAAGCTTTTCCTCAAATACTAGAATGTGTTCAATACAAGGAGGAACAATGAATCATCTCCAGTGAGACTCAATATATTAGCACTGCTTTTATGAAATGATTTAAGTAGAGGTAAGTTAATGACAATTTTATTTTTAGAATCATAATTTGTTTCATTCAACAGATAGCCAATGAGCATCCCTTCTGCAGTAATGTGCAAACAATCTTAATATCCTTGTTGAGTGGTGGGGAAACAGTTCTTGCATGATATCAACAGGAGTGTAAAAACCTGTTTTGCTCAACAATTTGACAGTATCTATTAACATGGAAAACATATAAATCCTTCTCAACAGTTTTACTCCTGATATCTACCCTAAAGAAACACAAAGATAGATGTTAAAAAGAAAAAACTCACTATGACACTGTAAAAATTCTAAACAACCTAGGCATTAAACGGTAGATTCAATAAATCATGATAAGCCCACTCTATGGAATATTCAACAGGAATTTAAAATGAGGCTCTGACATGGCAAACATAGTACTGGAGAGAACGTTTCAAAAACAATCTGCATCATCTATATTGCTTGAATTTTTATAACAAAAAAATACAAAATGTTTACAACAAAAAAACTCAAGTAATCAGTTTTCTATTTAAAAGCAAAACCATTTACATTTCAATACAAAGTACCAACTCCTATCACCATGGAAACCACTTACCTCATCAATAAAGGCTGGTTCCGGCTCTGGTTCTATTGTTTCTACCTGAACATCATCACTAAATTGTACCGTCTTCTTCTCTGTTTTAACTGTAAGATATATAAAAATTATTCTTTCTTTATAACAAATTTAATATTCTGCTTTAAAGCACTTTAACTTCCAAGAGAGATCTGGGGATTTTTCTTATATTCCCAGCCAGCTGAAAGGCGTACTTTAAGAAATAACTGGGCAGTAATTACACAACATTACTTTATGAAATTCTATCAAGATTTCTTAATTTTCTCTTGTAAACATTTTATATTTTCCATAAAAAGAGATTTCACTAAAAATATGAGTTATATTTCTGAAAAAAGATTAATCAACCACTACATATCAGAGTTTAGTAAGCTGGAGGACAAAAGCAAAGTTTTACAATGGCCTAAGTGAATTCTGCAATTTAAAATAAACCCCTTTTTAAATTACCAATCCTTCAAGGAAAAATCTCATTTGATAGAAAAAAATCTGGTTTGAGAGAAAGATCACACTACTCCAATGTAACGAATGGGAAAATCAGCTATGTATTCTCTGGCGTGCCAGTTAGGCTTTTACTAAGAGAATGACGTCCAGGCCAGTGGGGAACTCTGCAAGTGGCCTTGGCAGGGATCTCAGTTTTCCAACAATTCAGTCTGTATTTTCTAGTTACATAATATTATTTGACATTTAAAAGTGGTCATTGAGGGATCAACAATCCATTGGCTGGAAGCACATACTTTTCCTACTCACCAAAGCAATCTTTAAAAACTATTTAACATCATGATAGCTATATGACAACCTCCATTGTATGATCTCTGTTGAGAGGCACATTCAACTCTAATGAACACACTTCCTTTCTTTATTTTTAATCCTTGCATCAATGTGGTCAATCAGAATTCATAAAAATATTAAGAATTACGATGAAAAGGGAGATGGGAGGGAGCAATTTAAGGAAGGGAAGTAATGCTTATTAAACTATTGAATATGCTTGATGGAATACTACATTTCCTCCAGTGAATCTCCAACACAATCCCATAAGATAAGCCCATTTTATAAATAAGGTGGTCTGAAAAGATTAAAAACTCTTGTAAAACAGAAAGCTTTTAATGACAAAGCCTGTAAATGAATGCCAATCTATTTTCCTCTACTAGCCCACACTTCTGAAATCTGGCCTGCACTTGTGATTTTATCCCGAGAACATGAAGTCTGATCACTTATGTACTCTGTGTGGTGTGCTTCTATATAACATAGAAATAGCTTAATCTCCAACCTAAGAAATATAGTCATTCCATTCAAGTCACCAAAAGCAAAATTCTATATACAAAATAAGTTTCATCTGATTCATTTTCCTAGGAAGGAAAAGAAACATCTCCTGCAGTCATTTTTGCTTTTTATATCTTGAGCTATTACAAATAGAAAGCTGGAATAGCACCGCATTGTCCTTTACCCATAAGAAAACACATGGCAGACTTCATATTCTAATAGCTCTTGATACACAAGTTTGCAGCCCCTTTTCTTACAGGAACTAATAGTATGAGTGTATAAAAAACATTATTTATATACAACATATAACAAAGCATTTGCACAATATTTCACTGTATCTCCAAAACAAAAGCAAGCTAAACAGGACAGCTATTTCTATCTGACAGGCTAAGTGATGAGGGCTTCTATTTCCTCAAAAGAATGATGCTCTGGGGCTCATGCTAGCGCCTGCTCTCCACGCTTGAGAACTACAACCCCATTCATAGGCTCTGATGCTTCGTTTCTGTTTTATATTGTCCAGAGTGATAAAACATAAGAAGAACTAGAAAACTCATATTGAAGCTGCATTGCTAAATGACTTTAAAAAAAAAAAAAAAAAAGATGAAATGACTCCAGGATCTACATGAGATCCTGGACCTTATCTTGAATGAAACTCCAAGCAATTCTATCCTTTCCAAGAACTGATTGAGGACAAAAAAAAAAAAAAAAAAAAGGAAATAAAACATAATTACCAGTCCAGGTTATTAAAAAGTCAGCACACTATGTAATGCCATTTTAAAAAGGTGGACATATTTTTGAATTCTCACAGACACAGAAAACATCATTGAAAGACTGGGTCTCACCAGTCTGTCTCTATAAAAATAAGACCAGACACCCTGGCAGTAACTATAAGAGCCCACCATTTTCTTAAAGATCTATAATTCCTGGTTTGCTGTTAAAGCCTTCTCTTTCAAGAGAGGTAATCTCTTTATTGTTAACATATGTTTCTGTATCATTTGTTCTTAAATATTTATGTAGTATGTATTATGAATAAGATTTACCCCTAGGAGCAGCTAGAAATAAGAAAGATGACCAGGACAAAGTTTTTTTTTTTTTCCCCTTAAAATTCTTATAAACTAAAAAACACCTAAGCATCTTGTGGTTTGTAATTTTCTTTGATCCCTTCTATCTAGATAAACCAAAAAACACCTAAGCATCTTGTGGTTTGTAATTTTCTTTGATCCTTTCTATCTAGCATTAAAATAAGATAATATGAGCTATTTTGCCAAATAACTGTGGCATACCAACCTATAAGCTCTTTAAAATTTTAAACATTTTATTATCAATCCAAATCTTTCTAGGTTGGTACATATTTTTCTGTTTTCCTAAAAAAGGAAGATTATGACTTAAACTTTGCTTAGGGTTGGGCATGGTGGCTCACGCCTGTAATCCTAGCACTTTGGGAGGTCAAGATGGGCGGATCACAAGGTCAAGAGTTCGAGACCATCCTGGCCAACAAAGTGAAACCCCATCTGTTCTAACAATACGAAACTTAACCAGGTGTGGTGGTGCGTGCCTGTAATCCCAGCTACCGAGGAGACTGAGGCAAGAGAATAGCTTGAACCTGGTAGGCAGAGGTTACAGTGAGCACAGATCGCACCACTGTGCCCTAATCTGGGCGACACTGCTGTAAAAAGTTCAGTTTACTCAACTTCCATTAAAAGGAGGATTAGAAAACATCATTTACTGGCAGGCTGGAAAATACTTACTCATTTCTGGTTCAGCAGTGAGATCTGCAGTCACAAAATTAGAAGGAAATAACCCTATGCCTTGATGGGTTTCACCTTTCCACCAGTTAGGATCACTATAACGAACAAAAAACAGTGCTTAACCATAACAAACATTTTTATTTCTACAAATCTTTATCTTTTGTAGTATTTAACTTATACTATTACAAAATTTGAATCTTACAATAACCCACTGAAAAAGCCAGTGAATCTTTCTTTATAATAAAAGAAGAAGGCTCAGAAAAGGTAAGCAGCACAGTTGTTTATCTTTTTGACTGCTGATGTATGCCTTGTAGTTAAGGACTCTCTCCAAAAAAAAAGGCACCCATACGAGAAATTGTCAGCTTCAGGTGGTTCACAGCTTCCAGAGTAATAACCCTTTGTAATGACATCTACAGACAGGCTCTTACCTTCAGTCTCCATTCCTAAATCATTGCTCTTTCTAGTACACAGCAGCAAGTTTTTTTTTCTCTCCCAACAGAACAAATATGAAAGATGACACTGTTCAGTGTAAAACATTCACAAGGAGTACACTCCTAGGTGTAACCTCTAGTACGTGGAAAGCTAGCGAGCACTCAATGTTTCTGAAAAAATGGATGCAAGGTTTTGTACAATTTCTAGCTAACTAGCTCAAACTTTACTTCATTTTCTACTACTCAAAAAAAAAAAAAAAAATTAAAATATGTCTGAATGTTTGTGTCCTCCCCAAATTCACAGGTTGAGGAAATCCTAACCCCCAAAGCCATGGTATCAGGAGATGGGGCCTTTGGAAAGTGATTAGGTCATTAATGAGATTAGCGACCTTATAAAAGAGTGCTCATATGCCCCCTGCTGCCATGGAAGGACCCAGCAAAATGACAGCCTTCTACAAATCAGGAAGTGGGCCTTAAACACACAGTGAATCTGTTGGGTCCCTGATCATGGACTGACACTCCAGAACTATGAGAAATAAATTCCAGTTGTTTACAAACCAGTTTGTCTACGGTTAGTTTGTTATGGCAGCCCAAATGGACTAAGGCAAAGAGATACTACAGGAATAACTTTAAATCGATTTGAGCTGATTTTTAAAAACCACCTACAAATTTGTTCCACATGGATATACTGTTAACGTAAAACTAAAAACAAGCAAACAAAAAACTCGATAGAGTATAGATTTCTCACAAATTCTGTAAGGACATATACATATTCAGTGCTTTTCTAAAACTGTAACTTTTAAAATAATGTAACAATCTACATTACTAGATGGAACCAAAAATAAATAGATTAAACTAGGCCTCCCGAACAAATTAAAAACTACTTAAGTAATAAATAAGAAGAAAATTAAACAACAAAGTAAGAATCCACAGAGAATAACACAAGCAAATCAGCCAACTGTCTTACAGAGAAGCATCTGGGCCAATATTTACTACTATATTTGGTAACTGCAATCAACAGGAATAATATGAAACGCAAAAGCCATACCTATTTTCATATGACTTTTCAATGTAATATTAACATTACCTGTCATCAAGAACTGTAATAATTTCTCCAGCTTTAAAAGTAAGTTCATTATCTTCAGCAGCTTCAAAGTCATATATAGCACGAACTTTTCGGCCTTCATGTTGGTGGTTAGTTAAGAGGTTGGATGTGCTTGGATACAAAGTGGAAAGGGTGGTTGACTGCTGCCTTTGTTCCTTGAGGGACAACTCAATGGCTAGAAAAATGAGTTTTAAAAGACCCAAAAATGTTATCATATCCAACAATCCAGAGAAGTAGAAAAAGATAACAAGGTAAAAGGTATTCTTCTTTCAATAGTATAGTTAGAAACTAGAACATATCCTGATATATTGAACAAAAATCATTTTGTCAGTTTTATTCATTCACTCACAACTGAAAGTTTAAAAATAAATTAACAACAAAAAAAGGGAACAGAATGATAACTCCTATTTTTACTGAACAAATACAATTTAAATTACTCTGGGTAATTAAAAAATATAACCTCTTAGATCTACTTTTTTTTTTAACAGCAGATATTTTGTATTTTTCTTGACCTTTTTAATGTATTCCTATAGCTTAAGTTTTCAAAATAATCATCAAAATTGCCTGGAAACTCAATAGTATGAAGCTTCACCACAGACTTACTAAATCAAAGCCTTAAAGGCAATCTCTGAGGATCAGGATTTCATTGCTCCAAGGGTAATTCTTATCCGTCTAAAGACTGAACCTAACAAGTCCTCCAAAACAGATCTCAAATGAGTCTCCTCTATCTCCACCACTACTGCCCCAGTGCCGACCATCACCATCTGTCAATCAGGCTCTGCAATGTAACCTCAATGCACTGATTATGCTGCTTTCAATTCAACCCAGAGACCTTTCTGCTCTTCCACTCTTGTTTTAGATTAATAAAAGAATAAATGTGAAAACAAAACTTTAAACGTATTAAAAGTCAATATACAAAATCATCTTTTAGAACCTTGAAGTAGGTAACAGTATTTCTTAAAAGCCACAAAAAAGTAAAAATCATAACAGAAAGGTAAACAACTTTAGCTGTCTCAAAACTTCAAATTTCTACTTTATCTAATACACCATTATCAAAGTTAAAGTCAAAAACCAGGAGGAGATATCTACAACAACTGTAACAGGTAACAAATTAATATTTCAAATAAAGATATCTACACATCGTTATTTTATTTAACAAAAGGCGATTTACTCAAGAGAAAATCAGAATAGCCATTTCATATATAAAAAAGGACTCCGTCTCACTAGCAATAAAAAAAAAATTAAAATAACAGGACATCATTTCAAACCTACCAGATTCACAAAAGTTAAACTCTTTGTTTTTGGGGGGGGAGAGGAAGGGAGGGAAGGAGGAAGGGAGGGAGGAAGGAAGGGATGAAGGAAGGAAGGAAGGAAGGGAGGAAGGGGGAGGGAGGGAGGGAGAGAGGGAGAGAGGGAGGGAGGGAGGGAGGGAGGGAGGGAAGGAAAGGAAGGCAATCAAGCAATGAGAGAAACATTGCTGACCTGGATCTAGAGGTTTACAAGTTGATTTCTTTTTTTGAGAGAAGGAAAGAAAACAAAAATGAGCAAAGGAGAGAAAGAAAGAGGAAGAGAAAGAGGGAGGGTGAAGGGAAATATTGCTTTATTCTGAAAAAAAATGGGTATTAATAATGGCCAATCAATGTTTCATTTAAACCTATGAGTAGCTGTGATGTGGTGTTGACAAGAATGTATATTTTATGTATTTGAAGTGGAGAGCTCTATAAATATTTATTAAGTTTACTTGTTCCAGATCTGAGTTCGAGTCCTTGATATCCATATTAATTTTCTGTCTCACTGAATCTAAGTCTCTATGTATCTGGGTGTTAAAATCGTTAGCTCTTGTTGTTGCATTGATCCTTTTACCACTATATCTTTGTTGCTTTAAAATCTATTTTATCCGATACGAGAATTGCAACTCCTGCTTTTTATCTATTTATTTATTTATTTATTTATTTTTGCTCTCCATTTGGTTGGTAAATCTTTCTCCATTCCTTTGAGTCTTTGTGTATCCTTGCATGTGAAACAGGTATGGATGTAACATGCCATTGGGTTTTGGCTGTGTCTTTTGATTGGGGGATTTAGTCAATTTTAGGATTACTGTCATTTGATGTTAACTAGCTGTTTGATCCATTCGTTGATGTAAATTCTTCTTTATGTTGGTGCTCTTTACTTTTTGGTATATTTTTAGAAAGGCTAATACTGGTTGTTTCTTTCTGTGTGTAATGCTTCTTTCAGAAGCTCCTGTAAAGCAGGCCTGGTGGTAATAAAATCTCTGAGTCTTGCTTGTTCATAAAAGATTTTATTTTTCCTTCAGTTGTGAAGCTTAGTTTGGCTGGATATGAAATTCTGGGCTGAAGGTTCTGCTCTTTGAGGATGTTGAATATTGGCCCCCACTCTCTTCTGGCTTGTAGAGTTTCTGCTAAGAGATCTGCTGTAAGTCTGATAGGCTTGCCTTTGTCGGTAACCTGACCTTTCTCTCTGGCTGCCCTTAGTATTTTCTCCTTCGTTTCAACCCTGGTGAATCTAACGATTATGTCCCTTGGGGTTGTTCTTCTTGATGAATATCTTTGTGGTGGTCTCTGTATTACCTGGGGTTGAATATTGACCTGCTTTGCTAGTTTAGGAAAATTTTCCTGAATAATTTCCTGAAGGGTATTTTCCAGCTTGGATTCATTCTCTCCGTCGCGTTCAGGTACACCTATCAAACGTAGATTTGGTCTTTTCACATAGTCCCACATTTCTTGGAGACTTTGCTCATTCCTTTTTATCCTTTTATCTCTAATCTTGTCTTCTTGTTTTCTTTCATTAAGTTGGACTTTGACCTCTGATATCCTTTCTTCTGCTTGCATACTTCTCGGAGTTCCTGCATTGTATTCTTCAGTTCCATTAATTCACTTATTTTCCTCTCTAAGTTGTCTATTCTCAATAGGATTTCGTCAAACATTTTTTCAAAGTTCTTAGTTTCTTTACGTTGGGCTACAACGTGTTCTTCTAACTCACAGAAGTTTCTTATTATCCATTCCCTGAAGAGTGATTCTGTTATTGGGATGCGCTCGTTCTCCATCAAGCCTTGTTCCATTGTTGATGTGGAACTGTGATCATCTTTAGAGGGAGAGGCGTTCTGATTTTGAGTATTCTCAGCCTTTTTACGCTGGTTTCTTCCCATCATTGTAAATTTATCCTCCTGTCGTCTTTGAAATTACCAACTTTCAGATTAGGTCTTTTGAGTGGGCGTCCAAGTTGTTAGTTCCCAGGGCCAGAATGGTGGTGTTATGACTGATCGTGCTTTTCTGCCCAGGATTCTCCTGTCTGGCTTCCTTCTTGTGGTCCTAATGGGCGACTCTGCCTTCCTGGGCCTCCAAACCTCGGTCAGAAGGGGAACCAGTCTCGTTTACTCTGCGCCGAGAGCTGCCGCGCCGAGGTGCCGGCGAAACCGCTGCACCAGCCACAAGAGTCGTGCTGGCAACCCCTGTGGTTCCTCCACAGGGGATCTTCTGCTCCGTGAGCGACCAGAATTTGTCTGAAAGTGTGGCGTCCTCTAGTTCTCTGCGCTTTGACTGAGAGCTGCAATCCTGAGCTGTTAGCAATTGGCCATCTTGGATTGTTCCCCAAAAGTTAAACTCTTAAGACTAACAAGTGTTGTCAGAGATTAGTAATAACAGCTTTCATACATTGCTAACGGAAAAGGAAATCACACAACCATGTATGGACCAATGCCATGATCCAACAATCTTGCTTTTAGTCACATGTAACAGAGATAATCACATATATGTGCGCAGAGAATATTTACAAGAATATTCACTGAAGCTTTAATTAAATCAGAAATAATCCACATATTCATCAGTAGGAAGACAAAAATATGGTACACCCATTAGTACACTGCAATATTATAGAACAGTTAACCAATGTATATGTCACATGAAAAGATCTCAAACATAATGTTGCATAAGAAAAGCAAGTGGCAAATGGCACTTAAGAGTGTACTAGCTATGAAAAATAAACTGTTAGACACAAACACCACTTGATACTGTTTTTGGATACATAGTAAAGTAAAACTGTCATAAAAACAGACTGAAAGGACGCGTGTGACAGTAATCGAACTGCCTCTCAAGAGAAAAGGAAAGAACATTGAGGAGGGAAACAAAGTCAATTTCAGCTTTAGCTATAACGTTCTATTTATTTTAACTTTAAATATCTCAGAGGAAACATAGAAGCTTATCTTCTTCCCACCATCAGGGACTTAAAAACGTACCTTTTGCTAAATCTTCTTCTTCTTTTTTGTTAGCCACAGTACCAGGATCCTTGGCTACAAGAGCTGGGCTTGCTTTTGCTTGCTCTGCAGCCTAACAAAAAAAGTGCAACACAGTATTTGAGGGTTGTTATCAAATTTTCCTCCTCTTGCTTACCCTAAGAATTCACATGACCCATCTCATCAATCTAGAACAGATTTCTGAAAGAAGAAATCCAAACTGCAGCAGCTTCCACCTTGAAGGGAGAGGAAAAAGAATCAGAACTGGGAACACAGGGAGACAGCAACTGGACACTTAGAGGAGGCAGCCTAGGCACACTCTCCCAGGTTTGTGTCAAGATGTTCAACTAAAAGCACACAGTACACAAATCAGAGAAGACTTCAATGTGTTTAGAAGAACTCCAAAACCAGAAATGGGGCAGGGAGAGAGAAAGAGATACTTATTTTAAACACAAATAGTTAAAAAAAAATTAAAATATCTATTAATACTTGTAGTTATCATTTCCTTTTGGATCAAGTGTCAGAATGGTATCTTCAGCAACTCAGATTTATATATAATGATATAAATGCTCAAAACTCCTATTTTGTAAACCAAATTACAAATAGTTAATTCTGACAGTATTTCACTGCCTACCTTAAACAAATTGTGTAAATAAGGGAATGCACAGCAAATACATAAATCAATTGACACTTGTGGAATTACAAGTTTCTAAGCCTATGGGCTCCTTGGCCTCTCAGTTTTTGCATAGCATTCAAGGCAAATCAGAATTTAGCCCCTCTTACCAGTCTCCTTTCCAATCATTCTACCAGTTACCAGAAACTGCCAGCAGTTCCTGAGCAGTCTATATACTGGTAGTTTACGTGTCTCACACTCATTTGCTTCTACTTAGAATGTTCCCCCACTATAACTCCTTTTGTTCCACTCACGTTTTTGCCTTTTGAGTTTGAACACATCACTCAGTAATCAGCTAAACTACCATTCTCAATGAAACATCCCTAAACCTGTTAATGACACATTCTCTTGTTTGTTCTTATGATAACACCTTTAAACAAGGTGCTGTGATTACGAATGGTTAAGAATGTAAGCTGTCGAGTTGGGCAGACATGAGTTCAAATCCCAAATCTGCCACTTTCTAGCTGGCTGACATTGGGCACATTAGCCTCTTGGTGCCCCAAGTTCCTCATCAATAAAATGAGTACAATAATAGCACCCACAACTCATGGGCACCTTACAGCCTATTTAGAGTATTAAATTAACACATGTGATTCCAAAATCAGATAAGATGAGCTCATTCAGGGTTTAAAACAAAAAGTATGTAACACGACCTCCAGGGGTTTATAATGTATGTAGAGGTAATGCACATGACAACTACAGCGTGAACGGACCTCTACCCCTACAGATGCAAAGTTTCTATATTTTACATCAAATATTAATTCAAAGTAGATCATGAAAAGTTATGAATGTATATTGTCATTCCCAGAGCTAACAACTTAAAAATGGAATTCTAAAAAATATTCCAGTTGCCACATGTATAGCACTTAGAACAGTGGCTGGAACATAGTAATAGGCAATACATCTCAGCTTCTGTTATAATTATCTGATTACATATCTGTCTCCACAACCAGACTGTATGTTCCTGAGGGAATGTGCCTAAATATTACAAGCAATCAATGTTTGTTGAGGGTATGAAAGGCAAAATTTTCAATATTATATAAAAATACAGTTCTACATTCTGCATTTACTGAATTTCATATTGTCAAACAAACACACAGGCATTTATTTTTAGAAGAGCTGAGAAGAAAAAACTTTTTGGTGTTACTGAATACAACTTTAAACACTCTCAATTCTGACCTATCTCTAAATTTTCTTTAGGTACTGTTTTAGTTATCAAACACTTCTGAAAACGAAATGTATGCCTGGTCAGAAATAACTTTTACGGTTTATATAAATTTTTGTTCATAATCTGGCAAACTTCACAATTAGTTATATTTGAACTTTTATGCTGTGTGAAGAAATCTCTATCAGTTGAGAAGAAAGTGCAGAAACAGGCTATGTGAAGCCCCACATTTCTGAATTGCACTTTTAATTCAAAGTTCCTTTCTTTTTTTTTTGAAACAGAGTTTCACTCTTGTCACCCAGGCTGGAGTGCAATGGCGTGATCTCAGCTCACTGCAACCTCTGCCTCCTGGGTTCAGGCAATTCTCCTGCCTCAGCCTCCTGAGTAGCTGGGATTACAGGCACGCACCACTATGCCCCACTAATTTTTTGTATTTTTAATAGAGACGGGGTTTCACCATGTTGACCAGGATGGTCTTGATCTCTTGACCTCGTGATCCACCCACCTCGGCCTCCCAAAGTGCTGGGATTACAGGCTTGAGCCACCGCGCTCGGCCTCAAAGTTCCTTTCTTTCATCAGGTTCTAAATGTTGCAATGAAACTTGTCTTGCTAAGTAGCCAAGTACACTAGTGGTGCTGCCAGCCTACTTCTATCTCCACATCAAAAGTTACTGCTACCAGAACTGCATCACCATGGGTCAGGTGACTTTCTGACTTTTCTTAATATTTGTACATAATTTTCTTCCGTACTCAGATGAAAAAATACATACTTAGAAAAATATGTCTTCAGAGGTTTTTGTTGAGTCTGCCCTAACAAAAATCTAGTCTGATGAAAACACATTAATGACTTACATAACGAAGTAGCTTTAAAATCTAGAGGGAGTTCTGCAATTGAACTCAGATGATTTATTTTTTCCATTTAATGTGAAGCTCGTTACATGTAGGGCTTATAATAAGCTTTTCAGAAACCACTAAAAAAATCATTCTATCTCATATTTTACTTTATACATATTTCTCATAGGTGAAATATAGCAACTATGACAAGATTAGCTGTTATAACATCTAGATCAAAGGATGAAAAGTAAGTCCAGTCTTTACTATTGCTCTTCTATGTTCTGAATCTCATGAACAAGAGAATAAGCTTATTTCTGTACCATCAAGACATAATGCTCTTGCCGGTGTTCACTCCACTTCTTGTACCTGGAAGCCTGGTCTGGACAGACACTTATCCACTAACCTCTCTATCAAAGAAGGCAGGCTCGGGCTGTGAAAAGAACACTGGACTGAGAATCAGCATGCCTGTGTTCTAGTTCCAGCTGTCAACTATTAGCTGTGGCCCCTGGACAAGTCACTTAACCATTCTGAGTCTCAGTTTCCTCATCTGCAAAAATGAGCAGATTAGATTAGAGGCTCCCTAAAACTGTTTCTGTGGCTAAGATTCTAGATTAACCCAACAAGGGTACATATTGCACAATCATTAACTCTTGTTCCTTTTCTTATAAGAGTAATTACCTCTGTGGACTGAAATGCAGTTTTTGCTTGCACTGAAGGCTGTACTCTAGAGCAGCAGTGCTTCTCAAACCTCAGTGTGCATACAAATCCTCTGAAGATCTTGTTAAAATAGAGATAACGAACCCATAGGTCTGGAATGGGTTCAACCATGTTGCATGTCTAACAAGCTTCCAGGTCATGCCAGAGATGCTGGTCAAACCATGTTTTGAGTTAACAAGAACTGAAGACTCTAGATATATAGTGGATTTGCATTTTCTCTACCTGTTCTAGGTGGGTTCACTGCAGTGAGCCTACTCTTTAATAAATAAACACTGTATCTGTTGTAAAGGAATGCATAATGTCTTGGATCATTCTGCATACGATGATTCCTTAATTACACAGATTCTTTTTTTTTTGAGACAGAGTCTCGCTCTGTCACCCAGGATGGAGTGCAGTGGCATGATCTCGGCTTACTGCATCCTCCACCTCCCAGGTTTGAGTGATTCTCATGCCTCAGCCTCCCAGGTACCTCGGACTACAGGCACTCGCCATCACGCCTGACTAATTTTTGTAATTTTAGTAGAGACGGGGCTTCACCATGTTGGCCACGCTGGTTTCAGATCCTTGACCTTGTGATCCACTTGCCTCAGCCTCCCAAAGTGCTGGAATTACAGGCGTGAGCCACTGCCCTGACCAATTATACAGATTCTGGAAACTATATGGAGTAGTAAAACCAGTTATCAATTATGAATGAATATCTTCAAAGACATAATTTATCACTGTAAAGCCAATCATAAACCAAAATTTTTTTTTTTTGAGATGGAGTTTCGCTGTTGTTACCCAGACTAAAGTGCAATGGCACGATCTTGGCTCACCGCAACCTCTGCCTTCTGGGTTCAAGCAATTCTCTTGCCTCAGCCTCCTGAGTAGCTGGAACTACAGGCGCGCAACACCATGCCCAGCTAATTTTTGTACTTTTAGTAGAGACAGGGTTTCACCTTGTTGACCAGGATGGTCTCGATCTCTTGACCTTGTGATCACCCGCCTCAGCCTCCCAAAGTGCTGGGATTATAGGCATGAGCCACCGCACCTGGCCGAATCCAAAAATTTTTAAGAAGAAAAATATCCTTTGCTTCCTTCCTCTCCCAGATATATTTTTGAGTCTTCACATCTCAAGAGCACTCAGATAAACTCAAAATGCCTTGGGAAGAAATTCCACATAGGTCCAGATAAATGTAGATAAGCTACATGACTCCCTGAAGTGGTCAAAATGTAAGCCCTCCACACTCACAGATTTCCGTTCATGGTTTCACATAGCTCATTATTGTCTGTCCCAGTCAACACACTAGGGAAAGACAGTGTAGTAAATCAGTACATATTTGAAGCCTCTTGATTTAGTTGAGCATCCTAAAAGAAGGTTACCTAAAATAGGAATAAAAAAGATATTCCTTGATTTTTTTTTTCTATATGACAAAAGTTAGAGATTGAATTTTTTTGGCACAAGGGCGGGCAGGAGTGGAAAGTTAAGCTATTTAGCCATATCCCCTGGGGAAAGGAAGACTTTAGTACTGGTCAGCTCTTATTAAGGAAAAATATGCTTCAGGTGCTTCTCTTCCCATTTACCCCTTCTATTTCCTTCACATGTTAATACAGGAATGCATAAATTTCCTCACCAAAATAATCTCTCAAGTCATCCCTAACTTTTAAGGATATCTTGAATTTTGAGCTGTCATTCTTTGTAGATAATTACAACATTAAGGGCATGTAACAAGATAGTGTTACCTATTTAATAAAGCTATTTTGTGTATATTATTAAAACTGTACTAGCCAGTCTGGTGGCTCACACCTATAATCTCAGCACTTTGGGAGGCCAAGGTGAGTTAGATTACAAGGTCAGGATTTCAAGATAAGCCTGGCCAAGATGGTGAAATCCTGTCTCAACTAAAAATACAAAAATTAGCTGGGCATGGTGTTGTTTGCCTGTAATCCCAGCTACCTGAGAGGCTGAGGCAAAGAATTGCTTAAACCTGGGAGGCAGAGGCTGTAATGAGGTGAGATCTGTCACCCACTGCACTCCAGCCTGGGTGACAGAGCAAGACTCCATCTCAAAACAAACAAACAAACAAGCAAAATCCAAAATATTCCAGGTGTGGTGGCAGCTACTGAGGAGGCTGACTATATTCCCGGCTACTCAGGAGGCTGAGGCAGGAGAATCACTTGAACTTGGGAGGCAGAGGTTGCAGTGAGCCGAGATCGTGCCACTGCACTCCAGCCTGGGAGAGAGACTAAGACTCCATTTCAAAAACAAACAAACAAAAACTATATCAAAAAATTTCAAAAATTACAAAATGTTAAACCAATTCATTTATAAAGAAATAGAGACAGCATAAAAGTAGAGATTGGAGAACATTAATATTCTATTATAATACTTTTCTGGCACCTTTGAATGCCAGAAAACTAGTATTACTAACTAGCAATACGACCAGTTACTAATACAATTAGTATTACTAATGAAAATTCCTCTGAAGTGGTAAAAATTACCTGGGAATGAAGAAAAAAAATTCAAAAAAACATAGCTATTTAAGAGAAACAAACTGTAGCACACATATAACTTCATTGAAAACATACCTGAGAGCCAATAGCTGGGAATGTAACTCCTTGTTCCTTAAGGTTCTTAATCATTGCTGATATTAGACTAAGCTGTGGGTCATTCTTAAATTCATCTGTCCATTCAACCATAAGAGCCTTTAATTTTTCACATACTTTAGGATGACCCTGTAAAATAGAAAAATAAATGAATAATTATTGCTTTTTCCTGTAAAACAGGAAAAAGCAATTTCCTAGCCAATGATTTAATACAGACATTTTAAATATAAAAATTATAAAGTTACAGATACTTTTTGAATCATAAATTACCCATAGTTATAGACAAATAAGAAAACATAGTTATTAGAAATAAACTAACGTTCCCACTATGAAAAAAAACCCCATCGTATATATCTCACTTCAAAATTAAAGCAATAAATAGGTAGTAACATTTTGGAGATCTGAAAGGTCTTTTCAGAGTATTTTGCAATGAAGCAAGGTTTGTACATCAGTAAGACAATGAAAAGTGTCTGTTTGCTTTTTGCGAAGCAATAAAAAAGCTGGAAGGAGACAATAAATGATATAGTTCCTTTATTCCTAATTCCTGACTTTTTAATGTTCATGACGGTGCAGTTTTCCATGATGCTTAGTTATCTGGGGCCTAGTTTGAGGTACACTGCACGTTAATCATCTTGAAAATTTGATTCCTTCAAAATAATGTAACTCTTCATGGTTGATGTATAACAATGATTCAAGTTAGTCTAAGGTAGGTGTACAGGGCATTATTTTTCTGTATTAAAGAAAGAGATAGGCCGGGCGCGGTGGCTCACACCTATAATCCCAGCACTTTGGGAGGCCAAGGCGGGTGGATCACGAGGTCCAGAGATCAAGACCATCCTGGTCAACATGGTGAAACCCCATCTCTACTAAAAATACAAAAATTAGCTGGGCATGGTGGCGCGTGCCTGTAATCCCAGCTACTCGGGAGGCTGAGGCAGGAGAATTGCCTGAACCCAGGAGGCGGAGGTTGTGGTGAGCCGCGATCGTGCCATTGTACTCCAGCCTGGGTAACAAGAGCGAAACTCCGTTTCAATTAAATAAAAAAAAAAAGGAAGAGATAAATGTAGTGAGTTTTCAAAATAAATTATTTTATTCATTGCTTATTAAGGGAAAAAAACATGATCAGTTCATTAAAATACTGATGTAGCTTCACAGTGGCAATAATTTGATCAATTATTATTTGATGTGGTAGAAATAAAGAAACCTTCACAGATATCAGAGAAAAGTGAAGATAACTCCTCTATCAAATGTCATCAGTGTATTTCAAATCACTGTTTACTAAATAATTCGCATAAACTTTTTAAAATGGAGAAGGCTAGACTTTTAGATTACTCTATTAATTCTTCCTAAGTGCATATAATCTGTATTTGGCCAGGAAGCATATATAATGGATTTGTAAATGCTTTACTGAGACTAAGCGTGAACTCAATTTGTGTAATAAAAGGAAAATTTTTAAAAGGGTGGGATGAGAACAAAACCAGTATGTTCATAGTAAAACATTCAGAAAGAGAAGTCCTCTTGCCTACAGGTAGTTGTTTTTTGAATCGGTTGTTTGCACTGTTATACACAAGTTTGTATACTACATTTTTCACCTACATTACAAAAAACATGGTATTAGAATCTCTTCATAAACAGTTGTACAACTTGATGGACATTCAGGACATTAAAAGACAACGTTTATTAATTAGAAGAAAATAACTAAATATAACTGCATAAATCGGGAGAGAAAAAGAATGAGCACTTAACCATGATGTTTGAAAAGTACAGAATTTTGAATGCATACTATATTTCTATACTACTTTTTTCTACTGTAACCTGGAACTATTCATTTTTCCCAAAAGCATGAGGCATTTTCCCTTTTAACATACAGAAACTTTTTCTTGATTTATAATACTCCCCCTAAAAAAGACAAAAATAATTACCTTTAGAATGCACAATTCTTTACTAGGAAAACTCACATACTACTAATTTAAAATTTACAGATTTCCTGAATTGTATGGTTGGAATTCTACATGCAACTGAATGGGCAGTTGTGGGGCACCCCAGTTCTCCCTGCTTTCTTTCTGTATCTCAACAGAAAAACTGAGTGCCTTGACCCGCTCTGTGACCCAGCCAGCTGCATGTTTTCCACCATAGGTTTGGACCCAAACTGGGGCCCTGGACATTCTCGGGCACTGATAAAGCTGTTCAGGCTGTTGCCCAAAACACAAGAAGATCAAGTATGTTACTAAACATGTAGAAACCAGCCCCAGCCCTGAGCCAAATTCCTTAAAGCCTTGTATAAACTGCAGCCCTCGTGTGTAAGTGCCCCTAATAAATGCTTTAGAGTGATCACCCTGGCATTTAGTGCTTCTTTTTTTGGAATCACAACTGGCCCTATCTGGAACAGTTTGGGGCAGTCCCTTGTGGGAACTCCCCCACCACCTCTTCTTTTGAGGTCACTCCAGCTGTGGTTCAGCCAGTAAGAACAGCAGTATAGTATTAAAATCCTGTGATGGCCAGGCAATGACCTTACTGATAAAGATAAAACCTCAACAGTGCCATAGACTTTTGGCAGTATTTCTGAAAGGTTTTACATTAGGAAAATACCTTGTGGCTATAAAAACAGTACCTAAAATAGGCTGATATTATTTAATTAGATATAGAAATACATGTCTTCTTACCAGATGAAAGTATGATGAAGAACATGCTAAAAATACTCTAATATGGCTTGGAAAAACTAACTCAAAGTTACATAAATCTGTAGTTTCTTCAGCAAAACATAACATTTATATACATGGACAGACATAGCCTAGAAAGGATTTCTTAAAAAGCACAGAATCCTGTGTGAAGATTTAAACAATAAAATATGTGAAGACAGAAGACTGCCGTAATTAATTTCTGGAAATAATGCTCCTTACCTTATTTAATACGTTGCTTACTTCACTAGCAAAATCTCTTGAACATACTTCTAAATGAAAAATTTTGCCGCAGTTGGACACACATGCTCCTAGAAGCTAAAAGCACAAAATCAGAAGTTAAAGGGACTCCACTGCAGCAGATAATTTTGTGGTATAGATTAAAATGAAACCACTCACAGTCAAAGCTTGCATAGCAACGTGAGGATCTTTGTGGTTCACTCTCCTCATAATAGACCGAAGACAATCCTTAGGTCTAAAAAATGGGAAAAGTAAAAATTACTTAATAATAAATCTAGCTTCCCCCTGCCCCTTAACCATTATAGACAAAAGACTATGATACAAAAGGGAGAATATGATAAAGTGGAGCAGTTTAATTTTTATTAATGACATGGTTAAAAAACTGTAAACTAGTTCCTTTAAATTTTTCTTTTTTTTTTTTTTTTTTAAATAAAGATGGGGTTTCACCATGATGGCCAGGCTGGTCTTGAACTCCCAAACTCAGGTGATTCACCCACCTCGGCCTCCCAAAGAGCTGGGATTACAGGCGTGAGCCACCGTGCCCAACTGACAAAATTAACAGGCTCTCTTATTTAGCAATCATTGATGAGGCATTTCCGGCCAATTCTGGGTGGGGAAATAAAAGCTTTGAAAATAAAATGGTAGGCCATGACTTGCACTTCCAACCATGATGGAGAAACAGACCAGACTTACACTCCTGTTGTAAACAATGAGAAAATTGCAAAAATAGATTTAAAATATACACTGAGGTAACTGTTTAGAGATATGAGGCCATAGGCAGTACTGAATGAGACTCCTCAAGAAGGAAAATGAATTCAGTAAGCCAGAAGTTTGCCTCAACTTTCTGCCTAGAGGTACTTCCCAAGTATCAGTGAAGACTTTCTGAAAAAGCCATGCGGGTACAGGTGAACAACTCCAAGAAACTGGTCAAAAAGTGACCAAAGGTGATATGCTAAAGAGATCCCAAAGCTCACACAGTTGTCAGTGACGAGACCAAAGTGAAGCATCTATTGAAAACCCAGAGCATTCCGTGGATATACATGCAGAAGAGTTTAGACCCTAGCAATGCAGCTCAACTATACCCACATACAGCCTAACAACTTAAAAATAAGCCACAGACAAATGTAACTTCTGAAAAAATAAAGTCCAACACTCCTTAACAGGAATACAACACCTGATGCTCAACAATGTAAAATTCAAAATACTAAGCATTCAATAAAATGATACAAAGACATGATATAAAAAAGAAAACTACCATACATAACTAGCAGAAAATTCAGTCAACTAAGAATGCAGAAATAACAAAGACAATGGAATTAGCAGTCAAAGACTTTATATAAGCTATTATATATGTATGCTGGAAATCATCCACATAATGATGAAAGAAACAGTATATTAAAAAGGGCCCAGATAAGCCAGGCGCGGTGGCTCAAGCCTATAATCATAGCACTTTGGGAGGCCGAGGTGGGTGAATCACCTGAGGTCAGGAGTTCAAGAAGAGCCTGGCCATCATGGTGAAACCCCATCTTTAGGGAAAAAAAGGCGGGGGGGGGGGGGGGCAGATAAAATTCCAGAGACAAAAAATAAGTAAAATTAAAAAGTGGATGGAATTAATCAGGTAAGAATGAAAGATCAGTAAATTTGAAAATATGCTGAAAGTATCCAAACTGAAGTACAGAGAGAAAAAAAAATGAAAAAATTTAACAGAGAGCCACTACTACAGATATTTTTAAGAGAGAAATGAAAATAAAGTAGCTTGGGTACAGTGGCTCACACCTGTAACCCCAGCACTTTGGGAGGCCGAGGCAGGCAGATGGCTTGAGCCTGGGAGTTTGAGACTAGCCTGTGCAACATGGTAAAACCCCATCTCTACAAAAAAAAAAATATATATATATATATATATATAAATTAACGGGACATGGTCCCAGCTCCTAGGGTCGCAGTGAAAGGCCTGAGATAGGAGGTTCACTTGAGCCCCAGAGGTCGAGGATGCAGAAAGTAAGCTGTGATGGTACCACCACTGTACTCCATCCTGAGAGACAGAGTGAGGCCCTGTCTCAAAAAAAAGTTTTAAATTAAAAAAATAAAACCAAAAAAACTATTTGATTGAGACATAAAAGACAAATAGAAGACAATCCTTACATCTAAAAAATGAGAAAAGTAAAAATTACTTAATAATATATCTAGCTTCAGAAGACAGAGAAAACAGAAGAAACATAACCAGTTATCTAGAAAAATGGCAGATTAAGATTGTAATCCAACTACACTTGTATCAATTCACAACCTTTATCAGTTTTCATAACAAGGAATACTAACAGGGATAAAGAGGGACAGTACCTAATAATAAAAGGGTTAAGTCCCCCAAGAAAACATAATTCTAAATATGTATTAATGAACACAACAATAAAACTGCAGAATATATAAAGGAAACACCGATAGAGCTGAAAGGAAAAACAGACAAATCTACTGGAAAACTTTGACATGCCCTCTCAATGACTTAACACAAGAAAAAAAAATTCCTGATAAGGAATACTTGAAAGACACTATCATGCAACTTGACCTGACTGGCATTATAGAACAATTCACATACCCGTGGCAGTATACCCATTTTTTTTTTCATGTGCATGGAAAATTCAACAAAATGTTTTGACTACTTTCTGTCCTATAAAACAAACACTGATAAATTTAAAAGGACTAAAGTCATACAAAGTACATTATTTGACCATAACAGAATTAAACTACAAACTGATAACAAAATGATAGGAGAAAAATACCCAAATATTTGGCAATCAAATAACACATATCTAACACATCAAATGAAATCCCAAAACCATAATTTCCCTTAAGGACACAAAAATGAAAGCACGCTATCCAGTACTCTGTATAAGAATGGTCACAGCAGGTCTGTTCATAGAGTCAAAATCTGGATACAATCCAAATGACCATCAACAGATGAATGGATAACATATTAATACAATGTAAGACCTCTTCGCAAAAAAAAAAAAATAAATAAATAATACCGATACACACAAAAATTTGAATTCATCTTAGAAACATATTCAGTGCTAGACACAGGAGTACGTGTGACAATACTATTTCATTTTATAAAATTCTAGAAAAGGAATATTTAATCTATACTGACAATGCATATTAGTAATTGCATAAGGTGGAAGGAATTTTTGGGGTGATTAAATGTTATCTTGGTTGGGGTGATACTTATATAGGTGTATATATTTGTCAAAACTCATCATACTATCAAACCAGTCACTTACAAGAGATGCATTTTGTTGTGGATAAATCATAGCTCAGTAAAAACAGATTTCTTTAAATAGCAGGCAAAGCATGTAGCAAACATGCATTTCATGGGGATGCTTTATGATAATTAATAATAATAGTAAAGCAGAGTAACCATTCATATAACCTATGAAACATCATGTGCTTAGGTTCCCAAAAATTATATAATAAACAAAGGACTCATTCAATGTTCAAAACATTGATAGCAAAGTGAGTCTTCCATTTACTGAAGTTCAGTTCCTGCCCAGGATACCAGTTACCAGGCAGTAATAGGCACTAACAAGATTCATACTCTTAAACACTCTATGTTCTAGCCACAGATGTGCCTCACAATGAATTAAGATAACATAAACAGGGAGCTCTTTATATAAGTCAAAAGAAGGATAGCCTCGAAATATTAAATCATCACACTAAAATGATACTTTCCTCTAATAACAATACATTATCAACATATAAATTATTTCAACTAAAAATAATACAATATATTCTTCACAAGTGCATATGAAACATTACACAGGATAAACAATGTCAGGCCACGAAACAAGTGCCTACAGATTTAAAAAGACAACAATCATAGAAAGCATGCTATCCAAAGACAGAATAAAATTTGGAAGAACAAAGAAATGTAGAAAATTAAAACATGTAAAAATCAACATCCTCCTAAATAGCCAATGGGTCAAAGAAAAATCACAGGGGAACTTAGAAAACACTTTGAGATTAATGAAAAGGAAAATATAACACAAGAAAACTTAAGAGTGCAATAAAAACAGTGCTTAGAAGAAAAGTTATACCTATAAGCACCTATGTTAAAAAAAAAAGAAGAAGAAGACGATCCCAATACCACCTCACACCCATCAGGATGCGTACTATAAAGAAAAAACAAACAGAAAATGATAAGTGTTGACAAAGATGTGGAGAAACGGAAACAATTGTGCACCATTGGTGGGAATGTAAAACGGTACAGGTGCTGTGTAAAACAGTATAATGGGTCCTCCAATAACTAAAAATAGAATTACCATAATTCTATCTCCAGCAATTCCACTTCCGGGCATATATCCCAAAGGACTAAAAGCAGGCAGGGTCTAAAGGAAATAGTGGTATACTCGTGTTCATAGCAGCACTATCACAATAGCTAAAAGGCACGTGTCCAATGACACATAAATGGAAAGCAAAATGTGGTACATACATACATGGAAATACTATTCAGTCTTTATAAAAAGGAAATTCTGACATATGCTACAACAGAGATGAACCTTAAAGCCATTATGCTAAGTGAAATAAGCTTATCACAACAGGACAAATATTGTATGATGCCCCTTAGATGAGGTACTAAGACTAGCTAAAATCAAGCCCAGCCATATGGCCTGTACCTATAATTGCAACACTTTGGAAGGTGAAGGTGGAAGGATTGCTCCAGCCCAGGAGTGAGAAACCAGCGTGGGCAATATAACGGGACCCTGTCTCTACAAGAAAATTTAAAAATTAGCTAGGCATGGTGGCACACACTTGTAGTCCTAGCTATTCAAGACGCTGAAGTGGGAGGATTGCTTGCTGCAGTGAGCCATGATTGTGCCACTGCATTCTGGCCTGTGTGACAGAGTGAGACCATATCTCCAAATAATAATAATAAAAAGAAAGAAAGAAGGAAAAAAAGAATAGTCAAAATCATAGGCAAAAGGTAGAATGGTGGTTGCCGGGGGGCTGGGAAGCAAGGAATGGGGGTTTAATTATTTAATGGGTATACAGTTTCAGTTTTAAGGAGTTCTGGAGACAGATGGTGACTACAGTTCACAACATTATGCAGGTATTGAATACATTAAGATGGTAATTTTTATGCTATGTGTAATTTGCTACAATTGAAAGAATCAGGGGAAAAGATCTCAAATCAATAACCTAAGATTTTACCCTAAGAAACTAGAAAAAGAGTAAGTAAGCACAAAGCAAGCAAAGCAGAAGGAAAGAAACAACAAAGAGAGGCAATAAATGAAACGGACAACAGAAACACAATAGAGAAAAACCAATGAAAACACAAGTTGGCATTTTTTTTTTTTAAGGATCAACAAAATTGAAAAACCTTTGGTTACAATGGCCAAGAAAAAAAAGGTGATTCAATTTATTACAATCAGAAAACAAAGAGGGAACATTCCTCCAACCTTACTGAAATAAAAACGATTTTAAAAAACACTGTGAGCAACTTTATGCCAACACACTGGATAACCTAGTTAAAATGGACAAATTCCTACAAAGACAGAAACTATTAAAACTAACTCTATGATAAGCTTAGGTACTGAAAGAAAAAAAGAAAGGAAACTGACCTAAGAAGAAACAAAATCTAAATAGACCTCTGTAATAAGTAAAAAGTCTAAATTACTGATTAAGAAAACCTCTCACAAAGAAAATCCCAGGAATAGAAAGCTTCACTGGTGAATTACACTAAAAGTTTAAAAATTAGCATTAACGCTTTTTTTTTTCTTGAGACGGCGTTTCACTCTTGTTACCCAGGCTGGAGTGCAATGGCGTGATCTCGGCTCACTGCAACCTCCGCCACCTGCGTTCAGGCAATTCTCCTGCCTCAGCCCCCTGAGTAGCTGGGATTATCGGCATGCGCCACCATGCCCAGCCAATTTTTTGCATTTTTAGTAGAGACAGGTTTTCACTATGTTGACCAGGATGGTCTTGATCTCTTGACCTCGTGATCCACCCTCCTCGGCCTCCCAAAGTGCTGGGATTACAGGCGTGAGCCACTGCGCCCGGCCCTATTTTTTTTTTTTTAAGATGGGGTTTTACCATGTTGGCCAGGCTGGTCTCAAACTCCTGACCTCAGGTGATTCACCCACGTTAGCCTCCCAAAGTGCTGGGATTACAGGCTTAAGCCACCATGCCCAGCCAACTCTTGATTTTTTTAAAAAAATACACAAATTAAACATCAAAATTAAAAGAGTTTTTGCATTAAAGGACATCATCAATAAAGAAAAGTCAACCCACAGAATGGGAGAAAGTATTTCGAAATCATATATATGACAAGGGACTGATAGCCAGAATATATAAAGAACTCCTACATCTCAATAACAAACAACCCAATTCAAAAATGGGCAAAGGACTTAAATAGACATTTCTCCAAAAAAGCTGTACAAATGGCCAATAAGCACATAAAAAGATGCTCAACATCACTAGTCATTAGGGAAATTCAAATCAAAACCACAACAAGATGCCACTTCACACTCCCTAGGCTGGCTTTTTTTTTTTTTTTTTTTCCGAGACGGAGTCTTGCTTTGTCACCAGGCTGGAGTGCAATGGCACAATCTCAGCTCACTGCAACCTTCGCCTCCTTGGGTTCAAGCGATTCTTCCACCTCAGCATCCCAAGTAGCTGGAACCACAAGCATATGCCACCACGCCCAGCTAATTTTTGTATTTTTAGTAGAGACAGGGTTTCACCATGTTGGCCAGGATGGTCTTGATCTGTTGACCTTGTGATCCGCCCACCCTGGCCTCCCAAAGTGTTGGGATTACAGGCGTGAGCCACCAAGCCCAGCCTGGATATTTTTTAAAGAAAGGACACATACCAAGTATTGGAGGGGATGTAGTGAAATTGTACATTGCCAGTGGGAATGTAATATGGTACAGATACAGTGAAAAGTTTAGACATTCCTTAAAAATTAAGCATAACCGCATACAATCCAGCTGGGCTCAAACCAGTATCCATACACCCATGTTCAAAGTAGTATTAATAGTATTCAGAACAGCCAAATGTCCATCAACAAAAGAATGGATAAACAAAATGTGATACACAATGAAATACTATTCAGCCTTAAGGAAATTCTGACACATGCTATACCACATGGAAGGAACTTGAAAACATTATGCTAAGTGAAATAGGCCAGACACAAAAGCACAAAAGGATTCTATGTTTCCACTTACATGAGGTACCTAGACTAGACAAATTCATTTAGAACATAAAAAGAAGTAACCAGTGGCCAGGAGGGGGAATGCAGAGGTATCATTTCACAGGTACAATGAAAAAGTTTGGAAAATGGATAGTGATGTTGTTTGCATAATACTATGAATGTACTAAATGCCACTGAATCATACACTTAAAAATGGTTAAAATGGTAAATATTATATTAAATATATTTTACCACAATAAAATAAATGAAGTATAATACCAGCTACATGAATGAACCTCAAAAAAATTACACTACATGAGGCTGGGCACAGTGGCTCACACCTAAAATCCCAGCACTTTGGGAGGCCGAGGTGGGCAGATCACTTGAGGTCAGGAGTTTGGGACCAGCCTGGCCAACATGGTGAGACCCCGTATCTACTAAAAATACAAAAACTTAGCTGAGCACAGTGGCATGTGCCTGTAATCTCAGCTACTTGGGAGGCTGATGCAGGAGAATTGATTGAACTCAGAAGGTGGAGGCTGCAGTGAGCTGAGATCGTGCCACTGCACTCCAGACTGGGTGACAGAGCAAGACTCTGTTTCAAAAAAAAAAAAAAAAAATTTACACTACATGAAGAAAGCTGGTCACAAAAGAATAGGTATTACAGAGCTCCATTTATATATAAAATGTCTACAATAGGCAAATCCATACAGATAGAAAGTAGATTAGTGGTTTCCAGGAATGAGGAGATTTGGTAATGGGAGTGAGTGCTAATGCTTACAGGTTTCTTTTTGGGAGGCTGATTCTTCAGGAATTAGATACTGTTGCACAAACTTATGACCATATTAAAACCTACTGAATTATATATTCTAAAATGGTAAATTTGATGGTATGTGAAATATATATATATTTTAAAATGAAAACATTTATCGAGCAATTCGAACTCCATTGGGCCCTGGAAAGTAAAGCAATACCCTTAAGTATAATTAGTTAGCGCTGTAATTTAAAAAAAGCATTCCTTTTAATAATTATAAAGAAAAATTAGAATACAAGGTAGGACTTCTGATTTTAAGGAGGTTCAACTGCCTGTTAGGCTGCTTCCACCTAAAGAGCATGGTGAAGGGAGAAACAATACACAAAAGAAGTAATATTTATTGAATGTCTATTACATGTCAAGCATTCAATTTTTTTTTTTTTTAATTCTAAAACTTTTTTCATGGCTGGGTGCGGTGGCTCACACCTGTAATTCCAACACTTTGGGAGGATAAGGTAGGTGGATCACCAGTCAGGTGGAAGACCAGCCTAAGCAACATGGTGAAGCCCATCTCTACTAAAAATACAAAAAGTAGCTGGGTGTGGTAACACATGCCTGTAATACCAGCCACTCATGAGGCTGAAGCAGGAGAATCGCTTGAATCCAGGAGGCAGAGGCTGCAGTGAGCCGACATCACGCCACTGCATTCCAGACTGGGTGACTGAGCAAGACTCCATCTCAAAACAAAAAAAAAATTCTTGCCGGGCGCGGTGGCTAAAGCCTGTAAACCCAGCACTTTGGGAGGCCGAGGCGGGTGGATCACGAGGTCAAGAGATCGATACCATCCTGGTCAACATGGTGAAACCTCGTCTCTACTAAAAATACAAAAAATCAGCTGGGCATGGTGGCGCGTGCTTGTAATCCCAGCTACGCAGGAGGCTGAGGCAGGAGAATTGCCCAAACCCAGGAGGCGGAGGTTGCGGTGAGCCGAGATCGCTCCATTGCACTCCAGCCTGGGTAACAAGAGCGAAACTCCGTCTCAAAAAAAAAAAAAAAAAAAATTATTCTACTTTACTGATTTTGTAAGATATTAGAATTTTTGGATAGCAGCATCATTATACTATTGCTATAGTAATGATACTGTAGTATAATTATAGTACATTAGAAATTATGTACTACAACACTATTATTTAGATTTTGCCTTTCTCACAGTTGGTCTTATTTTAGGAGCCAGAGCCTGTGACCCCAAACTAACTTGCACTTGTAAATACCATGCTGACATAAAAACATAAAACATTCATCTCAGAGCATGTTATAAAGGCCAGTTATAAAGAATTATTTGAATACTTAAATGAAAATCAGTAAAAAATAACCCAAAAATGATTCAGCTTAATACATAAACATTTAAGAAAATAATCCTGTATACGTTCTTTACCAAATTTTAAATAAAATGGATCATGTATTTTGTTTGTAAACCACTATTTTTTTTTTAAGGTGAGAAACCTAAACCTAAACTATAGTGACTTTTGGAAAGGGTAGTAGGGAAAGGGGTGTTGAAATGGAATTCTTCCTTTTTATTTTAGACATTTCTACGTTGTTTGTACGTTTTGCCACTGCCAAAATTGTAAAAACCAAGGCAAAGATATCTCTGCACCAAAGTAGAATTGGCTACTGCGCCATAAAAAGGACCGAGCTGCAAAGCCAGTGAGAAAGCTCCTAAGTGCTGACAAACACCCTGTTTGTGCAAACACAGCAGGATCTTTTTGGATACTAGCTCAAAAATCCCTTCAGAATTGTCTGTAAAATAGAATTGACCCAATATCATCAACTTTCTCATTCTGTCATATGCATTTTTAATTCGGTTTTTTAGTTTTTCTATCAGATAAGCAACACTGAACTTTATACACACTCACACACACACACACACACAGATAAAACTATTAAATCTTACCATTTAATGAAAAGTATGGTTAAAATACAATTTTTTAAAAGGTTTAGGGATAATAAATGAATTTAAAGTGAGTTATGGCTATTATCCTCCCAATGACAAATGAAAGTTGATTACAAGTATGGTGTCTATATAATTCATCCTCTAAACAAGGACCCTTGTTATGCTAACTGGACATAACTGAGGAACAGCAGGCATAAACTACAATTGTCCAAGGCATATTGGATGTTATGGTCACAACAGCCAAAACTATGTTCATCCACAAAATGAATAGATCTGCATCATGTAGTTCATCTGGGGCAGTATTTCTACACCACTGCAGCTTCCAGTGTCTTTTTCTCAAATCACAGACCAGACAGAAAATAGACTTTGCAGGAATGTACATAATTGCCCACATAGCATACGTCAGCTGATGAACTGAAAGCATCAAAGTCAATTTCATTATTTACCAATGTTATTCCAACCCGCCTCAACAAACTGTACTGTCAAATTCAAAGAAAGCAGATTTAATATGGAGCTCCTCTCTAACACATCCTCCCCACTCCCACTCCTGCCCCATCATGCCACTCCCAACCATTCAGTTTCTATGGGAAAGTCATAACCATTAAAAAGAAGCTAGCTCATGCCTGGAAGAAAATAAAAATTAAGGCGTGAACCTTCCTTAATCAATCTTTAGACACAAATATCCAAACGATGCCACTGTGCTGTCTTTTGCAATAGACTTTTTTAATTTCCCAAACAAAACACAAACTCTGCAGAACTTGAGGTTCTTAAAACAAATGTGCAAAGGAGATTTTTTTTTAATGAATTATATCAGCAGTCACTTCTCTGTCTAATGGTAAATTAAGAAAACTTCTCATTCTTGTTTATACCCTGATAATTTGATTCTACCACATAGAGAGCTATTTGTATATATCAGTGCTTTGGATTAATCCAATTAGGTAAGCAAGACTTTCAGGGTGAATCATCTCCATAAAAACGACAGTGACACTGTAAAAGAAAATTCAATAGGTACAAAAATACTCTGTTAATAATATTTTCCATAACTAATGCTCATTAAACCTTCTACGTGACAAGTATTACGCAAGGCTTTAGGAATAAAGTAGTGAACAAGAGGAGACTGACCCTGCTTCATGAAGTTTATAGTCTAGCCTAGTGTCTTTTTCTAAAACTAAAGTGAATCTCTGTATAAGTTAAAACTGTGATATAAACATAAATGGTTGCCCAAA
Organism: Callithrix jacchus; assembly: GCF_049354715.1. Taxonomy (NCBI): domain Eukaryota; kingdom Metazoa; phylum Chordata; class Mammalia; order Primates; family Cebidae; genus Callithrix; species Callithrix jacchus. The sequence goes on along the minus strand of NC_133508.1, from coordinate 18,490,110 downwards.
CTTTATATAAATTACAATATCATGTTTAAAACTATCAACTTCTGGGAGGCCGAGGCGGGTGGATCACGAGGTCAGCAGATCAAGACCATCTTGGTCAACATGGTGAAACCCCGTCTCTACTAAAATTACAAAAAATTAGCTGGGCACGGTGGTGCATGCCTGTAATCCCAGCTGCTCAGGAGGCTGAGGCAGGAGAAGTGCCTGAACCCAGGAGGCGGAGATTGCGGTGAGCCGAGATCGCGCCATTGCACTCCAGCCTGGGTAACAAGAGCGAAACTCCGTCTCAAAAAAAAAAAAAAAAAAAAAACTATCAACTTCAGTAAATGCTATTACCTCTTTTTTTTTTTTTTTTGAGATGGAGTCTTACTCTGTCTCCCAGGCTGGAGTGGTGCGATATTAATTCACTGAAACCTCCACCTTCAAGCAATTCTCCCACCTAAGCCTTTCAAGCATCTGGGATGATGGGCAGGCACCACCACAACCAGCTAATGTTTGTATTTCTGGTGGAGACAGGGTTTTACCATGTTGGCCAGGCTGGTCTCAAACTCCTGACTTCAGGTGATCCACCCACCTTGGTGACCCAAAGTGCTGGAATTAGAGGTGGGAGCCACCACACCTGGCCACAAAATGCTATTATCTTTAATTTGGCTTTTATGAATTTTCATAAACTAAAAGCTTTAGTTTATGAAACTAGGCCATGTGTCTAAAACCAAACCATAAAAAGGTACCATTTTTATGGTTATTTAAAGGTAGTCATAAAAGAAAATCTTTATGACTACCTAATCAGTTAAGATTCCATATCTACCAGCTGTTGATATTTATAAATATGCACAAATGGGTAGATCTTTCCACACAGAACATTTTTTTCCAAGTCAAAAGTCATAATTAAATGTTAGATTAAAAAAATGAAGAAACCCTTGTATCATATTTTGTCATTTTGGTTCTTAAGGACTGAGTGTCTCAAGTATCAAAAGTGAAATTTATGATTTTATTAGAATTATTTTTTTCTAATGGTGTATTTCAGTGTTTTGTTAAGTTCAAAGCTCTGATTCAACACTTAAGTACAGGCCTTAGGCAAAGTATGAATTCCAAAGATAACCTTGATAATAATTCCCTTCCCACATGCTTTTCTACGATATGACCTTAGAGGTGACATCTAACAACCCTTCCCTTGAATCTGGACTGACTTCCGTGACTTGCTTGACCAATAAAATATAGTGAAAGTGACCCACCGAGACTCAAGGTTTATCAGAAGCCATGTGGAGTACACTTGGGTCTCCTGGAACACTGGCTCTTAGGGGATGCTCCCTTTGGGAACCCAGCCACCATTCTGTGAGAAACTCAAGCCACAAGCAGAGGCCTTGGGTTAGATAGTCAACTGATAGCCCTAGTGAGATCCCAAGTGAGGGTCAATCATCACTGCTCGCCCTACTAAGCATCCATCCCAGTGAAGCCTTCAGATGACCCTGGTCCCAGCCACTATCTAACTACAACTTCATAAGAGACCCCAGGCAAGCCATTAACCCACATAACTTTGAGATATAATAAATTGCTTTTTTTTTTTTTTTTTTTTGAGACGGAGTTTCGCTCTTGTTACCCAGGCTGGAGTGCAATGGCGCGATCTCGGCTCACTGCAACCTCCGCCTCCTGGGTTCAGGCAATTCTCCTGCCTCAGCCTCCTGAGTAGCTGGGATTACAGGCACGCACCACCATGCCCAGCTAATTTTTTGTATTTTTAGTAAAGACGGGGTTTCACCTTGTTGACCAGGATGGTCTCGATCTCTTGACCTCGTGATCCACCCGCCTCGGCCTCCCAAAGTGCTGGGATAACAGCCTAAATTGCTGTAAATTGCGGGAGCCACCGCGCCCAGCCTAAATTGCTCTTTTAAGCTAAGTGTTTGGATGGTTACTACTGAGTTGTATAGTAAGAGACAACCAGAACAGCCTCCAACAAATGCTGATAGCTGGTAGGTTTGAATAGTACTAACCCATATTATTTAGGATTGTTCTGGTCTTCTTTTAATCTTTGCTTAAACATAATTGAAGCATAATATGTACTTAAATAAATTTACTTCAAGTTTATAAAGCCCAAATTAGGTCAGGCTAACAAAATCTACCCATGAATTTCATCTCTGGGTCACTTCTCATAACTATTTACCCCTCTATCTTAAGGGGTGCTGAAGGCAGGGCCCAGAGTTACACAGCTCATCCTTGGCATGCTACTCCTTAACCATGCCCTCCAACCCATAAGACACTCTCAACTGAAATTTGAGAAAACGAAAATAAGAATTATTTAGGAACTGCTGTTGCTCTCCAGTGACTGAAGTTAAAACACTGTCATTGTGAATGGGGCCTAGAATTGTGCCTTCAACACGGCTGATGCTCAAAAAAAGGTCACTGAGCTGAATACTAAAAATACCACTTTTCACCATTGGACGATTAATATTTAGAATAACGCATCTTCCTTATAAAGCTCTATTTATTACCAAGTTCTGCGCATCTTCCACTGTTAAGTGGAAAAAGTACATGCTTTCATAAAATGTAGTTAATAGAACTATAATAAAACCATGATAATGGGGGAAAAACGCACAGTAAGTAGTGCTGGGAGGAACAGAGGATGTGAGAAGAGACGGATGGCAATAAACACAAATAAAATATTTTGTAAAAATACATGATAATAGAAAATCTGCACGTGCACTTAGAAGAGTCTACCAAAGGTTTACATCACCTACCTTTTTTAAGGGTGGGCAAATCCTCATCTCTCTCAAAAAGCTTCTTAAAACCCCATTTTGGTATTTTAAAACTTTTTGTAAGACACATCCTCTCTTTTCCTTATCTTGAGATGGGAAAAGAAAAAGATAGGGGTCAGGGACAGGGACAAGAACAGGAAAAGGAGAATTCTCTCTCACTTTTCCCAGTTTTCCACCTAAAAATATCTATTTCTCTTATCATTTGACAAATGATCATAACACAAATCACACTGTTGTAAGATGTCACAGAAGAGCAACATTTCTTAAGGTTAATTTCCAAAGTTAGGGTGTAAGGCCAAAACTGTAGTTAATCTATTTTCTGTGATTAGGGATTTACTTATTGGAGAACTCATGAACCATCTCTCAAATATGTCCAATACAGCCAACTTCTCCTCAATTATTAAAGCAAAACTGTTATTTCAAGCACCAGCTGAAGAAGCTGGTTTGCATACAAGACCATGTTAGATAAAATACACGTACTCTGAGCAAGGATGGCCCTCAGCACAGTGAGGTATTGACGCTATGAGAAAAGTGGGAATTGTAATTGTGAGACAGCACATATAAGCTCACTAAATGGATTGGCAGGTACAAGTTTTTAGGGAAAAAACCTGAGGCAGCTGGAAAAAAATACAGTTAAATTCAGTAGGTTAAACATGTATATGATAAGCTCAATTCTACAGACAGAGGATCAAAGAAAACTAAAAGCAATTTTGTATTCCTGCAATTCTCTTTTCCAAGAACAAGGGAATTTCAAATTTCTTTGAATGATCCACAGTGAGTTTCCAACGATGTCACTATATTATTTATAAATGTCTATTTATATGTATATTATTGCATAATTATGAGAGATCTACAGCTTAATATTAGGCTCCAGTCACCAGTTAGTGAGATTACCTGAAAAGGTATTTCCATTATAGATAAGGAGGAAGCCAAGAATATTTCATGCTACTATTGGAAAAAGGAGTCAAGATTTGTGACATCCTGTGCTATATAAAACTTTTGAAAAGTCTCTCATTTCAAATATCTCTATACCTCAGTTGAAAAGTACTTTTTAGTATCATAAAAACCATATGCTGAGCAGTGACAGGAAAGTTTTATACTCTTAAGGAAATTACTATCACTGTCACTGAAAGGACAGTAAATTTAAATTCTAACTCCTGCATATATTACTAAATTAATCAGTAATTTTTAGACCAATTGCCTTTTCAAAATGAGGATATCACCTCTTCATTATCCCTCTCCCAGGGCCTAATAAAATCACTGGGTATTTGCCTAAAAGTACTGCAAATATAAAAGAAAAATGACAAAAACAGAAATTATCAATAGCAACAATAATAAAAAACGTAGTTAACAAACATGTTTGCATGATTAACCTCTAATCACCTATGAAGTAGGGCTGAAAAAGTACAAGGACCCTAGCAATATGGTTCTAAGTAGAGACACTTCTTGGTATTCAGGACAGAAAAACTCTTCACAGCGGAAGACTATCCGGCATGTTGCATCCCCGATCCCTGCTAGTTACTACTGATCATGAGTAGAAACCACCTCCTGTCATGGGACACCTGAAACCATTCCTAACGGAGCAATACCACCCAAGTTGAGAACCACTGCTAAACAAAAGCAGCATTGTGATACAGTAGAAAAAGGATTTGAAGCTTCCACAGACCTCGTCTGTAAAAGGGGAGATGTCTAATACCTCCTTAACAGAATGTTAATACCAAACTCCTAGACTCATGCCAGGGATTTAGAGACTCTAAACAATGTTAGTTCTTGAAAGCACAAAAATGTCTCATTCTTTCTCATTACTTTTACAGCTATAGCTTTCAAAGTTATTTTAGAGTGATTTGAACTTTACATCTTCATCTATAAGGCCATGAAAAAAGCTTTACTATGGCTTACCATTCAAAGACATATGCATGTCTATGCTGGAGGAAGGGGGAGTACGTGCATGCATAGCTTTGATAGGTCTTAGTATACCAGGTCCTAGCAGGCATGCAGGAGCTAAACGAGAGGGGAACTCAAATCTTTGTTGAACGAACTAAATATTTTTAGAAATTAACAGATAATAAAACGTTCCTTGAATATTGAATAGATCCTTATTTAGATGCCTTTCGTAAGTGTGAAGGCATTTCAGAGACTGTAAGAAAATTCTAATTTAAAAATACAGAAGAAATCAGAACAGAAATAATGCAATCCTTATATATGAACATATTCAAAATGCAAATTTGATTTGTAACACACACAGCATAAAATATAATCCACACAACACATAAAAAGGGGCAAATTATAGAGTACAAATTTAAAGTTCTTCCCTTAATGTTAAGCTTACTAAGTAGGCATTTCTTATGAGATAACGGAACATGAATATAGATAAATATACACAGTAATGTTGACTATTTAACAAACACGTTCATGTAAGTCCCAAATGACTTCACTAGAAAACGAGGTAAACTGAACTACATACGGAACCAAACAATGAGGATTAAAGTCAGTACCATAGTATTTTGAGTTTCCCAAGCAATGGAACACTAAGGTATATTTCAGTCAAACGAAACACAATGTAACATAATGTATGGGGGAGACAGGAATCATCAAAAACTTTAATATAAGATTGGTATGGCTTGATTCATAATTTTAACCTTCAAATATAACTGCTCATACAAGCACTTAAGCACACAGCACAGTGAAAGTAGGAAAAAACACAAAATGGGAGTTAAAGAAATCTGATTTCTAATTTTGCTTCTGTTCACTCTTTTTAGACAAGTCACATTAAAATCTTATGTCTTTAATTTTCTCATCTTCAAAACAAGCTCTACAGTCATTAGAACTCTACAGTTCTCATTCTATAAAATACACGGTGTTTTTAAGACTTAGAAAAATAAAAACGTTAAAACCACTGCCTAGGCAAGTAAAGATAGAAAAATCAGCTCCCATTGGATCCGGTTCCCCAAAGCCTTGTCAACCACCTTGGCTCCTATTGTTATCCTGATTCTGTCCTGAATCATCATCTCAATTTCCCCCTCACAGTGTGCATCATTCTCTTCCAGATACACAGATGCTCTAATCTCGTCCATCCTTTAAGAAAGAAAGTTCCCAAACAACCAGTGAAAGAAAAATCCCACTGAAATAGCAGCAAAAAGGACAAAATACCTCATAAGAAACATTATTAAAAATGTACAAGACTTTTAAGAGGAAAACTTAAAAAACACTACTGAAGGTTATAAACAAAAAGATATGCTATGTTCTTGGATAGGCAGATTTAATATCACAAAGACATTAATTTGTTAATTTAAAACTAAGCCAATTTAAAAAGAAGGTTTTATTTTTAGAACAGTCAACTCTATCTGAAAGTTTATCTAGGGAGAGTAGGGAGGGGAAAGACTATCTAAAAAAAACTTCAGAAAAAAGTAAAAATGAAGACCATGTTCTGCCAAATGTTAAAACATATTAATAATTAAAATCGGCCGGGCGTGGTGGCTCAAGCCTGTAATCCCAGCACTTTGGGAGGCTGAGGCGGGTGGATCACGCGGTCAAGAGATCGAGACCATCCTGGTCAACATGGTGAAACCCTGTCTCTAATAAAAAAATTAGCTGGGCATGGTGGCGCGTGCCTGTAATCCCAGCTACTCAGGAGGCTGAGGCAGGAGAATTGCCTGAACCCAAGAGGCGGAGGTTGCAGTGAGCCGAGATCGCGCCATTGCATTCCAGCCTGGGTAACAAGACCGAAACTCCGTCTCAAAAAAAAAAAAAAAAAAATAATAATAATAATAATAATAATTAAAACCAAGTGATAGCAGAATGTGTAAACACATACCAATGGATCAAAAGGGAAAAGAGATTCAAATACATATGCAAATATAACATGTAAAAGAAGTATTTCAAATCAGAAGGAAAAAAAGATGAACTATTCAGAAATTGGTGTTGGGATATTTGGTAGCCAAATAGAAAAGAATACAGTTAGAACCATACTCCATACTGCCTAACAGGATAAATTCCAAATAGATCAAAGACTTCAATATAAAAAATAAAACCATACAGAGACTGTGGGGACAGTCTGGTGGCTTGTAACAAAGATAAACAGTCTTACCATATGATCCAGCAATCATGTCCTCACATATTTACCCAACTGAACTGAAAACTATGTCAACACAAAAGGCTGCAAATTAATGTTTATAGCAGCTTTATTAAATATCACCAAAAACTGGGAGCAATCAAGATGTCCTTCAATAGGTTAATAAACAAACAGTAGAACATCCATACAATGGAAGATTATTCAGCAATACGAAGAAATGAGCTACTGAGCTACGAAACGGCACAGAGGAACCTTAAATGCACATTGACAAGTTAAAGATGCCAGTCTGAAAAGGCTATATGGTCTATGATCCCAATTAGACAACATTTGGAAAAGATAAAGTTGTAAACAGTAAAATGATCAGTGGTTGTTTCAAGTTCAAAGAGAGGAAGGGAAGGAATGAACAGATGGAGCATAGGTCATTTTAAAGTGATAAAACTATTCTGGATGGAACTGTAATGAGAGATACATGAATTACACAATGGTAGACATACCTCGTTATATACACTGTCAAAACCCATTAACCTATACAAAACACAGTGCACCCTAATGTAAACTATGGACTTTAGTTAATAGTAATGTATCAGTATTAGTTCATATCTTGTAACAAATATATGCACTAATGAAAAATGTAAATAATTGGAGAAATAGTGCCGGGGCTGGACCTCTGTACTACCTGTTCAATATGCGGTATGCTTAGCAATATACACTCGTTCCCTGTGCCTCTTCCAAATCATTCTCCCTCTTTCCTAAAACTGTCCAGCTCTGATCATGTCAGTCTCCTCATGTTGCAGTTCATTCAAAAATTTCAAATGCCCCTTCTGTCAATTATTTTAGCTACTAGCTCATTGCCTCTCACTCCAACATCACTCCTCTCCTAATTCTCGGAGATTTTAATAATAGTGTACATGATGCTTCCAACACCTTGGCTTTTCAACTTCTATAACATCTTATTAACTCCGATGGACCTTGGAGTCATTAGACCTTGTCACTACCAATCATTGAAAACCCTCTATCATCTTAATTTAAAGCATACTACATGCCAACTGTCATCTTCAATTTTTCTAACTCACTCTGATACCCAACTCTGTGCTCATTCAGGGCAACTGGCTTCTGCTCCAGCTACTCTGTAACTTTCAAGCTCTTAGAAGGCATCAAGTTTTCTCTACCTTGCAGCATTCAGCATTCACCTACATGCTATTGCCTCTTTCAGGGATACACTGCTTTGAACTCTGTCTCTTCTCAACAATAAAATTATAGCAAAAATCTAACCCCTTCACATCAATCTACCCTTTTATTTTCCATTATAGCACACTGGTTACTAGCTTCTTAGCTATTGACCATCTTCTGTTTATCTGTTTATTTCATATCTTCCACCATTAGAATATCAGCACTGTTGATGACAAAGGCTATGCCTGCTTTATTCACCACTGTGTAGCCAAAGCATGATACTCAGTATTCAGTAAGTGACAAATAAAGGAAAAAACAACTAATGGAAAGGGAATGAAACGAGTTAAAGAAATTCTGGCATGTTACAAAACTGAACAAAATATGGAAATCAAGACCATCTTTTAAAAAACAATTATTTAATTTGCTGGAACACTTGCCCTATTTTAAGTTATATAAAAGAATCCTAAATATGATTAGATTCCTCACTTGTAAGCTGGGAAAATCTACAGTACCTAGAATTGCTGTGATAATTTTTTTTTTTTTTTTTTTTTTTAAAGATGGGGTTTCACCATGATGGCCAGGCTGGTCTTGAACTCCTGACCTCAGGTGATCCACCTACCTCAGCCTCCAAAAGTGCTAGGATTACAGGCGTGAGCCACCATGCCCGGCCTGCTGTGATGATTAAACAAAATGTTCATAGGGCACTTTAACAGGGCCTGGCAAGCAATTAGTAGTCAATAAGTGACTATTATTCTTATTTATTTATTTATTTATTTTGAGACAGAGGCTCACTCTGTCACCAGGCTGGAGTGCAGCGGCACAATCTCAGCTCACTACAAGCTCCGCCTTCCAGGTTCAAGCAATTCTCCTGCCTCAGCCTCCCAAGTAGCTGGGACTACAGGCACGTGCCACCACACCCAGCTAATTTTTGTATATTTAGTGGAGATGAGGTTTCACCATGTTGGCCAGGATGGTCTCAATCTCTTGACCTCGTGATTCGCCTGCCTCAGCCTCCCAAAGCGCTGGGATTACAAGCATGAGCCCCTGCACCTGGCCATGACTATTATTCTTAAAAGAGCACTTAAAAGACTTTGAAAAATAAAGTCCTGTAAAATGAGAATATGATTATAGGGGGGAAAAAAAAAGACTTGAAAGAGGTATCTTTTCTACCTGATGCTGCCCTGTCAACTCTAGGATATCCAGATCAGAGATTATTTTTCCCTTACAAAATCAGGAAATACTCTTTCAACTTCCTACTGAAGGTTGGAAATAGTCACAGTCTAGTCCAGGACAAAACAATACAAAGCTAAGGAAAAACATTTTTAACAAACTCCTTCCCAAAGGCTTACATTTATATTTTTCACAAAATATCAGTAATGACTATCATATTATCTAATTCTGTTGGAATAAACCAAAAATTTAGTAGCAAAATATACTCATTAGTCAGGTAAAGAAAAAATTACATGATGCTTTCCACCTTCAGTCAACTATATTTTTGGCTAAAGCTAAGCAAAGACAGCTAACATATAAAATAATAGCAAAACTTAATCTAGAAGTCAATTACAAAACTTTAACTTATTATTGTGGATATTCAGTATCTACCTTCACATCTATGTTTACATATGATAATATAAACAAATCAATCAACACGAACACAGAAAAATTATTTATGTGAAGACATGTTAAAAAAAACTACTATTATCATTGTGAAAGTTCTCTTGATTTCTAAACAAATGAAGGCTGTTCAGCCCATCATATGACCTAATTGGCTAGGCATTCTTCACTAGTTACTCATACACTGGAAACTGCATACTAAAAATCATGTGAATATCTTGAAGCGTCAGAAAAAAATTTCAGAATGTTTGTTAAAGTTTTAGGTTCAGCATAATCAAGTATTTCAAGCTAAAAAAAAGAAAAACTATAACCTAAATGAAGTAAACAGGGATTACATCTAGTAGGTGTTCTGAAATTGAGATAATTACTAAAAATTATTAATTTTTATTCAATAATTATTATATGTGTTAGATATTCCACATAACACTAACCAAAACTGATGTTAAACTAGAAAATAATTTCTAAATTCGTCCAATGCTAATAAACTTAAAAAAATACACTTCTAAGATTGGCAGGACACATTAAAAAATTAAGTAATAAATGCAAAAGAGTATATACAATATGCTTACTACATGTAACTGGGGGAAAATGTATTCCCATTTGTGTAAAAGAATAATGGAAAGATACAAAATAAACAGAAGTGGTAACCTACAGAAGATGAGAGCAGCGAAACAGGGATAGGAATTAGACCTGTCAATGTTCATCGTTTTAAACTGTTTTAACTTTTGAGCCATGTGAATATATGCTTATTTTTAAAAGAATACTTTATATAAGCATGTATCATTTCTTTAAATCAACAAACATAAATACATATACATATGTATATGTGTAAAGAAAAGAAAATGGGTTTGTCTGGTTTTTTTTCTTTTTAAGAGAAGGAATTAAAACTTTTTCACACCACCACCGAGAACTATGTTTCTGGGTCACGATCCTGACTAAATGAAACTTCCGTAATAGCTTTTCTCCCCCTTTAAACCTAAGAGTATTTTTCAAACTACCATAATTCTAAGGCAGATTACTTTAAATAATTCTACCATATATTACTAGTTACAAATCATTTTGATTTAAAAAATACAAAATTACTGAAAGTGAAATGCTCCTCCTAAAGTTCTCCCACCATCTCTGAATCTGTCCTCTTAAAAAGATCACTGCACTTTATAAAATTTCATTCAGGCTAACACCAAATGGCAATAATAATTTTTTGTCTAAATCTAGATTGTTGCCCAAATCACAAATCACTTCTGAACTGCATTCCAATCTACAACATCCCTCTACTTTGAAAGACTCTATCTGAATTTGTCTCTGGGAAACTCACGTCCCCTTTACCCTCTCACCCCACATACATGTTTTAGTCTTCTCTAAGCACATCGGGTATTTGGAATACCTCAGCGGCAGCCTTCAATACTGTTCAACATTCTTATGCTATTGTCAGCAGCCCATGTCCAGTCACAGCTTTCTACTAAACTTAAACCAGATTTCTACAAGTTGTCCATATATACTAATTATAAAATGATTTAAAATATGACAGACAAATTACAAATGGTTAAGAGGAGCTAGAGGGAAGGGGAATGAGTTGTTTAGTGGGCACAGGGCTTCAGTGTGAGATGATGGATAAGTTCTGGAGACACTGGGCATGCCTGCCCAACAATGTGACTGTACTTAATGCTACCAAACTGAACACTTTAACACAGTTCATTTTATTTTATATATATTTTACACAAAAATAAAAACAAATGACATATTAGGAATGCCACCATAAGTATTCCACAGTTTAGTGCTCACCTGAAAGAAACCTAACAATTTGCTATTACTAAGTTGATCTGTGAATATAGAACCCAATTCTGTACATGCTTATGCATTAGGTATGTAGGCACAGTGCCTAGGACTCACAATAATTTTAGAAGTGCACAAAAATGTTTTAGTTTCTTTTAAAATAAGAAGAAAAAAATGAACTTTTGCTTCAGAGAAAATGTTTTAATATATAATTCTAATATATTTTTCCTTAAAACAATGTAGTCATAAGATATTTTTAATTTTTTTAACAGAAACAGGGGCCCAAGAAGGCAAAAGTGCCTAAGGCCATGATAGTCCTATATGACCCATATGTTCACCATTTCCTAATAGGAGATTATCAAGGGAGAACAAAAAAGTAAAAACAGAACGGGACATGTGTGTAAAACACTATTCTTGAAAGAAACTGCATATATGAGCAATTACTGAAGACCTGACATTTTTTAAAAACCTCAATAATATTAGAATTATTATTTAATCCTTTTCAAACAACTCTTTATTAACAAGAGGTATAACAAGCTATATCCCATTTATTCATACAATAAATGCTTGAAGATTAACTTAATGGGAATTTAAAAGAACCAGAGAGCAATAACTATTAAGGGAGTCAAAACTAAGTGAATAAGTGGGAAGACAAACAAAGAAAAAGGAGAGAGGAAGAAGAAAAGGAAAAAACACTGACTAAAGGAACAAACAGAGCCACCTTCATTATCGAATTTACTGAAGTTGAAAATACTTCCTAAGTAAATTCATACTTAGTATAATGTCAATTAAAATCCCCAATTGTCAATTCAAATATTAAGGAATATACTGAGAGAAAGTATATAGTTTAAAAATAAATTTGAAAAACTAAAAAAAAAAAAAAAAACAATGAGCATGTATCTCAACCTATTGATACTGGATAAAAACAAAAAGCAGCCAAATGAAAAATATTTTTTAAAGCTATAAATTAGCAAATTTCAACTATGAAAGGAAATAAAATAGGGAAAAGAATAATAAACATTTCTGGTATAATAATATTAACATAAAAAAACTAACTGATCTCTACAGTTTTGTTATACATGATACAGAATTTCAGATGCATTACAAATTGATTTTTTTAACTGGAAAAACATGGAATATTTCTAATTGTAAAAAGGGGTTTGCCTTTTGACAAACAACCTTAAGCAACTGGCCCAATGATTATAGAAAGTATCTACAAAATGAAAAATGCCAAAATAAAGATAAAAAGGAAACCAACAGAGTGAAGAGAAAGATGATGAGCTTTGCAGCTGTAATGCTAAATAAAACTTTTATCTCCAAAATACACATGAAGTGGTCTAGGTTGGTACCCAGTCTTCAACAGAAACTGTCACAAAATATGACTTCAATCAGAAAAGGGCCGAGTTGAACTCATTCAGCCATGTGCCAGGTACTGTTAAAAACACTTGATAAAACTAATCTCATAGTCACAACAACTGCCCTATGAAGATGATACTATTATTATTCTTATGTGGAAAACTGGAAAAGTTAAGGCGCAGAAAGATAAGATACTTACCCAGTATGACACAGCTAAATGGCTAGAGCCAAGATTTGAACCCAGGCAATCTCCCTCCAGAGTACATGATCTCTACCACTAAGCTTTTGCTTCTTTCCCATGCACAACAAAAGCAAATCTACTGGATTTACTATATCTCAGAAACTTAAGTGCATTAGATAAAAGTTACTAAAATGCAGGAAAAAACACAAATAATAGTTTTGATAGAGTACTTTAAGGATGCAGTGGATCACAATATTGTCAGTAAAGGGGGTAAGGAAAGGCTTTATGGAAGAAGTGATAGCCACATTGGTCTTAAAGGATATGAGACACAGAGATGGGAAATGAAAGAGGAAAACATTCCATCCTCAAGAAACAGAAGGATCAAAAGCATCAAACTAAGGTAGAAAAGCACTGGAACTCAAATAGTTGAGTTGAATGAATGTTATACAGGAGAGAAAAAAATGAAAATGATTCAGAAGACTAAGGAGTTTAAACTGAACTCAGTATAGAAGATAAGGGAGTAACATTAACCCAGCTGTTCTATGGCAACTGGATATAAGAATTAGAAAAGAGATGGAAATGAAAAGAAACGTCAGTGGGTTTATTTCCCAGCCTAGGCAAGGTAAGGAATGTCCAAAGTAGGGCAAATAAAAATGGAGAAAAGGGAACATGATATGTAACACACAGTAGTTGAAATTTTTCAATTAAATTAGTGAACCAGGTCACAATATGCTAAAATGTAAACACAACAAAGGGGATGGATGGGACCACATTTGGGAGGAATCTTTGGGAACCTCATGGGAGAGAACATTATGGGCCAAAAAAAGCTAGAGTGGATGGTAGACAGCCCCTGAAGAAAACTGCCTCTGCACCATTTTGGCCATGCTCAAAAACTTGATTAAGCAGACTTTAAAACGTCAACATTTTGAGAGAGATTATGAAGGTAGATGGACAGAATTAAATAATAAATGGGGAGGTGACAAGTTTTAAACGCAATGAAAGAATCATCTTGTCATTAACAGAAATGGAAAAACTGAGGGAAAGTAGGTTTAAAGCAAAAAGAGACAGGAGTTCTGGTTTCTCATGGCGAGATGAAGGCTTATACAGAACATCCAGAAATAATGCACTGTCCACAAGGCTAGTGCTTGAGAAAGAAGAGCTGAAAATACAGATGCCATCCACATAAAGACAGCTGGAAGTTGTGTGACCAAAAGAAAAAAATCCTAGAAAAAAATGCATCAGGGAAAGTTTTAGGAACATCTTTATTTAGGGGTGAAGGAAGAAGAGGCAAAGACGACACTGGCAAAGGCTCAATATTACCACTGTAAAAGTCAAGTGTAATGCAGCAGTGCTTCCTAATCCTTTTCACATGAAAGTGTACAAATAAAACAATACTGTTTGTGTGACGCAAAGCAGTAAATGAAACTGCTAATGCTAAATGCTGTTAGCCTGGGAACTGAAGCAATCACTCTTATCCACAGCAAGTAATCCAATGTACTGGTTGGAAAGCTCTGTAATAAATGCCAAAAAGTTTAAGATTCTATTCCTTTAATCTCTCAATAGGAAGAAAAAAATTCTTGCAATTCCACCTAAGTGATTAGTTAGGTGGAATGTTGCAAATCTGACAAAGGAGAAAAGAACTGACAAATAACCACGAATCTTGGTAACTGAGGAATCACGAATGACTCTAAAATCAGTGGAAAAACTAGATTCCAGAAGAAAATATGAAGGAGGGTGATTACAGTATCAACTTTTTTTTTTTTTTTTTGAGACGGAGTTTCACTCTTGTTACCCAGACTGGAGTGCAATGGCATGATCTCAGCTCACTGCAACCTCTGCCTTCTGGGTTCAAGCAATTCTCTTGCCTCAGCCTCCTGAGTAGCTGGGACTACAGGCGTGCACCACCATGCCCAGCTAATTTTTGTATTTTTAGTAGGGACAGGGTTTCACCTTGTTGACCAGGATGGTCTCAATCTCTTGACCTCGTGATCCACCTGCCTCGGCCTCCCAAAGTGCTGGGATTATAGGCTTGAGCCACCACACCCAGCCAACAGTATCAACTTTTTACGAGTCATGTTTGTTACCCTAACTGGTTAAAAGGTATATAACCTAAATGAGATGATTCTTCAAATTTTTCTAATAAAAATATTCTCTTTCTAAACTAAATTTAATGGCAATGTATTTTACCTCCTGATCCTTCTTTTTTAAGAGATGGGGTCTCACTATGTTGCCCAGACTGGAGTACTGGCTGTTCATGGGTGTAATCATCACATGCTACAGCCTCCAACTCCTGGGCTTGAGCAATCCTCCCACCTCACCCTACCAAGGAGCTGGGACTACAGGTGCAAGCCACTGCACCTGGCCCTTCATGTTTTTCAAAAAGTAAGAATAAAAATCCTTTGAAACGCTGAATACTTACCCAGTGCGAGACTGACCAACTTTATCACAGATATCCAAAATGAGGCCCCAGTCCTCAGCAGTATTCATCTCACTGGTTGCTTTCTCTGTAGATTGTAAAGAGGGTTGCAGAAACATTATTTTTAAAATCTTTATAAGATATATAATCACCTTTAAATCACAAAACTCTAGTATCATCAAGTCTTAACAACAAATCAGAACAGTTGCCAACATTCTAGTTATTTTCATGTCTATCTTTAAAAGGAGAGACGTACCCTCATTATCTCTTGCGATTATTTTCCCTATTCACAATTCAGTTGCTTCTTAGTATAAAACATAAGGCACTGATTTTTCTTTTATAAAAAAGTTACATATAGGTCTACCACCGTCTGCAAAAAGGAAGACTAAAATAAGAAATATTATTTTCATTATCAAAAGATTATTTACTTGCTAGTAAATCTTTATAAAATGTTTCAGGTAATTAAGTTAATCATTTAGCTAGTTTTGTTGATATGTTTTTTTGATAATAAGGAGAGAGGACTGAAGGAAAGAAAACCAAGTTTTGACTGAATGTATCTCCTTAAATAAAAACATATTCATTTAAGTGTTCAGAGAAAATAACTGCCTGTTATTTATCTTGTACCCTAAGAAATTATTCTTCAAAAGTGAAGAATAAAGACTTTCTCAAACAAAAATTGAGGGAATCTACTGCAATACACCTGCCTTGCAAGAAATGTTAAAAGAAATTCTTCACAAAGAAGAAAAATGATGTAAGTTAGGAACTTAGATCTACACAAAAGATAAAAACAGCATTAAAGGCCAGGCACAGTGGCTCATGCCTGTAATCCCAGCATTTTGCGAGGACGAGGCAGGAGGATCACTTGAAGATGGGAGCTGGAGACCAGTTTGGGCAAAAGATCAAGGTGTCATCTTTAAAAAAAAGTAATTACCTGGGCCTGGTGGCATTTACCTGTATTCCCAGCTACTGAGGAGGCTGAAGTAGGGGGATCACTCACTTGAGCCCAAGAGATTGAGGCTGAAGTGACCTATGATCATGCCACTGCAGTCCAGCTTAGGTGACAGAGCAAGAGAAAAGAAGGGAAGAAAAGAGAAGAGAAGGGGAAGGGGAAGGGGAAGGGAATAGAGATAGGATACCGGAAGGCAAAAATAACTTTGATTTTTCTTCTTAATCTAACTGAAAATAGTTTATTCAAAATAACAGCAACAATGTATTCATTACCTCTGATTTTATATATATTCTGATATTCTTAGGTATGCTTCCATGTAAGTAGAATGAATGACAGCAATGATGTAAGGGATGGGAGGAATTAAAAATATTCTAATTTACTATAAGATATTGGCACTAGTCATGAAGTGGTACAATGTTACCTCAAAGCAGACTTGGGATTAGTTGTGAATGTATATTGAAAACTCTTGGGCAACTACTAAAATAAAAAAGTTTTTAAAAAAGTATAACGGATACACTAAGAAAGAAGATAAAATGGATTTATGTAAACTGCTTAATGAAAATCACAAGAGCCAAAAAAAGAGTAAAACAGAAAATGGGAACAAAGAATGAGGGCAATGAATAGAAAATAGTAACAAATACAGTAGATATTAACACAAGTATTTAATAGTCATTTTACATGATCATGGCCTACATACTATTGTCAGAGTGAATCAAAAAACAATAGTCAGCTATATGCGGTCTATAAGAAACCCACTTTAGACATGAAAATACCCAGAGATTAAAAGTAAAAGGATGAAGCCAGGCACAGTGGCTTATGCCTGTAATCCCAGCGCTTTGGGAGGCTGTGTGAGCAGATCACTTGAGCCCAGGAGTTTGAGACCAGCCTGGGCAACATGACAAAACCCTGTCTCTACAAAAAAAAAAAAAAAAAAAAACAACAATTAGCTGAGCACACTCAAGAGGCTGAGATGGGAGGATCCCTCGAACCCGGGAGGTGGAGGTTGCAGTGAGCCAAGCAAGACTGCACCACTGCACTCCAGCCTGGGTAACAGAGACACTGTCTGAAACAAAAAAAAAAAAAGTAAAAAAAATTGAGAAAGATATATCATGCTGAAATTTGTAAAATAAAAAAGCTATATTATTTTCAGACAGATTAGATTTCAGAGCAATTAAAGTTATCAGAGATAAAGAAGAGCATTACATAATAAGGGGTCAGTTCTCCAGAAAAACATAACAATCTTTAATGAGCATGTGCCTAACAAAAGAATGCCAAAATACAGGAGGCAAAAATTTATAAAACTGCAAGGAGAAACAGAAAAGCCATTATTATACATGGATACTTCAACACGCCACCATCAGAAATGGACAGGTCAGGTAAGCAGAAAATCAGTAAGGACATAGTTGAACTCAACACCACCATCAACCAACTGTATATAATTGACAATTGACATCTATAGACTACTTCATCCAAAAACAACAGAATACACATTCTTCTCAAGCTCACATGCAGCGTTCACCAAGATAGACCACCTTCTGGGCCATAAAACAAACCAAGACAAATCTTAAAAAATAGAAATCACAAAATGATTACAATGGAATAAACTAGTAATCAGTTACAGAAAGATAGCTGGAAAATCCCAAAATATACTGAGATTAACATACTCTTCTAAGTACACTCTCTTTCAAGTGTACTCACTTTCCTTTCTTTCCTGCTGTAAAGCTTTTTAAATAAACTTCCACGTCTGCTCTGAAACTTGCCTCAATCTCTGTCTGCCTTATGCCCCTCAACTGAATTCTTTCTTTTGAGGAGACAAGAATTGAGGTTGCTGCAGACCCATACAGACTTGCTGCCAGTAACTGGGATACCTTCCACCAGTATCAAAAATATCAGCAATCTGAATTCAACAATGTATAAAAAGAATTATATATGCCATGACCAAGTAAGATTCATCCCAGGTATGCAAGGCTGATTCAACATTTGCACCATTACCCTCCAAGAAATTAGAAGACTCTTTTCTGGGGGACTCCACGTCAGCCTAAGAGGAGAGACCTAAAGACAGTAATTTTGGGGAGGAGAAGGGAGGAGGCAGAATTCCATAGTCAATGACCCATCAGATCAACCCACAGTGAAGTCAATGAGACCTAACCACATGATCAGAACTGCCAATGTGCTTGTGATTTCTCCAGTATTAATCATGGGCAAACAAGCAAGCTATTTGAAAACTATCTTCTAATGTGAAGATTAAAAAAAAGAAAGAAAGAAAAGAAGCAACTTAAGAGAAAAAGAACATACGTAGGAGGAAAAAAATACTTTAAAAAAATCATTATATTCCAAAATAACCCCTATACAGAAGCAGAGGGTAACCAGTCTTGACTGGAGCACTGCAATTCAAAGAGCAGATCCTGAAAGATAACATCACCAAGATCCTCCATAGCAGTCTCCATTTTTTTAACAAGAGATGGGTGGAAGGAAGGGTAGAAATGACTCATACCAAGTTTCTTATCTGTAATGGTTAGTCTTGACCATGTGATAATGAAATTCTTGCTCCCATACTCTCCTCAATGCCCTGCTGTCTAGATCAACAGAGTACACTTATTTCCTCATTTTGACCTACTCCTAAGAGCAGGAGGTAGGTCATGCGAGTTTAAAAGCAGAAAATAGAAAGCAGCCAACTGACCAAAAAGGTGTATTAATACATGCTCTATATCACAGCATCACCTGCTAGTGAGTCACTCCCACTGGAGAACTAAAATAAGCATCTAGTAAAAACAAAATGGGTATTGGTTAGGTACAGTACCTAGCTACCCTACAATCTTCTAACCTAGAAGAGGGCAAAAGCAGGTTATTCACACAAATTAATTCCTTGCTAAGAATAAATACAAAGATCCAAACAGTTCATGATCTCAATAAAGCGATTTATTTGCAGACAATTATAAAATTTGAAGAAATATTCGGCGAAATTGAATAAGCTTCCAGTCTATCCCATACCCTACCAGAAGTAGCTTACTATCTAAAAAAGGAAATCAAACAAGCAGATAAACTTAAATATAAGCTAGAAAAAGTTTCAAATAATACAGAGCAAGAAAATAGAGAATAATCAGGTAGGGCTTCCTGATATATTTAGAAAATAAGAAGAGAACAGAATAATGAATTCATTTGTTTCTAATTAAATGAATGAAGTAAAAAGTAAAGTCATGAAAAAAAGAAAAGAAGTATAATGAAGAATCTAGGTGGCTGTATTTCAGCCACCTAGATTCTTTGTGAAAGTTTGGAATAATAAGAGAACAGCATGAAGACCTAAAATACTAGCTCAGTTGTTTGTACTGATTCAAGAAACATCATAATGCCAAGTTTTAAACAAGGAAATAAAACAATAAGAACTGGACTTTTTTGAAAAACATTAATATATCACCAATATGTAAAAGTGACTTGGAAAAGAGGAGAACTAGCTCAAATTTACCTATCATTGTTCAAGCTTTTGTAATATATTGTAAGTCCCTTAAAAATGATAAGAAGTCGTGCCTGTAATCCCGGCTACTCAGGGGGCTGAGGCAGGAGAATTGCCCGAACCCAGGAGGCGGAGGTTGCAGTGAGCCGAGATCGTGTCATTGCACTCCAGCAATGGCTGGATAACAAGAGCGAAACTCCGTCTCAAACAACAACAAAATAATAATAATAATAATAATAATAACAACAACAAGTTTTACTTTGGGGAATTATCTCATTAACCATGCTCTTAGTCTTAAGTGCTCAAAAAATGCTCAGACTACTCCTGTATCTGCGACATGAATCCAAAAAGCCATAGTAACACACTGACCTTACATAATACTTGGTTTAATGGTTTTCAAACTTAACTTTCAAATGCAGAAACCCTTTGCAATGCAGAACTACCCAGAGGGCTAGTGTACTTCTGATGCTAACTACACAGTCAGCACAGACTTCACAGGTTGAAGGCACAACTCTCCATAAGACTCCCTTCACTTCAAACCTCGGGCACAAGTGCTAGGGTCCCCAGGTACTTCTGACCAACTGGATACAAACTGAGAGTTCCCACTATCCTTTACAATTAATTCACTATAGCAACTCAAATAACTCAGAAAGCAGTGTACTTACAATTAGAGTTTTATCATAAAGTACATAAATCAGGACCAGCCAATAGAGTTATACAGTTGTCTCTTGGTACACATCGGGGGGATTGGTTCCAGGACCTTCCACAAATACCAAAATGCATGGACCAAATATCAAATTTGTATGGATGCTCAAGTCCCTGGTATAAAATGGCACTGTATTTGCATATAGCCTGTGTACATCCTCCCATATACTTAAAATTCTCTAGATTACTTACGATATCTAATTCATTGTAAATGTTATGTAAGTAATTGTACTGTATAGGGACTAATGACAAGAAAAATGTCTGTATGTATTCAGTACAGACATATGGTATTTTTTCCTCTAAAAGGTTTGATCCACTGTTGTTTGAATCCATGAATGCAGGCCTCTACATACAAACAACCACCTGTAGAGAGCTAGATCTGGGAGGGTCCCAAACATAAAGCTTCTGTGCTAGGAAGCTTCATCACCCTCCAAGCACATCAGTGTGCATCACCACAACGTGTATCACCTACCAGAATGCTGAATTGAGCTTCAGTGTTCAGAGTTTTTATTGGGGTTTCATTATATGGGTATGATTTATGAAATAACAGACCACATGGTGGAATCCAGTCTCTAAGTCCCTATCCTTCCCAGGAGTTCCTATGACTCAAAGCCGAAATCCTTTAATCACATGTGAGTGGCCAGCTCTCACACTGAGTCATCTTATTAGCATAAGCTATTATCCTAATATTATCCCAGGGGCCTATCACAAATAACAAAGATGCTCCTATTACTCAGAAAATTCCAAGGATTTAGAGGCTCTCTCCTAGGAAACAAAGACTAGTCAAGTTATTCATCATTCAACACTTTATAAGAGAACTTTATCTTCAAAGAACCCAATATATACAGTAAACCCAAGTGGAAGTGCTCTGATTGAGGAGTTTCAGAGCCCGCTCCCTAGGTACTCAGCCCCTAAGAGTACTGAGTGAGTCATTCTGAACAATATCACTTAGCTTAACATTTACTTCATCTTAGAAAAGGAAAGCATGTTATTACTCTGGTCTGTAGTGCATTTTAATAATTAATTCATCATTCTTACTGCCTGGTAGACCAGCAGCAGGCTTTTTTTTTAAGTGAATTTTTTAAAAGAAAACACTTAAATCTAAAACCTGCCACCTTATTTAAAAACGTAACAGCTAAGCATATTGAAACATACTTATTAAAAAGTTAATAGTTTGTGTGATCAAATATAAATCACCTACTAATTGAGTACTATCTTACAGTTCTTGTATTAATGATATACTCAGGAACACATGATACAGTTATCAGCAGATATTATGAACTACCTTCATTACTCTCCTACGCATAAATAGGACCAGTATCTGACTCAAATTTGTATGGATAGATCAGAAACATAACCCACTTCGGAAATCTAAAATTGTTCACATCATTGATTGCGGCTGCCTCAGAATCATCAAAATCAGTAGCACAATTCTCCTCATTTATAAAAGAACAAGTTTTTTTTTTTTTTTTAATCAGAAGAATATAAACTACCTATAACATGGTTCCATGAATAGCAAATGAAGTCAAAACTATTTATTTTCTAAGACAAAAACAGAGTTTGTGGGAAAGGGAAGAGCGACAAAAATAACAGACGTGCTTCTAAAGAATTCAAAGCTTCATAATGATCTCATTTTATCCTGACATTATCCTTACACTAATACTCAAAACGAGGAGATTGAGAAATCTGCCCAGCAGTACCCAGAAAAAAACACACTCAGAGCCTGATTTGAATTTCAATAGTCTTTTCAATAGATTGGAGAACTTTTTTCTGATAAGCAGCTACTTTTCATTTTTCTCAAAATCTCCAATTGTCAAAGAAAAGGCTGGGGAGGTGAGAAACGCTGACAGGATGACTTCCCGTCACATTCTGGCTGTGGGGAAAGGACTGCCATTCAGTCAGCCTGGAGATGGAACAAACGGTTCATTAAAAATAGCCAATGGAAAAGTAAGTCTGAAAGAAATTATCCTCTTTGCAAATCGATTCCTCAAAAATGTTTCATCTAATGTCGCTGATCCTCCTGGAAACTGTATCTGCAAAGAAAAGCAATCTGAAGCTCTGCTAACCAGATAAAGAAGTAGGTATCAAAAGAACAGCATGGAAGCATCTCAGAGAGGAGGGCAAAACAGAAATGATAACCTAAAAGCATGAGAAAGGACAGCCTGGAGTAGAGGTACAATAGGAACAGAAGAACCAAAGAATCCAAGTTCTTAATCCAGTGGATATCAGATCGTTAACATACCTGCATTCTGAATTTTCACATTTCTCTTCTGTTTTGACAGTAACTGACTGCACACCTTAGAATCCAATAGTCCTCATATCTATTTCTAACTTGATTATAAAAAGAGCTAAAATGTATCCATTGCTCACTATATGCCAGGTGCCATGCTAAGTGCTTTACATGCATCATCTCCTTAAAACAAACCTACTGAGGATTAATGAACAAAAAAGGTATGTAAAGCCAGAGGATCCACATCTGAAAAGCACAGTGTTATAAAACCAATAAGGAGTGAAATACATCTTAAAGAAAAAAGTGGAAGGTGAGGCGGAAGAGTTACAAAGAAGCCAAAGATAAGAGGCCTTACATACCCTGCTGAAAAGTTCAAAGTACTGTAAAAGCTGTAGATTTGCTAGAAATATTTTAAACAGAGGAGCCACGTGCACATTTATATTTTAAAAATATCACCATCAGCCACCTGGAAAATAACTAGGGAAAGACTGGAGGCAGGGAAGAACAGCTGGAGGCTACTGTACTCATCTGAGAGAATGGGGATCAAACCTGGAATCCTTGAGGGCATATTGGGTACCAGGGTATCTGGCACAGGGTAGACAAGATATATTTGTTGTTTAGAATGCAGAAAATTACAACTCCCAAGTTCTAGACTCATATGACTAAGTAAACTAAGGTACCAACCATCAAAACAGAGGAAAAGCATAACTGAGAAGAAAAGTTTCAAATGGTTTTAACATGCTGAACTTAAGATATATGAAGCCTACTCAACTCTGGTAAAGAGTCAGAATGTCATGTGTTTTCACAAGTAATCCTCATAGCATCCCACAACACATAATGGATATTTTTATCCCTATTTACCAACCTAAAAAGTGAACTCAAAGGGGTCCTAAACCTATACAACTATATATTCTGTCCATTTACTAATAGTAAATGCTGCAGGTGCAATTTAAACCCCAAAACACAACACACTTCAGGAGAATGTGACATTTAACATTTAAGATTAATCTGGGTATGATATATGAGGCTGGCTGGACTAAGCAAAGCAGACTAAAAACATATCCAAGTATGTAGGATGTGGATTGGCCAAAAGTAGTCTGACTGGGAACACAAATATTCTATTATAGAACAAAGACATATGATGATTTAGCAGAGGCAGGGAAATGATTCAAAGATGCCTTTTGGTTTTCAAGTCAAGATAACTACAACACTAAAACACTACCAAATTGGCTGGGCCTGGGTGGCTCACATCTGTAATCCCAGCACTTTGGGAGGCCGAGGCAGGCAGATGACTTGAGACTGGGAGTTTGAGATCAGCCTGGCTAACATGGAAAAAACCCATCTATATTAATCTAAAAAAGATTTAAAAACAAATATATTACCAAATAATAAATGAAGAGCCAGACTAAGAAAGATAACTTCAGTTTTCTGACAGATGAATTTGTTTTGGAGGGAAAAAAGAACACCAAAGAGAAATACAAGACTGATGTTCTGCCGGGCGCGGTGGCTCAAGCCTGTAATCCCAGCACTTTGGGAGGCCGAGGCAGGTGGATCATGAGGTCAAGAGATCAAGACCATCCTGGTCAACATGGTAAAACCCCATCTCTACTAAAAATACAAAAAATTAGCTGGGCATGGTGGTGTGTGCCTGTAATCCCAGCTACTCAGGAGGCTGAGGCAGGAGAATTGCTTGAACCCAGGAGGCGGAGGTTGAGGTGAGCCGAGATCGCACCATTGCACTCCAGCCTGGGTAACAAGAGCGAAACTCCATCTCAAAAAAAAAAACAAAGACTGATGTTCTAGAAAAATATCAATAATTCATTATTTGATAAATGATTATTAAGTGCTTTCTATGTACCAGACACTATCCCTAAAGTATTAGGGAAAAAAATGAAAAGTTCTCATTTTGATGGAGTCTACATACCACACAAAAGATAATTAATTAATGTCAGGTAACTGAGTACCATAAAGAAAAAAAAAAGGAACAAAGAAACAGAGTCGGGGGAGGTAAATGTGATTTTTTTTCTAATTTTTATTTTTTTAAAAGACAGGATCTCACTCTCTTACCCAGGCTAAAGTGCAGTCATAGCTCACCATAGCCTTGAGATCCCACGTTCAAGCAATCCTCTGGATTCAGCATCCCGAGTAGCTGGAACTACAGACACGTACCACCACGCCACTAACTTTATTATTGTTTGTAGACATAGGGTCTCACTATGTTGCCCAGATTGGTCTCCAATTCCTGGCCTCAAGGAATCCTCCTTCCTCAGCCTCCCAAAGTGTAGGGATTATGGGTGTGAGCCACTGCATCCAGCCCAAGATGGAGATTTTTTTATAGAAGATTATTAGGGAAAGCCTCTCTTAGAAAATAACATTTGAACAGAGTCCTGAATGGTGGGTGTGATGAATATCCAAACCTACAAATACCTGGGGGAGGAGTATCCCAGGCAAAGAAAAGAGTACAAGATAGTTACAGAGGCAGGAATGATATTGCAGAGTTCAGACTCAAGAAGCCTGAAATTCAGGAGAGTAAGTTTGGAGATCATAATCACGTCAGACACACAGGAAGGGGCCATATTGCGGGTCCCAATAAAAAAACTTGCATTTCCCTTTAAGTAGGATAGGAAGCTACCAGAGAGCTCTGAGCAGGTAAGTGACATTAACGTTTTTAATAGGGCACTGGCCTTTGAAAATGAGAACTGATTGTAGAGGCAAGAGTGGTAACAAAGAAGTCTACCAGGAGGCTCTTGCCACAGACTGTGAGAGATAAGGATGACTGAAGTAAGGTAACCATGGTGAGGGGCAGAGAGGTGATGAGATGCTGGATATATTTTTAAAGTAGAGCCAAAACACCTTGCTGATAGAATGAATGTGAAGTGTGAAGAAATAAGAAGAATCAATGATACTCCTAGACACTGGAGCTCAGTGACAGGAAATATTAATCATGTTGTCTACTGAGAAGGGCAAGGATGAAGGAATGAGCGGGTCTGGGGAAAGAACAAAGAACTGAATTTTTGAATGTTAGAGTCTAAGCAGAATCCAAATGGAGACACTCAGTAAGTGGATATCTAGGTCAAGAGCTCAGGCAAGAGGCTGAGAGTAAGAACATAAATCCAGGAGTCACCAGAATATGGAGGATATCTAAAGCTAAGAAATTAGATGAGGTTCTATTTGAAATCTTAATAAAAAGTACAGAAATTTTTTAAGTGCTTTACAAATATTAACCCTCTTAAAAACTCTCTGCGGTAAGAACTATTATTACCCTTATATTCCACATTAAAGATAAGGAAACACAAGAGTATCTAAGCAACTAGCCCAAAATCACACTGCTGGTAAGCAGCAAACCTGGGATTCAATCCAAGCAGTGAGGCCCCAGAGTCTGAATTCTTAACACTAAGCTAAATTGCTTCCTAATACTCTAAGGAAAAAAAAAAAGTGGAAGGAGAAGAGGCTCCGGAACTGAGTCCCAGGGCACTCAACATTTAGAAGTTGCAAAAAGAAGAAGAAAAAAAAACTAAAAAGGAGCTAAGCAGAAAATGAGAAAAAGTTTGGTGTCCTGAGATCCCATGAACAAATACCGTATATAAAAGAGGAATGATTAAGAAATCAACAAAGAAATGGACTAGAAAGTGATCACTGGATTTGGCAAGGTAGAAATCACTAGAGACTTTCAAATAAAAACTTGATGGAATAAGTTATCTACACATTTGTTCTAAATTCAACTCCTGAATTATAATGTCCAAAGTGAGATTCATTTATTCCATAAATGTTTACTGAATGTTCTTCAGCATCCCAAACACTGGTCTACAGACTAGGGATACAGGAGTGAACAAATCAAACAAAAATCCCTGTCCTCATAGAGCTCACATTCCAGTAACATCCTTCAGTGTTTCTTCAAGGGAAACACTATCACCAGCATTTTGTCTCTTTATAAAAAATCTTACATTATATAAATCAGTCAGTGAATTTCTGATTCAGCTTCAGATTAAGACTGAAGATAATTTTGAAGATGTGCAAATGTATACAAGTGTTAAGTGATAAATAATTTTATCAAATGAGTTACTTAATGTCATGACATACTCATTGGTGGACTTGGTGAAAAAATTAAATGTATTCTACACACTGTATTCTATATGTTATGCTATTAAAAAGTAATATAGAAGTTTACTGGATTCTGTGCAAGGACTATCATTGGGAGATTCTGAGGGGTCTTCTTAGATAAACCTTTCGTAATATTTCAATGCATGGATTGTGAGAAGAGAACTACCGGTCCAATACGAAACCTGAGTAACTTTAAAAAGTAAGCTCTTCGGCTGGGCACAGTGGTTCACACCTGTAATCCCCAAACTTTGGGAGGCTGAGGCAAACAGATCACCTGAGGTCAGGAGTTCGAGACCAGCCTGGCCAACATGGTAGGCCCGTCTCTATAAAAAATACAAAAATTAGCTGGGCATGGTGGCAGGCACCTGTAATCCCAGCCACTAGGGAGGCTGAGGCAGGACAATCACTTGAAACCGGGAGGCAGAGGTTGCAGTGGGCCAAGATTGTGCCACTGCATTCCAGCCTGGGAGATGAGGGAAACTCTGTCTCATTAAAAAAAAAAAAGTCAGCTTTTCTGGAGCAAAACAATCCTGCTCATTGAAGAAGTGTACTCTCAGAGGGCAGACCCAACTGACACATTCTCAACTCAACATTTACTAAACACCTCCTATGCAGCATCCACTCACTAAGGAGGAAAATACAGTATATAACTATCTTTAATGTCAAATAATTTGGTAAAAACAAAAATGTTAAAATAAATTAGAGGATTTTGTAAAAGGGTGGAAATTAGTGTGGACTAGCGTAATGGTTCTCAACTGGGAGGTATTTTGTCCCCCCCCAGGACATTTAGCAATGTCGTGAGACTTTTAAGATCATGAGTAGGTGGTGGCTGCCAGTGGCATCTAGTGGACAAATGCCAGGGATAAGGCTGAAAACCCTACATCGCACAAGACAAACCCCTATGACAAAGATATTCATCTGGTCCAAACTGTCAATAACATTGCTACTGAGAAACCCTTTGCTACAGTAATCAGGAAATGATTCAGGTATAACAAGTTGGATTCTAAGTTGGCCATAATACATAAGGATATGTTGAAAGATAAAAGAAAGCGGAAGCAAAAGGCAAAAGCATAAAGGCAAGAAGGTGCCTGTGTTTGAACTGGGTGTACAGGTACTAGAAACAGGTTTGACATTAATAAATTTACCTGAATCCAATGCAAATAAGTTTTCACAAAGTCAGAGAATATAAAGGTGATTGGGTAGTAGCTAACTAAATTATACAGGACCATGAAAACTAGACAAAGGTGCTGTAAACAGTTTTTTGTTTTGTTTTGTTTGAGACAGAGTCTTGCTCTGTTGCCCAGGCTGGAGTGCAGCGGCGCGATCTCAGCTCACTGCAAACTTCGCTCCCCAGGTTCAAGCGATTCACCTTCCTCAGCCTCCTGAGTAGCTGGGATTACAGGCACGTGCCACTACACCTGGCTAATTTTTGTATTTTTAGTACAGACGGGGTTTCTCCATATTGTCCAGGCTGATCCCCAACTCCTGACCTCGTGATCCTTCCGCCTCATCCTACCAAAGAGCTGGGATTACAGGCGTGAGCCACCACACCTGGCCGAAGAAGCAAGCATTAAGAAGTTGTTTTAAGTATTTGCCCTAGAGATTCATGTAGTAAGAGGTAAAACTGCTTGAGAGCAGCAACTAGGTTGTTCATCACTCTATCTCTTATGTCACTGAGCCCTGTGTCCTGTAGTGTGTGCTGATTAAATTAAATGCCATTTTCCAATTCATTATTATCGGTGATCTCTAAGGTTCTGTCCACTGCTAAGATTCAGGACATTCATTTAAGCCGGAACAAAAAAGGTAGCATCTAATAAGTGCCTACCACGGAAAGGCATTGTAGTAGGCCCTCTACACATATTATATCATTTAACCGCAGAACGGAATGATGTGTTTTCCCCTCTTTAAAGACAAGAACTCAAAGAATTTAACTTGCCTATGATTTCACTGTGAGCTAAGAAGTGGCAGAGGTAAGGACTGAACCTTTTCTAGTCTTATATAAGCTCGAAGGAAGAGTTTAAAAAGAAACATTCAATATCCACCTTTCATAACTAAAATACACAAAGACGTATGAAGTAACTTCATAAGGTTGACTTTATCCACGGTAATCATTAAATTCTGCCATAAAGGATTTGGAGATGGGATTTGGCTTGCTTTTATTCCACACTTGTGTGCCAACGTAGTTCCTTCGTGCGTTCAAATTAAACCAAAATTCTCTCCTTGGAAACTCAAATTTCCATAACTATCTTCAAGTCAGAAAAAAATAAACAAAAAGCAAATCTACTGAATTGACATGATCAGTACCTAATACCAGTGATTCAGAAAACAACAAAAATGTAGCATTTCAAACGCCTTTCCATATTCAACAACTTGTTCCACACTTCTTTATACTTCTTCAAGGGCAGAAATCTAGCCTAAGAGAGCCCAAAAGCTCAGGTCCTCAATTTGGTTTCAGCTGTTGCCAAGTATTTCATCTTCATCGCTCCCAACATTTTCGACAGTCCACCCTTAACCAGAGCTCCCTCCTTCAGGTACCCGTTACCAAAGAGATTTTTAAATCCTCTAAGAAACCTTACCTAAAACATTCTGCAAGTTCCAGACGTTTACCATTTGTCAAGGCAAGCACTTTTGGTATAGGGTTTATAATCCTAATCTAGCCGACATATGCTAAAGCCCCTCGCTGTTCTTCCAGTAGCACAGTCCGTGCACCAGATGCTACACCAGCTGCTCCTCCAGGCCCTTTATACCAACCCCTTCAGTAGTTCTTTGGAAACCTACAATCCTAGCTCAAGGCCCATTCACAGGCTGAGTCCCATTTCTTCAAAGACGATGCGCCAAGCCCTCAACCTCCTCCCAGCTCTGAAGGAGGGAAGCTCAGGAAAGGGGAAGAGCGAGCTCTTCCTTGGCCCTGGCCCGAGGGTCCTGAATGCAGGCACAGGCTGGCAGAGTGAGCGTGCAGTCCGGTGGGGAATGGGCAGGGAGCGGCGAAAACACTTACCAACATCCTGATCGAAGGGATTGGTGGCAAAGAGAGGCATCTCCACTGCGTGCCGAGGTGTCCGTGGGGACTCCCCCTCGACAGCACCGGAGTCAGGGCTCGACCGAGGAAGAAAGACTCCTCAGGCGAAAAGAGAAACAGAGACTTGACTCTACACGGTCTGCGACAGCTACTCCTCTCACCCACACGCAGCAATCGCGGCGGGAGCGACGGCGGCGGCGGCGGCAGCAGCAACAGCTAAGGAGCCGAGAAAGCCTTCGCGCGGGGCGTGTCGGGAATCTGGGCGACCTCGGCGCTGCCTGTTCCAAAGCTGCCCGGAGCCTGCCTCGTCGATAAAGGATAAACAAGGAGTCCCCCTCTGCCTGAATTCTCTTTTGATTAGTCACACAAAAGAGCGGAATTAGTTATTGTGTTTTTTTGCTTTTCCCTTGGCTAGTAGTCCCCGGGAGACGGGGTCCTTCAGGCGTGCTGAAGCCTACTAACAACCCCAGGAGTGACTGGGAGACCCAGCAGACAGCAAGCCGCTTGAGTTTGGGTCGAGCCGTGCCCCTTTTTTCCTCTCGCTCTCTCGGTTATCCTAACCTTGTAGTCCCTCTTGAAGGAAATGGAAATTCCTTTGGATCATCTTCTAGGTAAACAGTTTAATTCGCTGTGTGAGGTGACAAGAAACTTGCTCGGATGAAGTCATTGGAGCTGAACGGATTGGCCTGCATCCCCAGAGATGGGAGTGTCAGGGCGCGCGGCTCCCTCTGGGAGGCTGAGGTAACGCTGGTTCCTTCCCGGGAGTCCCTGAACGCCCGGCTTCGGAATCTGCAAACGGCTCAGCTAACAGGGCGTTGGCACCTACTGACTAACCGTGCAGTCACTAAGCAGCTGTGATGATTAGTGACATGTCTTTCACAGCCCAAGATAACCTCCCTAGACTGAGCAAAAAAAGAAAACAAACTGGAATTAGGAGTTGATTCCAGTTTGTTTGTGACTGACTCGTAGCAATCAGTGGGTGACTCCTAGCAACCCAGAATTCTGAATTAATTATTTTACTTGTAAGTTTAGTTAACCAATAAAAATTATTCTCTGTGTCATGGAGAAGTTTTTAGAAGCATCTACTAGAGATTTTGCGTCCCACTTGGAACAAACGTAGTAAGCTCATCTTGCATGTAAATTGAAATTATGGAAATTATCCCCAAATTATGGCACCTCCAAATGTAGCATGGAAACAAATATTGACATGTCAACACAGGATTAATAAATAGTATAGAAAGAGTGCTTACAAAAGTCATTAAAAATGAAGTCCCACTTCTACAGGTGAAATATGCAAATTAAGGTAGCAGTTAAATAATGTTTTTTGTCATTGAGATAAAAAATTACAAAGAATCAGGGATCTGGGGAATTGGACACTCACATACTGTTAGATTAAGTGTAAATTAATACTGTATAATCTTCCTAAGGGAAATATTTGGAAGCATGTAACAGATTTTTAAAAGCTTAGGACCTAGCAATTCCATTTCGGTAAATTAATCCTAAGGACATTCTTTTAAAACATGAACAAATGTATATATGGCAACGTTGACTGTAGGATCAAAACGTTGCTAACCACTAAAACGTCCAACATTAAGTAGTTGGACAAATTGCTTCACCTCTTGGTGTCTCAGTTTCCTCATCTGTTAAGAAACAGGAATAATAGGGTTGCCAATATCAAATGAATTAGTACAAGCAAAACGCTTGTTAAACTGCCTAGCATAGAGTAAGCACTAAATAAGTGTAACTGATCATAATAATTAATATTGGTCAATTACATCATAGTACACAAGATGTGAAAAACTCTACAGCTATTTAAGGTGCATAATATAGATTAATATTTACACAGACACCTGAATACATAAGTTTTCAGACGGAAGTTACAAACCTTGTAAAATTACAAATGCACACAATTTTAAAAGTCTGAAAGGAAAAACATGAGAATAATATGACATGCTTATCTCTTGAGTGACAAGATTTTGGCCAGTGTTTTTGTTCTTTGTGCCTTTTATATATTCAAAATATTTTAATGATGAGCATGTATTTTTCTCAAAAGCAGAAAAAAATGTTAAAACACAACAATGTAAAAAATGATACGTTGGTACCACCAGTTTCTTAATATTTTGAGGGGCCAATACCAAAAGCGTGTTTGTGTTTCATTATGAAAAGTATAGAATTACTCCAAAATATCACGACTGATAGGGAAGTCAGAGCATTCCCTAACAAAAATGTGCTTTGATTGCTGGGCTGAGAGAATTAGGTGACAAGTTGTTTACCTTAAGTTCCTAAGCAGTGTCTTGGGCCATTATTCTAAGTGCCAGAGCTAGATATTAGTGGCTCAGACTGGCTGTATCAGAGCCAGATATTGATGAAAATGCATTTGGATGTGCTCTGTACTCCAGACGTACTCTGTTGCCAGCAATAAGCTAGGGCACAAACTGTTCAAGCCTTGATTTTCAATATGTGTGCAATGGGAATAATACCTACTAGTAGTGAAAGCATTATCCATTTATTCTGACCTAGAATGACCTTAGCTGTGGGGGGTGTGGGGATCTCAATGATTAATATACTGTATAAATAATAAACATTTTTAAAACATAAAATTTTAAATATTTAACATAAAAGTGAAATGCTTTGTGTTTTGTGATTAACTTCCCTTATAATTCAGAGTTTCACTTTTAGTATTACCATAGTTTTTAAAACGTTTTGAAGACTACATATCAATGTCACATTAAAATGTTTCTGTAATATTGAATGTTTAATAAATTCTGTGGTTATTTTTTGAATGTTATATCCCTTTATTCTTAGTTTGATTTTGAAAATTCTTCTACCTTAAAAACAAAAATACTGGCTGGGTACCATGGCTCACACCTGTCATCCTAGCACTTTGGGATGTCAAGGTCAGGAGTTCGAGACCCTCCTGACCAACATGGCGAAACCCTGTCTCTACTAAAAATACAAAACTTAGCAGGGCATGGTGACAGCCCCTGTAATCCCAGCTACTAGGGAGGCTGAGGCAGGAGAATCGCTTGAACTTGGAGGGCAGAATTTGCAGTGAGCTGAGATGAGGCCACTTCATTCCAGTCTGGGCAACAGAGTGAGACTCCATCTCCAAAAAAAAAAATAATAGTACATGCAAATAGAGTTACTACAGGAAAAAGTCTATAATTTTAAGGTCAGGAAAAGGAATATCCTATGAAGGCTTATAACAGTTTAATAATTCCAACCTAAGTAGGAATAATTACTATTTCTCAGCCTTTCCACTTCCACTGCCTTGTCACTCATCTCTTAGGCAAGTTATTACATTCAACTCCTGCTGTGGTTTCTCCTTTGCTACAGCTGTGGACTGAATTGTAGCCTCAAAAATACAAATGTTGAAGCCCTTACCCGAAATGTGATGGTATTTGGAGGCAGCATCTTTGGGAGTTAATCAGAGTTAGATGAGGTCATGAGTCTGGGGCCTTGCTAATAGGATTAGTGCCCTTATAAGAAGGACACTGGATTGCTTGCTGTCTCTGCCTCTCTGCCATGTGAGAATACAGTGAGAAGGCAGCTATCTGCAGTCCAGTAAAAGAGCCATCATCAGAACCCACCCATGCTAGTACCCCGATCTGACTTCCAACCTTTAGAATGATGAGAAAATTAATTTCTGTTGTAAAAGGCACTCACTCTGGTATTTTGTTATGGCGGCCCAAGCTGGCTCATACAGCTATTATCTCTAAACCATTCTCTGCACTACTGCCAGAATGATTTTTCTAACACACAAAGCTGATTATATATCATTCCCTTAAAATTCTTTTTTTTTTTTTCTGAGACAGAGTTTCACTTTTGTTACCCAGGCTGGAGTGCAATGGCGCGACCTCGGCTCACTGCAACCTCCACCTCCTGGGTTCAGGCAATTCTCCTGCCTCAGCCTCCTGAGTAGCTGGGATTACAGGCACGCGCCACCATGCCCAGCTAATTTTTTGTATTTTTAGTAGAGACGGAGTTTCACCTTGTTGACCAGGATGGTCTTGATCTCTTGACCTCGTGATCCACCCGCCTCGGCCTCCCAAAGTGCTGGGATTACAGGCTTGAGCCACCGCGCCCGGCCCCCTTAAAATTCTTATACGGTTTCTTCAGTTACACGTCATTCAGTAAAGATTTATTAACCCCCATGTGTGTCAGGTAACATTTTAGATGCTGGAATTATAGGGATAAAAGCTCTGTGTGATTTAGCCTTTTTGGAGTACAGCTTATGGGGAATATATCACTAAGTAAAAAATTAAATTAATTGCATGATTACAAGTGTGCAAGAACAGCCTTACCTGCAGGAGTCAACCCCCATTCTTCAGCATTACTCCCTTAATGAACTGGCCTTTCAGCAACTCATCTCTTCACAGTTTTTTTTTTCTCATACCCTCTACTTTAGTCTTTCTGAACTACTGGAACTCGCCCCCATGCTTTTTATATCTTCAAACGAGCAACTCTTTCTGCTTTTTCCTGCTCTTATTCTATTTAGGTCCTAGACCTCCTCTAAACTTCCACTTAGATTTCGCTTCTTAAAAGCCTTTCCTGACTCGGTACCTGATCAGTAATAGGGACAAAATAAATATTTGTTAATTCATTGGTTAATTGACCACCTCTATTATAGCACTTAATGGTAAAATATGTTACAGCTGTCTATTCATAAAACCCTCTCAAATGTAGCATCTTAGGGCAACAACAATCATTTATTTTGCTTAGAAACAAATTTGATTAGAACTTAGCGGGGACCACACAGCATTGGCAGGGGTAGCTCAGAGGCTGGAATGACTAGAGCCAGAACTACAATCGTTTGAAAGTTTGCTCAGTTATATGTCTGGCAGTTGGTCCTAAGCAGTTGGCTGAGTCATTGGGATTATCAACTAGAACAACTACATGGGGGAGCTCCTGTTTATCTGCTTGGTTCCTCTCAGCGTGTTGGATGGCCATATGATTGAGCACTGCAAGAGTCAGGAAACTGCCAGTTTCTTAAGACCTGGGCTAGGAAGTGAGCACACCATCCTTTCAGTCATATTCTATTGGACAGACAGTCACGGGATCCACACTCAGGGGAAGAGGAAACAATTTATCTCTTGGTGGAAAGAGTATCAAAGAATTTTGGGGTCATTCTTAAAAGCTACCACAATATTGTAACTTTGTAATTGTTTATATAAGCATTAGTCTAAGAATCCTTTTTCTCTATTTCTGGGCTCTTCACAGTAGGTATTCCATAAATGTTTATTAAATGCAGTAAATAAATACAATTTATTATGACTAAAATGGCAAATTTCTATTACTGGCCATGAGAGAGTAACAGGATCAAGACTTAACCTTTTTACAAAAAGCAAATAGAACACTGGACAAAATATATGGAATGATTTAAAACATGGAAGAACAGGCAGCACTGGACTATGATTTCAAGAAGAAAGGAAGCATATGCAATGAACCCAATGACTGCAACAGCTTTCTGCCTGGAATCAGCTTCTAGGCTGTGGTGTGGGATGTGGGACTTGAACCCAAAGGTTTTATTGTATTGAAGAGATAAATATCAAAGTTGAGTGCTCGCTTTGGCAGCACATATACTAAAAATCAAAGTTTGAGGAAGCCAAGAGACTAGAATTTAGAGGACAATATATTAGGAGGGTGCTATGCAGAGAAGAGCTTTAGAAATCTGCACAGGGGTTCCCCTTGGGCCTTTGAATGCTAATCTAGTCATGGGTAGGGTAAAGCTCTACAGGTCTGGGCAAAGCACTTTTAAGCAAAGAACTGTTACCAGGGAAGCCAAATCTGAAAAATCCCAAGAGTTCATACAAATCGAGGAATCATTTCAGTTCTGAAAGCCAGAGGAACGACAATTATTTGAATACACTCAGTGTTAAGTAAATACCCCAAACGGGTAATGTCTTAGTAGTGGGGAGTGGCTTGAGAAGGAAGTCCACCTCTACCATTGCTCTAAAAAAGCTTAAATAGTAGGGCTGGGCGCGGTGGCTCACACCTATAATCCCAGCACTTTGGGAGGCCAAGGCAGGGGGATCACGAGGTCAAGAGATCGAGACCATCCTGGTCAACAAGGTGAAACCCCGTCTCTACTAAAAATACAAAAATTAGCTGGGCATGGTGGTGCATGCCTGTAGTCCCAGCTACTTGGGAGGCTGAGGTAGGAAAATTGCTTGAACCCAGGAGGTGGAGGTTGCGGTGAGCCAAGATCGTGCCATTGCACTCCAGCCTGGGTAACAAGAGCGAAACTCCGTTTAAAAAAAAAAAAAGCTTAAATAGTAACTTTTGAAAGGTAGGCTGGGCAACATAAATTAGGGGCAAAACAGTATGAAACTCTTAACAAGAATGCATATATTTATGGCACTAAAAAATATAAAAATCTTCAATAGTCAGACTCCAATAAAATATTACTGAACACATAAAGGGGCAGAAAAATGTGGCTGATAACCAGTAGAGCAATCTGTCCATAGAAACAGACCCAGAAATTAAAGAAATGATTGAATTAACGTAAGAATGTTGAAAGAGTTCTGTGATCAATATGATATAACATGGAGAGAAATAAAAGGCATCAAAAAAGAAGCGAATGGGAATTCTAGAGGTTAAAATTACACTATCTGATATAAAACTTCCACTAGATAGAATTAATGGGAGATTAGACACTGCAATAGAAAAAATGTGAACCTGAAGACACAGCAACAGAACTATACAAAATTGAAGCACATAGAAGAAAAAGACTGAAAAGAAAAATCAACAAAATCTCAATTACCTATAGAAAAAAAAAAGCAGTATAGCATATGGGCAATTAGAGTTCCACGGGAGGTGGAAAAGAGGAGTGGGGAGAAAAATATGTTTAAAAATGATACCCAAATTTTCTGAAATTTAATGAAAACTATATTCTTACAAATCGGAGATTGTAAGTGAACCCCAATCATAATAAAAAACAAAAATGACACTTAAGCGCAGCATGATCAAATTACTGAAAATCAGTGATAAAGATAAAATCTTAAAAGCAAGCCGGGCGCGGTGGCTCAAGCCTGTAATCCCAGCACTTTGGGAGGCCGAGGCGGGTGGATCACGAGGTCAAGAGATGAGACCATCCTGGTCAACATGGTGAAACCCCATCTCTACTAAAAATACAAAAAATAAAAAATATTAGCTGGGCATGGTGGCGCGCGCCTGTAGTCCCATCTACCCGGGAGGCTGAGGCAGAAGAATTGCTTGAACCCGGGAGACGGAGGTTGCAGTGAGCCGAGATCGCGCCACTGAACTTCAGCCTGGTGCCTGGCTACAGAGCAAGATTCTGTCTCAAAAAAAAAAAAAGAAAGAAAAGAAAAAGAGAAAAGAGAAGCATCCAGAAAACAGAGGAATAGATAAGAATTACAGCATACGCCTAATAAAACTGCAAATTTTTAAAAAAGATAATGGATAGTACCTTTAAAGTCTGAAAATTTAAATATTATCAATGTAGACTTCTATAGCGGCAAAAATCTTTTTCAAAATGAAGTTGAAATAAAGGGCTTGAGCATCTGTGGATTTGGGTATCTTCATGGGGGTCCTGGAGCCATCCCCCTGAAGATACAAGGGACAACTGTGTGTACAAAAAATGCTGAAAGAACTCATCATCAGCAAAACCTACACAATAAGAAATGTTCAAACAAACAAAAATTGAAAATTCTTCAGGCAATAGAAATACAGTATCACTTGGAGATTTGAAGCTAACAAAAGGAATGAAGAGAATCTGAATGGTCACGTGAGAGTAAATATTAAAGACACGTCCTTCTCATTGTAAAATGCCTTTAAAAACAAAAATAATTGGCCGGGCGCGATGGCTCACGCCTATAATCCCAGCGCTTTGGGTGGCTGAGGCGGGGGGATCACGAGGGCAAGAGATCGAGACCATCCTGGTCAACAAGGTGAAACCCGGTCTCTACTAAAAATACAAAAATTAGCTGGGCGTGGTGGCGCACACCTGTAGTCCCAGCTACTCGGGAGGCTGAGGCAGGAGAATTGCTTGAACCCAGGAGGCGGAGGTTGCGGTGAGCCGAGATCCTGCCATTGCACTCCAGCCTGGGTAACAACAGTGAAACTCCATCTCAAGAAAATAATAATAATTGTATTATGGGGTTGATAGCATAGGCAGAAGTAAAATATATCAAAATAATACCATAAAAGATGGGAGAAGACAAATAGAAATATAGTACTGGAAGAATTCTTACATTATACAGGCAGTGTTATAAATATTTGCAAGTAAGCTATGGTAAGTTAAAAATGCATACTGTAGCTGGGCGCGGTGGCTCAAGCCTGTAATCCCAGCACTTTGGGAGGCCGGGGAGGGTGGATCACGAGGTGAAGAGATCGAGACCATCCTCATCAACATGGTGAAACCCCATCTCTACTAAAAATACAAAAAATTAGCGGGGCATGGTGGCGTGTGCCTGTAATCCCAGCTACTCAGGAGGCTGAGGCAGGAGAATTGCCTGACCCAGGAGGCAGAGGTTGAGGTGAGCCAAGATCGCCCCATTGCACTGGGTAACAAGAGCGAAACTCCATCTCAATTAAAAAAAAATTAATAACTTCTGCTCTTTGAAAGGTACTGTCAACAAAATCATCCTACTGGCTCATGCCTGTAATCACAGCACTTTAGTAGGAGGATTGCTTGAACACAGGAGTTCAAAACTGATCTTGGCAACACAGCGAGACTCTGTCTCTCAAAAAAATAAATAAAAATTCTCCCATGAACTGGGAAGAAATATTTGCAAATCATATCTCTGATAAAGGATTTTTATCTAGAAAATATATAGTAGTCTCAAAATCTAGTAATTAAAGAAAGCAATTAATTCACAAAATTCAGCAAGAGGCTGGGTGTGGTGGCTCATGCCTAAGATCCCAGCACTTTGGGAGGCCAAGGAGGCTTTGAGGTTAGGAGTTCAAGACCAGCCTGATCAACGTGGCAAAACCCCATCTCTACTAAAAACTACAAAAATTCGCTGGGCATAGTGGCTTGCACCTGTAATCTCAACTACTTGCGAGGCTGAGACACGAGAATTGCCTGAACCTGGAAGGTGGAGGTTGCAGTGACCTGAGTTCGGGCCACTGCACTCCAGCCTGGGTGACAGAGCGAGACCCTGTCTTGAAAGGAAAAAAAAAACTGGGCAACAGATTTGAACAGTAACTATAGTAAGGAAAATATACAACTGACAAGCACACGTAAAGCAACAACATAATTAGTCATTAGGGAAGTGAACATTAAAACCACAATGAAATAATACATCTATTAGAATGTCTAAAATTTCGAAGACTGACTATACCAAATGTTGGCTAGGATGTGGAGCATCTGACACTCTCCTGCATGGATGATGGAAATGTAAAATGGTGCAACCACTTAGAAAAACTGGAAAATTTTGAAAAGTGCATGTGTGCGCTAGCTCCTTCCTTTCACTTCTTACTCCTAAGGGCAAGATGGGTCCCCAGCAGCTATACTAGAGCCACCTGTGAAATTGGCCAGGGTTCTTGCTCAAAACAGCATGGTGTTACCCGGAAGTACAACCTCAATATGTGCCCCAGTGTTTCCATCAGTACACAAAGGATATAGGTTTCATTAAGTTGGACTAAGTGAACTTCCTTGAATGGATTATCCAGGCCTTGAACTCCTGACCTCAAGGCCTCCTTAGCCTCCCAAAGTGCTGGGATTATAGGCATGAGGCACCACACCCAGCCTGTTGCTGAATTTTGTGGTGAATTAATTGCTTTCTTTAATTACTAGGTTTTGAATGGATTATCCAGGTCATCTACCCCATGAAAGAAATCATGAAAAAATTTTAAATCTCTTTAAAAAATTAGAAAACAGTGTGGTTTCTTAAAAAGTTAGACATACACTTACGATGTTACTAAGTCATTCTGCATTTCAGTATTTACTGCTCTGTCCCCAGGCTATAGTGGAATTTTGGCTCACTTAAAAAAAAAATCATTTCCACTAAGAAAACTGAGGCATGGAGAGGTTAGTTGCCCAAGTCCATACAGCTAATAAGACGGGAGGAGTCAGGAATTTGGGGTTTGGATTTCAGTAATTGACTCCAGTGCCTGTCTTCTTAACTGCATGCTTTAAGGGGACAGAGTAAAGTGTTAAGAGGGGAAAGCATGAGCATTGACAGGAGAGAAAGTAGAAAACAGTGGAATTCTATCTTCTTTGCCTGGAAAGAGTTCTGTTGGCCCAGTGGCTAGGTTGCCTGTATCTGTACAAACGTTTCTTGTTTGCTACCCTTTGCTTGTCATGTCCTTTTTTTCTCCAGCTCCCCTAAGACAACCAACCTTCTGCGCTGAATTGACAACATTACCCTTTCAATCGGTGGACTTGGTAGATACACACACACACACACACACACACACACACACACACACACACAAGTAGGGCCAGGTGTGGTGGCTCACGCCTGTAATCCCAGTACTTTAGGCAGCCAAGGCAGGTGGTCACTACTTAAGGCCAGAAGTTCGAGACCAGCCTGGCAAACATGGTGAAACTGTCTCCACTAAAAATACAAAAATTAGCCGGGCGTGGTTGTGCATGACTGTAGTTCCAACTACTTGGGAGGCTGAGGCAGGAGAATCTCTTGAACTCGAAAGGCAGAGGTTGCAGTGAACCGAGATCGCGCCACTGCACTCCAAACTCTGTCTTAACTTAAAAAGAGAAAGAAATCACACAAGTGCGATGGTCTTCTCACTGTAATCCCCTTCTACCTGTTGGACTGGCTGGTAAAAGGGAAACAGGGCGAAATGGGCGTTTCTTCCCAGAAGCTCTTAAGAATGAATGTTTGGCCCAGCGCTGTGGCTCTCGCTTGTATTCCCCGCACTTTGGGAGGCGGAGGTGGGAGGATCGCTTTAGCACAGGAAATTGCAGTGAGTTGTGATCGCTTCACTGCCCTCCAGCCTAGGAGACAGAGACCCTGTCTCTAAAAAGGAAAGGAAAAAAAAAGGAAGGAAAAATAAAAAAGAAAGAAAAGAGACAAGAAAAGAATGAATGTTTGGCGAGAAGATCCCGCTCCCTGCCTACACATCGACAAACCGCCTTACAAAAGGCCAAGCGAGGCAGAGCCACGCCAAGTTCAGGTGCGTTCCCTG
The DNA here is from genome assembly GCF_049354715.1 of Callithrix jacchus. Lineage (NCBI taxonomy): Eukaryota > Metazoa > Chordata > Mammalia > Primates > Cebidae > Callithrix > Callithrix jacchus. Next base: position 18,449,211 of record NC_133508.1, on the reverse strand, counting down.
CGTCCCCACTAGATGCACTCGAAGGGAACACATCGCCAGGGCGCAAGGCGTCTGGGCGCCTCTCTAGGCAGAGGCCCTCCCACTCAGCTAGCGAGGAAGGAGGGTTCACTTTTCACGGGAGCCGGAACGATAGCGCCGCCTGGAAAGCTGGGCTCGCGGGTCCCGGATCCCCAGTGCCGGGGCCGTGGGTTCTAGCCCCCGAGTGGCGCGTTCTCAAGGGGCGGGGCTGACGGCGGCCTGGGCGGGGTCAAGGGCAGGGGCGGGGCAGGCAGGCAGTGGCCGGGGGCGTCCACTCCTCCCCCTCGCGGTCGGCCGGGCTGTCGGTGCCGAGCCCCCAGCGCGCGGCACATGGGGCGCCTGACTGAGGCGGCGGAAGCGGGCAGCGGCGCTCAGGCTGCGCGCTGGGCAGGGCCCCCTCCCACGCTCCTGCCGCTCTCTCCCACGTCCCCCGGGTGCGCGGCCACCATGGCGTCCAGCGACGAGGACGGCACCAACGGCGGCACCTCGGAGGCCGGCGAGGACCGGGAGGCCCCCGGAAAGCGGAGGCGCCTGGGCTGGTTGGCCACCACCTGGCTCACCTTCTACAACATCGCCATGACTGCGGGGTACGCGCGCCGCGGGGCGCCCTCGGGCCCTCCCCGCGCCGCGGTCCGCGGAGGTTCCAGGCTCGGGGGGAGCTGGCCGGGGTGGCGGGGGCGCGGGCGGCGGCCGTGGGGGAGGGGAGTTGTCGCCACGGCCACCGCCGGGGTTGAATGGAGCGGGCGGGGGGGGGGCCGGGCCCTGCGCGCCGGGCATTGCCTAATACGGTGCACTGCGGGGCGCGGGCCGGAGGTTAAGTATAGACCCTGGCAGGAATGCGGGGCCGGACCGCGAGGGAGGCGCCTGCGGCCGGGGCGCCGCTGCATCTGCTGCCGTTGAAGGAACGCCGGGCCTGGCCACGCCGTGGTCTGGAGAGCGCGGAGCCTCCTGCTGCGATCGCTGGGCAGAGTTTTCTCTCTTGCTAATTTCACGGCGACTTATTACTATTTTTTTTAAAGCATAGCACGTCCTAGAGCTTGTCACTTGGGACGATTTTGAAATAACCACCCCCCTTATCCGAGCCTGGAGCTCTTGCCCAGCATCTTTATGGCCTCAGATTCCGTGGCTGATACCCTGGACTTTGATTTCTGGCTTTGAAGTGTGACTTTGCAAGTTAAGGTTACACAATGACTGTCACTCTTCGCAGAGCTGTCAAAGTGACTTCTCTGTCAGCTGCTTCTCAAAACCTGTTGGGAAACTGCTTTACCATTTCTAAATTGCACTGCCTTTTAAAAAAGTTATTTTTCCATTATCATTCGAAGTATTAACTTACATAAATGCGAGGAAACGTTTAATATTTTATTTTATATTTTAGACGGAGTCTCTGTCACCCAGGCGGGAGTACAGTGGCACCATCTCCGCTCACTGCAACCTCCGCCTCCCGAGTTCAAGCGATTCTCCTGCCTCGGCCTCCGGAGTAGCTGGGCTTACAGGCGTCGGCCACCATGCCCTGCGAATTTTTGTATTTTTGGTAGAGACAGGGTATCTATCACCATGTTGGCCAGGATGGTCTCGAACTCCTGACCTCAGATGATATGCCCACCTTGGCCTCCCAAAGTGCTGGGATTACAGGCGTGAGCCACGCGCCGGGCCTAATATTTTATTTTAATTTTTTAAAAATAGAGATTGGGTCTCACTGCATTGGCCAGGCTGGTCTCAAACTCCTGGCCTCAAGCAGTCTTCCCACTCTGGCCTCTTAAAGTGCTGTAATTACCACACCCGGACTAGTATTTTAAACTTTCTTCAGGGTTAATAGAAAAATATGATTGACAAAGATTTAATAAATCTTTACCTAGGGGGATTGAGTTTCTGTTATATGCTCAGCCTATGATACTGAGTATCAAATACAGTTCATGCAAATATTGAGGATTTACTATGCAGGGGACTGTGTTGGTTATTTTAGATGTATTTTTAGTCCTTTAAAGTCCTGTTAGGGGCACATGATAACGACATTTCATAGATTAGGAAAGTGAGGCACGGACACTTGCTCAAGGTCACAGACAGCAAGTGTCAGGCATGGGTTTCAACCCAGATTCTCTGACTCTACTGTCCTGATACTTAATCTTTCTTTTTTCCTAAATTATAATCTTGGAAAGAGAGAAAACTAATGTATTTACAACTGGAGAACAATTCAGTAATCACCAAATGATGCTGAATTTAAATGCGTTCAGAGCTGAAAGAATTCTCTCTCCTCTGATAGACTACTTAATAAACTTTTCCTGGTCGGGTGCCGTAGCTCACGCCTGTAATCCCAGAGCTTTGGGATCCCGAGGTGGGTGGATCACCTGAGGTTAGGAATTCAAGACCAGCCTGACCAACATGGTGAAACCCTGTCTCTCCTAAAAAAATACAAAATTAGCTGGGCGTGGAGGTGGGCACCTGTAATCACAGCTACTCTGGAGGCTGAGGCAGGAGAATCACTTGAACCTGGGAGGCAGAGGTTGCAGTGAGCCAAGATCATGACATTACACTCCAGCCTGGGCAACAAGAGTGAAAGTCTGTCTATAAATAAATAAATAGAATAAACCTTCCCTTTTCTTTTCTTTTCTTTTTTTTTTTTTTTTTTAGGGCAAGGTCTTGCTCTGTTTCCCAGGCTGGAGTGCAGTGGTGCTTACTGTAGCCCCAAACTCTGAGCTCAAGGTGATCCTCTCACCTCAGCCTCCTGAGTAGCTGGGACTACCAGGGGCAAACCACCATGTCCAGTTAATTAAAAACATTTTTTTTGTAGAGTAGACCGAGCACAGTGGCTAACGCCTGTAATCCCAGCACTCTGGGAGGCCGAGGTGGGTGGATTGCTTGAGGTCAGGAGTTCGAGACCAGCCTGGCCAACATGGCAAAACTGTGTCTTTATTAAAAATACAAAAATTAGCTGGGCGTGGTGGCACACGCCTGTAATCTCAGCTACTTGGAAGACTGAGGCAGGAGACTTGCTTGAACCCAGGAGGCTGAGAGATGTGCCACTACACTCCAGTCTGGATAACAGAGCAAGACTCTGTCTCACTCCCAAAAAATAAAATAATAATAATTTTTGTGAAGACAGGGTTTTGCCATATTGCCCAGGCTGTTCTTAAGTGATCCTCCCACGTTGGCTTTCGAAAGTGCTGGGACAGGTGTGAGCCATCGTGCCCAGCCAGTAAACATTTTGAAATATCTGCGTTGCATTAAATGGGTATCTGCCCCTTCTCTTTTCAGTTGACTCTCCATCTTGAAAGCCAACTTAGATTTCAGAAATTGGATATCTCAGCACTTTGGGAGGCTGAGTGAGGCAGGCAGATCACTTAAGGTCAGGAGTTCAAGACCAGCCTGACCAAAATGGTGAAACTCTGTCTCTCCTAAATATACAAAAATTAGCTGGGTGTGGTGGCGGGCATCTATAATCCCAGCCACTTGGGAGGTTGAGGCATGAGAATCACTGGAACCTGGGAGGTGTAGGTTGTAGTGAGCCAAGATCACATCAGACTGGGCAAGAGATCGAGACTCCATCTCAAAAACAACAAACAAACAAATGAAAAGAAAGTATGGAGTGTATATGAAAGTTGACTGTCTTTGGTACAAGCCTCCGAATGGCTAAAAAAGGTAAATAAAAGAAATAGCAAGTTAGAATATTGTTTTTCAATAACTATTGAGATAATGGATCTAGGCAATATCATCAGTAACTGCTAGCATCACAAAAGAGTCTGGCCAGGTGCAGTGACTTACACCTGTAATCCCGTTATTTTGGGAGACTGAAGCAGGCAGATGGTTTGAGTCCAGGAGTTCAAAATTAGGCTGGGCAACATAGGGAGACCCCACCTCTACCAAAGAAAACCCCACAACAGCAAGAACAATAATGAGCCAGGTGTGGTGGTACACCCTTGCGGTCCCAGCTATTTGGGAAGCTGAGGTGGGAAGATTGCTGAAGCCTGGGAACTCAAGGCGGCCATGAGCCATGGGCACACCACTGCACTCCAGCCTTGGGGACAGAGAGAATCTGTCTCAAAAACACACACACACACACACACACACACACTTATTCTAATTGCAGAAATTCCAATTGCTTTCGAAATATTTTCTGTTCGTATTATAGTTACTAAACTGGTAGATGAACAAAGTTCAGAAGTAGTTCAATATAGGGCCTTAGAGAGACTTTGATTGTCACCCCTTGTGATGGAGGGTTTAGGAAGTGAACCCTGATTCAGTTGACTCCTGGCCTTATTTATAGAAAAACAGACAAGAGGTTAGAATAGATGGTTTGAGATGGTCCTTTCAAACCCCTGAGCATGACAATTTCATTTATTTCCCACAGTTTAGTGAGTGGCATGCTCATTATACTATACTAGGTGGTACAATACTGCCACCTATGGAACAATAGTATAACTTGTTATAATATTAACGCATGGATTTTTACACAATGCTGTTTAAAAATGTAAAACAGTCCCATTCAAATGACTCCTTTGATTAGTACGTTAATAATTGCATCTCAGACTTATTTTTTGTGGACATCTGATTTGGGTTTTCCTAAAAAAGACAAGTGTATGGAAAATGTGCATGAAAATCTCTTAATAAACTCTTTGTTTTCTTAGAAGAAATATGGGGACTTGGAAGTGAAGATAATGAAGTTATAACACTTTAGGTATGGAAGGTACATAAAGGATGATTCAAAAATAGTGCTGTAGGATCAGTCCAGCACTGAATTCAGGGTTGGCTCTCACATGAGATGAATCCATCAGTTACAGCCACAGTGAAGCTGGGGCAGAGTGGAAAGGGGTCAGGACTAGGGGGTCTAGGGACTGCAAAGGTTCTATTTCAGACTCAATCATTAACTTACTCTAAGACTCAGGGTAAGTAACTGAATGTCTCTGGAAGATAGCCTTCAAACTTTTTGGATAGTACGCTACTATCAATTAAAATATTTGAGCGCACTCTCCATGTAACTTTAAAAATATATTTATAATGTAAATATGAATTGCTATGATTAGCTAGTATCTTAGGGTGTAGTATATACACTTCGAGCCAGACCGATAGAGCATAGTAGTAGCTTAAGAGCATATACCCTGAGCTTAGTGGTGGCTTTGTGGCCCTCTCTATTGCCTCAATAGTGAAATAGGATAATAAAAGACCTTGCCTCATAGGGTTACTGTGGGGATTTGAGGTTAATGTGTTACACATTGAAAACACTGTTGGCGACACAGAAAGCACTCTGACAGTACACTTACTATTGTCATTGTTATTATCATGAATATGTCTGCATTTCAAAGGTCCTTGTGGTCGCTGCAAATATTTACTTGACTTATTGCCAATCTGATAAGCATTGCTTTTACCTTATTATGTTCTAGGAATAGAAGTGTCATTCGGCCATCTTGTTACTCTCTTGAGCATGTGTTTTCATCATAAGTTAGTAGATTCTTTGCAGGAATCTTTTCAAGCCATTTATCCACTCTATGAGTACTGTTTGGTTAAAAAAATTAAAACTGCATGATAATTTTATGTTTTATAAATCCACTTACTAGACTCTGGAGACTATCTAAAAGACTAGGGTAGCTCATATTTTGCTGGGTGAGTTTTTAGAGCTTTTAGAAAGCTGCAGATGAGGCAAGTTTCTTAAACGTGCTTTTGTAATTGCAAGGAAAACTGGAAAAAGAGTAACTTCTCATTGGTCACTTTAGGAAGAGTAACAAGTAGAATGAAGAAGTTGGTCTCCACAACTCTAGCTTCTATTTAAAGTACCATTAATTCACAGAACATAAGCTATATTTAATATGTAGATGTAAGTTTAAAACTGATGGCATATCGTATTTTTTTCTTTCCTTTTTTCTTCTTTTTTTTTTTTCTTTTGAGACAGGGTCTCTGTTGCATAGGCTGGACTACAGTGGCACAAACATGGCTTACTGCAACCAGACCCCTGTGCTCAAGTGATCCTCCCACCTCTGCCTTCCAAGTAGCGGGAAACACAGGCACGTGCCACCATGCCTCTACATTTTTGTTGTTGTTGTTGTAGAGACAGGATCTTGCCATGTTTCCCAGGCTGCTTTTTCTTTTTGTTTTTTTGAGACGGAGTTTCGCTCTTGTTACCCAGGCTGACGTGCAATGGCGCGATCTCGGCTCACTGCAACCTCTGCCTCCTGGGTTCAAATGATTCTCCTGCCTCAGCCTCCCAAGTAACTGGGACTACGCGCCACCATGTCCAGCTAATTTTTTGTATTTTTAGTAGAGATGGGGTTTCACCATGTTGACCAGGATGGTCTTGATCTCTTGACCTCGTGATCCACCCGCCTCGGCCTCCCAAAGTGCTGGGATTATAGGCATGAGCCACCGCACCTGGCCTCTTCTTCTTTTTTTTTAAAGACAGAGTCTTGCTCTGTCACCCAGGCTGGAGTGCAGTGGTGCCATCTCAGCTCACTGCAAACTCCGCCTCCTGGGTTCAAATGATTCTCCTGCCTCAGCCTCCCAAGTATCTGGGACTACAGGTGTCCACCACCACACATGGCTAATTTTTGTATATTTGGTAGAGATGGGGTTTCATCGTGTTGGCCAGGCTGGTCTCAACACCTGACCTCAGGTGATCCACCCACCCACCTCTGTCTCCCAAAGTGCTAAGATTACAGGCGTGAGCTACCGCGCCTGGCCTAATTGATGACTCTTATAAAGAGTTCTACTTATATATACTTATTGTGTCTACTTGTAATTATATACTATGTACTTGTGTAAAATACATGTTTATACACACACAGCTTTGACAGCTTTTTACTCCAAGATACCGCTATAGTAATCATTAGATGCTTTTTGATATTCTTGTTTTTAGTACATAAAGCTAATTTCTTCAGTCTGTCAGTTTATTTGCTGAAGCCAAATATTTCCTGGACATTGTTTTCTATGTAGTTGGTCTTATCTGTGTTCTTTGCCTTCTCTCAGAGAGTCAATGTAAAAATACCATTGTGGTCAGGTGTGGTGGCTTACGCCTATAATCCCAGCACTTTGGGAGGCTGAGGCAGGAGGATCACTTGAAACCAGAAATTCAAGAACAGCCTGGGCAACATAGTAAGCCTTGGTCTCTACAAAAAATTAAAATTAAAGCTAGAGGATTGCCTGAGCCCAGAAGTTTGAGGCTGCAGTGAGCTATGATTATGCCACTGCACTCCAGCATGGGCAACAGAGTAAGATCCTGTCTTAAAAAAAATGAAAAACAATAAAAGTCATTTTGTCATTTTTTTTCCTGTAGAATTTTAAAAAACAATAATGAACTGAGTATAATGGAACATACATATTATTATATAATAGAACATATGTATTACTATATAAATTACTATAAAATCTCTTTTCAGGAAGTTTAGTTGGTGTTTTTTTAAAATTGTAGTAAAACACTCAAAACATTTACCATCTCAGCCTTTTTATTATTTTATTATATATATATTTATTTATTTTATTTTTTCAAGATGGAGTGTCGTTTTGTCACCCAGGCTGGAGTGCAGTGGTGTGATCTCGGCTCTCCGCCTCCTGGGTTGGAGCGATTCTCCTGCCTCCCAAGTAGCTGAGACTGCAGGCATGTGCCACCACATCCAGCTAATTCTTGTATTTTTAATAGAGACAGGGTTTCCCTGTGTTGGCCAGACTGGACTAGAACTCCTGGCCTCAGGCGATCTGCCCACCTTAGCCTCCCAAAGTGCTGGGATTATAGCCAGGAGCCACTGTGCCTGGCCCATCTTAAACTTTTTAAAGTGTACAGTTCAGTGTCATCAAGTACATTCACATTTTTGTGTAACAATTACTTCCGTCTCTATAACTTTTCATCTTGCAAAACTGAAACTCTGCACCCAGTGAACACTAACTCCTCACTGCCCTCTCTGCCCCCAGCCCCTAGCCACCACTATCCAACTTTCTGTCTCTGTGAATTTGACTACCTTAGGTATACCTCATATCAACTAAATCATACAGGCCGGGCATGGTGGCTCACACCAAGTAAACTTAGCACTTTGGGAGGCTGAGGTGGATGGATCACTTGAGTCTAGGAGTTTGAAACCAGCCTAGGCAACACAGCAAAACTCCGTATCTATAAAAAAGATGCAAAAATTAGTTAGATGTGATGGCACATGCCTGTAGTCCCAGCTATAGGGAAGGCTGAGATGGGAGGATCGCTTGAGCCTAGGATGTAAAGGCAGCAGTGAGCCAAGATTGTGCCACAGCACTCCAGCCTGGGTGACAGTGTGAGACCTTGTCGCCATCAATCAATCAATCAATCAATCAATACTTCTTATTTGTTAAAGATGACCGCAACACATTATGCAAAAAAAAATTTTTTTTTTTAAGAAAGAAAAGATCATACAGCATTAGTCCTTTTTACCTAGCTTATTTCACATCGCCTAAGGTATTCAAGGTTTATCCATGCTGCATGGTATGTCAGAATTTCTTTCCTTTTTTTTTTTTTTGTTTGTTTTTGAGATGGAGTCTCACTCTGTCACCCAGGCTGGAGTGCAATAGTGTGATCTCGGCTCACTGCAACCTCCACCACCCAGGTTCAAGTGATTCTCCTGCCTCAGCCTCCTGAGTAGCTGGGATTACAGATGTGCATCACCACACCCGGCTAATTTTTTTATTTTGAGTAGAGATGCAGTTTCACTGTGTTTGGTCAGGCTGGTCTTGAACTCCGGACCTTGTGATCCCTCCACCTCAGCCTCGCAAAGTGCTGGGATTACAGGTGTGAGCCACCGTGCCTGGCCAGAATTTCTTTCCCTTTTAAGGCTAATATTTCATTATCTGTATAGACCCCATTTCATGTATCCATTCAGTCACTGATGGAGACTTGGGTGCTTTCACCTTTTCACTATTTTGAATAATGCTGCTGTAAACACATAAATCAGTGTTAGTTTGAAAGAACTTTATAAAATACTTTTGTTTTTTCTAGGTGGTTGGTTCTAGCTATTGCCATGGTACGCTTTTATATGGAAAAAGGAACACACAGAGGTTTATATAAAAGTATTCAGAAGACCCTTAAATTTTTCCAGACATTTGCCTTGCTTGAGGTAAGTTTTCCATCATGCTGTGTTTCTATTACTGTAATATTTATGTGAACATTTTTTTGTTGTGCAAAATCAATATGATTTTGCTGGTTACATACCACCTATGGATTTGCGTAATACCAATGTTGACAGTGGTTTGCTTAATGTTTTCTATTACTGACATAATGTTTTTTTTTATTTGCTTACAGATAATTCACTGTTTAATTGGTGAGTTTTTGCTTTAATTTTATACTTTTATTATAAATTGCCTTTAGGGCAATAGTTGACTTGTTTTTCTTTTTAAGGAATTGTACCTACTTCTGTGCTTGTGACTGGGGTCCAAGTGAGTTCAAGAATCTTTATGGTGTGGCTCATTACTCACAGTATAAAACCAGTAAGTGATGCAAACATGTTGTCTACTTGAGCCTGGAGGAAAGCTTTCCATTAACAAGAATCTAAAATATGGACATTTATATATTTGAGGAAGTGGAACCATTGTACAAAAAGGAGTTGGGTTTGGATTTTAAGTATCGCGCATTGATTTAGTGCCTTAGCAGAATGACTTCCAAACCAAGCAAAACCAAATATCGCCATCTTCTATCTGTAATAGATTCTCCTTTGATATTTTCCAAGTTTTTGAAATGGGTATTCAGAATCTGTCAAATAACTGGCAAAAACTGTTGTTTTCTATAGAAGTTTTTTTGTTTCAATCCAAGTTGTCCTCTTTGGGTATGTCATTTAAGTTGTCAGTATAAAATTTATTATTTTTAGCCAGGCACAGTGGCTCACGCCTGTAATCCCAGCACTTTGGGAGGCCAACGTGGGTGGATCACCTAAGGTCAGGAGTTTGAGACCAGCCTGACCAACATGGTGAAACCCTATCCCTACTAAAAATACAAAAATTAGCTGAGTGTGGTGGCAGATGCCTGTAATCCAGCTACTTGGGAGGCTGAGGCATGAGAATCGCTTGAACCCGGGAAGTGGAGGTTGCAGTATGCTGAGATGGTGCCACTACACTCCAGTCTAGGCAACAGAGTGAGACGCCATCTCAGAAAAAAAAAAATTATTTCTCATTTAGCATTAAGTATTATAGCAGCAGACATAAAAAGCAAATGCAGTTCTGTAGATCTGAACAAACGGAAAAGACTAAAAGTTAGAAGGGGTCAAAGGATAAACATTTTACTTAGGAGGAATTAAGTTCAAGAGATCTATTATGCAACGTAGTGACTATAGTTAATAGCAATGTATTGTATATGCAAACACTGCTAAGAGAATAGGGTTTTTTTGTTGTTGTTTGTTTTTTTTCTGAGACGGAGTTTCGCTCTTGTTACCCAGGCTGGAGTGCAATGGCGCGACCTCGGCTCACTGCAACCTCCGCCTCCTGGGTTCAGGCAATTCTCCTGCCTCAGCCTCCTGAGTAGCTGGGATTATAGGCGCGCACCACCATGCCCAGATAATTTTTTGTATTTTTAGTAGAGACGGGCTTTCACCATGTTGACCAGATTGGTCTCAATCTCTTGACCTCGTGATCCACCTGCCTCGGCCTCCCAAAGTGCTGGGATTACAGGCGTGAGCCACCGCACCCGGCCTGAGAACAGTGGTCTTACCATAAGTATATAAGATAATATGTAGGTTCATTAGCTTGATTTAGCAATTTCACAATGGGCACATGTTTCAAAACATCATGTTGTACACCATAAATATATGCAATTTTAATTACCAGTAAAAATTAATTTTCAAAAAAGTGCTAATGAACAAAAGAAAAATAATTTTTATTAAAGCATGACAAGAGACAGACCTAATAACTGAATCCGATTAATGATTCAAACCTTTTAGATGAGATAGATACTATGCTGCTATGTCAAGATATTGGGCATTTTAAACCCCATGACAGGGCTGGGTGATGTGGCTCATGCCTGTAATCCCATCACTTTGGGAGGCCAACGTGTGTAAATCAACTGAGGTCAAGAGTTTGAGACCAGTCTGGCTAACATGGTGAAACCCTGTCTCTATCTAAAAATATAAAAATTAGTTGGGCATGGTGGTGGGCACCTGTTGTCTCAGCTACCTGGGAGGCTGAGGCAGGAGAATTGCTTGAACCTGGGAGGGGGAAGGTGCAGTGAGCCAAGATCGCACTACTGCACTCCAGCCTGGGTGACAGAGAGACTCCGTCTCAAAAAGAAAAACAAACAAACAAAAAAAACCTCTCGTAGGCCGGGTGCAGTGGCTCACGCCTGTAATCCCAGCACTTTGGGAGGCCAGGCGGATGGATCACGAGGTCAAGAGATCAAGACCATCCTGGTCAACAAGGTGAAACCCCATCTCTACTAAAAATACAAAAATTAGCTGGGTATGGAGGTGCATGCCTGTAGTCCCAGCTACTCGGGAGGCTGAGGTAGGAGAATTGCTTGAACCCAGAAGGCGGAGGTTGTGGTGAGCTGAGATCGTGCCATTGCACTCCAGTCTGGGTAACAACAGCGAAACTCTGCCTCAAAAAAAAAAAACAACAAAACCTCATGACAGAAACATTCCCCATGTCAATTCTTCTGACCTTCTTGACAGCCTTTAGAGCCTCCTGTTTACTTGAGGACAGATCTCTGGCCTCCTTTCCATTTCTCAGATGCCTTTCTTACCTCAATTGCTTGGGGACTGACACCTGACGTCTTCTCTGCTCCTCTTAGCTTCACCGGCCTCCTGTGTGGGGACAGCTCACTGACCTCCTGCCTTTTATACTTTAGCCCTCTTGACTAGTATCTTTCACTCGAGTTGCATGATTTACCTGTTCCCTAACCAGCGACTGACATGCAGATAGTGCAGACAGCAGTGTGGGAGAGGCAAACTATTAATTAACTTTCTTCAGCATTATCAGACTAGAAGAGAGACTCCTCCAGGCAGTGAGGGAATATGATAGCTGAGTTAGGACCACAGCGAGTCTGAAGAATGAAGGAGAAGAAAGACAACCTTAACTTGACACTAGAGGGAAGGAGGTAAAGGGAGGCTTGAGAATGGCAAGTTCCAAAAAGAAAACAGGACTCATCTGCCCCGTTTATCCTCCAGAGCATCTCTGCCTTAAGGTTCCTATTTGTTTTTCGCTGACAATAGTTTCCCACTGGTACCTATTTTCAGCACTCCTTAATTAATTCAAAAAATATTATTTAATGCATTCTGTACAACTGGTGCTGTGCAAATTTCTAAATTTAAAGAAATGGATAACGTGGGCCGGGCACAGTGGCTCACACCTGTAACCCAGCACTTTGGGAGGCTGAGCCAGGCAGATCACTTGAAGTCAGGAGTTTGAGACCAGCCTGACCAATATGGTGAAACGCTGTCTCTACTAAAAATATAAAAATTAGCTAGGTGTAATCCCAGCTACTGGGGAGGCTGAGGCAGGAGAATCACGTGAACCCAGGAGGTGGAGCTTGCAAGGATCCCAGAACACATCATTGCACTCCAGCCTGGGTGACAGAGCAAGACTCCGTCTAAAAAAAAAAAGAAAAAGGAAAAGAACAAGGCAATCCCAGCTGTCAAGGGTACTGGCTGTTTGGAAGTGGGGGACACCTAACGTCGAATCATGCACAGACGCTAATTGTGTACGTCATCTGTGCCCGACACTGCTGGGAGATGGCTGTTGATAATACAAACATGGCTCTCACCTGATGGAGCCTACAGTTGGGAGGGAAGCTAAACAAATATTTAATTATGTAAGTGTTAACTGTTCTGAAGCTAGAGCCTGATATGCTTTGCCCTATACCTAGGGACTTAGTGTGACATAGGGAGTGGAAGAAGGCTCCCCTTAAGGAGTGATATAGATGTTGAGGGCTGACATGTGAAAGAGTGAGCCAGACAGCTTTTAGAACAGATTGGCCAATGCCACAATACAGCTAGGAACAAAGTGCAGTAGAGGGAGGGTGGTGGGCCGGGCATGGTGGCTCATGCCTGTAATCCCAGCACTTTGGGAGGCCAAGGCAGGAGGATTACTTGAGATCAGGAGTTCGAGGCCAGCTTGGCCAACACGGTGAAACCCTGTCTCTACTAAAAATATAAAAATTAGCCAGGTTTTAATCCCAGCTACTAGGGAGGCTGAGGCATGAAAATCTCTTGAACCTGGGAGGTGGAGGTTGCAGTGAGCCAGGATCATGCCACTGCATGTCAGCCTGGGTGACGAGCAAGACTCTGGTTCAAAAAAATAATAATAAAAAAAAGGGTGGTGAGCAAGTAACTGCTCAGGGTGAGACAAGAGGGTTGGGGACAGTTTTCTAGAGGGCGAGATGTTGAAAGATGAGAAACAATTTGTTATGGAATAAGAGAGTAACATTCTAATGAGAGGAACAGCATGTATAAAATTGCACAAGTTCAGAGCACATTCTGGAAATAACAAAATCTAGTGTCACCAGAGAGAGAAGTAGGTAGGAGGGTTGAGTAATTTTCGATGAAGTTGGAGAGATTTCCAAGCAAGGATTGTAAACAGCTTTGAATATGGTGCTCAGGTATTACGGTTCATCCTTTTATTCTGTTAAGTAGTGCGGGACTGATGAAACTTTTAAATCACAGTACTTAGCTGATTGCAATTTGGGTTTTTTTTTTGTTTTGTTTTTGAGACAGAGTTTCGCTCTTGTTACCCAGGCTGGAGTGCAATGGCGCAATCTCGGCTCACCGCAACCTCCGCCTCCTGGGTTTAGGCAATTCTTCTGCCTCAGCCTCCCGAGTAGCTGGGATTACAGGCACATGCCACCACGCCCAGCTAATTTTTTGTATTTTTAGTAGAGACGGGGTTTCACCATGTTAACCAGGATGGTCTCGATATCTTGACCTCGTGATCCACCTGCCTCGGCCTCCCAAAGTGCTGGGATTACAGGCTTGAGCCACCGCGCCGGGCCTCCAATTTGTTTTTTATTGATTTGCTTCTCTGACTTATTTTTTAAAAGAAAACTTGCATTCATGAGGAGAATAAAGAGAGGAAAGACCATTTAGGAGACAGTTACAGTAGTCCAGATGAGAGATGATAAACCCCTAAATTAAAATAGTGGTAAAAGGGGCAAACATGAGTGAGCAATTCAAGCGTCGGTCTTAAAGTAGAGCAGGTGTGAATTAATAGCAGTAGGAAGGTCAGATTGTTCTCATTTAGGTTTCATCCGGGTAACTTTGTCCTCAGGTGATAGCGTTACTGCCTGAAGTGAAGGACGAGAGAAGAAAAACCAGTCAAAAGTCAACTATTCCTGTGTGCAGGACATATTTAAGTTCCACGTTCATAATTAATTACATTAATGGTGACTGCATTAAGTTTTCTGTATTGCATTTGTCTAACCCTAGCATTCCATTCTAAATAAAAGGCAATACATAAGTAAAGAAAGTATCTTCATTGAAAAAGAAGTTCCAAGATTGAACGACACTGTGGATTTCTCTGTAATTCTGCAGATCCAGAATGAGGAGAGTGTGGTGCTTTTTCTGGTGGCGTGGACGGTGACAGAGATCACTCGCTATTCCTTCTACACATTCAGCCTTCTTGATCACTTGCCATACTTCATTAAATGGGCCAGGTGGCGATGTCTTGCAGTTTAGTTTCTCGTCCTGTGCATGCTGATTTTGTGTGCGGAGCTAACAGCAGAGAATTAAAATTTGTGTGTCAGCCTCACGATGCCAGAATGATGTTGCTTTAGATATTAGCTGGTATAACTAATAATTACACAAGTTATGATTTGTATTCTAAAAGCTTAACGATCAGAGAGGAATCATATTAATGTATATTTTGAGTGAAATCAATGCAAGACGAATTATTGTCGTATCCTTAATGTCAGAATTGGTCATTCATTTTTTGGGGAATGCACAATATACATTTTTGGAATCAGCTTAAATAAGCAGTGCCCAAAATATTGTTTTTTGACTATGGTGTAAATTATTTTAATAGTCTAGCAGCCACAGTGTATGTCATTTATACTATACAACTGGCTTTTTTCTTTAAGTTGCAGAGATATTTTAAAAAGTCACACTTACTTAAAATTGTATTATTTGGAATGTGGACAAAGTTTGTATTTGAAGGCCTTCAAATATAAATTTTTTCAAGCAACAGTTTTCAAAGCAAAAGATATCTGTTCCTTTTGAAGTTGCAATCTTTGAGCAAGTGATACTTTAGAAAGTCATTACAAAAGCAAAACTGCTCTGTGGAGAACAAATCACAAATCAGTACAGATTTGTTCATTCTCTTCTTTATATTGTACTTACAGTAGCAATAACAATGACAAATGGTATGTGCCTACTGCATGCCTGAGATGCAGGTATTAACAAAACAAATTCTCTGTCTTAGGACGAAGACAAACGTAAACTAATATATATGTGATAGGTCAGGTGGTTATAATGCTGGGATTATAGGTGTGAGCCACCATGCCTGGTCAATTGCTCCTTATTAATCTCATGTATTACACATGTTTGAATCTAATAAATGAGAAAATAAAAACCTAAAAGAAGGAAATCTACTTTTAAATTACTTTTAATCCCTCTACCCAAGGATAATCACTGTGAATTGTGTTTTATATATATGTTTTTTTCTTTTTTTGAGACAGGGTCTCCTGTCACCCTCACTGGAGTGCAGTCACATGATCTTGACTCACCTCAATATTCACTGTCTGGGCTCAAGCAATTCTCCTGCCTCAGCCTCCCAAGTAGCTGGAAGTACAGGCACAGGCCACCACACTAGGCTAATTTTTGGATTTTTTTGTAGAGATGGGGTTTCACCATGTTTCCCAGGCTGGTCTCGAACTCCTGAGCTCAAGTGATTCACGCAACTCAGCCTCCCTAAATGCTAGGATTACAGGTGTGAGCCACCGCACCTGGCTGTGTTACCTATTCGCTTAGACTTTTTAATGTTCTCTAGTTCTTTTTTAGGCACTTGTGGCTTACCACTTTGCATATGATGAAATATTTTAAAATTATAATTTGAGCTTAAGTACCCTTTCTGTCATAAGAAGGCTGCACTACCATTTATATGGATTTGTTTGGTTTTAATCTTACTGTACATGAAAACGTATTTACCTCTAGTGACTGGGCTTTTTAAAAGATTGGAAGTTTTGAATGCAGCAGGACTCTAATCCTAGAACACATGAATATCACTTTGCATGACAATGTTCTGGACCTCTGGCACCTTTGAAAATACTAACTCATGATAAAGTCTCTTTTCACGTGCTGAATTTACAAAATTTGTCTGAAGAAGACAGTGGAATGTACACTGCACATTTTCCTGAGGTCAAGCACGTTACTCTTGATGGCTCTGTGTGTCTGCCTTTTGCAATGCATTTGCATGTCTTGAGTGTCTGGAAAAGTTAAAAACTCTGCCATCGTATGTTGAAGTTTCCTTTTTAGAAACTGCTTATCCATTGCAGGCTTGGTGTGGTGGTTCATGCCTGTAATCCCAACACTCTGGGCAGCCAAGGCGGGCGGATCACTTGGGGTCAGGAATTTGAGACCAGCCTGGCCAACATGGTGAAACCCCATCTCTACTAAAAAATACAAAAATTAGTCGCATGGCCTGTAGTCTCAGCTATTTGGGAGGCTGAGGCAGAATTGCTTGAACCAGGAGGCAGAGGTTGCAGTGAGCTGAGATCATGCCACTGCATTCCAGGCTGGGCTCCAGAGTGAGACTCTGTCTCAAAAAAAGAAAGCGTTTTTCCATTACTTTAATGTTAAACAAGTTATACAATGTTTCCGCTTTGAAATCATGTTTTCGATAATATATCATCAGTGGATACTAATCATAATTATGTTTCATGTCAGAAAGGTCTCAAAAAATCCCAGCCATCTAAATATATTTCCTGATCCTATTAAATAATGTAAAATAATATTTGTATTTATGTTCAGATGTTGAAGCTGTTGTTCTCAAATAAAACTTCACTTTAGAAATGGTGTCTTACGGCCAGGCGCGGTGGCTCACGCCTATAATCCCAGCACTTTGGGAGGCCGAGGCGGGTGGATCACGAGGTCAAGAGATCGAGACCATCCTGGTCAACAAGGTGAAACCCCGTCTCTACTAAAAATACAAAAATTAGCTGGGCATGGTGGTGCGCGCCTGTAGTCCCAGCTACTCGGGAGGCTGAGGCAGAAGAATTGCTTGAACCCAGGAGGCGGAGGTTGTGGTGAGCCGAGATCGTGCCATTGCACTCCAATCTGGGTAACAAGAGCGAAACTCTGTCTAAAAAAAAAAAAAAAAGAAAGAAATGGCATCTTACTTACTTATAAGTAGTTTGGCCTATTGTTTCAGTTTGAATATACTTTGATTCTATTTCTGTGTTACAAGTGTTCTTGGAAAAGTCCTCAGAATAGGTAATTGTATAGTAAGTTCTGTTTTTCATATTGATTTCCATTTTGATTTAGAAAACGCACTCCCTTCAAAACAATTTTAGACAGTAATTGGGAACCTTCAAAGACGCATTATCTTTTTTTTTTTAATGTGTTCTAACCATAGTTAAATCTCCCACACTGCCTTCAGAATTTAGAGAGTTAGTGACATGCAATGTTTTGAAGTGCAAGTAAAGACAAATAAATTATATAATTTGTTCCCATTTCATTAGAAATTTTCACTGCCTTTAAGACTTTCAACTAGCTTATTGTAGGAGTGATAACTTTTTCTTCTGTTAAAGAACAATTCTGCCAAAAAATCATTTGAAAGCCACATAAAGTAAAAATTACAAGTTAATCAGTTTGGATATTTTATTGAGACAGGTATGTAAAATTTCCAGTTATGTGATTTAAAAAAATTGAGGTATAGGAAAGGACTGATTTAAATGATACACAAAAACTACACCAGACTAGTAAGAAAGCAGGGAGTTTCTCCAAGGCCAGGAAGGGATAAACAGATACAGTGAAGGAATCAATCATTCTTCTTTCTTGAACAGCTCATCTGTTTTGGCAAATAATTCTGCCCGCCTCCCCATCTTTTATCTTCGTATATCCCTGACATACAGGAATAAGGTGATTTTTAATTTGTCTCCAACCTTCTTCAATACTGACAACTTTGACTTTTCTTCATAGGTATTTCTTAATGCCAACAAAGTAATTAAATAAAATACAGATTAATTTGATTTCTTTTTCCATCAAAATGTTGACCTTTGATTTTAAATTAAAAACATTTTTCTTTTTAAAATTAATTTTTTTGAGACAGGTGACTCGTGGTGTCACCCAAGCTGGAGTACAGTGGTATTGCCTTGGCTCACTGCCCCCTTGACCTTCTGGGCTCAAGCAATCCTCCTGCCTCAGCCTCCTGAGTAGCTGGGGCTACAGGCATGCACCACTGTGCTTGGCTGATTTTTTTTTTTTTTTTTTTTGGTAGAGACGGAGTCTCACTATGTTGTCCAGGCTGGTCTCGCACTCTGGCCTTTTGACCTTAATTTTCTGTGGTAACTGTTACATTGTGAACAACTTGGAGAAAAATGATTCTCTTTTTTCTTTTTCTTTTTTTTTTTTTTTGAGATGGAGTTTTGCTGTTGTTACCCAGACTGGAGTGCAATGGCACGATCTCGGCTCACCACAACCTCCACCTCCTGGGTTCAAGCAATTCTCCTGCCTCAGCCTCCCGAGTAGCTGGGACTACAGGCGCGCACCACCATGCCCAGCTAATTTTGGTATTTTTAGTAGAGACGGGGTTTCACTATGTTGACCAGGATGGTCTCGATCTCTTGACCTCGTGATCCACCCGCCTCGGCCTCCCAAAGTGCTGGGATTATAGGCGTGAGCCACCGCAGCCGACCTTCTTTTTCTTTTTTTTTTTTTTTTGAGATGGAGTCTCACTCTGTTGCCCAGATTGGAGTGCAGTGGCGGAATCTCAGCTCACTGCAACCTCCAACCTCTGGGTTCAAGCGATTCTTCTGCCTCAGCCTCCTGAGTAGCTGGGATTACAGGCACCTGCCACTGCATCTGGCTAATTTTTGTATTTTTACAAGAGACGGGGTTTCACCATCTTGGCTAGGCTGGTCTTGAACTTCTCACCTCATGATCCAGCCTCCTCAGCCTTCCAAAGTGCTGGAATTACAGGCGTGAGCCACTGCACCCGGCGATGATTTTCTTTAATGAAGAAATATTGTCATCTTGGATCCTTTAGGCCCCTCTTACTGGAGACCAGCCAGTAGAACAGTGTTTCCTAATTAAAGGTATACATGATGCCTGGCTTCCTGTGTGTTGCAGACCTTGTCACAGACCGAATGAACACATGGTGACTTTGGATTTAGAGTTGAAGTTTCTGAGCTCTATTTTAAACAAGCTAACTACTCCTTTAATGTGGGAATTCAGGAAGTAACTTGTCAACTTGTTTTGTTATGGGAGCAGTTTTAAACAATATAATATACTTATTAGTAGTTACTCATGCTTTAGGTGTTATCAGTTTTCTGCAATAATCGCTTCTCATTAGTAACCACAAAGACTTTTCCAAATGCCTCTTAAAAATAATTACCTTGGTAATTTCAAGGTTTAGATATAAAATTTAGGATAATTACTGGTCTTTTTAAATGCAGCATTTGATCAGTAAATTATTAGCTGCCAGGGACAAAAGCAGTCATTTGTGATTCTATGAACCAAAGAAGTTACCATTACACTACATTTTTTTAAACTACAGAAGCCAGGTACAGTGGCTCATGTCTGTAATCCCAGCACTTTGGGAGGCCAAGGCAGGTGGATCACCTGAAGGAGTTCGAGACTAGCCTGGCCAACATGGTCAAACTCCATCTCTACTAAAAATACAGAAATGAGTTGGGCATGGTGGTGCACACCTGTAATCCCAGCTACTTGGGAGACTGAGGCAGGAGAATTGCTTGAACCCAGAAGGTAGAGGTTGCAGTGAACCGAGATTGCTCCACTGCACTCCAGCCTTGGTGACAAAAGCGAACTCCGGCGCAAAACAAAAACAAATAAAACTACATATACATTTTGTAATGTATAAAGTTATTTTGGTACTCTAAAATTAGTTGATACTATTTTATTACAAAGACCTTGCCTTTTAAAGAGGAAGCTGTTATTAGGAAAGAAAGGTGATAATTAATAAGCAAATGATTAAAGTAGAAATATTAACTTTATGTGAGGTTATTGTAAAGAAAAGAAAATTTTGAAGTTTAAATTTAGTAGTAGCAACAGATCTGCAATGTAAAGTCTAATAACTATTGTAGAAAAATAATCCTCTGAGGTTTTTCTTTCTCCAGATACAATTTTTTTATCATCTTATATCCTGTCGGAGTTGCTGGGGAACTTCTTACAATATATGCCGCCTTGCCGTATGTGAAGAAAACGGGAATGTTTTCAATAAGACTCCCTAACAAATACAATGTCTCTTTTGACTACTATTATTTTCTCCTTATAACTATGGCCTCATATATACCATGTAAGTATATACTTGTTAGTACTTTGATTTGACATAGAATGTGGAAATTTTTGGAAGGAGAGCATAATAAGCAAGGGGAAGTAATTAGAAATAATTGCTTACAAATACATTAAAACTTCAGTTTAATCCCATATTTACTGATAATTTGGGAAAACTGAAGGAAGAGTGAGACAGAAGATATTACACTAGCTATGAGAATAAAGGCAAGCAGGCCAGGCACGGTGGCTCACACCTATAATTCTGGCACTTTGGGAGGCTGAGATGGGCAGATCACTTGAGGTCAGGAGTTCGAGACCAGCCTGACCAACATGGTGAAACACCGTCTCTACTAAAAACACGAAAATTAGCCAGGCGTGGTGGCACAAGCCTGTAATCCCAGCTACTAAGGAGGCTGAAGTAGGAGAATCACTTGAAACCGGAAGGTGGAGGTTGTAGTGAGCTGAGATCGTGCCACTGAACTCCAGCCTGGGCGACAGAGCGAGACTCCGTCTCAAAATAAATAAATAAGGCAAGTAAGTTAATGCATGGATGATAGCTGTCTCAAAATCATTTAAACATCAGCTTAGTATGATGTTTTTTAAAGAAAGATAAAAATAAATCATGTTTAAAGCATTAGTGTACTTTTTACAAGCATTTAGAATCGTATGTCTGAGTATAAACAATCTATCCAAGAAAATTTCAGATCAGTTTTACCTATTCATTAAGCATATACTTGGAAAAATCATCTAGGAGTAGGTTTGAGTCTTATTTGTGTTTCTCTGTGTACTTGAAAACAATACAGCCACTTTTCTTAAAGGATTTTGAATAACTCAGCCTCTTCACTACATTTATTATCACCTTTCAGTAGTTACAATGAATTGGCGAGGCTTTACTCCATTTAAGTGCTAATAGTGAGGCCGGGCTCAATGGCTCACTCCTGTAATCCCAGCACTTTGGAGGCTAAGGCAGGTGGATCACCTGAGGTCAGGAGTTCGAGACCAGCCTGACCAATATGGCAAAACTCCATCTCTACTAAAAATAGAAAAACTAGCTGGGCATGGTAGCGGGTGCTGGTAATCCCAGCTACTCAGGAGGCTGAGGCAGAAGAATCACTTGAACCCAAGAGTCAGAGGTTGCAGTGAGCTGAGATAGCATGATTACATTCCAACCTGGGCCATAAGAGCAAAACTCTGTCAAAAAAAAAAAAAAAAAAAAAGCTGGCCGGACGCTGTGGCTCACGCCTATAATCCCAGCACTTTGGGAGGCCGAGGAGGGTGGATCACGAGGTAAAGAGATCGAGACCATCCTGGTCAACAAGGTGAAACCCCGTCTCTACTAAAAATACCAAAATTAGCTGGGCATGGTGGTGCGTGCCTGTAGTCCCAGCTACTTGGGAGGCTGAGGCAGGAGAATTGCCTGAACCCAGAAAGCGGAGGTTGCGGTGAGCCAAGATCATGCCATTGCACTCCAGCCTGGGTAACAGAGCGAAACTCTGTCTCAAAAAAAAAAAAATGCTAACAGTGATATATTTTTAGGTCAAATATTGATAGCTCTAAAATCTACACTGATGTGATATAAACTATTTCACCTAAAGGAGATGAACATAAAACTTGGCTAGCCTTTTGAGGTATCCAACTTTTTTTGTTTTTTTGAGACGGAGTCTTGTTCTTTTGCCCAGGCTGGAGTGCAGTGGTGTGATCTCGGTTTACTGCAATCTCCGCCTTCTGGGTTCATGGGATTACAGGCACCTGCCACAATGCCCACCTAATTCTTATGTTTTTAGTAGAGATGAGGGTTTCACCATATTGGCCAGGCTGGTCTCAAACTCCTGACCTCAAGGGATGTGCCCACTTTGGCCTCCCAAAGTGCTGGGATTACAGGTGTGAGCCACCGCCCCTGGCCAATGCCTTTAACTTGCATCTTTCCAAAAGTCAGAATTTACTTAGTGGTGAAAGATGTGTTTTCCCCTCATCTTCTACCATTTCAACCCAATTCTGTATCTGATTTTCTATCTGGGCCAGTTCAAGAGAGCTAAGGAGGGGAAGCCTACTCTCTTGGTCCACATCCCTCACTTTTCCCAGTGGTTGGTAGCATGCCTTGAGCAGAACCAGAGCTTGCTGAGGTGTCTGACAGTTACAGGTTCAAGCAGTGGGTTATTCTCTTCCTCATGGCCTTCGAGGCATCTCCATGGAAACAGAGGACCTGAAGCACCTTTTCCAGGTGTCCTGGGAGATGTAGACTCTGGCCTGTACAAATAGCAGCTTCCCGGTTCACCATGCTGCCAGCTGCCGAGTCCCACTGGCCAGAAGATCACTCGGCCTGGGACATGTTTTTCACTGCATTCTTTTTTTTGCAATTCCCTCCTCCCCCTGCATTCTTGATGTTAGTAGTAGATCGATTAATTTTTCTTCGCTTATTAAATCCTTTGCTAATTAAAAGTACTTTTTGAGGACTTATTACTCAAAAGTAGCAGTATAATTTCTCATTTACATTAAGATGAAAGAGGTTAAGTGAGTTGCTTAAAAATCACTGGCTGGCAGCCGGGCATGGTGGCTCACACCTGTAATCCCGGCACTTTGGGAGGCCAAGGTGGGTAGATCACTTGAGGTCAGGAGTTCAAGACCAGCCTGGCCAACATGGTGAAACCCTGTCTCCACTACAAATACAAAAATTAGCCAGACATGGTAGTGGGCACCTGTAGTCCCAGCTACTTGGGAGGCCGATGCAGGAGAATCACTTAAACCGGGAGGCAGAGGTTGCAGTGAGCCGAGATTGTGCCTCTGCACTCCAACCTCAGCGACAAGAGGGAGACGCCATCTCAAAAAAAAAAAAAAAAAAAAAAAAACCACTAGCTGGTGAATATAGTAAATAAAGCCAGGGTTTGAACTCAAGCCCATACCTTTTGTTCAGCTACTCAGAATTTTATTAAAGTATTTAAAATAATTGGTCAGTGAGTTTAAGTAATTATGACCTGAATCAATTTAGGCCCCTAGGTATATGTAATGTAATGGTTACCTTTCTGAAGTTAGGAAGTACCTAAATAAAAAGAAATAAAACCTATTGTGCATTTTCGCTCTGTCTGAGCTAAGTTCTACAAAGAAATTTTTACCCATAGTTGCCTAAGCAAGATATTCAAAGCTTGTTTTGTGATAAGGTTCACTGGTTTGATTATTCTCATCATTATATTCAGAAATATTTTTACACTGGTATTGTTTATAGCTGATTTTAATTTGTTTATCCACCAACATTTATACTGTGATTTGAAACACTGGTTCAAATTGGTTCAAAATATTCTTCAAATTTGACTGAGCAGATGAAAATCTGTCCAACTGACCTAATAACATATATTCATGTGTTTATTACATAATAGACTAAATACCCTTATACCCAGCCAGGAAGAGCATCTGCTTTAGGCCCCATTTAGAGGACCTTGTAGCCCCTCACTGTCACTCCACACAGCACCCCACTGCCTTTTTTCTGTTTTTGAGATAGAGTCTTGCTCTGTTCCCCAGGCTGGACTGCAGTGGTGCAATCTTGGCTCACTGCAACCTCTGCCTCCCAGGTTCAAGGAATTCTGCCTCAGCCTCCTGAGTAGCTGGGACTATAGGCACGTGCCACCATGCCTGGCTAGTTTTTTGTATTTTTAGTAGAGACGGGGTTTCACTGTGTTAGCCAGGGTGGTCTCAATCTCCTGAGCTCGTGATCTGCCCACCTTGGCCTCCCAAAGTGCTGGGATTGCAGACATGAGTCACCGCACCCGGCCACCCCTGAGACAATGGAATTTGCTATCCAGATGGCAATCAGCTTGCCTCTGGGGCCCTAACTAGGCTTCTTCCTTGATCCATTGTCCTGAGGGTTAACCATGTCACAGTATATGCACCCCTGAGTAAACAGGGGGTAGTTATTTGTGAGAAAGTATGAGTGGATGAAGCTTAGATGTATGCACCAGGGTCTCTACACACATGTGCAGGAGACTCCTTGCAGTACAGGATACAGCCAAGAGAATGGAGAAGAGGAAGTTGGGTGGACCAGTTTTCCCTGTGCTGGAATGTTCGGCATAGCATTCCAGAGAGTTCAGAATTCTAAATTCAAACATGGTCTTCCGTGTCATTATGAAGGGATTTTTTAAAAAAGGATTGTTAAAAAACAAGCAAAAGTAGGCCAGGTGCAGTGCTCATGCCTGTAATCCCAGCACTTTGGGAAGCCAAGGAAGGCAGATCACTTGAGGCCAGGAGTTCAAGACCAGCCTGACCGACATGGTGAAACTCCATCTCTACTAAAAATACAAAAATTAGCTGGGCGTGGTAGCATATGCCTGTAATCCCAGCTACTCGGGAGATTGAGGCAGGAGAATCGCTTGAAACCAGAAGCAGAGGTTGCAGTGAGCTGACATTATGCCACTGCACTCTATCCTGGGCAATAGCACAAGAGTCTGTCTCAGAAAAAAAAAAAAAAAGCAAAAATAAAAACAAAACCCCAACAGTTACAGCATTATAATATTTAGACCTGTGGTATGTAGCCTCCATTTGCATTCTTTTTTATTTGAGTCAGAGTTTCGCTCTTGTTGCCCAGACTGGAGTGCAATGGTGTGATCTTGGCTTACCACAACCTCCACCTCCCATGTTCAAGTGATTCTCCTGCCTCAGCCTCCTGAGTAGCTGGGATTACAGGCATGCACCACCATGCCCAGCTGATTTTTCGTATTTTTAGTAGAGACGGGGTTTCTCCATGTTTAGTCAGGCTGGACTTGAACTCCCAACCTCAGGTGATGCGCCCACCACGGCCTCCCAAAGTGCTGGGATTACAGGAGTGAGCCACTGTACCCTACCCATTTGCACTCCTACACTCCTGAGCTCTGTAAGTATCCAGGGAACAGCAGTGGTATGGAATGTATTTACTCTCTAACATTGCCATATTTAACAAGTTTCAAGTATAAATGATTTTAAAGCATTTTCTTTGTTTTCTTTTTCAATGAAGTGTTTCCACAACTCTATTTTCATATGTTACGTCAAAGAAGAAAGGTGCTTCATGGAGAGGTGATTGTAGAAAAGGATGATTAAATGATCCCTGCAAACAAGGTGCTTTTTCCAGAATAACCAGGATTACTTGAGTCCAAGTTTTAAGAACAAGAATAAACAACTTTGTGAAATATCATGGATTGTATGGTTTCTTAAAATGTAACTTGAGACGTGGTATTTGCCAATGTTTGTGTTCCTCTTATGCCAGATCTAATTTTTACAAGAACTGTGCAAATATCAATAACTCTTGGGTAGGTGCTGATTACTAACAAAATAATTAGGTGTATTACCTGAGGGAAAAAAAACTTTTACTAATTTTTTTTAAAACATGCTCAAAGCTTTTTAAATCAATATTTAGAAATTAGTTTAATGATTTACTATTATATCTGCCAGTGATATTTATAAATGAAAGTAAATGCAAATTTGTTAACAACTTGTTAATAATGTGTTGGTGTTTTTGAACCCACAATCTACTTTTTCAGGAAACAAGGCAGTGTTATGATTAATAACAATTTTTGGATGCGTGGATATAATTTGCTAAAATAAGACTTTTGATGTAGATAAAATAGCAGCGTAAAAACACATATTCAAGTAGATGTCACAGTTGGAAAATATTCCTTGGAAATATTTCTAGGCAGTTGAAACTATTTATACTGCTAAAAAAGCCTATTTTTATTTAAATTAGCCACTTAAAGACAAGCTTTTCAACCATGAAGATTTTAAGAGGTTAGGAAGAGTATAAATATTTGCCCCACTGTTAAAAAAGTAACAGGACATCTGATTACAATGTCGTATTCAGGCTGGGAGTGGTGGCTCACACCTGTAATCCCAGCACCTGGGAAGGCTGAGGCAGGAGGATCATTTGAGCTCAGGAGTTCAAGACCAGCAACACAGCAAGACCCCATCTCTTAAAAATATATATATACAAAAAAAATTAACCAGGCATGGTGACACATGACTGTAGTTCCAGCTACTTGGGAGGCTGAGGTGGGAGGATCACTTGAGCCCAGGAATTCCAGGTTATAGTAAGCTATGATGGTACAACTGCACTTAAGCCTGGGTGACAGCAAGACCCTGTCTCTGAAAAATAGTGATGATGATGATGATAATAATGATGAGGCTGTACTCAGAACTCTGGTTGAGAAAATCTTCTCTATACTTTGGAATCATCTTGTAACAATTGTTAGGATAATCCACTTGTGGTACTTAGGTAACTAAACATTTTGGGGTATGATCTAAAAACAGACTTATCTCATTCTGAATTCCACTGAGCAGCAAAATGTCTTGTAATTAAGTTCCTGTCCTTGTATTTAATAAAAAAGATACACCAGAGAATACTTTAATGCCTTAATTTCTAAATAGGGCTTTTAAAAAATGTCCCTCTTTTATTCAGAAATGTTGATATACTACCCAGTTTTTGAGAAAATATTAAATATGTGACTTTAAAAGAAAAGGAACTTTTTTTTTGCCCAATAGATATGTAGTTCTAATTTTGGCTTTAAATGTTCTGTATTGTTTCCATTTAACAATCAACATATAACATTACACTTTTAAAAATCACTTGATTTTGTGGTGGTAACCTCCTTTACAGATATTTTTCACAAAGAGATTTGTAGTTTAGAATATTGTTGCAAATGTTTACTTTCTAACTTGGTTTTTCAAAGGTGCTATTTCTTTTATTACATTACATTGTAATGTTTCCTCTGCAGCTTAATGTTTCATTGAGCAATATGGATTAGGTTACTAGTTCTCAAAAGTCCTAATACTCATTCTGCTCTTACTCTATTTGATCAGTTTCGTCTTGGATTTTTATATGGAAGAAACTGTCAGGGAGTCTTTACCTCTGGTAACATAGTATAAGAAATTCACATATTTATTTTATTAAATGCCTCTCTTGTGAAAAATATTTAAATCATATTTCAAAAATTTGCATTAATTCAACTGGCACTGCCTACAAGTAGCTATAATATTCCTTTTCTTATGTTGTAGAATATCTTGAAGTAGGAATTGTGAATAACTAATAAAATGAAAACCCATTAAACTATTTTGTGATCCTTTAATATATGCAAAGTACACTTAAACTTTAGATTTTATCTTCAATATTCAACCAATTCTAAATGGTTATTTGTTTAGAAAATAAAGTGCTAAGCAGTAGTTTGATTTTAAGAGGAAAAAATATTTGAAATTCCCTTATACTTTGGTTGACAAAAAAGAGTCAAACCCTGTAAAATATTTGAAGAGATTTATTCTGAGCCAAATATAAATGACCATGGCCCATGACACAGCCCTCAGGAGGACCTGAGAACATGTACCCAAGGTGGCTGGGGTGCAGGTTGGTTTTATACATTTTAGGGAGGCATGAAACATCAGTCAAATACATTTAAGAAAATACATTGGTTTGGTCTAGAAAGGGAGGACAACTTTGGGGGTTGGGGATTCCAGCTTATAAGTAGATGTTAGAAGTAAAAGTTTGAAGTTGCAAAGAAAACAAGCCCTCAAAGGAGTTCTCAGCAAGGCAATTTTACTTACGCATAAGGGTGCCACCCGTGAACCTGCTCGCCACAAGAGCACCATGAACAAAGGAGAGGGGGACTTTTTATCCCTAATGCATTAGGCTTCGACCATGTGTCCAGTCTCCATTGGCTGGAGCTGGACCTCACAGTCTAAGCTAAACCCCAATTGGCTGAGCTTAAAACTATCCTATATTGGTAAAGACAATGGAGAGCAAAGGGAGGGAGGAAGACTCTTGCTAAAGAGCTAGGAAAGCAATAACATGTCTAAATAAGGAAAGCAGTATATGCTATAAGTTAAGATATGCCTGGGCATGTCTAGGCACACCCTGGCAGGTTAGGGAATCAGTGGGTTAGGACTTTTAAAATTCAAAGAACAGGCAGACAGGGTATGCTTTATTTGAGGAAGAACTTGAGTTTATCTATCAGTAGATTTAAAAATTTTCTGATTGACAATTGGTTGAGTTTATCCAAAGACCTGGGATCAACAGAAAGGAATGTCTGGGTTGTTATAAGAGGTTGTGGAGACTCAGGAGGTTGAGACCAGACTGGCCAACACAGTGAAACCCCATCTCTACTAAAAATGCAAAAGTTATCCAGGAATGGTGGCATACCCCTGTAATCCCAGCTACTCGGGAGGCTGAGGTGGGAGAATTTCTTGAATGTAGGAGGCAGAGGTTTCAACAAGCTGAGAATGCACCACTGCACTCTAGCCTGGGCAACAGAGTGAGACCCCATCCCCCCCAAAAAAAAGGTTGTGGGGACCAAAGTTTTATCATGCACATGAAGCCTCCAGGTCACAGGCTTCAGAGAGAATGGTTGTAAAATGTTTCGTATCAGACTTAAAATCTGTGTTGATGTTAACGCTGGAGGTGTATAATCAAGCATGTCTCATTCCTACTTCCTGTCATGGCCTGAACCAGTCTCTCAGGTCAAAAGATCCCTAGCAGGAGAGATCCAAAATGGCCAATTAGCAGCAGCTCAGGATTATAGCTCCTGGTGAAAGCGCAGAGAATGAGTGGATGCCACACTTCCAGATGAATTTTTGTTGCCCATGGACCAGGAGATTCCCGGCAGAGGAGCCCCACGGGTCACCAGCATGACTCTTTTAGCCAGTGCAGCTATTTTGCTGGTGCCCCGGCACAGCGGTTCTCAGTGCGGAGTATACGGGACTGGGTGCCCTCCAAACGTCTTTTAGTTGGCGTTTGGAGCTCCGGGAAGGCAGAGTCACCCATTCAGCTGACTGAAGGGGCGACTGAAGTGGGGAGCCAGACCGGGAGACTCCCGGGCAGAGGAGTGCCATGAATCTCAATGCCGCTGGTACAGTGGGTTGCTGCAGGGGAAATTACACAGATTCAGGCGACTTTTTAGTGGGCAACTGGAATACCTGGGAGAGAGTTGACCATTCAACTAAAAAAAAAAGAAGTACAAGCTCTTAGACAGGGAGCCAGGTGATGGGGCTCGGCTGGTCCCACCCCCACAAAAAAACAACAATTGGAAGCACTGAAGATTGAGAGTTTCACAGCAAGCACAGATGAACCCAGGAAGGTCCAGCTCTGTGGGGGAGGGGCGTCCACCAAAGGAAAACTAAGAAACAGAAAAAAAACATCATCACCAACAAGCTGGACGTCCACTCAGAGACCCAATTTGAATGTCAGCAATTACAAAGACAACAGGTGGATAAATCCACAAAGATGGGGAGAAACCAGCACAAAAAGGCTGAAAACACCCGAAATCAGAATGTCTCTCCTCCTACAGGGGATTGCAGCTCCTCGTCAGCAACGGAACAAGGTCTGATGGAGAATGAATGTGATGAATTGACAGAATCAGGCTTCAGAAGGTGGATAATAAGAAACTTCTGTGAGCTAAAAGAACATGTTCTAACCCAATGCAAAGAAACTAAGAACATTGAAAAAAGGTTTGACGAAATGCTAATGAGAATAGACTATTTAGAGAGGAATATAAGTGAATTAATGGAGCTGAAAAACACAATATAAGAACTTTTCAAAGTATGCACATGTTTTAACATTAGAATTGATCAAGCAGAAGAAAGGATATCAGAGGTCGAAGACCAACTTAATGAAATAACGAGAAGACAAGGTTAGAGAAAAATGGGTAACAAGGAATGAGCAAAGTCTCCAAGAAATATGGGACTATGTGAAAAGACGTACTCTACGTTTGGTAGGTGTACCTGAATGTGACGAAGAGAATGAATCCAAGCTGGAAAATATTCTTCAGGATATTATCTAGGAAAACTTTCCCAACTTAGCAAGGCAGGACAATATTCAACTCCAGGTAATACAGAGAACACCACAAAGATATTCCTCAAGAAGCGCAACCCCAAGGCACATAATCGTCAGATTCACCAGGGTTGAAATGAAGGAGAAAATGCTAAGGGCAGCCAGAGAGAAAGGTCAGGTTACCCACAAAGGGAAGCTTATCAGACTCATACCAGATCTCTCAGCAGAAACCCTACAAGCCAGAAGAGAGTGGGGGCCAATATTCAACATCCTTAAAGAAAAGAACTTTCAACCCAGAATTTCATATCCAGCCAAACTAAGCTTCATAAGTGAAGGAAAAATAAAATTTTTCGTGAACAAGCAAGTACTCAGAGATTTCATCACCACCAGGCCTGCTTTGCAAAAGCTTCTGAAAGAAGCATTACACATAGAAAGGAACAACCAGTATTGGACATTCCAAAAACATACCAAAAGGTAAAGAGCATCATCATAATGAAGAATTTACATCAAGTAATGGGCAAAACAACCAGCTAGCATTAAATGGCAGTATTAAACATATATCAATCCTAAATTTAAATGGACTAAATGACCCAATCAAAAGACACAGACAGGTGAATTGGATAAAAAGCTAAAACCCATTGGTATCCTGTATCCAGACCCATCTCACATGCAAGGATACAAAAGACTCAAAACAAAAGGATGGAGGAAGATTTACTAACCAAATGGAGAAAGAGAGAGAGAGAGAAAAAAAAAAAGCAGGAGTTGCAATTCTCATCTCTGATAAAATAGACTTTAAAGCAACAAAGACCAAAAGAGACAAAGAAGGACATTACATAATAGTAAAAGAATCAATGTAACAAGAAGAGCTAATGATCCTAAATATATATGTACCCAACACAGGAGCACCCAGATACATAAGGCAAGTTCTTAATGACTTACAAAGAGATTTAGACTCCCACACAATAATCGTGGGAGACTTTAACACTATATTGTCAATATTAGACAGATCAATGAGACAGAAAATTAACAAGGATATCCAAGACTTGAACTCAGACCTGGAATAAGTAAATTTAATAAACATTTACAGAACTCTCCACCCCAAATCCACAAAACATACATTTTTCTCATTATCACATTACACCTATTCTAAAAGTGACCACATAATTGGAAGTAAATCACTCCTCAGCAATTGCATAGCATTTCACAGGTTTAAATGAAATTTTGGTTGGCTGCTTGTTTGTTATCTTCCTCCCTTATTCCTTCCTGTCTTCACTGTTAAGCACATTTATTGGCATAAAAGAGGTTTTTAATATCCATTTTTAGACTGCATTCTAGCCTGGGCAATAGAGCAAGATTCCCATTCTCTCTCCCTCTTTCTCTTCCTCTTTCTTTCTCTCTTTCATTCTTTTTTTCTTTATTCTTTTCTTTCTTTTTCTTCCTCTTTCTTTAAAAAAAAGATTTCTCTTTTAAAGTTCAAAAACTACTGTTGTAAAGTAATACCCATCTCACATTCTTCTCTCTTCTGTTTTCTTTTTCATCATATTGCTGTCTTTCCCTCCTTTTGTTTCTCTGCTTCTTTTTCATTTTTCCTATTTGCAACTACACTTCCTTCTAATAAAAAAAGAAGAAAAGAAAAAAAGAGCCCTAGCTGAGGAGGAATGGAACTGAGCCCATTTAGATGAACGGGGGCGGGAGGACTTAGAATTTGGCTTATACTGTTTTCTGTGACTGCATCTTCTTTTGAGCTTCTCCATAAATCACCGTAACTTTCAATAGGCAACTCAGGGCTTTCAATAGGCAAGTCAGGGCTTGTAACAGATAGAACTGTAGAATGCAGTCCTATAGACTTTGGCATTTGAAACACAGATCCAGAAATTTTGATACTAGCAACTTTCATTTATACTTGGTGCCAATTCCTTTATATTCTGTTTTCTATTTTCATAGCTTTATAGCTTGCTAGATTACACAATATGCAAGTTTTCGAAAATATTTTTCAAGATGTTAATTTGATATGAATACAGCAACATCCTTGATAGTTTTAGCCTTTTAAAGAAGCATGCAAAAAATATAGCAAAGTCATTTTCCCCAAGAGTTTTTGTTGCTTGACATCTGTTGATTTTCAGAAGCATTATTTTCCTATCTTTAGATGTTTAAGCATCTAATTATTATGCTGCTATCTCATAGTTTCTAGTGATATATTCAAATGATCTAAATTTTGCAATAATCCCTTTTCCTCCCCACAGGTATGTATCTCAGGCCTACTGCTTGTCAGGTCCTGTTGTAGGGAATTAACATCTTCCTCATATCTTACCTTTATCTCCCCTACATAGTAAAGCTTTGGCAAAATTACTGGGTTAGATTGATTAGTAAATCATACTGCAAAATAATTGTCTGTACTTTAACAAAATACTGTGTTGGTAATCTGATGTGATGGGTTCTTTGTTAATTACATGTGTATAAACATATTAGGGTACCACTAAATAGACAGAATTCTGGCTTAAAACGACTTCATAACAAAGTTAATATTAGTTATAGACGATGAGACTGATACAATAGATCATTAAGAGATCTTTGAAGGAAGAAATAACTGTAAAAGACAACATTTAAAATACTTTTCAGGCCGGACACAGTGGCTCACGCCTATAACCCCAGCACTTTGGGAGGTCAAGGCGGGCGGATCACGAGGTCAGGAGATCGAGACCATCCTGGCCAACATGGTGAAACCCCGACTCTACTAAAAAATACAAAAATTAGCTGGGCATGGTGGCGCATGCCTGTAGTCCCAGCTAATTTGGGAGGCTGAGGCAGGAGAATTGCTTGAACCCAGGAGGTGGAGGTTGCAGTGAGTTGAGATCCTGTCACAGCACTCCAGCCTGGTATCTGGCAACAGAGCAAGATTCTGTCTAAAAAATAAATAAATAAATAAAATACTTTTCATATGCCTATGGGAAGCATAGAGGTACTTTCCTTTCACATACATTTAGATTTGGATTAAACATATAACTGATAGAATAAAAAATAAGCAATGCAGTTTTGTAATTTCTAGTAGGAAGGCACTGAATAGAACTTAAAATTCAATTTGTTTATAGTTTTAGTCTAAACTTACAAAAGATTTAAATAGACATAGATATCTCCTTGAGATATGAAGCTTAAAAGTATACTGTAAACATTTTGGATTTTTTTAAATGTTCTGTTATAGCTTTTAAAATATATTGGTTGCCAGGCGTGGTGGCTCATGCCTGTAATCTCAGCATTTTGGGAGGCTGAGGCAGGCGGATCACCTGAGGTCGGGAGTTCAAGACCAGCCTGACCAACATGGAGAAATCCCATCTCTACTAAAAATACAAAATTAGTCGGGCGTAGTGGCACGTGCCTGTAATCCCAGCTACTCGGAAAGCTGTGGCAGGAGAATCACTTGAACTTGGGAGGCGGAGGTTGCGGTGAGCTGAGATCACACCATTGCCTTCCAGCCTGGGCTACAAGAATGAAACTTCATCTCAAATAAATAAAATTTAAAATATATATATGGGTCATTTTTTATTTTAAAATAATTTTAAAGTTACAGGAAAGTTGTTAAGAATAGTAGAAAAAGCACCTCTAAACCCTTCACTTGAATTCCCCAGCTGTTAACATTTTGTCCTACTTGCTGTAGTTTTCTCTCTTCATAATATTTTGTGAATCATTTGAGAATAAGTTGAAATATTAACCCCTAATTTCGTTAGTGCATATTTCTCAAGAACAAGGACATCCTCCTACCTTGCCACTGTACCATAGCTTAAATCAGGAAATCAACATTGATACTGCTATTAGAAAAACTTCAGCCGAATTAAATTTAAATGAGTTTAATTAAGCAAGGAGTGATTCGTGAATCAGGCAGCCCCCAGAATCAGCAGATTCAGAAAGACTCCAGGGATGCCCTGTGGTCAGAACAAATTTATAGACAAAAAAAGGGAAGTGACATACAGAAATCGGCAGTGAAGCACAGAAACAGCTGGATTGGTTACACATTGGCATCTATCATATCTGAAAACAGTTTTGAACACCTAGCAGTCTGTGAGTGGTTGAAGTATGTCCCCTGGGATTGGCCAAGACACAGCTATTGTTACAGGTGCATACTTTTAGTTAGGTTATCAATCTTGTCTGCCTATTAAGTTAGGTTACTGTTCGTCCACAGGTCTCAAATGTAGAAGTACAGACTGCTTCTCAGGCCTTATTTAGTTTAACAATACAATACCTTTATCTAATTGGTAGACCTTATTCCAGTCTCATCGGCATGTATGTATGCAGCACATGTATATTCTGGGTTAAGATCCAATCCAGGGTTAGGAATTACATTTGGTTATCATCTCTTTTAGTCTAGAGTGGTTCCTTCGTTTTTCTTTCCTGACTTGCACATTTTCTACAGCACAGGATCGTTGTTTTATAGACAGTCCCGCCATTTACTTTGTTTGATGTTTCCTCATGATTAGATTTAATTACGTACCTTTGGGCAGGAATATTTGTTCCATTTTCTGGTGATTTAAGTTTGATGTCTCAGGGCTTTTGTTTCTTAAAGTTTTGGTTGCACATAGGTATTTTAATAATAAAAGGAGTTCTAATTCATAGTGGTTTGTGAAACATGGCATTAAGTTTTATTTATTTATTTATTTGTTTGAGACAGAATTTTGCTCTTGTTGCCCAGGCTGGAGTGCAGTGATGTGATTTTGGCTCACTACAGCCTCTGCCTCCCAATTCAAGCAATTCTTCCGTCTCAGCCTACTGAGTAGCTGGGATTACATGCATGTGCCTCCATGCCTGGCTAATTTTGTAGTTTTATAGAGACGGGGTTTCACTATGTTGGTCAGGCTGGTCTCGAGCTCCTGACCTCACGTGATCTACCCACCTTGGCCTCCCGAAGTGCTGGGATTATAGGCATGAGCCACTGAGTCGGGCCTGGATTTTTAAAACCAGATTAATATGCCTGTGATTGCATACATGAAGATTTTTAAGTGCTTAAAAAGCACTAAATTCTTAATACGTATGCAATTTCCAGGCATATTATTAACCCAATCTTTATATTGACATTTATGTCCCTAGATTATACCTTAGAAAATTCTATAATTAATTTACTTTCATTTTGCTCAAAAGTTTTTAACTGCGGCATTCTGTTCCACATTACCTTATATTCTTACCATCTTCTCCTGCTTTGCTAAAATTATATATAATGCAAAATTGAGACTGCTGTAAAAATACATTTTATTTCTTGACTTACCATGCCTTACACATTTAAATGCAGTTTGTACAATTTGAAAATTAACAATTATTCTTAAATTCAGTTAACATTTGTGGTTTAACTTTGAGGATAATAACTTTAGAAAAATGGCTTTCAGATCAAATCATTTATGAGGCATCTGAGAACTTCAGAGTTATTTCTTTAGAGATTTTGCATCAGCAGCTGTAGGGCCAAGAAATCTGAATTTTTTAGCAAGGAGCTAGACACTTCTGGTGTAAGCAGCTTAGTTATCCCATCAGCCTTTGAGAAACACTGCACTAGAGAAAAGCCAGGTGCGGTGGCTCATGCTTATATTCCCAGCACTTTAGGAAGCCAAGGTGGGTGGATCACTTGAGGTCAGGAGTTGAAGACCAGCCTGGCCAACATGGTGGAACCCCATCTCTACTAAAAATACAAAAACTAGCTGGGTGTGGTGGCGGATGCCTGTACTCCCAGCTACTTGGGAGGCTGAGGCAGGAGAATCACTTGAACCTGGGAAGTGGAGGTTGCAGTGAGCCAAAATCACGCCACTGTACTCACAGTTTGGCAAGAGCAAAACTGTGTCTCAAAAAAGAAAAGAAAAGAAAAATGAGAAGAAAGAAATATCAAAAGGGGTGAAGAGGTGGGGAATGACTTCTAACAAATGCCATATTCAATGTACCCAACAGAACTGAAAGAAAAAGAAATTAGTCAATCCTCAGTGTTTCTTATCAAAACGAATGCTGTAGTTTTAAGTTTATAAAAATGAAAAATGGTATTTTCATAGTCTGACAGGAAGACATTTTTGGCACATATTATTTTATAGCCATACAATGTATCTGACTTAAGTGTGTAGCTCGGAATAAGGAACAATAGTAAAATCCAGTCAGGTTTTTTTGTTGTATTGAATTTGACGACATGATATAAAAGATATCATTACAACTACAAAGTATGCTAAAAGATGTGTGAGCCACCATACCTGGTCTAAAAAAAATTGTTTTATAGTAGTAATGTTGTTACTTAAATAGAACTTCTGGTGTCTTATTTTTTTGTTAATAAGCCCTCCACACACACACACACACACACACACACGCACATACACATCCCCTTTCTTGGGGAGGATCATACTCAAGATTGTGGGAAATGCATATGTGTCTATTTTTGAGAAATATGCATGACAGAAAATAATTATAATTTGCCTGAATGATTTTTAATTTAATCATAAGTTGACTAAAATAGCTTTGTGGCTAAATGAATGTGTTCAGAAGCTGATTTTATTGAGTTAAACTTTTGCTGAACTTTATTAAAACCTTTACAACAGAGATTAATCTTGAGAACTGAGGAAATGGAAAGGTTAATTTACATTAAGTGTACTCGAGAAGAAAAAAATGAATTTAAAACAGTGTTTAGCTTCAAGTATGTAATTTTTATGCATCAAATATTCAGTTTCTTCAAAGTTACAACTTTATTTGTAACTTGGGTGCATAAACATTTTCTCCAAAATCTGGTATTACCTTTTTGCTTCAATTCCAAAATCAACATATGTGAGAATTTTATATAGAAACTTTATTTATAGCACTAAAAATGTATTACCCACTACACTCTGGCCTGGGTAATAGAGTGAGACCCTGTCTCTAAAAGAAAAAAAAAGTATTATATCTTATGAAAACTGAAATTTCAAAATTTCAGAATAGATTTTTTTGAAGTAGAGTTAATACTGTCTGTTAGTTTGCATTGATAACGAAGAAAAAAATACTGTCTGTTATTAGTAAGTTGTATGAAATAACAATGACAGGTAGCAAAAGTTAGGTGTGAAAAGGTAAAAAAGCTAGTAAAAAGGTCTTTTAGAACATGATTTTAGTTTGGCGTGGTGGCTAACGCCTGTAATCCCAATAATTTGGGAGGCCGAGGTAGGCAGATCATGAAGTCAGGAGTTCAAGACCAGCCTGACCAACATGGTGAAACCCCGTCTCTACCAAAAACACAAAAATTAGCTGGGCGTGGTGGCATGTGTCTATAATCCCTGCTACTGAGAAGGCTGAGGCAAGAGAAGGGCTTGAACCTGGGAGGTGGAGGTTGCAGTGAGCTGAGATCACACCACTGCACTCCAGCCTGGGCTACAGAGCGAGACGCCATCTCAAAAAAAAAAAAGCATTGTTTTACGAAATGTTGTTTATTTTACAAGTTGTATGTTTATAGTTATGAGGCATTTTTGGCCCTAGAAAATTTCAAATTATTTAATATGCTTATGGAGTTAATATTTGCTTTGTTTTTGAAAAAGCATTTAAAAATATTTGTGTGAATTAACTTTAGATGCTTGTAAACTTTGTTTTCTTATTAAAAACTGTATTTTGAGTTGGATAAACATTAAAAGAGAAAAAGAAACCTTTATTGCATATATTTTAAAGTTTAAGGAATTAAGGCTGAGCTGTTTTAGTACCAATTATAATCCTGTAGTAAATGAAATGGATTTGTTTAAAGCTATCAATATTTTCTTAGGGGCAAAATGGACTTACTATGTATTTTTGGCAAATACTAACAAAAGTTATACACAATACCTTAGGGCATTATTGTTATTAGATTCTCATGACAGGTCTTCACAGATTCTCATTAGTCCCATTCAGTGGTGGAATGGTGACATGTCATGGTTAAGGGCTAAGGCCTGGGAGTGAAACTTGCCTTCGATTTGGAAAAAAGTACTTAACTTTCTTAGGCCTCAAAGTCCTTATCTGTAAAATGGAATAAGCAGTTATCTGAAGAGCAAATGAAGTAATATCTATACATTTGTAGCACAGTAGTTGGCCAATATAAAGACCCAGTAAATGTTAGTTGTTACTAATGGCATTGCTACTTTTCATGATATTATAGCGGTTGTACCAGGTGAAGTCATACCTCATTTGTTTCTTGGGGAAAATCACTTATGGAGAATAGTTCTGGTAATATTTTCTTTGTAGTTTTTTTCTGCTTTTATCAGTTTGAAAACTGCCTATGTTTAGCTGTTTTCCTTATCTTGAATTAGAAGTAGAAGGCTACAGTTTCATTTAGTAGTAGCATAATAAAGAGGAGTTTCCTGTGGCTTAGTCTCCTTTAGGATATATACGGTATCCTGCTGGTCATGGTTTTTGACAGTGAGTATTTCAAATGAGCCAGACACTGGTGAGATATTTTCTGACCCCCTGGCAGTGCATTTGGGGCAGGCAGAGTGGGGTTTTGCTCTCCTGACATGTCCCAGGGCAGATGAGGGGGTGGTGCAGCTACTATCTCCACAACAGAAGATCTTTTAGAGAATTCCATTGTGTCAGCATATTAATAATTTTTATGTATAGTATTAATGGAAGAATATAAAAATGTTATAGCTTTCTCAAATGAGGAGCTCCTTAATCAGAATATGATGAAATAATTTTGTTCAGAAATGCTCCATTAATCTGCCATTGTTAGGAATAAGATGATTTTTCAAAAAACTTAAACTCATTATCCTAAGTCCGCTTTTTAAAAATTGAAATGTAAATCTCTTTCATCCTCAATGGTATGCAAAATATGGATTATAAATTATCTTCTATCATTTCTAATCTGAAAAAAACAGATGACCAAGTTGCTTGGAGTTGACTGAAGTCAAACGGTTCTGCTGCTGTGGTTTTGAAGGAGGCAAGTTTACTGGTTTTAATGGAAACACTGCGGCCTCTACAGGATGTTCAGAAAGGACAGAATTCAAACAACACAGAGTAACACAGGACAAAACAATGTTAGTTCCTCTTAAGTTATTCCCTTTGCCCAATACTTAGAGCATTGATAAAACTTTGCTGTCCTTTTAAACCTTTCTAGAACACCCATTCTTTCCCTTTACACACACATGTGCACACACACACGGATAAATACATGGAATTAATCTATATGTATTTTATGATTTTGCAATTTTGCTTGAACAGCATCTTGGAGATTTGTGTGTGTGTGTGTTATGTGCTTTTTCATAATATGTATTCTCTATTGATGGACATTTTGTTTAGAGTTTATAACTACATAGATACACAAAACAACCACATCATAATAAAGTGGGGATATTAGTAACATCAAGATTTGATTTTGATCTATTCATGGAAATTTATTGTGTACAAGGCCATGTATTATCTCATTTGAAAATAACAATGAAATGAGGCATATACTATATTTTATTTTATTTTTTTTGAGACGGAGTTTCGCTCCTGTTACCCAGGCTGGAGTACAATGGCGCAATCTTGGCTCACCGCAACCTCCGCCTCCTGGGTTCAAGCAATTCTCCTGCCTCAGCCTCCCAAGTAGCTGGGACTACAGGCACGCGCCACCATGCCCAGCTAATTTTTGTATTTTTAGTAGAGACGGGGTTTCACCATGTTGACCAGGATGGTCTTGATCTCTTGACCTCGTGATCCACCTGCCTCGGCCTCCCAAAGTGCTGGAATTATAGGCGTGAGCCACCGTGCCTGGCCCGGCATATACTACTTTAATAAACATTTCACCAAGGAAGTAACAGGCCCAAATATGTTGTATCTTTGTGCAGATGAATGAACTTATGAGAGATTCCTAGGTGTAAAACTGATAGATTAAGGGGAACACACATTTTAGATTCTGGTAGATGCTGCTAGTTGTACTTCTCGCCAAAAAGCAGTATCAATTTAATTCCAGCAGCCAACTATGAGAGCACATTTCCTCGTATTCTCACACTAGTGTAAATCTTTTCATTTTTTCCCAATTTGCATTTACTAATTAAAATTGATCTATTTTCATGTGCTTATTATTTGTATTTTTTAAAATCATACTTTAAATTCTGGGATACATGTGCAGAACGTGCAGGATGTTACATAGGTATACACGCACCATGGTGGTTTGCTGCACCCATCAGCCCGTCATCTACATTAGATATTTCTCCTAATGCTATCCCTCCCCTAGCCCTCCACCCCCTAACAGGCCCTAGTGTGTGATGTTCCCCTCCCTGTGTCCATGTGTTCTCACCGTTCAACACCCATTTACGAGTGAGAACATGTGGTGCTTGGTTTTCTGTGTCAGTTTGCTGAGAATGATGGTTTCCAGATTCATCCATGTCC
Organism: Callithrix jacchus; assembly: GCF_049354715.1. Classification (NCBI taxonomy): domain Eukaryota; kingdom Metazoa; phylum Chordata; class Mammalia; order Primates; family Cebidae; genus Callithrix; species Callithrix jacchus. The sequence goes on along the minus strand of NC_133508.1, from coordinate 18,408,753 downwards.
CTGCAAAGGACATGAACTCATCCTTTTTTATGGCTGCATAACATTCCATGGTGTATATGTGCCACATTTTCTTTATCCAGTCTACCACTGATGGGCATTTGGGTTGGTCCAAATCTTTGGTATTGTGAACAGTGCTGCAATAAATATATGTGTACATGTGTCCTTAAAGAATGATTTATAATACTTTGGGTATATACCCAGCAATGGGATTGCTGGGTCTAATGGTATTTCTGGTACCACATCCTTGCGGAATCACCACACTCTCTTCCACAATGGCTGAACTAGTTTACACGCCCACCAACAGTGTAAAACTGTTTATACCTATTTTTCCACATCCTCTCCAATATCTGTTGTTTCCTGACTTTGTAATGATCGTCATTCTAACTGGCATGAAGTGGTATCTCACTGTGGTTTTGCTTTGCATTTCTCTAATGACCAGTGGTGAGGAGCTTTTTTTTCATGTTTGTTGGTTGCATAACTGTCTTCTTTTGAGACGAGTCTGTTCATATCCTTCTCCCACTTTTTGATGGGATTGTTTTTTTTTTCTTGTAAATTTGTTTAAGTTCCTTGTGGATTCTGGGTATTAGCCCTTTGTCAGATGGATAGATTGCAAAAATTTTCTTCCATTCTGTAGGCTGCCTCTTTACTCTGATGCTAGTACAGCTCTTTAGTTTGATCATACCCATTTGTCAATTTTGGCTTTTATTGCCTTTGTTTTTGGTGTTTTAGTCATGAAGTCTTTGCCCATGCCTATGTCCTGAATGGTGTTGCCTAGGTTTCCTTCTAGGGTTTTTAAGGCTTTAGGTCTTACCATTGGTATTTCTCCTGTGAATTGCTCTTCCATGTTGTTTGCACAGTATTCTCTTGGATGATGAGTCTTTTCAATAATTATTTGTAAGTGCATACACATGTGTGTGCATTTTTTGTCATATGTTTCTTTCCATCAGGTGCATGTATATGGCTATCTATGACGGCTTTTGTCTTATAGCACATTTAAATTTTTGTGTACAAAATTCCAGTCTTTCCCATGATTTTATGTTTTGCTTAGAAGACCTAGGAACCTCCAAATCTTAAGTACATTTTCTTCTATTTTATTCTTTTATGGCTTGTCTAACTTTCTTTTCATTGGAAAATTTGATTGTTCATGGTGTCGGATAGATATCTAATTGTATTTTTGTCTGCATGGATTTCAGAGCATGCTAGCAGAATTTGTTAAATAGAGCTTTCTTTCTCCCACCACAATGAAATGCTGCCTATGGTATATGTCAGGAGCACTTTTCATTTCAAGGTTGCTTGGATATACAGTCCCGATTATAAGACCAGGGAAAGGAGTCTCTGGCTTGTCACACATGTGGGGATTTGTGTGCTTTCAGCCCCACTCTTTTCTTTTTGTCTCTGTATTAGTCCATTCTCACACTGCTATCAAGAAATACCCAAGATTGGGTACTTTATAAAGGAAAGACGTTTAATTGATTCACAGTTCTGTATGGCTGTGGAGGACTCAGAAAACTTATAATCATAGCAGAAGGTGAAGGGGAAACAGGTATCTTCTTCACAAGGTGACACGAGAGAGAGCCGAGCAGGGGAAACCGCCTCTTATAAAACCGTCATATCTCATAAGCCACTCACTCACTATCGCGGGAGCAGCATGGGGAAAAACACCGCCACAATCCCCAGGATTCAATCGCCTCCCACCAGGTCCCTCCCCTGACACATTGGGAATCACAATTCGGATTACAATTCTCGATGAAATTTGGGTGGGACAAAGCCAAACCATATCAGTCTCCCTGTCTCTTCACATACAAGCATGTGTCTACTTTCACTCTAAAATTGAATCGTTTGTTTGGTGGAGGTGAAATAAGTGAAATCTATTTATGATCTCCATGCCGATTATTTTTGCTTCTTGGTAAGGGCCACCCTGAATTAAAAATGGCATATTTGCTTGCCTTTGGTTTACTGCAGTTTTAAAAAAAGGCCTATTTGACCATTTATGAATTTAGAACCGAAACCTTTTACTGGAACATACAGCAGTGGACCTAGTAAAAATGTAGTTTTTAAAAATGTGGTTTTTAATGTGCATTTTCTACATATAAAAATCTCCAACATATATTGTTTTGGACAAACATATATTGTTTGTTTTGAGATAGAGTCTTGCTCTGTTACCCAGGCTGGAGTGCTGTGGCGTGATCTCGGCTCACTGCAACCTCTATGATTCTCATTCCTCAGCTTCCCGAGTAGCTGGGAGTATAGGCATGAGCCACCATGCTTGGCTATATTTTGTATTTTTAGTGGAGATGGGGTTTTGCCATGTTGGCCAGGCTGGTCTGGAACTCCTGACCTCACGTGATCCACCCGCCTTGGCCTCCCAAAATGCTGGGATTACAGGTGTGAGCCACCACACCTGGCCTTTCCAAGATATATTGTTAGTGGGGGAAAAAACCAAAGAGGCAGAATAGTGCATATAAGATAAATATTTTGTTTATAAAATGGGAAGGGGAGGCTGGGTGTCGTGGCTCACAAATGAAATCCCAGCACTTTGAGAAGCCCAAGTGGGAGGATCACTTGAGCCCAAGAGTTTGAGACTAGCTTGGGCAATATAGCAAGACTTCATCTCTAATTTAAAAAGTGAAGGGAAAAGCAATCTATATGTATGCGTATACACACACATGTACATACACACATATAACGTATCCATATACATATATGTGTATATGTGCATATAGAAACTCTGGAAAGACCTAAGAAAATAAGGATAGTTTTACCTACTGTGGGCAGGGATGGGAGTGGGACATGCCAGTTGTGGGGAAAAATACAGAGAGGAGATTTCTCTCACTGATAGCACTATTTTAATCTTTCTAGTTGTTGACCCCTGTGAAAAAATTCTCTATATTTTTAAAGAGGGAGTTATCAGTAACCAAATGCAACAGGAAGTGCAGCAAGGCAAGAAAGAGAAGATGCTATTATGTTTACCAATGACTTAGTTAAATGATAAACCTCACCAGGACAGATGCTTTGGAGCGACACTGGCAGATCACAAAGGCATGCAGTGAGTTGGCATGGGAGTGAGAAGCAATTTTATTATGTATTACCGAGTTAAGAAACTACCCCAAAACTTAGTGGCTGAAAACAACAGTCATTTCACTCTTCTCTCACCATTCTCCTGCCATTGACTTGGCTCAGCAAGGTAGTTCTGTTTTTGTTTTTGTTTTTCCCTCTCCAGGGGATGTCAGCTGAGGCTGCAATTGCCTGCAGACTCTCAGTTGGGATAAAACATCCAAGGTGACTCACACACATGACTGTTGTTAGATGCTGGGAGCCATCTGGGAGCTCAGCTAGGCGCGCACCTGGATTCATATGGCCTTTCACTGTGGGTTGGGCTTCTTCAGGATGGCTGGATTCAGAGAGGCTGTGTCCCAAGGGAAATGAAAGGTGGCATTCTGGCTTGTAATACAGAATTCTAGTTGTCCCCCCGTCAGTTTTCCACTTTTCTAGTAATTGAACCGTTCAGTTTTAACTTGGCACTGAGAATAAAGATGTTTTGCAGTCGCTCTCCTAGCGAGACATGGCTGTATGAGTAAGTTCTCGTCAACGGAATGTGAGTGGAAGTGACATGCAACTTCCAGTAAGCATCCCCTTGGGATATGGATGTTATGTTAGCCATCCATTTTGGGACATGATGCATCTTGGAATTCCCTAGGAATAGTGGAGCAATTAAAATAAAGGAACTTGGATATTTACCACGATGGAGCAGCCCCAGGGCTACTGAATACAGTTGTGCAGTTGTGAGCACATTCCCATGACCACAGTGTGAATGGGAATCTCTAGAGTTGTGCAGTGCACATCCTGCACAATCATACACAGTAGTCCAGAAACACCTGTGCGGTTAGGATAGACTGGAGGAGTATGTCTTGGGAAGCTTACACCTGGGCTGTTTATTATTATATTGGATCTCTGTAAGGTTCTGAATCATGGATAGCGTCTTGGGTGTTTTAGTGTCCTTTAGCAAAGGAAGAGAAGTCGAAAGGAGTAGTAATCAAGGGGTAGATGGAACTGAAGATTGCTTGACTGAATGCTGAGTGGAAAGCACTATGGTAAGGGCCATGGAGAGTACAAAGAAAGCACAGTGCCTGCTCTTCAAGAACTTAAAATCCAGTGAGGAAAAACATATTTATGCCAATAATTTTATGGAATATCACCCTCAAGAAATGTATACTCTAGGACAGAAAAATATATTTATCCCAATTATTTTACTTTATTTTTATAGAGACAGGGTCTTGCCATGTTGCCCAGGCTGGTCTCCAACTCTTAAGCTCAAACGATCCTCCTTCCTCAGCCTCTCAAATTGCTGGGCTTATAGGTGTGAACCACAGCACCCAGCCCTATACCAATAATTTTAATACACAGGAGTAAAGTGTGGCTTTAGAGACAATAATCTAGTAAGAATAAGACACTGAGATCAATAACATTAGCATAAGCAGTGAAGCAAATCCTGGAGGTGCCCTGATAGTGAGTAGAATATAACTAGCTAGCCTCAAGTTTCCAAATAACTACATTTGTCAATTTTCCCTTAAGATATTCTTACATTATAAGGTTCAGCCCTAATTTTTCTATTTCAGTGCCCTGAGTCATCTGGCTTCTGCAGCACATATGCAGTCTGCCTAGCGTATTTTAAAGATTGTTTTTTTCCTAAAAGGAAAAATCAATATTTTTTATTTGCGCAAGAAAATGAAAGCCTGCTTGGCCTCGGAGGAACAAAACATCTAATTTATTTTACAATGTTTTCTAAATATTACTCTAGAGAAGCTTATATTTATGGGTAGTATTTGAATATACCTTTAAAATACATTGTTTTGGTAGCATTGTTTCAAACAGGCTATGATAATAATATATTAAAAGGGAAAATGCAGTTGAAAAATGAATGTGTCCATGTTTACTGCTTATGTGAGGGCCAACCCCAAATCCTGCAAAACCTTTTCTCAAAGTTAAGACCATTCTCATTACAACAGCATCTGGCGATTAAAACCCACAACAACAAATATTTATTGAGACCCTATTAGGAGAATGACTCTACTGAACCCCGTGGAGGTCTGTTTTCTCAAATTTTTATTTTAAATTTAATTTTTATTTTTAGTTGTGGGACACATGCACAGGATGTACAGGTTTATTACATAGGTAAATGTGTGCCATGGTGGTTTACTGCACCTGTCAACCCATCACCTAGATATTAAGCCTCACACACATTAACTATTTTTCCTAATGCTCTCCTCCCCCTATCCCACCCTTTGACAGGCCCCAGTGTGTGTTGTTCCCTGTGTCCATGTGTTCTCATTGTTCAGCTCCCACTTGTAAGTGAGAACATGCAGTATTTGGTTTTCTGTTCCTGTATTAGTATGCTGAGGATAATGGCTTCCAGCTTCATTCATGTCCCGGCAAAGAACATGATCTCACTTTTTTATGGCTGCATAGTATTCCATGGTGTATATGTGCCACATTTTCTTTATCCAGTCTATCACTGATGGGCATTTAGGTTGATTCCATGTCTTTGCTATTGTAAAGAGTGCTGCAATGAACATATGTGTGCATGTATCTTTGTAATAGAATGATTCATATTCTTTTGGATATATACCCTTCAATTTAATTTTTAATTATCTGTAGACACAGAGGTCTTGCTTTGTCACCCTGGCTGGTCTTGAACTCCTGGGATCAACTGATCCTGCTGCCTCAACCCCGCAAAGTGCTGGGATTACAGGTGTAAGCCACTGTGCCCTGCCCAGTATTTTGTGTTTTTGTTGAGACAGAGTTTTATTCTATCACCAAGGCTGGAGTGCAGTAGTGCAATCATGGTTCACTGCAGCCTCAAACACCTGGGCTCAAGTGATCCTCCCACCTCAGCCTCCTAAGTAGCTGGGACTACAGGTATGTGCCACCACACACCAGCTATTTAAAACAAAGTATTTTTTTTTTTTTTGAGACAGAGTTGCGCTCTTGTTACCCAGGCTGGAGTGCAATGGCGTGATCTCGGCTCACTGCAACCTCCACCTCCTGGGTTCAGGCAATTCTCCTGCCTCAGCCTCCCGGGTAGCTGGGATTACAGGCACGCGCCACCATGCCCAGCTAATTTTTTGTATTTTTAGTAGAGACGAGGTTTCACCATGTTGACCAGGATGGTCTCAATGTCTTGACCTCGTGATACACCCGCCTCAGCCTCCCAAAGTGCTGGGATTACAGGTGTGAGCCACCGCGCCCAGCCAAAATTTTTTCTTGAGATGGGAGTCTTGCTCTGTTGCCCAGGATGGAGGGCAGTGGCCCGATCTCGGCTCACTGCAACCTTTGCCTCCCAGGTTCAAGCAATTCTCCTGCCTCAGCCTCCTGAGTAGCTGGGACTACAGGTGCAAGCCACCACACCTGACCAATTTTTTGTATTTTTAGTAGAGATGGGGTTTCACTGTGTTAGTTAGTATGGTCTCAATCTCCTGACCTCGTGATCCACACACTTCGGCCTCCCAATGTGCTGGGATTACAGGCATGAGCCACCGTCCCCTGCCAAATTATTTTAATTAATTAAAACCAAAATTATATCACTGTTTCCCACGCTGGTCTCCAATTCCTGGCCTCCAGCAATCCTCCTGCCTCAGCCTCACAAACTGTTGAGATTACAGGTATGAGCCACCACACCTTGCCTTCTATATTCTCATACAGTAAGTCACTACCCAAAGGGAAACACAGAAACATATAACTAACTAATACACAGTGTTAAGTAGAGGCCCAAAGGGTTGTGACTATGTAGGGGAGGAAAGGCTTATTCTTACTGGGTGAAGCTTACAACCTTCATTGGAGAGATGACTGTTAAAGGGTTGGTAACATTCTGACATGAACAATTAGAAATGAGGATGGGGGCTGGGGCACGGTTGGGAGGAACAGATGGTGCAAAGAGAGGCAAGGAGCATGTAAGATAAAAACAAGGCAGGCCAGACATGGTAGCTCACATCTGTAATCCCAGCACTTTGGGAGGCTGAAGCAGGTAAATCACTTGAGGCCAGGAGTTCGAGACCAGCCTGGCCAACATGGAGAAACCCTGTCCTTACTAAAACTGCAAAAATTAGCTGGGCATGGTGGTGCATACCTGTAATCCCAGCTACTCAAGAGGCTGAGGCCGGAGAATCGCTTGAACCTGGGAGGCAGAAGTTGCAGTGAGCCAAGATCGTGCCACTGCATTCCAGCCTGGGAAACAGAGCAAAACTCCATCTCAAAATAAATACTTAAAAATGAATAAGTAAGGTGAAATCATGTTATTCCTTTTCTCAACACTTTCCACTAATTCCCCACTTCCACTTTAACTATCAGAGTAAGTCGGCGTCCTAACTATGCAGCCTACTAAGCCCTCTGTAACCTGCTTCTCCTCTGCTGTCACAATCACCTTCTACCTTACTGTCCTTTGCTATTTTACTCCAGCCACATCTGACACCTTGCTGTCCCTAGAAAATGCCAACCATGCACCTGCCGCAAGGCCAATGCACTTGGCACTGCTTCCCTGTGAGTTTCTGCTCAGTGTCACTTTGTCACAGAGGCCTTCCCTGACTACCCTGTGAGGAAGCAACCCTCTTCCTTCCACTACATTCTATATTCCCTAACTCCAAGTTTATTTTTACATAACAGTTGATAAAACACATATCTATATAGTTTTGTGGGTCCCATTGTATAGATCATAAACTCGATGAGGGCAGGTCTATTGGTCTTTCTTCCCCCTTTCTTTCATTGTTTCATCACTAATGCTGAAAGCAGCTTGGGACAGAATAGGTACTGAATTTTTTTTTTTTTTTTTTTTTGAGCCAGAGTTCCTGTCACTCAGCCTGGAGTGGTGGCAGCATCTCAGCTCATTGCAAGCTCTGCCTCCCAGGTTAAAGTGATTCTCCTGCCTCAGCCTCCCGGTAGCTGGTATTATAGATGCCTGCCACCATGCCCAGCTAAGTTTTGTATTTTTAGTAGAGACAGGGTTTCATCATGTTGGCCGGGCTGGTCTCAAACTTCTGACCTCAAGTGATCGGCCCGTAGCCTCCCAAGATATTGAGATATTTATTAAATGAATGAATGAATGAATCCTGTCAATAGAAGGCTGAATTCCACAAGCATGTACTAGAAGCTTCCATTGTTAACACTTGTTTGTAACAGCACCCAATGAGAATTTCTGATAAACTATTTATAAATTGTAACTGGCACAAAAAAAAGTACCTAGTCTAAACAATTCTAATCTCTACAATATCTTAGTACTGTGCTACTCAACTACTTTCTAGTAAAACAATACCTTTTGAGATGTGGGGTTAGGTGAAAGAGTGATCTTGGTATCATTTTTCAAAAGGGCTTTTAAGCTCCAGAATTCACTCAGCCATGTAACAACTTTATTAAGGAAGTATCCACATGCCTACACTGGGCATGAAGACATGAGAGGTTGTTCCTGCTCTCAAGGGGCTTAGAGTCTTTTTTTTTTTTTAAAGGACAAATCGACTTGCAATTAAAAATGTACATGTCAAGTGGTTTGTGAATATGCTCCTGAATTACAGAAGAGACCCAATTAACTCGGGAGAGACTTTACAAAGGAGGGCAGGCTGGAGCTGAGTCTTGAGGGATTATGTAGATTTTACTTACATAAAAGATAAATAAGTTTTTATCTTTTTCCTGTGCTGGGAAGAGGCAACTGCAGCCTGACCAAAGGCATAAGGTTCAGAAGGAGTTTGATGGGGAAAATGCTGTGGTTTGTATGTATGAGTCCCTTCAAAACTCCTGTGTTCGAACATAAAGCCTAAGGTGATAGTACCAAGAGGTAGGGCCTTTGGAAGGTGATTGGATAGGATTGGTGTCCTTATAAAAGGGCTTGAAGGATTGAGTCTGTCTCCTTTTTGCCCTTGTAAAGATGCATCAAGAAAGTGCACCTAGCACTTTGGGAGCCGAGGTGAGCGGATCACTTGAGGTCGGGACCAGCCTGGCCACATGGTGAACATTAAAAATATAAAAATTAGATGGTAATGGAGGCACATGCCTATAATCCCAGCAACTTGGAAGGCTGAGGCAGGAGAACTGCTTGAACTTGGGAAGTGGAGGTTTCAGTGAGCCTAGATTGCGCCACTACACTCCAGCCTGGTGACAGAGGGAGACTCTGTCTCAAAAAACCCAAAAACAAAAAACCTAAAGTTTGGCATATGAATGCATCCTATGGCCATAAACTCAGACTTTCTTTTCTTCGTTTGATCTTGGGCTGTGAGGTTGCAGTGAGCTGAGATTGCGCCATTGCACTCCAGCCTGGGTAACAGACCAAAACTCTATCTCAAAGTAAATAAATTAATTAAAAATAAATAAAGTGAAATCATGTCACTCCTTTTCTCAAAACTTTCCACTAATTCCCCACTTCCACTTTTACTATCAGAGTAAGTCGGCGTCCTAACTATGCAGCCTACTAAGCCCTCCGTAACCTGCTTCTCCTCTGCTGTCACAATCACCTTCTACCTTATTGTCCTTTGCTATTTTACTCCAGCCACATTTGACACCTTGCTGTCCCGAGAAAATGCCAACCATGCGCCTGCCGCAAGGCCAATGCACTTGGCACTGCTTCCCTGTGAGTTTCTGCTCAGTGTCACTTTGTCACAGAGGCCTTCCCTGACTACCCTGTGAGGAAGCAACCCTCTTCCTTCCACTACATTCTATATTCCCTAACTCCAAGTTTATTTTTAAATAACAGTTGACAAAACACGTATCTATAAAGTTTGTGGGTCCCACTGTAGAGATCCCAGGGTTCTATTAACACAAACCTGCTATTATCGGCTGTACAGTAGTCAATCAATAATTTTTTTCTTTATGATATTGGGTAGGGTATTTTCAGTGTTTATTGATGTGGTAATTTCAAACCAAAACTACAAAGTTTTTTTCTCAGATGAAAAAATTAAGTCCAATCAGGAAAAAGGGACATGACAGGTAAGAGAATAGAAGAGTTTACACTGAGAAAGAAAGAATGGAATCAGGGTTCTCTGTATGGGGGCTACAACATTTTAACTTGAATTTTTTTTCCTGTTGAATTCCAACTTGTTTCCTTCTAATTTCTTGCTAAAACTAATTTGAAATCCTCAAAACTAGGGCAGGTGTGGTGGCTCATGCCTGTAATCCCAGCATTTTGGGAGGCTGAGGTGGGTGGATCACTTGAAGTAAGGAGTTTGAGACCGGCCTGGCCTACATGGTGAAATCCATTCTCTACTAAAAATACAAAAATTAGCTGGGTGTGGTGGCGGGTGGCTGTAATCTCAGCTACTGGGGAGGCTGAGGCATGAGAATCGCTTGAAGCTGGGAGGCAGAGGTAGCAGTGACGCAGTGAGCGGAGATCATGTCACTGCACTCCAGCCTGGTCAACAGTGAGTCCCCATCTAAAAAAACAAAAAGGAAATCCTCAAACTAAAAGTGGGTAGTAAAGTAAAGCTGCCTGCTTTAACCAATGTATCCAGAAGTTTCAGCAGGTTAACATAAAGTCAAGAGGGTGCATAACCCACCTCCGTGCAGTGGATCCAGGGACCTAGGGTCCTTCTATCTTAGGATGCGCTGTCTGTAACATACGCCTTTCAAGGTCGACATGCCTGTCTTTATCACCCTAGCACAGCAGAAGAGACACATAGATTTGCATGCAGGCAGTTTTTATAGGTTAAATGAGGACGTGGTATTCATGGATGTTTCACTGGCAAAAATGTAGCTGAATAGCCAAAACAAATTGTATAGAATGCTGGTGCCCGGGAAGGTACAGAATGGCACTTTAGAATTGCATTAACGTGGGCAGATGCGGTGGCTCACACCTGTAATCCCAGAACTTTGGGAGGCTGAGCCAGGTGGATCACTTGAGGTCAGGAGTTTGAGAGCAGCCTGGCCAACATGGCGAAACCCTATCTCTACTAAAAACACAAAAATTAGCTGGACATGGTGGTCAGCACCTGTAATCCCAGCTACTTAGGAGGCTGAGGCAGGAGAAATGCTTGAGCCCGGGAGCAGCAGGTTGCAGTGAGCTGAGATTGCACCATTGCACTCCAGCCTGGGTGACAGAATAAGACTCTGTCTCAAAGAAAAAAAAAAAAAAGAATTGCATTGACAGTGCTTACTAAGATGATTGTTTTTCCTTCTCCACCCAAGTGTTTGCATCTATGGAATTCTTGATGCTTTAAAAATAAATTCCAAAGAGCTGTTTATCTGATAGGGACATTTATCTTTTGTCTATTGCTTCTCCTGCAAATTTTCTTCCTCTCTTTGTTCCTTATAGTTACGAGCTTCCCACACTCCCTCTGCAGTGGACATACATTGCTTTGGCATATGCAAGCTAATAATATTTTGCTTTGTGAGGTCTCTCTTTATAATTTGAAACCACAGAAATCCACATCTACAGAAATGTATATGGGGCTCTGTATTTTATGCCATTGATCTACATGTTGATTTTTGCATCAATTCTGCCCAGTAGGAACTTGAAAGGTATTACAGAGATGAGGGAACAATGTGTATGATGAAAAAAAGAATCAACCAGTTAAGTTTGCATTCAATTTCCTTATTCAGTTGATTTCAGTCTCTCAAATAGCAGCTGAGCATGTGTGTCTGTGTGTCTGTGTGACTGTGGCAGGAAGATGAGGACGTGAGGACGGACAAATGAAAATAGTGAGAGATTGTGAGGGATTGAGACAGAGCTAGTACCTCTGTGAGCTGGTAAACTGTTTGGGATTCACGTTGTCGAACAACAACATTTCAACACATTTTGTTAAAATATCAAATTGGCTTTTATTAACAATCAATTCATGAAGTAGGTAGCATCTCATCTATGAAAGAGAAAAGACCCTCCAGTGGGCTGAGCAAAGGAGGTAGGCTTTACAGGCATAACAGAACTGAAAAAGCAGAAACAGGGAACAGAAAGCAGACTGGTCATTTCCAAGTTACTCTCCTTCTAGGGTTCAGACAGAGAGAATTTTCTCATCATGCCTATTCCAGATGCTCCTTTTGACTGTCTGCTGTGAGTTTTCCTGTTCCTTGGAAAACCAGCACATTTTAAAGTTCAGTTAGACCATGTGGTACTTAACATGACTGACTCCATTTTGGTTTGCTCTGGTTTGTTGGGGCTTAGTGCAGGAGCTCAGTCCAAAACAATGCCCTCCTATTAAATTTCATTTGGCTATGCAATAATGATTCCATATTTGCGTATTGATTTCATGAATTCCAAACAGCTTCCGAATTGTTAAACTTGTTGGAGCATAACGTTGTATTTGAGTGTTAATATCTGATTTAAACAAGGTTGCAAAATGAGTCATCAATGGCAGTGAACTAAATTCAGTTTTCAGATTTTCCCTAAAATGAATCAAGCAAACAACCTAGAGAGGTATTAAAATTAAGTGCACGTAAAAACGCTGTCAGGAAAGTAGCAGTGTGCTGTTTAATACAATAATTTTGCTTCTTAGGAAGACACAGGATAAATGACTTTTTGAATAAACACTGCAATAATTGTGTATAGAATTTATATTTCTTTAAGCTGAAAGACAAAAAAAGGAATTACTTTGAGTGCAAAGAAATTTATAGCTCAGTTATGAGTACGCATTGAAAAGTGGAATTATAGCTGCCTGAAGCGTATTTGAATTTATAATGAAGGAAACTCAGAAGTAAAGCAGTGTAGACTTGATATTCCCAATGTTGTGACCCTTCCTAAAACTCTTCAGGTTTCTTGATCATATAAAACTTGCTTACAGCAAAGATACAGTGTATGAAATCTGGATGGAATCCAGAACCTAGCACAGTCGAGGGAAAATGTCCTTTTGGGTGCTGAATATATAGCGGCATGATACAAACAAGCCTTCATCTATTTATCATAGTTCATGGTCTGGTCATGTCCCCTGCCAAAGCTTTTCTGGGAAGCTGTAAGGGGAAAATGATTTGCTGGCCTACCTTCTGACTTGACTTCATTCCTCTCTATGGGGGATCACTTTACATTTCCTTAATTGCAGGGACAGCTTGTGTGGTTGGCAGTGGTTTGAATTGAGAAATGGACTTTAATGAACTACAGTTTCTTTGGCTCAGCTGGAATTTAAGTAGTCATAGACTAAATTAACAGCCATGGTCAAAGCCCAGATGACAGCTGTGCCACAGAAAAGGAAAGGTAAGGGTTTATTTTGTGCTACAATATTAGGATTATGCTCTTAAAATACTGAGTTTAGCAACTTCACACTTTTGAGTTATATTGTCATTTTTTTAAGGTACCAAAAGGCTCCTCCCAGGTAATGTTAATAAACCTCAGGTGTGAGGACAGGTAATGCAGCCTGGCTGACTGCAGAGAGTAATTTGTATTCATTTTGTGATTTACAATACATAGTTTTTGCTTCATTGTGACTGAATGCAATAGGTCCTGAACATTATTTCTATTTAGCATCTAAGGTTACAAATGTGGATAAAGGTTAAGTCACATGGAAGAACAGAATAAAAATTAGAACTATCATCCTTAACCTTTAATTTTACAAGTGGTACTTCTTCTACTACTTCTATGGGCGTCACAAACATTTCACGAGTTTTACAGACGTTACGCAAATTAAGGCCAGGTGCGGTGGCTCACCCCTGTAATCCCAGCACTTTGGGTGGCTGAGGGAGGTGGATCACTTGAGGCCAGGAGTTAGAGACCAGCCTGACCAACATGGTGAAACCCCGTTTCTACTAAAAATACACACACACAAAAGTTAGCCGGGTGTGGCTGCACATGCCTGTCATCTCAGCTACTTAGGAGGCTGAGGCTGGAGAATTGCTTCAACCCAGGAAGAAAAGGTTGCAGTGAGCCAAGATTGTGCCACTGCTCTCAAGCCTGGACAACAGAGCGAGACTCTGTCTCAAAAACAAAAAAAAGGCATTATGCAAATTAAAAGTATTACTATTAAATTTGTTCACTCTTAGTTTGTTAATTCCTAGGGAACTGAACTTGCCCAATACTTTCCAGGAAACTGTTTGTTAATGATGTGCTTTAAATGTCTTCCAACTCATTCCTCATTCTGACAAATAGATTTGGATTAACAGATGCTTTTGTCTGTTTAAAAGCCATGTAGCAAATTTGCAGCAAAAAATGGAAACTGTGACAGGGTCTTGCTGTATTGCCCAGGTTAGGGTGTAGTGTAGTGATCACAGCTCACTGCAGCCTCCAACTCCCAGGCTCAAGTGATCCTCCCACCTCAGCCTCCTGAGTAGCTAGGATAGAGACCTGTACCACAACACCTGGCTTTTTTTGGCCTGTTTTTTTTTTTAATGGGGTCTCTCTATGTTGCCCAGGTTTGCATCACCTTCTTAAAGGCTTGGATGAAACAAAATGAGACAAGAATCTAGTGAGAAAAACTACATCACAAAGTCTCTGCTCTTTTCTCGAAATGGCATTTCACATCTTATTCCCAATGATAAACTATAAAGATACAGCAATTGTATCTATCTCTTGCAGCAAAGGGGACCAGCATATCCAAGTTTGGCTGGGACACTGCAAGTTTTAGCAGTGAAAGTTCATCTTTCAACTGGGAAACTCCTCAGTTCCAGGCAAGCCAGGGTAATTGGTTGCCCTTCTTGCATGTGTACATTCTATAGGTAGAGTAGGGTTCAGTGCTCAAATAATGTCATCTGCATCTCACCTCTTTGGTCTACTGCAGGGTGGGCTGTTTACAGGCCTTAAAAAGTGACCAGCAATGGTTTCAGGCTCCTCAGTTTAATTAAAAGAAGTCAAATTTCAAACATGTCCTCCCTCCATTAAAATCAGTGGAAGTGGAAAAAACATCTATCTTCAGAAACCCTCAAACATCACAGGATTAGTGAGTTTGTGTATCTGCTCTTGAGCCAATTACTGTGGATGAGTGGGTGAAATAATTTGATTGTGTTCATCAGGGTCCATTTCTGAGGCTAGAGATGGAATTTATGTCACCCTAACCACATGGCTGACAATTAAGTTTCCTTAAAAAATGTTGATGTCATAATAAAGGGAGGTAATATTTGCTATCAAATAGCAACATTGCATTTATACCATGCTAGCAATTAAGAACAAGTGCAGAAAACGTTTGCTTCTATACAGGACTCAGTAAACAGCAGCAGGTCATAGTATGTATCAGAATCACTCAGAGGGCTTGTTGAAATGGACTGCAGGGCCCCATGCTGCAGAATTTCTGAATCATTAAGTATGAGTTGGCATTTATTCTGTAATTCTGCAGTAAAGGCAGTACGTCAAGTTGAGGAATGGTGCAAAGAACAAAGGAAAAAAGGACTTGGCATTCCTATTTCAACTTTCTTCAGAGTGGAAAAGCTGTTATTTGAAAAAAGGATTTGCCTCACTTGGTGTGGTTCTTGATTAAAGGTTGCTGTGGCTTGAATATTGAATATTTGTCTTCTCCAAAACTCACGTTGAAATTTATTCTTTGTGTGTGTGTGTGAGATGGAGTCTCGTTCTGTAACCCAGACTGGCGTGCAGTGGCACCATCTCAGCTCACTGCAATCCCCGCCCACCTCCCAGGTTCAAGCGATTCTCCTGCTGCAGCCTCCCAAGTAGCTAGGACTACAGGCGCATACCACCATGCCCAGCCAATTTTTGTATTTTTAGTACAGACAGGATTTCACCATGTTGGCCAGGCTGGTCTGAAACTCCTGACTTCAGGTGATGCACCTGCCTAGGCCTCCCAAAGTGTTGGGATTATAGGTGTGAGCCACTGCGCCTGGCCTCATGTTGAAATTTAATTCCCAATGAGGCATCATTGACAGGTAAGGCCTTTAAGAGGTATTTGAATCATGAGGGCTCTGCCCTCATGAAGGGATTCATCCATCACAGATGAATGGATTATCATGGGAGGGGAGCTGGTGGCTTTACAAAAAGAGGAAGAAAAGACTGTAGCTAGCACATCCTGGCCATGTGATACTCTGTGCCCCCTTGGGACTCTGTGGGGTTCCCACCAGAAAGAAACCTCTCATCAGCAGATGAGACTCAGCCAGGATCAATACTTAAATTGTATTGTTCAAGCCAATCAAGTTGACCCTCAGTATTAACCATCGCAAGGATAAAAGACACGTCCTTATGTAACTGCCAATAGGGAGCTAGCTGGCTGTCCCCTTTGCATTCCCTTATATAAGAAACCCTTCTTTTGCAGTGGCGAGATTTCTCTCTTCTCTGTTGGCCATACCCACTGATCTCATTAACTGCCTCCAGACTCAGCTTGGAACTCATGCCATTGAAGAGCTCAATCTTCCTTCCCTGTATGCCTTAGTTGTCGGTCACCTCATTGGAGCTTTCCCTGTATTTCCGGCCAGCCTGCAGCTGGTGGCATTAGACTGAATTTCTCTGATGCACATTCTTCTCTGTCCTTTAATGAAAGTATCACCAGAAAGCATGCAATCTCCGCTTTCATCATCTACTTCTCTTAGCCCTGGATCTGTAAGTCTGGGGGAGTCAACGCGAGTCAGAGATGGAGATGGTGGTGGTGGTGGTAATGGTAGGTATGGTGGATTCTCAGTCTTTAGGTATTCTCTACCTAGCCATACCGGGTGTCTCTACTCTAGCAGTACTTATGTGGCCCAGTGAGTGAAATGCCAATTCCTCCTCTTACCCACAGAACTACAGATCTTTTTTTAATATTAACAATTATTTTTTGTAGAGATACAGTCTTGCTATGTTGCCCAGGCTGGTCTTGATCTCCCAACTTCGTGCAGTCCTCCCACCTCGGTCTCTTCAAGTGCTAGGATTAGAGGCATGAGCCACAGCACCTGGCCCATATAACTATAAATTTAACTATTTTGAGGGTTGTACCCTTGGTTTTGCAAAGGAGAGAACTGTATTCTATCAAAATAAGCCCTGGTCTTTTTCTGTCCCATTCATCTTAAAGCTCTTGTTAGTAAAGATCATCAACATAGCTAAGGACGCAGACAGACATCTCATACCAAGAACCAGACCCCTACTGAAATGCCGCTTGGGAAAATTTAATAATGTCATTCTTCACCGAGATGCCCGCACTATTCCATAACTGAGGGTTGTAAGAGTAGTGAGTAACTCACTTTTTATTTTGTTACATGTATCAGCTGCGTCTTCTTACTGAGCTCACAGCCAATTAAACCTCGTTTTCTGACACAAGTGTGTGAAATAAATAATCATTTGAAGAACAACATGCTAATGACGGGCAAAAAAAGTTAAAACATTTCTTTTGCTTTTTGTCCTGAAAAAAAAAAAGGCATAGGAATGCAATGGGATGTAAGTCCAGATTGAAATGGCATGAGCAGGAGTGTGGCTATGGGACTGTCTCGGGAGTGGGAGGATGAGGAATGGAAGAGGGCGATGGTGTTAGAGAGGGTGTTAGCTGATCTGCAGATCTGTCCCTATAGTCTTGGCAGACACTGTTGAATAATTTACAGGGCTCAATTCTGAAGCGACTTGGATCTAAGCTGAAGAATAAACAAGGCTGTTAAGAATTTTTGAGACAGAGAATTACATGTAGATATTACATTATATATACATATATAAGACTATGTATATACAAAATATGTGTATATATTACATTTATATATTTATATTTATAAATTATACACATATATACATATTTATATGTCTTATACATACACATGCACATATTTAGAGAGAGAATTTCACTGTGTTGCCCAGGCTGGAGTGCAGTGGCACAATCACGACTCACTGTACCCTCGACCTCCTGAGGTCAAGTGATCCTCCCATCTCAGCCTCCCAAGTACCTGGGACTACAGGCACACACCACTACACTTGGCTATTTTTTGTAGGGATGGGTTTTTGCCATGTTGCCCAGGCTGGTTTGAACTCCTGGGCTCAAGTGATTCATCTGTTTCGGCTGCCCAAAGTGCTAGGTATACAGGCATGTGCCACTGTGCCCAGCCGACATTTGATATTAATGTAGTGATCATGATCAGGAACCAAGTGTGTTACATGCAGCCAAATCTAAGATGCCATAGATTGTATGCACTATTAGTTTATATAACACTGAGGAAGAAAATATGCTTTCAATATATATTACTTCCCTATGGCCAGGGGTGGTGGTTTATACCTGTAAATGTTAGCACTTTGCAAGGCTGAGGCAGGAGGATTGTTTGAGTCCCGGAGTTTGAGACCAGCCTGGGCAACATGGAAAAAACCTGTGTCTACAAAAAATACAAAAATTAGCCAGGCACATGGCATGTGTAACTGTGGTGCCAGCTACTTGGAAGGCTGAGGAGGGAGGATTGCTTGAGCTAAGGAGGCAGAGATTACAGTGGGCTGTGATTGTATCACTACACTCCAGCCTGAGTGATGGGGGTTAAACCCTGTCTCAAAAGAATATATATACAATATGTATGTATATATATATTCTTTACATATATGTGTGTGTGTATGTGTGCGCACACATACGTATATGTATATATGCACACATATATATGTATATAACTTCCCTATGCTATCACTTAAAAGTTTTCAGCTGGGCATGGTGGCTCATGCCTGTAATCTCAGCACTTTGGGAGGCCGAGGTGGGCAGATCATGAGGTCAGGAGTTGGAGACCAGCCTGGCCAACACAGTGAAACTCCATCTCTACTAAAAATACAAAAAGTAGTTGGGCGTGGTGACAGGTGCCTGTCATCCCAGCTACTTGGGAGGCTGAGGCAGGAAAATCGCTTGAACCCGGGAGGCAGAGATTGCAGTGAGCCAAGATAGCACCACTGCACTCTCAGTCTGGGTGATGGCGCTGCTAGACTCTGTCTCAAAAAAAAAAAAAATTTTTTTTCAAGGACATTTTAAATGACAAAAAAATCTCTTTTAAGCTTATTTTTGCTGACGTGAAAGAAATTAATTATATATCACACCTTTGCATACATGAGGCATACAGATGCTCCAAGAAACAGAGGCACAACAAATTGGTTAGGGTATTACTAAAACTTCAGCTTGCAGGCAAATTCCTCTAAATGAGTTTCCACATGAAATCATCAAGATTTGTGTTTTGCAAAAGATCTCGTCCTCTGTGCCAACAAGGGTGCTGTTGATGCAGCATTTCTTAAATGAGTGCTCCACTCTTGACTCTGGGACAGCCTTCCAAGCGGCTGGCACAGACGCAGAGTCTGGCAGTTCTGACGTTCATCCACACACAATAACTGTGTTGCAGTTGCTTTATGAATGAGAGCAACTGCAAGGTACATCTCAATCTCAGAGATACTGAAATGTGCAAAAATACATCTTATTTATTTACTTATTTATTTATTCTGAGTCAGAGTCTCACTCTGTTGCCCAGGCTGGAGGGCAGTGGTGCGATTTCGGCTCACTGCAGCCTCCACTTCCCAGGTTAAAGCAATTCTCCTGTCTCAGCCTCCCAAGTAGCTGGAATTACAGGCATGTGCCATCGTGCCCAGCTAATTTTCATATTTTTAGTAGAGGTGGGGCTTCATCATGTTGGCCAGGCTGGTCTGGAACTCCTGTTCTCAAGTGATAAACTCGCCTTGGCCTCCCGAAGTGCTGGGATTACAGGCATGAACCACAGCACCCAGCTTAAAAGTTCATGTTTGAATCGATGAAATCAGTATTTGCAAAACACTTGGAAATTACTGACAAGCAGAGAGAACAATGTGTGCTCTTACCTAAATTAGTACTTTGTTCTATTTCCTTTCAGTATTAAAAACATTTTTATTTGTATACTTACAATCACACCAAATCTATAATTGTGTATCCTGCTTTCTCTCTTAACATGAGCATTATTTCATACTGTTCTATTTACTAGACATGCATTATTCCATTATGTGGATGTCCAATAATCTGCTTTATTATCTAATTGATCATTTAGCTAATCAAATTCATAAGCCACAATTGAATTTCCAAACAATTTTAAATGAATGAGAGACAGGTAGACAGTAAGGAAAATGAAATCAACTATATAAGCTTTCAAGGCTTTTTTTCCACCCTAAAAATAGTCCTCAACATCTTTAATAACAGTTTGAGGCTGGCACATTGGCTTATGCCTGTAACCACAGCACTTTTGGAGGCTGAGGTGGGAGGATACTTGAGCCCAGGAGTTCGAGACTAGCCTGGGCAACATAGTGAGGCCCCCGTCTGTACAAAAAATTATTTAAAAATTAGATGGTGTGGTGGTGCACACTCATTGTCCCAGCTACTTGGGCGGCTAAGGTGAGAGGATGGCTTGAGCCCAGGAGGAGGTCAAGGCTGCAGTGAGCTGTGATCATGCCACTGCATGCCAGCCTGGGTGACAGAGTGAGACCCTATCTCAAAAATAAAAGGTGAGCTATTAACCTAAGCTATTCACAGATTTCGCAGCACAAACACTTTCCTGGCCTTATAAAATAATACTATCCCCTTGCTGCCTCGATCACCAAAAGATACACAGAACTCCCTTTTCAGAGTAAGAATGTATTTTGCCCTGAAAAACATTTCATCAAAATGCCTTCTAAGAGTGTTGGAAGAAGATGTAAATATACAAATAAAAATGGTTTTAATACTGAAAGGAAATACACCAAAGTACTAAGGTAGGTAAGAGTGCACATTGTTCTTCCTGCTTGTCAGTAATTTCCAAGTGTTCTGCAAATACAGATTTCATTGATTCTAAGGAGCACTTTTAGGCCAGGTGCGGTGGCTCATGCCTGTAATTCCAGCAATTGGGAGGCTGAGGCAGGTGGATCACTTGAGGACAGGAGATCGAGACCAGCCTGGCCAACTTGGTGAAACACCATCTCTACTAAAAATACAAAAATTAGCTTGGCATGGTGTTGCATGTCTGTAAACTCTTAAATGCTAGGAGTTTAGGTTTTAAGAAAGACCCAGGGCTGGGTGCAGTGGCTCATGCCTGTAATCCCAGCACTTTGCAAGGCTGAGGCGGGTGGATCATGAGGTCAAGAGATCAAGACCATCCTGGTCAACATGGTGAAACCCCATCTCTACTAAAAACACAAAAAATTAGCTGGGCATGGTGCCTGTAATCCCAGCTACTCAGGAGGCTGAGGCAGGAGAACTGCCTGAACCCAGGAGGCGGAGGTTGCGGTGAGCCGAGATCATGCCACTGCACTCCAGCCTGGGTAACAAGAGCGAAACTCCGTCTCAAAAAAGAAAAACCCAAAGAGTGAAAATTGTATTAAAAGGAAAACGAAAAACTAAGGTCAGGTTAAGGTTATCTGCTCATAGAAAAAGCTATGAGGAAGAAGCTGAAAGAAAGAGGTGGTGTGAGTTGATGCCACGTCACAGGCTTTCTGAAGATGGAGGGGGAATGATCACAGCCAGAAAAAGAAGGAAAAGAAAGAAAGCAAAAGTAGTACCCTCTAAAAGGAAAGATAATCAGAGCCACAGAAGAGTAACGTCTATTTTATTCCAGGACAATTACTTAGGTTGATGTTCCCTTTTATATAAACTTCTGGGTTATTAAAATTCTGAGACAGCCTAAATGGAGATCATCACTTACACAATTAAGGATTGTGGCTCCTAAAAAGACTGTCATGTTTGAAAAGCACAGCAGCCAGTCCTGACAGCAGGAAAGAAGAAAAAAGCAGCCTTTGAATAGAATAGGAAGTTCATCCCTAGTTATTCCGAATTCTGACAGAAGCAGGCTGTGGGGATTACCTGGAGCTACAAGATGGAGTATTAGCCTTGATTTTATGAGTAAGACACAAGAGACGAGAGCACTTATTGGAAAACCCTTTATTTTGGGTTGTTCATAGATAAAAGGCAATGGAAACTGCAGGGGAAGATAAAAAGAACAAGCGGTTTATAGAGAAATGGACGGTACATTCAATGTCAACGTAATATTTTTCTCTGACAATCACAGGTTAAATAATTTTTGAATGGTAACACTGAACTTTAAAACAGAAGGAAAGAAATGGGGAGAAAAATACTAGTGTGAAAGGAATGACATCCAGAGGAACTTTTTCTGGTGTTGTTGTAATCTCAAATAAGCAAACATAAAGTGTGTTTGGTTTTAAACAATTAATAACATATACAAAGAGTGAAAAAATATTTGTAAATCATATAGCTGAAAAAGGGCTTATATTCAAAATATTTCACTCAACAATAAGTTGAGTCTTATAACTCAACAATAAAAAGAAAAATAACTAAAAAATAGTTGAATAGAGGTATCTCCAGAAAAGCTATTTCAACCTCATTATGATTACAGGAATGCAAATCAAAGCCATGAGACACCATTTCATACACTAGGGTGGCTAATTTTAAAAACTGGACAATAACAAGTGTTGGCAAGGTTGGGTGTCTAAAACCTGGGGCCCTCAAACACTGATTGTTGTATTAAGCCGTTCTTGGTATGCTATAAAGAAATATACTAGACTAGGTAGCTATAAGCTAGTCTAGTAGCTATAAAAAAAGAGAGGTTTAATTGGCTCACAGTTCTACAGGCTTTATAGGAATCATGGTGCTAGCATCTGCTCAGCTTCTGGAGGCCTCAGGAAGCTTAAAATTATGGCGGAAAATGAAAAGGGGACCAGGCATGTCACTCGGCAAAAGCAAGAGCAAAAGAAGGGGGAGGAGCCACACACTTTTAAATGACCATATCTCAAGATAACTTACTATCACAAAGATAGCACCAAGCCAGGAAGGATCTGCCCCCATGACCCAAACACCTCCCACCAGGCCCCACCTCCAGCACTGCATATTACAATTCAACATGAGATTTGGCCGGGACAAATACCGAAAGTTCATCAGTGGTGGAGTTGTAAAATGGTGCTGGAGTTTGGAAAACAGTTTGGCTGTATGAAGGCCAAAAACAGTGTGATGGCCGTAACAGCTCAAAATGTTAATCACACAGTTCCCACATGACCTTGCAATTCCATCTCTAGGTATATACCCTAGAGAAATGTAAACTATGTCACACAGAAACTTGGATACAAATGTTCACAGCAGCATTATGCCTAATAGCCAAAAAGCAGATGTACCCCAAATGTCCATCAATAAGTGAATGAATAAGTACAAGGAGATATATGCACACACTAGAATCTTACAAGGCCCTAAAAAAGAATAAAATAGATTCATGCCTCAACATGAATGCAGCATGAAAATATGCTAAGCAAGAGAAGCCAGTCAAAAAGATCACATATGGTACGATTCCATTTATGTAAAATGTCCAGAATATATAAATTCATAGAGACGGAAAGATTCACAGTCGCCAGCAGTTTGGTGGAAGGAGAAAATGAGGGGTGACTGCTAATGGGTATTGCCTTTTGGGGGATGATGGAATGTCATAAAATTAGACAGTGGTGGTGCTTACACGACCCTGTAAGTGTACTCAGAACCAGGAAGGGCATTTTTTTTTTTTTTTTGAGATGGAGTCTTGCTCTGTCGCCCAGGCTGCACTGTAGTGGTAGAGTACAGCTCACTGCAACCTCTACCTCCTGGGTTCAAATCATTCTCTTGCCTCAGCCTCCCTAGTAGCCAGGATTAAGGCATGTGCCGCCACACCCGGCTAATTTTTATATTTTTAGTAGAGATGGGGTTTCAACCTGTTGCCCAGGCTGTTCTCGAAATCCTTACCTCAGGTGAGATGAGTGGCCATCTTGACCTCTCAAAGTGCTGAGATTACAGGCATGAGCCGCAACGCCCAGCTTGCACACTTTTACAAACGTGAATTTTATGGTATGTGAATTATAGTTCAAGAAAACTGTTATAAGAATTGATTACAATTACATTTAAGATTATAAACATTGAATTTCTAAAGAATCAGCCCAGAGTCAGGTTTCTAGCTTTATATTTTACCTCTTCTTTCTCTTTTAATATTGTAACTACACTATCTTTATTTTTTATTGAATCATGAAGGTAAAATTGAAGTCATAACTATTCTATCATTTGACTGAACCAATCTTGACTTTAATTTCATTCATTTATTTCCCATTTCATGACAAATTAGGAAGGGAAATAAGACTTTTAATTATTTCTTAAGATAAAGAAAACATGTACCATTTTTCCATTTTTAATTACTGTCTTTGTGTGTTATGATAAATGTCAAATCTTGTTTTTCTCCAGAATACACCATTAAAAACTGGTATCTTCTCCAGAGGAGGAGAGAAAGGGGAAAGAAACGCATCTGTATACTTGCTATTTTCACAGAACTTTTTTCACTTTTTTTTTTTTTTTTTTTGAGACAGAGTCTAGCTCTATTGCCTAAGCTGGAGTGCAGTGGCCCGGTCTCGGCTCACTGCAACCTCTACCTCCTGGGTTCAAGCAATTCTTGTTCCTCATCCTCCTCAATAGCTGGGATTACAGGTGCCCACCATGCCCAACTAATTTTTTATTTTTAGTAGAGTCAGGATTTCATCATGTTGCCCAGGCGGGTCTCGAATTCCTGACCTCAGGTGATCTGCCCACCTTGGCCTCCCAAACTGCTGGGATTACAGGTATGAGCCACCAGCCACCATGATTTTCTATTCCATGTGTCCATTTTTTATATGCCACGTAATAATTTCAATTGTATATTTTCCTTCAATTAATATCATATCAGGAATGCTCTTCTGTGTGATGGCATAGTGTCAGGATCATTGAGGTAAGCAGAATAATCACCTACTTCCTTTCACCTCCAGGAATGTCACCTTGTGGCAAAAGAGACTTTGAAATGTGGTTAAATGGAGCACTTGAGATGCAAAGATTACCTTGGATCATCCGAGAGCACAATTAATTAAAATGGTTCTTCTGAGAGAAAAACGGAGGTGGGAGAACCTGACAAGATGTGATCATGGAAGCCGAGCTCAGGTGAGGCAGAGACCAAGGGCTGCGTGTGAATACTGGAAACACAAGGAGACAGACTGTCTCTTTAGAGTTTCTAGGAGGAATACAGCCCTACTGATCTCTTTTGGACTTCTGACTTCCTGAATCGAAGATAATAAATTTGTGTTGTAAACCATAAATTTGTGATAATTTGTCAAAGTATCAATAGAAAACTAATACGATCATCATTTTAAGTTGTTGCCTTGCCTCTAGTCCCAGCACTTTGGGAGACTGAGGTGGGCGGGTTTGAGACCAGCTTGGTCAACATGGTGAAACCCCTCTCTACTAAATATACAAAAATTACCTGGGCGCGGTTGTGGGCGTCTGTAATCCCAGCTGCTTGGGAGGCTGAGGCAGGAGAATCAGTTGAGCCCAGGAGGCAGAGATTGCAGTGAGCTGAGATCTCGCCACTGCAGTCCAGCCTGGGCAACAGAGCAAAACTCCCTCTCAAATAGATAAATACATAGATAGATAGATAGATAGATAGATAGATAGATAGATAGATAGACAGACAGACAGACAGATAGACAGATAGTTGTCTGTTGGTTGGGCATGGTGGCTCACTCCTATAATCCCAGTGGTTTGGGAGACAATGGTGGGAAGATCCATTGAGGCTGGGTGTCCAAGACCAGCTGTGCAACACACCAAGACCCCGTCTCTACACAAAATAAAAATAAATAAGCCAGGCATTGGTGTGTACCTGTACTCCCAGCTATGTGGGAGGTTTGCTTGAGCCCAGGAGTCTCAGCTTACAGTGAACTGTGATTGTACCACTGCACTCTAGCCTGGGCAACAGAGCTAGACCCTGCCTCTTAAAAAAAAAAAATGGTTGTCTATTATTCTCATAAGGAACTATAATTTCCCAATCATTTCTTTGTTTGGAAAGAACAAACATCCTGAAACAGCAATTGAATCCGTTCAGCCAAATCTGTGTGTGAAGGTTTGGTTCCTGATTGCAGAGCGTGACCAGCTTCCATGATGTCGGCCATCAGGGTGGTCCGGGGCCATGTCTGTGGACCCTACCATCTTGTTCTCCTCTCCAAAGAAAGCTTAACATTGAACAGTACTACAGGGCACTTTGTCCACACTGCACTCAAACTTCATTGTCTCAGGACTGACTCATTACTTGGATAACACGCAGCTGGGCACTCACAAACCCTGAGGTCAGAAACCCTATTTTCTGAGTGAAACATTGGAAGACAGAATATTTGAAATCAGAACTTTGGGGAATCTGGAACCTACTGTTGTCAGACATCTGACTCAGTGAGGGATAGTTTATAATCCCCTTAATTGGTGGATAACACTGTAGGCACTTCAGAGAGCAGAACTCATGTGGTTGCCTTCTTGATTCATGATCAAGAAACAATTCCAAATAATTGCTTGTTGAAGCACTGGAATTTTCCATCTTGCCTCTCAAAGTTAGCCTGAATCCTAACAGATGGAGGCACAGTAGCAGTGACCATGAATGATCATGGAGAGAGACTTGTAAACAAAAGGAGGTAACAGAGATTTTCTTCCCCACTGTGGAAAGCCCAGAGCTTCCCAGCATTCAGATTTTTACTGGGGCGGGGAGATGAATGGGACAAATGTTCCATTAGATTTTTTCAACCTGTGGGCAGATAGGCTAGGTTAGGCTACATGAGTTATGAACTGTGATAGAGAAAGACAGAGTACACACTGTCCAATTAAAAGCACTTACTGTGACACATATGTGATGTGGACTATTATTAATATGCTTCATGGTGATTAGTGAAATGGCTGCATGTCCATGTGAATGACCGTAACTGACATTATTTGCAGAAAGAACCTTTTATAAATTTTTTATGAGATGGAGTCTTGCTCTGTTGCCCAGGCTGGAGTGCAGTGGTGTGATCTCGGCTCACTGCAACCTCTGCCTCCTCAGCCTCCTGAGTAGCTTGAACTACAGATGTGTGACACCATGCCCATTAAGTTTTTGCATTTTAGTAGAGACAGGGTTTCACCATGTTGGCCAGGCTAGTCTTGAACTCCTGAGCTCAAGTGATCTGCCTGCCTCAGCCTCCCTCCCAAAGTGCTGGGATTACAGGCGTGAGCCACCACGCTGTCCCAGTATTGACTTTCATCAAGAGCTTTATTTCAGGTATTAATTGAATGCTTTGCTCCTTTATTCTGCTAATGTGGTAAATTACACTGTCTTAGTCCATTTGTGCTGCTATAACAGAATACCACAAATTGGGTAATTTTTTTTTTCTTATTTTTTTTTTTATTGCATTTTAGGTTTTGGGGTACATGTGCAGAGGATGCAATACAGTTGCATAGGTACACACATGGCAGTGTGTTCTGTTTGCTTTCACCCCTTCACCCACATTTGGCGTTTCTCCCCAGGCTATCCCTACCCACCTCCCCCTCCCACTGGCCCTCCCCTTTTCCCCCCAATAGACCCCAGTGTTTAGTACTCCCCTTTCTGTGTCCATGTGTTCTCATTTTTCATCACCCGCCTATGAGTGAGAATATGCGGTGTTTCATTTTCTGTTCTTGTGTCAGTTTGCTGAGAATGATGTTCTCCAGATTCATCCATGTCCCTACAAATGACACGAACTCATCATTTCTGATTGCTGCATAATATTCCATGGTGTATATGTGCCACATTTTCCCAATCCAGTCTATCATCAATGGGCATTTGGGTTGATTCCAGGTCTTTGCTATTGTAAACAGTGCTGCAATGAACATTCGTGTGCATGTGTCCTTATAGTAGAATGATTTATAGTCCTTTGGATATATACCCAGTAATGGGATTGCTGGGTCAAATGGAATTTCTATTTCTAAGGCCTTGAGGAATCGCCACACTGTCTTCCACAATGGTTGGACTAATTTACACTCCCACCAACAGTGTAAAAGTGTTCCTTTTTCTCCACAGCCTCTCCAGCATCTGTTGTCTCCAGATTTTTTAATGATCGCCATTCTAACTGGTGTGAGATGGTATCTCAATGTGGTTTTGATTTGCATCTCTCTGATGACCAGTGACGATGAGCATTTTTTCATATGATTGTTGGCCTCATATATGTCTTCTTTCGTAAAGTGTCGGTTCATATCCTTTGCCCACTTTTGAATGGGCTTGTTTGTTTTTTTCTTGTAAATCTGTTTGAGTTCTTTGTAAATTCTGGATATCAGCCCTTTGTCAGATGGGTAAACTGCAAAACTTTTTTCCCATTCTGTTGGTTGCCGATTCACTCTAGTGACTGTTTCTTTCGCCGTGAAGAAGCTGTGGAGTTTCATTAGGTCCCATTTGTCTATTTTGGCTTTTGTTGCCAATGCTTTTGGTGTTTTGTTCATGAAGTCCTTGCCTACTCCTATGTCCTGGATAGTTTTGCCTAGATTTCCTTCTAGGGCTTTTATGGTGCCAGGTCTTATGTTTAAGTCTTTAATCCATCTGGAGTTAATTTTAGTGTAAGGTGTCAGGAAGGGGTCCAGTTTCTGCTTTCTGCACATGGCTAGCCAGTTTTCCCAACACCATTTGTTAAATAGGGAATCCTTTCCCCATTGCTTGTTTTTGTCAGGTTTATCAAAGATTGTATAGTTGTAGATATGTTGTGTTGCCTCCGGTGCCTCTGTTTTGTTCCATTGGTCTATATCTCTGTTTTGGTACCATTACCATGCTGTTTTGATTACTGTAGCCTTGTAGTATAGTTTGAAATCCAGTAGTGTGATGCCCCCCGCTGTGTTCTTTTTGCTTAGAATTGATTTGGCTATGCGGGCTCTCTTTTGGTTCCATATGAAGTTCATGGTGGTTTTTTCCAGTTCTGTGAAGAAAGTCAATGGTAGCTTGATGGGGATAGCATTGATTCTGTAAATTACTTTGGGCAGTATAGCCATTTTCACAATATTAATTCTTCCTAACCATGAACATGGAATGTTTCTCCATCTGTTTGTGTCCTCTCTGATTTCGTTGAGCAGTGGCTTATAGTTCTCCTTGAAGAGGTCTCTTACGTTCCTTGTGAGTTGTATTCCAAGGTATTTTATTCTTTTTGTAGCAATTGTGAATGGCAGTTCGTTCTTGATTTGGCTTTCTTTAAGTCTGTTATTGGTGTAGACAAATGCTTGTGATTTTTGCACATTGATTTTATATCCTGAGACTTTGCTGAAGTTGCTTATCAGTTTCAGGAGTTTTTGGGCTGAGGTGATGGGGTCTTCTAGGTATACTATCATGTCGTCTGCAAATAGAGACAATTTGGCTTCCACTTTTCCTATTTGAATACCCTTTATTTCTTTTTCTTGCCTGATTGCTCTGGCTAGAACTTCCAGTACTATATTGAATAGGAGTGGTGAGAGAGGGCATCCTTGTCTAGTGCCGGATTTCAAAGGGAATGCTTCCAGTTTTTGCCCATTCAGAATGATATTGGCTGTTGGTTTGTCATAAATAGCTTTTATTACTTTGAGATACGTTCCATCGATACCGAGTTTATTGAGGGTTTTTAGCATAAAGGGCTGTTGTATTTTGTCAAATGCCTTCTCTGCGTCAATTGAGATAATCATGTGGTTTTTGTTTTTGGTTCTGTTTATGTGGTGAATTACGTTGATAGACTTGCGTATATTGAACCAGCCTTGCATCCCCGGGATGAATCCTACTTGATTGTGATGAATAAGTTTTTTGATTTGCTGTTGCAATCGGCTTGCCAATATTTTATTGAAGATTTTTGCATCTATGTTCATCATGGATATTGGCCGGAAGTTTTCTTTTCTTGTTGGGTCTCTGCTGGGTTTTGGTATCAGGATGATGTTGGTCTCATAAAATGATTTGGGAAATCATAACAAACAGCCTCTCAGACCATAGTGCAATCAAGTTAGAACTCAGAATTCAGAAGCCAACCCAGAACCGCTCAGCTTCATGGAAACTGAACAACTGGTTCTTGAATGTTGACTGGGTA
Organism: Callithrix jacchus; assembly: GCF_049354715.1. Taxonomy (NCBI): domain Eukaryota; kingdom Metazoa; phylum Chordata; class Mammalia; order Primates; family Cebidae; genus Callithrix; species Callithrix jacchus. The sequence goes on along the minus strand of NC_133508.1, from coordinate 18,379,103 downwards.
AACAATGAAATGAAGGCATAAATAAAGAAGTTCTTCGAAACCAATGAGAACGAAGACACAACATGCCAGAATCTCTGGGACACATTTAAAGCAGTCTCTAGAGGAAAGTATATAGCAATACGTGCCCATATGAGGAGAATGGAGAGATCCAAAATTGACACCCTATCGTCAAAATTGAAAGAGCTAGAGGAGCAAGATCAAAAAAACTCAAAACCCAGCAGAAGACAAGAAATAACTAAGATCAGAGCTGAACTGAAGGAGATTGAGACACGAAAAACCCTTCAAAAAATCAATAAATCCAAGAGCTGGTTTTTTGAAAAGATCAACAAAATAGACAGACCACTAGCCAGATTGATTAAAAAGAAAAGAGAGAACAACCAAATAGATGCAATAAAAAATGATAAAGGGGAAATCACCACAGACTCCACAGAAATTCAAACCATCATCAGAGAATATTACAAACAACTCTATGCACATAAACTAGTAAACCTGGAAGAAATGGATAAATTCCTGGACTCCTGTGTCCTCCCAAGCCTAAACCAGGAGGAAGCTGAAACTATGAATAGACCAATAACAAGGTCAGAAGTCGAGGCAGCAATTAAGAGCCTACCACACAAAAAAAGCCCAGGTCCAGACGGGTTCACAGCCGAATTCTACCAGACACACAAAGAGGAGCTGGTACCATTCCTTCTAAAACTATTCCAAATAATCCAAATTGGGTAATTTATAAAGAACAGAAATTTATTTTCACAGTTCCATAGGCTGGGAAGTTCAAGATGGAAGCACCAGTATCTTGTGCCATTCGTTCAGGGTGGAAGGTGAAAGGGTGAGGAAAAGAGAACCTACTCCAGCAAGCCCATTTAATAGCAGTATTAAGTCATTTGTGAGGACGGAAGCCTCATGATCTAAACATCTCCCATGAGGCCCCAGTTCTGAATTCTGTCACATTGGGGATAAAATTTCCAATACATGAATTTTGGGGGATCCTTTAAAACCATAGCATACATTACTTATCTTTTTTTTTTTTTTTTTCGCTCTTGTTGCCTAAGCTGGAGTGCAATGGTGCGATCTCGGCTCACTGCAACCTCTGCCTCCTAGGTTCAAGCAATTCTCCTGCCTCAGCCTCCCCAGTAGCTGGGATTATAGGCACACACAACCACGCCCAGCTAATTTGTTGTATTTTTAGTAGAAACAGGTTTTCACCATGTTAGCCAGGCTGGTCTTGAACTCCTGACCTCAGGTGATCTGGCCCGCCTCAGTATCCCAAAGTGCTGGGATTACAGGTATGAGCCACCTCGCCCAGCCACATTACTTGCTTTTTGAATGTTAAACTGCTTTTCCATTCTAGAATAAATTGTCCTTTTTGTTGACATATTGTCTTCTGGCATCATTGATTTGCTAATTTATATACAAAAATTAGCTGGGCGCAGTGGCTCATGCCTGTAATCCTAGCTTCTCAGGAGGCTGAGGCAGGGGCAGGAGAGTCACTTGAACCCAGGAAGTGGTGGCTGCAATAAGTCAAGATAGTGCCACTGCACTCCAGCCTGGGCAACAGAGCAAGACTCTGTCTCAGAAAAAGAAAAGAATGTTTACTGGGGTGGAAGATATGACTCAAGATATTCCCACGGTTGGGAAAAAAAAAAGTGATGATACAACTCAGATCTGAGCTGTAAAGGAAGCACCATTTTCAACTTCTCTAAGTGAAATTTAACCTAAACTACGTCGTTTTTGTTTTGCTTTTAACAAATAAACAAAACAAAAAATAAACCCAAAAGTGATTAAACTAACATAACATGCTAAGTATTTTATATGGAATCCAAACTTCTGCAGGACTCTGAGCACACATTTAGTGATAATAAAGATCTTATTTCATGCATTCATGCCTCTAAACTGATAGCACAGTCCACTGCCGTTTCAAACCTACGCAGTCAGTTCTGGGACCCTGTGCTGGCATCTCCCTCGAGCTTTCTGGACACACTTGAGGATCACACTTTATTAGTTCTGCTAATATTTCCCTTACTTACTGTTTCTCCCCCCTTCCTAGTTCCATGGTGCCTCCATCTCCCTTACACAATCCCACTGGCACCTATTGTATTATATGAAGCAATTAAATCGTTTTTATATTACAACCTAATTAATAGAGATCCCATATTATTATGTATTAAAATGCTAATTCAGGTTTTTAAAACGAAGTACTGCACTTTCACAAACTTAATTTAAACATACAAATTGTCTGATATTAAGGGAAAGGCATAGCAGTTTTGAGTATGCTCTGGTAGTTAAATGATTTCGCCTTTATTTTTTACAAAAACGACTGTCCATTCTTTCATATTTGTTCATGTTATTTTATTTATATAGGTTTATTGCAAATAACATACTCATTCATTTTTATTAGCAAATATTGCTAGAGGGCTTCCTATGTGCAATTCCTGCAAGCATTGCAGATACTCCCATGAGCATGGAATCGCAGAGCAGTGGTGGAATAGACATCAAACAAACCATTACATAAGCAACCTTTAGCAACACACGGTCACGGAGGAAAATGCAGGGTGTGACATATATCGGGACCATTGTTTTAGAATTGCAGGTTGGGAAACTTGTGGAAATTTCCTCAAATGAAGGCAATAAAGGATGAATTAGAGTTAGTCTCATAAATGGTGGAAAAAAACTATTTCAGGCAGGGGAAACTGAATGTACAAAGCTCCAGACAGGAAAGCGTTTAGAGCATTTGGACAAAAAGAAGGCTACAGTGGCTAAAGCCAAGAGCAGGGGCCCCACTGGGCAGACCATGCAGCCTTTGTTGAGGATTCGGAGTGTTTTCCTAAGATGAATAAAAAGCCTTTAGAGGATTTTAGGCACAGTGGTGCCATGGTCAGATGTGTAGTTTGAGATCACCCTGGATGCTCTGTGGAAAATGGGATAGGGAGGGGAGGCAGTGACCCTGAGGAGATGATTAGGGGGTTATTTGGATTAGTCAGTTTTCTACTGAGAAACAGAACCAACAGGATGTAGATATCCATATACACACACAAAGAGATTTCTTCTAAGGAGTTGGCTCATGTGACTATGGAGGCTGGCAAGCCCCAAGATCTGCAGTTGGCAAGCTGGAGACATGGGAGTGCTGAGCATGTAGCTCCAGTCTGAGTCCAAAAGCCCAAGAACCAGGAAAACCAATGGTGTAAGTTTCAGGCCAAAGGCCGGGACGTTTGAGATCCAAGAAGAGCTGAGGTTTCAGTTTGAGTCATAATGCGGGAGAAGACCCATGTCCTACCTAGCACATTTAGACAGGAGGGATTCTCTCTTACTCACAAGAGGCTTGGCCTTTTTTGTTCTATTCAGGCCTTCAACAGATTGGATGAAGTACACTCACATGAGGGAGAGCAATCTGCTTTGGTCAATATGCCTACTGAAACATTAATCTCACCCAGAATCACCCACGCAGAGACACCCAGAGTTGTCTGACCAAGTATCTGGACACCCTGTGGCCCAGGCAAGTGGAAACACAAAAGTAACCACTGATACACCTTACACAATAATTAACTCAAGATGGATTAAAGACTTAAACATAAAACCCAAAACCATAAAAACTCTAGAAGAAAACTAGGCAATACCATTAAGGACATAGGCATGGACAAAGACTTTATGACAAAAACACCAAAAGCAACGGCAACAAAAGCCAAAATTGGCAAATGGAATCTAATTAAACTAAAGAGCTTCTGCACAGCAAAAGAAACTAGCATCAGAGTGAACAGGCAACCTGCAGAATCGGAGAAAATTTTTGCAATCTACCCATCTGAGAAAGGTCTAATATCCAGAATCTACAAAGAACTTAAATTTATTTAAAAACCCCAAAACAACCCCATCAAAAAGTAGGCAAAGGATATGACAGACACTTCTCAAAAGAAGACATTTATGTAGCCAACAAACATATGGAAAAAAGCTCATCATATCTGATCATGAGATAAGTGCAAATCAAACCACGATGAGATAACATCTCACACCAGTGAGAATAGCAATTATTAAAAAGTGAAGAAATAGATGCTGGTGAGGCTGTGGAGAAATAGGAATGCTTCAACACTGTTGATGGGAATATAAATTAGTTCAACTATTGTGGAAGACAGTGTGGTGATTCCTCAAGGATCTAGAACCAGAAATACCATCTTACCCAGCGATCCCATTACTGGGTATATACCCAAAGGAATGTAAAACATTCAACTATAAAGACACATGCGCATGTACGTTTATTGAAGCACTATTTACAACAGCAACAACATGGAACCAACCCAAAGGCCTATGAATGATAGACTGGATTAAAAAAATGTGGTACGTGTATACCATGGAATACTATGCAGCCATAAAAAAGAATAAGACAATGTCTTTTGCATGGACATAGATGAAGCTAGAAGCCATCATCCTCAGCGAACATAGGAACAGAAAACCAAACACCACATGTTCTCACTCATAAATGGAAGTAGAAAAATGAGAAAACATGGACACAGGGAGGGGACAACACACACCAGGGCCTGTTGGGAGGTAGGAGTCAAGGGGAGGGATAGCATTAGGACAAATACCTAGTGCATGTGGGGCTTAAAACCTAGATGACGGGTTGTTAGCTGCAGCAAACCACCATTGCACATGCATACCTATGTTAAGAAACCTACAAATTCTTCACATGTATCTCAGAACTTGAAGTAAAATTATAAAAAAGAGAAGTAACCATGATGACTCATGCCTATAATCCCAGCACTTTGGGAGGATAAGGTGGGTAGCTCCCTTGATACCAGGAGTTTGAGACCAGTCTGGCCAACATGACAAGACTTTGTCTCTAATAAAAATACAAAAATTAGCTGGGCATGCTGGTGCATGCTTGTAATCCCAGCTCCTTGGGAGGCTGAGGCATGAGAATCTCTTGAGCCCCAGAGGTGGAGGTTGTGGTGAACTAAGATTGTGATTGCACCACTGTACTCTAGCCTGGGCAACAGAAGGAGACCCTGTCTCAAAAAAAAGAGAAGTGGTACCATCATACAACTACTCCTAAAAAGAAGACAGGGTGAAGACTGGAAGTAGTGTGGTGCTGGGGAGTAATGAATGCTTTTGACATATGAGTAAGAGGCAGAAATGACACACTTGGATATGAATGAGGGAGAAGGAGGAGTAAGAACTACCAGCAACTTGTAGGATAATTAACTGGGTGAATGACATTGCCTTTTGTAGGGAGAGGGCATGCGAGTTCCCCAGGGGAGATTGTGAGTCCACTCTGGACTCACTATGTCAGTGCGACATGTAAGGAAAGCAATTATTAAGCAGACAGTGTGGAGTGAGGAGCGTGGGCTGAGCTGTTGCTGTATAAAATGTTTTGTCTTTGACTGAATCCAGGTAGACTAATTTTTTAGAATGAAAAGTATTACTTTCAGACCTCCAGTGACTTTTCTGCTCAATTTATTTTATGGTGATTGCAGCGTCCAAATGGATTTTGAAAGACAGGAGCTGGTTGAAGAGGTGCAATGAAGGTGAGGAAAGACTGACAGCATCAGGAGTATCTCAAAAGTCCACACATGCAGCAGCAACAGCTGCTCAGTCTTCTCCACCGCCCAGGTCTTTGGCAAATGATACTGGAGCAGGAAGAGAGTCTTTTCTTATTCTCTTTAGTCAGGATTATTTTGTCTGCAATTCTGTTGGACTTATATTAAGTTGAAATTATCCTAAATACTAGATTTTCCCAGTGGTATTGATTTTTCTTTTCTGTTGTTGCAAAGCATGTTTTAATGGAAGTTCAAAATGCTATACTATAATTACTAGACAAAAACCATTTCAAACTGGTAGTTAAATTTCATGCTTTCTTTTTTTTTTTTTTTTCTTTTTGAGATGGAATTTCACTCTTGTTGCCCAGGCTGGAGTGCAATAGCTCGATCCCGGCTCACTGCAACCTCTACCTTCAAGGTTCAAGTGATTCTGTTCCCTCAGCCTCCTGAGTAGCCAGGATTACAAGCGCCAGCCACCACACCTAGCTAATTTTAAATTTCTTGCTTTCTGATTTAAAAACAATAGTAATTGGATTTAGTTGAATCTACATAAACAGTATCTTGTTTAGGACATTTCCCTTTAAATCTAATCAGACATGTATAAAAATGGTAATATATTATGTTAGATAATTTCCCCCATTTTTAATTTTTTTATTTTTAGTAAAGATGTGGTCTCACTATGTTGCTCAGGCTGGTCTCGAACTCCTGGGCTCAAGCAATCCTCCCACCTCATCCTCCCATAGTGCTGGGATTAAAGGTATGTATCACCATGCCCAGACTACCCCAATTTTTAAAGGCAGAAAATTAAAAGTAATGATAAGAACTCAACAAGTCCTTTAGTTTTTCAAATTTATATTTAAACAGATGAATATTTAACATAAATAGGGCATTTTGTTTTCTCCCATTGAATGACAATATACTGGACCATTACGTTTTTTTCCAGTCAGGGAATTTGGTATTACATCTTAAAAACAAAAGTCTTGGTATTTACAAGCAGCCCAAGAACTATAGCCTTACCTAAGGATTTTAAAATATAGGTATTATTTAAGCTCTTGTTCTTTCCTGAATATCAAGAGTACTCAAGATAGCTTTCAGTTTAATTCATAATTAAGTTAATGTCTAATTCAGTCAGTTGGAGGATTGAAAAAGACAACATAAGGGTGAAATAAATTGATTCAGGGTTTCATTAATGAAAATACAATAGACCCTTGCACTTTATTCATTTCCCTAGTTTCCCTGGGCTCCTCACCTTATGAACACTTTAACAAATATATTTTCACTATAATATGTAAAATATGTCAGGTGTCAGCAGAACATAAACACTATTTGGACCAAATATCAAGTTATCCAGTTAGTCTTTTCAGTACAAACAGAAGACCATCTTTCATCGTTTTCTTTTGCGCTGGTAAAAGCCTCTCTTCCTTCCCTCCCTCTCTTCTCCTTTCCCTCTTCCCCTCTTCCTCCCTCCCTTTCTTCCCTCTTCCTTTTTCTCCCTCCCTCTGCCTCCCTTTCACCCTCCCTATTTCTCTCTCCCCCTTCCTCTCTCCTTTGCTTCCTTTCTTTCAACAACGCACAAAACAAAATCATTCTGCCAAAATATGTCGTATCTTAGTCCATTTCTACCGCTATGACAAAATACCTTAGACTTAGGTAATTTACAAATAATAGAAACTTATTCCTTACAGTTCTGGGACCTAGGAAGTCCAAGTTCTAGGTGTTAGCAGATTCAGGGTGTGCGAGGAGGGCTTGCTCTCCACCTCCAGAGGGGACAGACGTCGTGGTTTCAAATAGAAGAAGGGACGGAAGGGGAAAAGGACCAAATGTGTCCAAATGCAGTGTTCTCAAAGAGTAGAAGAGACGGAAGGGGAAAAGGGACAAATGTGTCCAAATGCAGTGTTCTCAAAGAGTAGAAGAGACGGAAGGGGAAAAGGGACAAATGTGTTCAAATGGCGCGTTTTCAAACAGCAGAAGAGACGGAAGGGGAAAGGGGACAAATGTGTTTTCACGTGTTGGAAAAGATGGAAGTGCGAGGTACTCTGAAATTTCTTTCTTTCTTTCTTTTTGAAACGGAGTCTTGCTCTGTCACCAGGCTGGAGTGCAGTGGTACATCTCGGCTCAGGCGCCCGCCACCACGCCCAGCTAATTTTAGTATTTTTAGGAGAGACGGGATTTCACCATGTTGGCCAGGCTGGTCTCAAACTCCGGACCTTAAATGACCCACCCGCCTCGGCCTCCCAAAGTGCTGGGATTACAGGCATGAGCCACTACACCCGGCCTTGCAACCTCCGTCATAGGGACATTAATCCCTTTCATGAGGCCAGAATCCTCATGACTTAATCACTTCCAAAAGGTCCCACCTTTGAATACCATGATATTGAGCTTTAAGCTCCGACAGCTGAATGTGGGGGAAACATTTACATTCAAACCATACATGTGGGTGGTATGTGGATGTTGATGGTGTATGTGTACCTTAAAATACCTACATCTAGTAGGGGAGGACAGATATAAATGTATGTAATATAAGAGGGGTAACCAAGAGATTGAGTGAGCTGAAAGAGCACGCCAAATTTGGAAGCAGCCAACTCTAGCGTTCCAAATTTAAAAATTGAGTTTACGGTGTGGTCTTGGCAGGGCTGGGAGCAGGAGAACTGGCCAGATGGAAGGGGCTCTTTGAAATCACCTCAGTGACTGTAGATGAAGTGATTTGTTGACAACATTTCCAATTTGGTACTAAAAACGAGGATTTTTATGATTGAAAAATTTTATGGGTAAAATTAGAAGCCATTAAAAGCAGCATTTAGCTCCAAATGACTTCACTTAACCAAGGGCCCACATGGCTTTGTGGATCACAGTTGCTAATGGGAATTGCACTCAGAGGTGAATCCAGAGCCAGAACAGACTGGGGCCCAGTTGTTTTTTTGCATGAAGCCAGCACCTCTAAATGAACAAGCTGCTGCACTGTGAAACCCCTAACACTTTGAGCTGTTTTCAAGGGTAGCGGCGAGCAGAGAGAACTCAATCTTGGCAGTGGTTCACTCTATGGTGTTATAGATTCAAGATAAAAAAAAGTCTTGTAGTCAAATAAGTTTACCAAACACTGAGTAACAACAAAGTTAAAAAAGATTTTCTACCGCAGGATTTACTACTCTAAGATTCACGCCAAGATTTGAACACATTAATATGAATCGTGAATTTACAAGAATATTATTTCTCAAGTTTATTTGTCCAGCGAGCTCTTTTTTCTAGAGCATTTCTGAGTTATGGTCCACAAAATACACTTCGGGAAACATTTTATTAGACTAATCTTTGAATATAGCCTAAAGCTGGGCTAACAATATTTTTTTATCCAAAGTGGGAGACTTTGAGAGTATGCAGGGGGCTGTTAATAATTATGCTTGATAGAAACTATAATCTGGGATTATCTTGGGCAAATCAGGATGCATAATTCTCCTAGTTATAGCTAATGAGGGATGTCGTAACAGCAGTTATCCTCTGTACATCAGCGTAAAAGCAACAGGACAGCATAGGCTGGATCAGTTCAGGTCCTCTGGAAAGCAGCTTCCAAAATGAGTGTAGACATGCAGTAGATTTATTGCGTGAAACTTCTGCGAAGGATAAAGGGAGAGAGAACAGAGGGGGGTGGAAAGAGCTTCAGATGCTAAAGAAGGTCTGATACCTGCGGAAAGAGAGAAAGGAGGAAGTAAGGGAGGGAAGATTGATTGTTTGGGAACAGCTTCAGATTGTAGCATAGTTCTCTTTTTTTTTCTTTTTGAGACAGTCCTGCTCTGTCACCCAGGTGCTGGCGTGCAATGGTGCAATCTTGGCTTACTGCAACCTCTGCCTCCCGGGTTTAAACAATTCTCCTGCCTCAGCCTCTCCAGTAGCTGGGATTATGATTGCATGTCACCATGCCTGATTAATTTTTGCATTTTTAGTAGATGTGAGGTTTCGCCATATTGGTCAGGCTGCTCTGGAACTCCTGACCTCAAGTGATCCTCCCACCTTGGCCTCTCAAAGTGCTGGGATTACAGGCATGAGCCACTGCGCTGGGCCCAGATTGCAGCACAGGTCTGAGAGACTTGACCAGGCTGAGGAGAGCCCCAAGCAAGGTCACCTGTTGGAGCAGTCCTGCACAGGCCAGCTCTGGTACCTGGATTGTGGAAGTAACATGGAGGACTCTTGTCCTCAGAATGAATGTCATGATGGATCCCAAGAGGCAGCAAGTAGAGGCTCCCTGCAGTAGAGTCTCTTGAAGGAAATCTGAGACGCATATCTCTGTGGTTACCACCACAGTTAACCTGCAAAACGACAAAATAGTATTTGCTGAGTTTTCATTATATTTTTTTCAATCCTATTGTTTGACTCTGGAGATTGCATCTTGCCTACGTCCCCACAATCTAGTGGAAGAGGTGGGCATTTCTTCATAACTGAGAGAGTCCTTCTCCAAGCAGGCATTCAGGGGATGAGCTGTCAGATTACCTGCAAAGATCATTTCATCCGGAGGAACACTTCATGAATCAGTGAGAGGATTCCATCCTGGGCTTGTTTGTAACCTGGCTTCCAATGAAATGATATTAAATAGATGTGCTGCTTTGCGACGGTAGCAGAACTGTCCTGACTCTGTGGTCCAGGGTTATATGGATGATTCCCACTCTTGGGAAATTCCAGTACGGAGAAGAGAAAGCAAAATTTCAGCTGTTCGAATTCAAGGCTTAAAAACGTAACATGACACTGACTCGAGTGTTGAGACGGTTCTTAGAGATTTCAGTGTACGCTCTGCAGCAGCATGTTATGTCTCATCAGAATTGGTGACCTATCTGGTAGATTGCTCTGTCCCCATCTACAACCATTAGACCTTGGTGAAGATGGATTTTCCTTCAGCAGAGCAAGAAGTAGCATTTGTCTACGATAAACCATTGTAATCATGCTTTTGTGACAGTTAATTTTATGTGTCAACTTGGCTAGGCCATGATAGTCAGATATTTGCTTAAACATCGGCCTGGACTGGACACAGTCGCTCACGCCTGTAATCCCAGCTCTTTGGGAGGCCGAGGCGGGTGGATTACCTGAGGTCAGGAGTTCAAGACCAGGTTGGCCATCATGGCAAAACCTCGTCTCTACTAAAAATAAAAATAAAAAAAAATAGCTGGATGTGGTGGTGTACACCTGTAATCCCAGTTACCCAGGAGGCTGAGGCAAGAGAATCACTGGAACCTGTGGGGCAGAGGCTGCAGTGAGCAGAAATTGCACCACTGCATTCCAGCCTGGGTGACAGAGCAAGACTCAGTCTCAAAAAAAGAAACAAAAAAACACCAGTCACCAGTCTAGATCTTACTGTGAAAGTATTTTTAAAGATGTTATTAAATCAGTAGATTTGAAGAATGCAGATTATCCTCTGCTAGAGAACAAATGTTTGCCTCCCCCACAAATTCGTATGTTGATACCATAGTCCCCACTCTGGTGCTATTTGGATGTGTGGCCTTGGGGAGATGAATAGGTCATGAGAGGGGCACCCCCATGAATGGAATAGTGCCCTTATAAAAAAAGGAAGAGACGCAAAATGTCTCTCTGCTCTCCATTATGGGAAGACACAATGAGAAGGCAGCCGTCTGCACAACAGTAAGCAGACACTCGCTCTGTTGACACCTTGACCTTGGACTTCCCAGCCTCCAGAACTGTGAGAAATAAATGTTTGTTGTTATTTATTACCGACTCTCTTACTCAGTCTATGATAATTTACTGTAGCAGTCAGAATGAATTAGATACCCTCCTTAATGTGGGCAGGCTTCCTGCGATCAGATGAAGTACTGAAGAGAAAAAAGACTGGAGTGGCCTGGGGAAGAGGGAATTCTGCCTCTTGACTGGCTTTGGACTTGAGCTGCAATGTTAGCTGCTCTGTAGATCTTTACCTGCTGGCCTGCTCTGCAGAATTCAGACTTGCCAGTCCCTGTAATCTCATGAACCAATTCCTTCAAATAAATCTCTTTCCCTCTCCCATGGAGATATACACATGCTATTGGTTCTGTTCCTCTGGAAACCCCTGACTGATACAGCCTCCTAATAGTCAGGAGTCATAATGTGCACAATCTTAAATGGTGACTAATTGAATTTGTTGGTAGATTACATTGAAACACCTTATCTGCCAACCCTGTGCCTCATCCTAATGATGGGGAAAACTATAAATAAGAATACTGATTGTAGTACTGGGAAAAGGAGAGGTTATAGTCAAGAGTACTCTTGGAGCACTTGCTAAGTGTAGGCACTTTACATGTATAATGCTTTGAGTATGCACTTAATAGATTTATGAAATGACCACAGTTGTTCCCATTTTACACATGAGAAAATGGAGGCATAGAGAAATTATGCAGCATGGCTGAGATCTATAGCGAGGAGGTGGTGGAGGTAGAAAACCAACCAAGGTGACAAAGTTCAAGAGTCCATGCTCCTAACCATGGCATTCTATGGCCTGTCACACAGCTGCACGTGACATGAGTGACATGTCAGTGGTGCTGGCTGGGTGGCACCAGTCTCATCTGCTCAGCTTGGTCTCTTCCCTCCACACCCAGATAAACCAGGGAGCCCTGGCCTATATGTACTCCTGTCTATTTCTCCAGAGGCCCAGAAAACACACCTGCCCTGTTCAGTTCCTCCTCTCTCTTCAAAGAAAGCTATACTTTGGCTTGATTTCTAAACCCAGGCAATAGAACTTTCTGTGGCAGGAGCTCCAAATTTGTTCCACTTTTTCGGGGCCCTCTGAGAGAGTCTAGAGCTGACCTTAGAGATGGAAGGCAGAAACTGCTGTGTTGAATGAATGAGACCAATGCCTACAGGACACACAGAGATTGTTTGAAAGGGATTAAAGCTGTGGAGCATGAGAGAGAAATCCGTTTTAAACAGGGATACAGGGATCTGAGTATTTTTGTGCCTGTGGATCTCTTCTCAGAATGATGTTTTAAAATGCATGAAACAGGGATACGTAGGATAACAAGGCACACCAATTCTATTGAAATATAGTTACCAAACTATTAAAAATATATTTGCAATGTAGCAATATAGGTGCTTCTTTATCGGCCTCTTAACATAAGATTTGGTTCTGTTAGTCTTGTAACTAACAGAATTTCAAAGTAGTGAGTAGGTAGAAGTGATCTTTTGAGATATCTGCAAACTGCTGTGATACGAAAAAATACTGATTTCAATTGGTCACAAAACCACAGGTATTGCTAATACTAATACAGTTTGTTACCAATATTTATAGATGAAGAAAATGCTAGATTTCAATGAATAGACAGTGACAATAAAACCATTGTTTTGGGCTAGGTGCATTGGCTCACGCCTGTAATCCCAGCACTTTGGGAGGCCAAGGCGGGAGGATCACTTGAGGTCAGGAGTTTGAGACCAGCCTGGCCAACATGATGAAACCCCATCTCTGCTAAAAATACAAAAATTAGCCAAGTGTGGTGGCTCATGTCTGTAATCCCAGCTACTTGGGAGGCTAAGGCAGGAGAATGGCTTGAACCCAGGAGGCAGAGGTTACAGTAAGCCAAGATTCTCCCACTGCACTCCAACTGCTGAGCAACAGAGCAAGACTCTGTCTCACGATATATATATCACTAAACCATTGTTTTAAAAGTTTCCAGACACTTTGCATCCGGATGAAGACCAAAAATCACGTTGGACAGTGATTTTTATTCTTTATTCTTCAAAGGATCACTTGGGTGGCCTCTGTCTACCCAGACATATAGGTGCCTAATTGCTCTGTGGAGAGGATCACACAATTGCTTCTGTTGTTTGACAGTCTTTGCTCTATAATCTTTAAGGCATGAGGTTTGGGGAAATACAGAGGAGGGACATCCTTAAACAGGGCTTAGGAAACCTCCAAGGAAGCAGAGAGCAAGCTCTTCCCCTTGAAATTTAAGGGAGCTGTAGTTAGAAGCATAGGCCTGGAGTCAGCCTTCCTAGGTTCAAATCTTCCCATCCTGCCAGTTACTAGCTGTGCTACGTAATCTCTCAATATCTCCATTTCTTCATCAGAAAAATGTGGCAAAAATTATTTCCTTCACAGGATTGCTATGAGAAGTAAATGGACAAAATACTTAGAACAGACTTTTAAGTATTTGTGTTGTTACTGTTTCTGTTATTGAAGAACTCCCTTGAGAACTGAGGTGGTGCTGACTGATGTCTGAGGCTGGCTTGCAAGGATACCAGGAATTTCCAAGATGGAACTCAGATCAGGAAAAGAGTGTCTGGGTTTGTGACCAGGGACCAACATAGGACCTTACTTGTTGGTTTCAGGGCAACATTTGGATGAGGCTGGAAGTCGCTCCTTCTTCTGCTAGTCTGGGTGGGCTTAGGGCACTGAGTAGGTGAATGCAAATAAAAGAACTATAGTCGTAAGCGCCCTGCTATGAAGTACCATAGAGAGAGGAACCTTTCTCATTTTACGAAACTTTACGGGCTGAGATGTAGGATCATTAAGAAACACAGTGAACAAAATAAAAAATAAGAAAAAAGAGAAAGAAAAAAATAAAAAACAGTGAACAATGGCACAGGGTCTTCAAGAAACTATGTGGCAGCATCATAAACAATAACAATGAAAGGCAGGACTGATCAAATTCACAGTTTTCCTCCACTTGGAAAAACTTCCAGAATTCTTGGGCAATTCTGGGCAAGTGGGCATTTCAGTAATTTATGTCAAATTTAAAGATGTATAATAACCTTGTTTCTGTCTGAATGTGGCAAGATAGTCATGCTATCAAAAATTTTCTTTAGATGGATATTATAATTATTTTAATTCTGTGAGTATATGTAGTTTTGGAAGAGGGTCTAGGATTGGGGAATAAAGGAGAAAACCAATTTAGAATTTAAAAGTATACCCGAGACTTGTTTTACAAGTAATTTTTATTACTTCTTGTTTTACAATATTGCAAACCTTGGCCAGGTACAGAGGCTCACACCTGTAATCCCAGCACTTTAGGAGGCCAAAATGGGAGGATTGCTTGAGCCCAGGACTTTGAGACAAGCCTGGCAACATAATGAGACCCCATCTCCAAAAAAAAAAAAAAAAAAAAATTAGCCTCGTGTGATGGTGTGTGCCTCTTGCCCCATTTACTGAGGAGGCTGAGGTGGGAGGATCGCTTGAGCCTAGGAGATTAAGACCGCAGTGAGCTGTGATGGCACCACTGCATTTCTGCCTGGGTGGCAGAGTGAGACCCTGTCTCAAAAATGAAATAAATGCAAATCATTTGCTAGTGTTCTGCAGTAGTATTGATAATTCAAAATTAATTCAACTTCTCCCCCCTACAACTGCCAGAAACAGATGCAGAAATTCAAACCATAACAGATACTTCTTAAAGTGACAATGAGTCACATAGGAAGTATGATGGTCAGGAAGATGGGCTGATATCACTCATGGTCACCCATCTGGACTGTGGACGTTCTTGTTTTTCACATGTTTTTGAATGCATATAATAAAAGCTATACATTTCTGGCTAGTCTGTAAATTGCAAGCATCTTCTTTGGGGCTTATATGTCTACTTCCCTTAGCTGGGATCAGTGACTTCTCTTGGTCATTTCCTCCAGCAGGCTGGGTTCTCTCTCTGCACAAAAGGTAAAAGGATGTCATCAGCACAGAAAGGAAAGTACATGGAGAAACAAGAGACTAAGGTTCTTGACTTCTCTCCACCATTTAGTGGCCAGGGGATCTGGATAAGTTACTTAACCTTTTTGGATAAAAAAATGCCTTAGCTACTCAAGATAGGAAATGGACCAAATAATCTCTTAGGCTCATTGCAAAAGAGCAATACTTCTAACCAGCTACCAATATGGGCAGGATTATTGTCTTTTAACATTCTCCTCTTTTAAAAAAGTTACACAATGAGCATTTACTACTAGTTAAAATTATTTAACCAAGAATTTGCACTATTAATACTTCTTTTTTTTTCCCAGCCAAAGAATTGCTGAAATGTTTGCATTACAAATTTAATAATTTTTGCTAACATAACTGATTTCCATATGTTATTTTTTCTTTTTGAGAGGAAGAAAGAGGAAGAAAAAGAGGGAGAGAGAACGGAAATGTTGCTTTATTCTAAAAAATGGGTATTAATAATGGCCAATCAATATTTCATTTAAACCTCTGAGTAGGTGTGATGTGGTATTGACAAGAATGTATATTTTGTGTATTTAAAGTGGAGAGCTCTATAAATAATTATTAAGTTTACTTATTCCAGATCTGAGTTCGAGTCCTGGATATCCTTATTAATTTTCTGTCTCATGGAGTCTAAGTCTCTATGTATCTGGGTGTTAGAATCGTTAGCTCTTATTGTTGCATTGATCCTTTTACCACTATATCTTTGTTGCTTTGAAATCTATTTTATCAGATGCGAGAATTGCAACACCTGCTTTTTATTTATTTATTTATTTATTTTTGCTCTCCATTTGGTTGGTAAATCTTTCTCCATCCTTTTGTTTTGAGTCTTTGTGTATCCTTGCATGTGAAATGGGTCTGGATGTAGCATACCGTTGGGTTTTGGCTGTATCTTTTGATTGCGGGATTTAGTTGATTTAAATTTAGGATTACTGCCATTTGATGTTAACTGGCTGTTTTATCCATTCGTTGATGTAAATTCTTCTTTATGTTGATGCTCTTTACTTTTTGGTATATTTTTAGAAAGGCTAATACTGGTTGTTTCTTTCTATATGTAATGCTTCTTTCAGAAGCTCTTGTAAAGCAGGCCTGGTGGTAATAAAATCTCTGAGTATTTGCTTGTTCATAAAAGATTTTATTTTTCCTTCAGTTGTGAAGCTTAGTTTGGCTGGATATGAAATTCTGGGCTGAAGGTTCTGTTCTTTGAGGATGTTGAATATTGGCCCCCACTCTCTTCTGGCTTGTAGAGTTTCTGCTGAGAGATCTGCTGTAAGTCTGATAGGCTTCCCTTTGTGGGTAACCTGACCTTTCTCTCTGGATGCCCTTAGTATTTTCTCCTTTGTTTCAACCCTGGTGAATCTAACGATTATGTGCCTTGGGGTTGCTCTTCTTGAGGAATATCTTTGTGGTGTTCTCTGTATTACCTGGGGTTGAATATTGTCCTGCTTTGCTAGGTTAGGAAAATTTTCCTGAATAATATCCTGAAGAATATTTTCCAGCCTGGATTCATTCTCTCCGTCACATTCAGGTACACCTATCAAACGTATATTAGGTCTTTTCACATAGTCCCACATTTCTTGGAGGCTTTGCTCATTCCTTTTTATCCTTTTTTCTCTAATCTTGTCTTCTCATTTTATTTCATTAAGTTGGTCTTTGACCTCTGATATCCTTTCTTCTGCTTGATCAATTCAAGTGTTTAAACCTGTGCATACTTCTCGGAGTTCCCACATTGTATTCTTCAGTTCTATTAATTCACTTATATTCCTCTCTAAATTGTCTATTCTCATTAAGATTTTGTCAAACCTTTTTTCAAAGTTCTTAGTTTCTTGACATTGGGCTACAACATGTTCTTTTAACTCACAGAAGTTTCTTATTATCCATCTTCTGAAGCCTGATTCTGTTAATGGGATGCACTCGTTCTCCATCAAGCCTTGTTCCCTTGTTGATGAGGAACCGTGATCCTCTTTAGAGGGAGAGGCATTCTGATTTTGAGTATTCTCAGCTGTTTTATGCTGGTTTCTTTCCATCTTTGTAAATTTATCCTGCTGTCATCTTTGTAATTACCAACTTTCAAATTAGGTCTCTGAGTGGACGTCCACATTGTTAATTCCCAGGGCCGAAATATGAGCAACCCACTGCGCCGGCCAAAACAGTGGCGTTAAGACTGATGGTGCTTTTCTGTCCAGGAATCTCCAGTCTGGCTTCCTTCCCGAGTCTGCAATACGTGACTCTGCCTTCCCGGAGCTCCAAACGTCGGTCAGAAGGGGAACCAGTTCTGTTCACTCTGCACCAAGAGCTGCTGCGCCAAGGTGCCGGGAAAACCGCTGCGCCGGCCACAAGAGTCACACTGGCAACTGGTGGGGCTCCTCCACTGGGAATCTTCTGTTCCATGAGCGACAAAAATTTGAAAGTGTGGCGTCGTCTCGTTCTCTGCACTTTCACTGGGAGCTGCAATCCCAAGATGTTAGCGATCAGCCATCTTGGATCAACTTCCTTTCCCATATGTTATTTTTTAAATGGGCTGGGCATAGTGGCTCACATCTACAATCCTAGCACTTTGGGAGTCTGAGACAGGAGGATCGCTTGAGCCTAGGAAGTTGAGACCAGCCTGGACACCATAGCAAGACCCCATCTCTATTTAAAAAAAAATCAGTTGGACATGTTAGCATGTGCCTGTGGTCCCAGTTACACAGGACTCTGAAGCAGGAGGATCGCTTGGGCCCAGGAGATCAAGGCTGCAGTGAGCTGTATTTGTGACACTGTACTCCAGCCTGGGTGACAGAGTGGGAGTCTGTCTTGAAAAAAAGTTTTTTAAGTGTGTGGAATTAATGATATTGAGCCTAAATCATTAATGACACTCAACTTGAAGCACTAGAACGGAAAAGAGAAACTCTTTTCTGGTGTCACAAAGGCCATCAGTATTCTTGTTTGGGGTTAGTGCTATGAACATTAAACTTTAGAGTCCCAAATTCCTTGTGGGTTGTGAGACCACAGGCCAGTTTCTTAGAATCTCTTTTTTGTTATCTGTAAAAGAAGAGTTGCTTTATGAACTAAATAATATCTGCAAAGCCTTATAAATAGCATCATTTTAGAAAGGGTAGATATTTATCAGCATTTTATAAATTAATTGTGCTAACAGAAGAAAATTCTTCAATATTTGTTTCTCTGATTAAAAAAATTTTGTTTTTCAAATCATAGTCTCTGGCTGCAGATTGCCAAATAGAAGTTGTTATTTTATCTGCAATAATTTTCATGATCTTAAATTCAAACCTCAATATCATAATGTGATGCATTTGGTATGTTTTGATTCTTTAAAATAGGATGTTCTTATTAGAATTGTCATATTCTAGACACAGTAAGAATGAGAAAGTGTAAAGAATCAAGAACAAGTCATTACTTTGTTTATTTTCATCCAAGTATAATATATACTTGAATCGCATCTCTAAAATACCATTTCTACCAAACGAATTTGTTCATTAGTGTGGAAATATAGAAGAGAAAGTAAAATTATGGAAACTTTTAAGGAATTATTAGAAGTGAAACATGTGCTTTTGACAACATAACAGTGGATCTGCCTGAACATTGCAAACAATTTAATAGGGTAATATTTCAAAATCTATACTTTAATAAATATCGGGTATATACACAATTAAGTTGGTTTATCAAGAACCTGACCTGGATATAAAAATAAGGACGTGCAAATCTCAATCCAATTTTGTTCTTTCATTTCATACAGAATATTTTACTAAAGTTGCTTGATATCCAGTCTCTCTCTTGTCACTTTGACGACCTTTGTCATGCAAACAATAATTCATTTGCCTGATGTTTTGTGATAACAGGCTTCTCAGTTATTATATTTAGTCTCATTACTGAATAAAATTTGTGTCCTCATGAAACAGTTTTCAGTGTCTCAGCAGTTTCTGGGGAACTCTGATGCGTTAATTAGCTTGTCACTTGACTAGCCTGTAGAATGGTGTGACATGCAGAAGTGAGAAGATGGGACTTTCTCACTGCAAAGCTTCCCATCCATTAGATTTGGGCTTATTTTTTCTGTTGGGAAATTTTCTGCAGTCTTGAGATAAGATTGCTTCCTGTCTGACTGCTAAGTTGGCAATGATCACAGCTTGTGAGTTTGGTTTCACCAAGAACGTCCATGGATCTCACCTGTAAACTTTAATCCATGCACTTCTTACTTTGCCTTCCCCGGGAAATCAGTTTCCTGGAATATACGAAGAAGCACATTCCACTCCTTTGCAGCATTCCCAGAAAACCATCAGCATCCATGCCTATGTGAACATGTTTGTGTCTGCATGAACACAGTCATTCCTTCCAGACTCCTTTTCGAGTGGCTTGGATCATTCTGCAGTGTATTTCCAGGTATTTCCCAGAGATTCCCCATCGCCAGCTCTGATAACTGGCTTACTAACTTTGGTTGCCTTCACGTCTCTGTATCAGTTTCCCCCCTCACCAATCTATATTTCTTGCACCTTTCAATAGACTGCTGTTTTATTCCCTTTCTCCCCACCCTGCAAACAGGAATGAGAGACCTCAGGAAGCTATTGTTTCTGTGTTGTGTCATTTGGCTTTCTGGGATTTTGCCATATGGTTTAAGTTTAGAAGTGTCCAGAAAACCCTTCAACTCAATCCCAGTTTGTCCGCACTTTCTTCATCTTGTCAGAATTGGCAACAGCTTTCTGGTGGCTTGGATGGATGCCTCTTTACTGCCTGATATGGTTTCGCTGTGTCTATATCCTAATCTCATCTTGAATTGTAGCTCCAATAATCCCCATGTGTTGTGGGAGGGATCTGGTGGGAGGTAATTGAATTATAAGGTTGGTTTCCACCATACTGCTCTCGTGGTAGTGAATAAGGCTCACGAGATCTGATGGTTTTATAAGGGAAACCTCTTTCACTTGGTTCTTGCTTTTCTCTCTTGCCTGCCACCATGTAAGACATGCCTTTCACCTTCTGCCATGATTGTGAGTCCTCCCCAGCCACGTGGAACTGTGAGTCCATTAAACCTCTTTTTCTTTGTAAATTACCCAGTCTCGGGTGTGACTTTATCGCATCATGAAAACGGACAGATACACTGTTCACCTTTCAGGAAGCTACCGACTTACCCAGAAGTTTGTCCATACATCTGGTCTACTCACTACTCAAGGCACATATGTTGTCAAACCACCTCTTCATTGTCACTGGGGACAGAGAACCTATTTCAGTTCTCCATCTATCTATGATTCAAGACTGTTATTTCTCATAATTTGTTAGACTCAGTTGAGATGTTCTTCTTCTCCACATAGTATTGGCTGTGGTGACTCCTGTAGCTGCATTTAGCTGGGAGCTCTGTTGAGGCTGCAACATTCACATGTACCAGACATGTGAAAGTCCATAAGGTTCGTACCTCAGCTGGGTGATGGGACTGGCTCGGCCTCTCTTTCTTTTCTTTCTTAAGAGAGAGGGTCCTGCTCTGTGGCCCAGGCTGGAGTGCAGTGGTACAGTCATAGCTCGTGGCAGCCTTGAACTCCTGGGCTCAAGTGATTCCCCCTTCCTCAGTTTCTCATGTAGCTGGGACTACAAGCACACACCCCCATGCCCGGCTAACGTTTTATTTTCTGTAGAGATGGGGTTTTGCTGGTGTAGAACTCCTGGCCCCAGGTGATTCTCCCGTCTTGACCTCCCAAAGTGCTGGGATTACAGGTGTGAGCCATTGTCTCCATATGGTTTCTTGCCATGTTATACTCTAGCCTGTGATAAATGGCTACCAAGAAAGTGAAAGTGGAAGCTACGAGTTCTTTTAAGGACTTGGCTTGGAAGTCTGGGTGAAGTGATGTCCCCTCACTTCTCTTGTGTTCTCTTGGTCAAAGCAAGATATGGGCCAGCCCAGAAGCAAGGGGGAGAGAGAGAGATTGATCAATATTGATGAAAGGAGCAGCTGGCACATTCAGGGATTGTGACAATTATTGGCAAACATCTTTGGAAATGATCTAGCATTGCACCTCATCACCCTCACTGGTGGTCAACATCTTGTTTCTCAATCTCTCCTAATTACTTTGATTAGTCAGAGATTTTCTTCCCATTTTCAGGGGGTCTTCAACCTACCAAAGCTAGTCCTCTCTTGATAATATGCCTCTTTTATACATATTCCACAGGGCATAGTTTACCAATGGGTATATCAGCAGAGATATCGCTTCTATAACAGCATTGGTAGTACCTTTGGTAATCATTTAAATGGTTCCTTTTGTGCTTAAATCTAATTAATTATTCAAAAGCAAACAAAACTTAGACATCTCAAGGTGAATCTGTTTACCTAGGCTTTATAAGAACCTGGAAACTGCTGTAGCTATTCAACTATTCCTGTTACATAATGCTCTTCTCATCATTTATAAGATGCACATAAAACAGGAAGTTAGAGTTGACTACTTGCAAAATTAGCCTCCTTTTCCTAGAATTTTAATGGATGTGAGATCTAAGAAATGTACAGTTGCATTTCTGGAGCTGCTATTGAAGCAACTAGTTGGCTTTGTCCTTGGAGAGACCTGTTGAGCCTTTCTGCCTCGTTATCTCCTGGAGTTTCCTCCTAGTGGAATAAAACGACGGACTTTGACTGTTTATTCTTCCTTCCCTACCCCCACCCCTCAGAGAGTACTTCTCGAATTAAAAACAGATAGGAGATCAGTCATCATGTAGAAGTGTTTCTTCATTTTCATTTTTCTTCTTCTTTTTTTTTTTTTGAGACAGAGTCTCACTCTGTTGCCCAGGCTGGAGTGCAATGACGTGATTTCAGCTCACTGAAACCTCTGCCTCCTGGGTTCAAGCAATTCTCATGTCTCAGCCTCCTGAGTAGCTGAGATTATAGGCATGCGCCACCATGCCTGGCTCATAATTATTTTTTTGTATTTTTAGTAGAGACAGGGTTTTGCCATGTTGGCCAGGCTGGTCTTGACTCCTGACCTCAGGTGATCCACCCACCTCGGCTTCCAAAAGTTCTGGGATTACAAGTGTGAGCTGCCGTGCCTGGCCTATTCCACTCCCTTCTTGTTATTATTTTATTACTATGAAAAGATTTTTCCCTAGCACCAAGAGAATTCTGGGACAGTGTTGCAGAGATAAATTTTAAAGTCATGTTGTATATATCTTTAGTATGAAAAGAAATTATTTACTAGTTGCCCTTTTCTCAGCAGGAAAATCATTATTCAGATGACTGAAAGCTATGGCCTTTCATCTCATTTTACAGATACTTTGGAACCTCTTTTGGCTTCTAAGGAGCAATTCAAGGAGCAAAGGAATTTGCCTATTTAATTTCTCCTTTTATAACTGAAATAGAACCATTTAAGAAACAGAAGCCAGGCATGGTGGTTCACACCTATAATCCCAGCACTTTGGGAGGTCAAGGCAGGAGAATCACTTGAGCCCAGGAAGGTGAGACTGCAATGAGCTATGACTGCAGCCACGGTGCTCTCGCCTGAATGGCACAGTGAGACTCTGTCTCTAAAGTAATAGATAAAGAAATAACAGGTGGTGGGAGTGTAAATTAGTTCAGACTTTGTGGAAGACAGTGTGGCAATTCCTCAACTAGAACTAGATGCAACATTTGACCCAGCAATACCATTACTGGGTATAGTCCAAAGGATTATAAATCATTCTGTTATAAAGACACATGCACACACATGTTTATTGCAGCACTTCTCACAATACCAAAGACTTGGAACCAACCCAGATGCCCATCAATGATAGACTGGATAAAGAAAATGTGGCACATATACACCATGGAATACTATGCAGCCATAAAGAAGGATGGATTCATGTCCTTTGCAGGGACATGGATGAAGCTAAAAACCATCATTCTCAGCAAACTAACACAAGAACAGAAAACCAAACACCACGTGTTCTCATTCATAAGTGGGAGTTGAACAATGAGAACACATGGACACAGGGAGGAGAACATCATACACTGGAGTCTGTTGTGGGGTGGGGGTGCTAGGGGAGGGATAGCAGAGGGTGGGGAGATTGGGGAGGGATAACATTAGGAGAAATACCTAGTGTAAGTGATAAGGGGATGGAGGCAGCAAACCACCGTGGCGTTTGTATACCTATGTAACAATCTTGCAAGATCTGCACATGTACCCCAGAACTTAAAATTTAAAAAAAAAAAGGATTCAATGAGAGGGGAGAAAATCTCACTAACTTCACAGTTGCAGTGAAGGTTGAATCAGATGTGGACCACGGCAATATCCATATTCACAGTTGAAAGTCAAGATCCCTCATTTCCCAAATTAACTTTATTTTTATTGTTATTATTTTTTGAGCCAGATCTCTCTGTGTCACCCAAGTTGAAGTGCAGTGGCATAATCATAGCTCATTGCAGCCCCAACCTTTTGGGTTCAAAGCTATCCTTCCATCTCAGCACCCCTTCCTTTGAGTAGCTGGGACTACAGGTATATACCACCACACCCTGGTAATTTTTTTGTACAGTTGGATTTTCACCATGTTGCCCATGGTTGGTCTTGAACTCCTGAGCTCAGGGGCTCAAAGGATCCTCCCATCTTAATCTCCCAAAGTGTTGGGATTCCATGCGTGAGTCACCATGCCTCATCCCAATTGAACTATTTTTCACTAAATCCAAGCATTTACAATTTTATTGCTCTAGACTTAGCTGAAGAGGCAAGAATTAAATGAGTTGTAGAGTCTGATTTCTTCCCAAGATAAATTTTAGAATTTCATAGACCATAACAAGAATTCAACATCTAATAATATTAAACAGTTCCCTCTCAAGTCAAAAAAATAAGATTGTGGTTTCTTTTTTGCAAACTCATCTTTTCTGTCCTCGAGTCTGCGCTCAATTCAAGTCAATGAGCCTAAGTTAAGCACCTCTTGCACACTCCAGCACCATCCTAAACATTTTAAGCAAAGCCAAACAAGTTGAAGAGCTAACCTTTAGATCCATTCACTGAGCACTTATTTTGCCAAGCCCCAGGCTCATTGCTTTATGTACATGTCTCATTTAATCCTCGCGATAATCATTCGAGGTATTGATCCAGTTACTATTGCTGTGCTATAAATAACCCCAAAACTTGGAAACTGAAAAGGACTGTGCAGCTTCTGTGCGTCAAGAACTGGGCTCATCTCTCTTCTCTTGCGTTTATCACAGACAGAAAGAAGTCAATTGGCTCTTTTAATATTTTATGGGGAAATCTGCTTAGCTAAGTCATTGAATTCCATAGGTATATTTCTATTTTTTTAAGTTTTCAGAAATTGTGATTTTTTCCATTGCATGTTTAGATTTTTTTATTTCAGTAGTTTTTGCAGTACAGTTGGTTTTTGGTTACACGGGTAAGTTCTTTAGTGGTGATTTCTGAGATTTTAGTGCATCCACCATCTGATCAGTATACACTGAACCCAATATGTAATCTTTTATCCCTCACCAGTCTCCCAACTCCCCCGCAACGTCTCCAAAGTCCAGGATATCACTCTTACGCCTTTGCATCCTCATAGCTTAGCTCCCACTTGTGAGAACATGTGATATTTAGTTTTCCATGTCTGAGTTACTTCACAGAGAATAATGGCCTCCAGCTCCATCCAAGTTTCTTCAAAAGACATGATTTCATTCATCTTAATGACCAAGTAATATTCATGGCATATATATATACCACATTTTTAATCCAATATTTTCTATTTTTTTATATTATCACATGTGACAGTGTGTCCAGACTTTCACCACTAGGCAAAATGATTTTGCTTTCCTCCAGCTTCTAATGACATGTTCCTCTCTCGTCTGCAAGTTTCCAGCAATAGCCTTCTCCAGCCTAAGATGATAATAGTCTCCTCAAAGCCCATTCAGCTGCTGGTAGACAGTGGTCTCAAAGCCAATGCTTCATGCTTTAGGTTTTTTTTGTTTTTTGACAGAGTTTTACTCTTGTTGCCCAGGCTGGAGTGCAATGACGCGATCTCAGTTCACTGTAACCTCCACCTCCCAGGTTCAAGCGATTCTCCTGCCTCAGCCTCCCGAGTAGCTGAGATTACAGACACCTGCTGCCATACCCAGCTAATTTTTCCTTTCTTTTCTTTTTTTTTTTTAATTTTTAGTAGAGATGGGGTTTCACCATGTTGAGCAGGCTGGTCTTAAACTCCTGACCTCAGGTGATCCGCCCACCTCAGCCTCCCAGAGTGCTGGGATCACAGGCATGAGCCACTGTGCCCGGCCAATGCTTTAGGTTTTTCATACATAGCACTCAATTTCTAGGTACCAAATTTCTGTTCTGAGTATTGTTGCTGCATAATGACTTATCCCCAAAGTTGGTAGCTTAAAGAAACTATTTTATTATGCTCTTGTGTGCTATAGCTCAGGAATTTGGACAGAGCGAAACAGAAATGGGCTGGGTGTGGTGGCTCATGCCTGTAATTTCAGCACTTTGGTAGGCCGAGGTGGGCAGATCACGAGGTCAGGAGATCAAGACCACCCTGGCCAGTATGGTGAAATCCCATCTCTACTAAAAATACGAAAAAAAATAAAAATCAGCTGGGCGTGGTGGCCTGTGCCTGTAGTCCCAGGTAATCAGGAGGCTAAGGCAGGAGAGTCACTAGAACCAGGGAGGCGGAGGTTGCAGCGAGCTGAGATTGCACCACTGCATTCTAGCCTCATGACAGAGTGAGACTCCGTCTCATAAATATATATATGAAATGTCTTGTCTCTGCTTCATGAAGATTGGTCAACTGGGAAGACTCAGTGATCAAGTGGGAAGCTGATATATGAGGACTGGCATCATCTCTTTAGTCACATGCCTAACCATGGATGCTGGCTGTTGGCTGGGAACTCAGCTGAGGCTTCCTACCAGACATCTAGCCGTTGGCCTTTTTGTATGACCTGGGCTTCCTGATAGCCTGGTGGCCTCAGAGTGATTGGACCTCTGAAATGCTAGTTTAAGCCTTCAAAAGTGGATATGTCACTGAACAGGGAAGAAGCTGCATAACTTTTTTTTGATTCAGTCTTAGAAGTTACCCAGTGTCCTTTCTCCTGCATTTCATTGTTAACAAACAAGTCACAAGTGTACCTAGTTTCAATAGGAGGGCATATAGATGCTGCCTCTTCATGGGAGCATTGTCAAATAATTTATGGACTTTTTTTTTTTTTTGAGACAGAGTCTCACTCTGTCGCCAGGCTGGAGTGCAGTAGCACGATCTCGGCTCACTGCAACCTCTGCCTCCTGGGTTCAAGCACTTTTCCTGCCTCAGCCTCCTGAGTAGCTGGGACTACAGGCGTGTGCCACCACACCCAGCTAATTTTTGTATTTTTTAGTAGAGATGAGGTTTCACCATGTTGGCCAAGATGGTCTCAATCTCTTGACCTTGTGATCTGCCTGCCTTGGCCTCCCAAAGTGCTGGAATTACAGGCATGAGCCACCGCGCCCAGCCCTTATGGACATATTTTAAAGTTTTGTGTATTATCATCTTATTTTGTAGAGGAGGTCAAGTAAGTTGGCTCAACCCAAGTTGAGTTAACTTCAAAGCCACATCTCTCAATTATCAAGGTCTATTGCTTCCAAATATGTTAGAGAATAAGCAACAATCACAGAAGGGAGACCATTTTGGGTTAAAAGATTTGTTTTTTGAACTGAGCTTGGGAAGAAGTGATGACACAAAAAGTTTTCAGTATCAATTTAAAAAAATGAGGCTGGGCATGGTGGTTCACATCTGTAAGCCCAGAACTTTGGGAGGCTAAGGTGAGTGGATCACCTCAAGTCAAGGGTTCGAGACCAGCCTGACCAACATGGTGAAGCCCATCTCTACTAAAAATACAAAAATTAGCCGGGCATGGTGGCAGACACCTGTAATCCAAGCTACTTGGGAGGCTGAGGTGGGAGAATCACTTGAACCTGGGAGGCGGAGGTTGCAGTGAGCCAAGATCATGCCATTGCACTCCAACCTGGGCGACAGAGTGAGATGCTGTCTCAAAAAAAAAAAAATAAATGAGAAGACCAGTTTGTTTTGTTATTTTAAAATCATAAGTTCATTAAGTGGATCATTAACATGTTGATGTTCTTAAAATTAACCAGACTGGGAAGTATGTTAGGTCAGAAGGAAGGATGGCAAGTGGCAAAGAGTTAGGTTCTGTAGACTTTGGAAAGAGGGGAGGAAAAAAAGTCTTAAAGATGGAGAAAAAAGGGCAGGTCATGTCCAGAAACATGTAGTCCAAATTTTTTTGCTAGGAGGATATGTTAGATCTAGGTAGAGAGCAAAGGCTTGACAGGTAAGAGGGTGATTTTTTTTTTGAAGCTGAGAGGCTGGAGTGCATTGGCTCACTGCAACCTCTGCCTCCCGGGTTCAAGCGATTCTCCTGCCTCAGCCTCCCGAGCAGCTGGAATTACAGGCGGTCATCACCATGCCAGGCTATTTTTTTTGCATTTTAAGTAGAGACAGGTTTTCACCATATTGGCCAGGGTGGTCTTGAACTCCTGACCTCAGACAATCCACCCACCTAGGGCTCCCAAAGTGTTGGGATAACAGGTGTGAGCCACCTAGCCAGGTCAAGAGGGTGGTATCTTATAAGGATTTTGAATGCCATGCCTAGGAACTCGGCCTTTATTCTGTGATTGTGTCATCTAATGTTCCAGAACAGGAAAGTAATATGATCAAACCTTTCAGATAATTATGTAAGTACTATGATTATGTAAATTATATAAGTAATGTGATTTAATCTGTTTTTAAGACAGATAATTAATTGCAAGATGATAGACAGATTAGAGTGTTGTAAGATTGCAGGCAGATAACTAGAGAATAATTATTTGGCATGATATTTTATTTCAGATGTATTTCTCTAAAGAGGTATTAATCTTTTGTCTTAGTTATACCCTCCTAAAAAGAATTCTGACTTTCTGAATGGCATTCTGTAACTGAAGGACTTATTTATATATACAAGTTTATACATATAAATGTAATTTCCATGTATAAGTAATATGCATTTATATGTATACATATGTATTTATATGTATACATATGTATATGTGTCTACTTTCATTTATTCTACAAAAAATTTGATGTGGTTTAAAAGCTATATATAGTGTGAGAGTGATTTAGAAAAATCAAGGCCAGAGAAAATCTACACTCATTAGCAAGATAAACTAGAAAATATTATGGTGCAATGCAAGGCACAAGGCCATCGGAGTTTACTACATTGGGTTACAAGTTTGACCCTGAGCATCCAGAAAGCCAAAGCAAAAAGGAAAACACAAACTCCTACAAAATGTATGTCACCCATGAAGCAGACATTTCCTAAGGAGAAGCAGAATGAATGATGGTCATCAATTTGAAAGCAGTTATCACATATAGTCAAATAAAATTAGTAATTTGATCATAGTTTTAGTAATAGGAGTACATCTGTGTAGATTTTTCTTTCTTTCTTTTCTTTTTTTTTTATAGACAGGGTCTCACTATTTTGCCCTGGCTGGAGTGCAGTGGTTCAATCTCAGCTCACCGTAATTCCTGCTTCCTGGATTCAAGCAGTTCTCATGCTTCAGCCTCCCGAGTAACTGGGATTACAGTCATGTGCCACCACACTTGGCTAATTTTGTATTTTTAGTAGAGACGGGGATTCGCCATATTGGCCAGGTTGGTCTTGAACTCCTGACCTCAGGTGATTTGCCCACCAAGGCCTCCCAAAGTGCTGGGATTACAGAGGTGAGCCACCATGCCCGGCCAGATACTTATTTCTTCCATCAGAGACAGGTTCTCATTCTGTTACCCAGGTTGGAGTGCAATGGTACAATCATAGCTCACTGCAGCCCTGATCTGAACTCAAGCAATCCTCCCGCTTCAGGCCTCCCAAGTAGTTGGGACTACAGGTGCATGCCACCATGCCTGGCTATTTTTTTTAAATTTTTGTTTGTAGAGCCAGGGTCTCACTGTGTTGCCCAGGCTGGTCTCAAACTCTTGGCCTCAAGTGATCCTCCTGCCTTGGCCTCCCAAAGTGGTGGGATTATAGGTGTGAGGAACCATACCCAATAGATTTTGGTAAACTGAGGTAAATGAGGTACAAACGCAGAGACTAGAAAGAGAAGAAATCTGTCACAGAAGGTCCTGGTCAGGGTACAATGGGAGGTCAAAATAGAGAAGGAGGTGTCTCACTCTCATTCTGTATCTCACAAAAAGACTATAGATACACACACACACGTGAAACATGTATCACCAGTTTTTGTGTTTTTTTAATTTTTATTTTGGTTCAGAGGTCCACGTGCAGGTTTATTACATAGGTAAACTTGTGTCATGGGGGTTTGTTTTACAGATTATTTCATCACCCAGGCATTAAGCCTAGTACCCCTCAGTTGTTTTTCTTGATCCTCACCCTCCACCCTATCAAAGGCCCCAGTGTCTGTTGTTCCCCTCTAGGTGTTCATGTGTTCTTATCATTTAGCTCCCACTTGTGAGAACACGCAGTATTTGGTTTTCTGTTCCTGTGTTAGTTTGCTAAAGATAGTAGCATCCAGCTCCTATCCCTGTCCCTGCAAAGGACACGATCTCTCATTCTTTTTTTTTTGATACGGAGTTTCGCTCTTGTTACCCAGGCTGGAGTGCAGTGGCGTGATCTCGGCTCACCGCAACTTCCGCCGCCTGGGTTCAGGCAATTCTCCTGCCTCAGCCTCCTGAGTAGCTGGGATTACAGGCACGTGCCACCATGCCCAGCTAATTTTTTGTATTTTTAGTAGAGATGGGGTTTCACCATGTTGACCAGGATGGTCTCGATCTCTTGACCTCATGATCCACCCGCCTCGGCCTCCCTAAGTGCTGGGATTACAGGCTTGAGCCACCGCGCCCAGCCAATCTCATTCTTTTTTATGGCTGCATAGTATTCCATGTTATTCCAGTTTTAAAACATTTTAGTAGGTATTTCATGGGAATGTATAGGGCTTCTATTATGTGCATATTTACTTTATGGTGTCTAAGATATTAAAGGACCCACCAATTTAATGAATTGACTTGTAGCAAAGAACCCTATTGATGATGGCACCCTAAATGTGAAATTTGGCTGCAGGGTAAAAACCATTCCAAGGGCCATGAAAAGAGTCAGGAAACCTACAAAGCCAATGGTAGTGCTACAGTATCTATTCTGTGAATCTTTGCCAGTGTGGCATCTGGCGTCGGTATTCATTCCCTCTCAATTTTATCTTTACTCTTTTCAATAAAGATCTCATTTTTGAAATGTAACTATTCAAGGCAAATGGCCAGGGATAATTTTCAGGGAAACAAACTCAAAACAAGACCTTTGACAGCCCCGTACGATATGGTAATGACTACCCAGCAGGCGGCACTGAGTCTCTTGATAGACAGATTTCTCCCATCGTGAAAACAACCCAGCTGGGGCACAGTGGCTCATTCCTGTAATCTCAGCACTTTGAGAGGCCGAGGTGGGCAATCACTTGAGGTTAGGTGTTCAAGACCAGCGTGGCCAACATGGTTAAACACTGTCTCTACTAAAAATACAAAATTAGCCAGGCATGGTGGCATACAACTGTAATCCCAGCTACTTGGGAGACTGAAGCAGAAGAATCACTTGAACCCAGGAGGCAGAGATTGCAGTGAGCCAAGATCGCATTATTGCGCTCCAGTCTGGGCAACAGAATGAGACTCTGTCTCAAAAAAAAAAGGAAACGAAGGGACACTTGTCACACTCAAAATGGTTATCTAATATTTAGAAAACATCTTTAGCAATACTACAGATTGAACACTCGGCAAAACTGGAGGGGAACAGCAGAAGAAACATTTCCTTAACAGAGGTATGGAAACCAACAAACTGTATGTCCCCTAGTTCGAGTTGCTGTCAGAAAACGTCTCGTTCCTGGATGAAATAAAGATTCTGCCTGGAAAAGAACTAAACTGAAATAGACACACACTCGACTGCACAGATGCTGAAGAGGAGAATTTGTTTAACCAGTTTTACATAATAGACAGGTCAGCCCTGAAGTGTTTAAATGCTGGCAGACAATACGTTCCTTCGGGTCTATCTTCTTTTTCCTCCACTTCCAAAGGTTAGAATAGCTTTTAGGTTTTTTTCATCTGTAATTTAAGTAAAAACAAAACTAGGAATGACCCTACTTCTCCTAAATTTTCAAGGGAAGATGAGCTCATGATCTCAAATGGTGTGACTTTTTATCTGAGCTATGTCATCCAGTTGAGGCAATTTCTAGTGGAAGCTTTACTGATTTCCTGAGAAATAGCTTGCAAAGAAAGCTTTAGCTCACATATCTAAAGTAATGGAAGAGTGACAGACAAGAAACTACGGTGCTTATAAAAATAATTAAAAATGCTTACTGATTTCCATTCTAACAGGCCATTGATGGACAGGACATTCATAATCTTAACACTCCGAAAAAAAGGCTTAGCATGAGGGGAACTGTTTTTGTGTAAGATCGATCTGTTGGAATCATAGAAAAAAAAAACAAAGGAAAACCTGAAATCTCGAGCCATAAGATAAACAAATCTGTACAAGTTCCTAGTCTGTTAATATTTCTTACTTGTTCAAAGAGAAGCTAAAATAGAAGAACAATGTGTGATGCGGGAAAAAAGAGCTGAACAGGAAATCAAGAGACCAAGTTCTACCATTCGTTTGCTATAGCACCTCTATGAGTTCAGGTCTTCTCATTTCTAAAACAGGAGTAATAAAGACTCTCATCAGTCTCTCCTAGGACTACTTTTTGGAATAAAGTAAGGCAGTAGGCACAGAAGTTTGTTTGAGTAATTAAAATATAAGCTAACAATAATTATTACCATTTCTACACGTTGACATTATCATTTCTACTGAGAATGGTTAGGGTATACCAGACACAGGCTTTAAATATCTTATCTTATGTAAGCACCACAGCAACCTTAAGGTGAGTATACTCGCCATTCTACAGAGAAGACTGCGATTTAGAGAGGCTAAGTATTTGCAAATGATCAGGTGGTAATGAAAGATAAACCTAGAATTCTCTGATTTAACAACTGCTACACAATAATGTAAATATTTAGTTTATTTATTTTATTTTTGAGATAGGGTCTCACTCTGTTGCCCAGACTCACTGTAGCCTCGACCTCCAAGGCTCAGGTGATCTTCCTGCCTCAGCCCCCTGAGTAGCTGGGACTACAGGTACATGCCATCACGCCTGGCTGATTTTTTGTATTTTTAGTAGAGACGAGGTTTTGCCAGGTTGCCCAGGCTCGTCTGAAGCTTCTGACCTCAAATGATCCACCCACCTTGGCCTCCCAAAGTGCTGGGATTGCAGGAATGGACTACCGTGCCCAGCCAGTTATGTAAGCATTAGAACCGGAAGGACCTAATGGGTCGTTTAAAAAAAAATCCTATCATTTAGCAAGTATGCCTATTTTCTTATCTTCCTCCTTCATTCTATTTCTTATTTTAAGACAGAGTCTTGCTCTGATGCCCAGGCTGAAGTGCAGTGGCACAACCTCAGATCACTACAACCTACGTCCCTGGGGTTCCAGCAATTCTTCTACCTCAGCCCCCTCAGTAGCTGGGATTACAGGTGCTCCGCCCCATCCAGCTAAATTTTGCAGTTTTAGTAGAGATGGGGTTTCCCCATGTTGACCAGGCTGGTCTCAAACTCCTGACTTCAGGTGATCTGCCTGCCTCAGCCTCCCAAAGTCCTTTTTCATTCTAAATCCTCCATCCTTGTTGTGTACACATCCTTTCCCTAAGCACCATTGACTTTCCCCTTTCTCAAAACACTCCTATCCTTGACTCTTCATCCTTCTAACTCTTAACCCTCTTTCTAGTGTCAACTCCAACACCACTATAGGGAGGTGATATCACACTTACCCCTGTACTGCTGACTTCAGCACACATCTGGGCACTTAGAAGGTATATAAATACTTACTCAACGAAAGATTGAATGAGGAAAACAGACTTAGAAAGAGTGGACCAATGCCATGTGGCAGTGCACCTCCAGATGTCCAGATCCACTGTGCTTTCTACTATATTGCTGGCTGTAACATTTATTTCTGGTCCAAAATAATGGATTTTGAGGCCAAACACTCTGATCACAGTCCATTAATTAAACTGCAGTGATTGCCTAAATTAGTCATGTACTGTAAAAATAGAATGATATATTATTTTGATTAAGAAAAAAGTCAGCTGAGAGGAACACTGAGATAGCTAAAACAAGATTTGTGACCAATTAATAACAGGAGAATGAAAAGCTGGAAGCAATATGCAGCTATAAGAAAGAAAAGCCCAGGGCTACTTCTTATTAATTTTTGCATCATACGGAATACTTTGTGTCAATCCAGTTTGAAGAATACAAAATTCTTCCTCCTACTTAGCTATGCAAAGTTCAGTTTCAGCTTTTTCCTGCTAGGGTGCAGCCACGTTAAAATAAACTGGATGATGAAAAACATACAGCAATAAAAATTATTTCATAAGTAGTGGTTTTAATATATTATGTTTAGGTGAACTTGTAATGCCAAAGGCAGGATAATAATTTTAAATGAAAAAAGATATTTTCATCTATTAAGAAATGGGATAATTTCAAAAGTGATGTCACCGTGCCACACAGAATTGATAGATGATGTTATTCATGCCAGTGGTATAATCCATTCTCTCTTGCCTATTTAGTATAAAGCAATCAGTATGTCACCGAGTGTTTATAAAAATTCATTGACAAATGATATAAACCAGCATCAAGGGAAGTATGTCACACTTATAGTATGATTTATTCTTTTAACTTAGGGCCCATTTTCAAATGGCTTGGTAACCTGAAAAGTTAATCTAGCATACTCACAGTAGATGAACTGGATGAGATAAATTTGGAGTAGAAAACAACAACAAAGAAAGCAGAACCATGTGTGTGTTTTAAATTCCCCTGGAGGGGAAATTTTAAGGATATACAAAAGTGTAGACAATAGTACAACAAACTCGAAGTATCATCACTCAGTTTTAACAGTTATCAACTCAAGGTCAATTTTGGTTTATTTATACTTTCTTGGCAAGAGCATTTTTAATATCTGAAACAGTCAGGCCAGGTGCGGTGGCTCACGCCTGTAATCCCAGCACTTTAGGAGGCTGAGGCAGGTGCATACCTGAGGTTGGGAGTTCAAGACGAGCCTGACAAACATGCAGAAACCCATCTCTACTACAAATACAAAATTAGCCAGACGTGGCGTGCATGCCTGTAATCCTAGCTACTCGGGATGCTGAGGCAGGAGAATCACTTGAACCCGGGAGGTGGAGGTTGTGGTGAGCCGAGACTGCACCATTGCACTCAAGCCTGGGCAACAGGAGTGAAACTCCATTTCAAAAAAATAAATAAATAAAAATAAAACAAAATCTGAAACAGTCTCATGATATTCTTTGCGCCAACATTATGTTAGTATGTATCCTTAAAGTATAAGAACTCTTTTAAAATATAACTAGAGCATCATTATTAAATTTAAAGAGTTAACAATAATTTGTTAATATTATAAATGATTCAACTAGTGTTCGCATTTGATCATAATTTTTTTCCACTTAATTTGTTTGAATTAAGATATAAGTAAGATTCATATGTTGCAATTTGTTAATATGTCTCTTACATTTCTTTTTATCTATAGATTTCTCATCTTTCCCCTCTTTTTGTTCACTATAGCTTATTTCTAAAGGAAGGCAGGATACTTCTCTGCTAAGCTTCCCATATTCTAAAATTATCTGATTGCATCCCTGTATATGATTTAACGTGTTTATTTTTCTTGCATTTTCTGGGTATGTTCCTATCACCCATATGTTAATATATAAATAATAATCTATTTTTATTATTTTCCTTCCATTCAGATTTTCCCTTTTTTCTTATGATGTTTATTTGTCCTTGCTCGA
The DNA here is from genome assembly GCF_049354715.1 of Callithrix jacchus. NCBI lineage: Eukaryota > Metazoa > Chordata > Mammalia > Primates > Cebidae > Callithrix > Callithrix jacchus. The sequence goes on along the minus strand of NC_133508.1, from coordinate 18,344,107 downwards.
AGCTTGACCAGTCTGGTTTCATTTTTGATGGTAACACTTCCTAAGTGGAGTTCTATATTTCTATCAGGAGGCACGTATGTCTGGTTGGCTCTCTGTGATGTCAATGGCCATTAATGATTCACTATTTCATTAAGGTTTGCAAATAGAGTGATATGCTAATTCTATCACTGTTTCTTTTTTTACCAGCTAGAATACTTTCAAATTTTCCCCTCATCAATTTCTGTCCCAGGTACAGTTCAAACACAAGATAACGGCTTGATTTCATTTGACCTGCATCAGTTTTCAAAATAATGAGTTGATTCCTTAGCATCTTCCATATGTGACCAGTGAGGTCTTTTAGCATAGTTACTGACTGAAGGATTGAGGCATATCTGGCCTATTTCAATTAATGGTGGTTATTATTCCTTCAATTTTCCATGTTTGGCTAGTTAAATGCTCTTCAATTTGACTCCTTAAGGCATTTGACATGATGATTTAGGCACAAAATATTTTAGGTTTACAAATTTTTGGCATTTGTGATGCCAGATACTTTGGTGTTACAAAATATTTGTGTATTTCTTGCCCTAGACCTGCAATTAGCCATTTATCCAAGAAGCTCTGGTTTCTTTTAGTGCAAAATAGTACTTATATTCCACAACTTAGACACGGGGGTACTCACTGCTACTTGTCTTATTATTATTAAGTCCTTTCAAAGAACAGAACTGACATCTGTATGTGTGTGTATATATTTTTAAATTGTATCATTAGTTCATATTTACATTTCCAGTTGAAATGTTAGGATTATAAAGTTTTAATGTATATCTTTGATCTTATCTTTTTTTTCTCACATCAAAAATCCTGATTCCTAACAGCATGCACAGAATTATTACTTGATTTCTCTTGTATAATATATAACAGTTTGGCAGGGCATGATAGCTCATTCCTGTAATTGCAGTACTTTAGGAGGCTGAGGCAGGAGGATCACTTGAGCCCAGGAGTATGAGACCAGCTTGGGCAACACAGCAAGACCCCATCTCTATTTTTAAAAAGTAATAGTTTCAGATAGCAATGCCAATATTATTAGTAGGAATTTGATTGCTAAAAGGAACAGTTTGAGACTTTCTGCTTGTTCGATTTTATGATGCATATCACTAGGGGATGCATCCTCAAATTACTGTACTTTAAAGTCACTTAAAATACTTCCTCTGTCTGTGTTTATGCCACCAACTCATGAAACAGTTAGGTTTATTGATTTCATTTTGCCTTGTTTTATAAAGATTGCTTTTAAAAAATTGTGTTATAATTGTTTATGGTAGTATTGTATCATATAACAACTACATTCTATACAGTCACCCTGCATCCATCATGTAGTGATTGTTACACATGTAAATATATATATTCAACACCCACCCGATCCTTATGCCAATTCCTCTTCAGTTGTTTGGTTGTCTTTTTCTAGTAGGTTCCTTAGGAAGGACACAGAGAACAATACTCCCTGAGTTCTTGCATATTCATAGACTTTAAACTTGACTGGATATAAAGTTCTCCTCCCCTCCCGTCCCCTCCCCTCCCCTCCCCTCCCCTCCCCTTCCCTCTCTTTCTCTCTCTCTCTCTCTCTTTCTCTCTCTCTCTCTCTCTCTGCAGAGTTTCGCTCTTGTCACCCCAGCTGGAGTGCAGTGAAGTGATCTGGGCTCGCTACAACCTCCGCCTCCCGGGTTCAAGCAGTTCTCCTGCCTCAGTCTCCTGAGTAGCTGGGATTACAGGTGCCCGCCACCACACCTGGCTGATTTTTGTATTTTTAGTAGAGATGGGGTTTCACTACTTTGGTCAGGCTGGTCTCAAACTCTTGACCTTGTGATCTGCCCACTTCAGCTTCCCAAAGTGCTGGGATTACAGGCGTTAGCCACCAAGTCCGGCCAAGACTTCTCTCTTTTTAAACACATTTTGACTGAGCAATCGCAGAGTTTGCAGGAGATCTGGAGCCTACAAAGGCACTTGCTCCCTGGGCCACATCTCAATAGTTCTGGCTGCTTTTGTCAGATTGACCTGATGGACTGAAAGTGGACCTCATCCCCCGAGGAATGGGTGGCTTCCATGCTGAGGGTGGACTCTTCCTTTTGGGAATGGGTACTCTGGGTACCCTACATGCTAAGAGTTTACTCTTCCCTTTGGGAATGGGTACTTTCCATGCTGAGAGTAGACTCTTCGCTTTGTGAATGGAATTTTTCCATGCTGAGAGTGACTCTTCCTTTGGAGTGGGTAGCTTCCATGTTGAGAATAGACTTTTCCTTTTGGAAGTGGGTACCTGTTGCCAATTTCCTTTCTAGGCTGTTTTTGTGGAAGTCATTTTTCTTTCTTCTGTTTCTTCCCACCGCCATTACCATGCATATCTTATTGCTGTTAGTGGTTTGACCCCTCCCCATCTTGGGACTCTCTTATCACGTTTGTTGTATATATTGTCCACAAGATGTTGCTTTGCTGTATCAGTGGTTCTGTCTATTTTTGTAGAGGGATTGGGGGAGACTAAAGACTTTTTAGCTGCTGCTGCTACTTTTTTTTTTTTTTTTTTTAGCCTCTGGGTAACTTTGGAGCAAATGGGGCGCTGTAGACATTTTGAAGCGTGTTAAACTCAAGGTGATGTTTTCTTTGTAATAATATTATCCTTTCTCTCTCCTTAAACCTATCAGATAATAAACATGATACTGTTGGAAAATACAATAAAAATCATTGAACAGTATATGTAAAATCTCAAAGATCCCAGGAGAGAATGTTGTTTGGTCTGTGTTTGTAACATTATGGAATAAATTATTCCAATCCTCTTCAAAATAAATTCTGAGAATTATGACTTTTTCCCCCAATGATAAGCCTCTTACAAAGTCAAGTTTAAAGAATGTATGAATAATAAACCAAGAAACACAAACTGAATAAATGAAAACGAAATTAATTTCTAGACTTTCAAGATCTGCCCATTGTTAGTCTGTTACTACGTAATATGCAGCTGCCAACATCTTACATCACTTATTTTCTATTCAAAATGATTAATAACAACCCATAATTTCTTTTCTTTCCTTTTTTTTTTTTTTTTGAGACGGAGTTTCGCTCTTGTTACCCAGGCTGGAGTGCAATGGCGCGATCTCGGCTCACCGCAACCTCCACCTCCTGGGTTCAGGCAATTCTCCTGCCTCAGCCTCCTAAGTAGCTGGGATTACAGGCAGGAGCCACCATGCCCAGCTAATTTTTTGTATTTTTAGTAGAGACGGGGTTTCACCATGTTGACCAGGATGGTCTTGATCTCTTGACCTCATGATCCACCCGCCTTGGCCTCCCAAAGTGCTGGGATTACAGGTGTGAGCCACTGCGCCCGACCCCCATAATTTCTTATCACATGGTATGACAATCAACTTATATAATTGTTTCTATGTTGTTGTTTTCTTTGTCTAAAAAGGATTTGATTCTTTTCATGGAGTAACTAAGTACAATATGTGACATACAAAATCATTTCCGTTAGCAGCTTCTATTGTGTATACAGCTACTGCCTTAAATGCCCACTCTTTAGGAAATGGCTCTGCCAACCACTCAGTTGCCCAAGCTGGAAACTCATTTGTTATATTTGACTCCTTCCACTTCACCCCACCTTTAAATGAGCTATCACATCCTGATGACTTCATCTAGAGATGTCTCTACTTCTCTGTTCTCCCCGCTGACACTTAGTCCCTGACCAACGTCTCTCTTGCCTGGACCACTGTACTATGCACTTTCTCCCTCCTCCTGTACCATCTCCAAAGTTTGATTTTCTATTTACTTTTGAGACAGGGTTTGCTCTGTCACTCAGGCTAGAGTGCAGGCATGATCACAGCTCACTTTGACCTCCTGGGCTCAAGCGATTCTCTCATCTCAGCCTCCTGAGTAGTTGGGACTACAGGCATGCACCACCACTTTCAGCTAATTTTTATATTTTTTGTAGAGACAGGGTTTTGCCATGGTGCCCAGGCTGGCCTCCAACTCCTGGGCTAAGCAATCCGTCTGCCTTGGCCTCTCAGAATTCTGGGATAATAGGCATGAGCTATTGTGCCTGGCCTCAAATTTTGATGTCTCAAAGCAGAAATGTAGCTAGGTGATTTTCTCTGTTTAAGACTCTGTAAGGTCACCTCATTTGCTCTGTGGGTAGAATCCAGAATCCTTAATATGACTTTGAAAGTCCTCCATCCTCTACCTGCTGCCCGTCTTTGCAGTTTTTGCCTGACGTTTTTTATTCCTCGCAAATACTGAACTTCCTTTGCTGCCTGACCAGAGACAAGCTGTCTTGCTTGTAGGCTTTTTTATACTCTCTCTTAGAATATAACCTCCTAGAAAACTCTCCTCTTCGTAGAGTACCCATCTCTGAGGCCCGAGACTGGGAAGAGCTGTGGGGGTCGAGGGGCATCTGGGGATGGTTAAAGGGTTAAAAAAAAATCAGAAAGAGTGAATCATACCTAGTATTTAATAGCACAACAGAGTGACTAGGGTCAATAAAAACTTAATTGTACGTTTTAACACAACTGAAAGAGTATAATTAGATTGTTTATAACACAAAGGATAAATGCTTGAGGGGATGGATACCCCATTCCCCATAATGTATTATTACATGTTGTATTCTTGTATCAAAATATCTCAGTACCCCATAAATACATATACTTAATATGTACCCACAACAATTAAAAATGAAAAAGAATATTCATCTCCTCTCTACCTCCTCATCATTCTAAGTAATTCCTATGAGTCTTTTAGGACTGAGTTGAAGTATCCTTTCTGTACCCTCACCCTTTATCAGGGTAAAGCCCCCTTGTGGCTGGGTGTGGTGGCTTGTCTGTAATCCCAGCACTTTGGGAGGCCAAGGCGGGTGGTTCACCTGAGGTTAGGAGTTCAAGAACAGCCTGGCTAACATGGTGAAACCACGTCTCTACTAAACATAGAAAACAAAATTAGCCAGGTGTGGTGGTGCACACCTGTAGTTTCAGCTACTCATGAGGCTCAGGCAGGAGAATCGCTTAAACCTCTGAGGTGGAGGTTGCATAGAGTCGAGATTGCACCACTACACACCAGCCTGGACTATAAGAGTGAAACTTCATCTCAAAAAAAAAAAAAGCCCTCTTGCTGTAGGTTCGCCATGTTCTTTGTATTTTCTCCATAACTCTCATCATCTTGACTGTTTCATGTATATTTCTTTGACTTTACAGTGAGCTTCGTGAGGGCAGGAACTGTCTTGCTCACTACTCACTCCCTAGAACTGGACTGCATGCCTGATACTCAGTAAGCATTCAATCAATATTTCTTAAATTGTTTGAGTTGTCATGAAATCTACATATATAACACAATACCCATGGTCCAGAGCTGGAATTTGGCTGGTCCCCAGGGCATCATTCACTTCTGGTGTAAAATTTCAGAGGGCACAAAAAAAAAAACCACTCAGTAATTAGTATAAATAGTATTTGCAATGGTTAATGTTCTGTGTCAACTTAACTGGGCCATAGGATGCCCAGATACCTGATTAAACACTATTTCTGGATGTGTCTGTGAAGGTGTTGAATATATTTTTGGAATAGCCATCTCACTCTGTTGCCCAACCTGGGGTGCAATGGCACAAACATGGCTCACTGCAGCCTCAACCTCCTGGGCTCCGGTAATCTTCCTGCCTCAGCCTCCCAATCTCTTAAATACTAAGAGATTAGTATTTAAATGGAGGGACTAAGTAAAGCAGATGGTCCTACCCAATGAGGGCTGGGGCACCACCCAGTGCGTTGAGGACCTGAATAGAACAGAGAGGCAGAGGAAGGAGGAATTCACCCTTTTTCTGCCTGATCACTGAGTTGGGTAATTAATATCCTTCTTTCCTTGGTGCTTCTGGTTCTCAGCCTTCAGACTCAGATTGGAAGCTATGCCATTAGCTCTCCAGCTCTTAGGTCTTCCAACTACACCCTTGGCTTTCCTGTGTCTCCAGCTTGCAGATGGGAGGACTTTTTCACCTCTATAATCACATCAGCCAGTATCTTACAATACATCTAAGAAAAGATTTAGATTGATTCTCCTATCTAAATTGGTTATGTTTCTCTGGAGAACCCTGACTAATGCAATTTTTTAAGATATCAAAATTAATGCAAAAATATCCATGCTGAACAAAATATCAAAATTTTAGAAAAGTCAGGTATGGCGGCATGCACTTATATTCCCAGCTCTGCAGGAGGCTGAGCTCAGCAGAAGTATCCTTTGAGCCCAGGAGGTCAAGGCTGCAGTGAGCTATGATCATGTCAGTGTACTCCAGCCTGGGGACAGAGCAAGACACTGTCTAAAAAAAAAAATTCAGATAAAGTCAGCATCAGTCCAAGTGCTGTGTTGAGCTAGATTTGCAGCCTGAGGCAAAAAGAAAAAAAAATCAGTCATAATGATCCTGCCGTTATTTAAAAATTCGATATTTGTCTATTATGGGTCTTTTTGCATTAATTTTGATTTACTAAAATATTGTATGAAGGGTGGGCACCATGGCTTATGCCTGGTATCCCAGCACTTTGAGAGGCCAATGCAGGAGGATTGCTTGAGCTCAGGAGTTTGAGACCAGCCTGGGCAGTACAATGAGACCCTTATTTCTACAAAAAAATTTAGAAACTAGCCAGTTGTAGTGGTGCACACCTGTAGTCCCACCTTCTTGGGAGGCTGAGGCAGGAATATTGCTTGTGCCCAGGAGGATGGGGCTGCAGTAAGCCGTGTTCATGACACTCACCTCCAGCCTTGGGAACAGAGCAAGACTGTTTCAAACCTGTGTGAATATTGTATGAATATATAAGTTGTCTGGATTATGAAGTGTTCTGGAGCACGCTTACATTTTTATTTTCATTTTTTTAGTTTTCAGTTTCATTGGTTTCTCCATGCATTCATCTTTCTACGGTTTGTTGTTCCTAAAAACCCAAAGCCCTTTTCCTTTGTCTTGTCATTTCTCTGCAAAATGGTTGTTCTTTTATCATGATGCTGTATAAGCCCAGATTCTAACCACCTCTTTGAGTCACTCATCATTAACTTCTGTGTGTTTGTAGGATGCACATGTTAATAAACTGGTTTTTTTTTTTGAGACAGTGTCTCACTCTGTTGCCCAGGCTGGAGAGCAGTATTGTGATCTTGGCTCACTGCAACTTTTGCCTCCTACCACTCTACACCCCTATAGTTTCACCCCCAATCAATCAGTAGTACCCATTCACTAGCCTTCTTTCCACCAAATTATCCATAAAATCCCTAGGCCCTGAGTTCTCAGGGAGACTAATTTGAGTTATAACTCCAGTCCTTCTACTTGGAAGCCTTGTATTAATTAAATTCTTTCTCAACTGCAGTACCACAGTTTGAGAGAAGTGGTTTTGCCTGTACAGGAGTCAGGAAGAACCCACTTCACAATTATATTAGGATTGAGTGTAGAGATGGACAATAAACAAATAAGCAAATTTGTATACGTTTGTGTGTCAGATGGTGATAAGTGTTGAAGCTCCCCCCATCATTCCTCCACTCCCCAAAAAGGGTAACAAGATATGAGGAATAGGGTGTGCTGGGAAGGAGGTTTGCTGTTCTATACAGGGCATGCATAGACATATGTAGTACAAGACCCACACATTGACTATTTATTAGAATTGAAAAATCTCTCCATCAGCCTCTTTCCCATGTAAATCTTTACTAAAGTGAAAAATAATTTGTCACTCATGTCATACTTTTTTCCATAAGTTTCAAATGATTTTAGTGAATGCATAGCAATATTGCATGCTCTTCTGTTGAATGCTTCTCAGCTCTCACCAACATAGCGTGTTGGAAGACAAAGCTGAGTTTACCGCTTACCATGCTCTGCTAATGCTGCCTTGGCAGAGTTTCTACCGGGTTTCAGAGAGAAAGGCAAAGTCAGATTTTATTGAAAATGGAAAGTTTGGTTTAAGGTGGGGTTTTCAAAGCACGAATTTGACTAGGATTGGGTCAGGATCATGTTTAACAGTTTAGAGTTAGTGGAAACAGCATGGCCAAGAATTTGAGGCAAGGGGTTCAAGAGTCTTACAGAATGGTAAACCAACAGTTGATGCTTCCCAGTGAAGAGTTGACCGATCTTTTGGGAACTTCCGGTAATGAGCAATTAAGTCGTTTGCGAGGACAAGAATGCCATGGAAGAGTGAAGTTATGCCGATCAAGTTATAATAATAAAGCTTTAAAGACAACAAGATAGTAAAGTTGTGTTAATGTAAATTCTTTGATTATATAAATAGATGGAATGCATAGTAAAACTAGAATAAAAAAACATGCAATTCCCATAAGCCATAACATAGATACATTTTTAGATTTTTGAAAAGTTGGGTTTGGGAGCTGTATGAAATGTCATGATCAGAGATGATTGTCAGTGTCAAATCTGTTTTCTCTATTTTCTGTTCTGAAATTTCCGAGGTGTTTTGACATCGATTCTTTTTGGCATCTGGTCCACAGTCTAAAATAGGACAAAAATTGTGTTTCTGACCCATTTTAAATCTGTACAGATAGATGATATGAGCATATATTATTCTGTTTGCTTAAATTGGCTGTGGTTCAAATAGGGGAGACTCTAGGCCAAAATACTTGTTCTTTGCAACTTTGCAATTTGGCATTTGGTCAGCGGGTCTTTGCTCCACTTTATTCGCTTTTCACACCAGGGCCCCGATTTTCCACACTGCTTCATGTAGATGTGGTTCTTTTATGATGGTGGTAGTGGTTAGAAAGAGGTGAGGAAGTGGAATGGAAAAGTCTTGGCTGGCAAGTTCCCCAAAATACTTTTTAAAAGTCTCTACCCAATTTGGAGAAGTGGATCATTATTCATGTGTGGCAGACGGGGTCATTCATCCTCTTTGATGCATTTCAGTTTCAGCATAGCTGTCAGGCCAAGGAAGTTATAAATCTTTCTACATGTTAACATTCACATTTAATTAATACTGATAGGCGAAAGTGTCTCTAGAGGGAGATGATGCGTTAGAGAGAAGGAAGTTTGAGAAGCAGATAATAAAGGTAGCGTGTGATAGTATTATATCTGGATCAATCCAGTTTGATTACTAACAATATTACCTTCTGTTGCTTTTTTTTTAAGTGGCTCTTCTGTGGTTTGGATTTAGCGTTTTCTAATGCTTACTTTAAAAATATTAGACATCTCTTTTTTTTTTCTTTGAAAAGGTAAGAGAACAAATTCAGACCCATCCAATTTCTCATGCAAGATTTTAGAACTTTTATACCCATTCCTGACATCCATCAGTTTAATGAAAGTCCCAGACAGTTTCTTTTGGGCATTGAGGTATGACATGTCCAGAGGCTGTGATTTCTAAATGGTCTTTGGGCTCAGTCAAAGTTAAGTTGACTCAGCAGCAATGAGCTATGCAGGCATTAATAGTCATTTGACAATTTCACCCTGCACTTTTACATGTTAAAAAGCAGCCTAGAGGATGACCTTCCCTCGGGTGCCTAAGCAACCCTTATTTAGATAATGAACAACCCATGCAGATTTGGGGGGAACCCCCAAAACCACAGCACACCCAGAACAGTCCAATTTGGTTGTGTTTAATGCGTGATATGCCTCTGAGATGTGTGATAGGAAAGGAAGCTTCATTTAACCTCTCTTATGTGCCTGCTCTTCACCTTCAGAAGCAATCTATGGGATGCCTGCAGAGAGGCCTCCTAGGGAATTTCCAGATATTACTCTTCCCCAGGTCATGTCTTTCACCAGAGATGATCTCAGAGATAGTCTGAGATCTACAAGGCTCAAAGTACCTTGTGGCCACCTGCAGAGTGTGGAAAAGCAGTAAAGTAGTCCAGCAGCGTCTCATCTAGATGAATTTACTTTCTGCTCCAGGCTCTAGTGAGGGTAACTTCCCTTCCTTCCAGGTTAAAAGTCTCACTATTAATGCATCAATATTGCCAATTGTTAAGACCTCTTTTTAAATTTATTTATTTCTAGAGATGGGGGAAGATCTCGTTATGTTGCTCAGGCTGGTCTCGAACTCCTGGGCTAAAGTGATCCTTTTGCCTTGGCTTCTCAAAGTGCTGGGATTACAGGTGTGCATTACCCCATCCAGCCGAAGCCTCTTAAACAATTCCTGTATCTGATTTTTGGCTTCCTGTTAGGATGGAGAGCCAGGATGGGTTGCTTTTTCCCAAATCAACCTTGAGATATCTCTTTGTCTAAGATGGAAGTATGGGTCTGAGAAACTAAAATAAACATGGCATGAATGTCCTGGGGAATGTGGACAGTGGGGTGAACTCCTGTGTGTGGATGGTGTGTGAAATGGGAAACAGGTTGGAAAGACGGAGATAGCTTGAGGAGAAGGATCTCCCAGGCACAGCAAGAGCACAGGTTAAAAAAGCTTTTATGTTCTGCTGTTGCTTCCTTCTTCCTTGACCTTGGGTTAATGGTTGCTACATCCTTTGCTGCAGTAATCAGCCATTTTAGCCTGGGTCGTCAGGTTAATATCAGAGCAGAACAAAAGCCTTCCAAGAGTGAAGAGTTTATAGCAACACCCGAGGAATGACTAGCCACACTCTGGTGCTTTCTTCACCTCTGTCTCTCTAGGGCAAGTAGGTATAACTAAGGGAGGCTGTCTCCTCACAATGCCTATTCTTTTGAGGAGTTTAAAGATGAATTCTTGACCAGAACAGGTGCTCACCAAGTGTCAAGCGCTATGTATATATTAAATAAATAAACAGCAGCAAAACCTCCTTCATCTAGATGCTATAGTCACATTTCAGAACATAAAAGACAAAGAATTGTAAGTTTCTAGAGATTAATAGCAGATTATCTACAGAGAAACAAAAATCAAACTTTCCAATAGCAACGCTGAATACAAGAAAACAATGGCTTAGTATTTTAAAGTGAAGAAGAGAAATGAACTTTGAGCCAATATTTTTATATCTAGCTATATGGCATTTAAACATGAGGGTATAAATGAAAATTTAAGTACTTCCTCCAAGTGTGTGTTGTTTGTACAATGGCAGTTCAGGATTAATGGGGCAATTTCATGGTATAGGGGGCCTAGTCTTCTTCTATTATGTTGATGTGTCATCCTGAGGTGCTGACTCATCTGTGTGATCCACTGTTGTTACTGAAGACACCACCATTATACCCTCATTTCAGCCATCAGAAATGAGGAATGGGAAGATATACTCTTTCTCTTTTTAAAATTACAAGGAAAAGCTGATCATATCACTTCTACTCACATCCCATTGACCAGAACTTAGTTACAAGGTCATATCTAGCTGCAAGAGAGGATGGTAAAGGTAGTCTTAATTCTGGATGGATGTAACTCTAGTTAAAATTCAGAGTTTCTTTAACAAATTGAAAAAGTGAAAAAAGGAGATATTTTTGCTACTACTATATACCCCCCGCCCCCAAAAAAATAGAGGAAAAGACAAAAATGCCTCTAATACCACCATGAAAAAAGAAAAACAAATGCTGTATAGAGCTTGGTCAAGAAAGAGATAGATAATATAATTTACCTGGGAATGGAATCAATAGATAAGCTGCTAGAAAAATTAAGGGAGTTGATCAAGGCTGCTGGATACAGGATCAACATAAAAATCAATAATTTTTAAATACTTGTATTAACTGTCTAGAAAATTCAAGAAAAATAAGATGTGATTTACAATCACAATAAAAACTAAAGGTATTTAGGAATTAACAAAGAATAAACCTTTTTTTTTTTTGAGAAAAAAATTAAAACTGAACAAAGGACATAGAAATTAATCTAACCAGAGAGTGGCCAACATGTCTGAATGGGAATGGAGCTCAGTTTCCAGTGAGAGTGATGCAGAGGGCAAGTGGTCACTGCATTTCCAACTGAGGTACCAGGTGCATTTCAATGGGACTGGTTGGACAGTGGGTGTAGCCCAAGGAGGGTGAGCCGAGGAAAGGTGGGGCGCTGCCTCACCCAGGAAGTTCAGTGAACTGGAGAACTCCCCCTTCTACCCAACAGAGGCCATCAGGGGCCTTTCCAGCCACTGTGGTTCAGATATTGCACTTCTCCTGCAGTCTTTACGTCCCACAGACCAAGAGATTCCTGCAGGCTGACAAGCACCAGAGGTTTCTAGCATGGCTGTTTCAGTCTGCACCAGAGGTTTCCAGCACAAAAACCCACACAAATCTGGGTGGTCATTTTAAAGGGCACCTGGAACACCTGGGAGACAGAGCCACCCAATTCACCTGAAAAAGAGGAGGCTGAAGGCAGGGAGCCAGGTGATCTGGCTCAGCAGGTCCCACCCCCACAAAGACAAGCTATCTGAAATGAACTGGCTTGAGAGTTTCTCAGCCAGTGTAGCAGTTTGAGCTTGACACCGGGCGGTTGAGCTCCGTGGGGGAAGGGTGTCAACCATTACCGAGGCAGTCCTCCATTACCGAGGCAGTCTGCCATTACGAAGGCAGTCTGCCATTACCAAGGCAGTCCACCATTACTGGGGCAGTCTGCCATTACCAAGGCAGTTCTTATGTTACCTGTGTAAATAAAACTGCAAGGAAGTTTACACAGCAGCTGGGCAGAGCCTGTGGCAACTCAGCAACGCCTCTGCAGGCAGACTGTGACTAGACTGCCTCTTTGCTGGGCAGGGCATATCTGAAAAAAGGCAGCAGCATGTTAGGGACTTATAAATAAAGCCCCACCTTCCCAGGACAGAGTACCTGGGAAAAAGAGGAGGTTATGAGTTCTGCTGCAGCAGACTTAAATGTCCCTGCCCAGCAGCTCTGAATAGAACAATGGAGCTCCCAGCACAACGCTTCAGTTCTGATAAGGGACAGACTGCCTTCTCAAGTGGCTCCCGGACCCCTGTATATCCAAAGTGACACCTCATAAAGGAGAGCTCTGACTAACATCTGGCAGGTACCCTTCTGTGATGAAGATACCAGAGAAAGAACAGTCAGTAACCCTTACTGTTCTGCAGCCCCCGTGGGTGATTCGCAGGCAAGCAGAGTCTGGAGTGGACCTCCAGTAGTTCTGAAGCAGAGGGGCCTGCCTGTTAGAAGAAAAACTAAAAAACAGAAAGAAGTAGTTTCCACATCAACAGAAAGGACATCCACTCAGAAACCCCAATTGAAAGTCACCAACTTCAAAGACCAAAAGTAGATAAATCCACAAAGATGGGAAGAAACCTGTGCAAAAAGGTTTCTTCACCAAAAATAGAATGCCTCTCCTCTTCCAACAGACCACAATTCCTCACCAGCAGGGAACAAAACTGGATGGAGAATGAGTTTGTTGAATTCACAGAAGCAGGCTTCAGAATGTGGGTAATAACAAACTTCTCTGAGCTAAAGAAAGATGTTCTAACCCAATGCAAAGAAACTAAGAACCTTGAAAAAAGGTTAGACGAAATGCTAACTAGAATAACCAGCTTAGAGAAGAACATAAACGACTTGATGAAGCTGAAAAACACAGCATGAAAACTTTGTGAAGCATACGCAAGTTTCAATAGCCAAATCAATCAAGCAGAAGAAAGGATATCAGAGATTGAAGATCAACTCAATGAAATAAAATGAGAGGCAAGATAAGAGAAAAAAGTGAAAAGAAATGAACAAAGCCTCCAAGAAATAATGGATTATGTGAAAAGACCTAATTTACGTTTGATTGATGTACCTGAATGTGACTGGGAGAATGAATCCAAGGTGGAAAACACTCTTCAAGATATTATCCAGGAGAACTTCCCCAACCTAGAAAGGCAGGCCAACATTCAAATCCAGGAAATACAGAGAACACCACAAAGATACTCCTCAAGAAGAGCAACCCCAAGGCACATAATCATCAGACTCACCAGGGTTGAAAAGAAGGAGAAAATGCTAAGGGCGGCCAGAGAGAAAGGTCGAGTTATTTACAAAGGGAAGCCCAGGAGACTCGCAGTGGATCTCTTGGCAGAAACTCTACAAGCCAGAAGAGAGTGAGGTCCAATATTCAACATCCTTAAAGAAAAGAACTTTCAACCCAGAATTTCATATCCAGCGAAAATAAGCTTCATAAGTGAAAGAGAAATGAAATCCTTCACAGACAAGCATTTGCTGAGAGATTTCATCACCAACAGGCCTGCCTTGCAAGAGCTCCTGAAGGAAGCACTAAACAAGGAAAGGAGCAACCAGTACAAGCCACTGCAAAGACATACCAAAGGGTAAAGACCATGGATACAATGAAGAAACTGTGTCAACCCATGGGCAAAACAACCAGCTAGTATCAAAATGGAAGGATCAAATTCACACATAACAATATTAACCTTAAATATAAACAGACTAAATTCCCAATCAAATGACACAGACTGGCATATTGGATAAGAAGTCAAGACCCATCAGTGTGCTGTATTCAGCAGACCCATCGCTTGTGCAAACATAGACTCAAAATAAAGGGATGAAGGAAGATTTACCAACCGAATGGAGAGAAAAAAAAGCAGGGGTTGTAATCCTGGTCTCTGAAAAAACAGACTTTAAACCAACAAAGATCAAGAGACAAAGAAGGGCATTACATAATGGTAAAAGGAGCAATGCAACAAGAAGAGCTAAATTTCCTAAATATATACTCACCCAATACAAGAGCACCCAGATACATAAAGCAAGTTCTTAATGACCTACAAAGAGACTTAGACTCCCACACAATAATAGTGGAGACTTTAACGCTCCACTGTCAATATTAGACAGATCAACAAGACAGAAAATTAACAAGGATACCCAGGACTTGAACTCAGATGTGGACCAAGCAGACCTAATAGACATCTACAGAAATCTCCACCCCAAATCCACAGAATATACATTCTTCTCAGCACCACATCGCACTTAATCTAAAATTGACCACATAATTGGAAGTAAATCACTCCACAGCAAACGCAAAAGAACAGAAATCATAACAACCATTCTCTAAGACTACAATGCAATCAAATTAGAACTCAGGATTAAGAAACTCACTGAAAACCACACAACTACATGGAAACTGAACAACCTGCTCCTGAATGACTGCTGGATAAATAATGAAATGAAGGCAGAAATAAAGATGTTCTTTGAAACCAATGAGAATGAAGACACAATGTACCAGAATCTCTGGGACGCACTTAAAGCAGTGTACAGAGGGAAATTTATAGCACTAAATGCCCACATGAGAAGCGAGGAAAGACCTAAAATCGACACCCTATCATAAAAATTAAAAGACTTAGAGGAGCAAGATCAAGCACATTCAAAAGCTAGTGGAAGACAAGAAATAACTAAGATTAGAGCAGAACTGCAGGAGATAGAGACACAAAAAAAGCCCTTCAAAAAACCAATACATCCAGGAACTAGTTTTTTGAAAAGATCAACAAAATAGACCTCTAGCCAGACTAATAAGAAAGGAAAGAGAGGAGAATTGAGTAGATGTAATAAAAGATTATAAAGGGGATATCACCACCGATTCCACAGAAATACAAACTACCATCAAAGATTACTACAAACAACTCTATGCACAGAAACCAGTAAATCTAGAGGAAATGGTTAGATTCCTGGACACGTACACCCTCCCAAGACTAAACCAGGAAGAAGTTGAATCCCTGAATAGACCAATGACAAGGTTTGAAGTAGAGGCAGCAATTAATATCCTACCAATCAAAAAGCCCAGGTCCAGATTGGTTTACAGCTGAATTCTACCATTCCTTCTGAAATTATTCCAAACAATATGAAAAAAGGGAATCCTCCCTAACTCATTTTATGAGACCAGCATCATCCTGATACTAAAACCTGGCAGAGATACAACTGAAAAAGAAAATTTCAGGCCAATATCCACGTGAACATCTATGTAAACATCTTCAATAAAATACTGGTGAACATAGTAAAACAGCACATCAAAAGGCTTATCCATCACGATCAATAGGCTTCATCCCGGGGATGCAAGGCTGGTTCAACATATGCAAGTCTATAAACATAATCCATCACATAAACAGAACCAAAGACAAAAACCACAGGATTATCTCAGTAGATGCAGAGAAGGCCTTCCACAAAATCCAACAGCCTTTTATGCTAAAAACTCATAATAAACTAGGTATCAATGGAATGTATCTCAAAATAACGAAAGCTATTTATGACAAACCCACAGCCAATATCATGCTGAAAGGGCAAAATCTGGAAGCAGTCCCTTTGAAATCTGGCGCCAGACAAGGATGCCCTCTCTCACCACTCCTATTCAACACAGTATTGGAAGTCCTAGCCAGAGCAACTAGGCAAGAAAAAGAACTAAAGCATGTTCAGTTAGAAAAAGAAGAAGTCGAATTTTCTCTATTTGCAGATGACATGATTGTATATTTAGAAGACCCTATTGTCTCAGCCCAAAATCAGCTTAAGCTGATAAGCAACTTCAGCAAAGTCTCAGGATATAAAATCAATGTGCCGAAATCACAGGCATTCCTATACTCCAATAACAGACAAACAGAGAGCCAAATCATGAGCCAACTTCCATTCACAATTGCTATAAAGAGAATAAAATACCTAGGAATATAACTAACAAAGGATGTGAAGGACCTTTTCTAGGAGAACTACAAACCACTGCTCATGGAAATAAGACAGGACACAAACAGACGAAAAAACATTCCATGCTCATTGTTAGGAAGAATCAATATCGGGAAAATGGCCATACTGCCCAAAGTAATTTATAGATTCAGTGCTATCACCATCAAGCTACCATTGACTTTCTTCATAGAACTGGAGAAAACTACCTTAAACTCCATATGGAATCAAAAAATAGCTGGCATAGCCAAGACAATCCTAAGCAAAAAGAACAAAGCTGGAGGCATCACGCTACCTGACTTCAAACTATATTACAAGGCTACAGTAATCTAAACATCATAGTACTGGTACCAAAACAGAGATACAGACCAATAGAACAGAACAGTGGCCTC
This sequence comes from Callithrix jacchus, assembly GCF_049354715.1. Lineage (NCBI taxonomy): Eukaryota > Metazoa > Chordata > Mammalia > Primates > Cebidae > Callithrix > Callithrix jacchus. The sequence continues at coordinate 18,327,238 of NC_133508.1, read as the reverse complement.
AAAAGTAGCACCACACATCTACAACCATCTGATCTTTGACAAACCAGACAAAAACAAACTATGGGGAAATGATTCCCTGTTTAATAAATGGTTTTGGAAAAACTGGCTAGCCATGTGCAGAAAGCTGAAACTGGACCCCTTCCTTACACCTTATACAAAAATTAACTCCAGATGGATTAAAGATTTAAACATAAGACTAACACCACAAATAGCCTAACGCAGTGTGGCTATTCCTCAAGGACCTGGAAATAGAAATACCATTTGACCCAGCAATCCCATTACTGGGTATATACCCAAAGGAATATAAATTGATCTATTATAAAGCCACATGCACAGCTATGTTCATTGCAGTGCTGTTTACAATAGCAAAGACTTGGAACCAACACCAATGCCTATCAAAGATAGACTGGATAAAGAAAATGTGGTACATAAACAGCATGGAATACTACATAGCCTTAAAAAAGGATGAGTTCCTGTCCTTTGCAAGGACATGGATGAATCGGGAAACCATCATTCTTAGCAAACTGACACAAGAACAGAAAACCAAACACCGCACGTTCTCACTGATAAATGGGTGTTGAACTGAGAACACATCACACATTGTGCTCTTGGGAGGTGGGGGGCTAGGAGAGGGATAGCAGGGGATGGGGAGATTGGGGAGGGATAACATTAAGAGAAATACCCAATGTCGGTGACAGGGGATGGAGGTAGCAAACCACTGCGGGATGGTATACCTATGTAACAATCCTGGAAGATCTGCACATGTACCCCAGAACTTAAACTGAAAAAAAAAAAGAAAGAAAGAAAGAAAAAGAAATTAACTAAATACACTTTCAATGTCTCTGGATGAATGTTAATATTATAAAGATAGCAATTCTTCTCAGATTAATTTATACATTCAAGGGAATTTCAATGAAAGTCATGGTTGAATTTACAAAATTCACGTGAAAGACTAAAGGTCCATGAATGGCCAATTTGATCTTTAGAAAAGAGAGAAATGTGGCTGTTCCTGTTCTATCAGATACCAAGACACACTCCAAAGCCTCACAGCAATAGAAACAGTGTGATAGTGGTATACAAGCAGACAGTAAAACAATGGAACAGAATAGGCAGTTCAGTAACTTAATATATGATGAAGGTGGCACTTCAGATTAATATGAAAACATCAGTATTAGTTTCTGTTAGTAGATGACGCTGGGAACATTGATTCCCATACACAGAAAGATGCAACTGACTCCTGTTTACCATGTGCAAAGTTGGACTCCAGATAACGACTTGGATATAAAAAATATACATGTTTGCTTTAATAGAAGATGTAGTATGATAATATCCCGTTACATGAGGCAGAGGAAACGGCTTCTTCTACTTTCACAAAGGGTAAGTCATAAAGCAAAAGCTAAGGATTTCCATGCAATGAAAGATGCCACAGGCAAGGTTAGAAGTGACAGATACAGAGAAATCATTGGTAATGCCTAAAGGTGACAATGAATAGAAACCTAGAAAACACAAGGAATTGGGGATTTCTGCCCATCAACCAGAAGGAGGTAGGAACCTTGACATAAAATTAAAAAAAAAAAAAAAATCTCAGAAATCAAATAGGTGATTTACAGACGGGAACATCCAAACAAAAGTTAATAAACAGCAGAGTTGTTCCACTGTATTATTTCTCAGAATTTTAAGTCAACATGACAATGAAATATCATTTCACACACAATAGCCTGGCTAAAGGATAGGGATGTGGAATTACAGGCACCCTCATGAATAGGATGGTGGAAATATAAATTGGTATTGCAGTCTTGAAGAACATCCTGGCGAGAAATGATCAAATGAGTATGCATATTTCTAGGATACAGGAATTCTCTTTCTTGATATTTCCGGAAGGAATTCACACACAGGACCACGTTGGAACAGCCTCATGGATATTCATCATAGCATTGTTTGTGGGAGTTGGAGGTCATCAGGGTACACATCTCTGGGATAGAGGATTGTCATAATGTTCTGTATGTCCACCATGGAACACAGGGCAACCCTCAGAAGCAATGCGCTGAACGTCCACACAGCAACATGGCTCATTCCCAAAGGCAGAGTGCTGAGTAACAGTTGGAAGAAAGAATGATATCTGTAGCTCAAGACCATTTATGTAATGCAGTAAGAAGTGCACACAAGGCTGGATGGATGTGGTGGCTCACAACTGTAATCCAGCACTTTGGGAGGCTGAGGTGGGCAGACCATCTGAGATCGGGAGTTCGAGACCAGCCTGACCAACATGGAGAAACCCTGTCTCTACTAAAAAGAATACGAAATTAGCTGGGCATGGTGGTACATGCCTGTAATCACAGCTACTTGGGGGACTGAGGCAGGAGAATTGCTTGAACCCGGGAGGCAGAGGTTGCGGTGAGCCTAGATCATGTCATTACACTGCAGCCTGGGCAACAAAAGCAAAACTCTGTCTCGAAAAGAAAAGAAAGAGAGAAAGAAGGAGAAAGAGAAAGAAAGAAGGAGAAAGAGAGAGAAAGAAAAGGAGAAAGAGAGAGAAAGGAGAAAGAAAAGAGAGAGAGAGAGAGAAAGAGAAAGGTACACATTACAGAGCATGCTGGCTCACACCTATGGTCCCAGCACTTTGGGAGGCTGAGGTGGGCAGATCACCTGAGGTCAGGAGTTTGAAACCAGCCTGTCCAACATGGTGAAACCCCATCTCTACTAACAACACAAAAATTAGCTGAGACTCATAGCACGCACCTATAATCCCAGCTACTCAGCAGGCTGAGGCAGGAGAATCACTTGAATCTGGGAGGCGGAGGTCGCAGTGAGCCGAGATTGTGCCACCACACTCCAGCCTGGTCAACAGAGCGAGATTCCATCTCAAAAAAAAATACAAATCTAAAATAAACTTCTTGAAAGCATAGACACAGATAAGAGAATATGCATCAGAGATACTTGAAAGTTTGGTGGTGGCAGGCAGGTTGTAGGAATGAGAGTGGGAGTGGGAAAAAGAAGAGAATAACTAGAGAAAGGAGGGAGGAGTCCAGCACAGACCATTACTGAAAGCATTTTCTGTTTCTTTCCCTCCTGAAAACGTTAGGAAGGGTGAGCCCACCAAGGATCCTGGCTTTAAAGGCACACAGGTGAGAATGGATGAGGGATAGTGTGAGGGCATGAGTTTGAGACGGGTGGATGGGAGTAAGGGGTGACTTGAAAGGTTATTTGCTACTGATAAGAATCCCAAAGAGGAGAGAATTAGAATCCAGGTGAGTACTACCTTCTTCCTGCTTTTGATGGCTTTTCCTTGGGAACACATAATCTTTAGATTGAAAAAAAAAAAAAATCAAGGCCAAGTACAAACCACAGGGGGGCACTTTTCCCTCATTAAAATTGAAGATGCAGCATCTTAAAAAAAGAAGTCCAGAAAACACGAGGGGAAGGCTTTGTCTCATGTCACTGGGGATTTTCTGGCTCCACAATTAATTGCCAACATCTGAGCTAATTTCCCCAGGTGTAATTTATCTCCACAAGGGGCCAACCTTTAAATCCTTAGAATGCATGAAATATAGCAGAGAAAGTACAGTTAAAAGAAAAAAAAAATAGTCTTTCAAACTTTAAAATCACCTGATCAAAATAAAATTAAATAACATAATACTGGTACAATGCTATATTTGTTTCTTCAGAGTCCCCAGAAATGCTTTATAGCTCTATGCTTTAAAAATATTTAAACCCTTTTCTCTTAAAAACTTTTCCAAATCCTACAGTCTTACAGTTTTGGAAAGCTCTCATTTATTTCTTCCTAAAGCTTTGATTTTGTTTCTAATTTTGCTCTTGAAATGGATTTCAAAATCACTCAAACAAATGAAAATAACATAATAAAAATTTTTGAATATGGCTGTAACAAAAAGCTCAGCTTAGGAATATAACAGCTCTATAGAATATCATCTTATATAGAGACCTTAAAATGCTAAAATGTGTATTATTTCATTTCTTTTGAATAAAGGTAGTTGGGGCAGATATATTATCTTGAATTCAGAAAAAAGTCAAGTCTTTTAAATGAAAGTTTCAAGGGAAGTGTTGGTATTTGAGGTAGATTTTGAAAAATGGGTAGACTTCAAGTGACGAAAAGGTCATTGAAGGCAGAGGGACCAATTTGAACAAAAGTTCATGTATTAGCCCATTTTCACATTGCAGTAAAGAACTGCCTGAGACGGAGTAATTTATAAAGGAAAGAGGTTTAGTTGACCGTCAGTTTCACATGGCTGGGGAGGCCTCGGGAAGCTTACAATCATGGCAGAAGACGAAGCAGGCATTTCTTTTTCTTTTTTCTTTTTTTTTTTTTTTGAGATGGAGTTTCGCTCTTGTTACCCAGGCTGGAGTGCAATGGCATGATCTCAGCTCACCGCAACCTCCGCCTCCTGGGTTCAAGCAATTCTCCTGCCTCAGCCTCCCAAGTAGCTGGGACTACAGGCGTGCGCCACCATGCCCAGCTAATTTTTTGTATTTTTAGTAGAGACGGGGTTTCACCATGTTGACTAGGATGGTCTTGATCTCTTGACCTTGTGATCCACCTGCCTTGGCCTCCCAAAGTGCTGGGATTATAGGCGTGAGCCACTGCGCCCGGCCAGCAGGCATGTCTTACGTGGTAGCTGGCAAGAGAAAGCATGTGAGAGCTCAGGAAAAACTACCATTTATAAAACCATCAGATCTTGTGAGAATTCACTCACCATCACAAGGACAGTATGGGGGAAACTGTCCTCACTATCCAATCACCTTCCACTAGGGCCCTCCCTTGACATTTGGGGAATTATAATTCAAGATGAAATCTGGGTGTAGACGCAAAGCAAAACTGTATCAGTTGAGAAATGATAAAAGTGAAGACATGTTTGGGAACTGGTGAGTGTTCTTATTTCTTAGGTTCTAAGACTGGTCATAACAAGAAACACCAATATAATACCTAGTAAGTGCTTCGTACTATTCTAAGCTCCTAACAATATATTAACTCACTTAATCTTTACACAACCCTAACAGAAGACTTTTCAAGTGGAGTAACTGACACATAAAAAGTTGACATCTGGGCCGGGCGCGGTGGCTCACGCCTATAATCCCAGCACTTTGGGAGGCCAAGGCAGGTGGATCATGAGGTCAAGAGATTGAGACCATCCTGGTCAACATGGTGAAACTCCGTCTCTACTAAAAATACAAAAAAAATTAGCTGGGCATGGTGGTGCATGCCTGTAATCCCAGCTACTCAGGGGGCTGAGGCAGGAGAATTGCCTGAACCCAGGAGGCGGAGGTTGCGGTGAGCCGAGATCGCGCCATTGCACTCCAGCCTGGGTAACAAGAGCGAAACTCCGACTCAAAAAAAAAAAAAGAAGAAGTTGACATCTGAGCTCACACAGATGTTGAACCCTGGTGTCTGGGTGCTGATAACAAGAGTATAGTGTGTAGTTTGGATATTGACTGTGGAGTTGATGCAGGACAGGTGAGCCTCCAAACTGGGGCTAAGCCCAGGAAGGTTCTCAGCTTCACCCAGGAAAGAATTCAAGGATGAGCCAGTGGAGTCAGACAACAATCTTTTATTGAATGGTGCTGCTCCCTGTGGAGCAGGGCTGACTCATAGGCAGCGCACTACAGTCAGCAACAGTCTGGGCTCTTGGCAACTGTATTTATAACTCACGTGAATCCACTTTCAGTTACATGCAAATTGAGGGGGAGTTACTTTGAACTTCTAGGAAAAGAGGCAGTAACTTCTGGGTTGTTACCATGGAAAAGAGAAGTAACTTCTTGGGTCATTGCCATGGCATTTGTAAACTGTCCTGGCACTGGTGGGAGTGTCTCATGCTAATAATCAATGAAGATAGCTAATGATCACTTTCTTCACTTTCTGCTGGTTCCTGCTGGTTGGTTTCTTTCTTCCTTTCTTTTTCTTTTCTTTTTTTGAGACAGGGTCTCACTCTGTTGATCACGCTATTCTTTTTTTGAGAGAGGGTCTCACTCTGTTGACTAGGCTAGAGTACAGTGGCATGAACATAATTCACTGAAGCCTTGATATCCCAGGCTTAAGCAATCCTCCCATCTCAGTTTCCTAAGTAGCGAGACTACAGGCACAAATCAACATGCTCAGCTAATCTTTGTAGATGCAAGGTCTTGTTATGTTTCCCAGGCTGGTCTTGAACTCCTGGGCTCAAGCTTCCCAAAGTGCAGGTATGATCTCAGCCTGGTTTCTTCACTTCATCCTCTCAAGACTGGGAAATAAGTCCTGCCAGTCTCCTACTCAGTTTCATCTCAATTGCAAGGCAAATTTCCTCTTGGAACAGCAGCATGGCGTGAGACCTACATACAACAACTCTGAAGAAAAATGTTTTGGAAGTGCCATATAGGATTGATCAGGTTAGGAAGTAAGTGAAGTCAAGGGACCAGTGTTGATGCTATAAGAGGGGAAGATGGTGACAGAGAAAATATATAGAAGAGGTGAAAAGAGAGGGGGAGAAACTAAAGATAAATCTAGGAAATGTAGCCTGAGAGGCCTGACAGCGGCTCAATAGTGTCATCATAGAAAATAGGCCGAGAGGAAGGTCTAGTTTGGGCAGGAGAAGCAGATAAACAGGAACTTAATTGAGGTACTGGTGGGAAATCAAGGTGGTGAGACATCCAGGAAGCTTCTAGAAATGGGAATGTTTTCTATTCACTAGAGAGGACAAAGCTGGAGGTCAAATTTAGGAGTCATCCAATTAAAGAACAAGGAATCCAATCCGTGCATGCACAATGTTCTGTGAGAATCATAGCAGAGGGCTAGAACTAAGAACTGGACCACAGAGAAAAGCATTTTAGCCTATACTTTTCAAAGATTTTTGACTTCCTTCCACCCCCTAAATCCAGAGCCATATAACATACTCATGCCACTAACAAATCCTTTAACTGATTATTACGGGACTCAACATCAGTTTAGGCCAAGGTGGTCTAAACAGAGCCTCTGGGAAGGCCACTCTCAGATGTTGAGGCTGAAAATATCTTGCTTCTGTGTTAAGAATGATTCTTGTTCTGCCTTCTTCCACTTGTTGTTTTGGTGTGAGTGGGTGTGGTGGGTCACTTTCTATAACTGTGGATCTTCATCAACAAGCTATTATTCTATGTCATACTTTTTTTAAACAGATGGTATCTCACTATGTATTCCAGGCCAGTTTCGAACTCCTGGCCTCAAGTAATCCTTCCACCTCGGCTTCCCAAAGTGTTGGGATTACAGGCATGAGCTACTGTGTCTGGCTCCAGCTATTGTTGTATACTTTCTGCTTTTTCTGTTCCTGAAAGGATGCTGCAGATGTGGACATCACTGGAGAACTCACCTCCTTTCCCCAGTAAAAATGGAATGTTAGTCTGACTTGCAGAGGGTCTCAGAAGGGGGAAATGTTATGCCTGTGTGTTTATCAGGCTTGTGAATTCCATGGATCTGCCATTTTCAAATTCAAGAAGCCTCCCAAATTAAAAAAAAAAAAAAATTCAAGATACTGTCCAGGCCAAGGGAAAACTTTCCCTTTACCCTCTGAATGTTCACTGGAAATCACTGAAAAGAGGCAGATTAATAGAAGAAAAAGCACATGCAAGAGAGAGAGCCAAGTGAAAAGGGTTTCTCCTCATAAAAGCGTTAGATCTCGTGAAACTTACTTCCACAAGAATAGCATGGGAGAAACCGCCTGCATGATTCAATTATCTCCCACCACGTCTCTCCTACAATATGAGGGAATTATGGGAGCTAAAATTCAAGAAGAGATTTAGGAGGGGACACAGCCAACCATATCAGTCAAACAAGGTAGATCAAATAATTTCCTTATGGCTTGTGGATATTTTGTTTTGTTTTGTTCGAGAAAGGGTTTTATTCTGTCACCCAGGTAGAGTGCAGCGGCATGATCATAGCTCACTGCAGCCTCAAACTCCTGGATCTAAGCAATCCTCTGGCCTCAGCCTCCTGAGTGGCTGGGATTACAAGCCTGCACCACCATATCCACCTAATTTTTAAATTTTTTGTAGAGTCAGGGTCCCAGGCAGATCTTAAACTCCTGGACTCAAGTGATCATCCTACCTTAGCATCCCACAACGCTGGGATTACATTCAAGAGCCACCATATCCAGCCCTTATTGGTGGTGGTTTTTACACAGAAAGGTTGGAGTTGGGGAGTTAGAATGATATTTTTAGGTTTTATAGCTTGTTTGGGGGGAAAAGCATTTCTGGCTTCTATGACCTCCCTTGGGGAAGAGAGATTCTCGTTTCCATGGCTAGCCTTGGGAGAGGATGGGATGAGAGACAGAGGGCAGGAAAAAGTCCGAGAAAAACTTTTGCTTCTGAGACCTTCATTTTGGGCTATTGTTTTCTGAGTCCCAACAATACTATGACATTTATTTATATCTAGGAGACATCAGCATAAAGCGCATATTGCCAACAAACTCCTAATCTGTGTCTTTAATATGTTATGTATCCATTCATTTGGCAAATGTTTTCTACCACCTACTTAAGTAACAGGGTGGTTCTAAGTGCTGGGGATACAGTGTGAACAAGACAGTCAACATTCCTTTCCTCTAAGAGCTTTGACTTCCAAACAGGAAAACGGTGAGTCTCAATGTATTTCCCTAAACGAAAAGAGCAGTTAAAAAGAAAATAAGTAAAATGGTGAATTTAAATTTCTTAAATATAGAGACAAGTAAAAATCAATTTAAAAAGGTTAATTGGTAATTCCTTAAAAAAAAAAGTATGGGCGAACTATCTGTTACTTACATGTGGGGCTCAAAGTAAGTCATATTATTTCAATATCTATATTGAAACATTAAAACTTCCGAATATGTGCTTTATGTAAAAATGAATGGATCAGAAAAAGGCACGAGGAATTTTCCTTCCCTCGGGTGTCTATTAAATGCTGTTTGTTTCTGAGAGGAAGACTCTTCCTTCCCTAGGTTGGTTAATATCCATCTGTTCAGCTCTGCTTAAACCTGATGACCAGCTCTACAAAAAGGTGCATTCTTAAAATGGCAACTCATCTTTAGCCTGTAATTTGAGATTTGGCAATCTTTTGTATTACATTTTTATTATCTAGCTGTCCTTTCTTCTAATTAAATCTCTAAATTGTGTGTGTGTGTGTGTGTGTGTGTGTGTGTGTGTGTGTGTGTGTGGTGACACTGGTCTATTCCTATATCTCTATCCTAGTATATCACTGACAAATGCCTATAATTTATAGTTACTTAACAAAAGACTCCCGAGTACAAAATGGCTTCATTTTAACAGCATTTTCTCTGAAAACATGAGTCCCAGTAATACTACTGATATTATTGTACTTCTTTAAGCTGTTTTCCTGAACAGATTTAAAATAACTAGGACAACATTAGTAATTCTAAGGTGGCATTAAATCAGCAGCAGCAATAACATACCATAGTTCTAAGGAAGAATGGAAAAAGATCTTCTTCCAATTCAGTGGCGACATGAGGTCATATTTGATGGGCACCTATGGAGATAGTAGAGATTGCTGGGTTCACAGCTGCTAATAATTTGCTTTGGGACCTGGAAAAAGCATTATTTCACTTCCCACTGGTTGGCTTTCACAGCTGGAATTGAAAGGGTAATTAGACTGTTGTTTGGATAAGGCATGAAAGAAAATTTTAGCTGTGCTCTTCTTAGTCCGGTAATCTAAACACAAAATATGATGTTGGCTCAAATGATCTGAATAACTCCTTCAAACTTTTGTTCTGTGTGCATGTTGGAGACTGGATTGAACAGACAAAGTGGTCATCAAAGAAAAATTGTCAAAGCAAAACAAATAAAAAATCCTTGTTGGGGAATACAACAGTGAAAATAATTGGCCAGAGAAGTTCCAAGCTAGTAAATTTCTCAGAGAAAGCAAGAAGAGAATGCCAAGTTGTCTCGGCTCTATAATATTAGTTACAATATAAATTTGACTAAATTTATATTTTAATTACATACCTATAAGATGTTAAAGATCACTGAAATGTCTTAATAGAGTTAATGAGGTGATAAGATAGGGTACAAAATGCCAGCTAGGTCAAACATGAAAAGTTCATCATCAAAGTAGGCAAAATATAATTATATTCATTCTCTAGCCTAGATAATCAATTCATTAGAATCAGGTGCCTCTGAACACAGGTGCAAAATAGGAATCATTCAAATATGCAAAATATAATTAAAGGAACATTTTCCAAGGGAAAATTAATTAATCTGGGTAAACATATGGTTATCTCATAACTTAAAAGTGAAATTACCACTTACACTTCGTGTAGAGTCTGGGAGAATAAGAATTCTGGTTTATAACCTCAGTGGTTTGGAACAGTGAGGTGATCAGCATCCTTGGGATGGAGCCATCCTAAGTAATTCAGTGAATGTAAGAGTGTAAGAACATGCTCTCCAGAAGCATGGTGAGTTCGATAAGCAGAGATCTTCTCATCAAAAATTCTTCTGAGGGATGATCAATTCTATGTCCAAATATCAAGAAACGGAAGGGAGAATGTCTAAAGGGAAGAGGTCTGAAATGAGGCATTTTATTCATCAAGGATTTTTTAAATTAACAGAATAATTTGGCTTTAAATAACAATTCCTGTGCTATTCATGTGACTCTAGATCAAAAATGCCTCCAGATCTTAATTTCTCACCTCCTACTCTTATAAGGTACAGAAGAAGAGAGATTTATTTTCCGTGCAATTTCCTAATCACAATAGTACTATTTGTTAATCCTCAAACGGCAACTTTTGACTTTCTATTTGGACATCCAATTTTCCATATTTAGCTACTGGAACAAATAAGTTTCTTGGATCAGTGTTTGATTTTACTAAATCGTACTTTTCTGGGCTCTCAGGCTTGCTTTTTAAAAACTTTGATAGTGATCCAAGAAACCTATTTTATGTGTAAAAAGAAAAGGTGAAATATATTGGGTTTTGAATAATTTACAGTATCTTTATAGGGAAAAAAGGTAGATATTTTATAGTAAATAAAATATGTATTTAGAAGAACAACATAAAAATGTGATGGGTTCCTGGGTGACTGTTCAGAATACCTTTGCACAGAATGTGTTATATATTTAGACCCACAATATATTTTATTATTTTTATTTATTTATTTATGTTTTTCGAGACAGAGTCTCACTTTGTCGCCCAGACTGGATTGGAGTGCGGTGGTGCAATCACAGCTCACTTCAACCTCCGCCTCCCAGACTCAAGCAATTCTCCTGCCTTAGCCTCCCGAGTAGCTGGGATTACAGGCACTGCCACCATGCCCAGCTAATTTTTGTATTTTTAGTAGAGACGGGATTTCATCATGTTGGTCAGGCTGGTCTTGAACTCCTGACCTCAAGCAATCCACCCACCTCAGCCTCCCAAACTGCTGGGATTACAGGTGTTTACTTTGCAACAACTCTGGGAGAGACATATTCTTATGCAATTAATGAAATCATTAGAATCATTAAAACACATACTTAGTACTTAATTCAAAAAGACCAAAGGAATGTACGATGGAACATTAAGTCTCAGGCCACTCCAACGTTTCCTCTCCTGAAGCAACCAAGGCTACTGCTTCGTGTATACACAGCCATACTTGATGAATACACTCCTTTTCCTAAGCAAGGCAAATGGGACCGTATTATACATAGTTCTGCACCTTGCTTTGGGCACTTAAGATCAAGAATGATATTTTTGTCCTGATTTTATAAACAAGGAAATTGAGGCTCAGCGAGGTTAAGTTCACCTTAGCAAACTGAGCGGAACTGAGAGTTCAGGTCTCTCTGGCCCACATCTCAGGTTTATTTTATTTTCTCTTGTTGACACTTGAAAGCACAGGTGTGCCTTTTCATCTATAAATAGCAGTGACTGACACCAAGCCTGGCTGGATTTACAAAGCACCGGAAGTCCGTCTTCTCCTCTTCCTTTGTGAATTCTTCTCCCACCTCCTAGGACTCTCTCCCAGCCCTAAGCTTCCGGTGCCTTCATACAACTCACAATGCCCTCCTTTAGCTGTTTCCTTAGGTCTCTATTGTTATAGTTTTCTCCAGAAATGCCTAATGCACCCCCTTCCAGTTCTCTCTCCTTTACACCTCTCACTCACGATCAGAAATTCTTTTTCTAAATAAAATAGCTTAGTGTTGAGCTATCTGGGGTAAGCACCCCACAAAGGGGAAGGGGGTGGATCAAAGAACTCTGCAGGTGGCAGCATGTGACTGCAGCTAGACAACCACAGCCTTATCCCTCTTACTAGAAAGATGAGCTCATGACTCCAGCTGGGTCCTGTGCAAGGATTTTTCTAACTGCAGCTGGGGTGAAAGCCATCTCTTTGGGACACTATAGGGCTACAGGTATGAAGCTGAATACAGCAGATAGATGAAGAGAGCCCTCTTGCATTAGGAAGAAGGAAGTTCAGATGCAATGTGTTCAAGAAAGGCTTTCTCAGGGAATTTGAAGCTGAGAGCCAAAGGACAAGTAGACATTAGCCAAATGAAGGATGGATAGGTGGGTGGTGGGGGTGGTGGGTAAGACAGATAGGGGAAGTTGTTGGAGAAAACATGGCGTGTGCAAAAGTCCAGAAGCAGTAGAGAATATGTCCTGATAGCTCAACTGCGGGAGAGTGAATGTGGCTAGAGTACAAGACGAGATGAGGAAACTGGAAAGGTGAGAGATGCTTGAATCCCAAAGCAATGCTAAGGATGTGGGGGCGGACAGGAGGCCATTGGAAGTGTAGGTGTGTTTGTAGGGCATGGGGGGAGTGGGCATTTCATGATGTGCCAGGAGTGCTCCTGATTACACGTGATTGACCTGGACAGCAGTGGAATTTAATGGGAGGATATTTATTGGTGAGTTCTGGAAACTTCAGGAGGACTAGAGAACAGGGATTGGGAAATTGACATAAACCCAAGGAGGCCAGGCAGCTAAGTTATGGGACTCCGATCCGGGTGTGGCCATTCAAACACTAACCACCCCAAAATCTGAATATTGAGGAAGTGACACCAAGCTGCAGGGATGCTTGGGAAATTATTCAGCGTGGTGGCAATGGCATCAGAGATTTCTGTGGTGCTGCTGGTGGTGTGTGTCCATGGAGCCGTGCCTGTAGCAGATCCCCCGTGGGATTGTTTCTGTTGCCTTCCCTGGCACTGACTGGCACATCAGAGCACCCTGTTGTAAGACACAGAGCATGAGGATTTTATTTAATCAGGTTTGGTGTGGATTTTGGCTGTGCCATTCACTGGGTATATGACTCTGAGTGGGATGTTTAACTTCTCTGAGTTTCTTCAGCTGCATAAATGAGGGTAAAATGAACCTACTAGGGACTCTGTTCCTCCTCCTGGGTTTTCTAAATCAGGAGTCCCCAGGCCCCAGTACTGGTCTGTGGCTTGTTAGGAACCAGGCCACACAGCAGCAGGTGAGTGGCAGGCCAGTGAGCAAAGATTCATCTGTATTTACAGCTGCTCTCCATCACTTGCATCGCTGCCTGAGCTCTGCCTCCTGTCAGAACAGCAGCAGCATTAGGTTCTCATAGGAGCCCGAAACCTATTGTGAGCTGTGCATGCAAGGAATCTAGGTTGCAGCTCCTTATGAGAATCTAATGCCTGATGATCTTTTACTGTCTCCCATTACCTTGTGGTGGGACCATCAAGTTGCAGGAAAACAAGCTCAGCACCAATTCTACATTATGTCAAGTTATATAATTATCTCATTATATATTACAGTGTAATAATAATATAAATAAAGGATACAACAAATATAATGCCCTTGAATCAGCATGGGAAGATTGCAGAGTAATCTATTAAAATCTCAGTACTATATTTACGTATCACCTTTTCCAAAGAAATGTGTCCAAGTGAAATTTTTAGCGGGAAAAAATATTTTCATGGGAAAACAACTTGCTAGAACTTTTTTAGTCTGTGGCTGACACATTTATCTGCCCTTTCATTCTGCTTTAGTCTGCACTGTTGACTGACGAAAGCATCTCCTTATATTTACTTTTCTATAATTACTGTGATTGTACCCAGCATTTCTAAAGGCCATTGAAGTTTTCAGAGGAAAAGCAGTGGTTAGGCTAGCCACAGAAAAATGTCAGTTGCATATTATAAACACTTTGGCATTTACGTTCATTTCTGTATTTAACAAATTCTTATTTTGCCCCTTCTATGTGTTTTAGGCACTGGAAATGCAGGAATAGGGTGAAATAGACCAAGTCCGTGCCTTCATGGAGCTTCCATTGTAATTGGGAGAAGTCTCTAACAATGTGCAAATAAATACATAATGTATTTATTAGTGACAAGTGCTAGAGAGAACATAAAGCAATGTAGGGAGGTAGGAGATGTTGGGTGTCTAGGGTTGAAAGGCAGTTTAATTTGATTAAGGTAGTATTTGACTGGAATAAAGAAAGAGGGGGTAAGCCATGAACATATCTGGAGCAAGAGTTTTTCTGGCAAAGAGAACAGAACGTCAAGTGCAAAGTCATGGTGGCAAAATCACGTTGACCCTGTGTTTCACAAATGCATCAAACATTCCCTTCCCGAGGATGGAGAGCTGATAGAAGGGATGTAAGAAGAAAATGATCTGAAATTGATGCCTGATTCCCAAATATTCCTAAATATTTATCCTCAATCTTGACATGTCAGATCATGTTCTAGAAAGATGCCTGGGGAAAAAAAGAGGCCTTTAAATGAAAAGAAAAAGTTGAATTACTTGTGTCAATAGAGATGAGAATTTTCTACCAAGTCCAAAACCTACATACATACAGGTGGGGACAAAATTGGTCCTATAAATCAGTAGTGAGGATTATTATTCTACTGAGTTGCCAGTGACTGTAAAATTAGCTATTTGCTAATTTTCTATTCCCTATTTTCAGAGATAAATACAAAATCAATACTAATTTTGAATGTTAAATATAGGAATGGAACAACTAATACTTTTCAGTTATACTGATTCATAAACTATGAATAAAAGTGTTGAGTATTTTACATGGTTTTATTTAGGTTTAATGCTTCGATGATATTAAGAAACTTATTTTTAATATGTTGAGTAGTCAAATGGCATGTCAAAAACCTATACAGGACCATGGATACACTTTACTCAAACAATTATTAAAATCCTGTCTCAGCCAGGTGCTGTGGCTCATGCCTGTAATCCCAGTACTTAGGGAGGCCAAAGTGGGCAGATCACAAGGTCAAGAGATTGAATCCATCCTGGCCAACATGGTGAAACCCCATCTCTACTAAAAATACAAAAATTAGCGGGGCATGGTGGCTCATACCTGTAGTCCCAGCTACTCAGGAGTCTGAGGCAGGAGAATTGTGTGAACCTGGGAGATGGAGGTTGCAGTGAGCTGAGATTGCACCACCACATTTCAGCCTGGATACAGAACAAGACTCCATCTCAAAAAAAGAAAGATCCTGTTTTATTCTTGATTTGAAAGAAATTGTTTTCATTAAGCAATTAATTAAGCATATGACTCCCTTTTGATTTGAGTTGTTAATTTGTTTTATCATTCTATTTGAAGTTGCTGTCATATCCATCTTGTTTTATTAAAGTTTTCTTTCTTTTCTTTCTTTTTTTTTTTTTGAGATGGAATCTCACTATTTTGTTCAGGCTGGTCTTGAATTCCTGGGCTCAAGTAATGAGTAGCTGCCATTACAGGCATGAGCCATTGTACTGAGCCTGTTTTTGTTTGTTTTTAATTTAGGAAAGTTTCCTAAATATGTCCTTTCTAAGATGATAATGGTTTTCCTCCAATACCCAAATAATATGGTAAATAAAATTTGTTTTCTCATGTTGAACCATCCTTGCACCATAAGAATAAATAGGAATGGTTCTTGTATTGTGATTTTGGGTATTTATGGTATATAAAGTTTGTTCATTCATTTGAATTGCTGAATAAACAAGCCACAAAATATTATTGTTCTACTAAGGGACAATTACATAATTTCTATTTCCTTTCTTGGTATAAAATTCTAGGTTGGAAGTAATTTTGCCTTATAATTTTGAAGGTGTTTTCTAGCTTCCAGTATTCCTACCAAGAATGTAATAGTTCTTCACTTACCTAGTGTTTATTACATGCTGGATGCTGTCCTAACCTCTTTATATAAATAACTCTTTAATCTTCACAATAGCATTATGAAGTATAGTTAATATTATTATCTCCATTTTTAAATATAAAGAAATTGAGGCAGAAAAAATTAAATACCTTGCAGGTTAAACACTTGCACGTAAGTGGAATGACCGAGGTATGAACCCAGGTAGTCTACTTCAAGAGTTCTTTTTCAGTTGGTAGATTTCACCACCTCTTATGACAGCTTAATTCCTGAGCTCTTGTATGCGACCTGTTATCTGGCTTTAATGCTTACGTTTTCATACTAGTGCTGGTGTAAACCTTGGCTTCCCAGAAAATCTCTTCTTCCTGGAGCTTTTTTTGATGGTATCATGGTCATATTTCTGCAGGAACTGATCTGGTCCTCACTCATGTGCAATGTGAAAGTGTCAGGGAATGTACAGCTCAGGGGACAACCCCTGACAGATGGGAAACAGCGATGGATAAAGGCTCCTTTTCTCTGCCCTTCGGGTGAATGATTCTGAGATTCCAACTCCAGTGGGTGTGCCTAGAGGAGTTGGGCTCCAGTTTCCCATAGAGTGAAACAATTGAGTCATTTCGCCATTCCTCATTCCTACTGCTGGAGAACACTTCTCAAATGAGCTTCCTGCTTGCAAGCCTTTGCCTGAAGCTTTGCTTTGTGATTTGGATGTGATGAACAGGTCAAGCATTGGTATCAGAAGTGGCCCTGGAAAGCAAAACCTTAGGAGGGGGCTCTGAAATGGAATCTGAGCAGTTACATAGCAACAAGGATCCCATTGTTGGTGGTGGGTAGAGTGGCAAGAACGCTTGACATCACAATGAGAGTCTCACTGACAAGAATTCAGGAGAGGTGCAGGTAGAGATGAAGCATCCAGTTGAGACACAAGCAAGGCCTTTCAATAGTGGGAGGGCAATGGTAATGAAATGAATGATGAACCGCCTGGTTTTGGTCAATGCTTTAGAAGCTTTAAATTAAGAAAATGTCAGCCTTAGGTTAGCTAAATATCAACTCAACGCTGGCTTTGAAAGCTGGAAGACCTCTATGGCAGCATGTAAAGAGGGAATCATCACTTGTAGCTGCAGATCATTTTGGCCCAGGATTTAATCTTATGGTGGCGGTGCTACAAAACGGACTGAATCTACAGCCTTGACAGGTCACCTATGCAAATGCCAAGGTTATGACAGGAAAGGAATGGGACTTTGAGAGCTGTCATGGTGACATTTGGGTGGATTAACCTGAGCATCTTTAACCTCCAGGCTCCCCTAACTCTCTGGGCTGTCAGAAGCAGCCCTTTCCTTTCAATTAGAGCAGCTTCATCTTACCTGGATATACCTCAAAGACCTCAATGGAGGCAGATACTTCTTTTTATGATGTCCTCGTCAAGAGCTGCTTCCACCTCTCTCGTTGCCTCCAGACCAATAACTAGGGTAAGTCACAGCACGGCTTAAGAAAGAATATGCAGGCAGTCTGGACTCCAAGGGGAAAGCGCATACAGATCAAAAGTATTGGTCGGGCGCCGTGGCTCACACCTGTAATCCCAGCAATTTGGGAGGTCAAGGTAGATCGCTCGAGGCCAGGAATTCGAGACCAGCCTGGCCAACATGGTGAAACCCTGTATTTACTAAAGCTACAAAAATGAGCCTGGCATGGTGGCAGCCACCTCTCATTTCAGCTACTCAGGAGGCTGAGGCAGAAGAATCACTTGAACCCAGGAGGCGGAGGGTGCAGCGAGCCGAGAACTCCAGCCTGGGTGACAGAGCGAAACTGTCTCAAAACAAACAAAAAGCATTGCAGCAGTTACTAGCAGAAACTGAGGGACACATTTGGGCATGTATCTTGAAGGTCTCAGGATAGACAAGATAGAAAATAAGACTGAAAAAGGGAGAATTTGTGAATATAGCAACATTCTCTTGTGAATCAGTCTAATGTGGGGACACAGTTCCACTGCAGGATGCCTGTCATTCATTCTTGTGCAACCTGAAAATTCAGTGTGCAATGGGAACTGAGGGAGTAATGCTAACCTGCTCTCAGGCAAAGAACAGAGGCACTTTCTGTGAAGTTCATCACAGACTCCTTGGCATGATTTAGTCTCTTACTCTCAGGGATGTCCAACCTGATTATGTGCTTTTACACTGGCTTTCTCTCCTCTGCTTTCCTTTCTATATTTTCTCATTCCTCCTACCAGGGATTTATTCATTCATTTATTTTTTTGAGATGGAGTTTCGCTCTTGTTGTCCAGGCTGGAGTGCAATGGCATAATCTCGACTCATCGCAACCTCCACCTCCCGGTTCAAGCAATTCTCCGGCCTCAGCCTCTCGAGTAGCTGGGATTACAGGCATGCACCACCACGCCTGACTAAGTTCTTTTATATTTTTAGTAGAGATGGGGTTTCTCCATGTTGGTAGGCTAGTCTTGAACTCCTGACCTCGTGATTCGTCCGCCTTGGCCTCCCAAAGTGCTGGGATTAAAGGCGTGAGCCACCACACCCAGCCAGAGATTTATTTTTAAATAAACTACCTGACTGGGCACTATGGCTCATGCCTATAATCCCAGCACTTTGGGAGGCCCATACAGGAGGGTCACATGAGCCTAGGAGTTCGAGATCAGCTTGGGCAATATAGCGAGACTCCATCTTTCAATATAAAAAATACATTTTTTAAATTACATGGCATGCACCTGTAGTCGCAGCTACTTGGGCTCTAGTAATCCTCCTGCCTCAGACTCCCAAAGTGCTGGGATTACAGACATGAGCCACTGTGCCTGGTGAATTGGTATTCTCTTTATCATTTGCTTAGAAGTCTGAGTTTTCTATCTCCTCCACCTTCTTTGAAAGATTTTTGTACTTTCTTGGGGAGGAGGGGGGTAAAACAATTATGACTTTTTCTGACTAGCAGGATTTTTAATGATTTAATTGTATTTTTGCACGCTGAAAGATGAAGAAAGCAACATGCTTTTACTACCTTCTTATTTTATCCTTTCTACTATTTGCCATAAATTGAAATTTCCCTTTCAAGATTTATTACATCAACATAATATTTCATATTTACCTATTTTTAAACAAAGTATAATACTTGTATTGTGGAATTCTAATATTTAAACTTAATTCTATTTTTAAGTGGTTTATTTTCTCATCTGAATTATTTATGAAGAAGACTTCTTTGTAAAGTCCTTTTTTGATTCATGTTTTGAGGCTGAGTTATAGCTCAAGTTGATTTTTCTTTTTTAGGATACACACGTAAGCGTTATGTATTCTGAGTGCTTAAATATTTGAAAGTATTTGAAAATCTCATAGTTAAAAACATTTGCTTTTACCTATGAAAATTCTTGGCTGGGCATGGAATTTGTGAGCCACACCTTTTTTGTTTAAAAACTCTGTAAATATGATTTTGTTGCTGTTTAGTTTAAGGTTGCTCAGTTGAAGTTGGAAGCAAGATTAATCTTTACCGTTTTCTTCTTTCTAGATGTTTTTAGGATTCTTTCTTTGTCTTTGAATAATATCTGCAACAAATAAGTCATGAAGTGAGTCATTCTCTATTAAATTTATTTGTAACCCCATGAGTTCACATAGTGAGTTCAGACAAGAAGAAGAAGAGATGTTGCAGATTCACATGTTCCTTTGTTCAGGAAAGTTTTCTTCTATTATGTTCTAAGTGTTTTTAATGTTTTATTGTAATGCTTTTACAAAAGAACATCTAATACCTATTAAAATAATAGTTGTATGTTTAATATCTGTTTTTGGGCTGGGCATGATGGCTCACACCTGTAATCTCAGCATTTTGGGAGGCTGAGGCAGGTGGATCACCTGAGGTCAGGAGTTTGATACAGGCTGGCCAACATGGCAAAACACTGTACCTACTAAAAATATGAAACATTACCTGGGCATGATGGCACACACCTGTAGTTTCAGCTACTCGGGAGGCTGAGGCAGGAGAATGGCTTGAACCGGGGAGGCAGAGATTGCAGTGAGCCGAGATCATGCCACTGCGCTCCAGCCTGGACAACAAGAGTGAAAGTCAGTCTCTGTCTTTTTTGGTTAGTGCAGTTTCCCTGTCCTTTTCCTGTGTGCGTTTTCTTGTTTGTTTGTTTGTTTGGTTGGTTGGTTTTTGCAATTGTCACCAGTCCAATCTGACACTGATTCAGATTTTTGCCATATAAGTTCTGCAGATATTCTACGTTCTGCAACATTTTTCTGTTTATTTTTTATTTATTTATTTATTTATTGTGTGTGTGTGTGTGTGTGTGTGTGTGTGTGTGTGTGTGTGTTAATGATGATAGGAAAGTCCAAAGAAAGAACTGAAAGAGTTTGACCATGTAACAAAACCTGAAAGGGTTTTTCTTTCTCTGGACTTTCCTATCATAGTGTTTACATTATAATTTCCTAGGGAGTATGAAGTGGTCGTTGCTCAAATTTTCTGCCATTTCTTGGAGTATGTCTTGTTTCAACACATATTCTTCATTTTCCTTGTTACTGGTTACATTTCTTTCCTTTTATCATATATTTTGCAGAACCTTTGCATAAGTTCCTTTCCTGTCTGGTCGTCTTTGAAATAAGTCATGTCTGCTCCTTTCTGCTACTCGCTGGGAATATTGTGAATGGAAATTCTCTGGCAGTCCTCTTCTCTTGGTGCTCTTGTTGAAACTTAGTTTTGCATTACAGATCGGCTGTTGAATTTTTTTTTAAGTTTTCTGTTTATAGTTTAGATTATATGGAAGGAAGAGGTGGGGAAGAGAAGCTGGAGGAACAAATTTGACAGAGTTTGACATATTATCTCTGAGACAGGATCTTTCTCTGTCACCCAGGCATGACCTTGGCTCACTGCAACCTCCGTCCCCGAGCTCAAGTGATCTTCCCACTTCTGGCTGCCAAGTAGCTGGGACTACAGGCATGAGCCACTATGCCTGACTAATTGAAAAAAAAAAAGGCTTTTTGTAGAGATGGGTTCTTGCTATGTTGCATAGGCTTGTCTTGAACTCCTGGACTCAAGCAATTCTCCTGCCTCAGCCTCCCAAAGTTCTGAAATAACAGGCATGAGCCACTGCACCCAGCCAACTTTTCTACTTGTTTCCCACAAATATAAGGTCATAAATAGAGGAGACATGTCTTGAAATTGGCATTCTTGTCCTATTAATTCACCTTCAGCAGGGAGTTTGTGAGATGGGGTTGCTGCCATTTTATAGTCTTGAGATATTAATAAATAGTGCGCATTTCCCCTTTTGGTCCTTTGTGGTATTTTAAGTGCATTTCAAAGAGTATTTTTGGAAATTTGAATGTTTATACATTAAAAATCTATTTCATAAAGTAAATAATAATTCTTACATTTTTTTCCCCATAATTTTAGTTATACTCTTTAAGTTAAAACGACTTTATGTATAGAATTACTTTTTTTTTTCTTGAGACAGGGCCTCACTTCATCACCCAGGCTGGACTGCAGTGGCACCTTTTCAGCTCACTGCAACCTCCACCTCCTGGGCTCAAGTGATTTTCCCACCTCGGCCTCAGAGTAGCTGGGACCACAGGTTTGCACCACCATGCCCTGCTATTTTTCTTTTTTGTATGTTTTGTAGAGAAGGGGATTTGCTATGTTGCCCAGATTGGTCTTGAACTCCTGGGCTCAAGCAGTCCACCCACTTCAGCCTCCCAAAGTGCTGGAATTACAGGTGTGAGCCACAGTGCCTGGCCCCCATTCCTTAATATTCAACTAACAGTGGGCAAAAATCTGTAATAAGACATATTTGGAGAGATTCTGAGGGCATTGATTTCTTCAAGTCATTTCTGCTTTTATTTATGTCCTATGATTTATTGAAAATACACAGTCTTGGTTATCACATTCTTATAAACGTCCTCCCCAAGGTGTAGTTTAATGTTACAAATGACTTATTGTCCTGTAGTCCTTACAAATCTTTAATGTTACCCAAACCAATCAAGCAGTCTGAAACACCAGAAATCATCCTTTCTAAACAGAGGTAAACATGTCATCTGAATGAAAGGAAAGATTCTTTGGTGCATCAATTTTTTTGTGTTTCTCATGGCATTCCTTTTTTCCTTATATTGAAGATGTTGATATATACCAGTGAGATATATTTATATCTATTATGTATATAGTGTGCATATACATAGCATGCATGTATGTGCACTATATATACACATATTTGTTTATATAGTGTATACACATATACATATAATCTATGTAGAGATATAGATATAGCATATCTATATACACTCATTCACTGGTATATATCAGTGAGAATTTTCAATATAAGGAAAAAAATGATGTAGATACATATATATACTAGCTATGTAGTATATACATAAAAAAATGTAGCTATATTACATATACATAGTATACATATATACTGTATATGTATATATACATACTATGCAAACAGATATATGTATATATAGTTTCTATACATTTGTATTACATACATAATATATAGTTATGTATATATACAATATAATATATATTATACATAATATATACATTATATTATATAACAATTTTGCAGATGCATATTACATGCAATGTATATACATAGTGTATATTATATACATGATATATAACCTTTTATACACACTATATACATAGTATAATGTATGTATACACACTATATATACATAGTATATATACATTATACACATAGTATATACTATCTGTATATACTATATTATGTAATATTTATATGTATAGTATATATTATATGTATAGTACATACCAAGTATATATATATAATATGTAATGTATAGTGTGTATATATAATTATATATGATATATATACATAATATGCACATAATGTGTGTGTATATATATTATGTATATATCAAGTGAATCACTCGATACTTGTGATTAATCTTTCTGAATCCCCAAATCCACACCTATGGAAATCTTACACATTTCTAACTTTCCCCTGACTCACCTTTTTTGTGGAATGTCACTTGTCAGCCAAATATAAAAACCTTACATTCCATATCAGAAACCAACTTTCAAGAAGATTTCCATAGGCCTGGACACTTTTTATGTATTGAAACTGCCCAGTCATTTTTTAAAAATTATTTTGCGAAGGTAAGGACATTCATGATGGTGAACAGAGAATAACAAAGACCAAATGAGAGGCCCGTGTGGAGTGGACTGGGTGAGTGATGGAGGCTTGCCACTTGTCACAAGCTTGGGAGCAGCGTCTGGATGTCAACCTGAGTTTATGTTTCGGTACCTGGCCTCAGCTGTATTTCAAATTGCTGCATGGCATATATCTTTAGGGTTGCAAGTCAAACCTGCAAATGTTAAATTACCAAATGTACACTTTTCCAGCAGTGGTTCTATGGCTAATAATACTAAGGAATCATGTTCTTGTCAGGTTTCTTTATCTCTCAAGGATAAGCAAGTAATTCATATCTTACCCACCCAAGTCTTAAATTAGAAAGCTGTGGTAAAGTTCCCTACTGTCAAATTTTAACACTGGGCTCAGAATTCCCATTGCAAATTTACACTTGGTTTTCCAATTAAAATGGGCTTTTGCGAGTCCCCTGCTGATAGCCATTGGCTTGATAAAAAGTAACTTCATTTGCAGCAAGGGTGTTTAGGGAACCCAGTGCAAGGCTGACTCTTCTGCTGTTGCCTTGAGCCCAGCTGTGCTGAAATATTAAACTTTAGTAAATTAGGTGAAATTGCAGCTTCCTGGCTGATACAATAATGCCTTTTTCTTTTTCTGCAAACCATGTTCAGCATTAGTTTTCTGCACAATTTTCTGCACTGAGATAAAAATTGGAATATCTTTCAAATCCAGGCAGTTCTTCATGTTCTAGACAATTGTGCCATATTCTACTTATTTAACAGAGGGCTTAAACTTTCAAGTATGTAGAATTAGACTACTGCATGATTTTATCACTCCTTGAATATGGCATTACTTTATTATGTCATACTCATCTGAAGGAAATGAATCCCTGTAAATGTTCGTCTTATGTAAAAGTGGAAGCCTATTTTTATTCTTGATTAGTACGTATATTAACAGCAATGATGAGTTATAGGATGAAATCATATTCCCAGTCACATTTACTTTTAGTTTTTTTGCTCCATTTTCTCTTTAAAAATGACACTAGATCTTATGTGTTTTTATTAATTGACCAAACGTTTATTGATCAGTTACTATGTGCAAACTTCGGCTTTGTATTCAACCAAATGTTTTTAGAGTAAATCCAGAATTAGCAGAGAGAGAGATGAGGGACACTTGTATCTCTTTTCTTGACATGTGTTTTCTTGCAATGGCATCTCTGGTGACAGCTTTATTTAGCTGTCTGGCCTGCTTGCTCTGAAATGGCTCTCACTTTGGCCTCTTTCAGGTGAAGACCAGAGAAGTCAGCTGAAATACAATATTTTTGTTGCTTGGGAAAGTGAACTTATCAAAGCCTTTTCAAAATTGAAATCATTTCAAAAGATTGTATCAAGGTACTCCCAAGATGGTGGAATCCAAGAGTTGCTTTGAAAAACTCTCAAATCTATACAAAATTAACAGTGAATAGTTTTATAAGCCCGCATCTAACCACAATGGAATTAAAACCTAGGGAAGTGGCTAAGTGGGGGCTTGGGCAGTCAGGATAGTTTAGGGTATAAAGAATTGAGACTCACTTCTAAATAAATAATTGGAGAGCCAGTCTGTTTCATAGCGTCATTGGATCACTCTCTTGCAATAGATGAGATACCTGTAAATGAGATACTAACCAATATGATCTAGATGGTGGTTTCGTTCTGGTGGCCACAAGAAGAATACCATAGGCTGGGTGACCAAAAGAACAGAAATTTATTTTTCACAGTTCTGGAGGGTGAGAAGCCCAAGATCAGTGCGCCAGCATGGTCAAGTTCTGGTGAGAGTCCTCTTCCTGCTTGGCAGAAAGCTGCCCTCTTGCTGTGTCTTACACTGCACAGAGCAGAGAGAGGAGGCAAATTCTCTGTGGCCTGCTCTTATGAGGTAACTAGTTCCATCCACCAGGAAGCCTCCACCCCATGAGGCTCCAAAGGCCCCAGCTCCAAATAACCACCACATCACATTGGGCATTAGGGTTTCAACATATGAATTTTTTAGAGACACAAACATTCAACCCATAGCAGTGTTAAAAGAAAAACATCAGACAAATTAAATTTAGCACAATTTATTTTAGCAAAGGATTCATGAATTGGGCAGCACTGACAACCAGAGGGGGTCCAGTGAGTTCCACCCAGTGCTGTAAGCAACAAAGCCTGATAGGCCAAAGTCAGAGCACAGTAGAGAAATTGATTGGCTGTAGCCACGCAGGCTGCCTTATCGGGCCTGATGTAATGAGTTGGCTGCATGTGATTGGCCAGGAGCCCCCTGTTCATTACAGCCTAAGGTAGGTTTCCATTGTTAGGTGGGGACTCAAAGTACAGAGACAACTTCAAGCTAATGTCCTCTTGCTTATTTATGAGCAGTATGCAAACGTTTTCTGGAAAGCTTCAAATGGCAATTTTTTCAGGCTTTATGGGTTATGCCACCTCTGTCACCACTACTGAATTCTGCCCTCGCAGCCCTAGCTCACACAGGCATGTACAGACATGAATCATACAAAGTCATGGGCATGGAGATTTTCCGATAAAACTATTTGCAAACACAGGCAGGGGCTAAATCGGCCTGTGGGCAGCCATGTGCTCACGCCTAAAAGCCTCCTAGTCCCTAATACCAGTTGGCTGTCCCTCTGAATCTAGGTGAAGTAAGCACAGGTTACTGCTTCTGTTCAGTGTCATGATCCACCCAGCAATTCCCCAGTCCCCAGCTTTCTTCCTGAGTGGGAGGATCTGGCGGAGCGACTGCACAGTTTTGAAAGTTTTTGAAGCGGCCCCTTTCTCCCCTCCTCTCTGCAGGCAGAGTTGTAGTGTGGCTGGGTGGGCTGCGTGGGCTTCCGGGGGACGCGCGGGCACTCGGGCGAGGCGAGGGCGCAGAAAAGTTGGAGCCCAATCAGCACGGAGTTGAGCTTCCGCGCCCCAACCTTCAGGTGACCCCGCGCGGCGGCGGCGGCAGCAGCAGTGGCAGCGACGACCGGAGCCCGCAGCAGCTCGGAGCGCCTCCGGGAGGACAGGCGGCGAGCTCGGCGAATCGTCATCTGCCAGCCGAGCGCGGAGCTCCGCCGGCCAGGGCCGGGGTGGGAGCCCGAAGCGAGCCCGGACGCGGCTTCTGCCTCCGCCCGCGCGGAGATTTCGCCGGCTGGGCTGGGGGCGCCACTAGCCGCCGCCTGTGAACGTTGCGGGTGCGCGGGGCTGCGGCCACGGCGGCGGTGGCGGCGGCGGCGGGAGCCGCGAGTCGGCGCCGCCCGGGCTGCGCTTCGCCCCGGCAGCAGCGGCGGCGGCGGCGCCTGTGGCTCAGGATGCGGCCGGGGGGCGCGCTGCTCGCCCTGCTCCCCAGCCTGCTGCTGCTGCTGCTGCTGCGCCTGCTCTGGTGCCCCGCAGACGCGCCCGCCCGCGCCAGGTAACCCTCCTGCCGCCGCGCGCCGCGAACCGCGCGCCGGGCGTCCCCGGACCCCAAGCAGCTCTTTGCCTCCGCTTGGGCGCGGAGACTTTTGGCCGCTGCTGGGAGCAGCCGACGGGCGGCGACGGCCTGAGAGAGGAGTGGGGGAGGAGGTCGCAGGGAGCCGACCCTTGGAGCGCTGGGCAGCGCCTGGGGAGCAGAGGGACCGACCGGTCAGGGCTGCGGGGGCTCCAGCGCTCATCGCTGTGGGCGAGGCAGCTGCGGAGCGGGACCTGCCGTCGGGTTCCCCATCAGGATCCCAGGCTCCCCATTCTGGTCCTTGCTGTCTCTTCCTTCCTGCCCTAAGGCTCTTCCAACTCTGGGATTGGGGATCTGGCCGGGGAGCCGGGGAGCCCGAGATCTCCCCGCCAGGCTTGGAGGACTACGCTCAGCCTGTCAGCTAGCGGCTCCCGACGGGGTGTAGCAACTTAAGTTTTCTCCCCGGCTGTGCAGGATCGTGGTGGATGAAAGCAAGGAAGGCACCCACGGCACTCCCGCAGCGCTGAGGACGCTCCGGAGCCCGGCGACCGCGGTACCGCGCGCCACGAACAGGTACAGCTGGCGCCCAGCGCCGGCGGAATGAGGCTAGGGGGCTGCGAGCCGGGCGCGGGGCGTGGCTGCACCGGCTTGGACTCGCTTGGAGTGGGCAGACTGGGACGACGCGATTAAGCTTGAGTGTGTGCGTGTTTGGAGAGGGCTGTTGGGGGTGGGGGGGCTGCACTCTTCACACTCTCAGCCCTCTAAGCCTTTCCCTCGATATGGATGGTTTTTGAATCAAGGGGGAATCCTCCAACAGCTGCATTTGAAAAATGGGTGCTGAGTTTCCCTCTCCACGACGCTGGGTTGAAAATCCCCCGAGAGAGGCAGCTCAGCCTGTCTTTACGGAGGGATTTGGTTGGTTTGCTTTTTGTTTTCAATGCTTTAAAGTGCACTCGTGTTAAGATTCAGGTTTGTTCTGTGTGCTAGGAATGATTTTGCCCTTAGTGATTGGAGGCTTAATTTTTTTTCTTATCCTTCCTTTGTGTATTTATTCATAGGCAGTCATTGTTTTTGTTTCAGATTGTAAAAGTAATACGGCTTTGTGCAGAAAGTTAGAAAATAGAACTGTGTAAAATAAAATGTTACTCGTTCAGAGTCCTTACCTCCCAGAGACCATATTCAGGTTGGTTTTGGCCGGTATTTCTTCCAATAGTCTTTTCTATATACATATGTTTGAAAAATAGAGCTGAGATTATACATTGTAGTTTATGTTCTGACTTTTGTTTTGTAAAAAATCATAGACCTACACCTGTCATTACGTTTCTTTCCCCCCACAAAAACATTGCTTTGGGTTGTTCCATAATTTATCATCTGAACGTGCCATAAACTATTTAACAGTTTCCATTTTCAGACATTTAGGTTGCTTTTTGTTTTTGTTTCATTTTGTTTGCCGTCAGTAATTCTATGAAGTGCATCCTTGTCTGTAAATCTTTATCTTCATTTCAAATTAATTGCCCAGGATGGACTGGTGGAAGTTGGGATTATTAAGTCAGAGTATGTACTCTTTAGGTTCTAAGTCACATTGTCAGTTGCTTCCTCAAAGGGTTGAATCAATTTACATTTTCACAAGCAGAATGTACTGCTTTCTGCCTTAGCATTGCTGTTATGATTGCAATCTTCTATACGGTCTCTTTTCCTCTTTTTATCTCTTGCAAATCCTTTTTCTTCTGTGCATGCTTCTCTATATCCTTGGCTCTTGGATCCACCTTAATCTGATGGTACGACTCCAGGCAGCCCCAGCAAGGCTCTAAAGAAGGGTCTGGAAATAGCTGGAAGAAACCCTGAAGTGAGGAACACCACAGCTGCCACCCCTTCAGTGCAATTTCACAGCATATTAGAGGCACTCGGACCTCCTGAAATAACAAAAGCTTTTGAGAAAAATAGTGTCCTATAGTTTTATTCTCTTCAGATTGGTTTACTATAGGTAGCCTAGCTTTCTTGATGAACTGGGAAGCATTCCATCTTTTCCCAAGTCCCGTGGCTATTACCCATTCTAGGGTTGCCCCTTTGGGAAAGTTTGAAAGAATGTACTCATTCAGTGATTTGATCTCAGGTCGTTTTTAGAGGTAATTCTTTGACGAATTTTTCAGTTTCTTTTGACATACTTGGCATACTTGGGCTAATATACCTAACTCATAATTCTGAACAAGGCCCTTTTTATTAAGCAGTTTAAAATTTATACCATTCTTCTGTGTTTGTAAAAGCCTCTTCGTCTTTTGACAATGATGTCCCCTTTATCATTTATGATTTTGATTATTTATGGAGCAGGGGTGCAAATTTTAACCCTCCATACTCCTTGATTGTATAGAGAAATTGTAATCCCTTCATTTTTCTGGAGCTGGTCTGACATTCCCCCATGAGCCCCCCAGCAATGATGTTGATAGCAATAAGGAGAGCCAACACTGAATGAACTCTTCTTATGAGGCAGACACTGATCTAAGCACTTGACATTTTTAATTTAAAAATTTTTTGAGATAGCTTTGGTGGTAAAGTGCATTTTTGCTACATGGATATATTGCCTCAGGGTGAAGTCGGCATTTTAGTGAAACCATCACCCAAACAGGGTCTACTCATTGTACCCAATGGATAATTTCTCATCTCTCACCTCACTCTCCCACCTGTCTCCAGTGTTTAATATTCCACAGTCTGTGTCTATGTGTACCCATGATTGAGCCCCTATTTACAAAAAAACATGGTATTTGATTTTCTGTTTCTGAGTTATTTCATTTAAAAGAATGGCCTCCAGTGCCATCCCTGTTGCCGCAAAGTATGTTAAATCATTCTTTTCTTCTGACCGAGTTGTAGTATGTGGTAGGTATATATACCACATTTTCTCTATCCAGTCCTCTGTTAAGAGACACTTAGGTTGATTCTATGACTTTGCTATTGGGAATAAGCACTTTTTCTTTAATTCATTTAATCCTTAAAAAAATACTAAGAGAAACTATTGTTACCCTAATTTTTATAGATGAGGAAATTGAAGCAAAAAGATTAAGTACATTGCCCACAGTCATGGAGTTAACACATTGTGGAGTCTGGAGTGAAAGCCAGGCCAGGGAAATGCAGAATCCCACACATGTACTCTCCCACTGTGTTGCCTGTCATAGGTGCTGGGAAAGATGGTGTGTGTGTGTGTGTGTGTGTGTGTGTTCAAAACATTCGATCCAGGTGAAAGCTTAGATGTGACAATTTAAGAGACTCTTTCTGGCAAGATTTATTCTTTCTGAGAACAAATGCCGAGGCTCTCAGATTGCTTCTACCATCTCTTCTCACTTTAAGATGCCATTCAAGTAGGCTGGGCGCAGTGGCACATGCCTGTGACTCCAGCACTTTGGGAGGCAGAGGCGGGCAGATCACTTGAAGTCAGGGGTTTGACACCAGCCTAGCTAACATGGTGAAACCCTGTCTCTACTAAAGGATACAAAAATTAGCTGGGCATGGGGGCACGCACCTGTAGTCCCAGCTACTCAGGAGGCTGAGATGCGAGAATCGCTTGAACCCGCGAAGGGCAGGTTGCAGTGAGCCAAGATTGTGACACTGGACTCCAGCCTGTGTGGCCAGCCAAGACTCTGTCTCAAAAGAAGAAAAAAAAAATGACATTCAGGTATATTAGGGAGGGCACCTTAGGTGATGCAGTGGTCAAGGGTTGGAGCTCATGATCACAGTTTCTTTTCATTCTAATCTACAGGATGACGTTCATCCTTTTCCATCTGGTGGCCAGGCGCCCTGTTGAGAGTCAATGATAAGATCTGCAGCTTGTGGCTCTTTCTTTTCCCTCAGGTGATGCATCTGGTGGTGCTCCTAGCTGTCTTGGCCTAACCTGAGATCCTACTGATGTTACCTTTCAGGGATCTGGCAGAGATTCTCTTTTGGTCCTATCTTGGGTTGTCTCTCTGTGACATTTGCTATGATGCCACTCACTCAGCTGTTGCTAGCTAGCTTCACAGCCAGCCTCTCACCTATTTCTGGGCCTCATCTAAACATATAAGAACCAAAATTCATTCAGAAAACTAAACGTCAGGGCCTCCCTCTACTTGCTCCACCAAGTAGATGTGACCCTACACTTGTTTATCTCAGGATGGGGTATTGCTCAAGAAGTGATGTATTTCAAAATCCTCATTGGAGGAGGAAGCAAAGCCCTTCTGTCCTTGTTATTACTCTTGTCACTAGATTTTTATCGCCCCCATCTTTCTCCCTCTACAAGCCAAAACGTTTTCTTTTTTTCTCTTCTCCCCTTACTGACTCAATTATAGAAATGTGCAGGCTTCCCTATTCTGTTTCATATTCTATTTGCCCTGATGCAAACCTCCAGGTGTAATTCAAATTCAAGCCTTAATGATAAATCGTGAGGACCAGGGGAAAAAGACTGGGAATATTCAAGGAGCTGTGTCTTCCAGGTAAGATGGTTAATGTGCTAAAGTGGGAGAGTGAAAAGAATTTGGAATATAGCAGAAAATTCTATTTTACTTGTCTAAAGTGGATTATTACCTTATTTTCTCTCTCTGCATTCTTTCAGGAAAATGTCTTAATCTCTCCTTCCTCCCTGCAAAGATGTTTCAAGTTGACTAGGGGAAGGTCATATACTCAGAAAGGCAAAAGAGAAAAATAAACTACTAGTTTTCAAAATATAACACCATTACAGTGGATCCTTTCTTTTGCTAATAAGTTTTCGGTTTTCAATGATTTGCTTGTTTTTTAAATAACTACCTCTTGGACTTATGTCTCAATTCATATATATTTCCATGTTCTATTTCCTTTGTGTTACTTTTATCTTTGAAAATATTCTATTTTTTTGACTTACTGTCTTGAAATGAATACTTGATTTATTTATGTTATTCTTTCCTTTTTTGTAACAAAAATATTTTAATACTATGAATTTTCCATTGAATGCAGCTTTGGACCCATTTCTTCAGTTTCTATATATAGTGTTTAGATTTTTAAAAATACATTCTAAATTGTATATAATCATTAGAAATGAGGGGTTGAAGTGTTGTGAGAATAATGAAATGATCAGCATAAGCTTCTGACACTAGCTAATTTGGAGTTCCATGGGAACATCCATGTCTCAGCTATGATTTGGCACCTTTTGGTGGCAGCTGTCCATTTTGGTTTTAAACATCTATAATGGTGATTTGGGATTTGTGTGGCAGCCTGTGACTTCCTGGACAGCAGCTACTGTTATTCTTTGAATGTCCTGGTTTGTTGGTGTCTGTTTCATTGGTCCATCTCAGATTATTGAAACAGGGGTTTACCAGAGATAGGGGACCTCACCTTGACATCTTTGTTTTTCTAGAGAGGTTCACCTGCTATTTCTTTCTTTTTTTTTTTTTTGAGACGGAGTTTTGCTCTTGTTACCCAGGCTGGAGTGCAATGGCGCGATCTCGGCTCACCGCAACCTCCGCCTCTTGGATTCAGGCAATTCTCCTGCCTCAGCCTCCTGAGTAGCTGGGATTACAGGCATGCGCCATCATGTCCAGCTAATGTTTTGTATTTTTAGTAGAGACGGGGTTTCACCATGTTGACCAGGATGGTCTCGATCTGTTGACCTCGTGATCCACCCACCTCGGCCTCCCAAAGTGCTGGGATTACAGGCTTGAGCCACCACGCCCGGCCCCTGCTATTTCTCTTAGTGGCCTTTCTCTCCCTTTCCTGTGGTCTTTTTTATCTGCAGAAGGACTTTGGCTTGCCCGTACTTGCTAATTGCTAAAGCTGAGTAGAAATTCTCAAGCTAGGCTGGGCAAGGTGGCTCAGGCCTGTAATCCCAGTGCTTTGGGAGGCCGAGCAGTGCTTTGGGAAATCCCAGTGCTTTGGGAAATCCTCAAGCTAGGCTGGGCAAGGTGGCTCAGGCCTGTAATCCCAGTGCTTTGGGAGGCCGAGGCAGGCAGATTACTTCAGGTCAGGAGTTTGAGACCAGCCTGGCCAACATGGTGAAACTCTTTCTCTACTAAAAATACAAAAATTAGCCAGGTGCGGTGGCAGCCATCTGTAATCCCAGCTACTCAGGAGGCTGAGGCAGAGAATCACTTGAACATGGGAGGTGGAGGTTGCAGTGAGCTGAGATTGCACCACTGCACTCCAGCCTCAGCAGAGCAAGACTCCATCTCAAAATTTATAAAAAAATTTTAATATTCGTTAAATTAATCTATATAGTTATGAAGGTCTTGTAGCAAAGTGGTGGGCTTTTCAGTTAGTAATTATTACTTTATTATATACTTTTTCATATGAAAAATTGTTTTTATTTGAATTGAGTTATTGCTTAACAACCTAGTACTATTTAGATTCTCTTTTCAGTGCTTAGAATTTATCATTTTAAATGATCCCCTCCCCATTTCTTCAGTTGTTTTTATTTTTTTCTTGGTCATAAGCTTAGTATCTATTTGCAGAAGTCTACTATTTTTAGCATAGGAATATGTATTATAGTTGTGAAACTTTAAATATTTAAGGGCACAATTTTTTGTTGTTGTTGTTCATGAAAGTTTTTATTTTAAGGAGACTTTTTTTTTTTTTTGAGATGGAATTTCGCTCATGTTGACCAGGCTAGAGTGCAGTGGTGCAATCTCAGCTCACTGCCACCTCTGCCTCCTGGGTTCAAGTGATTCTCCTGCCTCTGCTGCCTGAGTAGCTGGGATTACAGGTGTGCACCACTGCACCCAGCTAATTTTTTCTGTTTTTAGTATTTTAGTAGAGATGGCGGTTTCATCATGTTGCCCAAACTGGTCTTGAACTCATGACCTCAGGTGATCTGTCCACCTCGACCTCCCAAAGTTCTGGGATTGCAAGCATGAACCACCACTCTCGGCCACAATTTTTACTTTTCATACCTGGGTTCTCTTATCACAGCTTTATCTTTTTTCCTTTCCTTTCCTTTCCTTTTTTTTTTTTTTTTTTTTGAGACAGAGTCTTGCTCTGTCACCCAGGCTGGAGTGCAGTGGTGCCATCTCAGCTCACTCAAATTTATCTTCCATGTTACTGAATTACTTTTCCAAAGTGTCACTTCTCTGCTGTGCCCTATCTGAAACAGTAAATTGGTTACATTTTTATTCTTTATAATTATTTTCTTTCAGCCTGAACCTTACTGTATCAGTTTCCATCCCAGAAAGCATCTAAGTAGCAATTTACATCTCACTTTCCATTTGTTATTTTGTGTTTTCTTATAATACATTGAGAACATGAAGGGAATGTTTTCTAAAGATTTCCTCTTTCTTGCAGTTAACTGTTTTTCAAAAGTATGAGTTTTCTCTGCATTTTAAGAGCAATGGTCTCTTCGTACCTTATAGAATATTTTCATAAGTTTTATGATTTTTTTGTTTGTTTTCAACCTACATATCCCCAGATGAGGAGTCCTCCGGCCCACTGTGCTTATCAGATCGGAGGACTTAGGACTTCTTGCTGTCTTCCTTGGGGACTAAAAGATTTCCATTTTTGCAGCATTGTGGATACCAGAGCCATATAACCCTTAAATCCCTGAATGTTTAAAATGTGAGCTTTTAAAAAATTGGGATATAATACACATAACATGAAATTTACTAATTTGAATTTTTAGATACCAGACCCCAAAGCTATCTCTTGCTCTCCTGCCTTGGTTTCATGACTGTAAGAAGTACCCTTATTCCTAGGTGATCCTGGTCACCCTGATCTGCTGCTGCTGCCAGGAATGGTACCTGACAAATATCATCTAAAATCCTGGGAGGGCTAGGCTCACTGGGCTGTCCCAGTATCTACCACCCTCTTTCTATGCCAGGGTGCAATGGCCGATTGACTCCCTTTCCTGTTTCCTTTCATTCTTTCAGTGTTGCTGTATAATGTAATACAATACAATAGAATATAATGTAATCAACACGTAATCTCAAGAGGATGTAGGAAGAGGGAAATGAATGAGCACTGGGGACAGAGGTACCCAAACAGTCCTTTCTGCCTCAGGCAGCAGATCGCTTCCTGTGTGGGAGAAGCTACCTGATTTTCCAGTTGGGGCAGGCTCCCTATTCTTAGATAAAGAAAGGCAGACAGTGGGAGGAGAATCAAAACCTCTCTAGTTTTTTTCTCCCTGGACCTGGTCTGTTGCTGAGGTGAAAATTTACATCAGACCTAGTAATTCCTCAGAGTGGTTCCATATTTGCTCTTGTCAATGATATCTCTTCTCCAAGCTGGACAAATTTCTGAAGCAGCTGATCGGTTGCCATCAAAATGTGCGCTTGTCATTTTGTGTAGACTTGTGTCTGTTCCTAAGAATGTAAATAGTCTGGAAGAGAGAAAATCAGGCACTGTTTACTCTCTGCTGTCTTACATTGAAAGTTGTAACAATGTTTTATTCAACATTTTTAGTTGTATATGTTCACAATGGGATCATAACTACAGGCTTCAGAAAATTCAAGATGCGCGTGAACTAGAGCTTGAAAAAAGAACCGTAAAACTAAACCTAACTCTAGAACACTTGATTTTTACCCTTCTACGCCTTTTCTCTCTACCCCATGCTCCAAATAGATGAAGGCTATTGGATTTTACTTCCAAGAGCAATAAAAGCTTTTTCACGGTTGTGTCTTTGCTTTTTGAAGTAATAATGCTAATATGTGTCCTGATTTTAAACATTTAGAATGCTTTAAAGTTGCCTTGAGTCTGGTTTCCGAAATGCTTTGAAAAGAGGCTTTAAATCTTGCATTCTGGTTCTTTTTCTACTTTCTAATTCCATCTTAAATTGCAACCCTTCTCTTTTAAGACTGAGAGGGATTTCTCCTCCATCTCTTTTCTGGTGTGACTTGCTTTTCTCCTTGCCTTCCTTGTTTGGAAATGGGTTTCACATCTGCTTCCCAGTGCTTTCATTCTCTGTCACCTCTCCGGCTGCTCTGCTCTGGAAAAGCTATCAGGTGCAATTGTCCAGGGCAGCTGACCCAGCTAGAGGGCCACAGAGTATGAGCTGCAGTCACCCCTGAGCTTCTGCGGGTGTCTTTCCACATGGACAGGAGAGCCAGGGAGAGTGTGAAGGACACAAATAAATGCCCTGCTCTTCCCTTTCCTTTGTGGCGTGGGTAGAACAGGGCAGGATTTTGTGAAGAAATGGTGTCTGCATGCCTACCTCTCATTTTGGAGGTTGTTGGAGGTGGAATTTTATTTTGTCTCACTCATATAACTCTACTACTTACCTGACAGACTTCTCTTAACAAAGAGGCTGGGATGTTTCTTTTTATGACTCAAGAGACAACCTTTGGCAGACGATATCATTCACACACATATGGTAAAGTAAAGGTGGTTGGTTTCCTTGCAACATAAATCAAGACTTTCTTAGTGGGGTAGTGTTGTCTGCTCTTGTATATTAATTCAGTGTCTCCTTATTAGACAGTTATTTTAAGGCAACGGGTATTAGCATACATTTGAAAGAAGAAAAAAACCTGACTGCCCAGTGGAGGCAGGAAAAATATCTGGAGAGGTGGTTATAGAGAAGCAGACATTTTGGCATATTAGGTGCTAACAGTGGAAATAATGAGACCAGAGGCTTGGATACAGCAGAAGGGATATGTAAGGAAGAAAAGGAAAGAAATATATCTCCTCTTCTGCCAGGTGCAGCGATTCCTTTCAGAGTCACTAGTCTTTAGCTGTTCTGTGATCTAAGGGTACAAGGGTTCTGTAATCTCTCCTTACAGGACAAAAAGAAAAACCCTTTAAAGAGCCACTGATGCTTTGGGTAAACAGGAGAAAGCTGCTCTTTTTACCTGATGCCTTGTTTTATAGCTTCCTTTGCCACTAAGAAGATGGTCATTGCTGCAGCATATTTATCTACATACACTTAGGAGTTCAGCTTATCCAGAGCAGCTGAGTCCCATCTATTCTATGCTCTCAGATTTAAACACATTTATTATTATTTTTCACCAAGTACTAAGAATGATTTGTACATGCTTTAGATAATCAGTCATTAATTCTCGGGAACACTCATATCCATGGGCATAATTATTTCTAAAGATAATTTTATAGGGCATAACCTGTGCTTTTGCATTCACCGTAAAACATTTTTTGTTATCTTGCTAGTTATTGTTGTTATTGAAAAATACACTGAAATTCTCTACCATATAATTTTTAAACTGTAGCATTCCAAAAATTTGAGAGTGTAAAGAGACCATTAATTTTTGCCAATGATTAAAGTGTCTCACTGGTTGCTGGAACCTCTGTTGGAATGCTGGCTTTAGAACCTATATTCATATTCCAAATGTTTTTCGAGATTATATCCCATTATTTCCTAAATCTATAAAATAAATGTGTGATTCCAAAACCTGGTGTTTCCCAGGTATCTTTTATGGCTATAATATGTATTTTATAATATTGTGGGTACTTTGCTATTTAAGGAGGACACCTATATCCTACATATTTATTTTTGCCAATGTGGTTTTACTGTTTGCACACTAAGTTGTGGGCATATTTTTGTATTTTTGAGCTGGGAGTTCATCCAACACACCATTTTCACTTTGGGGATACTAAAGTACCTATGTTTCCTCTATCTAGGGAATATTATACATGCAATAGACTCTAGTTCTGGGAGGTGGGAGCCTTGTCTATCTTTTTCACCCCTGTACTCCAACTATAATCTAGAGCACCAGCTTGTTGGGATTGGAGTCTTGTTGCCTTGTCTAGGTTTTTGGAGGTACACTTTACCATGCTGTGTTATAGGGTAGACAGTGAGATTTACATGATTAAATAGCCAGAGTTTACAGCTGTGTGCTTATGTGTGAGCATACAAAATACAAAATAACATTTTATAATTGGAAGAGGATAATTTAAACCTGCAGAGTTGAAAACCCATATCTATAATTATTTCTTAAAGGCAAACTGTATATTAACAAAGAATTTGAATAATAAGCTGGTATAAAGTCTTATGATATTTGTACTTAGGATAATTTTTTTTAAATAAAAACTTGAGAGATTAAGGATCAGATATCTCTTCAGTCAATGTTAGCACTCTTGCTGCTGTAGGGTTTTGAACACTTTTTGAAAAAGCTACAGATCGATGGAAACTGTGTATAGAAATGTAACTTTAGAAAAACAATGATTTTTACAAAACGCATCTCTAAGTCAGAAATTCAGTATTTTTCAGGTTTACACTGGGCAGCTTCTAGAAGATCCTTTTGAATAAAAATGGCATACTTTAAGCTAAAAAGTCTTTACATAAAATTTTTGATTTTATAGTATATTTCTACTCACATATGGAAACCTTGGGCTGGTTTCTTGGAAAAAGCTCTAACAACCTGGAAAATACTGCATTTACTAAATATTGCCCACTGTATAAGATTCCTTCCACTTTTTTTAAGAGTGTGTTTTGGCAGAATGAGGCATAAATAACATTTTTAAAGTTATTTAAACTTTAAAAACTTTGGCCAGGTGTGGTGGCTTATGCCTGTAATCCCAGCACTTTGGGAGGCAAAGGCAGGTGGATCACGAGGTCAGGAGTTGGAGACCAGCCTGGCCAGCAGGGGGAAACCCTATCTCTACCAAAAAATACAAAAATTAGCCAGGTGTGGTGGTACACACCTGTAATCCCGGCTACTCAGGAGGCTGAAGCAGGAGAATCGCTTGAATCTGGGAGGTGGAGGTTGCAGTGAGCTGAGATCATGCCATTGCACTCTAGCCTGGGTAACAGAGCAAACTCCATCTCAAAAAAAAAAAAAAAAAAAAAAAAGATTGTTTTATATTGTCTTCGCCATACAAACAATAAAAAATAGAGCTTGTGTTTCGGGCCAATTTCAAATGTAGAACTTTCAAATAAGTTTTTTTAATAAATGTAATTTTATTGAGTTTGACACATTCTTTCCAATGAAATGTAATTAAATTAATCAACAAATTTAGAGGCAGGAATTCCAGATGGTGGAGCGAGGATAGTTTCCACCAAATGGTGCTGGCACAACGGGAACTCTGCAAGCAAAAAGATAAGTTTAGATTCTTACATTACACCATACACAGAAGAATGGTTTCCACATGGATCATAGACAAAAGCTACAGATGTAAAATAACTTCTGCACTTTGCAGAAAGGCTGCATACATATTTTAGTGCTCTAATATATTTATATTTAATATATATCTAATATATTTATATAAATATAATTTCTAATGAGCCATTTCCTCCTGGGAAATAGCCTCAGTGTGTTCTGTAGTGATGGCTCTTCTTCACTTACCATTGATGGGAGTCTCTAAACTGACACATGGGAAGTGGGGAGAAAGTGAACCTTATTAGAATTGTGTAGAAGGCAACAGACACAGGTGAGAGATGAGGCTTAGAGATTGCTGGCACTACATCAGACATTCATGGAGGTCGATGTGCAACTACTTTGGAAAAGAGTTTGGTAATTTCATAAAAAGTCAAACATAGGCTGGGCATGGTGGCTCATGTCTGTAATCCCAGCACTTTGGGAGGCTGAGGCAGGTGAATCACCTGAGGTCAGGAGTTTGAGAGTAGCCTGACCAACATGGAGAAACCCTGTCTCCACTAAAAATACCAAAATTAGCAGGATGTGGTTGTGAGTGCCAATAATTCTAGCTACTCAAGAGGCTG
Organism: Callithrix jacchus; assembly: GCF_049354715.1. Lineage (NCBI taxonomy): Eukaryota > Metazoa > Chordata > Mammalia > Primates > Cebidae > Callithrix > Callithrix jacchus. The sequence continues at coordinate 18,288,100 of NC_133508.1, read as the reverse complement.
AGGCACAAGAATTACTCGAACACAGTTGGTGGAGGTTGCAATGCGCTGAGATTTGTGCCACTGCACTGCACTCCAGTCTGGGCAACAGAGGCTCCATTCAAAAATAAAATAAAATAAAAAGAAGGAAGCAGCACAGAAAGTAATGAACTGTAAATCACAAGTAGTGAGATGTGTAAAAAGCTGAACACTTGAGATATGAATCTGAAAAGCTTGGAGAGGAAAATTCTATCTCAAGAAATGAAATTATCATTTTAAATGAAGAAGATAGCATTTTCAACTTGAAATTAAGTAGAAACTGTAAAATAGAAAAAAGGCATCATTTGGAAGGTGGTTTGTAAGGTTTTTTATTTGCCATAATATGTCATCTTATGGAGGCTGTGAAGCACATTTTGGGTAAAGCAGTTGGAGTTAGTGACCAGCACACCGGATTGAATAAAGAATTGTTACCTCTGAAAATGTGATTGAATTATATGAAGAGGCTCAAAAGGTAAGCGTTATTCTAACAAGGTCCAGGCAGTATTCTCTTGGTCTCAATCCCTTGTCCTCAGAGATAATAGTTTGCCTTTCCTTTTAGTACAGAGAAAGTGTCTTTTACATGGGAATTTCATCTTTTGCTTTTAGTAAATATCACAAAGGTCAAAATGATTTTCTTTGTTATCTTGTGGTTTCCAAGTGTCTTTACTTAAATAATCAGTATGACGGAATAGCTGAGGAGTTTTGGAGAAACAGAGCTTAGCTTAGAGAAAGATAAAGAGGAGGAGGTGTAGAAAGGGAAGGGAAAGGCTTTGGACCGGAAAGTCTCAGCTAGCTCAGAGACAGCATTTTGAAGCGAGGCAGTCTTTGAGTCCTGAATGTGTTTTGGAGCCTTGAGATACCAATTGAGATATGCCTCCTATTTGGACTGTATTTTATAGCTGTGAATTTTTTTTTGGTTTAGTTTTCAGAAAAACAGATCCTTTGAATGATCTCCATAATGTTTGTATATGCTACCAGCTGGAGTCCCAGAGTGAGGAGCTATATTGGCATGCCTTTGAATTTTGAGAGCCCATTTGTAAATAAATTTATCGAGGTGATTCGGTCTAGTGCTAAATAAACAAAAGCCAAATTAAACTCTAAGTGTGCAAATGAATTGGAGAATAAAGTACATACTGGAAAAGAGTTATCATCCTTCTTGGTGAGTATGTACTTTTTCCAGGGGGAAAAACCCTCCCTAAACAGGAGATCTCATAACCAGGAAGGGGAAAACTTCTCATAATCAATTTCCAAATAAAATAAGCTCAACCAAAAAATAAAATAACATAAGGAAAAAAAAAAGAGAGTTTAATCCAAGAGAGACTCACCAGGTGGTAAAAGAGGCAACATACAGAAACGGGGGGCCCAAGTTTGGGTACCACAAGCCATATTTCCATGGCCCGTTGATCTCTCTAAGGTGAATCTGCTTCAGACCCCACTTCTGACACCAAGTATGCTGAAATCAAAATAAAATATAGAGATGGTCCAGGCATAGTGGCTTACACTTGTAACCCCAGCACTTTGGAATGCCAAGCCAAGAGGACTGCTTGAGGCCAGGAGTTCATGACCAGCCTGGGGAACATAATGAGACCATGTCTCTACAAACTAAAAATTAAAACATAAAATAAAATTAGCCAGGTATAATGGCACATATGTAGTCCCAACTACTTGGGAGGTTGAAGCAGAATTGCTTGAGTCCAGGGGTTCAAGGCTGCAGTGAGCTATGATTGTGCCACTGCATTTGAGCCTGAGGCAACAGAGCAAGATCCTCCCTCAAATATATGTGTGTGTGTGTGTGTGTGTGTGTGTGTGTGAGAGAGAGAGAGAGAGAGAGAGAGAGATGAATCTGTAAGTGAAATGTTTGATTTGAGAATCACAGAATTGCAATTTGGGGCATACAAACAGACAGGGGTGGTCTTGGGTATGCCTGAAGAACAAAGAGAAGGTTGGAAGTTTGTATTAGCTAGTTTTTATGCTGCTGATAAAGACATACTCTAGAATGAGCAATTTACAAAATAAAGAGGTTTAATGGACTCATAGCTCCACATGGCTGGAGAGACCTCACAATCATGGTGGAAGGTGAAAGGCACATCTCACATGGTGGCAGACAAGAGAAGAGAACTTGTGCAGGGAAACTCCCCATTATAAAACCATCAACTCTCATGAGACTTATTCACTATCATGAGAATAGCACAGGAAAGACCTGCCCCCATGATTCAATTACCTCCCCATTGGTTCCTCCCACAATGCATGGAAATTAAGGATGAGATGTGGGTGGGGACACAGCCAAACAATATTGGAGTTTTGTCAGAAAGAGAAGTATTATGTACTATTTTGAAAGAAAGCTCATGGGCACTCTAGAAGGTTTTGGGAGCTGGCAAGCTCTGACTGGTGAGTGACCATGGTAAGTAAAACTAGTCTTAGAGTCGTAGCAGGAGATTCCAGCAGCTGCTACGTAAAACTCATCTTAGGGTTACAGCATATTGTTTTAGTAGCTCGGTTTGTGGATAATTTTTGAAGCAGGTACTATGTGCCGAGTGCTTCCCCCGACCTCCGCTGGTCCCTTGACTGCTTGATTTGGGTATGGCAAGAATCACCCAGTTCACACAATCAGCTTTCACAGAAGTAAAGTCGTGTTGTTGGGATATGAGATGATGTAATTATTTTTGAAGTGCACCAACTTTTAAGAAGTCTCATTAGGCAATCCACATTGTTATAAAAAATATCTTAAGGTGAGACACAGACAGAATAGGCAAAGTCCTCCATCAACATTTGGATTTATTGCATTGTCCCTCATTTTGTAAGCAGTTCAAGTCAGGGCTGAAATGCTGCATATTTAAGATAGAGAACAGTCACCCAAATGGGAGTCCCTGTGATATATGGGGCTTTGTGTCAAGCTCAATAGGACCAAGGATGTTTAGCAATTATTCAGCTGTTACTAAGCACTAGGTTTCAGCAGCTTTGTATGATTTCAATTCATTCTCACCACAATGTTATTATGTAGAACTGGTAATATTCTCATTTTACCAAAGGAGAAGCCAAGTCACAGAGTGGTAACTTGCCCCAGGGCATAGAGCTGAAGGCTATGCTCCTCATGGCCTTTGCCGTCATGGGAATTAGACTCCAGATGGTGAAACAGAGATAAGTTGAAGTGTGTCTCATAGGAAATGCAGGTCGATCTTTCTGGACATTTAGGGGACCTTGGAAGAAGGAGGCGAGCACATGTGACAGGCTTTTGGGGACAGAGGGCCTTGGAGAGACCTAGAAGTGATAAAATTTGGCCTAGAAGCCACATATACTGAAAGATAAGAGAGCAACACAGATCTTTGAATCTCTTCAGATTATGAAGTCAAACATAATGAATTCAGATGTGCAGCAGCAACAAGGAATACAGAATAAGCTACGCATGGAGAGATGTCAGCTTCAGGGGGCTTTCCAGGGGGCTGGCATCCCCCCTGGCTATAATTCAGGCCTCAGGTCAATTTTGAAAATAACCTGGAGAGCTTTCTCAGCATGGGAGTCCTTGCGAAATCTGGGAGCTTGGAGCTGCCCCAGTCTGCGTGGGTGGGTCAGAGAGTCTGTGCCCAGCTTTAAAGGCAGAAGCTGTGTGTTCTGGTGGCCACCTCCAGAAAGCTGCCCTTTCGTGTTACAAGAGAAACCATAAACCATGCCACTGAACGTGGGCTGAGACTTCATTATTTACTTTACCCAAGTTGGAGTTAAACCACTCAGTTTCCCTTTCGTGTGTGTGTCTGTGTGTGTGCCTGCGTGTGTGTTATGTGTGTGTGTGTTCTCCCAACACCTACAGGCACAGGTTCACCCTTTATTCCTGCTGCGTGCAGGCTGTATCTGTGGGATTGCATTGTACTTTCAAAAAGGTCCAGGGAATAAGCACATCCGCTGTATTCACCATGAGTTTCATTAAGAGAAAGTCTCCTAAGAAAAGAATGAATCTATATCCAAAGATTCTATCCCGACTCACTCAAAAAGATGATTTTCTTTTCATTTGAAAATATGCTTCTCAGCACAGTATGGACTCTAGCACACAGTCAAAAAGGTTATTAATGGATTCATTCATCCATTCAGTGGATATTTATGCTGCAGGAAACCTGTGCTCTTATCTTAGAGCCTGGCCACCAACAGGGTGGATAGGCAGGTGGTACCTAATTTGATTGGATAAAAACATCCTTCTTTCCTGAGGAAGGCAGGGGCTAGGTCCAGCTCTGCAGTGTTTGTGGCAAAGCACGTCAACTGTCGAATCTCTGAAGATTTTCTGAGACCCTGCCCTGGTCAGCCACAGTTTCAGAATCTGTGGACATAGTCCCGAGAAAGCATCTGTCCTTGATCCCAAGGAGTCCACCATCTAGAGAGTGGGAAGCAGCATGTGTAATGACTATTCTGTATAAATGCTGTCCTTAAAATATGTCTAGGCATGAAGAGGGGATACCCCGGGGGAGAGAAGCCAGGGGAGGCTGAGCAGGTACAAGTGCCCGTTTTGAGTCTTAAGATAAGTAGAAATTCCTTGAGCAGGCAAGGAGGGAAGTAGACACTCACACCACATGTAAAGGCTTGTGGATGTAAGAACAAGACGGGTTTGTGAAGCTGAGGAATCTCAGGAAGGCTGGATCTCAGGGTGTATGTTGAGGAGAGGTGAATGTGAGGCTGAAAAAGTAGATGGGGGGCTAGAAAACAAAGGGGAATGGCCTATTGAAGGCTTTTCAGGTGGATGACCTGATGAAATCTGTAATTTGGAGAGATGAAGGGGTTACGGTGAGGCAGAGCTGATGTTCAGCTGGGATAGCTATACCAGTTATTAAAGTGCGGAGAGGGCTACAGCCCACGTCCCAGGTGCTCTGTCCCCAGCCCCCGGCCCTCCTTCCAGGGACTCCAGAGGTGGATACCTGGTTGAGTGGGTGCCTACACTGGGGGAGTGGGTACTTACCATGGGCCCAGCATCCGTTTCTGATCAGTTGGGGTTTGTCATGAACATTAAGTATTATTATGTTTATATTTTTGTTAGTTTGATGGGTGAAAATGGTATCTCTTTGTTTTAATTAGAATTTCTTCGATTATCAATGATTGGATATTAAAGCTCTATCTTAGAGCTTTAACCTGGCAAACAAATTAGTGACACCTTGTGATTAGTTTTTGGATCACAGGTGTTTAACCATCATTTAAACAAGGGTGTGTGTGTGTGTGTGTGTGTGTGTGTGTAACAACTTGATATAGATGTGTCATGTGTGTTGAACAAGCTGCTATAAGAATGTGTTATTGTCCTGTTGAGGAAAGGTACAGGTTATTTCTTTTCCCCAGATGTAGAATGTTCATTAGTTTCCTGAGTCATATAAAGAAGTCAGTGAAGTAGGGAGGTGACCTGTCATTGGTCTGTTAATAGCGAAACTTCAGCCAAATTAAATTTAAAGGATTTTATTGAGCAATGAACGATTCATGAATCAGGCAGCCCCAAGAATCACAGCAGATTCAGAGAGACTCCAAGGATGTCTCATTGTCAGGGCAAATTTGTAGACAAGAAAAAAAAGGAAGTGACACACAGAAATCGGTAATGAGGTACAGAAACAGCTGGGTTGGTTACAGGTTGGCGTTTGCCTTATTTGAACACAGTTTGAACACTTAGCAGTCTATGAATGGTTGAATTGTGGCCACTGGGATTGGCTAAGACTCAGCTATTGTTACAGACTCTTAAGTTAGGTTTTCAATCTTGTCTGCCTATTAAGCTAGGTTATAGTTTGTCCGCCAGGACCCAAATATAGAAGCATGGAGTCCTCAGGCCATATTTAGTTGGCTTTGACAGATATCACTCATCTGTTTCCTTGAGCCATTAAGTAGGATCTAAATCAGACATCAATTTGGCGTCAACTCTTTGAAAAGCTGAAAAGTGTGTTTATCACTGCCTGTGAGTTCATATAAAACTGCATTTATTGGTTGTATTTTTTCCTTCTAGCATGTTTTTAGCATAAAGGTCATAGACTGGCAATAATAATGTATCATAAATGCAGGCAGTCTCTTGAAATTCACATACATACACATTACATCATGGCAAATTGGTGGGGTGAAAAAGGACCTTCTCTTTCCTCTCTGCCCGAATTGCTGTAATTGCCTCAGAACTAGTGCCCCCTTCTAGAATCTATTCTCAAAACAGCACGCTGAGTGGTCTTCTTAAATAGAAACTCCATCCTGTTGCTCTCCCACCGTGACTCCTCAGTTCACTCAGTGAAAGCCGAAGTCCTTTCCATGGTTGGTGAGTCATTAAAAACTCTGGCCCCCACTGCCTCTCTGACTTCATCTCTTTCAACTCTCCTTGCTCACTGTGTTCCAGCTGTATGGAACTTCCAGCTATTTCTAGAACACGCCATGCTCTGGCGCCTTGTCTCTAACAGTGTTCTCTGCCTGGACCAAGACTCTTTAATGAATATCCCCCCCCCCAGATACCCACCTAGTCTGCTTCCTGCTTCAGGTTTTTGCTTTCCAGCTTCCGTCTTTCTGCTTCCGGCTTCCAGCTTTCTGCTTCCGGCTTCCGGCTTTTTGCTTCCGGCTTTCTGTCACTCCCTGCAGTCCACACTCCTAACCCTACTCTCTGCTTCCTCTTTCTTTGCTCTGTTTTTTCCCATACCACTTTTCACCATATGACACCACATATATTTCACAGTCCTTGTTCTTATCTATCTCCTCTCACTAGGCAGCAAGCTCCATGTGGACAGAGACATTTGTCTGTTTCATTTACAGTTGTGCCTGGAATAATAATGGCATATGGTAGAAACTGAGTATTTGTAGAGCACATTCCTTTCCCCCCACCCCCAAACAGAAACCATGAGGCAAAGAGAAATTGCAGTGATTTGCCTAAGGTCACACAGCTAGTAGGTGTACAACTTGGGACTTGAACCCAGGACGCCTTCCTGCAGGGTTGTTTTTAGTACAGAGAGGATCTCACACGGGCTGTCTGAATTCTTTCCTTGTTTTTGCAGCAGGCTCTGCATTGTTGTTCTCATAGTTTGTGCTTTTTCCACTGAAGCCTGGGCAGTCTATATTTTTCAGAAATCCAAATAAATCTATATTACAGTCATGCCCTTTCCCCACCTTTAAAATGAAACTTTTGTTCACTAAAATAACTGCTTTCGAATAGGAATAGCATTATTCTGGTCACACTGTGAAATGATGTGCTTAAAATACCTTTAAAACAGCACTGTGGAGAAATTCCTTTTATATAAATGTCACAAATGTGGTTCAAAACACCTGCCCCTGACTTTCTTTCCCTTACCCTCCATCTTGGGGTGGGAGATACCTGATCCTCAGGTGCCTTCCAGCTGTCCTCTGTGCCTGGTTCTCCTCCTCACCCCGGCCAAGGGTGGCAGCCCTGGGGGCAATCTGCATTACAGTTGAGGAGAGAAAAGGACGAGAGCAAAGGGCTTTTTCCTAATGAGGCTTTGTCTTTGTAGTTGAAAAGGCAAGCCCTACTCAAAGACTGCTGCCTAAATCTTTTTGGCCATAAGTGTCACATGCTCAGCCTTGGCTTCTGGAAGTCTAGAAAGATAAATGTCTCTGTTGATAGCCTGTGTATTTGAAGGCAGGCAAAGGAAAGTTTGGGAATGGCTTCTGGCCACTGTCTGCCACAAGAGGGAGCCTCCGATCACACTGAGCAAGTCTTTCATGTAACCTTAATAAGAATATAAAAGGAATAATCAGCAGAGTGAACAGACAACCCACAGAATAGGAGAAAATATTTGCAACTTATGCATCTGTCAAAGGTCTAGAATCTGGAATCTACAAGGAACTCAAACAAATCAGCAAGAGAAAAATAATCCCATCAAAAAGTGAACAAAGGACATGAATAGACAATTCTCAAAAGAAGATAACTGGCCAACAAACATAGGAAAAAATGTTTGACACCACTAATCATCAGGGAAATGCAAATTAAAACCACAACGAGACACCACCCTACTCTGGCAAAACTGGCCATTATTAAAAAGTCAAAAACAATAGATGCTGGCGAGGATGTGGGGAAAAGGGGGAACACGGGAATGTAAATTAGTACAAATGCTATGGAAAACAGCATGGAGATTCCACTGACAGTGGATCCACCATTCAATCCAGCAACCCCACTACCAGGTATCTACCCAAAGGAAAATAAGTCTATATGAAAAAGACACACACACACACACACACACACTTATAGCAGCACAATTCACAATTGCAAAGATGTGGAACCAACATAAGTGCTCATCCACCAATGGGTCGATAAAGAAAATGTGGTGTGTATACATGGTGGACTACTACTCAGCCATAAGAAGGAACAAAGCAACTTGGAAGGAGCTGGAGGCCATTATTCTTAGTGAAGTAGCACAGGAGGAGAAAACCAAGAACCATATATCCTCACTTATAAGTGGGAGCTAAACTATGAGTATGCAAAGGCGTACAGAGTAGATATAATGGACTTTAGAGACTCAGAAAGGGGAAGATGGGAGGAGGGCTAGGGATAAAAAAACTACACATAGGTACAATGTACACTACTCGGGTGCACTAAAATCCATGTGACAAAACAACCACTGTGCCCTAAAAACTATTGAAATAAAAATTTTTTAACAAAGAATATAAATATCCAGAAGAGAAGGGATGCTATAGAATAAAGTATCAGATGCTAAATGACGCTCCAAATGCTAAAATGTGAAGAACAAACAGAAGTTGAAAAAGTAAGACCAGGCATGGTGGCTCACGCCTGTAATGCTGGCACTCTGGGAGGCCGAGGCAGTCAGATCACTTGAGCCCAGGAGTTCAAGACCAGCCTGGGCAGCATGGTGAGAACTTGTCTCTACAAAAGATACAAAAATTAGCTGGACATGGTGGCACACACCTGTAATCCCAGCTACTTTTAGGAGGGTGAGGTGACAGGACCACCTGAGTCCGGGAGGTGGAGGTTGCAGATTTCCTGGGCACACGGAGAAAGTTGGAGGGAGGAGAGGAAGTTGGAAGGGCTTCCTGAGAAAAGCATCCACTGAGCTGTGTCTCCAGGGAGGAGCTTAGCAACCATCCAGGTAGAGGAAGAGGCAGCCAAGCAGAAGGAACAGCAGGTAAAAGAAAAGCTGATTTCATGCCACTGTATTCCAGCCTGGGCAACAGAGGGACACCCTACCTCTAAAAAAAAAAAAAGAAAAGAAAAATAGAAAAAAAAGGTAGAAAAAACACTGAGGAGTAAGTAAGCATGTGGGGGTGGTGAGGTTAGCGGTGGTGATTATCTATTATTTCCCTAAAGTGAAAAACTGGCAGTATAAATGAATGAGCGATCATAAATTCCAAGGGTAATTGATGTAGTCCAAAATATGAAACCAGTTTTAAAGAGATATTTCTACTAATACTAGATATAAACCAACAGGAGGAGGGGGTACTACAGAACAAAACACAAGATGTTAAATGAAACCCCAAATCATGCTTCCCGTGTGTGCTACTCAGATCATCATGAATCCCCCACACACAACAGAGAGGAGGCGTGGCGGTGCAGCTCAGGCCACAAAAGCCACATAACATGTTGACAGCGTTCAACTCCTATTTATTTCTCAGGTTATCACGGACTGACTTCTGCCCCACCTGCTGTGCTCCTAGCAGTCTCTCTGCTGAGATCATCGGCTATGTAGTCAACAGACATCTATCCTTGTATTACCTGCCTCCTTGTATTTGGCCACGCCTTCCGCCTCACACTGGTTTTCTCCTTGGACTCCCACGATGCCAGCTCTGTGGCTGGCCTCTGCTTCTTGGCGCCGCTTTTCACCTTTCTGGCCCCTTTTCTATCAATTCAGACTCATTCTTCTCCCTGGTCTCTGAGCCCTTTTACTTGCAACTCCTTCTGCTTGGAGCTTCCTATCTAGCTGGTTGCTTAGCTCCTCCCTGGAGACACAGCTGAGCAGCTGCTTTCCTAGGAAAGACCTTCCAGCTGCCTCTCCTCCCTCTAACTTTCTCCTGGTGTGTTTCTCCACATAGCTCAGTATCACGCCAATGTCGACTGACTTTATTTGCGCATTTCTTTGGTAGATTGAGAACAATGCAGCAGCAGGGACTACCCAGCATTTTTGTATCTCCAGCATTTACCGAGTGTCATATATCAAATAAAAATAAGTATTTGCTACATCAGTGAATGAATGAAAGTATTAGGGTTTGTGATGTGCTCTATAGACAGGAAGCCATCAACGAGACAACTAAGGAGGAGGGCAGAGTGTGGGGAGGGAGGGGAAGGACCGATGTCCTGCTCTAGGACATACCCAGCTGGGTGCTTGGCACATATCATTTTCTTATCATCACAGCAACATATGGAATACATGTTCAAGATTTTATGTGATAGCATTTAAAGAAATGGACATTAAGGGAGATTTAGTCACTCACTTTAGTGAGGAAATCTGCTAGGGATAATGCTAAAAGTTAATAGGGCTTGAAATGAAGTCAAAACAATATCTTAAAACACTCCAACAATAAACACGAAGATCTTGTTTCTTTTTCTTCGTACAAGGAGAAGGACTCTTGTGCACTTGTGGCCTACTTGAACTGAGAGGCAAAAAGAGAAAGTGCTAGTCAGGGCTGCCCTCTTTTCATCAGCAAGTGTGTTTCCATGAATCCAAGATGCCTGGCGATTTCCAATAGGCCATTGCTCCTGCTCCTTCAGGGATAAAGGATGGAAGTGCAAGGCATCCCCTTATCAACAGACAAGTGCCCGATGATTGCCTCTGTGAGACTGACTCTGACTTCAGTTTTCAATAATGTCTTTTTTTGGAAATCACTTGTCATCGTGTCCATGGAAAAGAATGTCCATGTATATTAGGACCTTGGTTGAATTCACATTCAGGGGCCATCCTCAAGTTCTCGTTTTCACTCAACTGTCTCCTTGATCTTGATGTATAGAAAGAAAATCTCATCACCTTCTCCTCTCTAACTGCGAGACAGCAAAGACAAAGCTGCTGATTGCTCCATGGCTTCGGCTCATGCTTTGATGGTCCAGCACACTTTGAAGAGGCCTCTTCTGGAATCATTCTGACTCTGTCATATGCCCACCACAGGTCTCCATCACTCTTCGTTTGAAAACCTTTGGTTGTAGAACGTTGGCCTAGAGCCAAGTGTGGTCCTCAGACCAGTAGCATTGGCAGCACTAGGGATCTCATTAGAAATAAAAGTTCTAAGATCTCACCCCAGAAGACTTAATGGGAGACCCTGCAGTTGAAACCCAGCCCCTCCTAAGACTTTGATACACACTAAAGTCTGAGGACTCTCTCATTCCTCAATGCTGGAGGTTAGAAAGAGGAATTAGCAGTAGCTTTTATCAAACCATGGCATTTAGCATTTTTCTTTGTTTTTTTTTCTTTATCCCCTTTCATGCCTAGAACTTTAGTTTTGAGACAGAGTCTTGCTCTGTTGCAAAGGCTAGAGTGCAGTGGCATGATCTCAGTTCATTGCAACCTCTGCCCCTGGGTTCAAGCAATTCTCCTGCCTCAACCTTCCAAGGAGCTGGGACTACATACCTGGCTAATTTTTTTTTTTTTTTTTTTGAGACGGAGTTTCGCTCTTGTTACCTGGGCTGGAGTGCAATGGCGCGATCTTGGCTCACGGCAACCTCCTCCTCCTGGGTTCAGGCAATTCTCCTGCCTCAGCCTCCCAAGTAGCTGGGATTACAGACATGCACCACCATGCCTGGCTAATTTTTTTTGTATTTTTAGTAGAGACAGGGTTTCACCATGTTGACCAGAATGGTCTTGATCTCTTGACCTCGTAATCCACCCACCTCAGCCTCCCAAAGTGCTGGGATTACAGGCGAGAGCCACCCTGCCCGACCCTAATTTTTGAATTTTTAAGACAGACAGGGTTTCACCTTGTTGGTCAGGCTGGTCTCAAACTCCTGGCTTCAAGCTATTGGCCTGCCTCAGCCTCCCAAAGTGCTGGGATTACAGGCGTGAGCCACTGCGCCTGGTCCCATACATAGAACTTTATCTGTACCAAAAGATAAAGTCTATCTGCCTGTACATACATGAATTTTGTGAAAAACATCAAGAAGGGGCAGGAATTTGGTCTAAAGGACCACAACACTTTTACACTGTAGCAGCCAGGCTCAGCCCATAGCCCCTCAGCTCTTAGAACGACAGTGCTTGCAGGTCAACTTCCACCTGCCAGCCTGAACGTTTGTTTGCTTGAGGGCTTTCTCTGGCTGGCTCAACTACTTTCATTGAGATGTGGGAGACTTAATGTCCCTGGGAGCAGCCTTCAATCAATGACTGACAAGTGTTGGCTTTTAAAAACGCCAGCTCTTTTCCTACTTGGGTATATCCGAAGCTGGTCACTGACTCTCAGAACTCTCCAGATTGATTGCAGTTTCTCCGTTAGCCATTTAAAAATTCGTTGACAGCATACATTTTATGACATGCATTTCCTTATGCACCTGTTTTAATTGCCCCCTAGTCACCCCATTGGTAAAGGAGGATTCTCACCTCAGGATTATGGGGATGCTCAGACACGTGACACCCAACACTGGATAAGGAGATGAATGCGGTATATTAGTCCCATATGCTCATGGCAGGGCAGAAGAAGACACCGCGTGCCACCCAGGGTCACCAGCACTTGGGAACCCAGTGAACAAACAGGGGCTGCGGGAGGCAGACTTTGTATTAGCAACAGGGTGGAGCGCCCCCTAGTGCCTGTGGGAGGATATGACTGTCTCGTCTGAATAATGCCACAGGGTGGCAGGCAACTGAGGCCCACTACTCAGAGATAAGCAGAAACTGTGACTGGTTCCTGTGGTAAGGACGACAGCTTGGCTACGGGACCTTATCCGTGTGAAAAGAGTGGGGATGGGAACTTGCAGTTAGGGCATTTGAAGCCCTCACAGTGTTTCCCAGATGTCAAGGCATGCATAAAATTGGATCCTAATTTTAGACCTTATACCATCGCATCTCAGCTTCCCGCTCCCCTTTCATCTTACCTGCGATTATTTCCTAAACAACCTACTTACATTTTTTTTCTTTTTTCTTTTTTCTTTTTGAGATGGGGTCCCGCTCTGTTGCCTAGGCTGGAGTGCAGTGGCGCGATCTTGGCCCACTGCAGCCTCCACCTCCCAGGTTCAAGCAATTCTGCCACCTCAGCCTCCTAAGTAGCTGGGATTACAGGCGCACTACCATGCCCAGCTTATTTTTGTATGTTTAGTAGAGACAGGGTTTCACCTGTTGGCCAGACTGGTCCTGAACTCCCGACCTCAGGTGATCCGCCCACCTTTTCCTCCCAAAGTGCTGGGATTACATGTGTGAGCCACAGCACCTGGCCAACATAGTTACATTTCAGTCCTTGTCTTGGGGTCTGCTTTTGGGACAACCCAAATAGAGACAACTATATGTATACATGTAAGCATATCCTGCTACTGGAGATATGTGGGTGTGTATATGTAAATATATATATTATATATATATATGTGTAATTTCTCAAAGTAATTTCACTTTATGGAACATTCCTAGGTTATTATTCTAATTTTGAGTCTCAAATAACTGGTGGTAAGATGGAGCAATTTTTTTAGAGTTAACACTGATGGGTGGCTGGGCATGGTGGCTCATGCCTGTAATTCCAGCACTTTGGGAGGCTGAGGCAGGAGGATCAATTGAGGCCAGAAGTTCAAGACCAGCCTGGCTAACAAGGCAAAACCCCCGTCTGTACTAAAATATACAAAAGTTAGCCAGACGTGGTGGTGCGTGCCTGTAATCCCAGCTACTCAGGAGGCTGAGGCATGAGATCACTTGGACCTGGGAGGCAGAGGTTACAGTGAACCTAGATTGTACCACTGCACTCCAGTCTGGGTGACAGAGTGAGACTCTGTCTCAAAAAAAAAAATTGATGATGTTATATATTATTTCTTCCTAAAAGAAAAATAATTAGTGTTTGATGGGCACAGCTGCAAGTACAACAGGGAGATAATGAAATAAGTATGAATAAATGGAGTGAGAGGAAATCTCATATTAGACCTGTCGAAATGTCCTGTGTAATGAAAAAGTTTGTCTTCTTTTAGCATTGACAATCAGAGCACAATCTTTAAATGAATACATTAATAGATGGCAGGTTTACACACATACACTCACGCTCATATACTCACACTCACATACCATTTGGGGACACAGGCAGCATTGAAATATGGTGTCTGTTGTGACAATGATATAACAACAGAACTTGGAAATAGGCCAGGAGTGGCTCATGCCTGTAATCCCAGCATGTTGGGAGGCCAAGGCGGGTGGATCACCTGAGATCAGGAGTTCAAGACCAGCCTGGACGAAACGTTTAAACATCGTTCCTACTAAATATACAAAAATTAGCCAGGCATAATGGTGTGCTCCTATAATCTCAGCTACTCAGGAGGCTGAGGCACAAGAATTGCTTGAACTCGGGAGGAGGAGGCTGCAGTGAGCTGAGATTGGACCACTGAACTCCAGCCTGGGTCACAGAGTGAGACTTTGTCTCAAAACAAAAGAAAAAAAAAGAATGTGGAAATAATTCTATAGAGGTCAAGGGTAAGGCAGTTAAGGCATCAGGTGGGTGATGGAGAGAATGTTGCTGCAAGGTGAAAAGTCAGAAAGTGTGAGCGTGACCATAGCTGGACAGAGGATTCAAGGGAGATTTGTTATCCATCTGTCCTTGATGTGGGGTAGTTTTGCAATAACTGGCACATGGTAGGTACTGGATGAACATGTGTGGTTTCTGCATCACTTTCGTTAGCTACAGAGCACCTCCTAAGATGTATATTGTGCTGTTCTGAAGATGATTTCAGACAGAGATGTAAGATTACACTGAGATTATCGCCTATGTATTTTGGGACCCATCAGGGATGCCTGACTGCACTGGAACAAGTGATCTATTTTGGTGTGCAGAGTACAAAGGAGTGGAAGGGGCGTGTCCCTTTTCTGTAGATGTCATGTTGTTCTAGGGATGCTGTCTGCTATTGTACGCTCATCAGAGTGGTAGTGGAAGAGAAAGGAAGAGCATCTAGAGACAATGCAAGTAACAACCGAGAAAAGACTGGAAAGTGAAGAGAGCTGCCGATGTGTTGAGAAGATTATTAATTTATTAAAAAGTATATTTGGAGCACCTGTAATGTATCCCCACACTGTGCTAGACATACAAGGAACCAAACGGACATGAGATCTCTAGACCCATGGAGCTAGTCAAAGGAGGGAAACATAAATTACTGAATCCCAGGAATATTAAGTTGTGAGCAGAAAATGAAAATAGGACGCTATGAAAACATATGACAAGGAAACCAACTCTGGGGGATTCCAGAAGTTTCCCCTAAGGAAATTATTCGGATTTTGAAAACAGGAGTAAGCAATTGTAAATACAGTGAATTTCACAAGCTTCCACTTATTTGTTTCAGTGTGTGTTTGGAAATTCTGGGATGGCTGTGGGTTCTGGTGCAGTTTTAATGTGTCTGTCTAATTACTTGCTAATTTGGCTGCATAATTGATCAGGTCCATATTTTTTTTGTTACCAAGCACTCCCCAAGTGTCTCCTTGGCTCCAGTCTGCAGCCAACAGGCAACACTATTCTATTAAAAATTGCACCCATGCACATTTATTTCCTGCTGCACCGAAAGGGATTTTCATCATCTTCCAGTTGGCATATTCATAGTGAAATTAGCATTGTCCATCATCCTGTCTGGAACGTATTTTTCAGTAATTTCTATACTTTTGATCATTCGCGTCCCTATCTCTTAGCATGCTTAAAATTGTTCAGTATTTCTTGTTTCATTTTTGAGCTTTTTAGCAAAATTCTGTTGACTTTTAAGTGGTACTGAGTCAGTGAAACCCAGTCATTTCAGGTAATTTTAAGTACCATTGACGGTAAAGACATAGACACAGCATCGTCATAAAGTAGAAGAAGACAAATTGTCGTCCCTTAGAGTCAGTAAAATAGTTTTTTTACAGTCCATTTCCCTAAGTGTTTAGAATGTGTATTACCTGATTAATCAATGTGTCGTGAACTATGACAATGTCAATGTATTCTCACTATTCAGTACAGGGCTGGCAGCAAGAGAGGAGTAGAATTATTAAGGTCTGTTTGCCATGAAGTAGTACATTATCAGGCTCATGATTAACGTAGCTGTTGGCTACCATTTGGTAAAGAGATCAGTATTATGGGAGGACAGAAAAGGATATATAAATTTTGTCTTTCTGATTTACGGTAATTGGATCTGACTGGCTAACTCTTGTCCCATAAAATAACTCTTAATTACTTGGGAGGCAGGTGCTTCAGGCAAAAATGTGGACCAGGGAATAAATTTGTTATTTTGGACATTGAAAATGTTATTTCTTAAATGTTTTAGAACAGTTGACTCTTGAAGTTTTTTTTTTTTTTTTTTAATTTTTTGAGAGGAGTTTCGCTCTTATTGCCCAGGGTGGAGTGCAATGGTGTGATCTTGGTTCACCACAACGTCCGCCTCCCAGGTTCAAGCGATTCTCCTGCCTCAGCCTCCTGAGTAGCTGGGACTACAGGCTAGTAGTATTTTGTATTTTTAGTAGAAACAGGGTTTCTCCATGTTTGTGAGGCTGGTCTTGAACCCACGACCTCAGGTGATCTGCCCACCTTGGCCTCTCAAAGGACTAGGATTACAAGCGTAAGCCACCGTGCCTGGCCTGACTCTTTCAAATGTAAGCTTTTCCCTAAAGATTTTTAAATTTATTTTGCTCTTCAATATTCAGGGTTTTTTTTTCTTTTGCAGCGTGATTTACGACTGTTTCTATTGGCTTAAATATTGTTCTCTTGATTAAAAGTGAAAGTCTTCTAATATCATTGTTAGGTGCTCTGCTTCACTGACACAGATTTAGGATGGAAATTATGTATGAAGTTATAAATTCTATATTATAATAAAAAAAAATCTAGAGTCTAGTCTATAGTAACTTCTGAAAAGGGCTGTATAAAGCAGACATTTGCAGAATCTTTATTCTTCTTTACTTCTTTCCTTTACACTTTGGTGGCTGTGTATCCATGGAAAATGTTGTCCTCAAAAGGAAATAAAATTAAAGGCCAGGAACAGTGACATGACTATTATCTGAGTACTTTGTGAAACCAAAGAGGTAGGATGACTTCAGCTCAGGAGTTCGAGACCAGCCTGGATAACATAGTAGAACCCTATCTCTACAAATTTTTTGTTTTTAAATTAGAAGGGCATGGTGGCACACACCTGTAGTCTCAGCTAGTGGGGAGGCTGAGGCAGGAGGATCCCTTGAGCCCAGGAGGTTGAGGTAGCAGTGAGCTGTGATGGCACCACTGCATTCTAGCCTCCAAAACAGAGCAAGACGCAGTCTTAAAAAAAATTAAGTTTGAGACTTGTTCTGCTGGGTGTGGTGGCTCACGCCTGTAATCTCAGCACTTTGGGAGGCTGAGGTGGGTGGATCATGAGGTCAAGAGTTCAAGACAAGCCTGGTCAAGATGGTGAATCCTGTCTCTACTAAAAATACAAAATAAAAATAAAAATAAAAAAATAGCCAGCTGTGGTGGCACGTACCTGTAATCCTAGATACTCGGGAGGCTGAAGCAGAGAATTGCTTGAACCTGGGAGGCAGAGGTTGCAGTGAGCCAAGATCACACCACTGCAGTCCAGCCTGGGAGAGGGAGTGAGACTCCATCTCAAAAAAAAAAAAAATTTGTTTTAATTTGTATGCATCCTTTTAATTCTAAGATCTCACTAATTCAGTGTTAGTTAATTGGGCAATTTATATATGCGATTATTTTGCATGCCTGTTAGAAGCACAGGTCAATTGCTATACAATTTCTTTTGTATTATGGACTGTTGTAAATTGGATTTCCTGGGCAACACAGTCTGGGATACAGATTTGTATATAGGACACTTACTAGGAAGTGCTCTCAGGAACGATGCCCATGACAGGACTGAGCAGCCAGAGGAGACAGGTAGATCTCAACGCAGAGGATCTGAGGAACAGAGGACTCAGCCAATTCCACAGGGGTTTGAGGGTTGAGGGTGGCATGGCCCTTCCCAGTTGAGTTCCACCCCAGGTAAGGAGCTACCCTCAGTCAGTCATGGCCTGGCTGCGTCCCAGGAGCTGTGCTGTGGTCTGGATCTGTGTCCCCCTGCAAACCTCCTGTGAAATTGTCATCCCCATGTATCAGGGGAGGAGCCTGGTGGAATGTGATTGGATCGTGGGGCCAGATTTCCCCCTTGCTGTTCTCATGATAGTGACTGAGTTTTCATGAGATCTGATGGTTTAAAAGTGTGGGTCCTTCCACCTTTGCTCTCTCTCTCCCGCTGCCGTGTAAGATGTGCCAGCTTTCCCTTTGCCTCCTGCCATGATTGTAAGTTTCCTGTGGCCTCCCCAGTCAGGTGGAACTGTGAATCGATTACACCTATTTTCTTTATAAATTACCCAGTCTCAGGTTTTTTATAGCAGTGTGACACCAGTGCAAGGTGTCGACTTGGAAGACACAGTTCCTTTCACAGAGGACAATTCTTTGGGAAGGACCCAGTGTGGGATCAGCAGACAAAGCTGCCTGTAGCCGGCAGGATAAAAGCCGAGGCCCTGGGTGACTTGCCACTGCATTATTTACAGGTATTACCAACTATTTCACGGTGCCTAAATCAGTCCCAGGAGGTAAGCATCACTATCTAATCTCCAGAAGACCCTTAGGGAGTTTTTGGGTATGATCACATGCAGTGCAAATATTCACATGACTTCCACCATAACAAAAGAAGTGCACTGTCTCTTTTCTAAAGCACTTTAGAGTCTTCAGTCTTGGAGGTGAACTATATCATGATTATTGTTTTAAAACCTCATTCTTACCTATTTGGAAAACGTGTCTATTTAAGGCTCATAGGTAGAAATACCTTTTTAAAGAAAATTCTGATGATATAAATGCAGATGAAAAAATAGGAAAGCATCTTTTAAAATTAGCATGACTGCATAATATCAGATTCCGAAAGGGTAGGTGGAAGTATAAAGTGTGTATAAGAAAAATGTGTGCAAAACAATGGCTGTGAAGTTGTAAGAAGATTGCAGGAAAAAAGCTAAGGAAGACAGGAACCTCCAGTGTTTTTTAATAGCCATGTTTTAAACAAAGAAAAAGAAAGGGATATGATGCTCATTGTTTGGAGCAGATTACATATTGTTCCCCGAGGGTGAGGAAATCAGAATGGCTCCTTTTTTCCTCTGTCTATGACTTCCTTTTCAAAGACAATGATCTTCACTCTGAAGCATCTAGCCATAAAGGAGGGGATGGAAACCTGTCGGTGTGGACTTAGTCAGAAATCTCCCAGTAATTTTTTTTTTTTTGAGACAGAGTCTTGCTCTGTTGTCCAGGCTGGAGTGCACTGGCACAAACATGGCTCACTGCAGACTTATCTTCCCCGGGCTCAAGCCATCCTCCCATCTCAGCCTCCTGAGTAGGTGGGACCACAGGCACACACTACCTTGCCCAGCTAATTTAAAATTTTTTTTAGAGACAAAGTCTCACCATGTTGCCCAGGCTGTTCTCGAACTCCTGGGCTCAAGTGATCTTCCTGCCTTGGCCTCCCAAAGTGCTGGGATTACAGTTGTGAGCCACTGCACCCAGACTTCCAGTCATTTTAAGCAAATTTCATTCTCCAGATGGAGACCAATTACAGCCTGGTACTAAAGGTTCTTTACACGTATAATTCTATACTTGCTACTGGTGATCATTAATGAATCACAGAGAAGAAGGAGGTGATAGAAAATGACAAAAGGAACAAATGTTATTTTGATATGTAAAGGGAGGATAAAAATATATTTAGGAAACCATAAATTGGTGAGCTTGACTTAAATTTCTGTAAACAATTAGAAAGCAAAATGGTAACAATTGGAGGCCGTAAGTCTGGCTAACCTCATTTCTTGCTTTGGAGGGAAGCAGGGAGAATGCTAATAACAACAAGGACCCTGGAGGTGAAACCATGGGTTCGAATCCTGCTTTTGTCATCTATCAGCTGAATGGCAGTGGTCACATCCTGTGACCACTCAGAGCTTCAGTTTTCTCGTGTGTATGTAACCTTGTTGAAATCACAGGCCTATGACATTCAGCCCAGGCTGGTATTTCAGGAAGCACAGCTCAATGTGCCAGAAACAAAAATTGCATCCTTATTTTCCTTCTTCTTGAAGTACATAAAAAGGGCTCCAGGCTGCACTTGGTGGCTCATGCCTATAATCCCAGGACTTCGGGAGAATCACTTGAGCTCGGGAGTTTGAGACCAGCCTGGACAACACAGCAAGACACCAAATCTTAAAAAAAATTAGCTGAGTTTGGTGGCACGTGCCTGTAGTCCTAGCTACTTGGGAGGCTGAGATGGGAGGATTGCCTGGGCCCAGGAGATCCAGGCTGCACTGAGCCTTGATCGCATTGCTGTACACCAGCCTGGGTGACAGAGTGGCCCTAATTCAGAATCCTCATCTTTACTGCAATCCCATTTACTCCTCTCAGTTATGTATCTCCCACACCTTCTAGAAACTCAAGTTTGACAAATGCCGAAAGAACTTTCTCACTTACACCTGGCCTGTATGGATTTCTTTCTCTTTCCTGTCCTCCCTCCCCTTCCTCCTCACATACACCTCTGTACTTTATTATTTTGGACTGACAATGGATTTCTCCAAGTCTTTCCCCTCCTAAGCCTTTTTCAGGTTCTCTCTTCTATTAATTCCCTGTCAACTCCCTTAACTCTGATGTGTGAAGAGCCCAGGACTGGTCTAGCTGAGACAGGTCTCCCTAGGAGATAGACGGGGCAGGAACAAAAGGAGAAGCAGGGAAGGCAATTAGGGGCTTATTTTGGCATCCTGGAGCTAGGTGAAGTCTGAGATCAATTTCATTCTTTCAGTGAATGTTCATTGTGCTCCAGGTCTGTGCTTAGTGCTGGAGAATGTGCAGGATGCATGCCAGACAAAAGCCTGCCCTCCTGGAGCTCATTGTGCTAAGCGGCATGAAAGAAGTAGAAATAAATGATGATGGCAGGGGTGGGAGGCGAGCTTTCCATAGGGAGTAGCAAAGGTCACTCTGAGGGGCTGACATTGGAGTTAAGACCTGAAGGTCTTAACAATGTTCAAGGCAGAAGGAAAAGCGGCCCTGAGCTTGGCATACTTGAGAAGCGGAAAGAATGAATCGTGGAGGGTGATGGGGTTTGGATGTTTGCCCCTCCAAAGCTCATGTTGAAATGTGAGCTTCAGTGTTGGAAGTGGGCCTAGTGAGAGGTGTTTGGGTCATGGGGGCAGATCCCTCATGAATGTCTTTGCAGTAATGAGTGAGTTCTTATTCTTTGAGTTCACACAAGATCTGGTCATTTCAAAAAGTCTGGTTCTCTCTCTCTCTCTCTCTCTCTCTCTCTCTCTCTCTCTCTCTCTCTCTCTCTCTCCATGTGGTATGCTGGCTCTGCTCACCTCCCACTATGATTGTAAGCTTCCTGAGTCCCTCACCAGAAGCAGATGCTGGCACTATGCTTTGTGTACAGCCTGCAGAACTGTGAGCCAAATAAACCTCTTTTCTTTATAAACTACCCGGTCTCAGGAATTTATTTACAGCAATGCAAATGGACCAAAGGGAGAAAGAGAGAGATCTACTAAGTCAGGTTATGTTGTAGGATGCAAACCCTGGTGAGGATTTGAGTTTTATTCTAATAATAAGTGAAGCCACAAGGGCATGACAATATGTCATGTATGCCAAGTATGATTTAAGTTTTTAAAGGAGTACTCTGATAGCTGCATAGAGAATGGACAGCAGTCAGGCAATGGAAGCAGAAAGACTAGTTATGGGGCCATGGCTTCCATCCAGACAAGAGCTGATGTGCCTTGAATAAGGGCAATAGAAGTAGCGATAAAGAGAAGTAGATGGATTTAAGGCTGAATCATCAAAAGCCCAGGTATAGGAGAGAAGAGAAGGAGCGGAATCAGAATGATAAATGATAAATGTTGGGCTTAAGCAGTTCATTACCATCCATGGAAATAGGGAAGACTGGGAAAGAGAGAAGGAAGTCAGAGGTTATGTTTTGGATATGCTACATTTGACAAGACTATTAGACGTCCAAATGGAAATGTCAGATGGGCATTTCAACCGTATAAATGAGTCTGGAGCTCAAGGGAGAGGTCAGAGCTGCACATATCAATCTGGGTGTCATCACTAGAGAGATAGAACTCAAAGCCAGATAGTGGAATGAGCTCATTTAGCTCTGGAGGTGGCTGGAGAAGAAAGGAGGATCTAGGATCAAGTTCTAGGGCATTCCCACATTTACAGGCTTGAAAGAGGAGCAGAAGGAGCAGCCAGGGATGCAGAAAGAAAACTGTAGAGTGTGATGTCATGGTTCCCATAAGAGGAGAGTTTTCAGGGAAGAGAGTGGTTGACTGGGTCAGATATTCTTGAAAGGTCAAATAAGATAAGAGAGGCCCAGCGTGGTGGCTCACACCTGTAATCCCAGCACTTTGGGAGACTGAGACAAGTGGATCACTTGAGGTCAGGAGTTCAAGACCAGTCTGGGCAACATGGCAAAACCCTGTCTCTACTGAAAATACAAAAATTAGCTGGACGTGGTGGTGCACCTGTAATCCCAGCGACTCAGGAGGCCAAGGCGGGAGAATCATATGAACCCAGGAAGTGGAGCTTACAGTGAGCTGAGATCATGCCACTGTACTCCGGCCTGGGTGACAGAGCAAGATTCTGTCTCAAAAAATAAAAAATAAGTGAGGTGTCCACTGAATTCGGAACATGGGGACTGTTGATGAGCCTGAGAGGAGCCATGTTGGGGTGAGAGATCCTTTTCTTTCCACTCTGGATGTTCAATATTTGAATCTGAGAAATAAACTAACAGATGGCTTAACAAGAGAAAAGGCAAACACATATACTGTGTGTACATGTGCATTCCTGGGAGGTGAGTACCCGATGACCCAATGGGACTTCGAAGCTTATATACTCTTCTTCATAGGGGGATGCAGACAGTTTAGAGGAGGAGTAAATGAGTTTTAGAGAAGACAGATGGGCCTGAAGAACAGATGGTATTCTGAGACAAAGGCCATCTGGGCTCCTGGTGTGGCATCAATTTTAGCCTTCACTTCCTGGGATATGTGTCAGTCTTCTCCCAGTGGAGGAGATACCCTGGGGAAGTGATGGACAACAACTGAGTCC
Source organism: Callithrix jacchus (assembly GCF_049354715.1). Classification (NCBI taxonomy): domain Eukaryota; kingdom Metazoa; phylum Chordata; class Mammalia; order Primates; family Cebidae; genus Callithrix; species Callithrix jacchus. The sequence continues at coordinate 18,264,946 of NC_133508.1, read as the reverse complement.
CTCAGGGAGAATCCAGCCTTTAGGTAGGGAGGGAACTTTGGGGAAAGCCCTTCCCCGCACTTGCTGCTCCCCACATGCTCTCAGTTTGAAGTCTAAAGTGGCATATTTTGGGCTTTCATTTTCTGAGCCTCAGAAGCTGCATTAGCCAATTTGAAGTCTTCTGATGAGTGAATAAATTGTTGAGGAAGGGGAGGCAGTAATTTTAGATAATTTGTTAGAGAATTGGTGCTTAAAGGGAAGTAGAAAAATGAGTTGGGTGATGGAGAGGGATTATGGAGTCCAGGGCGGAGTGTGCTTGTGTGCTTGTCAGAAGGACAACCCTAGTTATGTAAGAGAAGAAATGAGGGGGTTGGGCTGGGTGCGGTGGCTCACGCTAATAATCCCGGCACTTTGGGAGATTGAGGCAGGTGGATCACCTGAGGTCAGGAGTTTGAAACCAGCCTGGCCAACATGGCAAAACCCTACCTCTACTAAAAATACAAAAAAATTAGCCAGGCGTGTTGGTGCCCACCTATAGTCCTACCTACTCAGGAGGCTGAGGCAGGAGAATTGCTTGAACCTGTGAGGCAGAGGTTGCAGTGAGCTGAGATCGTGCCACTGCACTCCAGCCTGGGTGACAGAGTGAGAGTCTGTCTCAAAAAAAAAAAAAAATAGAAATGAGGGGCTCAGTGATGTTAAGAAACTAAAAGGGGCAGGGGCCAGAGCACACTGCGGGGCTACTAATTTTTGATGAGAGCAGGGAGATTTTTTTCTGTTGGAACACATGGTGAGATGAAGAACATGGGCACTATTAAGGACTGAATTCCGTCTCCCCAAAATTCGTGTTAAAGCCCCAGTCCCAAATGTGACCATACTAAAATAAGGTCTTCAGGGAGATAATTCTATTTAAATGAGGTCATAGAGCTGGTCCTTAATTTGATAGGGCTAACGTCTTTATAAAAAGAGCAAGAGACACCTAACCCTGTCCCTAACCCTAACCGTGCGTGCACCACAAAAAGGCCATGTGAGGACCCAGCCGGAAGGCAGCTGTCTGCAAGCCAGGAGGAGAGCCCTCACTAGACACCAACCATGCTTGGATTTGGAGCCTGCAGACTGTGAGATGAGAAATTTCTGTGATTTCAGCCACTCATTTTGTGGCATTTTGTTATAGCAACTGGAGCTGACTAAGACAGGCACAGAAACTTAGAGATTTATATATATACAGTGGGAGGAGTATGAAAGTGTAAGACAGGAGCTGACACAGAAACTTAGAGGTTTATATACGCAGTGGGAGGAGAGTATGAAAGTGTTGCTCCTTTGCAGGCTTCTATTTTCTCAATAAAGTATGAAGTGACATCATCAGCTGAGAGTGAGTGTGGAAGTGGGGATATGGGAGGCTGGAGGAGAGGGGAGGAAAAAATAACAGTTTTGAAAGAGGAAAATGAAATTTATTAGGAAGCTGTAGTAGGATCGCCATGTATCCTTAAATGTCCATTTGAAGTTCATAGAGTGAAAGCATTCAGGAGAGTTTCTCCAGCAGTCTTTGGCTAGTCAGGGGTAGCTCCAAATGTCAGAGAGTTGGGTACATGCATGGCTCCACATTTGCCAATCAAGGGCAACAGAATAAGAAGAGACATAAGAATGTTTTTGAGGGTGTGAGTTGGGGAAGGAGAGAAGTGAAGATATGAGGTGTATATTGGACATGGGGGTTCTCAAAGAGATTAAAAAATCAGTGCAGAGAGAATACTAGAGTGAGCTGGGCAAATAGAATGTATTGACATTAACAGGAATAAATTGTTTTCATTATATGAAACTAGTGATAAAAAAATACCCTCTTCACAGGATTATTCCAAGGAACAAATGGAAATTCTTGGTGTAAACTATAATGTGAGTTATCAGTAACTAAAGTAATGTAGACGATACTGTTGTACTGGTCTGAACATAGAAAGTCAACAGCAAGACAAAAGTATGCCAAAATGCAGGGTCTTTATTGCCAGCGGCCACAGAGGACTCGCGTCTCTCCAACCCGTGACCCCGAAAGGAGGGTGTCAAGACATTTTATACCCATAAAACCACCTTGGGAGTGAGGGTGAGGGGCAGGGGTGGGGGCGAGGGGCTCCGGACATTCCAGTGGATTCCTGGGCAAAGATGAGGGTGAGGGGCTCCGGACACTCTGAGGGCCAGGGGACTTTTGACATTCTGATTGTTACTAAGTGGTTCACAAAAGTCAAGATTAGCATTTGTTTACACATTGTCTGGGTAGGGTGGAAATTACAATCCTTAATTACTTATTACAAGTCGCAGGGGGCCAAGATGGGTTGAGTTTGGACTGCTTGCCTGTCACATTTGAGTCACAGAAAGCAGTTTCAATAGAAAGCCAAGGTATGGTTGAGGTATGCAGTTTTATGGGCGTTTACCATGTCACACTACAACAGAGCTCGGTTTCCTTAGGGCATTCTACTACAACTAACACGAACAAAATCGTAATATGTAAATGATAACATGCTAACTGGATTTATGACCATTGAAAACGAATAGCAAAATTGTTTAATTCTGCTTCTTTCTAGCTCTGGCCCAATCCTAGGGCCATTCCCTTGTCAAAATGGTCAGTATTTCTGTGTAAGACAACCTTTTAAGTGAGAAATTTCAGAGTGGGCGCTGTGTAAATAAAGCATTTGGTATTTTCCAGGTGCCAGCAATGATTAGACAGAAGTGGTCTCAAGGAACCATAATTTTAATTTCAGGAATTTTAAGCAAATAGTTGGAGGAACTCTGAAGAAATATAGACAGTCTGTACTTATATGTTGAATTGCTCAAGCCAAATGAGAATGTGATAAGACTCGTAAATTCCAAATTACATTCAATTGTATCTAATAAAGAGATTTAAGAAGTTGAGAAAATATATGTTATTACTGGGAAAGAAATAGAAAAGCAAAAAAAAAAAAAGATAAGTAGTTGAACTAAATGGAAGCATTCAATGCCCAAGGAAAAAACCCACAGCTGTAATCAAAATAATCATTCTGAATATTACATTCCTTGAATTTAAAAACACATTCAATCTTTGATAAAGTTGAAAGAGAGGTGTGTTTTTTATTTTTTTATTGTGTTTGGGCTCTGGGGTACATGTGCACGTCCTGCATCCTGCAGGATTGTTGCATAGGTACATACATGCCATGGTGGTTTGCTGTCTCCTTTCCTGCCCCCACCCACATCGAATACATCAGGCATTTCTCCTGGTGTTCTCTCTCCCCATCCTTCCTCCCCCCACCACTGTCCCCCCTCCCCTCCCCTGCACTCCTGCCACCTAGTCCTGTGAGTGTTGTTCCCTTCCCTGTGCCCAAGTGTTCTCACTGTTCATCACCTGCCTATGAGTGAGAACATGTGGTGTTTGGTTTTCTGTTCTTGTGTCAGTTTTCTGAGAATGATGGTTTCTAGGTTGAACCATGTCTCTACAAAGGACACAAACTCATCGTTTTTTATGGCTGCATAGTATTCCATGGTATATATGTGTTACTTTTTTTTTTTTTTGTCCAGTCTATCATCGATGGGCATTTGGGTTGTTTCCAGGTCTTTGCTATTGTAAACAGCACCACAATGAACATACGTGTGCATGTGTCTTTATGACAGAACAATTTGTAATCCTTTGGGTATATATACCCAGTAATGGGATTGCTGGGTCAAATGGAATTTCTATTTCTAGATCCTTGAGGAATTGCCACACTGTCTTCCACAATGGCTGAACTAATTTACACTCCCACCAACAGTGTAAATGTGTTCCCTTTTCTCCACATCCTCTCCAACATCTGTTGTCTCTGGATTTTTTAATGATCGCCATTCTAACTGGCATGAGGTGGTATCTCAATGTGGTTTTGATTTGCATTTCTCTAATGACCAGTGATGATGAGCATTTTTTCACATGTTTATTGGCCACATATTTGTCTTCTTTTGAAAAGTGTCTGTTCATATCCTTTGCCCACTTTTGAATGGTTTTTTTTTCTTTTTTTTTTTTTTTTGTAAATCTGCTTTAGTTCTTTGTAGATTCTGGATTATTAGCCCTTTGTCAGATGGGTAGATTGTGAAAATTTTTTCCTATTCTTTTGGTTGCCGGTTTACTCTAATGATTGTTTCTTTTGCTGTGCAGAAGCTCTTAAATTTAGTTAGGTCCCATTTGTCTATTTTGGTTTTTGTTTTGCTTTTGGTGTTTTAGTCATGAAGTCCTTGCCTGTGCCTATGTCCTGAATGGTTTTGCCTAGGTTTTCTTCTAGGATTTTTATGGTGTTAGTTCATATGTTTAAATCTTTAATCCATCTAGAGTTAATTTTTGTATAAGGTGTAAGGAAGGGGTCAAGTTTCAGCTTCCTGCATATGGCTAGCCAGTTTTCCCAACACCATTTATGAAATAGGGACTCCTTTCCCCATTGCTTGTTTTTGTCCAGTTTGTCAAAAAACAGATAGTTGTAGACGTGTGGCATTGCTTCTGAGGCCTCTGCTCTTTTCCATTGGTCTATATCTCTGTTTTGGTACCAGTACCATGCTGTTTGGATTATTGTAGACTTGTAGTATAGTTTGAAGTCTGGAGGTGTGATGCCACCAGCTTTGTTCTTTTTGCTTAGAATTGTCTTGGTTATGCAGGCTCTCTTTTGGTTCCATATGAAGTTTAAAGTGTTTTTTTCCAGTTCTGTGAAGAAGGTCAGTGGTAGCTTGATGGTGATAGCATTGAATCTATAAATTACTTTGGGCAGTATGGCCATTTTCATGATATTGATTCTTCCTAACCATGAGCATGGGATGTTTTTCCATCTGTTTGTGTCCTCTCTTACTTCCTTGATCAGTGGTTTGTAGTTCTCCTTGAACAGATCTTTTACCTCCTTTGTTAGTTGTATTCCTAGGTATTTTATTTTCTTTGTGTCAATTGTGAATGGGAGTTTGCTCATTATTTGGCTCTCTGTTTGTTATTGGTGTATAGGAATGCTTGTGGTTTCTGCACATTGATTTTGTCTCCTGAGACTTTGCGGAAGTTGCTTATCAGCTTAAGGAGGTTTTGGGCCGAGATGATGGTGTCTTCTAAATATACGATAATGTCGTCTATAAATAGGGACAATTTGACTTCTTTTCATAATTGAATGCCCATTATTTCTTTTTCTTGCCTAATTGCTCTGGCTAGAACTTTCAATACTATACTGAATAGGAGTAGTTAGAGAGGGCATCCGTGTCTAGTGCCAGTTTTTAAAAGGAATGCTTCTAATTTTTGCCCATTCAGTATGATATTGGCTGTGGGTTTGTCGTAAATAGCTTTTATTGTTTTGAGATACGTTCCATGGATATCTAGTTGTTTATTGAGAGTTTTTAGCATAAAGTGCTGTTGAATTTTGTCAAATGCCTTCTTTGCATCTATTAAGATAAACGTGGGTTTGTCTTTGGTTCTTTTTTTTTTTTTTTTTTTTTTGAGACGGAGTTTTGCTCTTGTTACCCAGGCTGGAGTGCAATGGTGCGATCTCAGCTCACCACAACCTCCATCTCTTGGGTTCAGGCAATTCTCCTGCCTCAGCCTCCAAAGTAGCTGGGATTACAGGCACACACCACTATGCCCAGCTAATTTTTTGTATTTTTAGTAGAGACGGGGTTTCACCATGTTGACCAGGATGGTCTCGATCTCTTGACGTTGTGATCCACCCGCCTCGGCCTCCCAAAGTGCTGGGATTACAGGCTTGAGCCACTGCACCTGGCTTTGGTTCTATTTATGTGGTGAATTTTGTTTACAGATTTGCCTATGTTGAACCAGTCTTGCATCCCCAGGATGAAGCCTACTCAATTGTGGTGGATAAGCTTTTTGATGTGCTGTTGGATGCAGCTGGCCAGTATTTTATTGAAGATTTTTGCACTGATGTTTATCATGGATATTGGCCTGTAGTTTTCTTTTTTAGTTGTGTCTCTGCCAGGTTTTGGTATCAGGATGATGTTGGTCTCATAAAATGAGTTAGGGAGGATTCCCTCTTTTTGTATTGTTTGGAATAGTTTCAACAGGAATAGTACCAGCTCCTCTTTTTATGTCTGGTAGAATTCAGCTGTGAACCTGTCTGGACCTGGACTTTTTTTGGCCAGTAGGCTATTAATTGCTGCCTCGACTTCAGACCTTGTTATTGATATATTCAGGGTTTCAGCTTCTTCTTGTCTTAGTCTTGGGAGTGTGCACGTGTCCAGGAATTTATCCATTTCTTCCAGATTTACTGGTTTATGTGCATAGAGTGGTTTGTAGTAATCTCTGATGGTGGTTTTATTTCCGAGGAATTGGTGGTGATCTTCCCTTTATCATTTTTTATTGCATCTATTCAATTCTGTCTTTTCTTTTTTATTAGACTAGCTAGCAGTCTGTCTATTTTATTGATCTTTTCAAAAAACCAGCTCCTGGATTTATTGATTTTTTGAAGGGTTTTTTTGGTGTCTCTTTCTCCTTCAGTTCTGCTCTGATCTTAGTTATTTCCTGTCTTCTGCTTGCTTTTGAGTTTTTTTGATCTTGCTTCTCTAGCTCTTTCAATTTTGACCATAGGGTGTCGATTTTACATCTTTCCTTGTTTCTCATGTGGGCATTTATTGCCATAAATTTCCCTCTAGGCACTGCTTTAAATGTGTCCCATAGGATCTGGTACATTGTGTCTTCATTCTAGTTGGTTTCAAAGAACATTTTTGTTTCTGCCTTCATTTCGTTGTTTATCCATTCATCATTCAGGAGCAAGTTGTTCAGTTTCCATGTGATTGTGTGGTTCTGAGTGCTTTTCTTAATCCTGAGTTCTAATTTGATTGCACTGTGGTCTGATAGACTGTTTGTTATGATTTCTGTTCTTTTGCATTTGCTGAGGAGTGATTTACTTCCAATTATGTGGTCAATTTTTAAGTAAGTGCGATGTGGTGCTGAGAAGAATGTGTATTCTATGGTTTTGGGGTGGAGTGTCCTGTAAATGTCTATTAAGTCCACTTGGTCCAAATCTACATTCAAGTCCTGGATATCCTTGTTGACTTTCTGTCTTGTTGATCTGTTCAGTATTGTCAGTGGAGTGGTAAAGTCTCCCACTATTCTTGTGCGGGAGTCTAAGTCTCTTTGTACGTCATTAAGAACTTGCTTTATGTATCTGGGTACTCCTACATTGGGTGCATAAATATTTAGGACAGCTCTTCCTTTTGCATTGATCCTTTTACCATTATGTAATGCCCTTCTTTGTCTCTTTTGATCTTTGTTGGTTTAAAGTCTATTTTGTCAGAGACCAGGACTGCAACCCCTGCTTTTTTTTTTTTTTTTTTTTTTTTTGCTCTCCATTTGCTTGGTAAATCTTCTTCTGTCCCTTTATTTTGAGTCTATGTGAGTCTTTGCATGTGAGATGGGTCTACTGAATATAGCCACTGATGGGTCTTGACTTTTTATCCAGTTTGCTAGTCTGTGTCTTTTGATTGGGGTATTTAGACCATTTACATTCAATGTTAATTTTGTTATGTTTGAATTTGATCCTGCCATTTTGTCACTGGCTGGTTGTTTTGCCCATTAATTGACATGGCTCCTTCATTGTGTCCATATTCTTTACCATTTAGTACATTTTTGCAGTGGCTGGTATTGGTTGTTCCTTTCCCTGTTTAGTACTTCATTCAGTAGCTCCTGCAAGGCAGGTCTTGTAGCGATAAAATCTCTCAGCAGTTGCTTATCCGTAAAGCCTTTTATTTCTCTTTCACTTATGAAGCTTAGTTTGGCCAGATATGAAATTCTGGGTTGTAAATTCTTTTCTTTAAGGATGTTGAATATCAGCCCCCACTCCCTTCTAGCTTGCAGGGTTTCTGCCAAGAGATCTGCTGTGAGTCTGATGGTCTTTCCTTTGTGGGTGACTTGACCTTTCTCTCTGGCTGCCCTTAGGATTTTTTCTTTGATTTCAACTGTGGTGAATCTGACAACTATGTGCCTTGGGGTTGCTCTTCTTGAGGAATATCTTTGTGGTGTTCTCTGTATTTCCTGGATTTGAATGTTGTCTTGCCTTGTTAGGTTGGGAAACTTCTCTTGGATAATATCTTGAAGAGTGTTTTGCAACTTGGATTCATTCTCCCCGTCACATTTAGGTACACCAATCAAGCGTAGATTAGGTTTTTTCACATAATTCCATAGTTCTTGGAGGTTTTGTTCATTTTTTTTCCACTCTTTTTTCTCTAATCTTGCTTTCTCATTTTATTTCATTGATTTGATCTTCTATCTCTGATATCCTTTCTTCTGCTTGATCAATTCAGCTGTTGAAACTTGTGTATTCCTTGCCAAGTTATTGTGCTGTGTTTTTCAGCTCCATCAAGTCGTTTATGTTCTTCTCTAAGCTGGGTTATTCTAGTTAGCATTTCGTCTAACCTTTTTTCAAGGTTCTTAGTTTCTTTGCATTGGGTTAGAACATGGTCTTTTAACTCAGAGAAGTTTATTATCCACCTTCTGAAGCCTGCTTCTGTCAATTTGTCATATTCATTCTCTGTCTTTTTTTGTTCCCTTGATGGTGAGGAGTTTTGATCCCTGGGAAGAGAAGAGGTGTTCTGTTCTTTGATTGTTTCATCCTTTTTGTGCTCCCCCCCGCCCTCATCTTGGTGGATTTATCTCCCTTTACTCTTTGAAGTTGCTGATTTCAGGAGGAGTCTTTGAGTGGACGTTTTTTCTGTTGAGGTTGGAGCTGTATCTTTTTTGGCCTGTAGAGGGCACTGCTGGGCTCTCGGGTTCAGTCAGGTTGCTGGGTGGGTGGTCCTTCCCTGGGGTTTGTTTGCAGGTGAGATTGGCCCCGCCTTCCCAATGGCGTCTCTCCTTCCCCAGCTGGATCTTCCTGGTTGGGGTCAAGCTGGTGTAATTGCTGCCAAGCTCTCTAGCAGGGCTTCAGTTTGAGTTTTGGGGCCTGCCAGGCCTTATAGTCTGTTTCCCCACTTTCAACTCTGCCTCCCTCTGTGGGACAGTCCCTCCTGGTGTTAGTCCAAACTCCCGCCCAGGTCCCTGCGACAACTTGCCGCCCTAGCAGTAGCTGCTGCTCAGATTTGCATCGACTACGCTCGGCGCCCCACCTTCTGGCAGGGCTCTCGTGGACCGTGGGTTGCAGGAGGGATGAGGTAAGCACAGGATCCGAAACGAAGCACCAACGGGGTTAAGTCCCTCGACCCTGCGAGCTGGCTGCACGTTTCAGGTGGGGAGGCGCCCCCCCAACTCTTGATTTGCCCCCCTGGGCGACTCTCGCCCTGCGGCTCCTTCCCTGGTCCTAATTTCAGTGCCCTATCAGTGCCACAGAAATGATCCTGGCACCTCCTTTGGACTCGTGAGGTCCTCTAGCCCTCTGCGTCTCATTCGCTGGGAGCTGCATTTCCCTGATGGCTTCTCTCGGCCATCTTGGCGCCCCCAATCAAGAGGTGTTTTAGATAACAGAATGCTAGCACTGTGTAAACATTGATCTCAAATTCTCTTTAGTTCTCCTACCTAATATGCACTTATATCCATTTACAGGTACTTAGAAGTACTTACTGATACATACATACTTTTATCTTTTTTTAATTGATGTATGATATATATCCATAGCTTTGGAGTACAAATGACAATTTAATACATTTATATAATTCATAAATATCAAATCAGTATACTTGGGATATCCATTACCTTAAGTATTTGTCTTTATGCTAGAAACATTCACCTTCTTCTTGTAGCTATTTTGAAATGTGCAACAGATGGTTGCAAACTATACTCTGCTGATTTATCTATCATTAGGTCTTATTTCTCCTATCATATTATATAATACCATGTATACTTTTAAATGCTTACAGATACTTACGCATTCCAGTAAAATTTTTGTAGTAAATATTTCTACAGACCTGAAAATTAGGAAAATGCAGGTTTAGACATAAAAAGGACACCCTGGATGCAGCCCTGGATGTAGCAGTGACTGGCTCCCCTAGGCTCAAATAATGCATTGACCTTTGGAGGGCAGCCAGGTGGAGCTCACGCAGGTTAATCCCAGTGCAGGGCCTTGTTAGGTCATATCATATCCCCTGCCTGTTGCCAGACACTTACTGCAGGAATAGAATGGTTTGAGGAGCCCCCCTCTGTCCAAAATTTGGTACCTGCTTCAGAGTCAGAATCCCAACTTTAGTGCCTTTGATTGGATTAATAATGTCTCTGATCCCCAGGTCTGGGGTTTGGGCTTGGCTTGGCAGTAGTGTTGGTCAATAGGATAGGATGTGGCTTTGGAGTTGGGGTGGCTGAGGTTGGAGGGCCTGGGGTGAGGGGTAGGCTAGCAGGGAGAGCAGGTGTTGTCCTAAGAAGCAGAAGCCGATGAGTCTGATGTGAGGGTGGTCGCAGCGATGGCTAACCATGCCAAGAAGGATTCCCAAAGCTGAAAGCTGAGAATGGCAAATCTGTTCAGCTGGAGTGGGGGCAGAAGTTGAGACTGGGGCAAGCGTGGGCGGGCCAGGGAGGCAAGAGGGGCCCACACGCGATGAGAAGGGCTTAACTGATTGCAGCAGTCTGAACAGGCTGGGCATGGCTCTCTTTGGTTTTGCTTAAAGGCAACCAACCGAGTTGGGAGTGAGGGCAGAAAATAAAACGTTTCTTAAAAGCATGTTCTGAAATGCAAATATGTGTTCATCGTGAGGTGTGAAACATTAACAACTCATTAGAACTCATTGCCATGCATGATGCTACTTACAAAGACTAGTTTGGCAGATGAACAGGAAATAGGATCAGGAATTGGTTAAAGAACAGATATGCTCCAGGTGGAAGGTGCTTTGGAAAGAAACCTGCGATGTCTTGGAAAAGAGGTCTTGCAGGCAAATAGAGACAAAGCACCTGGCTCTGCCAAGTTAGAATGAAGACAGCAAAACAAAAGAAAATCCGTAACAAGACAAAGTAGCTCCAGCTTAACTAGATGCAGGTTTTTCCAAATTGTAAGTGAAATAACAGCAATACATTTTATCAGCTGGGAAACTGGGAATGAGCAGATAGAAGATTAATACACTTTCATGCAATCAAACGTTCAAGTCTAGGCCGGGTGCAGTGGCCCATACGTGTAATTCCAGCACTTTGGGAGGCTGAGGAGGGAAGATCACCTGAGGTCAAGAGTTTGAGACCAGCCTGGCCAACATGGTGAAACTCCTTCTCTACTACAAATACAAAAATTAGCCGGGAGTGGTGGTGTGCACCTGTAATCTCAGCTACTAGGAAGGCTGAGTCAGGAGAATTGCTTGAACCTGGGGGCAGAGGTTGCAGTGATCCGAAATCATGCCATCACACTCTAGCCTGGGTGACAAGAGAGACACTCCATCTCAAAAAAACACCCGAGTTCAAGTCTGTTGGGTAGGGTTATTGCTTCTGAGTTGTCTGAAATGTCACGTGATTGACTGCACTTCTCAGAACTGACCATCACATTCAAGTAATTTTATTCCGACTTTATGAGGATTATTGTTTTGTGCTGTTTCCTTGTTGAAATTCATCTGTATTGCTTCATTTTGTGATTGATAGGTCCCTTGGGATGCCCTGCTAACCCTTCCTAATTACAGTTTACCTAAGCACAGTAAATTTGGTTAGCCAGTTCTCTTACACGTTCATTAAATATTAATGAGAACACTTGAGTAGCATCATTTTAAGTACGGTAAAATCTCAATTAAATAGAATAAATAAGAATTGAGTTTTTCTAGTTAATTAAATCTTATAATTAGCTGAAGGTTAACCAGGGGAACTTTCTGGTTGGAAATCCTCCTGTTTTTTCTAGAATGTTTTGTTTTTCAATCTGATCCACTCCAGATTTTAATTTTCCCTGGATGGGTTACCATCTTACAACACCTCGTGCTTAGTTGTCTCTTATTCATTCATTCATTTGTTCAAGTTTATTTGGAGGCTACTAACAGAGGAGGGCGTTATGGCAGAGACAGACATGAAAACCGTAAAACAGCAGATCAAGGGCAAACTCTAGAAGTTGTTCTTTCAACAAATTCTAGTTTATAGTTTTTTCTTATTATTATCTTACAAAGCGGGGGCCATAGAAAAGAAACGTCTTGGTGATGGGGAGATTCTTGTGTGCTTCCTGTAAACTGGAAGGAGTTTTCCCCTTTGCATTTCAGAGTTTTGAAAATCATCATTTTTTTGACAGGGCCTTTGCCTCGTTTGTAACGTTGTCACAGTGTGATGAGACATTTCACTTGTTACTTTTACTTTCTTGTGACATATTCTGCTTGGCATTTCATTTCATATTTAAGGTACACGCAAATGTTTGGGCATGATTTCTGAAAGGTTTTTTGCACTAATCTTTGTTCCAATGACACTCAGCTGAACTCCACAAATAAACCCCCAACAGTCTTTAGAAGATACGCAAACACACCAGTTTTGAATGTTAAGCCAGTAAATTCAGATTTTGTTCACTGCTCACATGTGTCTGACAACTAGTTTTTGTAGTGTTAGGTTTTTATGGTATATAATTTCCCTGGGGCTTCCACATGAATTAGGCAGCTTTTCTGTATTTGCTCCCAGACTTGCACCATTGGTTTTCATGGGTTTACTTCTTTCTTGCTTTTTTGGCCAGAAATCACTCTATAATTTTTTTTTTAAGAGATACAGTCTTGAGTCCAGGTGCGGTGGCTCATGCCTGTAATCCTAACACTTTAGGAGGCCGAGGCGGGTGGATCGCAAGGTCAGGAGATAGAGACCATCCTGGCCAACATGGTGAAACCCAGTCTCTGAGGCAGGAGAATCCCTTGAACCCAGGAGGCAGAGGTTGCAGTAAGCAGGGATCGCACCACTGCCCTCCAACCTGGTGACAGAGTACAACTCCATCTTAAAAAAAAAGAGTCTTGTTGTGTCACCCAGGCTGGTATGCATTGGTAGGGTCACAGCTTACTGCAGCCTCATACTCCTAGGCTCAAGCAATCCTCCCACCTCAGCCTCCTGAGAACCTGGGACTACAGCTGTGCACCACTATGCCTGGCTAATTTTTTTTGTTTTTTTTTGGTAGAGGCAGGGTCTTGCTATGTTGCCCAAGCTGGTCTTGAACTCCTAAGCTCAAGCAATCCTCCTGCCTTGGCCTCCTAAATTGCTGGGATTATAGGCATGACCATCACACCTGGCTGCTCTACCCTGTTAAGCTTCCTTTTGCCTTGCTTTGTTCTTTTAAAGAAGATTCCACAACACTCTTTACAGGAGTTCTTAGTTACTGAACTGGATGCTTTCCTGAAAATGAATATAAAACATGAATATGTAAGAGTTGAGCTATAGACTTGCAGATTGTAAGAAAATCTTTACTCTTAGATGAGTAAACTTATTTTAAAACTGTAGTTATGGTTCAAATAGTAAAGTATTTGTAAATTCTTGAATGTTAGGGCATCTATATGGCCTTCTCAAACACTCAAATTAGCATGAAGTCAACATTGAATACAGATAAAAGATATTTTCCAATTAAAATTCTTATCTTGGCCATGCACGGTGGCTCATGCCTATAATCCCAGCACTTTGGGAGGCTGAGGCGGGTGGATCACCTGAGGTCAGGAGTTTTGAGACCAACCTAACCAACATGGAGAACCCTCATCTCTACTAAAAATACAAACAACAATAACAAGAAAAAACATTAGCCAGGCGTGGTGGTGCATGCCTGTAATCCCAGCTACTCAGGAAGCTGAGGCAGGAGAATCACTTGAACTGAGGAGGCAGAGGTTGCGGTGAGCCGAGATAATGCCATTGCATTCCAGCCTAGGCAACAAGAGTGAAACTCCATCTCAAAATAAGTAAATAAATAAAATTCTTATCTGAAAATTCGCTTATTTGAGTTTTAGTGAAGACATATTTATGAATTTAATTTAATTAATTTTTTTTGAGGCTGAGTCTCACTCTGTCACCCAGGCTGGACTGCATTGGTGTGATCTTGGGTCACTGCAATCTCTAGCTCCCAGATTCAAGCAATTCTCCTGCCTCAGCCTCCCAGATAGCCAGGATTACACGCGTGTGCCACCACACCTGCCTACTTTTTTGTATTTTCAGTAGAGACAGGGTTTCACCATGTTGACTGGGCAGATCTTGAACTCATGACCTCAGGTGATCCACCAGCCTTGGCCTCCCAAAGTGCTGAGATTACAGGGATGAGCCACTGAGCCTGGCCTGAAGAAATATTTAGTTAGAGAGAAATTCACTATCTTTTTGGTTGGGAAAAAGAACTTGCCGATGGTGATTGCATAACGAATATGGACACATAAGCATGGATATAACTGACATTTAATGACATTTCCAGAACTCACATTCTTGTATTGGATGTTTTCTCAGAAGCAACAGGGTTTCTTCAGTTGTCATCCAGTTTGCTTGCACAATCCTTATTTAAGGGTTGCATTTGTTGGGCTGGATCCAGCGCACAGCCTGACTGGGGGCTTTGGCCAGGATGGATGGAGGTTACTCTTCTCTGCAGCAGATCTCCTGGGAGACTGAACCATGCCACTGAGTCAGGAAAACAATTATGTTAAATGTTGCCAGGAACATATGTTTCCTCTTCTATTATTTCCTTGGTCATGCTTTTTATTTGAAAATTAGAAACAAAACAAAACTCTTATTAGTGACACGATGACTTAGCTCACTTTACTTCTGCAGCTTTTGAATTGACACATTGCTTTTCCCACTAACGCCTCTGCCTAGGAGACAGTCCCACATTTCTTGTGTGTGAAGTCTTGCTCTAGACTATCATGAAGAAGACTGTCAGGGCAGAATAACTTGATCCAGGAGACTTTTAAGACCTTGTTACTCAAAGTGAGACTTTTAGTCCAGCGGGATTGGCATCGTCTGGGAGCTCGTAGATATGACACCAAACCAGGTTCATTCTGCTTGGACACAGTAAGCCAATCACAGTGACAGTGGGTTTTGCAAAAGAGAAAAGATTTATTCAAAGAGCAGCCCAGCCAGGAGATGGGAGAACAGCTCTTAAATCTACCTCCTCAAGGGTAGTGCTTAGGGATACTTATGGAGTAAAGAATTAGGATGATCTAAGGTGGGGAAAGGTGATAGATGGTGGGGAGAATTAATTGGTGATCTGAGCAAGTGTAATTTGGGTTCACGACTCTTCCTAGGACACATGGTCAGAAAATGGCAGTGTTAACATGATCTGAGGGTGGAGTTTTGGCCCTCTGATGTCCAAAGGTCACTTTTTGGACATCCGTGCAGGTGCATTCAGAGGGTTGCTGGTCTCAGCTGGTTTGAACTGGACAGTTTCTGAAAGACAACTGAAGTAACTGTTACTATGGTGACATATATGTCAGAGTGTTATTTATGAGGAAGCTAGTGAATGTTAAGTTACAGCATTTAGCAGCCTCGCTTTAAACTATGTGGGTTTAAAAAGTGTCGGGCATGGTGGCTCACACCTGTAATCCCAGCACTTTGAGAGGCCGAGGCGGGCAGATCACCTGAGGTTGGTAGTTCAAGACCAGCCTGACCAACATGGAGAAACTCCATCTCTACAAAAAATAAAAAATTAGTCAGGCAAGGTGGCACATGCCTGTAATCCCAGCTACTCAGAAGGCTGAGGCAGGAGAATCACTTGAACTTGGGAGGCTGAGGTTGCAGTGAGCCAAGATCACACCATCTAGCCTGGGCAACAAGAGCAAAACTCTGTCTCAAAAAAAAAACAAAAAAAAACAAGCAGCAAAAATCAAGGAGCAAGCAATTTAAAAGATTAGCCTTTGGTTTCAGAAATGCAGAATATTAAGCCTTACCCTGGATCTACTGAACCAGAATCTGCATTTTAACACATTTCTCAGGTGATTCATGGGCACACTGCAATTGAAGAAATGCTGCTTTCAAGAGGCCTGCCAAGACAATAACCACTGCTGTATAGACTAAGAAAGGGAGGAAAGAGTAACTCTTTCTCAACCCTCACACGTTTGTAGTTGGGACAGGCTTGCAACAAAAGACAGATTAACAAGAGAAAAACAAGCAAGTTTAGGAATGCATGCAGTGCATGTCCTGTGGGAGAGAAGTAACTCAAAGCAGTGGCTTTAGGAGTCTGGCTTATGTCATATATTTGACAAGGAACAATAAATTTCAGAGAAGTGACAAGACAAAAGGAAAGTCGTCCCAGGATCCTAGAGGTGGGAAAATGTGGGAAGGCAAATTTATGGGAAATGAAGGGAGTGAAGTCCACTGTCAGAATCTCCTGGCTTTGTTGCTGAGCAGATAAAAGGTTGTAAAGGAGAATTTACACCCTGGCTTTGGATGGCAAATGGGGGGGAGTATAGAAAGACCTTTTGTCTTTAACAATTCTCTTGCCCTGCTTTTAGGCAAACAGAAGGAAGGCAGAGAGCTTTTTTGAGTCAGCTTCTTAATTGCCTTTAGCTCAAAATACATTTATGTCAAAGAGGCATATTTTGAGGTGATGCATTCTGGTTTCTTTAACAAATACTTCTGAATACTGATTATTATGCAGGGTCTTCATTCCAGTGACTGTGCTAAGCGTTTTTATGCATTGTCTCCTACAGATTTTGCATCAAAGTCATCTAAGAGAGGATTTTCCCCATTTTACACCTGAGGAAGCTGAAATCATAGAGGAGTTTAACTTTCTTAAGGTTGAGCATCTAGTGTGTATCAGAGCAGGAGTTTGAACAATTGTCCACTTGCCATCAAAGTTTATCCTCTTGATTACTGTAATTTGTTTACATGATTCAAAAATGTCAGCACTCTCATTTGAGGTGTTAAAAGATACTTTTTATATAAAGGTAAAACCACGTACAGATATGAAAATGATCAGTTTTTAAAATGTTCTTTTTTTAATTTTCATTTTTTAGACAGGGTCTTGCTCTGTCACCCAGGGTGGAGTTCAATGGTGTGCTCACGGTTCACTGCAGGCTTGACCTCCTGGGCTCAGGCAATCCTCCTATCGCGGCTTCTGGAGTAGCTGGGACTACAGGCATGTACCACCATGCTTGGCTATTTTTCTAAATTTTTTATAGAGATGAGGTCTTGCAGTTTCCCCAGGCTGCTCTCAAAACTCCTGGACTCAAGCGTAAAGATTTTATTTAAATAATCACTGAGAAAACTGGTATTTTGAATTGGTTATAACCAATTCAACGGAGAATCCACAGAACGGATACATTTACATATATAGATCAGGACTACTAAGCTGAGTGTGTCAGTGGAGGCAGAACTCCCTTTTCCTTGTGGTGTGGAAGAGGGAGAATTGCCTCTCCACTGGGCACAGTTCATTTGCATGCCTATAAGAATTATTTTGCATTGCCATCACTCATGTACAATTTATAGAATTGCAAAATCGCCCTGTTAAAGAAGGGAGTTCAATATGAGAAGTAAATGAGATGACATGTGTAAAGTTTGTAAAACAATACATGGCACCTAATGACCACTCAGTATATATCACTCTTATGACCTTCATTCTTTGGCTTTTCATTTGTATGTTTTTGAGATAGTGTCTCGCTCTGTCTGTCGCTCAGACTGGAGTGCAGTGGTGCCATCTTGGCTCACTTCAACCTCCTCCTCCTGGGTTCAAGCGATTCTCCTACCTTAGCTTCCTGAGTAGCTGGGATTATAAGCATGCACCACCATGCTCGGCTAATTTTTTCTTGTAATTTTAGTAGAGACAGAGTTTCACCATGTTGGACAAGCTAATCTCGAACTCCTGACCTCAGGGATCCACCTGCCTTGGCCTCCCAAAGTGCTGGGATCATAGGCATGAGGCACTGTGCCCAGCTCCTTCACTCTTAACTAAGAAGGCATATGAGGATTTCTACATCAGGGAATGTAGATATTAATATCAAAACTATGCTTAGTGTTATATCTGAGTGAGTTGTTAAGAAAGCACCACACTCTGAAATCTGACTGAGTCCTTTATTGCCAGTGACCAAGAGTCAGCTCATGCTCAGAATCTTTTCGCCCCAAGGAAGAGGTTTGATTTCCTTTTATATGTTGCTCAGGGTGAAGGGGGCAAAGTGGAATTTTACAGAAGCAGAATAAGCAAGTTAGGGAAGGAGGCTGGTAACTAGGAGGCAAGAGGCTCCCATGATTGTTGATTAACCGCTTGATACACAAGCGGTTCCTATGATTGCTGGTTACCAAGGGGGGGCATTCGGTGCTTTCTAGACAATCAATCAAGGGGGTATGCACAATAGCAAGTGGGCTTGTCAAGAAGGATATGTTTACAGCGGCTATATGTTTCTATAGTTCTAGGCACAACATGACCCAGTACAGTGTGGCCCAGGTATGCACTCAAGGGAGAAATCAAGGGGGTGGGTGTCCGACCTACCCTCTGCGGGAAGACTGAGCTTGTTCGGAAAAAACCGGACCGCAGGCTAGAGGAAATTCCTTAAGTTCAGGCTTTATTGAGAGGAAAGAGCCTCCGGGCGGGCCAGCCGGACGAAAAGGAAAAATGGCCGCGCTGCTCAGAGGGGCAGGATTGTTTTATAGGGGGCTGAAGGGCTGAGGGCGTGAAGAAGCTGAAAGCCGAGGTGGTGGGCAACTGTTGGTCAGTTTGAACTGCTGGGCGGGAAGCTGGGCGGCAGGAAGCTGGGCGGCGGGAGGGCTAGGGCCGGTATGTAAAGTGAGAGATAAGGGAGCCTCTTTGTTGGGGAGGGAAAGAGAGAGAGAGAGAGAGCTTTCGCGGTAGGGGCAGAGTTTTCCAAACAGTGGGGAGAAGCCAAGATGGAGTCAGTCAGGCTCACATCTAAGATGGAGTTAGTTTGGTTCCTCTCATTAGCATATCCAAGATTTTCAAATTCAAAGGACACTAAAGAAAGGTCAAAATAATCTTAGCTATTTAGAGTAAGAAAAAAATATATGTATTGACTAGACAAGTACAATAATGAGAAGGGAAAGGAGTAGAGTGAGGAGTTGAATCTGTAACTTCACGGTGAACAATAAATTGAGATAAGTCACTACCTTCAGACTAGAGTAAGAGAATATTATTGGAAGTTGGTTAAAAATGACAGAAACATTGCACTGTGGGTGAATTCCACCCTGACTCTACACTTTTAGGCGTGCTTCCCATAGCCAAGGACATCTCGCCTCTGGACAGTGAAATGAGACATGGACGCTTGTGTTTGCAACTTGTCTTCAATCTGCTTCTATTCTGTTTTATCTCTACTTGCCTGAAGACACCGTTGCCTAATTAGAGTCCTACTCTGCCCGCCGAATCTGAAGTTTTCATAAATCTCCATCTCATACTTGTCCCTTTGATAACTCTCACTTCAGGTAACTCAGATAAGGCAGTACTTTCTGACTGCCCAAATGACTCATGCCTGAGCCACGTCCATCTGTTTCCCTATTTGGGGTCATCTGTTGGGTGGAGGGAGACTGAAATTCAGAAGTGGAAGTCTGTGGGAGCCTCATTCCTATGAGCCTTAACATTAGAGTGACGGGCAGTGGTAGTGTTTATGGTGTAGGGAAAATTTTGTGCCACAATGGATAGGTTTGCATTGTTTAGATCACAGACCGCTTTGACTTTTAGTTGTTTTTTTTTTTTTTTTTTTTTTTTGAGACGGAGTTTCACTCTTGTTACCCAGGCTGGAGTGCAATGGCGTGATCTCAGCTCACCGCAACCTCCGCCTCCTGGGTTCAAGCAAGTCTCCTGCTTCAGCCTCCCAAGTAGCTGGGACTACAGGTGCGCGCCACCATGCCCAGCTAATTTTTTTTGTATTTTTAGTAGAGACGGGTTTTCACCATGTTGACCAGGATGGTCTCGATCTCTTGACCTTGTGATCCACCCACCTCGACCTCCCAAAGTGCTGGGATTATAGGCGTGAGCCACCGCGCCTGGCCCAGTTTTGTTGTTTTTTTTGGAAACAGAGTCTCACCTTGTCACCTAGGCTGGAGTGCAGTGGCATGATCTTGGCTCACTGCAACCTCCGCCTCCTAGGTTCGAGTGATTCTCTGCGTCAGCCTCCCACTGAGATTACAGGTCTGCACCACCATGCCCGGCTATGTTTTGTATTTTTAATAGACATGGGGTTTTACCATGTTGACCAGGCTGGTCTCAAACTCCTGACCTTAGGTAATCCACCCACCTTGGCCTCCCAAAGTGCTGGGATTACAGGTGTGAGGCACCGTGTCTGGTCAGATCACACACCTCTGAGTTATCTGATTCTGATCCAATGGGAGTCCATAAATATGCAAATTACATCCTGTGTGGTAGATGTCCCAATGACTCATCCTCCCCCTCGCCCTCCCATTGACACCTAAGTCTCAATGTTCCTGATCTGTAAAGGTGGTGGTACTCTGCATTTTCCTTTGAACTGGTTCCCTCATTATGAGTAAAATGAAAGCTTTCACCCATGTTCATTTTATATGTGCATGACAGTTACAATTTTCCTTTTTTTTTTGAGACAGGGTCTTGCTCAGTCATACAGTGGTGCAATCGAAGCTCACTGCAGTCTCTACTTCCTGGGCTCAAGCAATCCTCCCACCTCAGGTTCCTGAGTAGCTGGGACCACAGGCACACACGTCCACGTCTGGCTAATTTTTAAATTTTGTGTAGAGACAGGAGATTCACTATGTTGTGGTCGCAAACTCCTAAGCTCAAGACCTTTCCCTACCTTGGCCTCCCAAATCCTGGCTGGGATTATAGGTGTAAGCCACCGCATCTGGCTGATTTTACATTGTTGAAAACTTATCTTTCAACCATGGTAGGAGAGAAAAAATACATTATAGTAACTGACTCAGAAGCAGAGAGCTAGCTAATTAATCTTCATCGAGGGTAACTGAAGGCAAATAAAAACCAAGTAGGCAGAGATTATTTGCAGAAATTTTTGCAATTTTAAGCTGCCTGCAATGTTTATGTATAAACGAATGAAGCTCTATAAAGTCATTTTAAGAAAAGTTCCTCTATTTGAATTAAATGGCATTCACCGAAACACAGAATCACGGTTTCTTGAAATTAATATGATTCCGGAAAATAGCCGGCTTTCATTCTGCAAGCTCAGATGGTAATTGTGTGTTTACTAGCCTGTCATCCCCACCAGCCTGTTTGCTTCAAGGCAGCAGAGAAACTGTTTGTACCTTGTTTTATCTCCAGCACTTAGCATTCTCTCGCACAGATATCTGGTGAATGACAAAATTAAAAGGCAGCCAGAATCTGCCCCTCATCTTGGTAGGCACTGTGACTTGATTTTGTCAGCTCCTGAGTAGGACGGATGCACAAAGGCAGACTTTTGTTAACCAGATTCATAGAGGATGATTTATAAACCAGAATATTAATTTGTTAATTAAGAAGAGTACTCAAACCATGGAGTAGACTGGGATGGTTGCCTTTATCTCAGGAAAACTACATGGCATGTGTGTGTATGGTGCGGTGGGGGGTGGCTACATTATAGTTAGAAGTTTGCTTAATGAGCTGGAAGCTGGAGCACAGGTAATGACTGTGGCCTCTGTCGCAGGGGCAGGTCAGCCTGCTACATCCCTCTATGGTGCTCAGGATGCTGGTGGCTAGGATGCTCTCCTGGCTCCTTATCCCTGGAATGAGGATGAGTGTTTCTAAATATATGAAAAGAACCTTGTAACTCTTTGGGCTTTCTGCTCTTTGATATTATTCCGTCTGTTAAAGCATCTTTGTTCAGAGAGAATAGCATTGATTTGGTTTTAAGCTTTACATTTAAATTCACAATCCAGTTTTATCTCCTGTACGGTCACTGTAAATAGAATTTGGATGTTCTTGAAACTCCTTTGTCACCCATATGCAGATTATTCTTTGGGATGTTTTACTTGGTTGGGGGACTGATTGCATGATTGCATTAATTATGAGTCATACTCAGAGGGTGACATTAATTCTATGTTTCAGGGGCCTTTGTGGATACCCAGTAAGCACTGATGACATTGTTTTGTAAGGATTGAACAGCTTGTTTCCTTCCAGAGGCATTCTTTGCATTATCAGAATCTTAATTTTTCTTATTTGGTAGTAGCCATGACAGTCTCTAAGCTTTCGGCTATTCTGTGGAATCTTGTCAGCGGGGCTTCAATTCAAGAATGACTTATAAGGCTCTAATATTTTAAAAGCACATCAACCATATGTGGATAACTGATAGCAGAACTGCTTGTTTTTGTGTATCTTTCCTTTCCAACCTTATTAAAGATTCCCACCCCCCGCCCCCCAACATACTGAAGTGATGAAAATGTGCCTGAAGTCTTGGTTGCCAGTAACAAACAAACAAATTCTGTAATCAAATAATAAAAACAGCCAGAAGCCATAATATAAGACTGGAAGGAACTTAAAAAGGGAAATGTGTACCAATTAATGGTTAACAAATACGGGCAGGGGCCAGGTGGTGGATGGCTTTGCAAGCCCGGTTAATAAAGAGTACGAAGCCCATCTCAAGAGTGATGGGATGGAAGGTCTTTGAGCAGGGAAATGATGTGATCAAATGTGCACATGAGACAACCCACCATGGAGGAAACGAGGATGGAGCTGAAGGGGAAGGAGTTTGGGAGAGGTGTTTAGAGGAAGCCAGCAGGCTAAGACGCAGGCCATGGAGGCAGTGGATGGGGAAACACTGGTAAACCAAATACCAGCCACTTACTTTAAGTTCACATCAGGAAAAGAAGACCCATGGGAAATACCCACTTTTATGCACGGGCCCAAGAAAGATCCTGCAGAAGGACCTTGAATAGCAGAGATCAGAGGACAAGAAGACGGGACTGTGGTGGGAGCCACATGCTGAGTGAGTTGCCAATGGTTCAGATACCCTCGGGGGTCAAGTCCAGATGTGTTGACATAGCTCTTGGACTTGGTGATGCTTTCCAAGAATGGTTTAACAGATTTTCAGGTAAAGAAAAGGGACAATAGTTGGTTGCTCTTTGAATGATAGGTAAGGCAATAGGTGGAGGAGCATAGCAGAATGGGTGATTTTGTTTATTTTTTATTTTAAGATGGAATTAAGCTGGGAAAGGAGACCATGGTAGGGAGAGAGGAAAGCTTCAGGAGAGATAAAAATCAAGGGATGGGCTGGATCTCAGAGGAGATAGACAGGGATGTGATGGCAGGTGGATTATTCTTTTGTGAGAAGGAAGACATTTCTTGCTCTGAGATGGAAAGTCAGGATGGGTTGAAATTAAAGGACAATGCTCACCCAGCTGTATCATGTTCTCTGAAATAGGAGCACAGTTAAATGAGAAGTTAGGAGTGCAGAGAACAGGTAAAGACAGTAGGAAACTGGATGCATAGCATAGCCATGGGGGGAACTGGGCATGTAATAGAATTGACAAGGTATATAAAAGGCCTTGCAAATTGGGCACCATGAATTTACCAAGGCACCAACCCACCCACATGATGTTTTTCCAGCACTTCTCATGGGTCAGGTGTAGGAATGTAGGATGCCAGGGGCTATATTGCTATATTAGTGCAGATTTGCAAAGTGACAAGATGTCAATGGATCAGGGAATCGAGAGGGCGGGGTAAGATGTGACAAATGCTACAAGTGGGCAGAAAAGCGATCTTGCACATTGACATGTGAGCAGAGATTGTGATCTTCTAATGGAGCAATTAGAGAAACATTGGCAGAACAGTTAGAACCATCTCTGCTCATGCGTCAGAGGCTTCTCATGCTAACCGGACTCTGGAGTTCTAGCAGAACACCATGAGGGTAGCTATGGTCTCTGCCATGATTTGTCTCTTTGGGGGCACTCTCAACTGTATAGTTTGGCAGTTCTGATGTGAACAGGTCCTTTTTTCTGTTTCAACTAATTCTGGTAAGAAGTTTTTAAGAAGCACTTTCAACAGAAAATTGGAATAAAATGAAAAAAATTGTTTTAGTCTCAGAATTGACAGAAACAGAATTCATACTTTGAGCCTGCTAGAGCCTGGTCCCAGGGTTTTGGTTCTTAGAGTTTGCCTGGCAGCACTACTGAGTCCTGTTCTTTTTCTCTCCCTTGACTCAACTGCTCAGACGACTAAGTTGATTAGTTTTAGGTGGGTCTCTCTCTCCATTTATATGGGACTTCTACCTGGAAACAAGCTCTCCTGTAGCAGGATGTGATATAGTCCCCAGTGTATTAGTCCATTTTCATGCTGCTGATAAAGATATATCCAAGACTGGGTAACTTACAAAGAAATAGGCATTTAATGGACTCACAGTTCCACAAGGTTGGGCAGGCCTTACAATCATGGCAGAAGGCAAAAGGCACATCTTATAAAGCAGTAGACAAAAGAGTGAGAGTGAATGGGGTTTTCGCTTATAAAACTATCAGACTTATTCTGTACCATGAGATAGTATGGGGGAAACTGCCTCCGTGATTCAAATATTTCTAACAGAGTTTCTCCCATAACACGTGGGAATTATGGGAGCTACAATTCAAGATGAGATTTGGGTGGGGACACAGCCAAACCATATCACCCAGTAACACTTCCTAGGCTTACAGATCAGCCCACGTTTGTCTTGCAGCCATCTTTTGTCTCACCATGTTGTTTCTGGTTCAGAGTCTTTGCAATTCCTACTTTCACCTTGATCAGTTTCTCTCTGTCCCCTCTGGCTTGTCAGAGATGTCCCCAAATCAGCAGTTAAAGAGGACTTAACCCAATGTCTTCATGTGTGGTAGGCACCAACCTCTCAGATGGGATCTGCTCACAGGTAGTTCTTATCCCAGAATTGAGAGGGTCTCTTTCCAGAGCAAGTTTGAATGGCATTAGATGAAAAAGGAATAAAACTCTGAAGACTCTTGGAATGAAAAGGAGAGGGCAGGAAATGTACAGAGGCAAAGATAACTAAAAGGGCTTCCTTGTCTGTACCTTTCATTACTGGTGATAACTTCGTACTCATGTGAGATGCTTCCTACCTCTATGGCAATAATGACTGATTGGAGGAAATAATGCAATGACTTTGAGAGAATAAGAACACATTTATTTACTGACTTTGGCTTGTCAGATGTTTTTATACACATCCCATTCAATTCCTAAAATTTCTTTATTGGGTAAGGATTTTTTTTTTTAAAGGCAATCCCAAAGCTCAAAAGGTAAGGTCAGAGAGTGGAGCCCATATTCAGAGACTGGCCCTAATGACTCCCAAGACCCACTTTGTCCCCAGGACCTTATTCTGTCACCTCCAATTCTACGCTGGATCCTCTCATTTGTTTCCATGTATCCTTTGTGATTTTAATTTGCCAAACTAAACCTGTTCTGAGTTTTTATTTAAAAAGATACTCTCTGATTTTCTGGGTGTGGTGGCTTACGCCTGTAATCCCAGCACTTTGGGAGGCTGAGGTGGGCAGATCACATGAGGTCGGGAGTTGGAGACCAGCCTGACCAATATGGAGAAACCCTGTCTCTACTAAAAATACAAAATTAGCTAGGCTTGGTGATGCATGCCTGAAATCCTAGCTCTCGGGAGGCTGAGGCAGGAGAATCACTTGAATCCAGGAGGCGGAGGTTGCGGTGAGCCAAGATCACACCATTGCACTCCAGCCTGGGCAACAAGAGCCAAACTCCATCTTAAAAAAATAATGGGAGGCTGAGACAGAAGAATCGCTTGAACCGGGAGGAGGAGGTTGCAGTGAGCTGAAAGTGTGTCACTGCACTCCAGCCTGGGCGACAGAGCAAGACTCCATCTCAAAAAAATAAAATAAAATAAGACAAAATAAAATAAAATACACTCTAAGGAGAGACATAGGACACACAATCCTATTGGTGCCTACCAGTCACAGTTTCACAAGGCAGTATTGCAGCACCATAATCCAAAGCATCGCTGGCTTGGTAATTCACTTCATTAACGGTCCTGCCTGCATAAAATACATGGCAAACCGGAAATAAACAAATCCTTGGACAGGATGATAATACATGCAGAAAGCAGAGGGCGATGTGTGGAGACTGTACGAGAGGGAGGGGGGAAGGAAGTTGCGGGGGAGAGAAATCATCAGGATTAAGAGGGACTTTTGTGAGCCCATGTGTACTGTGCAGGCAGTGTTTTCAGAAAGCATTTCTGAGAAATATTGGAGAATTATGAATCTGCCTTGTTTATATTTTTACCTTTATGCCTTCCTATCCACTTCCGGCATCCAATATCCTATGAAGTCCTGTCAGTCTTGCCTTTAGAATAGGCCTGGTGGCTCACGCCTGTGATCCAAGCACTTTGGAGGCCAAGGCGGGCGGATCACCTGAGCTCGGGAGTTCAAGACCAGCCTGACCAACATGGTGAAACCCTGTCTTTCAAAAAAAAAAAAAAGAATAGATCTCAAATCTGTCCATTTCTCTTCCTGCCAATGGACGCAGTGTGTGGCTAGGTCTAGGCTAGTTACGCCTGTGTCTGATCTCCTCTCTGGAGACACAGGAAGGTGGCTCATTTCTGACTCCCACATTGCAATTAGGTGGGGCAGGTGACCATTTCTGGCTAATGACGCATTGTATTTCTCACTCAAACATTTGTACACAGAGCAAGAACTTCCAGCAGGTTCTTCTCCTGCCACAGCAATTATGGAAGCAGGTTATTGAAATGAAGGTGCCACAAGACTGAAGCAATTTGGATCCCTATGTTAGTCAGAGTTCTCTAGGAAAACAGAACCAATAGAGTAGATAGTAAGAGATTGATTACGAGGAATTCACTCCCATAATTAGGGGAGGCTAAGAAGTCCTCATAACCTGCCGCCTTCAAGCTGGAGCCCCAGGAAAGCCTGTGGTGTAGTTCAGTCTAAGCCCAAAGGTGGAGGAGACTTTGATGGAAACCAGGGGGCCAACAGTGTGAGTCCCAGTCTGAATATGAAGGCCCTAGAACCAGGATCACCAATGTCCAAGGGCAGGAGATGATGTCCCAGCTCAAGAAGACAGAGCGAACTCACCCTTCCTCTGCTTTTTTGTTCTATCCAAGTGCTCAGCAGATTCGTTGCTACCCTCCCCCGTTGGTGAGGGCAGTCTTTACTCAATCTGCTGATTCAAATGCTCATCTATTCCAGAAACACCTTCACAGACACACCCAGAAATCATGTTTTACTAGTTATCTGGGCACCCCTAGCCCAATCAAGTTGACACAGTAAATGAACCATCACAAGCTCTAATCTACATGGAACGCACCTGCCCTAGATGGCCCTCCAGACATACAGTGGCAGTTTCATGGGCAAGAAAAAAACCTTTGTTTTGTAAAGCAACTGAGAGCTTGGCTTGTTTGTTATCATGTCATAGTCTATTCTATCCTGACAAGTGAAAGGAGTTGCCATCATCTCTCTCCTAGAGTCTGGCAAAAACCTCTTAACTTTTTCATTTCCTCTCTTGTCCCATTTCCCCTTATTTCTCTGCAGTCACCCCATGTCTCTTCAGCCTTGAATCCTTTTATCTCTTCAGTTCCTCAGATATTCGAGGCTGCTCCCCATTTTAGAACCATTGCACTTTTTTTTTTGAGACAGGGTCTTACTCTGTCACCCAGGCTGGAGTCCAGTGGCCCGATCATGGCTCACTGCAGTCTTGGACTCCTGGGCTCAAGTGATTCACCTGCCTCAGCTTCCCGAAGTGCTGGACTAGAGGTGTGAGCCAGTGTGCCTGGCCCGCACACACTTTTTTCTCTGCCTCAAATGCTCTACCCACTTTGTTTGGATCCTCCTTGGGTGTCTCCACCTAAATGACACTTCGTTGGAGGCCTCCTTTGACCCCTCAGTGTGAGTAGACACTTCCTCTTCCAAGCCATGTACTATGGTTCAGCCATAACCAATCACAGTTCATAATTCCATCTTCCTTTGTGTGCTTATTTTCATCTTTCTCCTTAATCAGACTGCAAACTCCACTAGGGAATGAGACCATGTCTATTTTCTCCTCCTCTCTGTCCTAAATAACCTGTATATGGCCCAACCCATATTAGGCTGCCAATAAATATCTTCATTAAATAAATGCATTAACAGCAAGTTAGAGTTGCATATAAATATATACGTTGTTGTTGTTGTTTTTTATTTCGAGGCAGAGTCTCACTCTAGGACCCAGACTGGAGTGCAATGGCGTGGTCTTGGCTCACTGCAGCCTCCGCCTCCCAGGTTTAAGCGATCCTCCTGCCTCAGCCTCCCAAAGTAGCTGGGATTACAGGCATCCGCTAGCATGCCTAACTTTTGTATTTTAGTAGAGATGTGGTTTCACCGTGTTGGCCAGGCTGGTCTCAAACTCCTGGCCTTGTGATCCGCCTGCCTCGGCCTCCCAAAGTGCTGGGATTACAGGCGTGAGTCATGCCCAGCCTCATATATGTATTTTTAAGTCTTGGAAAGAGAGTTAATTTTTTTGAGCACTTAGTATGTGTGACGCGTTACAAGTGCGTTACATTGTTACTTGGCACAGTAACAATAATACTATGAGGTAAGCACAGTTATCCTTGATTTAGAGATGTGGGAGTCTACGCCTGGAGCAGGTTAAATAACCTGCTTATGTCCATGAGGCTTATAGGCAGGTGAACTTTGTAACCCATGTCCTTAATCTGACTTTGGATATTTTTTTTGGTTCCACCTCCAGTTTTCAAAGTTTACAAAACAAATAGCAGCAGGCCCTTTTATTGCAGCTATTATAATAATCAAAGGCCAGATTTGTGTTTATTATGGAAAGGATTAGTGACTGTCCATGTCTGCATGTTTTCTACCAAATAAAACATCTTTTAAAAATAAACACACAGTGATTATAACTATTGAATAACTTGTTGATTGTAACAACTAACCTCAGAGTGTGAAAACCTGCCAGTATAAAGTCCTCAAAATAGAGTTCTTTTATGTTTGACTTTAGAGCATAAGTTTTTATTTTTTTTCATTTAGACCCATCAGAGGTGAAAATATTAATTTCCTTTTCCATGGAAAAATCCAATAATGGAGTAAAAATCAGACTTCATTTGGACACAGTTTATCAATTAAATCTGATTTTTGTTAACAATATCTTATAAGCTCTCATTTTAAATCAATCTTTTTAAAAATCTCTTTCATGAAACAGCACATATCTGAATGAGAAGTCGCTCCAACTGACGGAGAAATGCAAAAATCTACAATATGGCCTTGAGTCTTTCTCTAACAAAACGAAAGGGTAAGTTCTACTCTTCACATTTAATTTCCTTTTACAATAAGGGTTTTCTATTCAGAATGTTTGACAGTGTCTCTGAAGTCATTTGGAATATAAGACCGTGTTCACTCTCAGGCTTACCATTGGGCTCTGAAGATCCTGGGTGAGCAGGATGGACCAGGGTCAAACAATAAGCACCAGGACCAGACCCTGGCAGTGGGACTCAGCTTACTTGTCCCTGGATCCACACTTGTTAAAAATACCACATAGGGGCCCGGTACGGTGGTTCATGCCTATAATCGCAGTGCTTTGGGAGGCAGAGGCTAGAGGATTGCTTGAGGCCAGGAGTTTGAGACCAGGCTTAGCAACATAGCAAGACCCCTGTCTCTACAAAAGATAATCAAAATCAGGTGGCATGTGCCTGTAATCTCAGCTACTCAAGAAGTGGAGGCGGGAGGATCATTTAAATCCAGGAGTTCAAGGCTGCAGTGAGCTACGATTGCTCCACTGAGCCCAGCTTGGGTGACAGACCGAGACCGTGTCTCCAGAATCAACCAAACCACCCCCCAAAACACCACGTAGTTTTACTGGCTACAGTTTTATATGCCCTCAATCCTTTTGAGAATCTGATATGTATTCTGAATGCTATCCGAGAAAAATACACACCTGTACAAAATTGTGCTTACAGTTTTAGCAGGTGAATGATTTACACCCAGTCTCAGCTGTGCCACTCCCTCAGCTTCCCCAATGCTGCCTACAATCCTGGATTTTAGAGGGTTTGCCACATCATCTCCTTCAACCTGGGGAAAAGGAAATGCAAGTGCTCCATGCCTCATCTACATGGAAGAGGCACTGGTGGCCTGAGACTGATGTGAGAAGCACTGTGTTGATTGTTCCTGGAAGGTGCCCAGTCTAAGGGTGCTGGACAAAGGGGATGTGTGTGTGTTTGTGTCAGGCAGAGACTCAAGGTTATGCCTTTGACCCCCCCTGAAAGGAAACTAACCTGAGTTTCACCTTGCTTGATGCTTGCCTGACAAAATTTGAAGATGGTTCAGGTTAATGTAACTGACCAGGGGATTCGCCTTGCCTTCTGCCTAAATAGAACTGATTTGTCAAGACAGGAGAATTCTAGTGGGGAAAGAATAATTCACACAGAGTTGACTGTGTGGCAGACCCAGGTTTTTCATTTTTTTTTTTTTTTAGAGGAAGTCTCTGTCTCCCAGACTGGAGTGCAGTGGCATGATCTTAGCTCATTGCAACCTTCAATTTCCTGGTTCAAGTGATTCTTCTGCATCAGCCTCCCGAGTAGCTGGCATTACAGGCATACACCACCATGCCCAGCTAATTTTTGTTTTTTTTGGTAGAGAGGGGGTTTCACCATTTTTGGTCAGGATGGTCTTGATCTCCTTACCTCATGATCCAACCACCTCGGCCTCCTAAAGTGCTGGAATTACCACACCAGCAGGGAGACCAGTTTTATTACTCAAATCAGTCTCCCCAAGCATTCAGGGATCAGACTTTTTAAGAGATAATTTGGTGGATAGGGGCTTGGGAAGTGGTGAGTGCTGATGGTCAGGTTGGAGATGGAATCATAGGGAGTCAAAGTGAGTTTTTCTTGCCTTCTGTTCCTGGGTGGGATGGCAGAACTGGTTGAGCCAGATTACCTGTCTGTGGTGGGGGTGCCAGCTAATCCATCCAGTGTAGGGTCTGAAAAATGTCTCAAGTACTGATCTTAGGTTTTACAATAGGGATGGTATCCCCAGGAGTCATTAGAGGAAGTTCAGATTCTTGGAGCCACAGGCTGCATGACCCCTAAACTGTAATTTCTAATCTGTAGCTAATTTGTTAGTCCTACAAAGGCAGACTGGTCCCAGGCAAGAAGCAGGTCCTTTCAGGAAAGGGCTCTTAGCAATTTTGTTTCAGAGGCACCATGAACTGAATTCCTTCCCAAAAGTTAGTTCAGCCTACACCCAGGAATGAACAAGGACAGCTTAAAGGTTAGATGCAAGATGGAGTAGGTTAGGTCTGATTTCTTTCATGTCATAATTGCCTCAGTGATAATTTTCAAAGGTGGTTTCAAAAGAGGTATTGCTGCTTTCCACATGCCAATCCTATACATGGAAGAGCCAGTGAGTAGTCTTCCTGCCTTCATGTTTTTCTCTTTCTCTTCCTAATAATCAGTGATTCTCTCTCTCTCACACACACACACACACAAACACATACACACACACACACCCCTCTTCTTTTAATGTTAGAAATGTGTTTATGGGAGGACGGAGTAAAGCAACTGCCTCTAATCCTTTCCTTCTCTTCCCTGGAGGCACTGGAGATTGACCTGGGGAAAACCAAGGTAGATAAACTGGTTTAACCTGTGTCTCTGCTGAGCCTTTGGGTAAACAGACTAATGATATTTGCTTAGAGGAAGAGACACATCCATGGAGTGTCCCTAGCAGGCTGATCTCTGGCAGAGGTCCTGCTTTACGTTAATGGAACCCAAGATTCAGGAGGCGAGACTCCCTGGAGAATGGCTCAAAGGCTGTGGAACTCACTGGGTCTAACAGAGAAACGTTTCACAATTTAAAAGTTTCTGCTATGTGAGGAAACTGACAGAACTCACATAGAGACCTCACCTTCTATCCTGGGCCATGTGCAATGTGGGAAGACACAATTGGTGGTATACGTAAGTTTTCAGTGTCACAGAAGAAGTAGTACTTGAATATAAATTTTCTCTCAGCAAGGCAACTTTACTTTCTGCAGAAAGGGTACACTCGCCAGCAGTCTGCCACAAAAGTACAAAGAACAAAGGAAAAGTAGACGTATTTATCCCTTACAGACTGGCCCTTACCTCTGTACCCTGCCTCCATTGGCTGGAGCTGGGCCTCACAATCTAAACTATACAGATTGGCTAATAACTCAGAACTTTTCTTAAAAGGTAACAGCAAGAGAGAACAGAGGAAAAGAGGAAGTCACTTATGAAAGACTTAAAGAAGCAATAACATTTCCAAATAAGGAAAAGAAATTAACTATGGGATGAAGCCTGCCTGGGCTTGTCCAGACATGTCAGGGCAAATATCTGGGCTAGAGTATAAGAACTAGGAACACAGAATATACCTACTTCTTTATTATAACTAACAGCTACTTAGGATTATTAACAAAAGGCTTTAGAGTAAATCAACCTTTGAAGAAGGTATTTTTCATTTTTAATAAGCTAAGAAGATAGCTTTGAAGGGGAACTTCTATTTACTTTTATTTTCTACAGCTGGGGTGTCCACTCTTTTTTTATTTTTTTCTAGTAGAACAGGTAGGTAATGCTGCTAAATGGAGTGTCCATTCTTGGTGTCCGAGCCTGTCTCTGGTTTGTCTGAGCCTCTTGATAGAACCAGAAATTATCTTTTACCAGCTATCTGGGCACCCCTGAGCCTAGTTACGTTGACTCAGAAGATGAACCATTGCAAGCCCTAAACCACATGGAGTGCAGCTGCGCTAGACAGCCCTCCAGATATATAGTGGGCATTTCATGGGCAAGAAATAAAGCTTTGTTTTGTAAACCAACTGAGAGCTTAGCTTTGTCTGTTATCACATCATAGTCTATTCTATCCTGACAAGTAAAAGGATTTGCCATCATCTCTCTCCTAGAGTCCTCCAGAAACCTCTTAACTTTTTCACTTCCCCTCTAGCCCCATTTCCCTCATTTCTCTGCAGATCATTGCAATTATTAGGAAATCTTGATACTGGTTAAGATCTCTGATTTGAGTCAGTCAGTTTGACAGCAGTCAAATCTTGTACGTTAGCTCAGTTTCTCACAGGATAGCTCTATTAAAATTCTTATTTTCTTTTCCTTAAATTCCAACTAGCAGGCCTTAAGCTTGCAAAGGGAATCCACTATGCTGTGTGTCTTCCATTTGCCTCACCTACTCCGCTCCCTCCCACTCTCATAATTTTTCATGACAGTTTCATCTCTGCCTTTTCTCAGGGAGGTTGACATATGTGGAACTCACTAATAGGTTCTGGCCTCTTTTGCCATCAGGTTTCTTTTTTTTTTTTTTTTTTTTGGATTTGACCAAGAAGGAGCATGAAAAAGATATCAGAAAGAGTGAGGAAGGAGAAGAAACTCTGTTTTTGGTGTTGTCGCAGGTTAACTACTGCTTTTCGTGTGTGTGTGTGTGTGTGTGTGTGTGTGTGTGTGTTTGTCAGAGTCTCACTCTGTCACCCAGGCTGGAGTGCAGCAGTATGAACACAGCTCACTGCAGCCTTGACCTCCTGTGCTCAAGACATCCTCCTGCCTCAGCTTCATGAGTAGCCAGGGCCACAAGTGTGCACCACCATGCCTGGCTAATATTTAATTGATTTTTATAGACATGGGGTCTTTCTGTGTTGCCCAGGTTGGTCTCAAACTCCTGGGTGCTAGAGATCCTCTTGCCTTGGCCTCCCTAAGTGTTGAGTGTACAAGCATATGAACCCAGAAAATCTGAGACAAGTCTCAGTTAATTTAGAAAGTTTATTTTGCCAAGGTTGAGGACAGCCTCAGGAAGTCCTGACAACATGTGCCCAAAGTAGTTGGGGCACAGCCTGGTTTTATACATTTTAGGAGACATGAGACATCAATCATTGTATGTAAGAGAGAACTTGGTTTTGTCTGGAAAGGCGGTGACAACCTGAAGCAAAGGCAGGAAGATTCAAAGTGGCAGTGGGGGGAACTTCCAGGTCACAAATAGGTGAGACACAAATGGTTAAATTCGTTTGAGTTTTGGATTAGCCTTTCCAAAGAAGGCAATCAGATATGCATCTATCTTAGTGAGCAGAGGGATAACTTTGAATAGAATAGGAGGCACATTTTCCCTAAGCTGTTTCCAGCTTGAGTTTTCGCTAGTGATTTGGGGGCCCAAGATATTTTCCTTTCCCATTTCCTCCCTTTTCTTTATTTAAATCTTTTGGAGAAAGGATTTTACAAAAAAGCAAAATGAGTCTCTGGTCTCAGGTTTCATCTGATTTCTCATGGCTAGGATGGTTTATTCCTAGAAAGGTCTAGATGGGTAGGTCCCAAAAGTTCATTTTAGCAGGTTGTGAAGTCTCCTGTCCTTTGTAAAGAAAATTAGAGCGAGGAAGAGGGAAAAAAGCAATGACAAAGCAAAGGACAATCTGGAAAAATCGATTTGGGCCACAATACTCTGAAGTCCACACATTAGTAGGTAGGTGTGAAAGTGGCTTATATATGTAGATTGGTTGCTGTTATTTTCTTCTGAAGTTTAAATTGTGTGGCTTCAGTGTGTATGATTTTTAAAAAGCACAGCTTAGTTTTCAGTGACTCCAAATTAGGAAAAATGGAGTAAAAGAAACAAATAGAAAACATTATTTTGAAGACTTGTATCAAAGAAAAATTAGAATTTGGTCCAAACTGTAGAAAATAATAGAAGTTAAAAAAAAAAATTAGGCAAGAGTAGAATCTAACAGGTGTAGTATTGTTTTGAAACAATTTTTTTCTCTCTCCAGTTTCCCATTTTACTAAAGGTAAATCATGATAGCACTGAGTTGCTTATTAGAGTTGGCCTAATTATTTGTATACAGTGCAGCAAGAATAATTATTTTTTACAAAGATGTTTAAATTGGCTTTGATGGAACTCTGTTCCAAGGAAGGAATCTCAGATGAAACTTTTTTAAAGCCAAGCCCAGCCATGGATTTGTGCCATCAAATACTTATGAGTTTGGCGAATTTCTTCTCTTCGTGAGGTTCCAAGTTTAACCTCGGGGTTCTGTGCCTGTCAGCAAGTGACATTCTTTATTTACTACAGGTCCCTCATTTATCCTGTACAGGGACTGTGTACACAAAATATGAGGCTGCTTTTTCCAAGGGCTTTATTGGCTCCATAAGTCAAGTTTGATTCCTTAAAGGAAAGCACCATTCCAGTCAAAGCCTTGTTAAAATAACCAATTTCTCCAATTGAGTCCTGTTATAAATTAAAACAGATTCCTATTACACTTATGCAAATAAATGCATTGCCGTAAGTTAAGAATATGCACAAATAGTTTCCAAATTCCAGATAAATCAGGTAGAGAGAAACAAATATGCTCTAAATTTTGTTCATGGGAATACACTAAATTGTTAAAAAGCTGTCAATAGTGCAAAAGAAAAGTTTTAAGACTGAAAAACAAAACGAAGGATCAGCAAGCATTTTAATCAAAAAAGTCAAAAAGATTGGCTGAGTCCATGCAGTTAATTTTTGTTCTGCTTGATACTCATGAATATTTTAGCTCTACATGAATCCTGAAAGTTTTTCCTGATATCACAATCTCCCAAGTTGTTAGAAACCTGCATTTAAGAGCATCTGTTGAAGTTTTATAGCTGATTATCAAACCACCCTCTAAAGAGGAACAAAACAGGACAATTGTCCATGGATGAAAAAAAGTTTTAAAACAGCCATAGTCAAAAAACACAACTGACAAGAAAATTTGTTACTTCTGTGGCACAGAATAATTTTAACATCAGGATTATTACTGATAATGTACACTAAAGTATATCAGAACTACTGGAGTTTCCCATAATTTTGGAACACATACCAACAACATAGTTATACAAATACAACTCAAAGAAAACCAAACACCACTTTATATTTGACAATGCTTCCTGTATAGTTTTATACCAAATAAGCCAAATTATGTCATTTTTGGACTTTAAAGAACCTAATGTCTTAAATGATTAATTAGATTAGAAAAAGAATTTATAATTTGATTTTAGAAAGTTTGTCAAATATTAAAGTTTTAACACACTATATATTACAAAATAGGATTACAGTTCATTCATTGTAAGGTCATTTATCTAACCAAAGTGATAATTTTCAAGGATTTTTTTAAAAGGTGAAAACCTTGATGCTTTGAGAGAGGAGACTGAATTTTCTAAACAAGAAGCCCTAATAAAACCTGCATGAAGCCAATTACATTTGTTTTTCAAAATGTAAACAATCTATAAAATTTAATCTTGATTATAAAATATAACTTCCACAAGCCTTTTATAACCTTTATAACCTTTATTAAATAGTTGGTTATGCTTCTAGAAAACCTTGTTAATTTGAACCATATACTGGTTTTGCATCAGTGTGCCTTTGACACTAATGATTAATTTATAGAGAAACAACTTATTTCATCTTTCAAAATCGGCCCTTAGGACCTTATGGGCCCACTTCTTTCACAGTAGTCCCAGGGCTTTGAGGGGTTGAATAGCTTTAATTACTTGCCCTGCATCTCAGGAATGCAGTTGTTTT
The DNA here is from genome assembly GCF_049354715.1 of Callithrix jacchus. Taxonomy (NCBI): domain Eukaryota; kingdom Metazoa; phylum Chordata; class Mammalia; order Primates; family Cebidae; genus Callithrix; species Callithrix jacchus. The sequence continues at coordinate 18,228,774 of NC_133508.1, read as the reverse complement.
GATTGGCCTCTTCTATGCGGCCTGAAGATGAGGTTTTAATTGCTGTCGGTACTTAAAATTTAGCAGGACTTGATGTCCTTTTTAAACCCAGGAGTTAAAGCCCTGTTACTCAATGGTACAAGGACTTTAAAAGCACATACAGGGGCCAGGTGCAGCAGCTCATGCCTGTAATCCCAGCACTTTGGGAGGCTGAGGTGGGCAGATCACCTGAGGTTAGTAGTTCAAGACCAGCCTGGCCAACATGTTGAAACCCTGTCTCTACTAAAAATACAAAAATTAGCTAGATATGGTGGCAGATACCTATAATCCCAGCTACTCGGGAGGCTGAGGTGGGAGAATTGCTTGAACCTGGGAGAAGGAAGTTGCAGTGAGCTGAGATTGTACCATTGCACTCCAGCCTGGGCAAGGCTCCAACTCAAAAAAAATGCATGGATGTAATAACCTTAATTAAAAAAAAGATTTTGTCACTGGAACTTTTGTATTAGAAAATACCAAAATAATGAAATATCTATTATTTAATTTATTAGAACTTTATATTCTAAATTATGACCAGTTTGTCTACAAGTATAAATATTCCATTACATTTACCTATTTCATTTTAATAGTTTAACTAGATTGTTTATGAAAACTGATAGTCATGATTTAAAGTTATAAAATCACCATTGCAAAATTATAACTGAGACAGTGAAAAAATTTTGACTTGACTCCATCTTGCTCTTAACCTCCTAGCTGTCCTTGCTCATTCTTGGCCACAGGCCAAACTAACTTTGGGAGAAACTTTGTTTATAGCTTAGCTTTGAAACAAAGACGGTAACAGTCCTTTCCCAAAACAAACCTCCTTATTGTCTCTGGACTAGACTGCCTAAAACCACAGGATTAGAAGTTATGGTAATCTTACTAAATTTGAGATGCAGCTATTTTCATTAAACCCATATCAATGTCTTACTTATTAAAAATTACAGAAGCGCCGGGCGCGGTGGCTCACGCCTATAATCCCAGCACTTTGGGAGGCCGAGGCAGGTGGATCACAAGGTCAAGAGATTGAGACCATCCTGGTCAACAAGGTGAAACCCCGTCTCTACTAAAAATACAAAAATTAGCTGGGTATGGTGGTACACGCCTGTAGTTCCAGCTACTCAGGAGGCTGAGGCAGGAGAATTGCTTGAACCCAGGAGGCGGAGGTTGCGGTGAGCCGAGATTGGCCATTGCAGTCCAGTCTGGGTGACATCAGCGAAACTCTGTCTCAAAATCAAAAAAATTACACAGGCAAAGATAATTCTGTTTTGGGCTGGGTTTATAGTTTTGTAAACCCTGTGCCAAATTTTGACACCTTATAGTATTTGGCAGGGATAAATATGAAATTGCTTGATTAATAAGTGCAAACGAAAATGAATTCTGGCAATTCTTAAGACATTTCTAATATTACTTTACCAATAATTTTAAAGCCAGCTTATTTATTAACAATTTTACTTAAGTTATATAAATTTGAAAAAGCATTTGACTGGTCTTTTCTTTTCTAGTATCTGATTTAAGCACCTTTATTTTTCTTTAAGTCAATTAATTAGAACTCTTTTATGTATTTTTACTAGTGAAACATTGTGTACACCATGCCTAAATACATATAAAGACTAATTAGGCCTGCTGGTGGTAGTACATTTTATAGATTTATAACCCCCGCTTTTTTCCTATCATAGAGTTTCAGATTCTTGGTAACCTATTTCACAACCCTAGGCAGTTTTCAGCTAAATAGCCTTAAGTTTGCACATTAAAGGAAACAACTCAGGTGAAAATCAGATAGCAAAATTTACATCATAAGGTCTGGAAAGAAAAAGTCTGGTAGTACTAGAGGGAGACACTTTCCTTTTTATTTGAGTCGAATTAAACATAACATTAAAGTACACTCTCTGCCCTAAGCAGTTTCCAGCTTGAGTTTTCCTTAGTGATTCTGGGGCCCAAGATGTTTTCGTTTCACAGGCGTGACCCAACACTCCTGGCCTTCCTCCTCGACTGAAAGAAGTGCTTTTGTTCAGAACAGAACAAAAGCCAAGGTTATTATTAGTCTTTCACCCTGTCCTTTTCTCATTCTTTCTCTCTCTCTCTTTCACTCTAGCTCTCTCTCTCCTTTCCTTTCTGTCCATTCCCTCCATTGGACCCTTTAACTTAGGGATAAGATGTTAATAATCCCCTACTATTCTACCTAGATTTCTCTACAGCTTGCCCAGATCTTTGGGAAGAATCCCTTTTTAAAGCCCTTCTTAAATTCCACAATTGGAGCAGGCTGTCATTCCTGCTAGGACTCTAGGTTTCTATATGTAAGGACCTATAAACTGACTGTACCATGGACTGTACAGGCCATGGTGACCCTGGTAACCTGCACAGATACCTCCAGAAGGCCTCTGAGAGCCAAAAAGTCTGAAGTAACAGGAAAACCACAGAAGAAGAATGGCTAGCTCCTGCAGTGCCTAAAACAACCTTACAACATTCTGCCATTATTCCTGCCTTAACTGATTACCCAACCTGTGACATTGGACCTTGTGACACCACCACCTGCTCCCCCACAACACTCCCCCGGCTTGCAAAAGCTGTGCTGAACTGTAACTTTCCACTGCCTACCTCAAACCTATAAAACCACCTCCTATCCGACTAGCCTTCACTGACTCTCTTTTTGGACTCAGCCCACTCACACCTGGTTGAATAAAACAGCCTTGTTGCTCACACAAAGCCTGTTCAGGTGGTCTCTTCATTCAGAGCATGCCTAACACTATAGACTGGGTGCAATAAAGACTTTTGCAAATGCTTCTTCCCTTTCACAATAAAGTCACTGATTTTGGGAGCGGACTTAAAGTAATTCACGCATCAGAGATGCACTACATGCTGGTTTTGATGTTGGAGCTGTTGTTCTGTTTGTTGTTTGTCGGGTATGTGGGTGTTGTAAGGATTTTCCTGAAGCTTTTCCTGAGGGACTTGAGTTCCAAGCCTCTTGTGGTACCCTCCACACATCCGGCATGTGACAAAATGCTGCATGAAAAGTAGAACAAGAAAATTGGTCTTTGCTCCGCCAGACCCTGTGAAAAGCTGGCTATACTCCCTGAGAGATGTGTAAATTAGTGAGCCAAACTTGCCTTTGACTCTGCAGTGCTCTCTGACATCACCTGTTTTTGCTTTCCAAAGTGACAAAAGTTCTCAACTTGAGGGTGACAAGTATCTTGTGTGTTTTTGCAAAACACTTGAGTCAGCAGAGGGAGAAAATTCTCTAATCACGGAAAGCACCTTTTTAAGGCAGAGAATTTGACAACTCTGATGTGCATCAACAAAAGAGGTAACTGCAGTATGCTAATTAGAATGCCGGGCGCCCATACCCCTGCGTTTGCCCTCTCACTTCTTCTCTGTTGTTTTCTATTTGGTGCTAAGACCTTTTCTCAGCTGTTCTTTAGGGGGATGCCTTTCCACTAAACACACGCAGTTTCAGCTAGCTCATATAATTAGCCTGTACTGGTCTTCTATTTGGCAAAGGTCTAGAGAGCAGACACGAATTGCCTGTTGTTATAAAAGTGTTTTGCACACAGGAGACTAATTTTTTGGTTGTATTGTCTATGGTCAGGGATTGCGCGTTCTATAACCAGTGCTATTCCAGACTTAGGGAGTGCAATGGGGAAAGCCATTCAGTGTACAGCGATAAAAAAGTAATTTCATTTTCTTAGAAATAATTATCTGGCCCTATTTTTGTCATGGTCTGTTAAACACTTAGAATTTTCTCTTTCTTCAGCCTATGTGTCCCTTTCACATTGCTAAAATAGCATTTAGGAAGATGGAGTTAGAGCGGGAGGGAAAAGTGCCCTTTTCCTCCCCTAGTCTTAACTATATTTTTTGAATAAAAGAAAATTAAGAAGTTGCCATTAGGAGAACAAGTGGGATAGGGTGTTGTGTGCCGTAATTCTCTATTCTGTGTGTTAGATTGTGAGCTCCAAAAAGAGCGGGACAATGTCTTGTTCACATGTCTATCCCCTGATGCCAATCACAAGGGTTCAGCACACAGCAGTTGCTCAATAAATTTTTGTTGAATAAACAAATAAATGAATGAATGTATTTCTTAGGTTTTCAAAGAATTTTGATACTATCTCTAATTCCTAGATTTAAAAAAATTATAAATCTATAAACCAACACCGTTTTGAAACCAATTTTAACTTCTTTGACTCCTCCTCTTACTTTGGGTCTCTACTTTTCTGATTTTTTTCTACCCTGTCCTTTTCCCTTGAATATTTCTCTGCCTTTCTGCAGCTCTATTCTTTCCAGTAGGTTATCTCCCAGATAAAATATTATACTGTATTAAAACTCCTTATAGCCATCTTATCACTGCGAGTTTGCTCATTTTTCAATATGGCAAACTTATTACTTGTAATCTTTCTCCCTTATATTTTTAGAAAAATGTCTCTATGGATATCCAGGCTGTCCATCTTATTCCTCCATTGCCTCATATAAATGAAATGATTTTTCTAAGAGTAGATACTTCAGAGGTGCTGACCCAGGAAACGAACTCATTTCCTTTTCTTGGACTTTTCTGCCTCTGTTGTTTTTACTTCTCTTTTTCATCCTTTTCTTTTCTTTCCCCAAGAGTCCTGGCTCCCAAGAAAATGTACCATTAGATTTGTTCAGTTTCTACCATTTGGTCAGAATAAACGCCCTGCTCTACCAAACTCGAAGTCTGAGCAAAATATTTTACTCTCTCTCGCACAATATAAAATGTTCCTTCCTTATCAGGCAACTCTCCTGGGTGGCTTTTCCCCTGGATATTGATTCAGGAATACAGACTCCTTACATCTTAAGATCAAGCCATCTTCAACCCTCTTGCTGCTCAAAGAGCAGGTACTAATAAAGAGAAAGCCAATACTGGGCATAGGCTGCAGGGGGCGCACATCACTCCCATTCTCACTCCACCATCTGGGACTCGCCCTTCTAAATGTTGGGAACATGTTGGGGGTTTTGACCAATAGAATGCAAGAGGCGCTGATGTGCGGTGAGTGTTTGGGAAGAGTGTCTGTTTTGGGCAGCTGTTTGTAGCAACAAGTGTGTGCTACAGAAAGGGAGAGCCAATCAGTGGTAGCCCGCCAGTCATCTCTGCCACGTATGTGTTAAATAGCTTTACCATTCTCATCATTCTATTGATTATAGGCCGCTAGGGTGGCTCTTAAAGGTGGGAAGAAACTTTTTTTTTTTAAACAACAGCAATCTTGTACATCTTGTGAACACTGGAGCATTTAAACAGAGCCTCTAGTAAGGGACTGAGATGTCTCCTAAGAAACAGACTGTAAGGCACTGCCCTGTAAACTGTCGGCAGAATTGCTAGGGCATGGTGGGTTCACTTGTATTCAGACAGCTTTCTGGGGTAAAATACTACTGCTCAGAATCAAGATTTGGAACATCTGCCTTGCACAGACTAAGTGCGGCTTGTGCCATAGGTGAGTGTCTATGTTTGATGAGCTATTTCATGCCGTACCATTTAAAATCACTGAGAACAATCGAATTTTCTGAAAGATAGATTCTTCATGGGGTGGCATAAAGCCAGAAGGCACTGATAGTCAGAAGGCACCGTTTTGCAGGGTGAAATGTGAAGGGAACTGAAGACTAGCCCTAAGTGTTCTTCACTCTATTAACCTGGGGAGAACAACATGACCTGATTGCTACTTAAAAAGGCATAAATTATGGCCGATCAAACTTCAAAGAGCCCAAATGTGAGCATATCACTTGACAGCCTGCTAACCATGCAAGTAGTCTTAAGTTTCAAGCTGTCCATCAGGAAGAAAGATTTTTGGTCATAGATAAGGTTTTCTTGGCCTAGAATGATGTAAGACTTGTTTCTGTTCTGCTTTAAATCTGTGGTGCTTTGATTGCTTTTTAAAGCAATGTGCACAGTTTTGTCTTTCTACTCACCTCTGACCCTTTAACTTGCCTTTTCTGATCAATTTTTAAGAGTTCCAGGGCTGGGCATGGTGGCTCATGCCTGTAATTTCATTGTTTTGGGAGGCTGAGGCTGGAGGATCACTTGAGGCCAGGAGGTTGAGGCTGCAGTGAGCTGTGATCACACCCCTGCACTCCAGCCTGGGTGACAGAGCAAGACCCTGTCTCAAAATTGGGAAAAAAAGGGCTATAGATTAGAAAATAATATATCAACACCAAACAGCCATTCATATCAACACATTACATTCTTAGTATTTGGGGAAATTCCTCTTGGTAATCAAAGCCAAGGCTGTATTTGCTGATATAAAATTTCAAGTTGGGAGGGAAGATGAGCTAATAATATATATATATGTTTTTTTGAGACAGGGTCTCATTCTGTCCCCCAGGCTAGAGTGCAGTAACCTTGGCTCACTGCAACCTCTGCTCCTGGATTCAAGCGATTCTCCTGCCTCAGCCTTCCGAGTAGGTGGGATTACAGGCACCTGCCACCATGCCAGCTAATTTTTGTATTTTTAGTAGAGATGGAATTTCACCATGTTGATCAGGCTGACCTCAAACTCCTGACTGCAGGTGATCCACCCACCTTGGCCTCCCTAAGTGCTGTGTTACAGAAATGAGCCACCACTCCCGGCCGAGTTAGTAATATTGAGAGTATGATAAAAGTCTCTGACAGTGTTTGCATTTAAACAAAAGTTACATCAGATTTATTAAAATGTGGTTTAACAGTCATTCTGTACTTCAAAGAGTACGTGAAAAATAATTACAATCTAAGAATTTGAAAGCATAGTCTCTCTTAAATTCTTTGAATTTGTATATTGTTTGTTTCAACTATGAAAATGTATGACTTTTTAAAAAAATCTAATTCCCTCAGTTTAAAGATAAAAAATGGGATTATGACTTGTTCAAAGTCAGACAGTCTGTTAGTGGGAAGTTAATAAAGACTGTGTTTTTTCCGCGCGCGCATGCACGCGCGCACGCATGTGTATGTGTGTGTGTGTGTTTGCTGTGGTTGTTGACATTAAAAGATAACTAGCATAATCCTAATATGAATTCTTTAGTTAATACTTGGTAAGAGTTCCTTACTATCATTTTTTGATGCCGAAGATTGGAATTGTGTATTATTTTATTGTAAGTACTTATCAATAGAAACAAAACTAAATTTTCTCTCAGAGAAAAGTGGAAACGCTGGCTTGCTGGTTAGACAGCAATGTTGATTATGCATTCATATCAGAAGGCTTCCTTATACTTCCTCAAATAACTAGCCATTTGAACAAAGCCTTTCTGGGAAGACCATAGCAATAAAAATAATAAAACCTATTTAAAGTCATTGGGAAAGAATTGGAATTATTTTCAGTTTTAGAAGTGGCACAGAGAAACCAAATCTGTTGCTGTTTTCAACATCTTCAAATATAACAGGCAATGTTAAAGGTATAGTTTATTTGCTACTTGTGGTAGCCAGAGCTGCAAGGTGACTGTCATCCGAAAGGCCATCAGGATGACTACAATAGTGGAAAGGAGGGCTTTATTGGCAATATCAGTTTGCAAGCTGGGAAGAGAGTCTCCAGCGTGGACCATACGTGCTGTCTCTTCAAAGAGAGGAAGAGCAGGTTGGGTTTTATGCCTTGCAGGGTCTCTGTTACATGGTAAAGTCAAACATATTCAGCATGTTTCAGGGAAAAGTTATGCATATTTATAAGGGGGAGTCAAGTGCATGTGCTATGTATGTAACATACATCCCATATTCACTTTGGGATGGGTTGTAGCATTTAAATGAGGTGGAATTTGGCTCTTTATGCCAAAAGGTGAACTATAGGACACAAACACAATTTGTGCACAGCCTCTGGAAGCTGCTGAAACTGGCTTAAGGTCGGCTGCAGTTGCTTGTCAGAAAACAATAAGGCTGTCCTCTGTCCAGTCAGAGTTAAGGTTATCTGGGTTATAAATCAGCCTGATAAATTGCCTGGTAGCTCCTGTTGTTAGGGAGTTTAGAGAGAGTGTTTTTTCTTGCAGCCGTGGGAATTTATGGAGTTGCCGTGCTAGAACGCCTGAACCCTCAACCTGTAGGTAACTTTTTTTCCCTAACCTTATGGTTCTTTTTAGTTCATAAAAGGACATCTATTTTGGTCTTTCAGATCAAAGCCTCAAAGATCCTCTCTTCCTGGTATTTGCACACTTCTATAGTCCCTGCCAGCCTAAAGAGGGCTAACCAATAGAATGTTGCAGAAATAATGTGTGACTTTCAAGCAAGGTCGTAAGAGACTTTGTGAGTTCCGTGCAATAATGAATGTTTATGGTTACTTTAAGCCCCTAAATTTTGGAGTGATTTGTTACATAGTCATGGATAACTAACTCATTACTCAGTTCATAATCCTCTACATTAGTATATTCTTGTCAAATTGGCGATAATTATTACTAACACAATTATCAATCGTGATAGTCACAACTACCATTTTTGTGGGCCAACTCTCTGCCAGGTAATCTAAATGTATGCATAGCTCTTGCAATATTTCTTCAGAGTAGGTTTTACTATTTTAATTCTGCAAGTGAGACAGATGAGCTCTGAGGATGGCTTGCAGAACATCAGACAGTTACAAATGGCAGATCTGAGATTTGGATAAAAGTCTTACTATTCTCTTTTCACTCCTCCAAGGCATCACTCTTAATGACAGCAAAATTGTAAGTCAGAAATTTAAAAAGATGAAAGCATTGAATTTTGATTCTAAAATGTGAAGCTATTCAAAAGTGATCCAGCTCCAAAATCGTAACACACATTCCTCACTTTACTTATTTTACGTAAGCGTCCATAATATAAATGTACTTCGATAGAATTGTCTTATGTAGCAGTACCCTACTTGCAGCTGGATTATCCATATGGTTTTTCTTGGTAAGATCTTGGCTGATGGCTAATTATTGTCATTGTTCAAAATTGGTGTCTGAAAACTGGACATTTTAAAGTTGTAGTCATATATTAAATGTTAATTTCAGAAACACATAGCAACTACCATGTGCCTCATATCATGGCAAGTACAGAATGAGTTATTTTCAACTTGGAGAGTGCATTAGACTTACTCGGGAGCTTTTCTAAAGTATACATGGTTGAGAATGGATTTAAAACTCTTGTATATAAGGAGCACGACAATAAATATATTATTTCTATTTCTTACCTGTCCACAGTATATTAAGAGAGCCATGTATTTAAACAAATATTTATCCTACAGTGGCTTTCCCTTCTCATTCTTTTATATATATATATTATATATTATATATATATTATATAGTATATATTATAAATATATAACATTATTTTATATATTATATAATATATATTTATATGTATAAAATATAAATTTATATATATCTATGTATATAATAATTCCAATAATATATATAAATATATATAAATGTAAAATATATATATTTATATATAAATATAAAATATATAATATATAAATATATATTGTTATATAATTATATATAATATATTTATATACTATATAATATATAATATATAACAATATATTTATATATTATATATAATTATATAACAATATATTTATATATTATATATAATTATATAACAATATATATTATATATAATTATATAACAATATATTTATATATTATATATAATTATATATTGTATAATATATTATATATTGTATAATATATATGGAGTCTCATTCTGTCTATATTATATAATATATATGTGGAGTCTCATTATATAAAAATATTTATATATAATATATATATGGAGTCTCATTCTGTCACCCAGACTGGAGTGCAATGGCATGATCTCAGCTCACTGCAACCTCTGTCTGCTGGGTTCAAGTGATTCTCCTGTCACAACCTCTCAAGTAACTGGGACTACAGGCATGCGCCACCACTCCCAGCTAACATTTTGTAATTCTAGTAGAGAAGGGGCTTCACCATATTGTCCAGGTTGGTCTCGAACTCCTGATCTCAGGTAATCCTCCTACCTTGGCCTCCCAAGATGCTGGGATTACAGGCATGAGAACCTGCTCCCAGCCCCTTCTTACTCTTCACTGCAGATTCCTTCTCACGTCTCCTCACTTTTGACACTGGATACCCCAGAATTCAGTCCTCGGGCCACATTTCTCTTCATCCTCATCCCTCAAGGACCCCACTGAGTCTCATGGTTTTAAATACCATACTGACAATTCCCAAATTTCTATCTCCCACCTGAACTTCTTTGCAGGTTTGTATGTATCTCTGCCCAAGTCATAGCTTTCCTGGAATGTCTGTTAGGGATCTCAAACCTAGCCTGTCTCACACTGATCTCCTGGACTGCCCTCTAAACTTTGCACTTTAGCACTCTTCCCTGTATCAGTTAATGACATGTCTGTCCTGCTAGTTGCTCGGACCTGAAACTTTGGAGTTATCCTTGATTCCTGTCTTTTTAGGCATACCACATCCAGTCTATTATCAAATCTTATGGGCAACCTTCAAATCAAATCCAGAAGCTGCTGATTTCTTCCTAACCCCACCACTCCCACTTCGGTTTAAGTCACCTTTATCCCTCTGCTGGATTATGGCAAACATCTCTTAATTTTCTCCCAACTTCCATCTCTAGCTCTCTTAAGGACTATTTTCAACAAAGTAGACAGAGGGATCATTTTTATGTAAGTAGACAGATAATTTCTCTGCTCCAAAGTCTTTCAGTTTCACTCAAAATAAAATACAAAGTTCTTCTAGTGACCTACAAGGTCCTTACAAGTACTTCTCAAATATATATGTAAATGTTTTCCATTAACAGCACAAAGGAAGTAATCTCTAGCAAAGCTATACTGTGCTATAGAAATGATAAGAGATGATAAAGTAATAATGATAACAGGTATAGTTGGGTTTGTAACATTAATAGGTATAATATCTATAATAATATCATAAAAAGGAGGAAAGGAAACTGAGCTATATAGGAATAATATTTCTATGTATCCCTGCAATTAAACTTGTATAAATTTGAAGCTGATTCTGATAAGGTAAGATGTGCATGGTAAACCTTAGAGCAACCATACTGAAAATAGTTAAAATTATTAAAGATGTAAGATGCTACATTAGAAAATATTTACCTGAGTCTAAACACAGCTATAAAAGAGGACTAGAGAAATGAAAAAAACCTGAAACATACAGCAAACAAAAGGTAAAATAGCAAACATAAATCTAACTATATAAATAACCAATTAAATTGGAATGGATTAAATCACCCAATTGAAAGTCACAGATTGTCACACTGAATTAAAAACATGACCATTTCTATACTGTCTACAGAAGACACACTTTAGACTCAAAGATATGACAGATTTAAAGAAAAAGGACGGAAAAAAAGATACATTGTACAAATAGCAACCACAAGAAAGCTGGAGTGACTCTGCTGATGTCAGACAAAGTAGTCTTTTTTTTTGAGACTGAGTTTCGCTCTTGTTACCCAGGCTGGAGTGCAATGGCGCGATCTCGGCTCACCGCAATCTCCGCCTCCTGGGTTCAGGCAATTCTCCTGCCTCAGCCTCCCCAGCAGCTGGGAATACAGGCACGCGCCACCATGCCCAGCTAATTTTTTTGTAATTTTAGTAGAGACGGGGTTTCACCAAAGTAGACTTTTAAAATAAAGTTAAGAGATAAAGATTTTATACTGATAAAGGTCATCCATTAGCAATGTATGGTAATTATAAACATGTACGCACCTAGTAACAGAGCACCAAAATACATGAAGCAAAAAAAGAGAGAAACAAGTCAACAATAATAATTCAAAACTTCAGTGTCCACTTTTAATAGTGGATAGTACAATGAGAGAAGATGAACATGGAAATAGAAGACCTGAAGAACACACTATAAATCAACCAGATATACAACACTCCATGTAAGCACAGACTGTGATGATCTAAATGCACACAAATCATTCTCCAGCATATACCATGTGGTAGATGATTTTTTTAAATGCAGTAAATTTGAAAGAATAGAAATAACGCCAAGTATAATATCTGATCATAATGAAGTGATATTTGAAATCAATAGCAGAAAAACAATTTGGAAAACTCAGAAATGGATGTGAATTGAACAACACATTTCTAAATGTCCAGCACATCCAAGATGAAATCAAAAGTAGAATCAGAAAATACTTTTAAGATGAATGAAAATGAAGACATGGCATACCAAAACTTATGGGATGCAGGGAGTAATAGATAAAGGATACAGAATTTTTTTTGAGGTGCTTAAAATGTTATAAAATTGACTGCAGTGATGTTTGAACATGTCCTTGAATATAACAGCAACCATTTAACAGTATGCGTATGCTTGGCGAATTGTATGGCATACAAATTATATCTCAATCAAGCTACTAAAAACTTTAATGTGTCTACATATCACCTGTGGGATTTTGTTTCAATATAGATTCTAATTTTGTGGGTCAAGAATGGGGCCTGAGATACTGCATTCTTTTTTTTTTAATTTATAAAGAAAATGAATTTGTTACTTTTTAAAAATTTTTTTGAGACAGAGTCTCACTCTGTTACTCAGTCTGGAGTTCAGTGGTGCAGTGTTGGCTCACTGCCACCTCTACCTCCTGAGTTCAAGTGATTCTCCTGCCTCATCCTCCTCAGTAGCTGGGATTACAGGGGCCTGCCATCACACCCAGCTAATTTTTGTATTTTTAGTAGAGACAGGATTTCAACATGTTGCCCAGGGTGGTCTCAAACTCCTGATCTCAGGTGATCCACCTGTCTTGGCCTCCCAAAGTGCTGGGATTACAGGCATGAGCCACTGTGACTGGCCAAGAAAAGGGAATTTCTTTCTTAAGCTATGGAGACTAAGAAGTCCAAGGCTGAGGGGCTGCTGAGGGTCTTCTTGCTGGTGGGGACTCCAGAGTCCCTGTCCTATGTGATACCAATACCACTAGTCTCAGGTCCACACTTTAAATAGCAAGGCCAAGAGCATCAGACTTTTATTACCTTTCTGATCTCATCTCCTGCCACCTTCATGACTGCATTCTTGAGTGACTGAGAGGTGGATTACAGCCACTCAGATCATTTTGTGTCCCTCAGACACACCATGCCCACCTCTACCTCCAGCCTTTGCAGTTGTTATTCCTCTTGCCCAGAATGCTCTCCCCACACTGGCACCCCCTTGTATTTGCACAGCTTACTTAATTATATTTTTCAAGTATGTGCTCAATTATCACCTCTCAGGGCTTCCTTGGCCACCCTACAAAACTGCAACCCTATTCCTCATACTTTCTTTCCCTGTTGTCCTGCTTTACTCTTTTTTTCTTTGTATTACTTAGTACATTGAAGTACCTAGCACTTTAACATATGTATTATTTGGGTTTGCTGTCAACCCTTGCTACAATACAAACTTCACGAGAACATAGATTTTTGTGTTCTGTTGATTATTACTGATGCACAGAACAGTGTCTCATGCATAGCAAATACCCAGTAAATATTTTTTCAATAAATATGTGAAAATAAAAGGATAAGTGCTATAGGGGTATGTAATAGATATAGGGATGGTGCAAAGGAGAGTCAGGAGGGAGGGAAGGATCCACTTTGCTTATGTGAGTTGGGACAACTGAAGATGCAAAGGTTAATAGCCACTCATATATGGCTTAAAAATCTTAGCAGGTGTTCTCTGTGTGTTTGCTCCTTTGCTGTTGTAACTTCAAGAAATGCTGAAATAGTGAATTTATTGGTTCTATCAGACTGCAATATATAGGACTCATTTGTAAAAACTGATGGTATAAAATCACTAAATTGTCACTTTTATCTCTGGATGTCCTCTTATAGATCTGGAGATTTCTTTCTATAAACTTGAAAAGCAGGTCATCATTTTTTTCATCTTTAGAAACATTATAGTGATTGTGTGACAGGAGGAAATATGAAAATCTTAAACATCAGACTCATTATTTGTTTATTCATTCTCTTTATCCTGGTGATGTATTTGCAGGTTGCAGATATTTATGAAGAAGTGATATAGTTTGGCTGTGTCCCCACCCAAGTCTCATCTTGAATTATAGCTCCTATAACCCCCATTTGTCATGGGAGGGACCTGGTGGGAGGTAATTCAATCATGAAGGTGGGTTTTCCCATGCTGTTCTCATGATAAATAGGTCTCAAGAGATTTGATTGTTTTATAAAGGGCAGTTCCCCTGCACAAACACTCTTACCTGCCACCATGTAAGACATGCCTTTGCTCCTCCTTTACCTTCTTCCATGTTTGTGAGGCCTCCCCAGCCAGGGGGAACTGTGGGTTCATTAAACCTCTTTTTCTTTAGGAATTACCCAGTCTCTGGTATTTCTTCACAGCAGTATGAAAATGGACTAATACATGAGACTTCAAGATACTGAAAATTCTGTGTTGTGTTTTGCTGTGAGCCAGTGCTTGATTTTGGCATTGTATCAAATTTTTCATGGAGGTACAATTCAATTACCCCAAAATAATGCTGAGAAATAACATCATGAATAGATTGCCATTTGTGTTATAAATTATTGGCTGATCATCCAGATCCATCACTCGTGCTTTTTCTTCTTGCTGTAGGTACTTGAGGCTGACTTCCTTGGACTATGTCAATAAATGTACTCTCTTTATCTTACCCTTTGGCATCTGGTTAGGTTCAGCCTATGGGAGTCATTGGCAGGAGAGTGGAAGGTGGAAGGCGAGAGAGAGATTGGGGGATTTACTCCCCTGAATCCCTCTCTGTGGGCTGGAATTAGGGATGACTGCATCTTCTTCCAAAGGCTATCACCCTTGTCTTCACCTACAGTCACAGCTTTCAGTCCATCACCTGTAGATTTGGGGGTGGTAACAGCTCTTTTACTCTACCCTGCTGATGGCCCTAGTGTGCTCCACCTATCTCTGTAGCTACTCCTCCATCACATCCCACCCCTTTGTAAATAGATACACCATTCCTTCTTGGTTGGCTAAGGTTAGTCACTGCTCACAGCATTTCCTAGCACATCTTAAGTATATACTTAATACCAGTACCTGTTCTAGAACAAAGAAAGCATCCCTTAAAAAAAAAAGTCTGACTTTTTCAAATAATGCAGTATAGCACTTTAGAGATTTCATTGGGGCTGGGAAGATGCACTGGCATCTTCAGGAGTTAATCTCTGAAGCTGCTTTCTAATATTTATTTAACTTGTCTGAGGGACATTAAAACATATGGAGAAAATAAAATTTTCACACCCACTTTTCCCATGCCAGTTAACAATAGCTATGGCACCCTAATTAGAAGTTACCGTTGTGCCTGGTTGAAAACAATGTAAACTGAAGTCTTCTACCTTTAGTGGATAGAATGTCAGAGCCACTGCATAGCTCAACTCAGTCTACCTGCCATACACTTCTCGTTTCGCTTTCCTATGCTCATTAGCTATTCCTTGAAAGAGTATTACCCAGTGGAAATGATTGACTGTATTGACTGAAAGTCTGGTAGTGCTGCATTCATTTGCAGAATCTATTTTCAAGTAGAGCTGAGCTCTTCAGGGGCTTGGTGAAAATGCTGCAAAAGACTTTTTGATCTACACAGAACACCACTGAGAAAACTACTGACTTAATACTACTGTGTTATCCCTACCTATTTCAGTGGGTGAAAAATGGTTGGCTTTCACCATGAAGAGATGTCATAGGAAACCAAATCAATATCTCAGCTGCTTAAATAAGACTAATAAATGAATATCTCCAAGATAACTTCTAGGCACGTAGTAAATATCCAATACAGTATTGTATGCAAAGGGACAATTTGCTTACATAGGATGTATGCACAGGATGTGTTTCGGGACCCCCTGTGAATGCCTGAAACCATAGACAGCGCACAACCCTATATATACTATGTTCTTTAAGTCTGATAACTGAGACGGCTTCGGAGTAACTAAGTCAGCAGGCAGGTAGCATAGACAGGGTGTATCTGCTGAACAGACAGATTATTTACATCCCAGGCTGGATGGAGCAGGATGATGTGAGATTTCATAGGCCACTCAGAGCAGTCCACGATTTTCAACTTATGAATTGTTTGCTTCTGGAATGTTCCATTTAATATTTTTGGACTGTGGTTCACCATGGGGAACTGGAACTGAAGAAAATGAAACCATACATAAGGAGAAACTACTGTAAATATTTAATCATTTAATTAATTAACCATAAATTATAGTGTTTGAAAAGCCCTCTTTATATCTTAATTGAGATCAAACTAGTCACAGCATGTGGGTCTTCATCTTCAAAGAGAGGTTTCTAGAAAAATGTTTAAAAATTTAATATGACATTTATTATCATTTAGTAGGTTATTTATAATTTGTGGCTCATTTTGAATATTACTAATAATGATTTAAATAGGCATTATTTATTCTTTTGAACATAACTTGCTGCATTATTTATTGTATGTCTTGGGACAGAAAACGTTTCTGTTGGGATTAATTTTCAGTTTCATTATGAAAATAGATGAGCTACAACATGATATATTGGAAAGGGTCAGAATGTGAATCAAAAGACATGAGTTTAATTCTTAGCTCATCTACATCCAGTGCAATATTGAGCAAGCTGTTTATCTTCTCAGAAGTTTTAGTTTTGTCATCCAGAAAAACAGATATGCTATCTGAGGCAGAGCGACCTCCCAGGATCCTAGGGTGATATGTAAGTGTGCAGAAAGTATGATGCGATTTAGAACATTTTACTTAACAGGAACTTTTGCAGAGATACACCTATCACCAAATTGGCCCATAGCTGTAGCACACATGTGGTTTTAACTCCTCAAATGATTTTTGGTTGCAACCATGCTTCCATTTTATAATTGTGATGATCCTATGGCAATCTTAATTTTCTTAAAAAAACTGTTGGTGATTTAACTTTCACTAAAAAAGGGCAAGCACTTAGCAGAAAATTCACTTTGATATCCCTTATTCTTTTGTCTCCATCTCTATACTGTCAGAGGATAAAGCTTCATTTCTAGATGGGATGTAAAAATGACTTTTGAACACATAATCTCAGGGAGTAAGTAGCCTGAGTGGTCTTCCACTTGTAAAATGTCCAGAAGTATATCTAATAATAGATGGATCTGCTACAAGGTATTCACTTGGTTTTACATATCAGTGACCATAAAGTCAAAAGCCACTTTATTCGGCTAACTTACCAGTAAACTTAGATATATTATGATTGACGTCTTTCAATATTAGGTTAAATTGGAACCAGCTACAATATATGGGGAGCTGTTTAAAACAAAATATTTTAGACTACCCACATTCTACAATGCACATTTTTTTCCCGCTTGTCCATAGATGGTAATTTTAATGTTCTATACTAAGCTCAATATACAGGCAAGAATGATTGCAAGAAAATCTCTGCTTTTCAAGTAAGCTAAAGTAAAAGTGTAATATACTCAGGAGCGTTTGCACACAGTTTTGGTGGTAATAAAGTCACCTTTAATTTTGCAAGGTAGTAGTTGCTGTTTGGATGTTATATGATGATTTTTGTATAACCCAGAGCCACTCTGGATCAGTCTTATTTGATGACCTAGGTGTGGTGGCAAAGTCTTACCTGGCCTTTTCAGCAAGCTTCAGTGAAGCTCAAACTATGGGGATAATGAATGGATATGAGCCAGGCCAACAGGCTCCTAGCTGGGATGAGAAGTATAGGAGCTATCGTGAGCTCATTCATGTTTTACTATTAGCTCGGGTGGAGGGGGGAAGCAGAGAAACCCGGTTTGTCAAATTTGCTAATTCCTGTGGTGTAAATGCTCCCATTTCAGCTGATTTCAGGCTACTAATGGTTTAATGACCTGTTCACAACATTCCTGGAAACTTAACCGTCAGTTCCCACAAGCTTGTGTGAGCCAACTCCAGCATATTAATAAGAGAAAGTATGGAGGAAGGGACAAGAGGATCCCCACATCCATGCCACGTCAACAGAAAGGGCTGAGAAAGATTACCCTCAAGTCCAAGAGTCAGCCAAAAAGAGATAGGGATTTATTGTATTCTTTGTTTTTAAGTTGCAGAGGTTAGATCACTACTACCTAGCAATATAACCCCCTTGCTCCATTTTCTATGTGAACTTACCGGCAAGCTCTACATTGGCCACAATTGAGAGAGCTCAAAAAGGAAGATGTGTACAGTCAATGTATGGGTTACTCATAGAAAAAGGGGGTAGTAGTTTAACAGGACACACACACACACACACACACACGCACGCATGTGCATGCCTTCTTTAATGCTAAGAAACTGGGAAATTAAGAAGGGCGAATTGGATTATTGGACTGAGAAAACTGACTAATGACCTATTAAGCTCTAATGTGAGAACTCTCAAGCAATACACTGAAGGAGGGCTGGGCTTTAAATGGGAGATGTGTAAATAGGAAGAGTCAGTGGAAGTCAGTGCTGAGGGAACTTTTAAGTGGAAGCCATAATCCAAGCTTGGAGCTTATTCAGAATAGTTTATGACATCATTGCATGATATATTTATACTTAAACATGCATTTCCTAGGTTAACAAAAACAATGCCGTAGGAATTGTGCTGGTAGAAATGGTCAGACCTCAAAGTCCTGAGGGGAGGGGAGAGACTGAGAAACCAACATGTAAACTCATAATTAAATTTAATGTGAGAGAGGATATTATAGAAATGTTGGTCAAAGCAGTCTGAGAGCTCATAGGAAGTAGTAACTTACTATCCAGGAAACTCTTTAAAAAAGCATATCAATGTAAATATACTCTAGGTTCATAATAAATCAAATTTCAAATTTTAGATATTTGATCCTTAAAAATGGCTGATATGCTCAAGCCTGTAATCCCAGCACTTTGGGAGGCCGAGGCAGGTGGATCACGAGGTCAACAGATCGAGACCATCCTGGTCAACATGGTGAAACCCCGTCTCTACTAAAAATACAAAGATTAGATGGGCATGGTGGTGCGTGCCTGTAATCCCAGCTACTCAGGAGGCTGAGGCAGGAGAATTGCCTGAACCCAGGAGGTGGAGGTTGCAGTGAGCCGAGATCATGCCATTGCACTAAGAAAAACTCCATCTCAAAAAAAAAAAAAGGACTGATATATAGTGCTTATTATCGTAGTTATAGCATCATGGAAAATACAATTTTTCATTTAGTAATAAACATTTAAATTTTTTTTGAGGATAAATGATGTTCAATGAACTTATACACTTAAGTGTATAATTTGTCAAGTGCTGGCATATGTATACATCATTTCTACAATCATTAGATGATGATGTCATCTCTGAATGAAGACAGTTTTACTATTTCCTTTTTAATCTGGATGGCTATTTTTCCTTTTCTTCTTTATTGCATTTGTTGGACCTCTAATACAATGTGGCATAGACATGGTGAAAGTGGACATTTTTGCTTCATTCCTGATCTAGGGGGAAAGCATTCATCATTCAGTCTTTCCCAATTAAGTGTGATCTAGCCATAGGTGTTTTTGTAAAATGCTCTTTATCAAGTTGTGGAAATTCCCTTTGATACTAAATTTTCTGAGAGATTTTGTCATTGTTGAATGTTGGATCAGGTCAAATCCTTTTGTGTACTGAGATCATTATTTGTGTTTTCTTTTTGAATCTGGTAATATGGAAAGCTGCTTTGATTGATTTTACAATAAACCAAATTCCTGATACACACCTCAGTTGGTCACAGTGCTTTATCCTTTCTACATGTTGTTGGGTTCAATTCAATAATATTTAGTGGAAGATTTTTTGCATCTATCTTTATGTGAAATGTTGTTCTGCCTGTTTTTATTTTTTAATGTCTTTTCATTATTTTTGTACCTGGGTAACCCTTTTCTCATACAGTGAATTGGGAGGTGTCTTACCCCCTTCAATTTTCTGAAAGAGTTTGTATAGAATTGGTATTAATATTCCTTAAATGTTTGATGAAATTCTCCACTGAAGCCATTTGATCCTAGTGTGTTTTGCTTTGTTTTGTTTTTTGTAGGAAGAATTTTGATTATAAAATCAATTTTATTGGCTATAGGCTTTTAACGGCTATAGGACTATTTTTGTTATCAACTTCTTCTTGTGTGGGCTTTGGTACTTTGTGTCTTTCAACACATGTATTCATTCCATCTAAATCACAAAATATTTTGGCGTAAAGTTATTATATTTTAATGTTTTTAAGATTCTTAGCACTCCATCCTCTCTCATTTCTGGTACTAGTCATTTGTATCTTTTCTCACTTTTTCTAATCAGTATGACAACAGTTTTATCAATTTTATTGATGTTTTCAATGAACCAGCTTTCGATCTCATTAAATTTTAAAAATTTTCTTAATTTCTACTCTAATCTCATATTTTTCATTTATATTCTTTGCTTAGGAATATTATTTTCTTGCTCAAAAATATACTATCAGTAAAGCCATTCTAATTTTGTTTTAATGATTCTTTTTAACTTATATTTGCTTATTTATATAAAATATGCTTCATGTAGACAACATGTGGATTGGTTGTTTCTTCCTCCTCCTCCTCCTCCTCCTCTTCTTCATTTTTGTCTTAGCCTTCATCTTCATCTTCTTTTTCATCTTCCTTCATCTACCAGTTTGACTTTTTTTGCCTTTTAATTGGTATGTCTAGATCATTTATATTTGTTGAGGTTAGTCAGACGGTTGGGCCTAAGTCTGCCATCTTGCTGTTTGTTCTCTATTTACGTGTTCTTTGTTCCCTTCCCTCTTTTTCTGCCTTCCTTTGGATTGAGTATTTCTATGATAACATTTCCATAATTTTGTTTGTTTTTGCTGGTTTAGATGAGAAGAATGCATCTTTTTCTGACTGCTGTCTGTTGTCAAATGATTTATACCACTTCTATTTCTACTTCCTGTCCCCCAACTCCTTCTGGCCTTTGTTCTATAGCTGTCATGCATTTATGTCTACATATATAACCACCCCCTGAAATAGTATTATAGTCACTTTAAACAATTATCTTTCAAGAAGACTTAGAAAAATAAGAACAAGTCTTTCATATATATTTACATATTTTCCTTTTCCAGTCGTCTTCATCATGTTCTGTTAATTCGGCTTTCAGTCTGGTTTCATGTTTCTTCTCCATTGTGTCTTCAACATATATCCTATCTCATCGTTGTAGAGCCTTTGATCACTAATAGCTGGCAACTAATGAATAAGTTACTAATTTAAATAAAATTTAAGAGTTTTCTCACTCAAAGGGATATTTGCATTTCAAATGAGAACACAAAGACTAAAGGATATTCTGTGCTTTAGGAATTAATACTTAGTGGTGGAATTTCAGGTAGGGAGAGATCTACTGGGGACTGGGATCCTGCTCTGTGCTTCTCAAACTGTACCACAGTACCTGTAGATTATTATGTCAGTAAACATCTCTCTCAACAGTCCAGTCTCGGTGTTGAATATACAGTTTGAAATTAAAACTTAAGATCATTATTTGGAAGAAATTTTTGTCTACACATTCCAAGGTAAATGTATGAACTTGAGAGTCTGAAAAATTCTATCGACTATGTATTTATGGCAAACATCTGCAAATATATATTTATTTGTCAGTTATTTCAAGGCAAGGTGAAATGCCCACAGGATGTATATGTGAGCTGGTGTGCTGTCATGGTTTTTAATACTATACTTCACTTATGATATGTGCAAACGACAGATCCCTAAACCAACTTAGTAATCATTTACAAATTGTATTTTCTTGGTGTTTTGAAATGAGTATGATTTTAATTATTCCTGCCTCACCTTATATCAAAAAAGATTTGTAGACTAAAATGAGATTGTAAAAGTATCTTCTAAGAAGATTTACATATGAAATCATTATTTACTAATTATATCGACATTTACTTTTTAGGTATTCAGAGAACGACTACCTTCGGATTATCACAGATATACAGAGTTGTCCATGGAAACGGCAAGCAGAAGAATATGCAAATTTCAGGTAAATTTTTTTTTCATTAAGAATATGAGATTTTTAAACTGTCTTGTTCATTTGCTTTGTTGAAAAATCTGCAATATGTTGTTAAAAATAGAAGTAGAACCAACCCCAGCTGGCAATGAGGCCTATGGAATTCTAAGACACTCTCATGAGGCACGGGGTGTTCCATCCCCATCTCTTATGTAGAAATTTGCATTATGTTACTGTTTTCATTATAAAAAAAAAAAATCCCAAATTCAAGAGAAAGATTTTATTATGTTTTAAGTTATATTTTAGAAGATCCTGTGTTTTTTGGTACCATTTACATTTGTTATTTCTTTATTTAGTAAATAAAATGTGATAGTATTAAAGAATGTTTGGAAAACATAATCCATAATCCCATCACTTTAGAACGACTTTTGTTTTCTGCATACACTCTTCCAGTTTTTCCTCATTCACTTTTTAACACAAGTGACATTCAGGGGTGTGAGTTGCTCTAAGTAATAACTCAGGGAGGAGGCGTCAAGTGGCAAAACCAGGTTATCACTTGACCATTGTAGGGCTGTGGTTGGAAAACTTGTAGCCCACCCAGACAAAAATAAGCTTTGTTAAAGCAATATGCAGTGAGGGAAAGTCAATACTTATCTGATAGTTCTGTCCCCCATACCTCCACATATCAAGGCCAGTCGTCTCTGTGTTTGCTTGGTCTAGATTGCTCTGGTTTTGGTTTGTAAGGGGGGCTTCTTTTCTTTTCCCTCCTCCTTTCTCTTTGTCTTCCTTTTTTTTTCTTCTCTTGTCTTTCTCTCCTTTCCTTCTCCTCCTCCTCCTTTTTCCTCTTCCTCTTCTTCTTTCCTCCTCCTTTTTTTCTTCTTCCCCCTTCCTTCCTTCTCTCCTCTTCTTCCCTCCAGTTCCCTCCTCCTCTCCCTCCTCCTCCTCCCTCCTCCTCCTCTTCTTCATCTTTCTTCTTTCTTCTTCTATCTCCTTCTTTCTCCTTCTCCTTCTTCTCTTTCTTCTTCTTCCTCCCCACCTTCACCTCCTTCTTTTCTACATTCTGATTCTTTCCTGTACATTTCATTCCAATTTCATCCTATGCCACATTATTTTATTCTATTATGATCCAGAGACAGGTCTTTATCTTTACTCATTATTTTCAAAGTTTACTTGAAGCATTAAACTTATAAAAATATTACTAAAGAGACTTTGCTTTCCCCTAAAATACTATAAGAGATATCTGCTGTATGGTTCTGTTTTGCATGTGGGAAGGCAATTCTTCTTGTTTGCCTTGTGCAGTGGCTCTGCTTTTCCTTCTTTAGTCAGAATATGCTGGTATAATTGGACTAACGCCTTTGATTCTGCTGCCAACCTGAGGGGGTTGTGCTCCACCCCTACTGAATGAAAGAGTACCTTCCTGGGTGTGTCAAAGCCAAAAGTGGGTATCTTCCCTCCACTGGATAGGCACATCGATTCCATGACTTCCTGCATGATACCATTTAGCATCTTTCCTACCTGATATTTTAGGAAGAGAGGCTGGAAAGGGGATTCCTGTTTAACTAATTTATTTCCAAGATGTTTTATGCTATACAATTCTATTTAAGACTGGATTTGAGAGGTCCTGGTGGCAGGAAGATGAGATTGCAAATTGCACAATCAGAACCTGAATGATCACAGGGTCAACAAGTGATAACAGAGTCTGATTTTGAGAGACCTTTCTGCACATGAAAAATAGACAAAAAAAAAAAAAAAGGGAGAGGGAGAGATTCAGGTAGTGAGCTAATGAGGATGAATCTAAGATAATTAGCTGAAAGATAGATTAGTAATGACTCTTATGATCAGAGGATGAATCTAAGATAATTCGCTGGAAAGATAGGTTAGTAATGACTGTAATGATAAAAGCAGGGAATATAGGAGCCTTTACTTCTGGCTGCTGAGTTCGGACCAAGCCTCTTGATAGTAATGCAGATGACAAAGTGTACCAAACACGTGTGTGAGGGCGCTGGCGTGCCACCAAGTCAGGGTGAATCTAAAGGACTAAAGCCCGAGAGGTGAGGGGAGCCCAATAATGGGGGCTATTTTTCTCACAAGGAACTTGCCAAATAGAAAGGCAAACTTTGGCAGAGAGGCTGAGCAGAGCTTCCAGGAATCCCTGGAAAAACCAGTTTTCAAAAAAACTGAAGGCCAATTTTGAATCATTTCCATCCTGAGTTGGATTTAGATCTGCCCTTAGCTTAGATGCCTGAGAGGAGCAAAAGGAAATTCCCTTTGGAGGAAGGTAACCTTATTCAGAGCCTTAAATCGTCTCTGTACATATTCACTCACAGTGTCTGACTCAATTTCAAAACGATATTATCTGTAAATTTTTTTTCTTTCTTTCCTTTCTTTTTTTTTTTTTTTGGACAAAAATCAGTCTCTTCAAATCCAGAGCTATATGAGAGTCACTGCTACAGATTATGATGTATGGAATCTGCATAGATGGCTGCTCCATGGAGGGTACGGCCATTCTTACCTTAGTACCATTTTGATGTTAAAAAAAAAAATTCATCAGTAACTGTGACGATTACTCCCAATGGCCTCTCTATCCCTTCAGGGCCTATTTAGGTAAATATCTTAGGCCAGGCACAGTGGCTCACACCTGTAATCCCAGTACTTTAGACTGAGGCAGCTGGGCGTGGTGTTACATGCCTATAATCCTAGCTGCTTCGAAGGATGAGATGGGCAAATCACTTGAATCTGGGAGGCGGAGGTTGCAGTGAGCTAGACTGCACCACTGCACTGCAGCCTGGGTGACAGAATGACTCTGTCTCAAAAGAAAAGGAAGAAAACAATAAACATCTGGGGCTATAACACACTTTGTTTGTTGTCATAGAAGAGAACAGGCACAGAGACATTTTTTTATCGACTTGAATATTTATTATATTGCAATGTTCTTTTTATGGGCATATTTCTAAACTAAATTATAGAACCCCTCAACAGAAGTTTATGCAATTAAATCATAATAAACCACCTACCTTCCTAAATTTTTACTGATATAGCTGGCCAAATCTGGGGAGTCTCTGGCTTGTTGAAAAAGCTTATATTATGGATATGTCCCCTGTAATTAAAAATGTCAGGTAGCTAAATCATTTTTAATTTTATTGTATTTACCTAGAGAATTTTATACCAAACTGAAAAAAAGTAGAATGTGAGTTTTAAAAATGTGGTAATTTTTAAGTAGCAGTTACAAAAGTTACATTAAATGTGGAAGAATACAAACAAGTGAATATATTTTAAACCCATCTGTAACCTGATTGTTGGAACTTCCAACAGTCGATACCTGGGGATTGTTTGAAAGTTATAGGACTCCTGTGGTCAAATGATCTAACAATAAGAGAGCTTAAAAGTTATTTTTCTTAAATAAATATGTCACTTGGTATCAAAAAAGGTAAAGGTTATTTAGCCACAAATATTTAGGATTTACTAAGTCAGAGCACTATAGCCTTTTTTCATGCCTGGTAGAGTGCTGGGTACAAAATACGGTCTTAATAAAAATATTAAATAAATGGATGTATGAAAGTAAACAAAAAAGTATAATGTTTTCTTACTGAACTCAAAGGATTTATAGTCACTTTAGAAAGACAAGAAATTTAAATATGAATATTTATGATTGAATATCAGAATAAGTGATTTAGAAATACTGTGCTGTGTTAATGCAAGATCACTGTGGGATATAGTTTTTTGAAATTTTGTGAGAAGAGGCAGAACTTGAGCTGTAGCTCTAAATTTAAAGATGGCTGGAAAGGGAGGGTGAGACCAATTTGGCAGTGATGAGGCTAGGAATAAAGGCCAGTAAGTTTCAAGGCCAGTTGGGCTGGCACAATGAACTTGTACTATTAGGTATACAGGATAAAGGGGATCATTTCAGGTAGACAAGGAAGGATCTGATGCACAGAGATCTGGTTATCAGAGTAAAGTCCACAGACATTCTGTAGATACCAGGAGCCCAAGAGTATTACATGGAAATTTTTAGTGCCACAAAAGAAATAGTACTCAAATATAAATTTCCTCAGCAAGGCAATTTACTTCTATAGAAGGGTACATCTCACAGATGGAGCAATGGCGAGTACACACCTGGACAGGGAGAAGAAGAGGTTCTTATTCCTGATGCAGGTAGCCCCTACTGCTGTGTCGTTCCTCTATTGGCTAGGGTTAGACCACACCATCGAAGCTAATTCCAAATGGCTATTTTAAAGCAGGGGTATGAGCCAGAGTGGCAGGGTGGGTAGTTTGGTGGGAAGGATGGTCATGGGACAGGTCAGAGCAGATGACCAGGGGTGACTCAGGTCAAGGCAGGTGACCAGGGCAGGTGAAAAGAGCAGGTAACTGGGATGAGTCAGGATGGAGCAGGGGACTGGGAAAACAGATGTGAACTACTGAGTAGAACTGGTGGAAAAGGTTTTTTACTGAAACCACAAGAAAGTGAAACTTTAAAATGGAGAATTAGAGAATAAGAGAGCTGAACATACTGACACTGATACTGACACTTTGAAGAGAAACTTGGAGTGCACTATATCTAACAGGAGAAATATTGCTAGCAAAGGAATTACAAGATGAATTCATTGTTTTAGGGAAAGTATTCGGACAGCAAATGAATGAAAGCAAGCTGGAGCATTAGGAGGGAGGGAGTAGTGTAGAAAATCAGAGCAGGCATGGGCGAGTTGTAGACAAGTGACTATAGAATGGTGACCACCTACAACATCAATGGTAGCTATGAAAATTTCAAGAGAGAGAGATGCTTGACGATGAGCCCTGGGATACAATATTATCTTTGTATCTCCAGTGCCGATCATATAGATGGCACCTAATAAATTGCTCCATAACTGAAGACATGGTAGGACTTGGTTTCTTGTTGACTTCCAGTTCTCTCATTGAAGGAGAAGAAAAAGTCAAACGAGAAATCTCGCATCTGCAATACTCATGCTGCAGAGAGCCAGCCCTATATCACCCATGGCTTCCCCAAGTTTGGTGGTGACAAAGGAATGAGAAAAAGATTAAGAGAGACAGTGGGACCAGGGGCCATCACTTTATTACTCTGGAGGAAACAGTGAAGGCCCTGAGCTCTGACCATCCACTCTATTTATTGGTTACTATCACTTTGATTTTACAGGGTAGGGGTGGAGTAATGGTGGGGAGAGGGTGATGATGGAGTGAATCAGTGAGCCGGAACTGATGTGTCATTCTAAGGATTGATAATAGTGGTGGTTTGGGAGTTTCACAAAACAAGAACATGTGGTTATCTTTAGCCTATTATCTATGTATTGTTGATGGAACACGGGCCTTACAAGGAGCCTACAAGTCTGACTGTGACATAGTGCTACAAAGGGATTTTATGTCCTTGAGCACAATGTTTATGGTAACAGAGCCAAGATCACCCTGCACCGAAACACGAGGCTTGAAGAGGCCTTCCTTCTCAGAGGCCTCCTGTGGCCTTCCACAGTTTGTTGTTCCTTGTTTAGGTGTTACTCATAACCAATTTATGTAGGCACTCTGTAGGTCCTTTCTCCTTTGTTGCTTTTCCCGACACTGACAGAAAGATTTCAGAGAGAAATTGGATTGAAAGGTAAAACCATCTTGGACAGGATATGTTTCAGCTGACCTGGGGACAACTGGATACAGAAGACCTTTTCCTTGGTCTGGGAAAAATATAAATGCTAAGAGAAAATGAATTCTCTCAAAAAAGAAAAGCAACTATGGTTTAAATCTGGCTTTTGAAAGAAATAGAGCTTCTCCAAATCTGTCTTCTCAGCAATTTTATTTTAACTTTCTTTTTGTGCTATGAAGGGGTTTGTCCTCTTTTTTTTTTTTTTTTTTTTTTTTTTTTTTTTTTTTACAGATTCCTAAGCTTTTACTCATTCAGCCCTTAACTGTGGGTCTGAGAACTTGGTAGCTGAGCTTGAGCCTCAGATTTCCTTCAGCTTTTACCTGGAAACATGAGAGGCTTAACTAGGAAGATTCTTAATCTGAAGTCCATAAAAGTGGTTTCCTAAAACTCTTAAAATTGTTTGTGAGATTTTACACATGTTTCTGGGGAAAGAATCTGTGATTTTCATCAGATTCTCAAGGAGTCTAGGACCTTCCACATGGAGTAATGTATTTCTAAGGATCTTTCTGGCCCTGAGACTCTGTTTGGGATTCAGTTGCCTCTTTCACCTTCCATGATGCATGGTCCCAGGCGTAGGTGTGATTCTGGCTCAGATTTACCTCTACCTCTACTCCACAGATTGTAAGTTTCTGCTATGAATTTGCGTTTCATGAGACACTAGTTGGACTCAGTTAAAGAGAAATTTAAGTCAGAGTTGAAGATGCCCTGCCTTGAATCTTTGAAGAATCTTGAATCTTTGAAGAAGGACGTTCTTTCTTGCTATCTAATTTATTTTATGTGTAGCTGTACAAAGTCAACAATGTTGAGATGACTGCCGTTTCTGCTTTTAAAAGCTTGATTGATTCTCCTTTAAGAGGTCCCCTCCCCCTTCCCTCTAAGAACAAGCTAATCCACAGAATAATTTGTGAGAAATCTACCTGGATTTCAGTCTAAGAAATTACTACTCTTCACAGTCTCTCCCTCTGATTTTTAGAAACTGATGGATAATCATTTGCTTGAGCGTGACACTCAGCTATTTGAGAGTAACATTGAGATGCTTAAATTTAAATTAAACATAATATGAGACTCCCTCTACCCCTCCTTGCCTACTTCTACTTCACCCTTGAAGGCTCCTTTGTGAAACTCTGGAAACTTCTGGTAAGCAGGTTTTATCCCAGCAGAAGATCTTTGAGCTTCAGTAATTAGTCTCAGATTCCCTAGGTAACTTGCATGGTAATTATGGCATTAGCTTTCTTGAATCATTTTCTAACTGAAAAGAACCGTATTCATTTGTATAACCAGTTACGGAAAACTGATAGGTCCACAGTAACAGTGCTTAATTTTTATTTTACTTTCACTTCCCCCCACCCCCCAGAAATACATACACTATGATTTTGTTTTTTAGTTTCTTTTGGAGCCACTACTACCATTTGATTTTTTTGGATATCCTCATATTTCAAAGAGATGAGTTGGAATCCAAGATGACTGAATATTATCAATCATGTGTTTACTGAAAACATAGTGGCAGCAAACAGTGGTATTATGTAAACCCACACATTTATGACTCATGGAAATGAGATACTTTTCAAATGACTCGTAAAACAGGTAGTTAGTGCCTTATTGCTTTGTTACAGATAACTATTACGTGGTAGCAATTTTATTAAATCTTGAATTATCCCCTCAGGTTTGGTTAAATTAAAATTTATTGAAAGTTATTCCTTTGTCTTTCTTGTGTTAGATATGTGAGAACAGGTTCCAGTGCCGTATTTATAGATTCATTGATATTTAAAAAATAACAGTCACTATGTTACTTTCATTTTTATTTGCACTCTTTGAAGAAAATAGTGTTAAAATAAACTTGCATATCTACCACATATGTTAATTTTTTTATGTTAACTATATGACATTTACCTGACTCGAACCAGGCCATTTAATGATTTAACTTTGCGAAAGAATGTAAATTATGAAAATAAAGAGATAAGTTAATATTTTGCAATAAATCACAGAACTGAAAAACCACACTTGGTTTTACCACAAAGTTTTCAGTTATTTTCTGAACTGTTTCTCCAAAAGCAATTGTATTTTTTGATTTGCGTTAGCATTTTGTGAGCTTGCGCTTTTTCATTCAGTCAACATTTATTGAATCTTATTATGTTCCAGGCATTTTTTTTATAGGACAAATTTCTTGGAGAAAATAAAAAATCATCTCTGCTAGGGGCTTCTTTTGAAAATCCAAGACCAAGTTCATGATTCTGAGCCACCATTCTCCTCCTGTAAATGTTTGCTATTTACAATTCATACAGGGTAACTACATTGACAGCTGAAAGCAATACATATTTTATTTTATTTTCAATTTAAGAAGATGTGTGTGCTTTATGATAGGTGTTTTGGGTCAGTTGTCAGATTGAGAAAGCTTTTTTCTTTGTTTCCTTTGCATTGAGACCATTTTTCATCATTAATATATTGTCATATCATCTTCTATTTTGTCATGCTATACAGCATGCCTGTGTATTTAGAAAAAGCAACAAAAACCACACCATGTCATTACTTCTGCCATATTTAATAAAAGAAGCTAGCTCTCGTACATTTAGGGACTAGCTCCTCTCCTTTGTCTTCCGAATATGAACTCTGCCATCAAAGTATGTGGCACTCACACAGGTTCACTGGTCTTCTAAATTCTATTTCAAAATTTATCTCCCAAGTTGTACTCAATATTTCATGTTCACATGTCAAATAAGCTCCATTTAGGCTGCGTTGTATTTCAAATTCTCTTTTCCTTATAGCATTGCTTGTGGTGTCTTCTTTAGTACGTTACATTGTTTACACTGGCACGAGATCCTGGTAGATAGAGCTTTCTCCAGTGTTTCAGCATGGACCCTTCACTTATGAGTGTATATTTCAGTTGACTTCCTATCCTTTGCTTTAATAATCATATTCTTTTATATTTCATTTTGCCTTGCATTAGTTTGGACATTCTACTCAAAGATGTGAGCTGATCTTTTATAAATTTAATATCAGTGTACATGTTAACTGTTAAGGGAAAAACTAGACATCTGAGTTGCTGATTGAATTTGGTCTTTTTGAAGAGTTTTACCTATAATTCTTTTAAATTTAAATGCTTATTTTTAATTGACAAATATTGTATATATTTATGGAATAAAACATGGTATCTAGATATATGCATACATTGTGGAATAATTATATCAAGCTAATTAACATATCTATCAGCTCATATGCTTAGCATATGTTTTTTGTAGTGAGAACACTTAAAATCTACTCTTTTAGCAATGTTGAAATATGCAGTACCTTATTAGGAACTATGGTCACCATGCTGTGCAATAGATCTTGAAAAATGTATTATTTCTGCCCAACTGGAACTTTGTACCCTTTGACCACCATCTCCCCATTTCCACCACCTCCCAGTTCCGTGTAACCACCATTCTACTCTGTACTTCTATAAGTTCAGCTTTCTTAGATTCCACATATAAGTGAGATCATGCAGTATTTCTCTTTCTGCGTGGACAGTTTAGTTCACTTAGCTTAGCTTAGTTCACTTAGCATAATGTCCTTCAGGTTTTTTCTTGTTGTCTACAAGTGACAGAATTTCCTCATTTTTTATGGATGTATACTATTCCATTGTGTATATATACCACATTTTCTTTATGCATTCAACCATTGATGGACACTTAGGCTGATTCTACATCTTGGCTATTGTGAATCAAGCTGCAATAAACATGGGAGTGTATTCTGGAAGGAGTTGTCTATACTCACTCTCTCATAGTACCTTCTACTTATTCCGTGATGTTCAAACTGGTCACCATGAACCATGGTGAATCCTTCTCATCTATTTCTTGTGCAATAACTGGAAGGAATATGGACTTTGGCCACGTCGCTCCAACCACTTCTGCCCCTGCTGCAACCAGTTTAAAACCAGTTATCCCTTCCTCAGGGCAGCCTTCCCTGGACAACCTGATTAAGTCATGGCGGCTGTACTATCTTGAAATTCACTTTCATTATACTAACCACAGGTATACATTTTCATTTGAGAGAGAGAGAGAGAGAGAGAGAGAGAGAGAGTGTGTGTGTGTGTGTGTGTTTATTTAATTTACAGACCTGGTTAATCTGAGCCATGTGTTTCATGGAGTGCATCAAGAGGAACAAAGAATCTTTCTAGTTGGTTCAGAAAATAGATCAAGGCTCACCACAGGAGCTAGTAGTTGGGGAGGGTTGGAGACTATAGTCTGATTTCTAGGCTCAGCTTTAAGTTGACTCCATGTGTCTTGTTCGTTTCACATATTTTATTATTGACATTTCTTGTTTGTTATCCCTAATCTTTCATTTTCTTTTAAATTTGGTCTTTCCTGTGAGTGAATGAGTTCCTACTAGAACATCTTAAAGGCACCATTTTACCTTTGCCACTGATTATTGATGACAACATCTTCATTCTTTTTTTTTTTTTTTTTTTTGAGACAGAGTTTCGCTCTTGTTACCCAGGCTGGAGTGCAATGGCGCGATCTCGGTTGACCGCAACCTCCGCCTCCTGGGTTCAGGCAGTTCTCCTGCCTCAGCCTCCTGAACATCTTTATTCTTATTAGGCTAAGCCAGTTTTCCCAGCCAGTGTCTTCATTAGTAAAATGGAGACAATACTTACCTCTGTGAGTTTTTATGAATATTCAATATGTAAAATGCTCAGTACAGAGTCTGTTATATGTTAGAATCTCAGCATGTTGTAGCTATTATGATTATTTCCAGTTTAGTATCATTTTTCTGGCTTACAATTAATATTTTACTAATTAGTTAAACTCTTTGTATCTGCAGTAAGTACAACAAGTCTATGGTGCAGAAATAATGCTATAATAGTTTTCAGTTCCAGTCCTCTGCCTAGGGGGATGTATAAACATTTATAAACCCCGGTTTTGCTTTTGTGATCATTTCATATGGATTGTATCATGCACTTGGTAAGGACCTACCCTTCCTGTTCAGTTCATTCTGTTTGAACTTTCTTTGATCTTTTCATGTTGGAAAGTAGGTCACACAGAGCAGAAAGTATTAAACTTCAGCTTTCTAAGTTATCTTTTTGTGCATTATTTTCCATGGAAAAGGATTTACCTTTATATGAACTGTCTGCTTGTCCCTCCCTTTCAAGATGGCTGGTTAAACCACATGCTCTCAGGTCTAATAAGGAATCGCTCTGAATTCCCTCAAAATTAATCAGCTCGAGTATAGGCAGAGCCAAGATTTACGCTTCCCACCCCATCCCCAGTCCCCAGATTACTTAGCCCTTGACTAGAGCTAAATAAGGGCTGAGGAACCCAGGATAGGAATGGATCGTTCTTATTTGAGATTCTTCTGGGTGAAGCCTAAGGGTATAGATGAAAAGTTAGGATTTGGAACAGAGCCAGAAGTCAAAAGCAGTTCCCAGAGGCGGAGCAAAACAGAAGCTGAGTGTAGTGCTGAAGCCAAAAAGCAAAACACGATGAATTCCACAGTGGGAGCTATGTTGGAAGAGTGCCTGAGATGTATGTCTGCTTTCTGGGGGCACTGAGGTACTCTGGGTATGTGGACCCGGCTCATGAAATGGCCATGAGCAGAACTGACCTGCCTACCTTTTTCTCCCCCTGTGCAAGACACAGTTTCCCAGTCAGGGCACAGATGAAACTCCTTGAAATCCACGTGCATTGCTGGCCTACCGTTATGACTTGGTCTGGTAAATGGAAGTTCATCAAATAATGAGACATTTAATAAAAGAAAGTGGCATAAATACAAAATATACTGGGAACATTTCCCTTAAGAAATGTTTCACAGAGTAGCATGTTGGTATAATTACACATAAGACTGATTCAGCATTATCATTACAAAACTCGGGTTTCATAGGATTCAGTGTTAATTCAGGCTCTCAGTATCTTGCCAATGACTGCAAAAAATTAAAAAAAGAAGTTTTCTACTCTTCCTTTTTCTCCTCTAAACATATCTAACTAAATAAAAGTTTATAAGCTGTCAACAAAAGTTTGGTTTCTTTACATGCTCTTCTTCACACATTGAACAATAAATAATGGCAGTGACCTAGATTTCTTTTTTTGTCTGCAAACTAAAATATATTCCAAAATCATGTTGATTTTGTATTTTTAGAACTTGTTTCCACACTTAGGCAATTCACAATTGGCTTTAAATCAATTGTTAAAAGGCAGGGGACATTCATAGAGCAGTGGGTGTTAGAGCAATGGGGGGAACCTCGCAAGTCACTTCAGTCACAGGTTTATGCTCATTGCAAATGGCACCTGAGGCAAGCCAGATGGGTGCACCCCTCACTTTTCCAAAGCCTTCAGTCCTGCTTTTTCACAGTCTCACTTCCAGTTCTGCAACGCGATCACATTTTGTTTCTTTATGAGTCTTAGCATGAATTAAAACCACAGCAGGGGCCAGGCACGGTGGCTCATGCCTGAAATCCCAGCACTTTTGGAGGCCGAGGTGGGTAGATCACAATGTCTAGAGATCAAGACCAGCTTGGCCAACCCCATCTCTACTAAAAATATAAAAATTAACTGGATGTGGTGGTGCACGCCTATAGTCCCAGCTACTTGGGAGGCTGAGGCAGGAGAATCACTTGAACCTGAGAGGTGGAGGTTGCAGTGAGCCGAGGTTGTGCCTCTGCACTCTAGCCTGGGTGACAGAGTGAGACTCCACCTAAACACACACACACACACACACACACACACACACACACACACTGGTCACCACCTTCATTATGAACATATCATAGCCTTCTCCCCTCTTCTTTAGGCTACTCTGTATGTCAGAGAAAGCACCGTCTTCCCAGTGGCCTGAATCAGAAACCCCTGCATGATCCTCACCGTCTTTTTCTCCTTTAGTACCCATTTCTAATCCATTGCCAAACTTGTGCTAAAGTCTCATGCCCTAAACATGTGTCAAATCTGTCTTTCTGCAATTGCATCACCCATCTCTGGTCTGGGTTACTGGAATTAATTGTACGTGTCTACTTCGCTAGGCTATAGAACCCAGTTATTCAGTCAAATGGGAATCTAAGTGTTGCTGTGAAGTGTTTTGTAGATGTGGTTAACATCTACAATTGATTGACATTAAGTAAAGGCGCTTGCCATTGATAATGTGGGTGGGTCTCATCCCAACCAGCTAAAGGCCTTAAGAGTAAAAACTGAGGTGTCCCAGAGAAGTAGTTCTGTTTCAAGACAGCAGAATCAACTCCTGCCTGGATGTCCAACCTGCAAGCTTACCCTACAGATTTTAGATGTGCTAGCCCCTGTAATTGTGCAGACCAATTCTTGAAAATAAGACTCTTTAGATAGATACATAGATACGTAGAAGATAGATAGATAGATAGACAAAAGATATATAGATAGCTAGATACATAGATACACAGATACATAGGTGGAAACAAGATGATGGATAGATACATAGATAAATAGAAGATAGATACATACATAGATAGTCGATACATAGATAAAAGATAGATAGGTAGCTGGATACATTGATACCTAGGTAGATACATAGAAGGCAGATAGGTAGGTAGATAGATAGATAGATAGATAAAGATACAGATAGATATATGGATACATAGATACATAGATAGAAGACAGATACATAGATAAAAGATACAGATAGCTAGATACATAGATACATAGGTAGATACATAGAAGATAGAGACATAGATAGAAGGTAGGTACATACATAGATAGATACATAGATGGATACATACATAGACTATTGATTCTATTTTTCTGGACAGCTCAGACATATATGGCTACTGTTCTCTCTTAACTGGCATCTTGGTTATCTGTTGCTGCATAATAAACTGCCCCCAAACTGATGGCTGAAAACAGTAATTTCATATTCTCTCTCAGTTCCATGGGCTGCCTGGGCTCAGCTGGGGAATGCTTTTGTTGTTGTTACTGTTTTTCAGACAGGCTCTCACTCTGTCACCCATACTGGAGTGCAGTGGCACCATCACAGCTCACTGCAGCCTTGACCTCCTATGATCAGGCAATCCTCCTGCCTCAGCCTCTTGAGTAGCTGGGACTATAGGAGCATGCCACCAAGCCCAGCTAATTTTTGGAGTTTTTGTAGAGATGGGGTCTCCTTCTATTGCCCAGGCAACTCCTGGGCTCAAGCGATCCTGCCACCTCAGCAAAGTGCTGGGATTACAGATGTGAGCCACCACACACAGCCCAGGGAACTCTTAATGGAAGGCTTTCATAGGGTTGCAGTCTACTGGAGTCATCTGAGAGCTTACCTGAGCTGGATGTCCAAGATGTCACACTCACACATCAGCCTTGCATGTAAGCACACATTGACTGCTTACTAGGAATTCAGCTAGGGCTGCCATTTAAGGATCTTCAAAGGAGCCTCCATATGTGACTTGAGCTTCTTGCAGCATGGAGGCTGGATTCCTTGGGGAATTGTCCAGAGAATGAACGTTCAAGAGATCCAGGCAAAAGCCACAACATTTTTTATGACACAGCATTGGAAATCCCAGAATGTAACTTCTTCTGCCAGCCCAGATTCAAGAGGAGGAATTTTAGGTTTCATTTTTTGACATGTGCATATAGGGAGAGAAAGAGATGCCGGTGGCCATCTTTGGAGACTGACTGCAACACTGGGTCATTGCCTATCCTCCTGACTCATTAGTGGGATCTATCTGCAGCTCTACTAATCTGTCCTCACTGAAGCCAGGCTGCACATCCTAAAATGCATATACCATGTGTCGTGTCCATAACTAAGACCCTTCATGTGGCTTTGCTTTTTCCCATAGAAGAAAGCCACATTGTTGACTTTGTGATGCCTATAAGACTCTCGATTTAGTTCTGCAGCATTCTCAACCTAGCACTCCATCTCTCAAGCCACACAGGATTTCTTTCAGACTTTTGCACATTCTGTACTCTTTCTCTCTCTCTCTCTCTCTGCTCTCTCTCTCTCTTTCCCCCCTCCAGGCTTTCACATTCCCTCTTTCCTGCTTCTCAAACAGTCTTTACCCCTCCATCTCCTTCTCCTGCCTTACCTGGCTACTTTTGTGTATCTTTAAGTTTTCAGCGTAAGCTTTGCATCTTCTGGGGAGCTCAGTCCCCAAACTTTGGGTGGCTTAGGTACCTTCCAACATGCTCTTGACCCCACAGCTGGCCCAGCTCCTTGGGCTTGCATGATTGTGAATTGTACTCAACCAAACTTGCTTGTACTTTGCTATGCAACCAGCAGAATATAAACACAAGATTAAGGATTCAAGAGAGTGGACTGTTCCACTCAGAGCAGCACCTGAAGGGCTCCAGGAACCGTGGGCTTCCTAGTTTACACTGGCAGGCATCTCAGTCTCAAAGATCCACTCTCGTCACAAAAGGAAGTGGGTTTTTATGCTGCAGTCTCACCCCTCCCAGCTCTTTGTCTTAAGCCTCAGAGGTATACAGTAGGCCTGGCCTGGCCCACCTCTTCCCTCTTCCTCCCCGTGTTGCAGTGTAGACTGACAGCACCATGTTCTGATTGTTGGCTGTTCTCTCTCTCACCAGCTAAAAGTTCTCCATGACAAGCTCTCTTTCTATTCTGCTACATTCCCAGTAGTGAGAACAGTAGTAAGTGCTTCATTTATTTATCCATTCACGTCCATATGAATTACTTCTGTTCTTCTGAGTATTTCCACCCTATCTTTTCTGCAAGAGTTTATCTTGGTTTATGCAGCCCCAAGCAATCTGTTGCCTGGGCAGGGATTTTCAGCCTTAGCCTTGACTCCATGCATGGCAGTTTCCAACCTGCAGTCCCTTAACCTGTATCTGGCTGGGTCTTCCCTGGTCCTTGAGAGGGAAGGAGTTTGACCCTGTTTCCCTCTTTTATTATGCATATAGCTATGAACATTCAGCACACCTTAAGAATATTTAATCATGGGCCGGGCGCGGTGGCTCACGCCTGTAATCCCAGCACTTTGGGAGGCCGAGGCGGGTGGATCACGAGGTCAAGAGATCGAGACCATCCTGGTCAACATGGTGAAACCCCGTCTCTGCTAAAAATACAAAAAATTAGCTGGGCACAGTGGCGCATGCCTGTAATCCCAGCTACTCAGGAGGCTGAGGCAGGAGAATTGCCTGAACCCAGGAGGCGGAGGTTGCGGTGAGCCGAGATCGCGCCATTGCACTCCAGCCTGAGTAACGAGAGCGAAAATCCATCTCAAAAAAAAAAAAAAAAAAAAAAGAGAATATTTAATCATAATTTCCAAAATTTCACAAGATACAGATATTTTCCCATGAAGGACGGATGACATGGTTTTGTAACCGGGTCGTGGTGCAGGGGCTCAGCTCCCTCTCCGTACTTACCAAAGATGTAACCGGGTGTCCCCAGGTTCTTGGGCTCACTTGCCCCAGGAATGGGGAAAGGGCCTTGGTGGCCAGTGAGCTTACTGTTCAAATATATATTGTACCCAAAGAGTTTAGCAGAGAGAGAAAGAGAGAGAGCGGGAGAGCTCCCATGCTGCTGTGGGAGAGGAGTCTGAAGGGGATATCCGCACGTAAGGAGCAGCGGAGTTTTAACCCTGAAGTTATTCCCGCCTCATTCATGTTCCTGTCCAATGAGGGGAGTTCTTTCAAACTTCCTCTGGTGTTATTGATCTTTAATTCTGATCCTGGATTGGTTGCTTGGGCCCACAACAGAGCCCCTCCTCCCAGGCCTTTTGGCGGGCTTTCTGAACAGAAGCAGCTCACCTGGAATTTCTACCTAGCCCATGTACAGGAAAGTTAGATAAAGAACTTTACATTCCCGGATGGGGGCGTAGATGGAGGTATGGCGAGGGGAAATTCCTGCCTTTGAAACACAGGCAATTTTCCTTAACACAGTCCTTCAGTTTGGCTGTGTCTTCACCCAAATCTCATCTTGAATTGTAGCTCCCATAATGCCCACGTTTTGTGGGAGGGACTCAGTGGGAGATAATTAAATCATTGAAGTACTACTGTGAATCCATTAAACCTCCTCCACGTCTTGGGTATGTCTTTATTAGCAGGGTGAAAACTTACTAATACAACAGAGTCTACTCTTGTCTTGTGACAGTGACTGTGTGGGCTTTCTTCTTGATTTTACCCCCTCTGTGCATCTTTGCCATGATTTATTTGTGCATACATTAGACAGCAATTAGAGGACTATAGGGAAGTATTCAGAACCCACAGCTATTAAGACTAGACTGCCTGTGTTCAAGTCTCAGTCATGTCATTAGCTAGCTGTGTGACCTCAGGCAAGTAACTTCACCTCTGTGACCCAGCTGCTGCATCTGGAAAATGGAGACACCAACAGTGATGATAATAGTGCTTCTCTCATAAGGCTCTTATAAGGATTAAATCATATATAAAGTGTTTGGAAGAGTGCTTCAGACAGTAAAGCCATGCATGCCTTTATTATTGTTGTTTATGCATCTATTGACATAAGCCTCAAACACACGTTTCCCTTTTTATGCTCCTATCTGAGTCTCTATCTTGTGTCTCTCTGGCCCCTTTCTGTTGAATATTCTGTCTGGGTAAACCTGCTCCTCTGTGACCATGTGTTTGCATTTCTATCTGTCTATTTCATGTCTATTTCATCTCTATGTCCTTGGTTTTCTGTGGGTGACTGTCTTTTGTCTTCTGTCTTCATCTCTTCTGTTTTTCTCAGGGCTTTCTTTCTGTGTTTTATTTCATGTGTCCACCACTTTTCTTTTCTCCTCCGTTTCATGCAATGTTGATGTTTCTTCTTTTTTTCCCCTCGGTTTCTGCACAGTCTTAGTTTACTCTTTCTGTTTAACCTCTCCACCTCTCTTCTGCAGGTGCCAGAATAGCGTCAGAGCTGAAATTTAGAAACTATTTTCTGAGCTCATTAAATAGTTTTCAATTCCCTTTTCAAACATTTATGAGCTTATGAATACAATATTTTCTATGGCTCTCTAGGGGGGGAATCAAATTGTTCTTTGCCTTCACAACCATCTATTGATTTTCCTTCCTGCGGTTCCTGACCCTTTGTAGAGAAGAGATTGTCTCTATCTTGCTGACCGTTCTTTCTGAACCATAGTTAACAACCATTGTTCACCTTTGTTACCTTGTTCAGTGGCTTCTTCCATCTTCTGCTTCTCATCTACATTACAATGTCCCAGGAGCAAGATGAGGACAGGCTGGGGGTCTGGGTCATTCCTTGGCATATCCCCAGAGCCTAGCACAGTGCAAGATGCCTGGGATGCCATTGATGAATATTTGTGAAATGAATGAATTCCCCTGGGAGTGCTGAGGTTTAGGGGAAGACCAAGAAGAACATCTCATATCAAACCATTGTAGTAATGCCCTGCTGCCTTTATCATTTTTATCTTTTTTTTTTTTTTTTTGAGAGGGAGTCTCTGTTGCCCAGGCTGGAGTGTGGCGGCATGATTTCAGCTCACTGCAGCCTCTGTCTCCTGGGTTCAAGCCTCCCACCTCAGCCTCCTGAGTCGCTAGGACTACAGGCACCTGCTACCATGCCTGGCTAATTTTCATATTTTTAGTAGAGATGGGGTTTTGCCATGTTGGCCAGGCTGGCCTCGAACTTCTGACCTCAAGTGATTTAACCACCTTGGCCTCCCAAAGTGCTGGGATTATAGGCATGAGCCACTGTGCCCAGGCTCTTCTTTCCACCTACTAAATATATCTCAAGGCTCCTTCCTCCTCTTTTCAATTCTAAAATTGTTCCATGTAGGTTCTTTTAATCTTTAATTAGGTGACTCTAGCAAAAGCCTTGCAGTCATGTCTCAGGTGGCTTTCCTCCCTCTGATTTCCTTCCACTGCCATCCATCCTATATGACCCAAAGAATTATCCTCAAACACAGGTTTATTCATTCAGTGAGGAAATATATATCAAGTGCCTCCTGTGTGCTGGGTGCTGTGTTAACAGCTCCATCACAAAAACTCCCCTAGCTCCCAGGTTGGCTAAGTGCCTTTCCTCTGTGCTGGTCTCATATTATAGTGAAATGATACTGAAATACCAGTGATGCTTTGTGTCTGTCTCTCTTAATACACTTAAACTCCCAGAGGGTAGGACCCATCCATGTTTTATTCATATTTGTATTTAATACTTTGAAAATTGTAATAGCACAACCTTGGGCCATGGACATCACTGCTGACTGCTCAGTGAATGTGTGCTGAGTTGCTCTGTGTATCGGTCTTTGTCTCAGTCAGCTTGGGCTGCCATAACCAAATGCCATAGACTGGGTGGCTTTAACCACCAACATTTATTTCTGACAGTTCTGGAGGCTGTGAAGTAGAAGAGCAGGGTGCCAGCATGGTTCCCATAAGTTCTGGTGAGGGCCCTCTTGTGGGTTGCAGACAGCCAACTTCTTACCCTAACCTCACATTCATCGGCGCTCCACCCTCGTGACCCTCTCTAGTCCTAGTCACCTCTCAAAGACATCACCTCCTAATACCATCACACTGGGGCTTTGGCTTTCAACATACTAATTTTGGGGAGACACAAGCATTCAGTCCATATCAGTCCTAGTTTTTAATTTTGAAGCTACAGAAGTTAAATCTAATTATTCCTTCATCTTATAATCCTAAAAATATTCAAAGAGAGCTATTGAATGCTCCAAATCTGCTCTTCTCCAGCCAGGCCGTTATTAATTTTTCAGCTGCCATGGATTTCAATCTGTGCCCTCCAGACGGGCCCTGGTTTGTCAAATGCCTTTAAAAGTCAAACTTCCACAACAGACCGAAGTACGCCAGGCATGGTTTTGAGCATTATAGAATAGCATGTATCTCTCTCCTCTTTGTAGCCACAATTCCTTTAAATATGCAGTTTCAGATCACACTTGAGTTTCGGGAAGTGAGTGCATACTCCTGGGTTCTAGCAAGTCAAGTGAAAGCCTGTAAATCTTCTTCTCGCCTTCAATGGCCTCTGACCAGAGATGACTTGTTCTCAACCTCCAATACCAAATGATTCTTTCTCTCTCACCTTCTCCGGGCCTTGCCTCCCATAGCTGCACGAGCCAACAGGCAAACACACAGATTCCTGCAAATCTAGAGCAGTCCCTGGGACATGAAGATTGTCTGTGGAGGCTGGGCAGTTAGGGTGCAGGGGATGGGTCTTCTACACTATGTGACAGCAATGGAAAGGCCCTTTTGTTTTGTGTTTATTTTTTAGATGGAGTCCCATTCTGTCACTGAGGCTGGAGTCCAGTCGTACAATCTCAGTTTACTGCAACCTCCACCTCACAGGTTCAAGCAATTCTCTGCCTCAGCCTCCCGAGTACCTGGAATTACAGGTGCCCGCCACCATGCCTAGCTAACTTTTGTATTTTTAGTAGAGACGGGGTTTCACCATCTTGGTCAGGCTGGTCTTGAGCTGACTTCATGGTCCACCCGCCTCAGCCTCCTAAAGTGCTGGGATTACAGGTGTGAGCCACTGCACCTGGCTGGAAAGGCCCTTTGAGCCCAGAAAGCTCTTTTATTTTTTGTTAAAGAAGTTCTTTCAAATATGAAGTTGAGAATTCTAGAAAAATATTTTGGGTTGTAAGATATGGTGGCTCAGATAAGAACATTTTAATTTCCCCCATTGTACACCATGGTTCTTTGCGGGGCATGCCCTGGCAGTGGGCTTTAGAATAAGAGTTTGAATTCTAGGTTTGAATCTTGGCTTTACCACTTACTGCCTTACAAGTCATCCTTCTAAACCTTTTTTTTCCTCCCTGCTGGATCACAAACATAATAAAAGCAGAGACAGTGTGTAATTTATTGACCAATGTGTAGCCAGCACCTCTCATAGAGCTCAATATTTAATAGGTGCTAAATAAATATGAATGAGTGAATGAATATGTCCTATATGACCTTCTTAACTTTATGATCCTAAGTTATCCTCATCTATAAAATGAGACTGTTGATTGCTTCTATTTTGCAGGGTTATTGCAAGGCTTAAGTGAAACAATCTACATAAAATATTTAATATGCAGTGACAATGTACTAAATGTTGGTTATTGTTATCATTGGTCAGTCCATGAATGACACGTCAAATGGGGCAAGAAGAGAGGCAAAAGAGGGACATCAACAGGAGAGAGGCAAGCAGTGGGTTGTTGGCCTACATGTGTGATGTTTTCGTGAAGAAAAAGAAATGTGGCCATTTTAGAAATGGTTTGGATGGTAAATAAACCCTCTGACTTTCTGCTGGTGCTTACATTTTAACACTCGCTTTCCTAGGACCTTCATTAGAATCATAGAGAATGAATCCTGGAAAGGTAGCGCTTTATCAATGCCTGGAAAGGGCCTGCAGCCGCTACCTTACGTCTCTAACGTCCCCCGCATCTCATCAGGGAGTCTCAGAGTGTACTAAACAGAAGAGGTGCCTGGGAGCCATGGGCTTGGGCCTTTCAGTCATTAGTATTCCAGGTGCCCTAGCGCTCTGTGAACTGTCAGGCTTAAGTGGTTAACACTTCATGGAAATCCAGGAAGTACTGCATTTAGAACTGAAGAATTTCGACCTGAGACTTGAAATAAAAACAAACAAACAACAAACAAAAGAAACAAAAAGAAAATAGCACCTACAGTGAAAAAAACAAAAGGAAATTTTTACAATTTTAGTAAAGATCCCTTTCTCAAAAGGGATTTGTAATGCAAAGGTGATTTGACCTGTGATGCAAAGATGATTTTCTATATCTTAATTCCGTCTTTATAGATCCAGGTGAAAACGTTAAGTCAGATTCTCCCAGAACCAACCTACTCCTTGAAAGTTAAGCATTTGTCAAAGTATATGAACTCTCCTGAATTCTAGAACTCAGTGCAGTACAGAAAGTCCCAATTCTTTCCTGGGGGTATGGAAGGCAGTGTATTCTCTTTCGAACCTGGGTTCATGCAGGAAAGTACTGAAGGTGGAATGCAGCAAGAGTTAGATTCTCATCAAGTCAGGGGCTTCTTTTCAGTTCATTTTAGGGCACGTCATTCCGGGTGACCTGATAGTCCTCGTCCCATAGGGCAGCTTATACATCTTCCATGTAAAAGGAGAGCCTCAAATGTCTCAGTTATATAGGCTTTGAAGCAGTTATATGTAAATTGTGTGATAGCCTTTGAATGGACTCTAGGTAGGTGTTCAGCAAGATCTTACCA
This sequence comes from Callithrix jacchus, assembly GCF_049354715.1. Lineage (NCBI taxonomy): Eukaryota > Metazoa > Chordata > Mammalia > Primates > Cebidae > Callithrix > Callithrix jacchus. Next base: position 18,185,256 of record NC_133508.1, on the reverse strand, counting down.
GCATTACTTTGGGAACAAGTACGTATGCGATGGTGGTACCATTTTGGAAAGCGTCCTTGGGGAAAAGGCTGAGATAATGGCATTTCCCCCAACTAAAACATGCTCTAGTGCAAAGTGCAGAGAAGTGAATGTCAAAAGATAAAGTCTGAGTTGTTTACAACCTGCATGCCTTGGTCGTATAACTCACCCTCTCTCAATGCCAATTTTCTCAACTTTAAGCCTCCTCGCTAGCTGTGGAAATCGGGTGGGAGTAATGGCAAAAGTGTACAGTGTTTTGACATCTGTGATTGTCAAGGCTTGTGCCTACTAATCTGGTGGGGTTATATACTGCTGTGCAAGGTGACACCTTGCATTATAGACAACTGAGGTGTCATGGAAATGGCAAGATTTCTGATGAATACCCACAGTGTCTTCCATTTCTTAATGTATCCTCTTCTTTTTACCCAACAAGGGAGCAATGATCATACCCATTATTGTGAACATGTCTAGTTGGCCTTAGAGTCACCCAAGGTCAGAACTGACTCTGATTTCAGGGGCGATGGGAAATAGAGTAATAGAGATAAAAATTCCATTTTGTTTTATTTGTTGTAAGCAGCTGAGCTTTATACCAAATCTAGCTCTTAATGTCTGCCACATGGATGAGCTGGAGAGTGACGAAGAGCATACACTTATCACTCCACCACTGCACATAAAAGCTGGAAAAGTCCCCTTAGCCTGTGACTAAAGGGAGGTTTCAGAAATGACAGCTTAGATGATAATTCTGATATTTTTCCTGGGAGATTATAATGAGTGCTTTGGGGGTTGAATGTTGATTTTTGATAGTGAGATCTTCAAAAGTTGCAAGAGGGATGGCTAAACCAACTCGGGTACATATCTATACCATGGAATATTACTCCAGCACTTGAGAACACACTGCTGCTAATCATGGCGGAAGGCAAAGAGGAAGCAATCATATCTTACATGGCCAGAGCAGGAGGAAGAGAGAGGAGGGGGAGGCACTACACACCTTTAAACAACCAGATCTCATGAGAACTCAATCACTATCATGAGAACAGCAAGGAGGAAATCCACCCCCATGATCCAATTACCTCTCACCAGGCCCCTTCTCCAACACAGGATTACAATTCAACATGAAGTTTGGGCGGGGACAGAGACCCAAACCATGTCACATGGCAACATATATGAATCTCAGAAAACATTTAGGCCGAGTAAATAGTCTTACATAAAAGGATACATGTGGGCCAGGCATGACAGCTCACACCTGTAATCCCAGCACTTTGAGAGGCCGAGGCAGATGGATCACCTGAGGTCAGGAGTTCAAAACCAGCCTGGCCAACATGGTAAAACCCCACCTCTACTAAAAATACAAAAATTAGTGGGGTGTGTTGGCAGGTGCCTGTAATCTCAGCTATTCAGGAGTCTGAGACAGGAGAATCACTTGAATCTTGGAGGTGGAGGTTGCAGTGAGCTGAGATCACACCATTGCACTCCAGCCTAGGTGACAGAGTGAGACTCCGTCTCAATAAAAAAAAAAGCATACATGTGATATAATTAATTGTCTTCATATACTAGAACAGGCAAAAGTAACCTATGGTGAAAAATCATCACAAAAGTGTCCTCTGGGGTTTGGCGGAGGGTCTGGAGATCGGAAGTGTTTCAAGGTGACGTGTACTCAGAGCTACAGTTTACTTCAAATTGCAGCAACTATAACAATGAAATTGGTTAGTGGATAATACACCATAAGGCAAATATAGTGAAAAATTAATTGTGAAATCTAGCTGTGGGTTATTCGAGTGCTTATTGTCCAGTTATTTTAACTTTCCTTTAGGTTTGGAAATTTTATATGATATTTAAAATATATAATTTCAGAAAAAGGCCTACCTAGTACAGTGATTCAGGCCAATAATCCCAGCACTTCTGGAGGCTAAAGCGGGCAAATCACTTGAGGTCAGGAGCTTGAGACAAGCCTGGCCAACATGCTGAAACCACATTTCTACTAAAAATACAAAGCATAAGCCAGGCATGGTGGTGCACGGCTGTAGTCCCAGCTACTTGAGAGACTGAGGTAGGAGAATCGCTTGAACCACCACTGCACTCCAGCCTGGGTGACACGGAAACTCTATCTCAAAAAAAAAAAAAAAAAAAAAGTCAGCAAAAACTCTTAATTTTTTTAAAAAGCATAAGGGGAGATCTGATTTAGTATTTCTGCTGATGCCATATTCTTGTAGGCCCTGAATATCCTAAGAGAAATTACTTGCCAAAGGTAAATGAGAATTTATTGTGTTGTCTGTTCTCAAAATGCTAGATAAAAGAGCCATTAAAAATTATATAGACCTGAGAATTTCTAAATTTGCAATATGTCACTCAAGTTTTTATCAAATTAAATGTATAATTAAAAACCACCTAGTATCGTGTTTTTGACTACATACCATTTCATTTTCATTTTCTTTCTTTTGTAAATCTCCGTGAACTATCTTTTCTAAATGGTAGGTTGTAAAATACAAAAAGAAATAATAAGTGGGTGACAGAATCCAATTAAGAAGGATATACTATTTTAATGAATATTTTAACTTACTTTAGTTAACTGATAAGCAGTATTGTTGAAAACGTTAAGTTTGAGGTGTAAATATCACCTTTACTTTTCATGCCTTGAGAATTATTGGGATTCAGAAGAGTAAGTTTAAAATGACCTTGACAAATTAGAGCATTATATTTTTTCAAAAGGGCAAAATTCAGTAAAAACATGTATGGAAGTTCCTTTTCAGGACCAAACCAATAACAGAAGTGTGGCCCCAAGAAAGACCATTTCTAATGACTCATTATCATCAACATTTCTTGGTGAATATTCACTGTCTCTTGTCTTGTGATTTGATCCGGCTTGGATACAGATTTTTAAGTAATATGGAGAAATAAGTAGAGATTTAAAGAGAAACAAGATAACTAAAATAATGAAAAACTGGTCCTATGAGGAAAACCTGAGAGAAGAGAAATTTCCATGAACACTTCAAGACTGAAAAAGGCTAAAGCTTTGCTTGATTTCCATTTTCAAGTACATGAAGTATTTTTATAAGAAGAATGTATGAAAACCTAACAAGGAAAATAGATTTACGTTAAGATGTAGCTTCGTTGTGCAAATGCAGAAATCTCTTTGACTTTAAGTTTGATTAAACCCTGGAATAATTATCAAGAGACTTTAAGGAATCTACATCATTGGAGAATTAAAGACATGAAATAGGAATTCTAAGTGGTTCTACATCTACCCCTGCCAGAGGTTGATCCTTGAAACAACTTCCTAGGTCTGCATTCTGATAATAGTGTTTCACTCCATGGTAATCATTTTGAAATATAGCTTGGGAATTATTTATGCTTCTCTGGGCTTTCTATACAGAATGGCAACTTTAAATTCACCTCACTTAAAAATTCATTGTATTAGATAATTCTTTTTTCCACTGGGGTTGTCTCATAATAAATGATTACATATTTTTTTAGTGACTGTCATACTGTTACTTAATTTCTATATTTTATAATTATTATAAAAGCATTATAATGTATCCTCTCATTTTTTGTCTTTAGTATTATAACAATATCATCAGAAGGAAGTTTGTATTTTTAAAAATGTTATGTTCATGAGCATTTTCCATTGGTGAGAAGGTTCTTATCTGAGTATAAGTATGTTTAACTGCTTTGCCATTTATCTTGCCTCGTCACCAAGCTCCCAGTTAGAAGTCTAGTGAGATTTAAAAAAAACTATCAGGTGCAGTGGCTCACGCCTGTAATCTCAACACTTTGGGAGGCTGAGGGCGCAGAGCACATGAGGCCAGGAGTTCAAGACCAGCCTGGCCAACATGGTGGCACCCCTGTCTTTACCAAAAATACAAAAATTAGTCAGGCATGGTAACAGGTACCTGTTCCTAGCTACTCAGGAGGCTGAGGCAGGAGAATTGCTTGAACCCAGGAAGCAGAGTTTGCGGTCAGCTGAGATTGTGACACTGTACTCCAGCCTTGGGGACAGAGTAAGATTCCGCTGCAAAAAAAAAAAGACTTTTGTTTCAGTTGCTTTTAATGTTTCTGTCATGAAGTCTTTGCACCTACCTGTGTCCTGAGTGATATTGCCTAGATTTTCTTCTAAGGTTTTTATTTTACATTTAAGTCTTTAATCCACCTTGAGTTAATTTTTGTATAAGGTATAAGGAAGGGGTCCAGTTTCAGTTTTCTGCATAAAGCTAGCCAATTTTCCCGGCACCGTTTATTAAATATGGAATCCTTTCCCCATTGCTTGTTTTTTGTCAGGTTTGTTGAAGATCAGATGGTTGTACATGTGTGGTGTTATTTCTGAGGTCTCTGTTCTGTTCCATTAATCTATATGTTTGTTTTGCTACCAGTACCATGCTGTTTTGATTACTGTAGCCTTGAAGTACAGTTTGAAGTCAAGCAGCATGATGCCTCCAGCTTTGTTCTTTTTTGCTTAGGATTATCTTGGCTATATGGGCTCTTTTTTGGTTCCACTTCCATGCGAAATTTAAAGTAGTTTTTTCTAATTCTGTGAAGAATATCAGTGGCAGTTTGATGGGAATAGCATTGAATCTATAAATTATTTTGGGCAGTATGGCCATTTTTATAATATTGATTCTTTCCATGAGGATAGAATGTTTTTCTATTTGCCTGGGTCCCCTCTTATTTCCTTGAGCAGTGGTTTGTAGTTCTCTTTGAAGAAGTACTCCACATTCCCTGTAAGCTGTATTTCTAGGTATTTTATTCCCTTTGTGGCAATTATAAATGGAAGTTCATTCATTATTTGGCTCTCTGATTGTCTGTTGTTGGTGTATAGAAATGCTTGTAATTTTTACCCACTGATTTTAAACTAGAGAGCTTCTGCATAGCAAAAGAAGCTAGCACAGAGCGAATGGGCAACCTACAGAATGGGATTTTTGCCATCTACACATCTGACAAAGGTTTGATATTCAGAATCTACAAGGAACTTAAACAAATTATGAGAAAAAAAAAGGAACAACACCATCAAAAAGTGGACAAAGGATATGAACAGACACTTCTCAAAAGAAGACATTTATGCAGACAACAAACATAATTTAACAGCTCATTGTCACTGATTATTAGAGAAATGCAAATCAAAACCACAGTGAAATATAATCTCACACCAGTCAGAATGGTAATTGTTAAAATATCAAGAAAGAACACATTGGGAGGCTGAGGTGGGCAGATCACTTGAGGTCAGGGGTTCAAGACCAGCCTGGCCAACATGGTAAAACCCTGTCTCTACTAAAAAAAATTAGCGGGGTGTGGGTGGTACACACTTGTAATCCCAGCTACCAAGGAGGCTGAGGCGGGGAATTGTCTGAACCCAGGAGGCAGAGGGTGAGGCTGTAAAGAAATAGGAGTGCTTTTACAGTATCGGTGGGAACATAAATTAGCTCAACCATTGTGGAAGACTGTGTGGGTAATTCTTCAAGGATCTAGAACCAGAAATAGCATTTGACCCAGCAATCCCATTACTGGGTATATACACAAAGAAATATAAATCATTCTGCTATAAAGACACATGTACACGTATGTTTGCTGCAGCTCAATTTACAATATGAAACACATAGAACCAGTCCAAATGCCCATCAATGATAGATTGGATAAAGAAAATGTGGTATGTATAAACCATGGAATACTACACAGCCATAAAAAGAATGAGATCATGTCCATTGCGGGGATATGGATGAAGCTGGAAGCCACCATCTTCAGCAAACTAACACAGAAGCAGAAAACCAAACACCACATGTTCTCACTCATAAGTGGGAGTTGAACGATGAGAACACATGGACACAGGGAGGGGAACATCACACACTGGGGCCTGTTACGGGGTGGAGGCAAGGGGAAGGAGAGCATTAGGATAAACACCTAAGGCATGCAGGGCTTAAAACCTAGATGATGGGTTAATAGATGCAGCAAACGACCTTGGCACATGTAAACCCATGTGACAGACCTGCATGATCTGCACATGTACCCCAGAACTTAAAGTAAAATAAGAAAAATTTTAAAAAGAAGTTAAAATAAGATTAAAGCAAAAGACAAAAAGAAAGAAAAGAGAGTCAGTCTCAATCCTCAAGGGATATAGAGCCTGGAGGGAAAAAAAGAAAGCCATCTTTGTGAATAATTATCTTCTTTTTGAAAGTCAGTATGGCAAAATCCTCCTTCGCATCCTCCATTGTGGTCTCTATTTTTGGTTTCTTAATCTTATACCATTGCTTCCTTTTTATTCTCATCCTTTGCAGAGCAAAACTTGCTTCCTGCTGTGATGCTGTTCAAAACTTTGTTGTTTCTCAGAATAACACTCCAGTTGGGACTAACATGAGTTACGAGGTGGAAAGCAAAAAAGAAATCCCAATTAAAGAGAACATTTTTCATATGTTTCCAGTGGTGAGTAAAGATTCGTGGTGGGTTATTTGCGTTACCACCCCAGGTAAATTTTCCCTTACTTTAAGCTATAACTTAAAATTATGATGGAATTAATTAAAATACCACACTGTTATGTTGTATAAAATTTGGATAGTGGGCCATCTTTTAAACAGGCCCTTTTGAATGCAGTGCAGCTCTGCGGGGAAGGAATATTTATATCTTAAATGATAAGCTCTTCTAGTTCTGAGTCTTCCAGACTCTTCTTCAAATAAGATGAGACACTTGGGCTTTCTGCTGAGTAGTTACCGAGGCTTGTGAGGATGGCCATTTTTCACCTCAAATAAGATTCTTCCAATTGTCAGTTATGGTGACTAAATCAATTCCTTCGCAAGGAACAGTTCATTTATGTGACTCATCTTTGGGAAGTAAACATGTAAGAATTTATAGTCAATAAACATGCCCACCATAAGATAGAGATTTTTTTCTGCTGTGTCTAGTGATGTATCCCAAACCCCTAGGACATTTCCCAGTACACACATACACTCACTACCTATTTGTAAAATTAGAAAAATGAGTAATGATATGATCTAAAACTGCTTGACACAGTGGGGAGAAACTTGACTTGGGGAAATTTTGGCTCTGAAGGACATAAACATCTCATTGCTTATAAACATACATTCTCCAGCATCTTTCTATGATCTATGATTTGATTGAAAAGCAATTAGGCCACGTCAAGACGGTCAAAATGGGATCACTCTATATGCAGTGTACCAGCTGTGGGATATGAGACTCTCACAGTTTTCTTTTGTTGGAGCCTTGACTTCTTTCAGCTAATTTTTTGTTGCTTATGTAAGTTGTTCCAGTTTTTTTTTATATATTAGGATTCAGAGGGAGAATAACTTGCTGAGCATGAGTGAGAAATAAATAGAAAATGATAGAGGAAAAATACTGTAAATTTTCTGGAAGGAAAGGGGGACAAAAATTATAACTCAGAGCATTCTCATGATACACTGAAAAGAGCAGTGATTGAAAACATGATAATGCAAGAGTATTTCTTGTTGGGGTCACCACCTGCGGGGGTCTGTCCTGCAGACCCCGACTCAATGGCGGATGAATCAAGTACACTCACACACAGATATTATGCTTTGACAGTTTGAGTGTGTACCAGTGGCTTACAGGCACCCTGGAGAGTGCTGTAAACAGTTGTGACCTCGGGCCCCCTCCAGCCAGTGAGCCTTGCATTTATTCAGTAAAGTTTAATTGACAAAGGCTTGAGTCAACACCACTAGAGTGAAAAGATTAAAAGAAAGAGCCCATGCCCAAAGCAAACACCATTAGTGGGTAATATCCCTGGTAAACCTCCTTCCCTAACCTCCCCAGAGGATTTTCTGGCCCAAAGGCTAGTGTTAAGACCACATGAGTAAACAAGTTAGTTAGGTAAACCACTCACATTCCTTGGTATTTTTGCCCTCATCTCTCTGGCTCCTGCAAAGAGACTCTGGCTGCCTTCAGCCAAGAAGTATAGAAAAGACCCTTAGGCCTTCCAAAAGAGTTTGAGACTATATTCTATAACTTTCGCTAATGTTTTTGCCACCACCCTGAGTGAATCCCACAATTGATCTTTCCTATCAGGGAAAGCCTTGGAAAGTTTGATAGTGAGCAGCTCTTTCACTCATTCATCCATGCAGGTTTTGCCAGTGTTTGCCTTGTTTCTGACTGACCAGAACAGAGGAGCAGCAACCACTTTACCTCTTATTTGGTGCTTTGAAAGGATTGACTTAATAAAGACTTGATAAATATGTATGCAACTGGTCATTGCATCCGCTTTCCAAATGTATACTGATTATTTTTTAACTGGGGAGAGGAAATTTTCCAGTCAGTAGGACACCAGTTGCAGAGCCAGGTCCCTTTTCTGTGTGTGTTTCTCTAGCCTTCTCCTTTCATGGACGGGGCTTGTGGTGGGGAGGTCCTCTTTCCCACCTTGCTTTACTCTGCCCTTCTGCACACAACTCTCCAGGACGAACTGCTGAGCACATGGAAGACTGCATTAAATGTTTTCAGGAAATGATGTGGAGCCACTTCCTCCACAAACTTTGCTAAGTTACTTGCAGAGAAAAAAAATAAAAGTCGATTTGGTGAGCTCAACCCGAGTGAGCAATGAGCAGGCAGTGGAGCATGCAAATTTGCATTTTCTTGGGAGGTTTATTTAAGGAAACGTTGAAGTTTGTAATTTGTTTAAATTCTTACTGAACATGAGATACTAAAGCATATAGATGTTTTCCTCTCAGTTGACCAAGAAACCAGAGAAAAACATTCATTATTGTCAGTGCATCATGCGAGATATGTTTCCTTCAGTAATCTTTTCCATTTTATACCATAAAGAGCCTATTTGCATTTTTGCATCCTACCCTATCTATAAAATTCAGAATTTATGGTGGCACCATTTAGTAGATACTGGCTGAAGACATGTTGACCTAGAAGTTGAATGACATGAAATAGCCTGAGGTATCTGAGAACTGTTCTTTTTAGAGCCAGTCACTGTGCTAGGCATTGCAGATATAACAAGAAATAGGACACGTTATTCAGTTATTTTAATCCACAGAATTGTGAGAAACTATAATGTGTAGTGGTTTAAAGCGTGTACTCTGGAGCAAACTGGGTTCCTATTCCAGTCCTGCCACTCTCTAGCTGTTACTTGGACTCATGCCTGCCTTTTCCTATCTGTAAAACACTCAAAAGGTTGCTGTCTAGGTTAAATGTGCTAATAAAGTACGAACTTGAAATAGTGCCTCTTGCATAAAAAGTGCAATAGGACTTTTACATTTCAAAGACAAAACTACAAAGAGAGATGTACTGAAACCAAGTTTCTGTGCTAGGTGGGCAGCTCCCAGAGCCAGCATCAGGGAAGACAGCAGCCACGGTAGTTCTGGGGCATCTTCTGTCACTCTGGGCTGCTCAGAACCATGTCAGCCTTGGGCTATTGCCAGTGGGGCTCATAAATTGCCTTTGGCAAGGGTGATGTGCCTTGCTTTTGTAAACTTTGGCAACTTCAGTGGCATCAATATCCCTATCCTGGAAAATTTTTAGTTACCAATGGTTAAATACCAGCTCACAAAATTCCTGAATATTTACTAGTGGCCCCTTCAGTGGTTACAGGCCAGGGCCAGTTTCATTCTGCACATGTGCAGTAAATTAATGACCATGATACCAGTTTTGCAAAAGAAATAAGATTTATCCTCAAAGCCACCTAGTGAGAAGGCGGGAGAGCTTGTTGAAAGCTCATGAGATGAGTATTGAAAGCTGTACACATTGCACTGTGCAAGAGCAGGAGGGAAAAATGAGGGGAAATTAAAACTAATAAACAGCCTCTCTGCTCTTGAGGACTTACACCTTAATCCTAGAGACAAAATCGGTGGATCGGGACCTCATCACAGAGAAGCATGAGCTGGGACCCTGGCTGTGGGCCCAGGGTCACATTATTACTTCACAGAAAGTGACCAGGAAAGTGAAAGTGCACCACTGAATTGAAAAGTTAGATTTCAGGCCATGGAGAACTTGGGGAAAATAGGAAACCCTCTGGGGTAAGCAGGTCGGGTCCTAAAAGGAATAAAAAAGATTGAGGTCTTGGAAATTAATTTGAAATATGTCAGTACAGTTAGTAGGCCTCCCTGAAGCACACTGGCTGGTCATTCACAGAGATGGCAGACATAAATCTAATGCCATTACTGAGCCTGAAGGTCTAACTATTTAAGAAGCACAGGAAATTTTTGCTAAATCACCTATTAATTTTATGCCTTAAAGTAGATTTAATGCTGCTTCCTAATTTCTTTATTTTCTCTTTCTTGCTGAAAATGTCCTTGTTTATCAGGAAGGTGGAATATGGGATTTTGCCATTCTAATTTTTTTCCTTAATCATGCCATGTAAAATACATGATACTGCATTTTGTATTATTACATTATGTTGTATATGATGTCTGTTTCTCTCAAGAGAAATCAAACTTAGGTTCATATAATGATTTTTTATTTTATTTTACATATATACACACACTACACACACACACATTTCTTTGAGATGAAGTCTCCCTCTTTCACTCAGGCTGTATGTAGTGCAGTAGTGCGATCTCGGCTCACTGCAATCTCTGCCTCCCAGGTTCAAGTGATTCTCCTGCCTTAGCCTCCCCAGCAGCTGGAAATACAGGCACCCGCCACCACGCCTAGCTAATTTTTGTATTTTTAGTGGAGAAGGGGTTTTACCATATTGGCTAGGCTGGTCTTTAACTCCTGACCTTGTGATCCACCCACTTTGGCCTTCCAAAGTGCTGGAATTACAGATGTGAGCCACTGCATTGGGCTGGTGTTTTATATAAAGTCATAAGTTGATTAGCAAACTGTGCTGCTGCTTTTCCTTGTTGTTGTTGTTTTTTTTTTTTTTTTTTGAGGAGTCTCCCACTCTCACCCAGGCTGGAGCACAATGGCGTGATCTCAGCTCACTCTAACCTCTGCCTCTTGGGTTCAAGCGATTCTCCTGCCTCAGCCTCCCATGTAGCTGGGATTACAGGTGCCTGCCACCATGCCTGGCTAACTTTTGTATTTTTAGTAGAGACAGGGTTTCACTGTGTTGGCCAGGCTGGTCTCAAACTCCTGACCTCAGGTGATCCACTCTCCTCGGCCTTCCAGTGTGCTGAGATTATAGGCGTGAGCCATTGCGCCTGGTCCCTTGTTCTTATTCTTCTCCTTAGCATGTATAAAAAGTTAAGTTACTAGAATTAAACTGAAGTCTGTGGTTCTAAAATTAATGGTATTTCATGGTAGTTTTCTACTTTCTCCTACCAGTCCCAGCCTTTTGTGGATTACCCTTATAATCAGTGTGCGGTGGTTGGAAATGGGGGAATTCTGAATAAGTCTCTCTGTGGAGCTGAGATAGATAAATCCGACTTCGTTTTTAGGTAAGACCTGTCAAATTGGTTTCTTTGAAACAAAAGATGAGTTGGGTATTTTAGAGGGTTAGTGTAACCATATCCTTTGTGTATTTTGACCTTTGCGCTCTGTTACAAAAGTCTACTAATTATCCAGGAAGGGTTTCCTGAAGTATTGTATGGCTCCTGAGTTCCTGAGAATGTCAATATCTGAAGAATCAAAATGTGCTATGGTGATATATGTTTAGGAAACGCTGGGCGAAAAGAGTGGTGGTGAAAGAGGGTTTTGTATTGCAGGACTTTTCAGAGCGTTCAGTCTCTTAATGGGTACCATGGCTACTTTGGGAGGACTCTGGAGGGCGACATAACCCAGGCTTACTTGACCTTGAAGATCCTTTTTCATTTGTTTGTTTTTGTTTTTGTTTAGCAGAATATTTTAAGGATGTTTTGTTCTCAGACAATACTCGGGAAAATCCTGATCAAGACATTTTATAGCCATGCAAACTATAGTAATGTTTCATTTTCTGGCTTGCAATTTAAAAAACAAAGTTGTATAGTTTCTAAGTTCTGGTCTTTTAAAATGTTTTCTATCTCCGTATCAGCCAGCATACAAAAATAGAAACAGTGGGTTTTATGCATGCCTTGTATTAATAAGCCACACCAAAGCATCTCTACTTTCTCAGCCTGATGGAAAGGTAATTCATCCATCTGAAGATGGGTTTCAATTGAAATGAGCCTTTTTAAAGAGTAAGTGGAAGTCTGGTTCTTCTGTTTTAGGAGCACTGATTTCATACATCAGACGGGACCCTTTGATCTTTCTTGATTTAATGCTGCCCTTTCAAGCAATTGAAAAAGAAACAGGGTTTCTGACAAACAGCTTAGAAACCCTGTTTTCTAACTTTAATCTCATTTTTAAATTTTGTGTTGAAGGTGATTATGAAGCAACAATAGGCCTGACAGTGCAACAACTGTTGAATGTCTTCTTCATGATTAGTATTAGAACGGTCAATATCTGAATGGTTGAGCCATTTTGTTCAAGTACTCAGTGTGAAAAAGCCATAAGGAAGATAATTCTTCTTTCAGTAGACTTTTTATAGGCTTAAAATTCTGAAAACATCTGTGATGAGGATCAGGCCTAAACATTCATTATACTTTATAGCAAGTATAGGCAATAGAAGAAGTTTTGGTTTAAAACCCAGAAGAAAAAAACTCAGCAGATATTTAATTTATAATTCTAAAACAACTGTCTGCATATGTAGATTACATATTTGGTGATGATGGGTGTTTTCCTGAATATAGAATTTCCTGTAAAGCTAGCCATTCAAACTGAAAGGCAAAGTGAGGGCTAGATGTGTTTGGTGTCACTAAAATCTATTTCGTATTCTAAGCCTATATTTACTTTGGTAAATACTATATATATATAGTACTATATAATATAGTATTATATGTAATTATAGTATTATAGGTAAATAATAGTATCTATATATAATACATATATTTGCATATAAACCAATGCAGTATTATATGTAAATAATAGTATATGTATATATCCTGTATAATACAGTATTATATAATACAGTATAATATGTATGCATAGTATATGTTACCTAATATGTATATATAATATATAGTATTATGCATATTGTATATAATATGTATATATAATATGCATACATATTATATGTATATATTACATATATACATATATAATTATATAGCAGTGTTACATGTTATATGTTTAATATGTATACATATATTACACATTATATACATATTATATAATAAAATTATATAACAGTATATTTATGTATGTATACATAATATATAATAGATGCATATTATATGTATACTGTTATATAATTTAATTTTAACAGTATAATTTTAATAAAATAACATATACTGTTATATAATTTAAATTTAATATGTATGTATGTATAATACATGCCATGACCTATACTACTCTTTGTGTGTGTCTGTATGTGTGTTTGTGTGTGTGTGTGTGTGTGTGTACTCTATATTCAGGAAAATACCTGCCATCAGCAAAAATAGAATCTAGAAACACAGGCATTTATTTTAGATTCATAAATTAACTATCTACTGAGATTTTTTTAAGTTTTAAGCCGAAACTTATTGTATTTCCTCTATAAAACACCCTTTCCTATGGAGTCTCCTATAAGATTCTACTAGAAATCATGTTTGATTCTTCAAAAGAATATGACACTGTTCTAGAAAGGGCATTATTTATAGGAGGCCCACTAGCGAGGTCACTTTTGTGGCCTAGTACCTATGATTAATCTTTATCATTTAATATTTATTATTAATATTTGATTAATATTTATTTTGCCAAGGTGCCATATTTATTTCATTTTCTGACATAGCTTTTATATCAATGAGGGAGGAAGTTTATGTTTAATTAATTCGTTCTTGTTTTTTGAGAGGGAGTCTTCTCTGTCGTTCAGGCTAGAGTGCAATGGTGTGATCTCGGCTCACTGCAACCTCTGCCTCCCAGGTTCAAGTGATTCTCTTCTTTCAGCCTCCCGAGTAGCTGGGACTACAGGCATGTGCCACCACTCCCGGCTAATTTTTTGTGTTTTTAGTAGAGACGTTTTTTCACTGTGTTAGCCAGGATGGTCTTGACCTCCTGACGTGGTGATCCGCCCACCTCGGCCTCCCAAAGTGCTGGGATTACAGGCATGAGCCACCACGCCTGGCCTCGTGTGTTTTATGGAACATAGAATGACGTATTTCATCCTCAGTCGTGTTACAGATCACATGAGCTTTGAATAGCCTTTTTCAGGAAGCACTCCAGGATGCTCCCTTCTTATGTTTTTACTACTTGAACTTCAGTAAATGAGATTTAGAAAGTCATAACCAAGTTTTCCTTTTTTGTGACAAGGATATAATTACTCAAAATTAGAATTCGTATTTTGTTTTCCAATTTAAAAGCAAATTAGTACTCAGAGGAAGATGAGAACATCAGTATGAAAAACATCACTGTAAGAACATTAGGATTTTATTTATTAACACCATAATTTGGTGGCAAAACTATCCGCATGGGAATTGGGAAGTTTTGCTTTTTTAATGTAGTCTTTGCTTCTGGCAGACTGTATAACTTTAGTAACAGTGCATCGATGTTTTAAGAACATGCAAATGGGTGATCATACCACTATGGGAACATCATTAACATAAATAATATAAATAACAACTTTAATAAAAGGATTGGGAACTCTTCTAAACTTACACAAGGTGTAATTGTCATTTCTGGTTTTGATACTTATAAAAGTTATTGTCCATATTGAAAGCATTTATCAAATTTGTATAGTTAAGCCAGGCACGGTGGCTCATGTCTGTAATCCCAGCACTTTAGGAGTCCGAAGCAGGTGAATCACTTGAGGTCAGGAGATTGAGACAAGCCTGGCCAAAATGGTGATACCCTGTCACTACTAAAAATACAGAAATCAGCCGGGTGCATGCCTGTAGTCTCACCTATTCAGGGGGCTGAGGCAGGAGAATCACTTGAACCTGGGAGGTAGAGGTTGCAGTGAGCTGAGATAGTGCCACTGCACTCCAGCCTGGGCAACAGAGTAAGACTCCATCTCAAAAAAAAAAAGAAGTGTATATTTTATACAACATTGAAATGCCAACTAAGAGCTGAATAATTACTACATTAAATCATTTTAAATAGAAACCAAATGGATTCTGAGGCTCTCTTAATAGCAATGATTTATCCAATATAAGGACAATTATTATATATACATGTATGTGTGCATATGTGTGTATACAATCTTTTCTTAACAAGTTCTATTTTGAAAATAATTTTCTTTTAAAATTTCAGGTGTAACCTCCCTCCAACCACAGGAGATGTTAGTAAAGATGTTGGCAGTAAAACAAATCTTGTGACTGTAAATCCCAGTATCATAACTCTGAAGTAAGTACCAGCAAGTTACGTAACTGGTCAAGAACATTGTTTCATTGTTCCACATGTTTCTCAGCTTAAGGGCTAATCTTTTGCTGAGGCTGACTTGCAATACAGGTGGAATGACTTTTTGGAAAAATATATAAGAATTCATTTGCAAATGTTGCATTCTGTCAAGGTGGTTGTTCATAAGAGTTATGACTCAGTTGTATTTCTAATGTCATAAGCTAATCAAATGAGAATGTATTTATTTCATCTCTTTTAACAATAATGAAGCCACTTTTTTTCCTTTTTTTTTTTTAAATTTTTTTTTTTTTTTTTTGAGAGGGAGTTTTGCTCTTGTTGCCCAGGCTAGAGTGCAACAAGATTTTTAGTAGAAATGGTTTTTCACTGTGTTAGCCAAGATCGTGGCTCACTGCAACCTTTTCCTCCTGGGTTCAAGCAATTGTCCTGCCTCAGCCTCCCAGGTATCTGGGATTACAGGCATAAGCCACCATGCCCAGCTAATTTTGTATTTTTAGTAGAGACGGGGTTTCACTGTGTTGGCCAGGCTGGTCTCGAACTTCTGATCTTAGATGATCTGCCCACCTCTGCCTCCTAAAGCGCTGGGATTACAGGCGTGAGGCACCGTGCCCGGCCTTTTTCATTTTCTTTTAGAGTGTTAGCATTACTTTCTATCTTGGTAGCACTTTCTTGATAAAACTTACTCTATTTAGAATCTTCAGAGAGTAAACTCTAAGACAACCTGGCAGAATACAGTTACATGTTGGAGAGTTTATTACCAAAAAATAATTACCATCTTTCATTTCTGCAGCATAACTACCATAAAAGTGTTGGCTAATGAAAACTCTTATACATAGTTATTACTCCGTTGTTTTCATCAAAAGTGACTGATAAACATCAGTAATAGAGTATGTTCCTACTAATAGTTATAGCATCTCTTGAAAGAAAATAAAATATTGAACCTGCCTTTCAAAGCATATTTTCTAAACACTCACAATTGTGCTTACTAGGATGCCAAGTTATTTAAATCATACACACAGATACTACAATGCATAGAGGAAAATTTTTGAAATAATATATATGTATATCTATATTTGCATTTAGATATTGTAAGTTTTCCCTCCCTACCTCCCTGCCTCCCTTCCTTCCATCCTTTCTCTTTCTTTGTTTCTCTCCTTCTCTTCTTTCTTTTTCTCACTTTGTCACTGAGTTGAGAGTGCAGCAGTGCAATCACAAGCCACTGTAGCCTCAAACTCCTGGGCTCACGGTTCCTCTCACCTTAGCCTCTCAAGTAGCTGGGACTACAGGCATGCATCATTGTGTCCAGCTAATTCTTTTCATTTTTAATAAAGATAGGGGGCAGGGTCTCGCTGTGTTACCCAGACTGGTCTTGAACTCATGGCCTCAAGTGATCTTCTTGCCTCAGCCTCCCAAAGTGCTGACAGGCATGAGCCTTTGTGCCCGGCCTATTTTAAGTTTTCTAAAGGAAGCATATAATGAAATATGTGCAGAAACTGGACCCTTTCCTGACACCTTACACTAAAATTAACTCCACATGGATTAAAGACTTAAACATAAGAGCTAATACCATAAAAACCCTAGAAGAAAATCTAGGCAAAACCGTTCAGGACATAGGCATAGGCAAGGACTTCATGACTGAAATACCAAATGCACTGGCAACAAAAGCCAAAATAGACAAATGGGACCTAATTAAACTGCAGCGCTTCTGTACAGCAAAAAAAAAAAAAAAAAAACAATCATTAAAGTAAACTGGCAACCAACAGAATGGGAAAAAAATGTTTGCAATCTACCCATCTGACAAAGGGCTAATATCTGGAATCTACAAAGAACTAAAACAGATTTACAAGAAAAAAGCAAACAAACCCATTCAAAAGTGGGCAAAGGATATGAACAAACACTTTTCAAAAGAAGACATATATGAAGCCAACAAACATATGAAAAAATGCTCATCATCACTGGTCATTAGAGAAATGCAAATCAAAACCACTTTGAGATACCATCTCATGCCAGTTAGAATGGCGATCATTAAAAAATCTGGAGACAGCAGATGCTGGAGAGGATGTGGAGAAACAGGAACACTTTTACACTGTTGGTTCGAGTGTAAATTAGTTCAACCATTGTGGAAGGTAGTGTGGCGACTCCTCAAGAATCTAGAAATAGAAATTCCATTTGACCCCACAATCCCATTACTGCATATTTACCCAAAGGATTATAAACCATTCTATTATAAAGACACACGTACACGTATGTTCATTGCGGCCCTGTTTACAATAGCAAAGACCTGGAATCAACCCAAAAGCCCATTGATGATAGACTGGACAAGGAAAATGTGGCATATATACACCATGGAATACTATGCAGCCATAAAAAACTATGAGTTTATGTCCTTTGTAGGGACGTGGATGAACCTGGAAACCATCATTCTCGGCAAACCGACACAAGAACAGAAAATCAAACACCGCATGTTCTCACTCATAGGCGGGTGTTGAACAATGAGAACACATGGGCACAGGAAGGGAAACATCACACACTGGGGCCTGTTGGGGGGGTTAGGGGAGGGACAGCGGAGGGTGGGGAGGTTGGGGGGGATAACTTGGGGAGAATTAGGTGACAGAGGGATGGAGGCAGCAAACCACCTTGCCATGTATGTCCCTATGCAACAATCCTGTATGATCTGCACGTTTCCCAGAACCTAAAGTACAATTAAAAAGTGCACAAATCATAAGTGTGCAGCTAAATGAGTTTTAAAAATGTATTGATATGCATGCTATACTTGAAAAAATAGTTTTTATTTTTATTTTTTTAAGATGAAGTCTCACTCTATCACCCCAACTGGAGTGCAGTGGCACAATCTTGGCTCACTGCAACCTCCGCCTACTGGGTTCAAGCAATTCTTATACCTTAGCCTCTGGAGTAGCTGGGATTACAGGCATGTGCCACAACACCCAGCTAATTTTTGTATTTGTAATAGAGATGGCATTTCACCATGTTGGCCAGCCTGGTCTTAATCTCCTGACCTTGTGATCCACCCACCTCGATTTCCCAAAGTGCTAGGATTACAGGCATGAGCCACTGTACCTGGCCTCAAGAAATATTTTATCGTTATACATTTGGAAGGTGTTTCAAGAACAAAAAGCAACTTTAGAACAAATTACTGAAAGAAATAGAAAATAATACAAGAAATGTCTGTTCAGTATGAGTGTAGCCCAGTAAGAAAGCGGAAATTGAAAGGATTCCAAGAAAGATAGTAGAAGATACACCATTGATACTGACATAATGCTTACTTGAATGAGTTTTATCTGAGTCCACACTCTGTTTCATATACAGTATATAAATGGTTCAGTTTTTTGACCAATGGTAAATTCATGTTATCAAAACTGCTACTCTGATGATTATTCTTGGGAATACTATAATTTGTTTTTAATTTGTCAGGTATGGGAACTTAAAGGAAAAGAAAGCCCTATTTCTGGAGGACATCGCAACCTATGGAGATGCGTTTCTTCTTCTGCCAGCGTTTTCCTTCAGGGCCAACACGGGTACGTCTTTTAAAGTGTACTATGCACTCGAAGAGTCTAAAGCAAGACAAAAGGTTCTGTTTTTCCATCCCAAGTACCTGAAACATCTGGCGCTTTTCTGGAGAACTAAAGGTGTGACCGCATACCGCCTGTCCACCGGCTTGATGATCACAAGTGTTGCAGTGGAACTGTGTGAAAACGTGAAGCTGTATGGATTCTGGCCCTTCTCTAAAACTGTAGAAGACACGCCTGTCAGCCATCACTATTATGACAACATGCTACCTAAACGTGGTTTCCATCAGATGCCCAAAGAGTACAGCCAGATCCTCCAACTTCATGTGAAAGGAATCCTCAAACTGCAGTTTAGCAAATGTGAAGTTGCCTAAACAAAGTATCTTAAAATGGGAATAATTTTAATATGATGCAGTAGGTGAGTAACAGTGTCTCCAAGCACCAAAGGAGGTGGCTACTATTCTAAGATGAGACCCAAAATTTGGTTTGACCAAAGCTGCCTCACTCATTTTGCTACCATGTCAAGTCATTCAATCCTTCCAATCTTCATTTTTTCTCTTTGTAAAATGGTCACCATGATATCTGACTCATACAAATAAAATGTGGTAATTTATGAAAACTGTTGGCATGGCCTTTCGTGTTACGTGGGGACTCAAAGAATATTCCTTTGTTACTATTTATGCCAGCCACCTCCACCTTCACCAGACTGATAGTAAAAGCATGCTGTCTTGGAGATCTTTTCTAAAGAGAGTAGTTACCAGTATCCATTGGGTTTCTTTCTGTGGCAGGTCTCTATCAATAACATCTTTCCCATTGTTTTGTCTTAAAGCGTGCATACAAGAAAATTATGTACTTAAACAAGAAATTCTTGATCATTCAGGAATGAGATTCTTGACTATGGCAGTAGTCCTGCTTCTAATTAAATTCACTTTTAATAGTAGTTGTGATGAATCGTTGGTTGTATTTAAGCCATTTATTTTCCTCCTATGTCCACATCTTTTCATCACTTCATGGTTTTATTTTAACTTTCTGCCTCATTCTTAGACCTTTTTCTTTCTCGCTTACAGGATGTACTTCAAGGACATGAACAGTTACAATACCCAGTCTTTCTTACCTGTTGTCTTGTCTGTGGGGTCACCCATTCAATTTTGTTTTAAAATTATTGAATAGCTACTTCATACCAGGCCCTGCACTAGGCACTGTGAGAGAGCGAGAAGGATTATTTCCTCTTGTAGGAGAAAATAGATGTGTATATCATTAATTATGAAAGGGTACGGTAAGTATTATAATGACAAAAGCTATGAATAAAGTGCTACAAGGAACAGAAGCAGGGATCATTAAATCTATTTCAGTGTTCAGTAGTCTCCCCTGATCTGCAGATATGGGAAGACCCCCTGTGGATGTCTCAAACCATTCATAAAATATATAGTTGATGAGTAAAAGTAACAAAATATACTGAAATAATTAAATATACAATGTGGGGGCTTTCTATGCTATTTTAATAAAAATTATAGTTAGGACATCTAGAGCTTAATATTTTTTTCCCATGTAATATCCTATCTTAACTTAAAAATTTTTCTGTAGAATATCAAAACAGATTCTCTAGTATCACTTATCTAGATTTCAGAAATATTCCAGATGGTGTGAGACCAAAGAGCATAATGATACCCATGTTTCACTAACACTTTAGGAGAAAAAAAAATGTTGTGGGGTTTTTTTGTGTGTGAAGTAAATTGTCTTTCCACATGAACACATCGGAAGTTTCTGGTTCAACATCTGTGAAAAACTTACAGTAATTCACCCTTATAGAGCGACAAGAACTGTGACTCATGTTTTATAATTTACATAGCTGACATGGTGTATTTTCTATATCCAATTCTGTCATATGTAGATATATGTGACACATATAACATGTGCATTCATATTCATTGTGACATGTAACATGCATATTCTTTGTATCTTTTTCTCAAGTAGATCTATTGTGCTTTCACAACATATTGGGGTTGTTGGCCATTATTTGGAGTGCTCCTACACTCTAGAATAGTCACTGTGTTGCAGAGAACTAAAGGGAGTGAGACACAGTGCCTCATTCAATCCTAACATTTCCTTCCTGGTACGGCATAGCCTTCCATATATCCTGCTGTGAGGTGGCAATAATGTTCTTTTGTTCCAAAACAGAACATTACTTAGAACTTTCTAAAATACTATAGAACATGAATGTTGACAATCCCGCATATCATCTATGTAAACTAAAACACAAGTCACAGTTGTTTTTGTCCTGTAAGGGTGAATTATTGCAAGAGCAAAACAAAAACTATAAATGCCATCTTGTAGATGTGTAGATTCAGGACAACCAGTTCTGACTGTGACACTCCCAAGAAATCTGTGTAATCAACATTGCTTAAGTGTTGTTAGATAGATCTAATGTGATCTTCTGCTCTTAAAGCTCGAGTACATCCAAGGGCATTGAGAATGGAAAGTCTGAGTTCTGGTACTAGACAAGAGTAGCACTTTAGGCTAGACACAGAGGTTCACACCTGCAATTCCAGCACTTTGGGAGGCCAAGGCGGGTCACATCAGGCCAGTAGTTTGAGACCAGCCTGTGCAACATAGTGAGAACCCCTCTCTACAAAAAAAAAAAAAAAAATTGCTGAGCACAATGGCATGGACCTGTGGTCCCAGCTACTCTGGAGGCTACGGAGGGAGGCTCACTGGAGCCCAAAAGGTAGAGGCTGCAGTGAGCTGTGATCATACCACTGCATTCCAGCCTGTGTGACAGAGTGAGACCCTGTCTCAGGAAAAAAAAAAAACTTTCCAGTTTCTAAGGAAAATACTAGCTTGCTTGATTCTATTTTCCACTTGTTCAGCCTCATTGGGCAATGAAACAATAACAAGATTCCAATATAATTTTCAGTCAAATCCAAAAGCAAGGCAGAAATATTCATTTAAGTGTATAGTCCATAGTGCGCTATGACCCCTGTAAAGAGATCCATGATCAAATGCATAGTTTTCATTTTTGCACGGTGTAATAGTTCTTGAAGTCTCTGGTGCTTTTTCCTTTGAACAAAAGGCAATGACAAATAGATCATGACTTTCACTAAAGGAGATTTCCCTCTTTGTATAAATCCTAACCCAGTAATGCGTGGGGTCTCAGCCAGGTAATCACTCAAAAATTCTTTTTTGAAGACTCTGTAGAATACAGAACCAAGCAGCAAATCAGACCTGTTTTTGCCTAAATTTTTCCTTGCTTACAAAACATTTACCAGTTAAATATTATGTAATGTCAAGAACCCTAAATCAATTCATGAATTAAGAAGCGTTGGGGAAATTGGAAAATTTTGTGAAAAACGGGTTGACTAACATCCTAAATAGCTAATGCAGAAGTATAGTTATGATGTGATATATAATACATTGTGAACTTCAAAACATTGATCTAATATGACATAGAAACACATTATTATACCATTAAAAATTGAAGGCATTTTAAGAATTCGTCTGATATATCTGATGCACTTGATCTAATAAGACTGTTTCTTTCTTTATACTTGATCAAAAAAATTCATTTGAGGCTGCTAGGAGTGTTTAAGCTTTCCTATTTACATGTGGCTTCAGAAGGCTGATCCTATAGTGAGCAGTGTCACCAGCAACCCTCTTGAGAGTGGAAAGGCAGGGATATTTCTCATGCTCTTTTTTATTTTTGGTCATCACTCTTCCAGAAGCAGTCTTCTTTTTATTAAAAAATATGTAGGCGATAAGTGATACAGATGCACCACATATGTAATGGAGACAAGGCAAAGTCTTTATCATATAGTATTGAAACACTGGCTCACTGAATGGAGAAAAATAAATGCCTGCATTGCACATAAAAAGTTGGACTCCAGAGGGATTAAAAAGATGGTTTAAAAAGTAAAACTTTAAAGCTCATAGAAGAAAATGTAGGAGAATTATGTTTGAGATAAAGGTAAGGAACTGTACTTCTTCCGAATGACCCAAAAATGATTTTTTAAAGAATTGGGCTAAGAAAGAATGGCTAGAACTATATTCAAATGGAAGATTTCTAGTCAGTGAATGACACCTTAAAGTTAATAGGCTGGGGAAAGACTGAAATAAATGTTAGCAATGCATAAAATTAATGACATTAATGGAGAGACATTCCAAGGAATTGTAAATCAACAAGTAAAAGGAAACTCAATATAAAAATGAACAAAAGATGAGAATGTAATTTACAAAGGGGAAAGCTGAGTAGCTAATAAGAATAGAAAGTGATGCTGAAATTTCCCAGTAATCTGAGAAATGCAAATGAAAGTGAGATACTATATCCATTCCATTGGTAAAAATTAGTAAGTTCATTAACTTCAGGTGCTGGTAAAAGTATAAGCTGATTGAGCCATTTTGGAAAGCAACCTAGGAGTACTGAGATAGTAAAATTCATCATATGTCATCCTATAGTTCAGTAATTGCACTTTTGGGTATATAACCAAGAGAACTTGTTCTGATCCACACAAAAAAACAAGTACTAAGATATTTATTCCATTATTGTTTGCAGTAGTAGACAATTGGCACACAGATGTCTGTCTCTCAGGAAGTCAGTGAACTAACTTTGCTGGATACTTAATGTGGAATATGGTACAGCAGTTAGAAGCAAAGTACTGGACATATATACAGAAATAAGGGTAGATCCTTAAAATTTAGCATGATGGGAAACAAGAGTTTTAGCACAATGCCATTGAATTACTTAAAAGCATATGCATGCATACATACAAACATATTTAAGGCCACATGTCAAATACAAAAAGGGGACCCATTAAGGAGAGGGTAATGGGACTGGGTTTAGGGATAAAGAAGAAAAATATACATGTTATCGTATTTAATACAGAAAGCCTTTGACATATATATTCTTAACCTCACATATGATATTCTTACTACTACATAAATACATATAGAAGCTGAGACTCAAATGGTAAGTAATTTATTTAAGGTTGCATTATATATAAGAGCAGAGCTAGTATTCAACTCATATGTCGGACTCTAAAGCCAATATTATTTCCATTATGCAATTATAAAATGAAAAGAAAAATCAATGTTATCCCATGTCATTGACATGTAATCAACGGCACATATTTATGTACGTGCATACACCCATGAAACCATCTCCCCAGTTAAGACAATGTATATATTCATTACCCCAAAATGTTTTCTTGTGCTGCTTTGTAATCCCCCCTCTTCCTCCTCCCTGTCCATCTCACCCTTGTCCCCGGAAATTTCTAATATGTTTTTCTATAGACTAATTTACATTTTTACACTATAGACTGTTTACATTTTTTAGAATTTTATAAAAAATGGAATCATACTGTCTATATTCATTTCTTGTCTTGCACTTTTGCTCAGCATACTAATATCAGAATTCATTCATGTTGATCGTGTATCAGTAGTTTATTCCTTTACTGTATAGAATTATGTTATATGGATGCACCACAATTGGCTTATCTGCTCACTTGTTGAACATTTTAATATCTCCTGGTTTTGGCTGCTACAAATAAAACTATCATGAACATTTATGTGCAAGTCTTCTTGTGAACATATATTTTTATTTCCTTGGGACAAATATCTAGGATTGGAATGACTAGGTCACACAGTCATGTATGTCTAACACTTTTAGAAAACTACCATGCTGTTTTACAAAGTGGTTGTAATATTTCATGTTTCTATCAGTGGCTTATGCCAGTGGCTTTTGCCTGACATCTCTGACAAAATTTGGTTTGGCAGTTTTTAATTTTAGACAGTCTGTTGGGTACACAGTTGTATCTCTGTATCTCATTGTGATTTTGACTTTCATTTCCCTTATGATTTTTTTAATGTGTTTATTTGACTTCCATATATCTTCTCTCTCTTTTTTTTTTTTTTTTGAGACAGAATTCCGCTGTTGCCAGGCTGGAGTGTGTTGGTGCAATCTCAGCTCACTGCAACCTCCGCCTCCTGAGTTCAAACGATTTTCCTGCCTCCTGAGTAGCTAGGACTACAGGTATGCACCACCATGCCCAGCTAATTTTTGTATTTTTAGTAGAGATGGGGTTTCGCCATGTTGGCCAGGATGGTCTCGAGCTCTTGACCTCATGATGAACCTGCCTTGGCCTCCCAAAGTGCTGGGATTACAGGCATGAGCCACTGCACCCAGCCCATGTATCTTCTTTGACGAAGTGTCTGCTCAAATATTTTGGCCATTTTGAATTGGGTTCTCTTCTTATAAATGACTTCCAAATGATCTTTATAGATTCTAGATCCAAGTCTTTTACCAGATATGTATTTTGCAACTACTTTCTCAGCCTTTTCATTTTCTTAACAGTGTCTTCTGAGTAGCAGAAGTTTTTAATTTTACTAAAGTCTAGTTTATTAATTTAAAATGTTTATAGTTTGTGTTTTTGGTGTCAAGTTCAAGAAATCTTTGCCAAACCCAAGGTCACAGATTTTCTCCTCTGCATTCTTTTAGAAGATTTATTGTTTGTCTGTTATATTCAAGCCTAAGAACCATTTTGAGTTAGTTATTTTCCATATGTGTTTAGGGTGTAAGGTAAAGATTAAGTCATATTTTTGCCTATATCTGATCAGTTTTTCCAGTAGAGTTTGTTGAACAGATTTTTCTTTGTCATACTGCTTGGCACCTATGTTGAAAATCAGTTTATTTTTGGGTTTATTTATTTGTAGACTCTATTCTGTTTCATTGATTTGTCTGTTTTTATGCCAACATCATACCATTTTTATTACTGTAGTTTTATAAGTCTTCAGATAAAACTCCAATCTCGTTCTTTTTCAAAGCTGGTTTTGTTTTTGTTTTGGTTTTTGCTGTTCTGGAATAATTTGCATAAGTTCAGCATTTTCTTCTTTACATTTGGTAAAATTCACCGGTGAAACCATCTGGCCTACAATTTTCCTTGAGGGAAGATTTTTAATATTGAATAATTTCTTTAATAGAATGCAGGACCATTCAGATGGTCTGTTTCTTCTTTGGTAGTTTGTGTTCTTCAGGAAATTTATCTTCTGCATCAGAGTTATAGAATTTACCGTAATAAAGTTGTTCATAAGATTCCCTTATCCTTTAATATTGCAGAGTCTACAGTTATCCCCCGATCTGATTTCTCACATTGGTAATTTGTGTCTTCTGACTTTTTCCACTGGTCTCTCCAGCTTGAGGCTTATGAATTTTATTGACCATCTCAAGAACCTGCTGTTTGGTCTCTGATTTCTTCTCTGGTTCTTATTGTTTCTTTTATTTCAGTTGTATTTGCTTTTCCTTTTATAGTTCCTTAATGTCATTGATTTGAATTACCTGTTTTTAAACATGGGAATTTAGTGCTATATTTTCCTCTAAAAACTGTTAGATCTTTCTCACAAATTTGTGTATTTCATGTTTTCA
Organism: Callithrix jacchus; assembly: GCF_049354715.1. Classification (NCBI taxonomy): domain Eukaryota; kingdom Metazoa; phylum Chordata; class Mammalia; order Primates; family Cebidae; genus Callithrix; species Callithrix jacchus. The sequence goes on along the minus strand of NC_133508.1, from coordinate 18,159,060 downwards.
TTTTCATTCCTTTCTAAATATGATCTAATTGTCTTTTGAAATCTTCTTTGGACCCAGGGTTATTTAGAAGTATATTATTTAGTTTCCAAATATTTCTGATTTTTTTCATATGTGTTACTGCAGATCATTTTAAGTTAATTTCACTGTAGTCATTGAATATGCTTAGTATGATTTAAATCCATTTAAATGTATTGAGACTGTATTACAGCCCAGAATGTAGCCTTTCTTGGTAAATATCTTGTGTGCATTTCAAAAGAATGTGTCCACCTAATAGCTGTAGTTAAGTGGAGTGTTCTACTACTGTCAATTAGATGAGATTGATTGATGCTGTTAGTCAAGTCTTTTATCTTTCCTAATTTTCTGTCTCAAAAATATTTTTTTTGTTTTTTTTTTTTCTATTAAGTGCTAAGTATATATTTGGCACCTATATGAGAACTTGGCCTAGATCATCTTATTTGATTTAAACGTAAGTCAGGGTAGAGTTTTGCTATCTACATTTTATAAATCTGAAAATTGAGGTTAAGAAAGGCTAAGAAACTTGCCCCAGGTTACATAGTTAAAAACATTAGGGGCAAGTTTCAAATTCAGGTTTTATACCCAAAGCCCCTGTGCTTAATCAATATTTTATCCTTTCTTTTAGCTTCATTGTTGTTGATGTTTGAAAAAAATAGCAACTAAAATTTAAAAATTTTAGAATTTTATCATCATTATATTGGGTGGTTGTTTTTTCTAATTGTCTAATTCCTTGTGATAGGTTCCAAATTTCAACCTTTCTCAGTTAAGGAATTATCACTAAGCTTATACTATAAATTTTATATATTCTACTGGATTTTTTTTTTAAGTTTAATTAATTTTGGAATTGTCCAATATGTTATACTGTGATAAATTAGTTTATTTTCTGGGCCTATGTGTATGTGTGTGTGACATCCACTGCATTATTATTGCATTATTATTCCATTCTTTGTCTTTTGAGGATCTCAAAAAGATTGAAAACCCTCAGTGATCACAGTGTGTTCCCTGGACACTAATACCACCAACTCATCTGATGTGAAAATGCAAGCAATTAAAAATCCAGGCTGTTAAAAATTTGCTTAATTTTTCCCTGTATTAGTAGCAGGTATTCAGTGTGTAGACAACAAACACCCCACTTCTGGTGTCCTTTGTTAAAAGCTTGCTCTGTGACAAGCACTGTGCCTAATACTTTATGTGTATTATCATGAATTCCTGCAAGAATGTAATACAGCTATCCAGCTGACTTTCACAGATGAAAAACTGGCTCAGAATGATTAGGGGGGTGCTTTCAGCCACAAGTATCAAAAAGCCCCATCAAATTCTTTTACCCTGTTTGGGATTCTTGGCTCACAGATCTGAAAGTCTAGAGACAGGGAATTGGTTCTGGTTTCACTTCCCTGTGGCGTTTCCCTCTGTGTGACTACTTCATGCTAAGACCAGCTATTGAACAAATGTCATACATGCAGGTCTCATATCTGTAAATCTGTACATCGGCCGTGTAGAGGAGAGGGTCTCTTCTGGACTATCCCAGGAGAAAGAACTTTCCTTAAATCCCGTGTAGACCTTTGCTTGTTTCTCATTGGTTCAAATCATCCATATGCCTATTCCTAACCTAGCCATTGGCAAAGGGTTTTGGGATGTCACCTTTACCTTTAGTTTCATCCCTATGGGTTCTAGTGGGGACACATGTGTGCCTGAGCAAATTTAGGGTTTGATTGGGAAGGAGGAAGGGAGGAATAAATGATGCTGGTTGGGCACCTAACCATATTTAATCTAAGTAGCTTCCCCTATCTCCTAAGTGACTGAACTAGAGTTTGAGCTCAGGCAGTTTGGACTCCGCATTTCATGGTCTTCTCTCAAGTCCTGAAGTTTCTTAGAATGCTGTCCTGCTGATCACTGAGCAAATACACTGTAGGTGACATTAAATTTTTCCCCATAAAATTACTTACTAGACATGACATACATTCACTCTATTGCTTATATAAATGATGCCTTTTAAAAATTCCTTTTACATACTGATTAAATTAAATCATCGATATTTTATTAATATCATAGCATGTAAACAATAAATGATCTTATATAAATACCATCAATATTGTATTAATATCATGGTGTATTACCACTGTGTTAACACTAGATTATATCAATTTCATAGATATTGTGTTAATATCATTGTGTATTAACACAAGATGATATGAGATCGGTAAATATCATTGATATATTAACATCACAGTGTGTTACTACAGGGTGCACACAGGTACACAGGGTGTATACCCACTGTGATAATATGCAGTGATGTTGAATATGTTATTAATAATATCACAGTGGGTGTACACACTAGGTGTACACCAACTATATTAGCAGTAATATGTAAGATGTTATGATTAATATCACAGGGTGTATACCCACTGTGATAGTAGCAATAATATTGAAGATATGAGTAACATTACAAGATGTACACTCACTGTGATCTTAGCAGCAACATCAATGATATTATGAGTAATATGATAGGGTGTATGATATTATGAATAAAATCACAGAGAGCATGCAACCTCGGTGGTATTAGTAGAAATAGCGAAGATATTATAAATAAATTCACAGAGAGTGTACACTCACTGTGATATTGGCAGCAATATTGAAAATATGAATAATATCAAAGAGGGTATACACACAGGATGTGCAACCACTGTGATATTAGCAGCATTATCAAAGATGTTTTGAGTAATATCACAGAGTGTGGGCGCACAGGGTATACACCCAGAGTGATAGTAGCAGCAATATCTAAGCGATATTACAAATAACATCACGGTGTACACGCACTGTGATATCAGCATTAACATCGAAGAGAGATATTATGAATAACGTTCAGACTTTGTAGTAGACTTTCTGGACCTACTGATCTTTGGGTAAATAGAGTGATATTTTAACAAGATGTCTAAAGAGCTCAATGCTGATGGCTTCCTACAGTGTTGCCCTTTCATTCAGTATTCACCCAAGATGCTCTTCTAAGAATCATGCAGTCTCTCGCACATTAGCAGCACCGTAGTAGTTCTATTTACAGGATAATGGTTGGTTTCCTAGTAATAAACATCTCCGAAGATAATGCACCTTTTCATTTTGCATCAGTAAGTCAACAGCTTATAACAGTTTATTCTTAATAGAGTAATCATATATCCTAGTTTGCCCAGACAGTCCTAGTTCATCCTTTTCATTCTCAAAGTTGTGTACTTTGAATGGCAAAGTATGTAGTCACCAAGGTTCCTTGAAATTAGAATTTCATAAATGAAATTTAGTAGGAGTGTACCATATCACTACTGAAAAGTCTAAAGTTCAGGTTTTAAAACTCTTAACCAGAGATGTCATATTTCTAACTCTCTGAGATTCAAGAGGACGTTGATACCTGGTCACATGGGTATGTAAAGGTCTTCAGGGGAACTGCCTGGATTTTGGATGCTTTTTGTCTCTACTATGAATAGATTTTGTTTTCTGAATGGGCAACTCTCTAGAAATGAGGCATAATTAAAAAGCTATGGGGTCAGTTCCAGTACTCCCCTGTAATAAAGATGGTATCAGTATATTTTCTTATCATAGTAGATATCATATAAGGACTCAACTACTTGTAACTGACCAAAACCAAAATACATAATCTGTCATTAAAAATAACTTTGAAGATTTGTATAAACTATCATCAACTTTTCTTATCATTTCATTGAATTCTTTGTGGTTGTCACTAGTGTTTTATCCTCAATTTATAGGTAAGAAATTTAAAGATTCAAAACATATGCTAGATTTACAGCTGTTAAGTGGAAACTAGAAAAATTCCATGTTTACAAACTTCTTATTCTGAAATATTTCAAATTTCCTAGTAATAACATTTTCAAGAATAGTATAAGAAATTCCTCATATGCCCCTTTACATGAAACTACCAACTGATTTAGGGTCAAGTGAATGAGGTTATGATCCTTCACCCTAAATCCCTAAATCACCAGGTATTTTCTTTTCTTTCTTGAGACAAAGAGTCTTGCTCCGTTGCTCAGGCTGGAGTGCAGTGGGGCAGTCTCGGCTCACTGCAGCTTCCACCTCTTGAGCTCAAGTGATCCTCTCACCTCAGCCTCCCAAGTAGCTGGGACTACAGGCACGTGCCACCATGCCTGGCTAATTTCTTTTGTATCTTTTTGTAGAGACAAGGTCTCACTATGTTGCAAAGGCTGGTCTTGAAATCCTGGGCTTAAGCAGTCCTCCCACCTTGGCCTCCCAAAGTGATGGGATTATAGGTGTGAGCCATTGCGCCTGGCTTCACCAAGTATTTTCTGAGAACAATATCATTCGCTTATATAACTACAATGTAATTATAAGTGAATTGCAGAAAACAAACTTCCTTCTTTGCCAATATCCTTGATTGCCTCCTCCATCTGGGTGAAGAACAAGAGTAGTATTTATGTCTGCAGCCCTTGAGTCAGTTATTTATTTGGTTCATGAGAAAAATGTTGCCAGTGTTTTTGCTATTCTTTGGCATATTTGTAGGTAGCCGGTGAGTAGTATTTTAGTTGTCAGGAAAAGCAGTCTGAAAACACTTCACAAAATTCTTATTATTATAACTCATTTTTAGCTAGCTTTTAAGCAGCCTACATGGCCTCTGGATGCAAATTAGAAAATTGAGCAAGAGAGTAGAGTCAGCAGATTTTCTCTTCCACAGTATCATTCAGTACATTTACTGTGGTGAATAAAACAAAACAGAACCCTTTGGTCTTCAGAAGTCTTTGGTTTCTTCTGTATGCCTTAAGAAAAATGTTAGGGCCGTTCATTTTTGTCACAACCTTTCTGAGGATCGTTACAAAACACTGGAAGGTTTTAGGGTTTCCCTGTCTTCTCTCCACTTTCAGCAAAAGGGTGAACACTGTTTTTTAACACATTTTCAACCAGAGGACTCTGTAGGTTTCCTATGACATGCATTCCAAGGATGTTTTTATTTCTTCTGCATAATAAAATTTGGAATTAATGAATTCTGACGTTAAGGACTTTATTACATTTCTTGGTTGAGCCATGAATCTGGAAGCATTTTGTGAGCTCTCAACCTTGGCACTGCTGCAAGGCAAGTGATACGGTTTGGCCGTGTCCCCACCCAAATCTCATCTTGTATTGTACCTCCCATAATTTTCTTGTGTTGTGGGAGGATCTGGGACGAGATCACTGAATCATGGGGACAGTTTCCCCCATACTGTTCTCATGGTAGTGAATAAGTCTTATGAGATTTGATAGTTTTATAAGGCGTTTCCTCTTTTACTTGGTTCCCATTCTCTCTTGCCTCCCGTCATGTAAGACATGACTTTTGCCTTCCCCCATGATTGTGAGGCCTCCCTAGCCACATGTAACTGTGAGTCCATTAAACCTCCTTTTCTTTATAAATTACCCAGTCTCAGGTATGTCTTTATCAGCAGCATGAAAACAGACTAATACCGTCAGACACAAAACAAAAACAAACCAGCCACCTTACATCATCCCATCACAGGTGAGAAGTTTGACTTTTCATTCTAGCTCCTTATCTATACATACATAAGTGTATGTATGATATTAGGCACTTGGAGGTATTACCTGTCAACCTCTGACACAAAGGGGATGGCAAAGCACCTTTGTTTAATAAAGAGCAGTATGAAGTGGCACTTCTGACACTAAATGTAACATCCGTCTTTCCCCAGACACTTCATGGAAGCCAGATTCCTGACGAGACAATGATCTCATTCCCATTTTATTTTTCATAAACCTACAGTCTCAAAGCTTAAAACTGGCATAGTTTTTAAGTTTCCAATATTTCAACTATATGTCAAATTCACCGGGTTGATGAATTCAACTCCCTTGCCATACTGAGAGCTCTGCCTGCTTAGCCACCCACCAGGTCTCAGAAGAGAGCTCAGAGATGCCTGCCCTAAGACGTTTGCTGTCCTCATCTCTAAAGCTCTTTCCTTCATTTCCCCAAATAAACCAGTGGAGACTTTGTCCAAGACAAGTGGGGTGGGAAGGACATTTTTCTTTTTTTTTAATTTTTCTTACCACCACTTGTCAGCAGGAAAGGAGGACATTTTAAAGGCAGGATGGGGCTGGACATAGTGATTCACACCTGAAATCTCAGTACCTTGGGAGGCCAAAATGGGAGGATCGCTTGAGCCCAGGAGTTTGAGACCAGCCTGGACAATGTAGTAAGACCTCATCTCTACAAAACATTTTAAAAACTAGCCCAGTGTGGTGGCACTTACCTGTAGCCTCAGCTACTTGAGAGGCCCAAGTGGGGGTGTCTCTTGAGCCCAGAAGTTTGAGGGTGCAGGGAAGCACAAATATAGATCCTATTCAAAAGGGGAAGACCCCCAAAAGTTTTCCCTGGGTTTGCCACTGACCAAGCCTCCACTTCCGTGGGCTCAAGTGATCCTCCTTCCTCAACCTCACAAGTAGCTGGGAGTACACAACTGGCTAAAATTTTATATTCTTTTTCAGTAGAGACAGGATTTCACTGTATTGCCAAGGCTGGTCTTGAACTTCTGGGCTCAAGCAATCTGCCCACTTTGGCCTCTCATAGGCGTGAGCCACTGCACCTGGCTGCAATTTTTATTTGTCAATCAACAAACTTTTATCTGTCTCAATAAAGTTGGGGGGGGAAAACTCACGTGGCTTTCAACACTCCAGTGTGAGCAGGAACATGGGAGGAGGGGACTGTACTTAGAGAAAGGACACTGTGAGGTCTAAGCAGACACCACAGGGAGATATTCTACAACCACTACCTTAAAAATAAGAAGGCAGAGACATTGAGAAGGTAAATAATTTATCCAAAGCCACTAAAAAAAGGAGAAGCCAGCAGGATTTCAGCTCAGGTCTGTGTGACTCCTAGGCCCATGTTGTTCAGCTTTGTTCTCAGCTTCCTGTAGAGCATTCACCAGCAGTTCTTTGAACCACCGTCTTCTGATTTTATCTGAATTCAGATACATACAATTTCTAAATACATGAATAACCCATGATCAGCATAATCCTCAACTTGTTTACAGATTTTAATAAATTTTCAGTTAACCTGTCTCCTCCTTAAGGATTTATCCAATGCTAATCACACTGAAGAAATAAGTAAGATTTTAAAAGCCTTTCTATTAATTTATTTTCCCACTAAATCCAGTGGCTTTCCCAAAAGTTGAATCTTTTTTTTTAAATACATTATGCTTTTAATAGCACTATTCCCCAATACATCAGGAACTAAAGTTATTGTGACCTTGTTAATTTTACAATTCTGTCCTTTTCCATAACCAAAAAAGGCCTTAAAAGAAAGTGACAAACCTCTAATTCTTCGTCTTACTCCCCATCTTCAAAGCAGATTTTCTTTTCTCCCTTGCATTTAGACTCCATTCTTCTGCTTGAGGTAGTAAGTTCAGGGAATTTTCAAAGAGACAAAAGCTACTCAAAAGAATATAAATGTCAAACACATGTACATTTCTCCCGTTCCATTTTTCCCCAAGTCAGGAATGTCCTTTGTTGTCTCCTGGTATGTTTCAGCTGGCTGACATCTCTGGTTGAGGAGCAATCATCCGGGCAGCATCCTTATTCACAGGCAGCAACCTCAGGACTGACAGCCTAGGGTTTTTCAAAAATCTCTTTTAGCAGCTCCTGGTCATGAGAGTCACAGCTGCTCCATGGTTTACTCTGCCATCTGGTGCCTCCTTGGAACTTTCATACAAATGGAATCTGTTAAAAGTTGAATCTTATGGGAAAAAATGTTTAACTCATTGATAGGCAGAAATGAGAGACCCATTGAGTAGATAATATGGTTCCTCTGGATTTTTTTTTTTTTTTTTTTGAGATAGGGTCCAGCTCTGTTGCCGAGGCTGAAGTGCAGTGGCACAATCTAGGCTCACTGCAACCTCCACCTCTCCTGTCTCAGCCTCACCTCTCCTGTCTCAGCCTCCCAAGTAGCTGGGATTACAGGCACCTGCCACCACCTCCAGCTAATTTTTGCATTTGTTATAGAAACAGTGTTTTACCATATTGGCTAGGCTAGTGTTGAATGCCTGGCCTCAAGTTATCTGCATAACTCGGCCTCAAAAAGTGCTGGGATTACAGGTGTGAGCCACAATGCCTATCCAGATTTAGATGCTCAACAGGCATGAGCCACCACACCCGGCTGACATTTTAAAAATCTTAAAGCCTGCTGTTAGTTGTGGTTAGAGCCTTGTAATTCTTCTTTATAACCAAAATAAAGGAACACCCCTTGAGCCGGTTGCTGTACTAGTTATGATACTTCTGTTCTGCACGGAGAAGTAAAGGTGAATGGATGGCAAAATGTTTTCTGCCATCAGAAAATAAAGATTTTACGATTCTGGGAAAACAAAAAGTAATAAGAGCAAGTCCAGGTGAAGGATTCTGTTCAAAAATGGGTAAGCTTTTAATCTTACCAGAAGAGGAGTGATTCCGCTCTGTGGCGCTTGAACCAGTCTAAATGGAAACAAGCTGTCACATAAAATCAGCATGAATTCATACCTGCAATGGCTTTTTGATGTGAATTGACTATCCTGTAGGGCCCTCTAGGGACTGAACTGTAATCTCAAAAACTCGTTTCAATCAGACCTGAGAACCAGAGGTGAAACCACTGTGTTCAGGTGACCCAGGTCCTCAGCTCAATCTTGTCTTCAAGAGATTTTCTGCAATATGTCACTTGACTTCATTCACTGGGTACAGAACTAATATTTGAGAGAGCAAGGAAGAGGAGCACCATCATATTTTCTTAAAGGATTATTTATTGCAGCGGAGAGCAGCTATCAGGGACCAAAGTTTCGTAATCACCACTGTCTCCTAATAACCTGCACTTTGGCTAAATCAGATTTGCTCTTTTCCTGAAATGAAGGATTATCAGAATTGTCAGTGCTGAAATGGCAATTTGATATAAGCTTCTATTTTCCACAGTTTAACAGAGGTGAGAGCGGTTGACACTGCATGGGACACAAAGGTGTCCAGTGGAATGCATAATGCTGACAGCTGTGTGGAAATGCTCCTGCTAATAGATGATTCTTTCTCGTTATACACAGAATGCTACTCAGAAGCTATCAACTACAGGGAGTCAAAATATTAGATCACAACCACAGGACACTTTTAAAATTAAACTCCAGGTTAAATTTAGCTCTCCAGGTTGCTAAATGATGACTGAGGGTGATAGTTATTTTCAGCTTTTGATTTTCAAAGGTTTCTGAGGGTACTTTGGGTTGGTCACAGGTCAATGTTCCTGTTCTTTTTGTTTCATAGGGAAATAAAATTCTCACCTCCTGGGTGTGGGGACAGTTTTTCATCCTCGAAAAGTTAGGTGGGGGAACAGCGAAGATTCTCCAAGTTGCTTAGGGTTCAACTTGCAAAGCCTCCAGTATTTATAAATTTCAGCTCATGTGATGTTTATTGCAGACAATTTAAAAAATTTTAGCCTGGATCTCTTTTATGAAGTGGGTCTTCTGTGCCAAAAATGATTTAGTGGGAACTCAAAAATATTTACTGATTCATAATTGCATAAATATGGTGCAAGTGACGGGGAAAATGAAAAAATAGTGTTTCTTTTAAAATAAAATAATACTCAATAAAAAGTTAGTTGTTGTTCTCTCCCTTTTCAGGCTAGACATTAATCCCATTGTGCTCTCAGTGTTCTAAAATACAGTAGTCCAAAGGAAATATTTCTTTCCATGCACGTATGTGTTTGAATGAATGTAAGCTACCTTCTGTGTTTTCAACTGATTATGAATTACTGGCAAAACAGCAATGGTAGTGCTACCAACAGCCATTTGACCAGCATGAGTAATAGTGATACCAGCTTATAAGAAAGAACTATGACTTCTTCCCTTTTATCTTTTTTTCCATGAGACCTTCAGGGTAGCAGCTCTTAACCGGTAGTTCAAAAGAGCAATATTAACTTTTTGATTTAAAAAGAAAAAAAGTAACTCTCCATCCAAACAATACTGACCCAATATTACAAAAAGAGAATGTTGAGAAGAGAGATTACTTAGACTGGTCCTGGTATGACTGGCAGCAGCCTCTTTCTTGCTTATTAGTATTATACTAAGTTGAATTTGGTTTATTCAAACTAGAACTGTTTATCAAGTGATTTCCGTAGTTTGTGTCACCTGTACATAAAGCTTGAGTCCTTAAAAGGTGCATGGCAAACGTATATAAATTTACCTGTAAAAGGTATGTATAAAATTTACCTATAAAAGGTGCATGGTATAAATTTACCTGTAAAAGTTGCATGATAATTGTGTGCAATTAATGTTATACCTGCATAGTAACAGGTGGACTATTGCACAGAGTGGACGGGAATGTGATATGGAGTAAATATCTGCCCCTGAAACTGATTGGTCTCACTTTACTTCATGTCGCTGTCAAGGAAGGAAGAGTATTTAGGAAGCGGGTGAACAGTTGAACTCCTGAGTAAACAAGATAAGGCTGTCAGGATAGGAAACTGTTGTATTCAAAAGATTCTCGGGACAATTCATTGCAGAATCTGAGGAAACCCTCCTTTTCACACCATGATGTATTCAAGAAATAATTATTACTGTGGATATCCATTTCTGACAATGTGTTTTGTATTGTATGAACCCAAAAGTAAGTGAGACACATCACAATCAATTTAGAAAGTTTATTTTGCCAAGGTTAAGGACACGCCCATGACCCAGCCTAAAGAGGTCCTGACAACATGTGCTCATGGTGGTCAGTGAGCAGCTCGGTTTTATACATTTTATGGAGACATGAGACATCAGTCAATATGTGTAAGAGGTACATTGGTTCGGAAAGGCCAGACAACTTGAAGCCGATAAGAGGGCTTCCATGCCGTAAGTTGTTAAGAGACAGTCAGTCACCTTCTTTTGAGTCTCTGGTTAGCCTTTCACTGAATACACAATTTACCTGTGAGAGGAGGGTAGATGAGTAGTCACTCATGCCTCAGTCTGGCTCAGTGAAACAATAGGGCAGAGGATGCAGTCAGATACCCATTTGCCCCACGTGAGCAGAGGGATGACTTTGAGTTCTGTCTGTCCTTTGTCCACAAGGAATTTCCTTGTGGGCAAATGGTGAGGGAGGGTGGTAGCTTGTTTTTTTTTTTTTTTTTTTTTTAAGGGAGAAAGAGAAAGAAAAAGAGGGAAAATGAAATATTACTTCATTCCTAAAATGGGTATCAATAATGGCCAATCAATATTTTGTGTGTTTGAAGTGGATAATGTATATTTTGTGTGTTTAAAATGGAGAGCTCTATTGAGTTTATTTGTTCTGGTTCTGAGTTCAAGTCCCGGATATCGTTATCAATTTTCTGTCTCATTGAATCTAAATCTCATATGGGTCTTATGTATCTGGGTGTTAAGATCTCTTATTATTACATTAATCCTTTAACCCTTGTATCCTTGTAGCTTTGAAATCTATTTTATTAATTGTGAGAATTGCAACTCCTGCTTTTTATTTATTTGTTTTTGCTCTCCATTTGGTTGGTAAGTTTTTTTCCAACCCTTTGAGTCTTTGTATATCTTTAGATATACTGTTAGATTTTGTCTGTATCTTTTGATTAGGGGATTTAGTCGATTTAAATTTAGGGTTACTGCCATTTGATATTAACTGGCTATTTTATCCTTTCATTGATGTAAATTCTTCTTTATGTTAATGCTCTTTACTTTTTGGTATATTTTTAGAAAGGCTCATACTGGTTGTTCCTTTCTATGTATAATACTTCTTTTAGTGGTTCTTGTAAAGCAGGCCTGGTGGTAGTAAAATCTCTAAGTACTTGCTTGTTCCTGAAAGATTTTATTTTTCCTTCAATTGTAAAGCTTAAATTGGCAGGATATGAAATTCTGGGCTGAAAGTTCTGTTCTTTAAGTATATTGAATATTGGCCCCACTCTCTTCTAGCTTGTAGGGTTTCCGCTGAGAGATCTGCTGTAAGCCTAATAGGCTTCCCTTTATGGGTAACCTGATCTTTCCCTCTGGCTGCCCTTAATATTTTCTCCTTCGTTTAGATCCTGGTGAATCTAACGATTATGTGCCTTGGGGTTGGTCTTCTTGAGGAATATCTTTGTGGTGTTCTCTGTATTGCCTGGGGTTGAATAGTGTCCTGCTTTGCTAAGTTGGGAAAATTTTCCTGGATAATGTCCTGAAAAGTATTTTCCAGCTTGAATTCATTCTCTCCGTCACATTCAGGTACACTGATCAAACGTATATTAGGTCTTTTCCCATAGTCCCATATTTCTTGGAGACTTTGCTCATTCCTTTTTATCCTTTTTTCTCTATTCTTGTCTTGTTTTATTTCATTAAGTTGGTCTTCGACCTCTGATATCCTTTCTTTTGCTTGATCCATTCGGCTATTTAAGCTTGTACATATTTCACTAAGTTCTCGTGTTGTATTTTTCAACTCCGTAAGTTCATTTGTATTCCTCTCTATATTGTCTATTCTTTTCATCATTTCATCGAACCTTTTTTCAAAGTTCTTAGTTTCTTTACATTGGGTTAGAACAAGTTCCTTTAACTCCCAGAAGTTTCTTATCATCCACCTTTTAAAGCCTACTTCAGATAATGGAACACAGTCCTTTTCCATCAGGACTTGTTCTGTTGCTGATGAGTCCTTTTCCATCAGGGCTTGTTCCGTTGCTGATGAGTCCTTTTCCATCAGGGCTTGTTCTGTTGCTGATGGGTTCTGATTTCGAGTATACTCGGCCTTCTTAGGCTGTTTTTTCCCTTCATTGTAGATGAACCGCCTTTCTAATTAGGTTTCTGAGTCGACGTCCGACTTATTGATTCCCAGTGCTGGGATCCGAGCAACCCACTGTGGCGGCTTAAATAGCAGCGATAAGACTGATGGTGCTCTTCTGCCCGGGAATCTCTGGTCTGGCTTCCCTCTTGAGTCTGCAACAAGCGGCTCTGACTTCCCGGAGCTCCAAACTCCGGTCAGTAGGGGAAGCAGTCCCGTTTGCTCTGCATGAAGGGTTGCTGCGCCGAGATGCTGGCAAAACCGCTGCGGCGGCCACAAGAGTCGCGCTGGCGACCCATGGGGCTCCTCCACTGGGAATCGGCTAATTGGTGAGTGACGAAAATTTGTCTAAAAGTGTGGCATCGTCTCGTTCTCTGAGCTTTCACTGGGAGCTACAATCCCGAGCTGTTAGTGATCGGCCACCTTGGATCGGTTTCGGAAGTAGCTTGTTTAGCCTTGTAGCTATGTTGTTTAGGAATCAAATGCAAGGCAGCTTTGCCTGATGCAATTCACTGCTTGACTTTTCCTTTTGGCTTAATAAACTGGGGATCCTGAGATATGAGTCTCTAGGTCCCTCCAAGTATATCCAGCTTTGTGCATTTCTAAGAATAAAACAGACATGGATCCTATGCTCCAGAATGCCACGAACTAGTTAGGGAAGTAAGATATGTTAGAAGTAATTCTAATAAAGCCTGGAGGTGAGCCACAGTGAGTGAGAAATAGAGTGGGATAGCCCTGCTGTGCTGTGCTGTGCTGTGCAGATTTTTCTGCAGATCCTCCGGGAGGTGACCTGCCGTGGGGAGTGAAATTAGCTAAGGAGCTCCACCTGCCACACCTCCAGGACTGCAGACTTCACCCAGGGCCATGCCCTCCTTGGGCTGCTCCCAGCCAGTCAGGATGGGACACCTGAGCCGAATCATCTGGGCCCAGTGCAGGACTCTTAATCTTTGGTCCAGGGCACACCATCATCCTGGCCAGACTCAGAGCTGTGCTGGAGTCTGAGTTTCCTTCTGACTCCTCCTCCTTCCTCTTCTTTCAGAGGTGTCAAACCGCAAGCCTGGTCTGGAAGCGCTGCCTACTCTTGTTTCTCCTCTCCTTTACCTTCTACAGGGGATTCCGATTCCCCTGATACTTATCTTGCGTGTCTTACTCTATATTGATATCTCTTTCCTGAGTGACACGAACTGATAGTGAAAGCTAAAGTCTTTGAATGTTCAGAAAAGTGATCAATTTTCAATCATTTGCGGAGATTGGGAAAGAAAACAAAGATACGGGAACATTTGAGCCGGGGCCCGCTATGAAACAGATAGGAGTAAAAGTTTTTGGCACGTTTAAAAATATGAAATGGTAATGGTTTATATTAATGAATTCTAAATCCATTTTTTAGGCCGAGCATGGTGGCTCGTGCCTGTAATCCCAGCACTTTGGGAGGCCAAGGTGGGTAGATCACGAGGTCAGGAGTTCGAGACCAGCCTGGCCAACATAGTGAAATCTGGTCTCTACTAAAAATACAAAAATTAGCTGGACATGGTGGCAGGCACCTGTAATCCCAGCTACTTGGGAGGCGGAGGCAGGAAAATTGCTTGAACCCAGGAGGCGGAGGTTGCAATGAGCCAAGATCTCGCCATTGCACTCCAGCCTGGGTAACAGTGTGAGACTCTGTCTCAAAACAATACAAAAAACACACAAAAAAATCATTCTTTGAGACTACCATAGTGATGCTAAATTTATTTCAGCACCAACTGGTATGTTTTGGATCTGTATCCCCTCTCAAATCTCATGTCAGATTATAATCCCCAGTGTTTGAGGTGGGGCCTGGTGGGAGGCGCCTGGCTCGTGGGGCGAATCCTTCATGAATGGTCTAGCACCATCTTCTGGGTGCTGTTCTCATAATAGTGAGTGAGTTATCGTGAGATTTGCTTGTTTAAAAGTGTGTGCCTCCCCCTTCCCTTTCTCTCTGGTCTTTCTCTGGCCACATAAGATGTACCCGCTTCCCCTTCACCTTCTGCCATGATTGTAAGTTTCCTGAGGCCTCCCCAGAGGTAGAGCCATCATGCTTCCTGTACAGTCTGCAGAACCATGAGTAATTAAACCTCTTTTCTTTGGCTGGGCACTGTGGCTGGAGCCTATAATCCCAGCACTCTGGAAGGCCAAGGTGGGTGGATCACTTGAGGCCAGGAGTTTGAGACCAGCCTTGCCAACATGGTGAAACCCCGTCTCTACTAAAAATACAAAAAATTAGCCGGGCATGGTGGCACGCACCTGTAGTCCCAGCTACTCGGGAGGCTGAGGCAGGAGAATCACTTGAACCCAGGAGGTGGAGATTGCAGTGAACCAAGATCACACCACTGCACTCCAGCCTGGGTGACAGAGGGAGACTCCATCACAAAGAAAAAACAAAAAAGCTGTTTTCTTTATAAATCACTCCAATCATGAGGAAAGATTTCTCCCATGCTGTTCGTGTGATATTGAGTATGTTCTCACGAGATCTGATGGTTTAAAAGTATGGCACTTCCTCCCTCAGTCTCTCCTGCTACCATGTAAGAAGTGTCTTTATTCCCTTTGCCTTCCAACATGATAGTGTTTCCTGAGGCCTCCCCAGCAATGTGGACCTGTGAGTCAATTAAACCTCTTCATATATGTGTAAGTTACCCAGTCTCAGGGTTTTTTGTATAGCAATGCGAAAATGGGCTAATACAGATATTATACATATTTTTAAACCTTGGGTCTCTCTCTCTCCTTCCCAAACATTGGCATTACTACCATCTCTCTCCACCACCAGCAGGAGTAGGTACCTTGTGTAACAAGCTACTGAGCATCCTTCTAGACCTTCCTTCATGCTTTCGTATAAGTATAAACACAGACACAGTGTGATTTAATTTTTTTTAATAAAATGAAATGATATTGTGGAAATTCCTCCATATCCTAGCTTTCTCACTTAATGTGTTGAAAAATTCTTCTGATTTGATCTATTTAGATCTAACTCATTTTAAAATTCTATTTTATAAATTTATTTAATTTCTTAAAAATTATTAGTAGAGATGGAACCTTGCTATGTTGCCCTGGCTGCTCTTGAACTCTGGCCTTAATTATTCCCCTGCCTCAGCCTCCCGAAGTGCTGGGATTACAGGCGTGAGCCACCATGCCTGGCCATAACTCATTTTTAATAGCTGAACAATTGTACATGGTATGGAGGTATTAATAATGTCTTTAGTCATTTTCCTATCGATGGGCATTTTCTTTTCTAAAAACCTCAACAATATTGCTGTAAAACTTCCCTGATTATATATTCCTACAGATCATTGCTTTTATTTTATTTCCATGGGATGGATCCCCAGCACTGGAATTGCTAAAACAAATTACACACACGCACACACACGCACACACACACACACACACACACACACAAAACTTGAATTTTGATAGATATTATTAGATTGTTTCTCAATAGGTTGTGACAATTCATATTTCCACCACCAAATACAAGACAATCTTTTATCTTGTGGGCCTCCAACCATTGGCATCTGTAATTCCTCATTGTAATTACCAATATTACGGGATACGATGATGTCTATTGTTTTAATTTGCATTTACTTGCCCACTAGGGCAATTAACATATTTGTGCCCTGGTAGTTGTTGCAGAGTTCTGTCACATCCTCTGGCTCTTACTTTTTCTGTGAATGCCTGCTGGACTTCCAGCTGCCAAACGGCTGCATCTCCTTGCTAGAGGGCTTTCCTCCGCTGTGACAGTATCTTATACTGCTGTCTTTCTTAACTGTAGATCTTCCATTATCTTTTCCATCCTTCTATAGTAATTTATTTATTCATGGTTTTTCCTTCCTCTGGGCTCAACAGTGGGAGCTTATATTTTTGCTCAAAATATATACATTTCTGGCCCGGTGCGGTGACTCATGCCTGTAATCCCAGCCTTTTGGGAGGCTGAGGCGGGCAGATCACCTGAGGTCAGGAATTCAAGACCAGCCTGACAAACATGAAGAAACCTCGTCTCTACTTAAAAATACAAAAATTAGCTGGGTGTGGTGGCACATGCCTGTAATCCCTAGGGAGGCTGAGGCAGGAGAATTGCTTGAACCTGGGAGGCAGAGGTTGCAGTGAGCTGAGATTGCATCATTGCACTCCAGCCTGGGCAACAAGAATGAAACTCCATCTCAAAAAGGAAAAAAATACACACACACACACACACATTTCCTCCAGGTTTTGTCCTTTATTCTATGCATTGTATCTAGGATATCTTTAAACTCTTTTATTGCCTTCCTTATCTATGATCATGTTTTCTTTCTCATTCCTAAGCTTGTGTATTTATGTCCTCTTTACTTCTTGATTAAACTCATGAGTGTTTGTCTATTTTATTGGTCTTTTGGAAGAACTGGCTTTGGGATATATGTAACCCATTATTACATTTTATTTCTTTTCGTTACCTTAATTCCTTTTTGTGCTGTCTTTTGTTTTTATTTCTAATTTCTTAAACCAATAATTGTATTTTTAAAAAATGTATTGTTTCTTCTAAAATCATGGAGGCATTTGTGCAGAAGGTGCTAACTGCAGGTCTGGCCGCTAAACCCTGCTCATTCCCAAAGAGGCCTGTCTTTAGGATCAGCCTCAGCTGGCTCTTGGGAGCTGAGCCCTGACATGTTGAAATATTCTGTAGGATCAGAGAGTTTGCATGACTGAGGCTTTGGACTACCTGGTACTATTTTAGTCGGATGTTTTCTGCTAACAGTGTGATTTATGGTGTTGCTTCTTTTTGCTATTTTTGCTCTGAGTGGCTGAGGTTAATCACACACGTACTGTGTTTATGTTAGTGACTCTGCCAATACAAACCCTGGACACCAAGCCTCAGGTAAGTTTCCCTGACTGGCAATACTTCGCATATGTAATCACACAGTCTTGCTGGGAGAATTAAATGCATCTGTGTTTCTCTAGTGGGAGAGGACATCTGGAAGTTTGCACCTGGTTTCTCCTGGATTTTGCTCCACAACCCTTTGCATTTTGCTGATTTTAATCTGCATCCTTTCCCTGCAATAAACCATAACTGTGCACACAGTAGCTTTTCTGAGTCCTATGAGTTCTTCTAGTCTATTGACAAGCCTGAAAGTGGTCTTGGGGACCCCCCAAGCACAGCTTTTGAGGTTGTAATCCCCCACTGAGTATAGCTTTCATTGTTTACCAGACATTTTATTATTATTATTATTAGAGATGAAGTATTGATCTGTTGCCCAGGCTAGAGTGAAGTGGCACAGTCTCGGCTCACTACAGCCTCTACGTCCTGAGTTCAAGCCATTCTCCTGCTCCAGCCTCCCGAGTAGCTGAGATTACAGGTGCACACCACCACACCCAGCTAATTTTTGTATTTTTAGTATTTTAGACAAGGCTGGTCTCAAAATCGTGATCTCAAGTGAGCCACCTGCCTCCCAAAGTGCTGGGCTTACAGCCCACTGTGCCCGGCCTGTGTGACAGAGTTTTTAGAATGTAGTGGCCTTATTTTCACTGGTCTACCTATAGTTTATGGTTTTATTTTGACATTTCTGTTTTATCCAAGACTGATGTAGAAGTGATTTATTATTTTCTTAAAGGCATAGTTTTACTTTTTATCTATCTGTATCAGATTATGATCAGAGAATGTGATCTCTTAAAATTTCTACTTTTGAAAATGTGTTAGCTTTTTTTTTTTTGGAGGGGGGAGGAAGGCAGGAAGGGAGGGAAGAAGGATGGTAGGGAGGAAGGAAGGGATGAAGGAAGGAAGGAAGGGAGGAGGTGGGGAGGGAGGGAGGGAGGGAGGGAAGGGAAGGAAGGAAATCAAGCAATGAGAGAGACATTGCTGACCTGGATCTAGAGGTTTACAAGTTGATTTCTTTTTTTTTTTTGAGAGAAGGAAAGAAAAAAAAATAAGTAAAGGAGAGGAAGAAAGAGGGAGAGTAAATGGAAATATTGCTTTATTTTGAAAAAAATTGGGTATTAATAATGGCCAATCAATGTTTCATTTAAACTTATGGGTAGGTGTGATGTGGTATTGACTAGAATGTATATTTTGTGTATTTAAAGTGGAGAGCTCTATAAATATTTATTAAGTTTACTTGTTCCGGATCTGAGTTCGAGTCCTTGATATCCTTATTAATTTTCTGTCTCATTGAATCTAAGTCTCCTATCTGGGTGTTAGGATCGTTAGCTCTTATTGTTGCATTGATCCTTTTATCACTATATCTTTGTTGCTTTAAAATCTATTTTATCCGATACGAGAATTGCAACTCCTGCTTTTTATTTATTTTTTATTTTTGCTCTCCATTTGGTTGGTAAATCTTTCTCCATTCCTTTGTTTTGAGTCTTTGTGTATCCTTGCATGTGAAACAGGTCTGGATGTAACATGCCATTGGGTTTTGGCTGTGTCTTTTGATTGGGGGATTTAGTCAATTTAAATTTAGGGTTACTGCCATTTGATGTTGACTGGCTGTTTTATCCATTCGTTGGTGTAAATTCTTCTTTATGTTGGTGCTCTTTTCTTTTTGGTGTATTTTTAGAAAGGCTAATACTGGTTGTTTCTTTCTGTGTGTAATGCTTCCTTCAGAAGCTCTTGTAAAGCAGGCCTGGTGGTAATAAAATCTCTGAGTTCTTGCTTGTTCATAAAAGATTTTATTTTTCCTTCAGTTGTGAAGTTTAGTTTGGCTGGATATGAAATTCTGGGCTGAAGGTTCTGTTCTTTGAGGATGTTGAATATTGGCCCCCACTCTCTTCTGGCCTGTAGAGTTTCTGCTGAGAGATCTGCTGTAAGTCTGATAGGCTTGCCTTTGTGGGTAACCTGACCTTTCTCTCTAGCTGCCCTTAGTATTTTCTCCTTCGTTTCAACCCTGGTGAATCTAATGATTATGTGCCTTGGGGTTGGTCTTCTTGAGGAATATCTTTGTGGTGTTCTCTGTATTACCTGGGGTTGAATGTTGACCTGCTTTGCTAGTTTGGGAAAATTTTCCTGAATAATATCCTGAAGGGTATTTTCCAGCTTGGATTCATTCTCTCTGTCGCATTCAGGTACACCTATCAAACGTAGATTTGGTCTTTTCACATAGTCCCACATTTCTTGGAGACTTTGCTCATTCCTTTTTATCCTTTTTTCTCTAATCTTTTCTTCACGTTTTATTTCATTAAGTTGGACTTTGACCTCTGATATCCCTTCTTCTGCTTGAACAGTTCGAGTGTTTAAACCTGTGCATACTTCTCGGAGTTCCTGTATTGTATTCTTCAGTTCCATTAATTCACTCATACTCCTCTCTAAGTTGTCTATTCTCAATAGGATTTCATCAAACCTTTTTTCAAAGTTCCTAGTTTCTTTACGTTGGGCTACAACATGTTCTTTTAACTCACTGAAGTTTGTTATTATCCATTCCTTGAAGAGTGATTCTGTCATCAGGATGCGCTCGTTCTCTATCAAGCCTTGTTCCATTGTCGATGTGGAACTGTGATCATCTTTAGAGGGAGAGGCGTTCTGACTTTGAGTATTCTCAGCATTTTTACGCTGGTTTCTTCCCGTCATTGTAAATTTATCCTCCTGTCGTCTTTGAAATTACCAACTTTCAGATTAGGTCTCTTGAGTGGGCGTCCAGGTTGTTAGTTCCCAGGGCCAGAGCAGTGGCGTTAAAACTAATGGTGCTTTTCTTCCCAGGATTCTCCTGTCTGGCTTCCTTCTTGTGTCCGTAGTAGGCGACTCTGCCTTCCCAGGACTCCAAACCTCGGTCAGAAGGGGAACCGGTCCCGTTTACTCTGCACCTCTGCGCCGAGCGCTGCCGCGCCGAGGTGCCGTCACAGCTGCTGCGCCGGGCTCTGGTGTCCTGCTGGGGGCCCTTGTGGGTCCTCCGAACCTGTTTACTCTGCTCCGAGAGCTGCCGCGCCGAGGTGCCCGCGGAACCGCTGCGCCGGCCACAAGAGTTGCGCTGGCCACCCGTGTGTTTCCTCCACTGAGGGATCTTCTGCTCCGTGAGCGACCAGAATTTGTCTGAAAGTGTGGTGTCCTCTAGTTCTCGGCGCCTTCCCTGAGAGCTGCAATCTCGGGATGTTAGCAATCGGCCATCTTGGATCGTTCTAGCTTTTTTCTCTTGTGTGAACAAGTAGCTTCACAATTAAATGCTGTTTCTTGACTATTACATGAAGGCAAGATACAATTCCTATATACTTCAGATACTCTGTTTCCCTATCACTTTTATTCATACACCAGAAAGAAGATAAATTTAGACTATCCTTCTAATTTTACCTAACTGCCTCCCATCTCCTCAAGTCCTAGGTTTTGCTAAATTTATAACTTGTAGTACAAGCCTGTTGTTAGTATTTCACTCAGTGCATGGAAGAAAGAGGCTTTGTACTGTGTATGGATCAGATCTGTCAGAAGCAGCTTAAATCACTTCTCTACCTGTTGGGAATAGAACTGGTAAGGGAAGAAAAAGTGCTCTGAAAAACAGGAGAACAGGCACAGTTTGGTGGATTCATCATCACAAGCCCAGAAAGTTCACATCCTGAGTGGTATGTTACTTATCACAAGACTGATGAGTTAATTTACAGCTGACTTGAAGAAAGTCAATTTCCCGTAACAAATGTTTTAAAGCTTTGTGGTTAGACCATTATATTTACAGGCCTGGTTGTCAAACACTTCAATTTCTCAGGAATTCTTGTTTTTTATTTTTTTTCTTATAACTGTCAGTAAATTTAGGGACAGCACCTCTAACTAAGCTAGTATATGGTTTATTCTCCCAGAGAATTAATGCATTTAGTTTCCAGCACTGTGCGTTTCTATAGAGTGCTCTTGTGGTCACCAGGATATATTCTGTATATATATTTTTCCTTATCTTGCTAAGAAAGGCAGTATTAGCACAGCCCTTAAGGACTCATGTCACCAAGTCTAGCTTCCTCACAAGGTTTCTCAACAAATAAAAGGGTAAATTAGATTTCTATAACTAAGACCAGCCAAGTAAAGTAAATCCATACTTTCTAATTTTTGTATTCTACCATTCTCTGTTTAGACTTAACAATGTATACAGTTTTTGAAATGTTCATTACTGGCCACTATTCAATCTTTTTTTCCCCTTGCTCTGTCCTCCAGACTTTGTTTGAGATATTTTGTTGTTTAACTAAAAGTTTTTTCTTGAATATTCTCTTTGAATGTTCACAGATTATATATTTTTGGAATTCTGGCATATTTCCAAATGTCTTCATTTTCCTTGATGGGTGAATGTTACCTTAGATGGAAACACATTTCCTGGATTTTAGTGTGCGGGTGTCCACAACCTTCCATGTTCATTCTACAGATAAATGTAATGCTAATCTCATATGTGTATGTATACATCACTAAATTTTATGTCTAGAATGTTGTAAAAATGTATTCTTCATTTTGGAATTCAGTAATTTCAACAAAATGCATAGAGACACACCAGTACTCTCGATTATTGAATCCTAGACTCAGTTGATGTAATAGACAGAATAACGGTCCCCCCACTAAGAGATCTAATCCCAAGAATTTGTGAATATGTTCTATTACAACAGGGAATTAAGATTGTGGATGGAGTTAAGGTTGCTAATCAGATGACATTGACATGGAGAGGTTATCCTTGATTATCTAGGTGTGCCCAATGTGATCACAAGGTCCTAACAAGTGAGGAAGGGAGGCAAGAGGGTCAGAGTCCTATAGAGATTTGCTGGCTTTGAAGATGGAGGAAGAGGCCACGAGCCAAGGAATGTAGGTGGCCTGGAAAAGGCAAGGACATGTGGACTTTTTCCATAAAGCCTCTCAAGGGAACACAGCCCTGCCAACAATTTTCTTTTAGTCCAGTGAGACCCATTTAGAACTTCTGACCTCCACAACTGTAAGATAATAGATCCGTGCTGTTTTTAAGCCTTTAAATGCATGGTCATTTGTAACAGCAGTAATAGAAAACTCATACATTTGATCTGGCTTCAAGAGGGAAACAAATCCTGCCTAAGCTTTTTCCCATGGGCCTGGGTAGAGGCTTTGCTGCATTCCTCCAGGTCTGCTAATGGCTTATAGGTGCCAGACTGCAGAGAAACGGCTGGAAATTTGGAGTCCAGAGAAGAAGACAGTAGGAAAGCACTCTGAGGCCCTCTTGCTAAAATCCTCGTTACTTAAACGTTTCAACCTTCTCTCCTGCCATTTCCTAGCACAGTATCTTCATGTTAGCCCTGGTCTTCATTTCTCTGGTAAAACCAGGCTACATACTGTTTTTCCATGTCATTTGTTTGAATTGAAATATTCTATTGGCTGGGCGTGGTGGATCACCCCTGTAATCCCAACACTTTGGGAAGCCAAGGCGGGTGGATCACGAAGTCAAGAGATCGAGATCATCCTGGTCAACATGGTGAAACCCCGTCTCTACTAAAAATACAAAAATTATCTGGGCACGGTGGCGCACACCTATAGTCCCAGCTACTCGGGAGGCTGAGGCAGAAGAATTGCTTGAACCCAGGAGGCAGAGGTTGCAGTGAGCCGAGATTGTGCCATTGCACTCCAGCCTGGGTAACAAGAGCGAAACTCTGTCTCAAAAAAAAAAAAAAAGGAAATATTCTATTGTTGTAACAAATGCAGAGGTTGCAGGCAAGAGAGAAGAAAAACAAACCTAGATATGAAAATCGAACAAAACCATTGTCGGGTATTGCTCTTGTTGTCTGGGAGATAAAACCAGAGTTACGGATCACAGAGATTTTGACATTCCCTGACCTGTGTAGGGGAAGAGAGCCTTTACCTGCAGTAAACAAATAAATTAGTGAGAATAATTAGCATGATCTAGAGTAAGACCAAGGTTAGGCTAAAGAAAATAACTGACTAAATAGAGTTAAAGCCACGCCTGAGACTTTCAGCGAGGGAATTAAAAAGCAACAGATCTAATTAAGTAGTCTGGTACACCATTTGGAGTTTGGAATTTGCTTGTTAATTAGAAGCCTTGCTCTATTTGGCAATAATTATTGCTGACTGGAAAATGTATACATGCAGCAGTACTCTTTTTAATGAGGGAAATGCACTCTCAAACACACTACTCTGTCAAAAGTATATATTACTGCAGGCAAAAATAAGATAAAAGGCATAGGAATACATTTCCAGATATCAGACAGCAGTTTAAGAAATGTAAGTAAAATAACATCAAATGTTCAAGGAACAATAAGCTATGTCGGATTTTGTTTGGAGAAGAGAGGATGGTGAATTGCAGAGAAACTCACCAGGGATGGGCTAACACTGGATGATGAGGTGAGGTGCGGGTCCTGCCTGAGTCCAAGAGTAGGCAACAGGTGGTTAGAGCAGGGTGGGGGAACTACAGCTTATGAGCCCAATCAGCCTGCTGGTCATTGCCAATAAAGTTTTATTGGAACATAGCTAGCCACACTGGTTGAGTCATCATTGGATATGGCTGCTTTTGTATTACAGCAGCAGGGCTGAATAGTTGTGGCAAAGACCATACGGCCCACTTTGGGAGGCCGTGGCAGGTAGATCACAAGGTCAAGAGTTTGAGACCAGTCTGGCCAACATAGTGAAACCCCATGTCTAAAGAAAAGTACAAAAAATTAGCCAGGAGTAGTGGCAGGCACCTGTTATCCCAGCTACTCAGGAGTCTGAGGCATGAGAATCACTTGAACCTGGGAGGTCCAGGAGCCCCAGGCAGAACTTTGTCACAGAGGTGAAGCTACTGCAAAGACCCCACCAGGGTAATGCCTAATGGAGCTGCAAGAGTGGGGCCACCTCTGAGACCCAACAACTGTAGAGTTTTTTGTTTGTTTGTTTTTTTATTTAGCCTCGTGAAACACAAGGCCTCAAAAACTTGTATAAAGACTCATAACTGTTCCTCTCCATGGAAATCTTTAGTAAAAGGCAAAAGATTTATAGGACCTGAAGAAAAACCGGAGTATTGTTGTTTGTTTTTTGAGACAGTCTTGCTCTGTCACCAGGATGGAATGCGGTGGCACAATCTCTCGGCTCACTGCATCCTCGGCCTCCTGGGTTCAAGCCGTTTATTAAGTGTGACTTAATTTATCATATCATTTCCCTTCTGAAAAAAGTCATAATCAATTGTAATAAAATTAGAGATTGATTCCCAGACTATTGACATGGCATTTCAAAACCCCAAAAGTATAACCCTAATCCAACTTTTAGTATTATTTCTTTTTACTTTTTTTGAGATGGAGTCTCACTCTGTCGCCCAGGCTGGAGTGCAGTGGCGATCTCTGCTCACTGCAACCTCTGCTTCCCAGGTTCAAGTGATTCTTCTGCTTCAGCCTCCCAAGTAGCTGGGATTACAGGCGTGTGCCACGAGGCCTAGCTAATTTTTGTATTTTTAGTAGAGACGGGGTTTCACCATGTTGACCAGCCTGGTCTTAAACTCCTGACCTCACGTCATCCACCCGCCTCGGCCTCCCAAAGTGCTGGGATTACTGGTGTGAGCCACTGTGCCTGGCTGAACTGTAGAGTTAATAGTTTGCAACTTCAGCCTGGGAGAGCTGAAGGCACGATACTTCAACTCATGAGAGCTTCTGCGTGAACTGAGCCCAGCAGGCACAGCAGTACAGTAGCCCTATACTGCTAGCTCTAGAGGGGCAGGGCTGCTCTAGGCTTTGGGGACTTAACCCTCCCAATGTGTCCAGGTAGCAGCACAGGAAACAAAAGATTATTCTGGAGTCTTAAGATTTAATTTGTCTGCCTTCCTGGGTTTTGGAATTACTCTGGACCTGTTACTTCTTTCTTTTGGCCTGTTTCTCCTTTTTGAAATGAAAATGTCTGCCGGGAACGGTGGCTCATGATTATAAGACCAGCACTTTGGGAAGCTGAGGTGGGTGGATCCCCTGAGGTCAGGAGTTCAAGACCAGCCTGGCCAACATGGCGAAACCCCGTCTCTACTAAAAATACAAAAAATTAGCCAGGTGTGGTGGCAGCTACCTGTAATCTCAGCTACTCGGAGCCTGAAGTAGGAGAATTGCTTGAACCCAGGAGGTGCAGGTTGCAGTGAACGGAGATTGTGCCGTTGCACTCCAGCCTGGGCAACAAGAGTGAAAGACTGTTTCAAAAAAAAAAAAAAAGAAAGGAAGCATCTACCCTATGTCTGTCTTACCATTGTATTTTGGAAACACATCACTTTATTTTTATTATTATTTCACAGGCTTACAGCTGGAGGAAAATTTGCCTCAGGATGAATTATGCCATGGGTCTCACCCATATCTGATTTAGATGAGACTCTGAACTTTAAACTTTTGCGTTGGTCCCGAAACAAGTTAAGACATTTGGAGCTATTGGGATGGAATGAATGTATTTTGCATGTGAGAACATGAATTTGAGTAATCAGGGGCAGAATGCTACAGTTTGAATGTATCCACCAAAGCTCATGTGTTGGAAACCTAATCCCCAATACAACAATGTGGAGAGGTGGGACCTTTAAGAGGTGATTAGGTAATGAAGACTCTCCTTAATGCATTAATGCAGTTATTGTGGGAGTGGGGTTCATTATTACACGAATGGGTGCCTTCTGAAGGATGAGTTTAGCCCCCTTCCTGCTCTCTGTCACCATGTGATACTTTCTGCTAATTGTTTGCGAGCAAGAAGGCCCTCACCAGATGTAGCCCCTGTACTTGGACTTCCCAACCTCCATAACCCTGAGCCAAATAAATCTCTGTTCATTATCAGTTACCTTTTACAGCAGCACAGAATGGATGAAGACAGGTGCCTTTGAATGATTCACCCTGGAGAGAAGAAACTGCTTGAAATTGCAGATTTTTGAGTGTTTTCTAGGGTTCTGAATCTATATCCCTAAATGTCTAAATCTCTGGATATCTGATTTTTAACAACTTTCCTGGTGATTCTTAAGCACATTAAAATTTGAGAACAGGCTGGTTGCGGTGGCTCATGTCTGTAATCTCAGCACTTTGGGAGGTCGAGGCGGGTGGATCACAGTCAGGAGTTCAAGACCAGACTGGCCAACATGGTGAAACCCCGTCTCCACTAAAAAAAAAAATACAAAAATTAGCCGGGCATGGTGGCTTGTGCCTGTAATCCCAGCTACTTGGGAGGCTGAGGTAGGAGAATTGCTTGAACCGGGACCCAGGAGGCAAAGGTTGCAGTGAGCCAAAATCATGCTACTGCACTCCAGCCTGGGCTACAGAGCAAGACTCTACCTCAAAAAACAACAATAAAATAATTTGAGAACAGCTGCTCTATGTCCAATATCATTTAAACCTGGAAAATATGTACTCACCAACCCTTCAATCAATGTTGTTACCTGAGTTTGCCTGATCATAAAGGTCACTAAAGGGCTTGATAAAAATACACACTCTTGGCTGGGCTTGGTTCCTCACACCCATGATCCCAGTACTCTGGGAGGATGAGGCAGGTGGATCATGAGGTCAGGAGATCAAGATCATCCTGGCCAACATGATGAAACCCTGTCTCTACTAAAAATACAAAAAAAATTAGCTGGGCATGGTGGTGTATGCCTGTAGTCCCAGCTACTCAGGAGGCTAAGGTAGGAGAATTGCTTGAACCCAGATGGCAGAGATTGTAGTGAACTGAGATCATGCCACTACACTATAGCCTGCTGACAGAGCAAGACTCCATCTCAAAAAAAAAAAAAAAAAAGCACATTCTTAGGTCTCTCTGCTGTTGGGAATCATATATGAAACAAAGCCCAAGAATCTACATTTTTTTTTTTTATTTTTTTATGCTTTTATGCTTTTTTCGAGATGGAGTATCACTCTGTGGCCCAGGCTGGAGTACAGTGGTATGATCTTGGCTCACTGTAACCTCTGCTTCTTGGGTTCAGGCAATTCTCTGGCCTCAGCCTTCTGAGTAGCTGTGATTACAGGGTGCCCGCCACAATGCCCAGCTAATTTTTGTATTTTTAGTAGAGATGGTTTTCACTATGTTGGCCAGACTGGTCTCAAACTCCTGACCTCAGGTGATCCACCCACTTCAGCCTCCCAAAGTTCAGGTATTAGAGGTGTGAGCCACCACGCCAGGCCAAGAATCTACATTTAAATGCAGTTGTTAAATGTTCTAAGTAACTACACACATTTATCTATTTTGTGGAATTACTGGAATATAGATCAGTTAAATTTTGAATAGCTTTAACCCAACATGATAATTTTAGGTTTTGGATGGCAGCTTATTTTAAGCCATTGCTTCTGGAAGAATTTAATCTGATCCAGTGTTGGATTTTTCTTTCACTCATAGAGGCAAGACTAAAGATAATAGCTAGAGCATTTACTGAGCACTGTGTGCCCACCACTTGATCCTCATCAAACCCTCTGAGGCACGGACCACTGTGCTACTGCCGTCCGCATTTTATGGAGAAAATACTGAGGCAAAGGGGGGTTAAGTACCTTGCTAGGCATGGGCAGCTATTAACGCAGTAAAGCTGGGGTCCCGAACCACTCTTGTAACCAACACAACACTGCATCTCTGGACTCCAGACCGATTTCTCTGACACTCAACATTTGCCTGCATTAAATGCACTTTTGTGAAATATATTTCTTTTATTTCTTTTTTGAGATGGAGTCTCGCTCTGTCACCCAGGCTGGAGTGCAGTGGCCCAATCTCAGCTCACTGCAACCTCCGCCTCTGGCTTCAAGCAATTCTCCTCCCTCAGCCTCCCAAGTAGCTGCGATTACAGGCAGCCATCATGATACCCGGCTAATTTTTGTATTTTTCGTAGAGACAGAGTTTCACCATGTTGGCCAAGCTGGTTTTGAACTCCTGACCTCAGGTGATCTTCCCGCCTTGGCCTCCCAAAATGCTCGGATTACAGGCATGAGCCACCGCACCTGGCCAATATATATTTCTTATGTAAAAGAGAATGTTTTCATTGTGCTGTGTTCTACTCATGGCTAAAAGTTTCATAAAATGGGCTTTGTTCTTTTTTCTTCTTCTTCCTCTTCTCTAGAGCAACTAGAAAGAAATAGCATTGTTCTTAACTCAAAGAGGGCTTTTCTAAAAATTTCTATATCAGCAAAACTAATTAAATTGGAAAATATCACCAACTAAATAAATAAAACAAGGTAAAGCATTTTGCTAATTATTTTTGAATAATTTATTCCTGGGCTCCTTATGACTTATCGAGGAATTGCAAGATACTGGGAAGTCTCTAATTAGGGAGTTTTAGAATAA
Source organism: Callithrix jacchus (assembly GCF_049354715.1). Classification (NCBI taxonomy): domain Eukaryota; kingdom Metazoa; phylum Chordata; class Mammalia; order Primates; family Cebidae; genus Callithrix; species Callithrix jacchus. The sequence goes on along the minus strand of NC_133508.1, from coordinate 18,130,166 downwards.
ACACAAGTATAAACATTCATAGGAGTTAGATCTGAAGACAACTGCTTTAACATACAGACCCATCAGGATGTTAGCGTCTTGGTGGGAGTTATTTATTATACGTTTTAGTTTGAACAGAGAACATGCACACTAATGATCTCAAAGGTGTTCTTATCCTCATATAGTGAAGGAAATGTATGCAAGGCAAGGTGAATGTGGCATGCAGGGAGATCCAGGCACATCTGGTGTTTGGCTTCACTGTTGGCTGCAATGTGGACTGTCGGCAAATGAATTCACCACTTTGTGAATGGCCCTTAGAGAAGAAATCCTAAAAAGATCCCAGGACTTGCAGCAGTCACACAGGAGATTGAGCCTTCAGGGGAACAGAGTGCTGGAGAACACAGAGACACTTAGGTTAGCTAAAGATGAAACATGAGGTTGGGCGCAGTGCTGCATACCTGTCATCTCAACAGTTTGGGAGGCCAAGGCAGAAGGATCACTTGAGCCCAGAAGGTTGAGGCTGGCCTGAGCAACATAGTGAGACCCCCATGTCTACTAAAAAATGAAAAAAAAACCAATCCGGCCAGGCGTGGTGGCTCACACCTGTAATCCCAGCACTCTGGGAGGCTGAGGCAGGCAGATCATGAGATCAGGAGTTTGAGACCAGCCTGACCAACATGGTGAAACCCCATCTCTACTAAAATTACAAAAGATTAGCCAGGCATGGTGGCATGCATCTGTAATCCCAGCTACTGTGGAGGCTGACGCAAGAGAATTGCTTGAACCTGGGAGGCAGAGGTTGCAGTGAGCCAAGACTGTGCCATTGCACTACAGCCTGGCAACAGGGCGATACTCTGTCTCAAAAAAAAAAGGAAAGAAAGAAAGAAAAGAAACCAATCAGGTATGGTGGCATGTGCCTTGTGGTCTCAGTTACTCAGGAGGCTGAGGTAGGAGAATTGTAAGAGCCTGGAGAGGTGAGACCCTGTCAAAGAGAAAGAGGAGGAGGAGAAAGAGGAAAAAAAGAAGGAGAAGCAGCAGAAGGAGGAGGAAGAAGAAATAGAAGAAAAAGAAGAATCTGGCCGAGCACAGTGGCTCATGCCTATAATCCTAGCACTTTGGGAGGCTGAGGTGGGTGGGTCACTTGAGGTCAGTAGTTTAAGACCAGCCAGACCAAGATGGTAAAACCCTGTCTCTACTAAAACTATAAAAATTAGCCGGGCACGGGTGGTGGGCACCTGTAAGTCCCAACTACTCAGGAGGCTGAGGCAGGAGAATTGCTTGAACCTAGGAGGTAGAGGTTGCAGTGAGTCGAGATTGCACTACTGCACTGCATTCTGGGCAGCAGAGTGAGGCTCTGTCTCAACAACAACAAAAAAAGAAGATGAAAGAAGAAGAAATGTTTCTGAAGAAATGGTTTCCAACCTACCTCTTGCTGGATCTATGGGGAAAACATTGATTAAGGAAGAGAAGGTCTTCTGAGAGAGACTAGGTTTGGTGAGTAAGAGAATCAAAAAGCTAGAAGGAAAGGAAGATACTGAAGTTACTCTTACTGTGTAATATATAACCCCAAAACTTTGGGCACTTAAAATAACAATCTGTTTTTTTTTTTTTTTTTCGCTGGTCTGGGAGTTGACTGGGTTCACTTAGGTGATTTTCACTCAGGGTCTCTCATGCTGTTGTAGTGGCTGGGGCTGGAGTTATTGCAAAGCCTTCTTCAGTCTCCTGTCTGGCAACCAGTGCTGGCTGTCATCTGAAATCTGTGCTGGGACTGTCGATTGGAAGATCAAGATGTGGCCTCTCCCTGTGATCTGATCTTCCTCACAGCATGGCGACTGGGTGAAAGAGCAAGCATCCCAGGAAGACCACGGACAAATGGTGTCACTTTTTATGACCTACCTTGAATCACTTCTGCCAGTCACAGACCTCGAATTCCAGGGGGAGGAGCACAGACCTGACCTCATCATGGAGCAATGTTAAGGTCATGTTTGAAGAAGCACATGCTATTATTATTGTCATTAAGAGGGGTTGGGTGCGATAGCTCACGCCTGTATTTTCAGCACTTTGGGAGGCCAAGGCAGGCAGGTCACCTGAGGTCGGGAATTCAAGACCAGCCTGACCAACATGGAGAAACACCATCTCTACTAAAAATACAAAATTAGCCGAGTTGGTGGTACATGCCTGTAATCCCAGCTACTCGGGAGGTTTCGGTGAGCTGAGATCGCGGCATTGCACTCCAGCATGGGCAACAAACAACGCAAAAATAGAGGGAGTCTTGCTCTGTCCCCCAGGCTGGAGTGCAGTGGTACAATCTTGACTCACTGCAACTTCTGCCTCTCAGGTTCAAGTGATTTTCCTGCCTCAGCCTCCTGAGTAGCTGGGATTACAGGCACCTGCCACCACGCCCAGCTAATTTTTGAACTTTTAGTATAGATGGGGTTTTACCATGTTGGCCAGACTGGTCTCAAACTCCTGACCTCAGGTGATCTGTCCACCTAGGCCCCCCGCAAAGTGCTGGGATTACAGGCATAAGCCACTGCAGCCAACACAGGCTATTAGAAAAAAGTCAGAAAACAGCCAGATGTGGTGTTTCGCACCTGTAACCCTGTACTTTGGGAGGCTGAAGTGGGCAGATCACTTGAGGTCTGGACTTTGAGACCAGCCTGGGCAACATAATGAGACCCCCCCATCTCTATAAAAGTCAAAATTAAAAGTCAGAGAACAACAGATATTGGTGAGGATGCAGATAAAAGGAAATGCTTATCCACTGTTGGTGGGAATGTAAATTAGTACAACCATTACGGAAAACAGTACAGAGACTTGGCACAGAACTAAAAATAGAACTGCCATTCAGCCAGCAACCTCACTACTGGGTGAAGGGAAAGAAATCAGTATATCAAAAAGTACCTGTACTCATATGTCTATCACAGCACCATTCAAAGTAGCAAAGATATGGAATCAACCTAAGTGTCTGTCAGTGGCTGACTGGATAAAGAAAATGTGGTACATACACAGCATGGAACGTGACTCAGCCACGAAAAGAATGAAATCATGTCACGAAATCATGTCTTTTCCAGCAGTGTGGATAGAATTGGAGACCATTATCCTCAGTGAAATAACTCAGAAACAAAGTCACATACTGACTGTTCTCACACATGGGAGTTAAAAAATAGGTACACAGGAGGAGGTACACTGAAGAGTCCAAAAGATGGGAGGAGGGCGAAGGGTGAATATTCTCCTACTGAGTACAGTGTTCACTATTTAGTCATGGCTATGCTCAAAGCCCAGACCTCAGTGCTCCACAATAAGAAAACCTGCACCCATACCCTCTAAATACATCAAACATTTTTTTCTGTTTTATTTATTAAAAAATTCAACTGATGGAGTGCGGTGGCTCACGCCTGTAATCCCAACACTTTGGGAGGCCAAGGCAGGTGGATCGACTGAGGTTGGGAGTTCGAGACCAGCCTGACAATATGGCAAAACCTTGTCTCTACTAAAAATACAAAAATTAGCCGGCCTGTGGTGACATGCACCTGTAATCCCAGCTACTTGAGAGGCTGAGGCAGGAGAATCACTTGAACCGGGGAGGCGGAGGTTAACAGTGAGCCGCTGTCAGGCCACTGCACTCCAGCCTGGCTGACAGAGTGAGACTCCATCTCGGGGGGGGAAAAGAATCAAATTTTGGCCGAGCACAGTGGCTCATGCCTTTAATCCCAAAACTTTGGGAGGCTAAGGCAGGCAGATCACTTGAGGTCAGGAGTTTGAGACCAGCCTGGCCCATAGGGTGAAACCCTGTTTCCACTAAAAATACAAAAATTAGCCAAGCATGGTGGTGCACACCTGTAATCCCAGCTACTCAGGAGACTAAGGCAGGAGAATCACTGGAACCCAGGAGGTGGAAGTTGTAGTAAGCTGGGATTACTTCACTGCACTTCAGCCTGGGTGACAGAGCAAGACTGTCTCAAAAAGAAAAAAAAAATCAACTTTTATTTTATTATTTTTGAGACAGGGTCTCACTCTGTCACCGAGGCTAGAGTGCAGTGGTGTGATCACGGCTCACTGTAGCCTTGACTTCCTGAGCTCAAGCAATCCTCACCTCAGTCTGCTGAGTACCTGGCACTACAGGTACATACCACCATGCCTAGCTAAATTTTTTCTTTTTTTTTTTTTTTTTTAAGATGAAGTTTCACTCTTGTTGCTCAGGCTGCAGTATAATGGCACGATCTTGGCTTGCCAAGATGTCCACCTCCCAGGTTCAAGCGATTCTCCTGCCTCAGCTTTCTGAGTAGCTGGGATTACAGGCATGCACCACCACGCCTGGCTAAATTTTTGTATTTTTTGTAGAGACAGGGTGTGGCCACGTTGCTTAGGCTGGTCTGAAACACCTGAGCTCAAGTGATCCACTCACCCAGCCTCCCAAAGTGCTGGGATTATAGGCGTGAGGTAGAAAGAATGTTAGAGTTTAAGGTTTCAGAAATCTAGCTGTCCAAAAGATCACAAGAGCCATTCATGTGGCAGCTTAAGAGGAGTGGAAGCAAAGGTCATGAGATCTGAGGAAGACATGGGATGGTGAGTCAGGCAAACTGCATGCTCGTCCACGTGGACGACGACATCCTCAGGAAGGCAGAAGGACTTCAGCCAACAGAGGACAAAATAAGATGTCATTCTTTTTTGTTTGTTTGTTTCTCTGTGGCCCAGGCTGGAGTGCAGTGGCTCAATCATAGCTCACTGTAGCCTAGAACCCTGGGCTCAAGCAATCCTTCTTCCCCAGCTTCCTGAACAGCTAGGGCTACAGCCTGTGCCACCATGCCTGGCTAATTTTGTATTTTTATTTTTTGTAGAGATAGGGACTTGCTATGCTGCCCAGGCTGGTTTGTGACTCCTGGCCTCAAGCAATCATCCCACACTGGCCTCCCAAAGCATTGGGATTATAGGCATGAGCCCCTGTGCTCCACACAAAACACTCTGTTGTTTTTTTTTTTTTTTTTCTTTAGACAGAGTTTCACTCTTGTCTCCCAGGCTAGCATGCAATGGTGCAATCTCAGCTCACCAAAAACTCTGCCTCCTGGGTTCCAGTGATTTTCCTGCCTCAGCCCCTTGAGTAGCTGGAATTACAGGCGTGCACGACCACGCCCGGCTAATTTTGCATTTTTAATAGAGACGGGGTTTTGCCATGTTGGTCAGGCTGGTCTCAAACTCCTGACCGCAGGTGATCTGCCCGTCTTGGCCCCCCAAAGTGCTGGGATTACAGGCATAAGCCACCATGCCCAGCCTACAAAACACTTTTTAAAAACTTTTCATCTTTTTCTTTTCTGGAGTGGTGAAATAATCTCTGCGGTGAGGACTTCCTTTTGATTTGGGAAAATATGTTTGCTTTGGGCCTATTGTTTGTACAAAGATACAGCTAACATTTTTTGACTGTGCATTCATTCATTCATTCAAAATATATATACTGGGGCCAGGCATGGTGGCTGATGCCTATGATCCCAGCACTTTGAGAGGCCGAGGCAGGTGGATCACTTGAGATCAGGCGTCTGAGACCAGCCCGGCCAACATGGTGAAACCCCGCTTCTACTAAAAAATTAGCCAAGTGTGGTGGCTACTTGGGAGGCTGAGGCAGGAGAATTGCCTGAACCTGAGAGGCAGAGGTTGCAGTGAGCCGAGATCACACCACTGCACTCCAGCCTGGGCAACTGAGTGAGGCTCCGTCCTAAAAACAAACAAAAAATGAAAAACAAACAAACAAACAAAAAACAAAATACCTACTATGAGAGCCCTCTATAGAGTCACCAAATCTGAAAACTGAAAGCACTAACAATGAGAAAGATTGGGAGGATGTGGTGTAACAGACTCATGTAGCTCTAAAGGGAGTTTACATCGGTACACCCACTCTGGAAAACTGTTTGGTAGTGTGGTGGTGGTGGTGGTGGGAACACACTCAGATCTCCTCATTTTATTTTATTTATTTTATTTTCTTAAAGACAGAGTCTTCCTCTGTCGCCCAGGTGGAGTGCAGTGGTGCCATCTCGACTCCGTGCAACCTCTGCCTCCTGGCCTCAAGCAATTCTCCTGCCTCAGCCTCCCAAGCAGCTCAGACTACAGGTGCCCACCACTATGCCTGATAATTTTGTATTTTTAGTACAGACGGGGTTTCACCGTGTTGTCCAGGGCAGTCTCAAACTCCTGACCTCAAGTGATCCACCCGCCTCAGCCTCCCAAAGTGGTGGGATTACAGGTGCGCACCTGTGAGAGAGTATACTGGCTGGGCGCAGTGGCTCACACCTGTAATCCCACCACTTTAGAAGGCTGAGGTGGGCAGATCACAGGGTCAGGAGATCGAGACCATCCTGGCCAACATGATGAAACGCTGTATCTATTAAAATATAAAACTTAGTTGGGCGTGGTAGCGCATGCCTGTAGTTCCAGCTACTAGGGAGACTGAGGCAGGGGAATTGAACCCGGGAGGTGGAGGTTGCAGTGAGCTGAGATTGTGCCACTGCACACCAGCCTGGGTGACAGAGTAAGACCCTATTAAAAAAAAAAATGAGAGAGCCTACTGCAGGAGGTCTAAGAGGTCTGGCCAAGACACTCCATCTGCTACACACTTGGGCCCACCATAGGCTTCATCCTGAGGCATGCTCTTCCCAGGCTGTGCCAGCCAATGACTCTGCATGCCAGGGATTCCAGATTCAGGCCATTCCTGCCTTACAAACTGCTCCTATGCGGACAGTCTGCTCTGGGCTCTCTGCAGAGCTCTCAAACAGTTGTCAGACCTGCATTGTGGTCAGTACGCTCTCCATGAATATTCTTTTTGCTTATTTTATTTTAGATAGGATTTGGAGTGCAGTGGCTAGATTATGGCTCATTGTAGCCTCTACCTCCTGGGCTCAAGCAATCCTCCCACCTCGGCCTCACCAGTAGCTAGGACTACAGATGCATACCACTATGCCCAGCTAATAATTTTATTTTTTTTTTGTTGACACAGGGTCTTGCCATGTTGCCCCGGCTGGTCTTGAACTCCTGGCCTCAGGTGATCCTCCTGACTTGGCTTCTCAAAGTGCTGGGGTTATAGGCATGAGCCACTGTGTCCATCCAGGCCTTTAAACATTTTTTTTATTTTTAAAAATTTTTATTATTATTGAGATGGAGTCTCACTCATTCTGTCCCCCAGGCTGGAATGCAGTGGCGTGATCTCAGGTCACTGCAAACTCCCCTTCCTGAGTTCAAGCAATTCTCCTGAGTCAGCCTCCCAAGTAGCTGGGATTACAGGTGCCCACCACCACGACAGGCTAATTTTTGTATTTTTAGTAGAGATGGGGTTTCACCATGTTGTCCAGGCTGGTCTTAAAGTCTGGACCTCAGGTGATCTGCCTGCCTTGGCCTCCCAAAGTGCTGAGATGACAGACGTGAGCCCCCTTACCCGGCCCATCCATGCTTATTCTTGCTCCCCTTTTCCTTTATTCTTCACGGGCTTTTTTTTTTTCCTGTCAATCTCTTGCACATCAAATTCCACCTTGGCATCTGCTTCTTGTGTTATGGAACTGAACTAGGATCCGATCACCTGGTTCCTCATTTGTTCATTGTACTCATGGCACAATGGCTACTGGGAGTACCCTTACTGTAGTCCAGGAAGTTTTGCACAGGTTGAATACAAAGTGCCTGGAGGTGGTGGTGAGAAGATCAGGTCATAGGAGGGTGGCTCAGGAGCCCCAAGCATTGGCCAGGGGTGATTTGGATTGTGTCAGAAATATCAAGTGATAATGACGAAAAAGGGAAAAAGAATGGCAACTGATTGCCATCCTAGAGGAAGGGGCCAAGGACTCACCCAGCCACTCACAGTCAAATCCTTCCTAAGTGATCCTGGCAACGGCTCCCTTAAGTCCCTCCCGCCCGGGCCCCGCCCCTCACCCCGGGCCCCGCCCTTCGCGCTCCGCGACGCACCGCCTCCTTCTCTGTTGGCCAATCCGGCCTTCTCCGCGGTTGCGCGCCTTTCTCCCTCCGTGCCCTCGCGCGCCTTCACCGCTTTGCCAGTCTCAACCGCGCGCCCGTGGGGGCGGGGCCCGGAGCAAAAGACCACGCCAATGGGGCGCGCGCTGGGTCGGACCGACGGACGACGGCGGCTCAGTTGGAGGCGGAAGGAGGCTTCGGTCGCGGAGGGGTAAGATGGATCCTCCTCTCCTCCTGAGCCGCGGAGGGAACGGGTGGCCGGGTAAGCATTGTGAACCGCTGGGATTCTGCTCTCGGTCTAGCCTACCACGTGGAGCGGGAGAAGGAGCGGGACCCTGAGCACCGGGCCCTCTGCGACCTCGGGTGCTGGGTGAAGTGCTTCGTCGCCCTTGCCTCCAGGTAGCCGTTGGGGAGTGGACCGGGAGCAGCCGCGCTGGGCGAGGGCGGAGGCTGGGGGTGGCGAGCGCGCGGCGGAAGCTCGGGCCTGGGCCAGTGGGACCCGACCGCGAGGGAACGGACGGGGTCCGCGCTGGGCTGGAGCGTGAGGGTCTGAAGAGGGTCCCGGCCAGGCTGACAGGTTTCCGGGTTCTCGGGAGGCGGGCCGGGGGTGTGGGACCGTATCTGCCGCACTTGCGAGGCCAGCGGCCACCTCTTGTCCACCCATTGCTGCAGCCGAAGCTTTGGGGCCAGCGCGGACTCGGGGGGGTTGCGTTTCCCTTTGTCTTCCTGGCGCTAGGACAGGAGTTTCCATGGTCAGCCTTCTTTGTACTCCTGCGCTAGTGAGAATTTGCAGCCTTAATGGGACGGTGGCATTTGCGGGCAAACACGAGTTTGACCCTACTCTGGAAGAAGATACCGGCACTTACCAAATCTGATTTCTTGGATTTCCCCTCGTATATTTCAGTATGCCAGGAGGGGGAAATGGTCTGAGTTTGGGTCTGAGTTTTAAGCTTCATCGGAGTAAAAGACAAGTATGTTATGTGTATGGTGGTGTTTTAGGCGTTAGGATGACTTTTAAACGTTGTTGCTTATTAGTGTAATAGGATACCCACAACAGATTAAAAACACATGCTTTGCTAAACTTGAGCGATTGTTCGTGTTACCGCTCGTTTTAATTATTTATTTTTTAATGTTGTAATTAGTTAACGTTTTATTTTAAGGCATTAAATTTTCCTAGGCAAGTTACTTTGAAAAAGGGAGGAATTTACATTTTAAAGGTGGCTGCCTTTTTGCGGGGGGGCGGGATTTAAAACAAGTTGAAGGAATGATTTCAGAATTGATAGGTTACGATTTTAATAGAGACTATAATATTTAGATGTTTGTTAACGGTAGTCGCATTTGAGCAATTTCTTCCCCTCCTGTTGATTGGTCAATTGGTATGTAGACAGAAATGTATAGCTCACTAGTTTATTTCGACTCACATATTGTTGATTACGTGAACAAGGTAGCACTGGAGTTTGTCTTATTATTGGTTACAAACTTCAGGGTGCGGTTCTTTCCACTTAGCCTTCTCATGAACCAGATACTCTATCTCATTTGCTCTTAAACCAAAATACTGTCGCTTTTTACAGGGAAAATAATTATCACATGGCCAAATGAAACATTTTGAAAATGCATTTAAAATGCAGGTATTAGTTTACAGGGAAAAATACATAGATGTGACAAAAAGCTTACATTTGTTGGTGGTTATTCCGAACCAAGGTAATAGGCTGATTAGACTCTCAGATACCCTTTGAGAAACATTGAGTGTCTTTCATGCACCATTTTTATGTTATTTCCACATTGGGAAAGGACTTTTAAACTCATAAGTGCCTTCCACCTGAAGTTAGTTGATTGAAGAAATATGTAAGGAAAACTTTATGCGGCAGCACATTTCAAGTATTTAAGAAACAAGAACTAAAAATAACTTTTGATCCTAGGTTAATATGGAATTTAAGCAGAATTACTACCAATTTTAGATTTTTTTTTTTTGAAACAAGTAGTCTAAAATAAATGGACCTTTTAACATTGGGGCATGGAAGGAGTACTTTATGCTTAAGTTCTTAAAATGGACTTTTTTTAAAAAAACAGACCTTTGAACCATTTAATAACCGTACACTCTAAATATTCTCATAGTTATATATCCTGCAAGAGCTGTGTGTTTGTGCATCATAAAACATCAAGTAGTATATTAAAAGCATATATAAATACATGTAAGACTAAAGGTAACTGGATCTCCTTATAGTTTAAATGTGAATTTAATATGTTGTGACTGAAAGTGTTGTTTCAGTGTGTAGCTGTGGACATAAAATAGTTGAACTTAGATGCTTGTTAAAGGATAGGTAAAAAGAAGATATGCTAATAGGGAGTAAATAACTTGCTAACTATACAGTGAAATTATTTTAAGAAATTTGTTCAGTTTGATCAGCCTGTTTATAAACTACTTGCAAAAATCAAGTAGTTAATAAACTACTCATTTAATAAATGAATTTACAGGTCAACTTATTTTGGAAATAGTTTATAAACAGGCTGATCACATATGTATATATACATATATAATCACATATATAGACTAATTTTCTTTTGGAAATAGGTAGACAAAACATTGAAAGTTTTTATTTTGTCAAGCTGAAAGAGATTTTAAATGAAAGCTGATTACTGGACACCTCAAGTTAGTTTCTTTTGAGTAGTGATTGCCATGTGGCCATACTACTGAAAGAAATGACTCTTAGGAAAAGGAAGTTTGAGCCCAGGCCAGGTGTGGTGGCTCATGCCTGTAATACCGGCACTTTCGGAGGCCAAGGCAGGCGGATCACCTGAGGTCAGGAGTTCGAGACCAGCTTAACCAACATGGAGAAACTGTGTCTCTACCAAAAATACAAAATTAGGTGGGTGGGTGTGGTGGTGTGTGCCTGTAATCCCAGCTACTCAGGAGGCTGAGGCAGGAGAATTGCTCGAACCCGGGAGACAGAGGTTGCAGTGAGCCGAGATCACACCATTGCACTCTAGTCTGGAGAACAAGAGCGAAATTCTGTCTCAAATAAATAAATAAGAAAGTTTGAAGCCACCTGGCTCATGCGTGTAATCCCAGCACTTTGGGAGGCCGAGGTGGGTGGATCATCTGAGGTCGGTAGTTCAAGACCAGCCTGACCAACATGGAGAAACCCCGTCTCTACTAAAAATACAAAATTAGCTGGATGTGGTAGTACATACCTGTAGTCTTAGCTACTCAGGAAGCTGAGGCAGGAGAATCACTTGAACCTGGGAGGCAGAGGTTGTGGTAAGCCGAGATCACACCACTGCACTCCAGCCTGGGCGACAAGAGTGAAACTCCATCTCAAAAAAAGCAGAAAAAATGTTTGAGCCCAGCGAAATGTTAACAGATGAAAAAAATTCTAAAGAAAGTTCTTTTCCAGGATCCAGGGTCAGCACGTGGTTTTGGATTGCTTATACTCAATTTTATTCTCATTTCACATCCCCAAATGTCTTAATCCAAACAGAATAAGGTAGCAGTTAAAGAGGGAGTCTTGAGGGGTATGTGTTATCTGTGTATAAAGTCCCCTGTTATTTTGGGGCCATAATGATGTAAAGGGCCAGACTTCTAGATTTCTAAAGAAATATTTCCCCAAAATTAGGAGGCTACAATAGAAATGCTGATTTTTTTTCTGAGACAGTCTTGCTCTGTCTCCAGGCTAGAGTGCAGTGATCTCAGCTCACTGCAAGCTCTGCCTCCTGGGTTCAAATGATTCTCCTGCATCAGCTTCCTCAGTAGTTGGGATTACAGGTACGTGCCACCATGCCCAACTAATTTTTGTATTTTTAGTAGAGACATGGTTTCACCATGTTGGCCAGGATGGTCTTGATCTCTTGACCTTGTGAGCCATGTGCCTGGCCTGGTTTTTTATTTCTACCAGGTACAGCCAGTAAAAACAAATAACACACCACCATCTCCTGTCACCATCATTTTATTTAACAAAAGGATATTTTCACTCAAACAATTCGAAAGAACAGAATCTTTCTTAAAAAATTTTATTTTTTAATTTTTTGAGACGGAGTCTTACTCTGTCACCAGGCTGGAGTGCGGTGGCACAATCTTAGCTCCATCTGCAGCCTCCATCTCCTTGGTTCGAGTGATTCTTCAGCCTCAGCCTCCTGAGTAGCTGGGACTACAGGTGCGCACCACCAAGCCCAGCTAATTTTTGTATTTTTAGCAGAGTTGGGTTTCACCATGATGGCCAGGATGGTCTTGATCTCTTGACCTCATGATGTGCGAGCCTCAGCCTCCCAAAGTGCTTGGATTACAGGCATGAGCCACTGCACCTGGCCAGAATAAAAGATCTTTAAGTGGAATCATTTAGTTATATTAAAAAGTTTAGTTTCAGACCAGCCTGGCTTACATGGTGAAACTCTGTCTCTACTAAAAATATAAAATTAGCTGGGTGTGGTGGCATGCACCTGTAATCCCAGCTACTTCGAAGACTGAGGCAGGAGAATCACTTGAACCCAGGAGGCAAAGGTTGCAGTAAGCAGAGATGGTGCCATTGCACTCCAGCTGGCTACAAGAGTGAAACTCGGTCTCAAAAAAAAAAGGTTCACTTTTGTGTTCTTACTTTTCCCCATTTTCCCAGAAATCAATGAAAATTCTGCTGCAAACTTAAACCAGCCTGCCAGCTAACATTAAGTTAGCCCTCCCTGCCTCCTTGGTTTAGTATACTGAGCTCAAATCTAAGGGATCTGGGGAAGGGGGGGCTTCCATCTCTCCCAGTTCTTAGACTTGTGGCCTTATCCTCATGCTGCCTCAATTTCTTACGTTAAATAGGGATTATTATACCTACTTAGGGCCTGGCTCACACCTGTAATCACAGCACTTTGGGAGGCTGACACCTGGCAGATCTCTTGAGCTCAGGAGTTTCAGACCAGCCTGGGCAACAGGGCAAAACCCTGTCTCTACAAAAAATACAAAAATTAACCAGGCATGGTGGCGCATGCCTTTAGTTCCAGCTTCTTGGGAGGCCGAGGTGTGAGGATCACTTGAGCCCGGGAGGCTGAGGTCACTGTGGAGTGAGCCATGATGGTGCCACTGCACTCCAGCCTGGGTGGTAGAGAGAGAGCCTGTCTCAAAAAAACAAAGAAACCTGCTTTGTCAGATGAATGTTAGGGTGAAAGGTGATTACATGTACATTCCTGAAATAACGTCTGTCCCCAGTTATAGCTGTTACCATTGATTGGAAATGTTACTTTTTCAGTGTTGGATAATAAATGCCTTTAAGTATAGTAAGTTTCTTGTATATAGTCGTTTATATGTTTAAATATTAATTGTTTTAATGTATTTTATTGCTGACTTCATGGCATAGCATAAAGATGTGTTCATGTAGGGCCGTAGGGGCCCCAAAGGGTCGTGGGGTGTCTCTTATGCTGTGCTGAGGTGTGGGATCTGAGAAGTAGAGACAGGACACTGAAGAACTGGTGAGGAACATCTGGGCTGGGGAGGCCATGCCACCTGTGAGTGGAGATCGGCAAGGGCTCCCCAATGCCCAGAAGCATCTCTATTTATTAGGTAGAATTAGGGGGCAGGGTCATAGTGAGGTCATCATCTATAGTCTTAGTAATAGGGCATACATAATCACGTGAGTCACAAGCAAGGGGGCCACCTCATTATGTCACTTGGGCAAAGAGGTGGGCCATGCACAGTAGGGGGCTGTGCTGTGTGCAGTGGAGAGTCATGTACAGAAAAGGGGTCCACCCCATTAGGACACCGAGGCAAGGAAGTGGGCTATGTGCGGCAGGTGTTTTGCATAACACTTATTATCTGGGGGCTGGAGACTTCAAAGGATTTCTAATAGGAGGATACTGTAAGTTTAATGCAGTGGGAGCTGACAAACTTGTGCTCTTCTCTTAAGATATTTATGGGAGGATGATTGGAGCTAGCACAGAAGTGAGAAGAGACTGACAGGGTGTACAGCCACCGTGACTGGTCACACCAGAGGGATTCGTCTCCCTCGGTTATTTCCAGGATCTCATGCCTAAGGCCTACTTTGCACAGGAACTGGATGCAAGGTACTATAACTCCTTTATCAGGAGGAGAGGCTCTTGCTCCAAGCCTGCCATACAGCGTATGCCTTTTCAGGCAGGGACGCCACCACCTGGGTCTTTGGTTCTTGTTCTGGTCTGGCTGTTATCCTATGTATTACTCCTGTTCTGTGACTGCTCTAGGCATTCCTCCTACTACAAACTACTATGTGGTTATATGGAAGAATTACATAAATCAGTACTAAATGTGTCAGGACAGCTCCGACTACATCCATTATATTATACAGAAACATTATATAGAACTAAGTATGCTACCTGTAAGTATTAATATAAGCTAGATATATGTAAGCAGTAAGTTATACTTCAGGCACTAATTCTGTAAACCACTATATGTTTATATATAAAGGATTATATAAAGGAAACAGCTGAGCAATAACACTATAAGATATTCTTCAGGCACTGCTTTGTGCCTGGGGTCTGGACAGTTCTCTTTCCTCGGTGCCCATGGGAGGTGTTACCCACATGTTCATTTAGAAGACTTTTGAAGTTGTGCAAGAGAAACTCATATGCAGAATATACTTTCTTTTTCTTTTGAGACAGACTCTCACTCTGTCACCCAGGCTGGAGTGCAGTGGCATGATCTTGGCTCACTGCAACCTCTGCCTCCTGGGTTCTAGTGATCCTCCTGCCTCAGCCTACTGAGAAGCTGGGATTACAGGCTCCTGCCACCATGCCCGGCTAATTTTTGTTTTTAGTAGAGACAGCGTTTCACCATATTGGTCAGGCTGGTCTTGAAACCTTGACCTCAAATGATCTCCCCACCTCTGTCTCCCAAACTGCTGGGGTTACAGGCATGAGCCGCCATGCCCGGCAAGTTATTTTATAGCATGTCCACAAAAGGGCTGAATATCTTGCCTAAAAGGTGCCCGATGTTTTCTTGTTGCATGCGCTCTGCCGTGCCCCTGAGCTTGGCCATGTGCTCTCCAGCCTGGTTCCCACCTGTGTGTGCCCTGGAGGGATGTACATTCTCTGAGGCTGAAACCACTGAACCTGGCCTATGCCACATCCGGCTGTGGGCCTCAGGAAATGCTGAACTGGACTGCTTTTCAGAAGCAGAGTTGTGTGTCCCTCGGCAAGCTACCTCCCCTCTCTGTCTCAGTCCCCTTGTGTGTAAATTGGGGATAACTGAAGGACCCTCCATGTGGGATTGCTGTAAGGATGACAAGGCACTGTGATACTGCCCCTGCTTTTATTCTTGCTTTCCTGCCGGGGTGGGCAGCCCAGGTAACTCACTTTTATTCTTGTGCCTTTCCAGAGAAGACCACTCATTTCATTGACTCCATACATAAATATTTATTTTTAAAATTTTTTTATCAAAGAAGTTTAATTGGTGTCTAAAAACAGAAATTCACCTAACATTGAAACATACTTCAAGATTTATGTTATTGTTCTGTTCTTTTTTTCTCACTGCAGTATGAGGAACAAATCACACACACTTTAGAGAAACAGAGAACATAATGTAGATTTTACAGAATCACTTTTTTAAATCTCTGTATTGTGTTCCTCGAATACCCAGAGCCAGTCTGTGCATAAAAACATCACACTGTTGTCTATACCCTTAAAACTTGGCATCAGCCTAAAGATATGGGTAAGATGTACTACTACTTGCTATTTTGAAATGATCTATTGCCTTATCCAACCTAATGATAGTTACCTAAAAAATTATTTCTTCTATAGGAAGTCTCTGGCAAGCTGTTATTCATTTCCTTGAGGTTAAAAAATATCTGGGGGCAACATTTATATTTTGTTAGAAAACATTTTAAAAAGTTTACCTACTATGTTCATATTAAGAACAATATCTATGGCCGGGTGCCATGGCTCACGCCTGTAATCCCAGCACTTTGGGAGGCTAAGGTGGGCGGATCATGAGGTCAGGAGTCCAAAACCATCCTGGCCAACATGCTGAAACCCCGTCTCTACAAAAAATACAAAAATTAGCTGGGCATGGTGGCAGGCACCTGTAATCCCAGCTACTCGGGAGGCTGAGGTAGGAGAATCACCTGAACCTGGGAGGCGGAGGTTGCAGTGAGCTGAGATCATGCCACTGCACTCCAGCCTGGGTAACAGAGCGAGACTCCGTTTCACAAAAATAAAAACAATTTTGATACAGGTCAGTTGTACAATTTTAAGAGAAAGGTGAACATGAACATCAGATTAATTCTGGCAGACAAAAGTCAGCAACTGTGATCTAGTCAGCCATTATCTATCACAGAGAGATGACAACTTTACAACGGGTATCGCTGACCTACTGAGAGATGATGTTCCCTGTTTCTGTGCTTTCTACCACTGGTTTACCTTCTATGTTAGCAACTGTGTCACTCTTGTTATGTCCATATTTATTGAGCACCTACTATGTTCTCTGAGCCCTGGGATACAGCAGTGAACAATTAGAGCCTGTCCTCACTGAGTGGTTGGTGCAATAAGCATTGGAGACAGAATACACTCAAGTATATGAGCGTGGAGAGGGCCGGAGGCAGGCAGTTCTCTGTAGAAGGCAGTGTGGGAGGGGACAGCGAAATGTGGAGCTGAGAGCCCCCCGCATCAATCAGAGATCTGTAGTATGTGGGGGTCATATAGGGAAGAGCATTCCAGGAGAGCCAACCCCCAGTGCTGAGGCCTGGGAGGTCATTTTGGGTAGCAGAGTGAGTGGGAGGGGAGGTTGGGGGAGTCACAGTTTTCTAGGATGGACTGGGAATTCCTTACTCTCTTCCTCAGCTGTGATCGAAGGTACCTTGGCAAATCCAGGAAGCAGCTCCGCCCAGCAGCTTGCTCCAGGTGGGCCAAGTAGAATTCTGGAACTACTGCCTGTGTTGCCGAGAAGACCTGGATTTTGTTCCCAGGCACATCAGTGTCAACATCAATGGGGGATAAAAGGTGGGTACACATCATCCCTCCATTCCCAGTTAAGCACAGGGTGCCACCAGGTGGATGAACCTAGCTGTGGCATCTGCCCTGTCTCGCAGCTCCACACCTCCTCTTGAATGGCTGTTGCTGGGGGTGGGAGAGGATTGTGGCAGTAAAAGTTGTTAGAGCACACCCAACTTGTAGAAGTGAAAGCTTTAGGTGAACTGATAGCCTGAAGACTAAGCCCCACAGATGTGTTTTGGAAGATTTTTTTTTTTTTTTTTTGAGACAGGGTCTCACTCTGTCACCCAGGCTACAGTGTAGTGGTATGATGTCAGCCCACTGCAACCACAGCTCCCCAAGTCAGGGGACTACAAGTGGTTGGGACTTACAGGCATGTGCCACTATGCCTGGCTCATTTTTGTATGTTTTGTAGAGATGAGATCTCACTATGTTGCCCAGGCTGGTCTGGAACTCTTGAGTTCAAATGATCTGCCAGCCTCAAACTCCTAAAGTGCTGGGATTACAGGAGTCAGCCACCATGCCTGGCCCCTGGAAGCAGCTTTTTTTTTTTTTGCAGGGGGCGGGGGGCGGTTTTTTAAACAGAGTCTTATTCTGTTGCCCAGGCCGGAGTGCAGTGGCATGATCTCAGCTCCCTGCAACCTCAATCCCCGGGTTCAAGTGATTCTCCTGCCTCAGTCTCCTTAGTATCTGGGACTATAGGTACATGCCACCACACCTGGCTAATTTTTGTATTTTTAGTAGAGACAGGTTTTCACCATGTTGGCCAGGCTGGTTTTGAACTCCTGACTCAGGGGATCCACCCGCCTTGGCCTCCTAAAATTCTGGGATTACAGGCATGAGCCATCACGCCTGGCCCTTGCTAAGTCTTTATGGCTTATCTTGTGTCATGAGAATTTTTGCACACATGCTGCTTTGTGACACCACTGTAGGAGGGTAGAGGAAGCCCATCTCTCAAGAGCCCAGGGAGAACTGGAGATGAGGAATGTCATTATTGGCTATTAGCTGGAGAACCTAATTTCTTCAAGGAAGCATGTGTGGAGATCAGGTCATGGCAAAGGTCATGGAACATCTGCTTGAATCTTTCAGGTATTTCAACAGCTCATGATGGGAAACTCACCATCAGAGGTGTGAAAAACAGCGTGGAGAAATGAGGAAATACCTAATGATTAGTTAATATTGAGTTGAAACAGAGCTTTGTTGGAAATTCCTTCTGCTGCTTGTGTATCTCTTTTGAGGTCTCTAGTAACCTATCAAAAGCTGAGGAATTCCTTTTGGAAGTCTGGCAAAGGGAAGAGTGTCTTTTTTGACCTTTGGCCAAAACACCTTTAAAGGAGTGTCTCTGGGCAGTGGGTGAGGGAGGGGGTGTGGAGTTGGGTTGACCAGATGACTGATGCCTGAGGTAGGGCAGAGATAAGGGCACTGTGGGGCAGGGACAAGTCCAGATGCCAGCATTCCCACCACACCCAGTCCCTTCTATCCTATAGGTTGGCATCGTGAGGCACACGGGAGCTGGGAAGTCATCGCTGACCCTGGGCTTCTTTCAGATCAACAAGTCTGCCGAAGGAGCGATCATCATCTATGACATCAACATCACCAAGATCGGCCTGCACAGCCTCTGCTTCAAGGTCACCATCATCCCCCAGGTGGGTTCTGGGTGCCACCCAGGGGTGGCATGCCCTAACAGTGATGTATCTTTAGTTTTGGGACAAACACACATGTGGCCCTACTTCTTTTTTTTTTTTTTCCTGAAACAGGGTGTTTTTTTTTTTTTTTTTTTTTTTTTTTTTTTGAAATCAGTCTCCATGCAATCTTGGCTCACTACAACCTTGACCTCCCAGGCTCAAGGGATTCTCCCACCCCAGCCTCCTGAGTAGCTGGGACTATAGGCACATACCACCACACCCAGGTGGAGACGGGGTTGCACCATGTTGCCCAGGATGCTCTAAAACTCCTGGGCTCAAAGGATCCGCCCACCTTGGCCTCCCATAGAGCTGGGATTACAGGTGTGAGCCACCGCGCCTGGCCTTCATTATTGTTATTGATTAGGCTATGCTGCTGCTTCCCTGAATTTCCTTTTAGCATATGATTAACAATGTAGAAAATCACTGAGTATCACTCCTGACTTCCTGTCCCTGCAAGTGGTAGTTTTCTGAGCATCTAGAAAAATCTAAAAAGACACTGTCTTCTCTCTCTGCTGTCAGAGTCAGACTGAGAATCTCTAACCCTTCTAAGAGCTAGACAAGAAATAATGTTTTCTTTTTAATTTTAGATCACGGGGTGCATGTGTAGGTTTGTTATATGGGTATCGTGTAATGTTGACTCTTGGGCTTCTATGCATCTCATCACCCAAATATTGAACAGAGTACCCGAGAAATTACCCTCCTTACTTTTGGAGGCTCTGGTTCTGTTGTTCCCATCTGTACATTTATGAGTACCCAGAGTTCAGTTCCCACTTAAAAGTGAGAACATGCAGTATTTGGTAAGAAAAAAGGATTTTTTTAAAAAATTGAGACAGAGTCTCTCTCTCTCTCTCCCCAGGATGGATTAAGTGGTGCAGTTTTGGCTCACTGCAATCTCTGCTTCCTAGGTTCAAGTGATTTTCCTGCCTCAGCCTTCCAAGTAGCTGGGATTACAGGTGTGTACCACCATGCCTGGCTAGTTTTGTATTTGCAGTAGAGATGTGGTTTCACCATGTTACATAGGCTGATTCTCAAACTGCTGACCTCAAGTGATCCGCCTGCCTCAGCCTTCCACAGTGCTGGGATTACAGGGGTGAGCCAGCATGCCTGGCCAAAATCAGGATTTTCTAGATCAATCCCTGCAGGTGGAGTCCTTAATATGTTGCCTTCTAGTGTAATCTTCTCTAAAGTTTGTTAGAAGATTCTCTTTTGGAGTTGGGAGAACAGAAATCCACAGGATTTTACCATTAGGATTTACCTCTCACTTCTGGAAGGTTCTCAACCTACGTGTATATTGAAGGCTTTAGAAAGTTGTATGGAAAGGAAGTTTGTCTTATTTTGCCACACTCGTATTTTCCAGACTGACTTTTCTTCCATTATTAAGGAATTTATTTTTGGCGGGGGACAGTCTCGCTCTGTCACCCAGACTGGAGTCCAGTGACCTGATATGGGTTCACTGCAAACTCCGCCTCCTGGGTTCAAGTGATTCTACTGCCTTAGCCTCCCGAGTAGCTGGGACTAGAGATGTATGTCACCACACCCAGCTAATTCTTTTATTTTTAGTAGAGACTGGGTTTTGCCATGTTGGCCAGGCTGGTCTTGAACTCCTGTCCTCAAGAGAAGTGCCCACCTCAGCCTCCCGAAGTGCTCAGATTACAGCGATGAGCCACTGTACCTGGCCTTTTACTCCATTATTAACATCACCAGAAATAGTGATCTCAAGGAGCTCTAAACCCCACCTTCTCCAGTCCTGGCCAGAAGTTCTTATGTCTCACCTCATCTCCGTCCACGTCAGTGTGCCATAGGCATCACATGCCACCACTGTCTTCTCTCTGAACACGATCCTGTTTTGTTTTCAGGTTCCTTCTGCATGAACCTGGACCCGTTCAGCCAGTACTCAGATGAAGTCTGGACGTCCCTGGAGCTGGCTCAGCCCTTGCTGATGAGCAGGACCACGAGTGTGCAGAAGGCGGAGAGAACCTCAGGTAGGTGGGGGGTAGACTGAGGAACACCAGATAAGGTCTCCTAGGCGCCACCTTAGTTGGAATGTTTGAAGATTCTGTCCAGAGAGAGCCCCTGGAGGGAGGAGTGAGTGGAAGCAAGGCCAGGCAAAGCTCTTAGAAAACATGCCAATGGACAGAGGGAACCACCCCGAAGACCCCATGGGTTCTTCCTCCGTTCCTCCCACCAGGAGCTCCATCTCCCCAATAGGCCCCGGCTAGCCTGAGAACCTCCATCTCCTACACAATCCCCAATGAGTTAGCGTTCATAATTTTTTTTTCTTATTTTGTGTTTGAGACTGAGTCTCACTCTGTTACCCAGGCTGGACTGCGGTGGTATGATCTCTACTCACTGCAGCCTCCACCTCCCAGGTTCAAGTGATTCTCCTGCCTCAGCCTCCCAAGTAGCTGGGACTGCAGACACATATGATCACGCCTGTCTACTTATTTGTATTTTTAGTAGAAACAGGGTTTCACTGTTAGCCAGGGTGGTCTTGATCTCCTGACCACAAGATCTGCCCCCCTCAACCTCCCAAAGTGCTGGGATTGCAGGTATGAGCCACCACGCCCAGCTTTATTTATTTATGAATAAATGAATGACAGGGTTTTGCTTCATTGCCCATGTCACCCAGGCTAGAGTACAGTGGCACAGTCATGGCTCACTGCAGCCTTGACCTCCTAGGCTCAAATAATCTCCCCACCTCAGCCTCCCAAACAGCTGATAATTTTACCACCATACCTTGTTAATTTTAGTATTTTTAAAGAGATGGAGTCTCGCTATGTTGCCCAGGCTGATCTCAAACTCCTGGCCTCAAGCAGTCCTCCCTCCTCAGCCTCCCAAAGTGTTTGGATTACAGATGTGAGCCACCACACCCATCCAGAAAGGGTTTTCTTGAACACCCACCATGGGTCAGACATACTCATGATAACCTCCATTTCACAGATAAGGAAGCTGAGGCACAGAGAGGTTCAGCCACTGGTTTAGGGTCCTGCTCCTACAAATCTGAAGTTCCATGCACAGTTGCAGCCAGACAGGACTGTTGAAAACATCAATCTAATCATATCTTGTCACTCGTCTGTCTACAGCTATCTCTTGCTCTTAGAAGAAATTCCAGCCAGGCAGGTGATTCACACCTGTAATCCCAGCACTTTGGGAGGCCAAGGCGGGCGGGTCACCTAAGGTCAGGAGTTTGAGGCCACCCTGGACCAACATGGTGAAACTCCATCTCTATGAAAAATACAAATTCAGCCAGGCATGGTGGCAGGTGCCTGTAATCCTAGTTACTTGGGAGGCTGAGGCAGGAGAATCGCTTGAATCCAGGAGACGGAGGCTGCAGTAAGCCGAGATCGCGCCATTGCACTCTACCCTGGGTGACGAGTAAAACTCCATCTCAGAACAAAAAAACTGAAATTCCAAGATGCTTATCTTGCCCCCACTCACTGCCTGTCAGCCTCATGGGACCCCTTTCTCTGGCATCCTAAACCACTTACCACTTTGGAGCCATTGTGCCTGCTGCTTCCTCTGCCTGGAGTACTCTTTCTCTTTGTATGATTAGTTCCTTCACACATTCTTGGGGAAGCTCACATGTCACTTCTCAGAGCATCCTGTCCATACCAACTGTGACCCTAGTTGGTCTCCATTTCATCATTCTTTAAGAGGCAGGGTCTCACTCTGTCATCCAGGCTGGATTGCAGTGGCATGAGAATAGTTCACTGCACCCTTAAACTCCTGGCCTCTAGCAATCCTCCCACCTCTGCCTCCTAAAGTGTTGGGATTACAGGTGTGAGCCACTGCGCCTGATTATTCTTCTTATTTATTTTTTGAGATGGAGTCTTGCACTGTCATGCAGGCTGGAGTGCAATGGCACAATCTTGGCTCACTGCAACCTTCATCTCCTGAGGTATGATTCTCCTGCCTCAGCCTCTCCAGTAGCTAGGATTACAGGCACCCACCAACATGCCCAGCAAATTTTTTTATGTATTTTTAATAGAGATGGGGTTTCACTGTGTTGGCCAGGCTGGTCTCAAAATGTTGACTTCATGATCCACCCGCCTTGGCCTCCCGAAGTGCTGGTATTATTCTTACTTTCTTTATAGCACTTACTGTTATCAGATACAGCTTGCTTATTAGCCTAATTATTTTCTCTCTATCTATCCTCACTAGTATCCAGTCTCTACCAGACTTAGCCTGGCACATAGTGGGCATTGTGTATGTGTTTGCTGGATGAATGAGGGGGTGGGTGGGTGAATAAATGAGTGGGTGGGTAGATAGGTAGGTATGTGGATGAATGAGTGAATGAATGGATGGAAAGATCGATGAATGGATGAACAGCTAAACATGCATAGGTGAGGGAATGGTTGGTATGTATTGTCAGCTATTGTTAGCTGGGTTAGATGGATGGATTGAATAAAGGAGTAGGTGGGTGAATGGATGGGATGATAGACAAATCAGTGGGTGAATGGATGGGTAGATGAGTAGGTAGGTAAATGGATGGGATGGGTGGATAAATATGTGAGTGGGTGGGAAGGATGGATGGATCAGTGGGTACATGGATGATGGGATGGATAAGTAGGTGGGTGGAGGTACGTAGCAGTATAGAAGAGGAGAAACAGTACAAGCTTCAAACTTAGACTGGTCTAAATTTGAGTCCCAGCTGTGAGGACATAGACAAGTCTTTTAACTTGGCTGCAAATGAGCTCTGATTACATCACTGCCGTCCAGCCTGGGTAAGTGAGTGAGCCACTCTCAAAAATAAAATTTTAAAAGACTTTTTATGTATGTCTAAAATAGAGCTATCATATCTAGTTTTTAGAGTGGTTGTGAAGATTAAGAAAATGAAGGTCTAGAATTCTGGCACATAGTAGGTGTTCAAGAAAGGTGAGTATCACCGCTGCCCCACTGCCAACTGCTACATCTGGTGGGAGGACTTGGGCCCCTGGGGTGGCAGCAGTGGGTGGGGAGGGTGGGCGAAGCTGGTGCTTACCCTGCCGTATTGCACGCTGTCCTTTCCTGTTGGCCATGCTGTCCTGTCATGGTCATCTAGAGGAACCCCTGTCTGGGCTAATGAAGTGGTGTGGTCCTTCTCAAGGACTGACTGGATGGACCTGTTGTTTAGAGGAAATAAAGATGAGGTCAGTATCTCTCCCAGTAGTGGGGTGTATGTGTCCAACACTCAGGCCCAGCTCAGGGTATACTCCTCATTCATTCATTCAACTAACAGAATACTGACCTGATATCATAGTTCCTTTCTCCCTGTGTGGTACCAAGCTAAATGCCATCTATTATCGCAGAGTCAAGCAAGCCCAATCTTCTGATGCCATTTCACAGGGTGAACTTAATTTGCCCACCACTGGAACTCTGTTTTCAGAATTTTCTTATTTTTTTTTCCTTTTTTGAGACGGGTTCCTGCTATGTTGCCCAGGTTTGTCTCAAACCTGAGCTCAAGTAGTCCACCCACCTCAGCCTCTTGAAGTGCTGGGGTTACAGGTATAAGCCGCTGCACCCATCTTGTTCTCAGAATTTTCATTTTGGCTTAAGCTTTGGTGCAATTGTTTTGCCCCTACTGTTTACCATCAGATTTGTCAGTCAAACTGACAGAATATAAATTATGCACAATTCAGATGCTGAAGACTTTTTGAATGTCTTGTCTGTGGATGAGTGAGCTGACAACCTCTGTACCTCAGGTTCCTCAGCTGTAAAAATAAGGGTAATATCTATCCATTCATCCATTCATCTACATATCTGTGTATCTGTATATACTTGTCTACCTACCTACTATTAAGTTTAGCCTAAAGCTGCCTCCTTACATATTTTAAGTTTGGCCTAAAGGTTTTCCATACATAGTGAACTGTAAACTAACTGGACTTCTACACAAACAGATTGCAACCTACTCTTGTCAATTGCTGAATTTCAGCCAATCGAAGGCAGCCAACTGTTTAAAGCAAACGCTGAGCTGCAACCAATATGGCCGTTTCTGTAACTCACTCGTTTTCTGTCCATTCATCTTTGACCACGTGACTATACCAGAGCCTCTCTGAACTTATCTGGTTAAGCGGCTGCATGATGTTTGGATCATTCTTTACTCAGTTAAACTTTGTCAGCCAGGTGCCGTGACTCATCCCTGTAATCCCAGCCCTTTGGGAAGCCGAGGCAGCCGGATCCCCTGAGGTCAGGAGTTCGAGACCAGCCTGGCCAACATGGCAAAACCCTGTCTCTGCTAAAAATGCAAAAATTAGCCGGGCCTGGTTGTGCACACCTGTATTCCCAGCTACTTGAAAGGCTGAAGCATGAGAATCTCTTGAACCTGGAAGGTGGAGGTTGCAGTGAGTTGATACCATGCCACTGCACTCCAGCCTAAGGGACAGAGAAATTCTGTCTCATTAACAAAACACAACGAAACAAAACTTTAGACACATTAAATTTGACAGAGGTGTTTTGTTTTTTTAAGATGAAGTATTGCTCTGTCGCCCAGGCCAGAGTGCAGTGGCATAATCTCTACTCACTGCAACCTGAGCCTCACAGGTTCAAGCAATTCTCATGCCTCAGCCTTTCAAGTGGCTGGGACTACATGCATGCACCATCAGGCCTGGACAATTTCTGTATTTTTAGTAGAGGCAGTCTTTGGCCATGTTGGCCAGGCTGATCTTGGACTCCTGACCTCAGGTGATCCACCTGCCTCGGTTTCCCACAGTGCTGGGATTACAGGCATGAGCCGCCACACCCAGCCTTACTGCATCTAAAAGTTTTCTCTGAACATGACTACCCATCCATCTGATCTGATCTTCGGATTCTTGTGTGCTGTGAAGACGGTGGGATTGGTCATTGTGTGACTGAGAAGTGTCCTCTAGGTGGCTAACTTCGATGGGGATCAACCCCAGTGATCCCCAGGGACTGAGGCCCCTCGGGATCCTTGCCACCCCACACCACTATATAGAAGGCACTTAAGCTCAAACCACCTGCTACCAGTGGCCTGTGGTTCTGCTTCCTAAGACCCTGCTCATTAAGAGGGGAGAGTAGCAGGTAGCAGGTCCCTCTGCTCCAGACAGTGAGCTCAGCTTTGTCCCGGCTGGAGGGAGCTGAGAGAACAGGGGACAGCAGGCCTCCTCCTGGCCTCTTGTCCATGTGTTCTGGCCAATAGTAAGTGATGCCGTGTGTACAGACCCACGGCATGCACATAACCCACCTGTCAAAGCATAAATGACTGGGCCTGGCATGGTGGTTAACAACTATGGGGAGGATCTTTCTTTGGAACCAGCCTTATCCTACTGCAGCATTGAGACAACTCCAGCAAGCTGGCTCGGCCCCCTTGAAGACATCCATCATGTTGGAAGGCATTTGCTCATCCCATGAACTGGCCCTATGGGGACCTAATCATCTTGGCCAACTGGACCGATTTTGGTGAATTATCCCTTAGCAGGGCACCATGAGGGGGACTTTAGCAGGTGCTCCATCTGTAATTGTGTTGGTTGCCCTCTAACTGCCTGAGATGCAGGTGGTCCCTTCAGCTACATCAGCTTCAGCCTGTGCCCTTCTGAGCATGGCACCATGGTGGACTCACCTCTCAGGTCTAAGCTCGGATCTCCTGCCTGCAGAGGAGTCTCTACCGTCCTTGGTGCTGGTCCCAGGTTCTGTTTCTGCAAGGTCAAGAGAGTCCTGTCACACAACATGGTCCAGATACTGACTTTGACACCCACTGACCATGTGGCCTTAACTGCTCTGAACATCCGCTTTCCCTGTTCTGGCTCCTGCCTCCTGTCCAGCAACCTCAACACCCCACTCTGACTTCTCCCAGGAACATCATGCAGGCATTCACTCATTTTTTCAATCAGGGAATATACTTGAGCACCTGCTGTGAACTTGAGGTTGGAAAAACAGCAGTGAACACTGTATAAAGTTATCTCTGTTTCTCCCGACAGCCTTGCTCAAGTAGTTCCTTGTGTCTGGAATGCTCTTTTCTGGCTAACTCCCACCTACCCTCAGGTACCATCTCTCCCAGGAAGGACACCTCCCTACCACTATCCCCCAGATGTGGCCAGTAACTGAAGGCAGAGCTGTAGAAGTTTAACCACAGACCTGTAAGCAAGAAATAGCTGCTAGTGTAAGCTGCTGAGAGTTGGGGGGCTATTTGTTACACAGCATCACTGCGGCAAAAACTGATCAATACAAACAGGCAAGTTCTGGCTTCAAGCTTCAGGACTGGAACTTTGTGAATCAACACCTAGGGTTTTTAGCCAGGGTGGGCCAATGCTAAGCAGCTGTTCTCAGAAGAGACAATGTCTGAGATTGAGGGAGAGCTGGGTGTGAGTCTTTGCTTTGTCATGCAGGGGTAGTAAAAAGCCTAGTGATTAAAAAACATTCTTTGGAATCAAGTTGCTTGGGTGCAAATCCCAGTGCTGCCACTTACAAGCCATGTAACCTAGGACTAGTTCCTTAACTTTTGGGCCTCGGTATCCTCATCTGTGAAATGGAAATGATTCAAGTACCAGCCTCACAGGGACATTAAGTTGATTCAGTGAGCTAATATATGTGATGTGCTATGAGTTGCCACTTTTCAGTCATTGTGTGTGAGCTTGGCTTGGCAACTTTAGTTCCGTAACTTTGTCATGTATCAAGTGCACTTTGTGTTCTTTGGATTATTAGAAACTCTAGCAGGCATGTTGTACCTTTCTAGGCACCAAAACCTTCTTATGCTGTCTCCTTAGCAACTGCAAGCATGGACTCTGGAGTTGGACACACTCAAGTTATAACCTGGTGACCTTGGGCAACTGATTTAACTCTCTTTGCTCATCTGTAAAATGGCAACAGTAACTTGACAAGCCTCTGAGGGTGCTGGCTCACGTCTGTAATCCCAGCACTTTGGGAGGCCAAGGCAGGTGGGTCACTTGAGGCCAGTAGTTCAAGACCAGCTGGGTCCACATGGCTAAGCCCTGTCTTTACTAAAAATACTAAAATGAGCTAGGTATGGTGGCACACACCTGTAGTCACAACTACTTGGGAAACTGAGGCACAAGAATCACTTGAAACGGAGAGGTGGAGGTTGCAGTGAGCTGAAATTGCATCATTGCATTTCATCCTAGGTGAGCAAGACTTCATCAAAAAGAAGAAAGGAGGGAGGAGAGGGAGAGAGAAAGGTGGGGAGAGAGGAGGGAGGGAAGGGAAGGGAAAGAGGAAGGAAGGGAAGGGGGAAAGAAAGTAAGAAAAGTTAAACACTCCTGGAGCAGGGGGTTGGGGTGGGAGTATTGTCTGTGGACTCAAGAATGGGGAGAGCTCCCCTTCTTGTGCTCCTGCCATCTTTCTTGAAAATAGCATTTCCAAATCGAGAAACAGAGGGGACTCCTTCAGCCTGTTTCAAGAAGACAAGGAGTCCATCTGACCTGGGCTAATCATCCAAGTCAGAGCTGTAGTAGTTAAACCACAGATGCATAAGCAAGAAACAGCTGACGTTATAAGCTGATGGAATCTGAGGGGTTGTTTGTTACGCAGCACCATTACAGCAAAAGCTGACAAACACAAAGAGGAAAACTGGACTCAAGTGGAAGGGGACAGTGAGAGAAACTTGGGTTAGGACTGGATGCTATGGGCATCCTCCGCCTTTGCCCTGTGCCCTCTGACACATTCTCAAACTTACTGTTCCCTGGAGTAGCCAACTTACTATTCCCTGGAGTAGCCCACCAGGCCCGATTACCTGGTTGAAGACATGCTGGCCGACATGGGCATCCAGAGCCACCAGGGGTCATCTAGCAGGTACACAGCTGCCTTTCTGTACATAGCCCGGACGAAGCTCAGCTGCTACTTCTGGTCCCTGAGAGATTCATGCCCTGTGGCCACAAAAGGAACAGTGTTCTGAGTTTGCATCTACAGGGTAAAACTGGGGAGCCCAAGTAGGAGCAGGTTGGGGCATATCTTCCCATCAGGGTGAGGTGTGTCTCCCCGTGCCTGTCCCCTGGGGACATGCTCAGCTTCAAAGGCACTCACTTCCAAGCCGGCATCCCCTACATCCTTACCAACCTCACTTCTCCCCTTCCCAGCACGCTTCCTGGAGGAATTACCTGCACTTCCTAAGCAACTCTGTCTCCTACTTACTCTCTGTATCCATGAGTCCAACTTCTGTTCCCTTTCTCCACTGAGACCACCTTTAATGAGGACACCATTCATTTCCCTATTCTATGATCCACTGGTAACTTTTCAGTCCTTTAATTTTAAATTTTAATTGACTTACCTTAGTTTTTATTGATATGTAATAGTTGTACCTATTTGAGGAGCACAGGTGATATTTTGAGAGCTGTAGCACAGTGGTCACCAACCTTTTTGGCACCAGGGATCAGTTTTGTAGAAGACAACTTTTCCATGGACCTATGGTTTCAGGGTGATTCAAGCACATTATATTTATTGAGCACTTTACTTCTATTATTATTATTACTTACTGAGAAGGAGTTTTGCTCTTGTCACCCAGGCTGGAGTGGAATGACATGATCTTGGCTCACTGCAACCACTGCCTGCTGGGTTCAAACAATTCTCCTGCCTCAGCCTCCCGAGTAGCTGGGATTACAGGTGCCTGCCACTGCACCTGGCTGATTTTTTGTATTTTGGGTAGAGATCGGGTTTCACCATGTTGGCCAGGCAGGTCTCGAACTCCTGACCTCAGGTTATCTGCCTGCCTTACCCTCCCAAAGTGCTGGGATGATAGGCATGAGCCATTGTGCCTGGCCTGCTTCTATTATTTTTACATTGTAAAATATAATGAAATACTTACACAATTCACCATAAAATAGAGTCAGTGAGAGCCTGAGCTAGTTTTGCTGAAACTAGACGGTCCCTCTGGGGGCCATGGGAGACTGTGATAGATCATCAGGCATTAGATTTTCATAAGCATGCAGCTGCAGGGCGTGGTGGCTCATGCTTGTAATCCCAGCACTTTGGGAGGCCGAAGCAGGTGGATCACGAGGTCAGGAGTTTGAGACCAGCCTGGCCAACATGGTGAAACCCTGTCTCTACTAAAAAAATACAAAAATTAGCTGTGCATGGTGATGTGTGTCTGTAATCCCAGCTACTCAGGAGGCTGAGTCAGGAGAATCACATGAACCCGAAAAGTGGAGGTTGCAGTGAGCCAAAAACGTACCACTGTACTCCAGTCTGGCAACAGAGTGAGACTGCATCTCAAAAAAAGAAAAGCAGCAGCAGCATGCGACCTAGATTCCTTGCATGTGCTGTTTACAGTAGGGTTTGCGCTCCTATGAGAATTAACACTGCCGCTGATCTAGAGGTGGAGCTTAAGTGGTGATGCGAACAATAAGGAGTGGCTGTAAACACAGATGAAGCCTCATATACCTGCCCGCTGCTCACCTGCTGTGCTGCCTGTACAGTTCTTAACAGGCCTCAGACTGGTACTAATTCGTGGCCAGGGGGTGTGGGGACCCCTGATGTAGACAGTATGTAACAATCATATCAGGGTAACTGAGATAGTCATTACCTCAAATATTTAACTTTTGTATTGAGTACATGACAATCCTTGTCTTCTAGCTATCTTGAAATTTACAAATAAATTCTCATTCACTATGATTTCTCTTGTGTCCTGTTGATTACTACCATTTATTCCTTCTATCTAGGCCTTCTTGTCTTTCATGCATTCTTTAAAATTATTTTTGTTTTTGAGACAGTGTCTTGCTCTTTCATCCATGCTGGAGTGCAGTGGCATGATCTCGACTCACTCCAACCTCCACCTCCTGGGTTCAATCGATTCTCCTGCTGACTCAGCCTCCCATGTAGCCTGGATTATAGGTGTGCCATTTGCCTGGCTAGTTTTTGTATTTTTAGTAGAGATGGAGTTTCACCATGTTGACCAGGCTGGTCTCGAACTCCTGACTTCAAGCAATCCACCCACCTTGGCCTCCCAAAGTGCTGGGATTGCAGGCATGAGCTACCATACCTGACCTTTCATTTATTCTTACATCCATTTATTCCACTAATTACTGCCTGGTTATCATGTCCCTGGCAGGGTTCTAGGCTTTGGGGAAACAGCAATGAACAAAACAAAGTTTCTGCTCTCTGAATGGATCCGTCATTCTAATGAGGATAGAAACAGGTGGGCCATAAACAAACCAATAACACCAACAGCACATCAGGTGGAAAGCACTATGAAGAATAAATACTAAAGCAGGTACAGCCAGGTGCAGTGGCTCAAGCCTGTAATCGCAGCAGTTTGGGAGGCCCAGGTGAGTGGATCACCTGAGGTTAGGAGTTTGAGACCAGCCTGGCCAACATGGTGAAACCCCATTTTTACTAAAAGTACAAAAAATATCAGCCAGGTGTGGTGGCACCTGCCTGTAATTCTAGCTTCTCAGGAGGCTGAGGTGGGAGGATTGCTTGAACTTGGGAGGTGGAGGTTGCAGTGAGCCAAGATTGCGCAACTGTACTCCAGCCAGGGGAAACAACAAGACTATCTCAAGAAAAAAAAGGAAAGGAGAAAGGAAAAGTAGGTGTGGGTGTAAGGCGCACTTGCATGAGCAGGGTTGCAGTGGTGGCGGTGGATAAGGTAATCAGGGAAGGCTTCTCTGAATGTGACTGAAGTGACAGATGAGCCCTGGGAACTCCTAGGGAGAGATTTCTATCAGTGGGAACAGCAGGTGCAAAGGCCCTGGGGCCAGAGTGTGCTGCGGGGAATCAGGGAACATCACAGACACTCTGGAGGCTGGAGTGAAGTCAGGAGAAAACGATGGGAGATGGGAATGATGGATACCAGAGCAAGGTGACAGGGACCTTGCCAGGAATCAACACGACTTGGGCTTTGACTCTGAGGAAAATGGGGAGACGACCAGAGGTCAGGAGTTCGAGACTAGCGTGCCCAACATGGTGAAACACTGACTCTACTAAAAATACAAAAATCAGCCAGGTGTGGTAGCATGCGCCTATAATCCCAGCTACTCAGGAGGCTGAGGTGGGAGAATTTCTTGAATGTTGGAGGGGGAGCTTGCAGTGAGCCAAGATTGCACCACTCCAGCCCATGCAACAGAGTGAGACTCCGTTTCAAAACACACGCACACACAAGTGGAGGGCTGGATTTGGCCTGGGGGTCACAGTTTGCCAGCTCCTGCCCAATCCATAGCTCCAGATGCATATATCCTATGTCTTGGACATCTCTGTCCAGACCCTTTGGTGAGGCCCAGAGAGGGGAAGCAATTAGATCAACGTCACCTAGCAAGGCAGGGCAGAGGAAGACGGGCCTAGTCATCTCACTCAGTTGTCAGAGAGCCTCTCATCGCCAATCCCTACCACAGCTGCTTACCTCTTTGTGTCCATTTCTATTTAGTGATTAATGATTATTATTGAGCACCTAGTATGTGCTTGACCCTGAGCTGAGCCCTTCTCTACTTCCCTGACCACTGCCTGCATTTCTCCATCATACTGCTCATCATGAGTCAGGGACCCAAATGACCCCCACTGCAATGCCTCCCTGACCCAAAAGACCCTGAGACTCTCACCTGCTTCCCAGTTGAAGTGTCGACTCCAGCAGGGAAGCTGTCCACATCTGGCCATAGGGCACAGGCCTCTAGGACTCTCTCCAGCCTGGCTGGGTCCAGCTCCTGCCCGAAGCACACGTTCTTCACCACGGAGGTGTTCTGCATCGAGGCCTCCTGGAGCATGCAGGCCACCGAACACTAAAACACAACTTACTTTGGTCACAGAAGGATGATGGGGACAGTGGTATGACAGGTTTTTAGGAGCAGTGGGAGCTGGGCTCAGTGGTGGGTGGGTGGTGGGTAGAGAGAATGAAAGTGAGCTTGGCTGGGATGAGGAGGGGTGGAAGGGCAGTGAGGAAGGGGGACTTTCAGGATGATGGGACGTCCTCGCAGACAGGCAGAGGGTGGCCTCGCCTTGATGCTCACAAACTCCTCCACCTTTGACAGCTCCCCAAAGAGGACGGACAGCAGGGAGGACTTCCCTGTCCCCACTGAACCGACTACAGCCAGGAAACAGCCCTGGGGCATGGTGAGGTTTATTCTTTCAATTCAAGAAAGGAGACATGACCTTGGTTAGGGCCCAGTCCCCATCTTTGAGGAAGGGTGAACCCCCGAAAGAGCCTCGCTTTCCTGTCTGGGAGTCTAAGAGTACCTGTGGGGCTGTTCTTTTCCCAGTCGTTGTCTGGCTATTTGAGCAACCATCCTGTGCACATTTGTGCATGTGCACACTCATGCGCGGACACACAGCATTCACAAATGCGTGCACATTTTCACACTTATACAAGTATGCTAGTATGCACAGGAACACAATGTGGGGACATCCCCACTTGTATAAGTGCATGCACATATCCAAGCAATCCATGCTCACACGCATACATGTGTGCACACGCACCATGCACACACATGCATGCACGCCCACCCACGTGCACATACAGAGTTGGTAGGAGCCTGAGGGTTTCACCAGCCTGGCCTCCTGCCTTGGCTCTTGCAATAAGTAGGCTCTTTCCTCCCCTCCCTGCCCCTGCTCTTGGTCCCGCCCCACTCCTGTCCATGTCCCACAGCCCATCCTCCACCCCATGACCAGAGGGATTTGTTAAAACCAAGTCAGCAGTGGCTTACGCCTGTAATCCCAGTACTTTGGGAGGCTGTGGTCGGCAGATCACCTGAGGTTGGGAGTATGAGACCAGCCTGACTAGTATGGAGAAACTTTGTCTCTACTAAAAATACAAATTAGCTGAGTGTGGTGGTACATGCCTGTAGTCCCAGCTACTTGGGAGGCTGAGGCAGGAGAATTGCTTGAACCGGGAGGTAGAGGTTGCAGTGAGCTGAGATTGTATCACTTCACTCTAGCCTGGCAACAGAGTGAGATTCCATCTCAAACAACAAACAAAAAGCCCAGGTTAGCTCTTAGCACTTCCCAGCTAAACCCGTCAGCACTCCCATGTCACTCAGGGTGAAAGCTGAAGTACTTATGATCACGAACGACGTCCCGGCTCCTTCCACTCTGTGCCTCAGCTGCTCTTTCTTGGCCCCGCTGACCTTGCTGTTTCCTGAACACAGTAAGTCAGTGGTTCTCAACTGGGGGTGACTGCATTCCCCCAAGAGTCATTTGGTAAGATCTAGAGATATTTTTGGATGTCACAACTGGCAGGGGGTGCTGCTGGCATCTAGTGGGTAGAGACTGGCTTGAACGCCAAGCCTTCCCTCACTAGGCATGCTGTCGTGCTCTGTCCCCTGCCCTGGATTTCTGTGTGGGCCTCACCTCTGTCAGCACATCACCCCAAGAGAGCTGGGCCCTTGTCTGTTTCTTTCACCCAATCCCCAGAACCTAGAACAGAGCACGGCCCATAGCTAGTGCTCCACCAATGAAGTGAGTGAATGACAACCAATACAAATACTGCCCAGGACACATTCTCTCCCTTCTTAGGGAGTTGCAGGGCTGGCTGGGATTTTTGGCCACAAAGACAAAGCCATAGAGTTGGGACCTGAGGTGATAATGATGTGGGACCGATATCGGTGGCACAGAAGTGAGCAAAGCTGACGAGGCTGAACCGTGGGGCTCCTCAGCCAGCCCCACCTTGGTAGTGTCTTGGCTAGCCTGGGAGCAGAGGGTGTTTCCCCCTGATGGGGGAGACTCAGATGCCCTGGTCCCCATGCTGTATGGGTCCCCACCTGCAGAAGGTACAGGAGCATCCTGGGAAACCTCCTAGCAAAGCCCTGGGCCAACCTAACCCACCCTCCTGTCCCAGGCTGGAAACCTGCACCATCTCTCGGGTGGAAGGTGGCAGGAACTCCACGCAGCTTCTCCCTAAAAACGAGGCTGTTTTCTACAGGTGTCATTCTATACCTGTGTAGGCAGGGAGGGCTTTCCTGGAACCAGGTGAAGGTGACACCATGTATTATGATGCAGTCCGTTTTGGCAGCTGCAGGGCACAAGAGTCCAGTTACAGGAGACCGCTGACCTGGCCAGCCTCTGCATCGGAGAGGCCAGGGGCAGAAACCGCCACAGGAAATCTCTCGCACTCAGCAAACCGTCCTGCTACTCGCTGGCTTGTATGTGACCCTGCAGGGGTCTTGTTCTTTTCATGTCCCCTGGTTAATAATCTAGGGGAAGGCACACCATGGCCCAGAGAACAAATCCTGCCTACTGCCTACTCTTATCAATAAAGTTTTATTGGAACACAGCCAAATCCATGCATTTCTGTATTTCATGTTTTGAGCAGTTGTGACAAACTGGCCCATGAGCCTAAAATATGCATATTCTGGCCATTTATGAAAAAGTTAATGAACTTCTTATATAAATTACATTCTAATCCCAGTTTTTCGAGAGAGTGAAGGGGGTGTTATTAATTTCACTGTGGCCAGGCGCTGTGTCTCACGCCTGTAATCGCAGCACTTTGGGAAGCCGAGGTGGGCGGATCACTTGAGGTCAGGAGTTTCAGACCAGCCTGGCCAACATGGCAAAACCCCATCTCTACTAAAAAGTATGAAAATTAACCAGGTGTCGTGGCGGGCGCCTGCTAAGGCAGGAGAATTGCTTGAGTCTGGGAGCTTGCAGTGAGCCAAGATTGCACCGCTCACTGCACTGCAGCCTGGATGACAGAGCAAGACTCCATCTCAAATAATAGTAAATACTTATTAGAATATATATTATATATTTACTTTTAATTATATAACTATAATTATAACCATTATAATCAATAATAATATTTCACTTGACAAGTGTGATTAGATTAGTGGTTCTTGATCCTTAACACATAGTTAGAATCTCCTGAAAGATTTTCTAAAAATCAAAGCTCTCATGGCTCAGCCCAGATCCACTAAATCCATTCTCACAATCAGCTGCTGTGACGATTGATGTGCCCATTTTGCAGATGGAAACACGGAGGCTGAGAGAGATGATCTACTTGTTAGAATCAACCAGCTAGTCAGTGCTGGGGCTGGGATTTGGACCTGGGCAGTCCAACGCCATAGGCTAGGCTTTTTACCACTAGGTAAGTGTTTTTCAGGTACACAGTTTGCCCAGGTTCTTCAGTACAACAAGGGGGAGGGTGGCTTGGTCCGTGGGTGACAAGGATGGGGAGGAGGGGCAAGCCCAGGTAACTTGAGTTTGGGGATTCTTAGCATGCAATGATGCTTGCAATTATGATATTTTCTTATTTCCTTTTCTTTCATTTTTTTTCTAAGACGGAATCTCTCTCTGTTGCCCAGTCTGGAGTGCAGTGGCATAATCTTGGCTTACTGCAAACTCTGCCACCTGGGTTCAGGTAATTCTCCTACCTGAGCCTCCTGAGTAGCTGGGATTACAGGGGCATGCTACCATACCTGGCTAATACTTGTATTTTAGTAGAGACAGGGTTTCACCATGTTGGCCAGGCTGGTCTCAAACTCCTGACCTCATGATCCGCCCAACTCGGCCTCCCAAAGTGCTGGAATTACAGGCATGAGCCACCGTGCACAGCTTGCAATGATGCTATTTTCTAACTTGACCGAAATGTTTCCATGCTTATCATCTTGGACTTTCTGCATGAGGACAAGGACCTGATCTGTTAGAGCATGAGTCCCCCACCCCCAGCTCACAGACTGGTACCAGTCTGCAGCCTCTCAGGAACTGGACCATACAGGAGGAGGTAAGCAGAGGACTGGCAAGCATTGTGTCACCTGTGTTTATAGCCACTCCCCATCACATGCATCACCGCTTGAACTCCGCCTCCTGTCAGATCAGCAGTGGCATTAGATTCTCATAGGAGCATGAACCCTATTGTGAACTGCGCATGGAGGCATCTGGGCTGCATGCTCCTTATGAGAATCTAATGTCTGATCATCTGTCACTGTCTCCCATCAACCACAGATGGGGCCATCCAGTTGCAGGAATACAATCTGAAATAATTTCATTACATATTACAGTATAATAATAAATGTACAATAAATGTAATGTGTTTGAATCATCCCAAAACCGTGCATGCCACCCCGGTCCATAGAAAAACTGTCTTCCACAAAACCAGTCCCTGGTGGCCAAAAGCTTGTGGACCACTGTGTTAGCATGTTCCCTGCCCAACGCACTAAGTGGCGTGGGCACTAAGTGGGTGCCCAGTGAGTGGTTGCAAAACGGCTAACGGAAACAGCAGCATGATGTCTGTTTCCAGTGACACACAGATGGCGTGATCTGCACGTGCCAGTGCATTGCACCCAGTCCCCATCTGCCCCAAGCGCTGATGCTGGCTTGCCTTACGGGCCAGGGCAGCTACCACGCCCCCATCCCTCCCACACCCCTCCTGCCAGACACAGCACTCACAGTGCCCAGAGGGACTGAGTCCAGTCCACTGCACCAGGCCCAACTTCTTCCAGGCAGAGGAAGGCAACCAGACGGTCAGAGGACACCCAGGCCTAGGGAAACCAAAGCCCCAAGTCATCCAGCCAGAAAGCAAAGAACTCTTTGGGTTTCGGTATCTCAAGATGTGTGGCAACAGCTTCCTGTCTACCAAGTTCTGCATGTGCAAGGCGTGAGGACAAAGCTTTTCAGTTCATGGGAAACAAAGCACCCCGAGTGGTGAATTGGATGGTGGTGATCTCCCACCTCCGCGCTCCTACCAATCAGCTGCCATTCCACAGACAGGTTCTGGGAAGAGGATGGTGGCTTTTCCAGTAAGATTATCAAGCCATTATACGGAACAATTTCAAATGTTGTCCACCTGGGGGCGCCCTCTCCCAGTCACAAACCCACCTTTGGGGAAGAGAGAGATCAGTTCTTAAAACAGAGATTAGGGGCTGAACGCAGTGGCGCACGCCTATAATCCCAACACTTTAGGAGGCCGAGGCTGGCTGATCGCCTGAAGTCAGAAGTTCAAGACCAGCCTGACCAACATGGTAAAACCGCATCTCTACTAAAAATACAAAAATTCGCCATGCATGGTGGTGGGCGCCTGCCTCAGGAGGCTGAGGCAGGAGAATTGCTTGAACCCAGCAGTCAGAGGTTGCAGTGAACAGAGTTGGAGCCACTGCACTCTACCCTGAGTGACAAGAGCAAGACTTAGTCTAGAAAAAAACAAAACAAAACAAAACAGATCAGGCCAGGTGCAGCGGCTCATGCCTGTCATCCCAGCACTTTGGGAAGTTTGGGAAGCCAAGTGCAGGAGAATCACTTCAGGCC
This sequence comes from Callithrix jacchus, assembly GCF_049354715.1. Lineage (NCBI taxonomy): Eukaryota > Metazoa > Chordata > Mammalia > Primates > Cebidae > Callithrix > Callithrix jacchus. The sequence continues at coordinate 18,092,517 of NC_133508.1, read as the reverse complement.
AGGAGTTCAAGACCTAGGCAAAACAGCAAGACTCTTGTCTCTCCAGAAAAATTAAAAAGTAGCCAATGTGGTGGCCCATGCCTGTTTTCCTAGCTATTCAGGAGGCTGTGGGGATCATCTGGGTCCAGGAGTTCAAGGATGCAGTAAACTGAGATCACGCCACTGTACTCCAGCCTGGGTGACAGAGACCCTATCTCAATCAACAAATCAATCAATAAAGCTGAGCTTGGTGGCTCATGTCCGTAGTCTCAGCATTTTGGGAGGCCAAGGTGGGCAGATCACCTGAGGTCAGCAGTTCAAGACCAGCCTTACCAACATGGTGAAACTTCATCCCTAATAAAAAAATAAAAAAAAAAAATTAGCTGGGCATGGTTGTGCATGCCTGTAGTCCCAGCTACTTGTGAGGCTGAGGCAGGAGAATCACTTGAACCTAGGAGGCCGAGGTTGCAGTGAGCAGAGATCGCACCATTGCCCTACCGCCTGGGTGACAAAGTGAGACTCTTTCTCAAAAAAAATAAATAATAAATAATAAATAGAAATAAAAAATAAGAAACAGATGGCTCAGGTATGCCGCCGTTTCTTGTTTTCATCATACTGAAAGGACTAGAGATAGCAAAAAAAGAGAAACAAAATTGCTTTGTATAAAAAAGGGAACTGACATGATTGCTTGTATGTGGAATCGCTTGACAGATGAGCCTACATGTTCTGAGGGTGTTTGTGAAGAGGTCCGCACATTATACAAAACAATTTCAAATGTTATCCATGTGGGGGCGCCCTCTCCCAGGAACAAACCCATTTTTTGGGGATCAGGCCAGGTGCAGCAGCTCATGCCTGTAATCCCAGCACTTTGAGAAGTCAAGTACTGGAGGAGAGCTCTCCTGGTTCTAAGCAAAGGTACTTGTGACCAAGTGCTGATTGAGTTGGTGACACCTGCTGTCATAGCAGGCCCTGTGGTTCTAGATCCTCATGGAAATGGTTGTCTGATTCCATGGTAACAATAACTTATTAGAACCTTATTAGGGTCCTTATTAGAACAGAAGACAATCCTATTGCCCAGGAGATTCCAAGGGATTTAGGAGCTCTGTGTCAGGAACCAGGGCCAGAGACCAAATAATAGAGCATAAGATGCACCTAGTACCACTATTGTCCAGGAAACTATAAAAGGTTTAGGACCTCTGTGCCAGGAACTGGAGACAGAGACCAAACATATATTTCTTATTAAGTCACAACCTGGAATCTGGATCACGTGTGAATTTCTTGTTCCCAGTGGAACAGAAGATGCAATACATGGCAGACAGTGGGAGCCGGGTTCCTCACTGTTGAGTGAGATGTTACAGACACGAAATGGGGAAAGTCTAAAATGAGCTCTGTGATAATGGATGAGAGTCTACTGGAGACATGAGTATAAACTCACATCTAGCTCTCTATCTACACAGATGGTTTCATGTAGAGACCTTTATAGTTAAATGGGTCCATGTGAGTTTGAATTTCTTTGCACTGTCAGCTGTGAGGGTCATAATGCAATGACCACATTTCGTGGCTGGATAAGTTTTTAATACCATTCTCTAACAAAGGAAATCAGGGCTCTTTGAAGAAATGGCTGAAACTAAGCCTAGAACAGAAAATATAGGAGCCATGATACTTTTGAAATAACACAAAGAAATTGTTAAAGAAACAAGGCCGGGAGCGGTGGCTCACGCCTGTAATCCCAGCACTTTGGGAGGCCGAGGCGGGTGGATCACGAGGTCAAGAGATCGAGACCATCCTGGTCAACATGGTGAAACCCCGTCTCTACTAAAAATACAAAAAATTAGCTGGGCATGGTGGCGTGTGCCTGTAATCCCAGCTATGCAGGAGGCTGAGGCAGGAGAATTGCCTGAACCCAGGAGGCGGAGGTTGCGGTGAGCCAAGATGGCACCATTGCACTCCAGCCTGGGTAACAAGAGCGAAACTCCGTCTCCAAAAAAAAAACATTAAACTATGTCAAAGGAGCCAGTGGAAAGAGCTCCCAGTGGCCACGGGTATAAATAAAGAAAAACAAAATACTGTAGAATGGATAACGACCAAAAGAGGAAAGAGATGATCTGAGTGTCCATACCGGTATAAACAAATGATTAAATACATACACAGACCGGCCGTATAGAATTTTCTCATACAGAAGAATGCGAAATACCTGATACAGACATTCAGTCATTAAGGACGTATGGCTAACTCCTCACTCCTTAGGTGTGGGCTCTGTGTGGTGACTTCCTCCAAAAAAATACATACAGAATTTTCAACCCAGAATCTCATATCCAGCCAAACTAAGTTTCATAAATGAAGGAAGAATAAAATTTTTTGTGAACAAGCAAGCACTCAGAGATTTCATCACCACCAGGCCTGCTTTCCAAGAGCTTCTGAAAAAAGCACTATACACAGAAAGGAACAACCAGTATCAGTCATCCCAAAAAATTACCAAAAGGTAAAGAGTATCTCCATAATGAAGAATCAATATCAACTAATGGGCAAAATAGCCAGCTAGCATTAAACGACAATATTAAACTCACAAATATCAATATTAATCCTAAATTTAAGTGGATTAAACGCCCCAATCAAAGACACAGACAGGCAAATTGAATAAAACGTCGAAACCCATCAGTACACTGTATCCAGATCCATCTCCTAAGCAAGGGCACACAAAGACTCAAAACAAAGCGTTGGTGGAAGACTTACCAATCAAACGGAGAGCAAAAAAAAAAAAAAAACAGGAGCTATAACTTTCGTCTCTGACAAAATAGACTTAATAGTAACAAAGACTAAAAGAAACAAAGAAGGACATTCCATAATGGTAAAAGGATCAATGCAAAAACAGGAGTCAATGATCATAAATATATATGCACCCAATATAGGGGCACCCAGATACATAAGACAAGTTCTCAATGACTTATAAAGAGACTTGGACTCCCGCACAATAATAGCGGGAGACTTTGACACCACATTGTTAATATTCTATGGATCAATGAGATAGAAAATTAACAGGAACATCTATGATTTGAACTCAGACCTGGAACAAGTAAACTCAGTGAATATTTATAGAATTCTTCACCCCAGGTCCACAGAACACACATTTTTCTCAGTATCACATTATACCTATTTTGAAAGTGACCACATAATTGGAAGTAAATCACTCTTCAGCATTTGCATAGCATTTCACAGACTTAAATGAAATATTGGTTGGTTGTTTGTTATTTTCTTCCCTTATTTCTTCCCGTCTCTGCTGTTAAGCACAATTATTGGCATAGAAGAGGTTTCTAATACCGATTTTCAGATTGCATTCCAGCCTGGGCAATAGAGCAAGACTACTGTTCTCTCTCCCCCTTTCTCTTTTTCTCTCTTTCTTTCAAAAAAAAAAAAAAATACATACATTAAAGACACAGGAAAAAAGTAACTTCACAGTCAGAAACCTGAAAATACTCTCAGCCAGGTGATCAAAGGTAACAGTAATGGTGGTAACACATCTTGAGAGCATGAAGTGACTAGAAAAGCACTTGCAAACCAAAAATAAAATTCAAAGGCCCTTCCCCCAATTATCGGCAAAGAGGTGGTCAGATGTGCCTCATTATGCCCTCCTCCCTTTTGAAATTCAAAAAAAAGCCAATCAGCATTTAACATCAACACAGACCTTAAATGTGGTAAGAAACACAATCTATTCTCTCTGAATCTATTCTCTCTGAAGCGGGCTACCTGGAGGCTTCATATGCATGATAAACTTTGGTCTCCATAACTCCTTATCATAGCCCAGGTGTTCCTTTCTATTGATAATAACTCTTTCAACCAATTATCAATCAGAAAAATTTTAAATCTCCCAATAACCTGAAAGTCCCTCTTCACTCTAACCCACCAGGTTCTTGCACCTTTCTAGACCGAACCAATATATATCTTAAATACATTTGATTGATATATCCTATCTCCCTAAAATTATAGAAGCAAGTTGCAGCTCAGATTTTTCTGGGGCTTCCTAGAGCTTATAAACCCTAAAGCCCTACCCCCACCCTAATTGCTAACCCCTAACCCTAACCTAACACTAAACCTAACCCTAACCACAACCACAGCACTCTAGGAATCCAGGCAGGGGGATCACTTGAGGCTAGGAGTTCAAGATCAGCCTGAGCAACAGAGGAGACCTTGTCTCTACAAAAATATAAAACTGGCTGGGTGCAGCGCCTCACTCCTGTAATCCCGACGCTTTGGGAGGCTGAGGGGGATGGATCACTTGAGGTCAGGAGTTCAAGACCAACTTGGCCACCATGGCGAAATCCCATCTCTACTAAAAATACAAAAATTACCTGGGTGTGGTGGCACGCACCTGAAATCCCAGTTACATGGGAGACTGAGAAAGGAGAATTCCTTGAACCCAGGAGGCAGAGGTTGCAATGAGCCGGTATCAGGCCACTGCACTCCAGCATGGCTGACAGGGCAAGATCCCATCTCAAAAACAAGAAAATACCTGGGAGTGGCAGGGTGCAGTGGCTCCCACCTGTAATCCCAACACTTTGGGAGGCTGAGGCGGGTGGATCACCTGAGGTCAGGAGTTCGAGACCAGTCTGACCAACAGGGAGAAACCCCATCTCTACTAAAAACACAAACATTAGCCAGGTGTCCTGGGGCACACCTGTAATACCAACTGGAGGAGAATCCCTTGAACCCCAGAGGTGAAGGCTGCAGTGACCTGAGATTGTGCTATAGCCCTGGGCAACAGAGCAAGACTCCATCTAAAAAAAAAATACAAAAAATTAGCTGGGCACGGTACCAGGAGCTTCTAATCTCAGCTACTTGGGAGGTTCGGGCAGGAGAGTCATTTGAACCCAGGAGGTGGAGGTTACAGTGAGCCAAGATTACGCCACTGCACTCCAACCTGGGTGACAGAGCAAGGCTCCTTCTAAAAAATGAAGAAGAAGAAGAAGAAGAAGAAGAAGAAGAAGGAGGAGGAGGAGGAGGAGGAGGAGGAGGAGGAGGAGGAGGAGGAGGAGGAGGAGGGGGAGGAGGAGGAGGAGGAAGGGGGAGGGGGAGGGGGAGGGGGAGGGGAAGAAAGAAAGAAAGAAAGAAAGAAAGAAAGAAAGAAAGAAAGAAAGAGGAAAGAAGGAAGAAAAGACAACCCACAGAATGGAAGAAAATATTCGTGCATTATATATCTAACAGCAGTCTGTTAACCACAATGTATTATTTGGAGAACTCAACAACAAAAACAACCGAATTACAAAATGAAGAAACAGTTGAATACACACTTCGCCAATAAAACATATAAATGGAAAACAAGCACATAAAACCATGGTCAATACCATTCTCATTATGGCCATCTAAACTGAAATCATGACATACTCCTTCACACACACTACAAAGGCTCTGCTTCAAAAATGTAAAACAACATGTGTTGGCAAGGCCGAGGAGAAATCACAACCTTTACATACTGTATGTGGGACACAAGATGGTGCAGCCTACTTTTAACATAGTTTGGTATTCCCTCAAAAAGTTAAAAATAGGCTGGGCATGCTAGCTAACAGCTAGCACATTCAGAGGCCGAGACAGGTGGATCACGAGGTCAGCAGTTCAAGACCAGCCTGGCCAACATAGTGAAACCCCATCTCTACTAAAAATACAAAAATTAGCTGGGTGTCATGGTGGGTGTCTGTATTCCCAGCTACTCAGGAGACTGAGGGATGAAAATCGCTTGAACCCGTGAGGCGGAGGCTATGGTGAGCAGAGATTGTGTACTGCACTACAGCCTGAGCAACACGGGGAGACTCTATCCCTTAAAAAAAAAAATTGAGGGTCATCTCACAGGTGATCTAATAAATAATGGATTATTTTCTTGTCTTCAGAAACATCACATTATTAACTTTCCTACTTTTAGATAACATAACAGCTATGACTTTAAGAACTTATCTAGCAAAGCCTTAAAAACCTAAGGTGGTCACTGGGTGAATGGACTGGGAGAACACATATAAAATCCCTGCCGAGACACCGGGAGTCTGTGTCATTATGAGTGGGACTACAGGCAGCTGTCGCAGACTGGATGGGAGAGGGCAGCAGGCTCTCCAGCACTCAGGATCTGGAGGCCATGGTTCTAAGGCCACTGGGAAACCACTGGCAAAGTTAAATCCAGAGCTTGACAGGATGAAGTTTGTGATTGTAAATAAATATTTTAACATTATCAAGCGACGTCGCCAGTGGTGGTGGGATGGATGAAAGATCCTCCAGCTGGGCTGCACTGAGGAGAGCACAGCACCAGGCCAGTGTGATCCTACCAGGAAGGCGGGGTCTGCAGCTGTTCAGGAGGAAAGGCTGGGTTGACTCTGCTCTTTACATCTGTCAAGGCTGTGAAAACAGAGAGAGTCAGCTGGGCATGGTGGCTCACATCTGTAATCCTAGCACTATGGGAGGCCGCGGTGGGTGGATCACCTGAGGTCAGGACTTTGAAACTAGCCTGGCCAACATGGTAAAATCCCATCTCTACTAAAAATACAAAAAAACTAGCCAGGGGTGGTGGTGGATGTCTGTAATTCCAGCTACTTGGGAGGCTGAGGCTGGAGACTCTCTTGAACCTGGGAGGTGGAGGCTGCAGTGAGCAGACATCGCACCATTGCACTCCAGCCTGCGCAAAAAGAGCAATACTCCATTCTCAAAAAAAAAAAAAAAACAAAACAGAAAATTGAGAGTGTGTCAGAAGCAATTCCAAAAAAGTAAAATTGAGCCCACATGGAAAGAGACATTTTTCTGCCAACTGGGGCAGGCAGTGAAGTGAAGTAAGTCTGTGGACTGGACTTTAACACAGAAATCACCTATTTTCAGCTGGGGGTGGGGGCTCACATGTGTAATCCCAGCATTTTGGGAGGCCAAGGCAGGAGGGTCACAAGGTTAAGAGAGCAAGACCATCCTGGCCAACATGGTGAAAACCCATCTCTACCAAAAATAGAAAAAATGAGCAGGGTGTGATGGCACACACCTGTAATTTCAGCTACTGGGGAGGCTGAGGCAGGAGAATCCCTTGAACCAGGAGGCGGAGGTTGCAGTGAGCTGAGAACATGCCACTGCACTTCAGCCTGGCAACAGAGCAACACTCCATCTCCAGAAAAAAAAAAAAGAAAAGAAAAGAAAAAGAAACCGTGTATTTCCTGATGTGGGTGTTATGTGGGGGTCACCTGGAGGAGTGTTTCTGCTTGTGGTGAAACACGGGGGTATTTTGTGTGAAGCTGCATATCTGGCACAGCAGTAACTGCTGGGGAACTGGAGAGAAGGAGAAGACACAGTAACTGCAGGTGCCAGTTTCCCAGAAGTATGACGTTACTGGGAAGTCAACTACTTTTTAAAACAACCCTGTCAATACCACATCAGAAAGGCAGAAACAACATCACACTTCCTAACACAGGCCAAATCCAGCCCAGACCCAGCTCGGCACAGGCTGTGAACCCAGTACTCCGGTGAAAGCTGGAGGGCCCCACACTCCGTGCTGCTGACGCTCCAAAGGCCATGTTTGCATCCCAAGTGATATGCGTGTTCTAAGGAACACATGTGTGTTCCCAGGGTTATATGTGTGTGATGGTTGATGTGTTAGTCTCATTCTGAGTAATATGTGCGCCCTGAGGGACACATGTGTGTTCTGGAGGTTATACCAGTGTGACAGGTGTTGTGTTAGTCTGATGGTATCATGGTCATTCTGGGCATTACATGTGTGTTCAGGGACACACACATGTTCTGGGATTAAATGAGTGATGAGTGTTGGATTAGTGTGACAGCATCCCCTGTGCGTTCTGGGTGATAAGAGCACTCTGAGTCTGATGGTGTAACAGTCGTTCCCGGTGATATGTGTGTGTTCTGAGGGACACATGCATGTTCCAGGGGTTATGTGAGTGTGACGGGTGTTGGGATAGTCGGTCTCACTTCTGCGTTCCAGGTGATATGTGCGCACTCTGAGTCTGATGTTGTCACAGGCTTTCTGGGTGATATGTCTGCACTCTGAGGGACACATGCATGTTCTGGAGGTTATGAGTGTGACGGGTGCTGCGTTAGTCTGTGTCATGGGCGTTCTGGGTGATATGTGTTAACTCACAGGCATTCTGGGTGTTCTGTGCACTCTGAGAGGCACATCTGCGTTCCCGGGATCGAACCACATCGTTAGGAGATGCTTGAGTGTATTTTAAATGGTTAAAGCCAAGGAGAAAAGAAAAGAAACTCCTGTTATGGTTTAATAACAAAGCTTAATAGAGTTAACATATTTCATCTAATCTAAGATGCTAATGATTAACAGACATCATTTCATGCACCGTCTCAAAGAGGTCGCCAATTAAACCAACTTTCTGAATAACAACAAAATGTGAAGTTACTTCTATTAATGCCAGTAAAGTCAAATGAAAATGAATTATGGTTTTGACATGTTAAAGCAAAAGAGGCGGTGGCCATTAGCCTGAGGTCTTGCCTAAGCAAACGGAAATTGAACTTAGAGGCATTTAAACTGACTTAAAAAATTTAACCAACCACAGTCAATGACAAAAAGCCCAGCTACCAGTTGGTCGTATGACTAGGGACACTGAGGGAACCATCCCCACAACAGGCGGTCGCCTAGCTGGAGCCAAGGAGAAACCTCACTTAGCTGCCACCGCTAAGAGCTTGAAGCCCCAAACCTTGTTTTCCGTTCTGGTGCTTCAGGCGTGATTCAAGAATCATCCCTTGGCTCAAATAAACTGTTTACATTTATTTTGCCTAAAATTCTTCTAACCCCTAACGGGTAACCCCTAACTCTAACCTAACCCTCATCCTAAGCCCTAACCATACATTGCTTTCTACGTTCGCATTATGACGTCAGTGTTGATTAGTAAGAGTGCTGCATTGCAGGGCCGCGTGGGTAGTGCGGAGTTTATATAACATTTTTGGACTGAGGTTTTGCATTAGCATCGCAGGTGTTTTCTACATAAACACCACACTGCGGGCGTTGTATTCGTGTTTCGGATGTCGTATCTGACTTAGGAACGCTCTGGGTTCTGAGGCTGCAGTGTGGACCTCGCACTGCTGCCTCCTGGCCGTGGTGGGGGAGAACCTCTGCTCAGGATTCAGAGAGGCTTTTGGTGTCCAATTTTCCACACCAAGACCTTCTTACTAGTCTCTGACCCTCAGCAGTCACGGCTGCAAACAGGAAGGATTTTACTCACCGTAGAGGAGGCTGGGAGTTGTCCCAAAGCGAGGCGGTGCCCCCAGGTTCTGTGCTGAGAACGCTGTTCTGCCTTCGTGGTGCCCACGGGTCTGTGCTGAAGAGAATGCAGCTACACCCTTGCAGTGCCCCCAAGGTCTGTACTGAAGAGAATGCAGCTACACCCTTGCAGTGCCCCCAAGGTCTGTACTGAAGAGAATGCAGCTACACCCTTGCAGTGCCCCCAAGGTCTGTACTGAGGAGAATGCAGCTACACCCTTGCAGTGCCCCCAAGGTCTGTACTGAAGAGAATGCAGCTACACCCTTGCAGTGCCCCCAAGGTCTGTACTGAGGAGAATGCAGCTACACCCTTGCAGTGCCCCCAAGGTCTGTACTGAAGAGAATGCAGCTACACCCTCGCAGTGCCCCCAAGGTCTGTACTGAAGAGAATGCAGCTACACCCTTGCAGTGCCCCCAAGGTCTGTACTGAGGAGAATGCAGCTACACCCTTGCAGTGCCCCAAGGTCTGTGCTGAGGAGAATGCAGCTACACCCTTGCAGTGCCCCCAAGGTCTGTACTGAGGAGAAGCCAGCTCCACAGATTGCCAGACCGCCGTGATGCCAGCGTCACAGTGGCATCACCCAGGCTTGACTTGCTCTGTCACCCAGCTTATGCCTCTTGGCAGCCTCCCCAGGCCCAGCTCCTGGCTTCCTTCTGCCTCTGCAGGCCTAACCTCTGCCTCACAGCAGACTTCATGCCCAGCACCTGCCTTACCACTGCCCCACCAAGCCAAGTTCTTGCCTTTTGGCAGCCTCTACATGCCCAGTTCCTGCCACCCATTGGCCTCTTTAGGCCAAGCTCATGCCTCACAGAGGTCTTTCCAGACCCAGCTTTTGCCTCATGGCAACCTTCCCCAGCCAGGTTGCTGCCTGTCCCCCTATAGCCTGGATAGGGCCAGGTCCTGCCTCACACTGGCCTCTCTACGCAAAGTTCATGCCTCACGATAGCATCTCCAGGCACAGGTTTTGTCCTGGAATGGTCTCCAGGCCAAAAACTTCCTCAGGTTAGTTAGCCTCTCTAGGCCCACCTACTGCCTGTCTCCTGGTGGCCTCTGAACACCCAAATCCTTCTCAAGTTGGCCTCTCCTGGCCCAGCTCCTGCCTCCCATTGGCCTCTAAAAACCCAGCCTCTGCCTCATGACGGCTTCTCCAGGCCCAACTATATGTCTTAGCTGATTATACAGCACACCTGGTGCCTCATAAAACCTCTTTTGGCCCAGCTCCTGCCCATTTGCCATCAACCACTATAGGCCCAAACTGTCCTTAAGTTCACCTTTCCAGGCCCAACATATGTCTCCCAGTGGCATGTTAAGGCCCAGCTTTAGCTTGAGAACACCCTCTGCAGAACCCACGCTTTATTTCTCAAAGGCTTTTGGAAGCCTCTCCGGACACAGTTCATGCATCTTGCGGCCTCTCCAGGCCCAGGTGCAGCCTCCCGGCATCCAGTCTGGGCCCAGCTCTACCTCCTGGCTACACTGATAGGCCCACCTCCTCCCTCACAATAAACTCTGTGGACTCATCTCCTGCCCAGCTCCTGGCAGCCTTTGTAGGCCCACAAGGTCCACAAGTCAAGCTCTTCAGGCCCACCCAGCTCATGCCTCGTGGTGGCCTCTCCAGGTTCAGCTCCTGCCTGCCGACAGCGTCTCTAAGCCCCAAACTTCCTCAAGTTGGCTTCTCTTGGCCTGGCTCCGGCCTCCTGGTGGCCACAGCAGGCCCAAATGGCCCTGAAGTCGGCCTCTCCAGGCCTAGCTCCTGCCCTCCCAGCAGCCTCTCCAGGTGCAAATCTTCCTGACGTAGGCCCCTCCTGGGAAGGGCCAGCTCCTGCCTTCCATCCTGCCTCTCCAGTCTTGGCCTCTGTTTCCCTCATAGCAGCCTTCCCAGGCCCAGCTCTTCCTCCTGGCTGCATCTACAGGTCCAAGTCCTGCCTCATGACAGTCTGTTTTAGCTCAGCTCCTGGTGACCTTGCCTTTGTGGGCCCGAAGCTTTCTCAAGTGGAGCTTTCCAGGCCTATCTTTTGCCTCCTGGTGGCCTCTCCAGGCCCAGCTCCTGCCTGACAGTGGCCTCTCCAGGCCCAGCTCCTGCCTGACAGTGGCCTCTCCAGGCCCAGCTCCTGCCTGACAGTGGCCTCTCCGGGCCCAGCTCTGGCCTCCCTGAAGCCTCCCAAAGACCAGCTTTGCCTGGCGGCAGCTTCCTTAGGCCAACTTACTGCCTGCCTCCTGGCTGCATCCACAGGCCCAGCTCCTCCCTCACACTGGTCCACTGAAGCCCACCTCATGCCTTTGGCGGCCTCTCTGGGCTTAGCGCTGGCCTCTAGTTTAGGCCCAGGTTCTCCCTCACACTGGCCCAGCTGTCTAGGCCCAGCTTATGCCTCTGATGGACTCTCCTGGGCCAGCTCCTGTTTTCCCGCAGCCTCTCCAGGCCCAAAACTTCCTCTCGTGGGCCTCTCCAGGCCCAGTTCCTGCCTGTGGTAGGCCCCTCCAGGCCCAGCCTCTGTCTCTCAGTGGACCCTCCAAGCCCAGCTCTTGGCCTTACCAGGCCTCTCTCCGGCCCAGCTCCTGCCTTTTTGACAGCCTGTATGTACAGGCCCAGCTGCAGCCTCCCAGTGGCCTCTTTAGGCAAAGCTGGTGCCTCCTGGCGGCCTTTCCAGGCCCAGCGTTGGCTTTCTGGCATCCTCTCCAGGCCCAGAATGTTTCCAAGTCAGCCTCTCCAGGTCCAGCTTCCTCCTGGCTGTGTCTATAGGCCCAACTCCTGCCTCAAAACAACCATATTTGGCTGAGCTCCCGCCCAGCTCCTGGCAGCCTCTGTAAGCCATAGCCTTCCTCAGGTCGGGCTTTCTAGGCCCACCTTCGGCCTCCTGGCAGCCTGGACAGATCCAGCTCCTGCCTGACAACAGCCTCTTTAGGCCTAGGTCTTGCCGTCAACATTGGCCTCCCCAGGCCATCTCTGCCTGCCTGCCTGCCTACCTGGTGGCAATGTGGACAAACCCAGCTCCTGCCTTTCCAACGGCCTCTTTAGGTGCATCTCATGTCTTGCCATGGCCTCCCCAGGCCAAGGGAGGCTCCTGCCTCTTGGCAGCCTCTGCAGGCCCAGCTCCTGCGTCCCAGTGGCCTCTGAAGGCCAGCTCGTTCCTCACAGTGGCCTTCCAGGCCCAGTTCTTAGAAGCCTTTTGGCAGCCCCTCCAGGCCCAGCTCATGACTCTCGCAGCCATCCCGGGCCCAGGTGCTGCCTCCTGGCGTCTTCCCCAGACCCAGCTTTCCTCCCAGCTGCGTCACAGGCCCACCTCCTGCCTCACCTCGAAACAACCTCTGTGGACTCAGTCAGCTCCCGCCCAGCTCCTGGCGGCTTTTGTAGCCCCAAAAGGTCCTCAAGTCAAGCTCTCCAGGCCCACTCAGCTCATGCCTCACAGTGGCCTCTCCAGACTCAGCTCCTGCCCACCAACGGCGTCTGCAGGCCCCAAACTTCCTCAAGTTGGCTTCTCTCGGCCGGCTCCAGCCTCCTCCTGGTAGCCTCGGCAAGCCCAAATGGCCCTGAAGTCTTTAGGCCCAGCTCCTTCCCTCCCGGCAGTCTCTCCGGGCACAAAACTTCCTGATGTGGGCGCCTTCAGGGCCAACTCCTGCCTCCCATCGGCGTCTCTAGGCTCGGTCTCTGTGTCCCTCATGGTGGCCTCCCCAGGCCCAGCTCTTCTTCCTCCCCCTGGGTCTATGGGCTTAACTCCTGCCTGGCAACAAACACGTTTGTCCCAGCTCCTGCCTAGCTCCCAGCAGCCTCTGTAGACTTCAGTTTTCCTCCAGTCCGGCTTTGAAGGCCTTCCTTCAGCCTAGAGACCCAGCTCCTGCCTGACCACAGCCTCTTCAGTCCAGCTCTTCACTATATGGGCCTTTTCCGGCCTTGTTACTACCTGTTTTTTAGCCATTTTTGCAGACCTTTCATTTGACTCACAGCGGCCTCTTCATCCCCAACCTCTGTGTCATGTCTGTCTCTCAAGATTCAACTATTTTTTTCACAGTGGCCTTTCTTATGCCAGCCTGTGCCTCACTGTGGCCTCTCCAGGCTTATCTTCTGCCGCTTAGGGGACACTCCAGGCTCATCTCCTGCAACGTGGTGGTTTTTTCTGCCCTGCACTTGCCTCACAGTGGCCTCTTCTGGATCCAGCTCTATAGGTCTTTGATCATGAACAGCATCAAAAAGCCCAAAGCTTCCCTGGACTCTCATTTGTTCACTTTTTAGCAGTGTGCCTTGGCTGAACACCTGTCTCTACTTTTAACCTGGAGAGTGTCGTTTTGACAGATTTGTAGTAAATTCTGCCTGTGTCTTCTTACAGTGACGTCTCTTTTATTTAGTGTCTCATGGTTTTTCTTGTCTTCTGGGGGTTCAGAGGGGAACGGGCCTCTGCTTGGGCTGTTTGACTTTGCCCTGGACATGGTAGCTTCTCATTTCATGTCTTCTTTATCTTTTACAGTTAACTTTTTTTTCCTCAGGGTCTTGCTCTGTCACCCAGGCTGGAGTGTCGTCGTGTGATCACGGCTCCACTGCAGCCTTGGCCTTTTGGCCTCCACTGATTTTCCCAAGTCAGCATCTTGAGTAGCGTAGACCACAGGCATCTGCCACATCCCTGACTAATGTCTGATTTTGTTTGAGAGGTTGGTTCTCACTCTGTTGCTTAGGCTGGTCTTAAGCTTTTGGACACAAGCAATCCTCTTGCCTGGGCCTCTGAATGTGCTGAGATTACAAACATGAGCCATCATCCGTGGCCTCTCGTTTGCTTGCCATGAAGTGTTAAGAATTTACGTTTTGAATAATATACTATGATTATATACATTTGTGAATATATCGATACTTTAAAGTTTTCTGGGATACCAATTCTTTTTTTTTTTTTTGAGGCAAGTTTCTGCTTTGTTATTTAGGCTGAAGCATAGTGGTGTGATCTTGGCTCACCACAACCTCTGCCTTCTTGGTTTAAATCATCCTCCCACCTCAGCCTCCTGAGTAGCTCGGACCCTAGGTACAAGCCACCATGCCCATCTAATTTTTATATTTGTTGTAGAGGTGGGGTCTCACCATGTTTCCCAGGCCAGTTTCAAACTCCTGGGCTCAGGTGATCCTCCCCAGTCAACCTCCCGCTGTGCTGGGATTACAAGTGTCAGCCACTACACCTGGCCTGCCATTCTCTTTTCATGGATCATTAAGAATTTACCTTTTAATTAGTACACTATAAATATATATATGGAGATATGTGTGTATATATTTGTATGTGAAAATATGTGTGTCTATATTTTCATTGCATACACACACTCCCACATATACATTATGAAAGAGATACTTCCCTACTAGAAATTGTTAAGCTTCTTCCAGCTTTTGAAACCACGCTTAGCACAAACAAAATAAGTACAAAGTATCGTTATTAATGACCATGGACCAAGATGACCATAAGTCAATAGTACTTTGCACCTCAACCACCTTCTAGCAGAGCATCTCAAAGGGCTGGATATATCTGAACATCGTACCCTGTCACATAGATGAGGACACTTTGTGATTATTACTTCTCTTGAGACCTCAGTGTGACCCTCATCGGTGTGAAGTCAGAAACTATTTCCCAAATCATAGAGATGTTGAATAATAGGTTTGGCCAGGAAATAGTTACTGCATTCGGTTTGTCAGGACAAGTTCCTGGCCTAGGCAGATGGAATATTGCAGAAATGTGTGTGTGAGTGTGAGTGTGTGTGTGTGTGTGTGTGTATTCTTGCCCACAGATGTGGGGGTAGAAGCAGGGGGCTGAATTTGATAAATTCAACCAGAAGCAGGCAGGCTGCTGGGACGGGCACTTGTTTTGGTAGCAGCTGTGTGACTCTAGAGTTCAGAAATTATTGTAAGCCTCAGTTTTGTCTCCTGGAAAATAAAGATTATAATTCCTGCCTCGATATGTCAATTATGTGGTTTGCTATATGCAAAATGTCTAGTATATAATAGATGCTGAATGAATACTACTTTCTGTAGCTCATTCTTAATCACTGCTTAATTTTAAAAAGTTTAGGATAACAAAGGCTTTTGTAAAAATTATTTGTAATTATTTTATAAAATTCAAGTCCTAAAGAAAAGTACAAAGAGGCTGGATGTGGTGGCTCACGCCTATAATTCAAGCGCTTTGGGAAGCCGAGGTGGGCAGAATACTTGAAGTCAGGAATTTGAGACCAAAATGAGCAACATAGCAAGATCCCAACTCTATAAAAAATTAAAAACCAGTTATGGGAATGCACACCTGTAGTCCCAACTACTCGGGAGGCTGAGGCAGATGCATCACTAGAACCCAGGAGTTTGAGACTTCAGCCTGGGCGACAGAGTGAGATGAGAGAGAGAGAGAGAGAGAGGTGTCAGTGATGAAGAGACCCAGAGGACCTTTCTTCTTTAGTAAAACAACCTGTGCTATCTAATTCAGGGGTCATTCCGGGGGTGCCTGTTTGACAGCCCTCCCTCGTCTCCGTCCATCCAAAGGTCAACATCAGGTTTTCCTTTCCATCCACTGAAAAGGCCTAATGGTGATTGCAGGTGTTCCTTGTATCCTAAAAATATTCTGCTCTCTCTGTTGGAAGTGTATGGTGGTGAGGGTGGTGGGGACATGAGTATGGAGTTGGGGACATAGGATGAGAAGTTTCGAGAAAATGCGGCGTCTGACTGAGCAAATATCTAAGAGTGAATGTGTAAGGTATATGGATGTGCTTTGGTCAAGAATGAGGCTGAGGCAGACATCTAGGCCTGCGTGACTTGGTGAATTTAGAGCACAGGTGCAATGCTCCACTTGTTACATAACCTGTTTGTGTAAGCTCATGCCTGTCTTGGAGCCATTATTGTTTGAAAAGGCAAAGCTGCCCTGCTGACCTGTGCATACGGCTTGGCTCAGCCCAGCATCACTGGACACGGCTCGGCGTGCTGGTGCCCAGAGAGAGAGTAAGGCTACTGACCCCTGTGAGGGAGAGTAAGTCACCTTGAAGGCAGGCAGTGGGGAGCCAGGAACCGGCTTGTGCCCAGAGGGAAAGAGTTAAGCTGCTCTCCCTGTAAGGGAGAGCTGGCCTCGTAGTCCAGAGAGTGCAGCTGCAGGCATGAGGGCTGCAGGAGCCGCAGAGCTGGAGCAAAGAGCTGAGATAAAGGTGGACGGTGTGAGTGAGCTGCTGCCGAGAGAGCTGCTGCATAAAACCATGTTCACCTGCCTATGCACCGCCCCTCCCCGAGTGTTCTTTCAGCTCTCTGCCTAGCCACCCACTCCCCTCAAACCTCAGCTGGGGCTCGTACCTGACAGAATCGATTTCTGTTAGTCCCTGCTTAACTGATACCAGATGCTCTCCAGATTGGGGAGTGGAAGGAGGTGGAAAGAACAATGGCAAAATGGTTTCCTAAAAAGTAGAATATCACAGAGTTTTTCCAAGGCAGGACTGGGAACGTATTGAAGGCAGAGAGGGGATCTAGGGAGAGAAATTTTGAAGATCACGATTTTATGAAACGCTGAGCTGTTTACCTTCAATTTGACCAGGAAAAACAGAAGCTTTATGTCAAAATATGTCATTTATCTATACAGCAGGCCCCCTGCTTTAGATTACTTAGAAAGATACTTGAGTCAAGCCGGGCATGGTGGCTCACGCCTGTAATCCTAGCACTTTGGGAGGCCGAGGTGGGTGGATCACCTGAGGTCAGGAGTTCAAGACCAGCCTGGCCATCATGGTGAAACCCCCACCTTAAAAAAAAAAAAAAAAAAGAGAAAAAAAGATACTTGAGTTGTCTTGACAACTTTACTCTTACTTGTTTTTTTTTTTAATCGTATATGTAAATTCCACATGCTTTAAAGGTTGGGACTTTGTCCTATCTCATGTTAAATGCCTCTGTTCTAGTGCCTGATAGCGCTCAGTACATAAGTTGATTGCAATTGACCAGAGACACTTCACAAATGGTCATTTAACAACGTTGAGCAATGCTTATCCAGGTGTTTGATGTGGAGGAGTGATTTCATTCCTGGAGGTGGGAGAAGCAGCTAGTCCTTCATTTGTGAGAACTGAAATCTTTTTTGATGTCTACCACCATAAATGTATCATTCCAAATTCCCCCCTTACACTCATGGTCTCAGAAAGGAAACAGAAAATGGGAAAAATACACCATTTATATATGTGTGTGTGTGTATACACACACACATATATATATCATATGTATTATGATTATACACATTTATTATGATTATAGGTATATCATATGTATATAACCTGAGTTCCTGGAGGGCAGTCTTTATCTTGTTCACTGTGTATCCCCAACACTTAAAATGTTACCTGACATACAGAAGAGACCAAGTTTTAAAAAATTTTTTTGTTTGTTTTATGTTTTGTTTGTTTGATTTGTTTTGTTTTTCAGACAGAGTCTTGCTCTGTCGCCCAGCCTGGAGTGCAGTGGTGCAATTTTGGCTCACTGCAAACTTTGCCTCCAGGGTTGAAGCCATTCTCTTGCCTCAGCCTCCTAAGTAGCTGGGATTGCAGATGCATGCCACCATGCCTGGCTAATTTTTATATTTTTAGTAGAGACGAGGTTTCACCACGTTGATCAGGCCGGTCTTAAACTCCTGCCCTCGTGATCTGCCCACCTCGGTCTCCCAAAGTGCTGGGATTATAGGTGTGAGCCACCACGCCCAACCTGTTTGTTTCTGAGACAGAGTCTGTCTCTGTTGGCTGGCTGGAGTGCAGTGGTGCCATCATAGCTCACTGCAGTCTCAACCTCCCAAGGTTAAGAGATCCTTCCACCTGAGCCTCCCAAGTAGCTGGAACTACAGGTGCACACCACCCTGCTCAGCTAATTTTTGTATTTTTTTGTCAAGACAGGGTTTCACGAAGTTGCCCAGGCTGGTCTCAAACCCCTGGGCTCAAGTGATCCTCCCGTCTCACCCTCCCCAAGTCCTGGGATTCCAGGCAGCTGGCCAAGCTAAGTACTGTTAACATTTTACTCTTAACAGGTTTTTTCTTGTGTGGCTGTAGCTTTAAGTCCTCAAGTCAAGTTTTCTGATTTCTGAGTGTCTTCCTGTAACCACAGGGAGGACTTCAGCAGGTATCAATAGGCAGATCAAATGTAAGGTGTGAATAAAACAAGAATAGAGAATAGATTTTAAAATACTTGATTTCTCAATAAAGTGTTCCTTTACTTCCCTTACTTTATTCAATAGCATCTTATTCTTATACATTTTGCTTTCTCAATTCAAAGATGTCATTTCAGTTTTCATTTGCACAGGAGAGCCCATAAGGTTGGGGGAGCTACTGTTTCTTCAGGGAAGGAGAAGCAGTGGGCCGGGTGCAGTGGCTCACGCCTATAATCCCAGCACTTTGGGAGGCCAATGTGGGTGGATCACTTGAGGACAAGGAGTTCCAGACCAGCCTGGCCAACATGGTGAAACCCTGTCTCTAATAAAAATACAGAAAAAAAAAATAGCTGGGCGTGGTGGTGGGGGCTTGTAATCTCTCAGCTACTTGGGAGGCTGAGCAGGAGAATCACTTGAACTTGGGAGGTGGAGGTTGCAGTGAGCTGAGATCACACCACTGCATTTGGCTTGGGCAATACAGGAGTCTCATTCCCCACCCCCCACCCCCCACCCCAAAAAAGTGGCAACTACAA
The DNA here is from genome assembly GCF_049354715.1 of Callithrix jacchus. NCBI lineage: Eukaryota > Metazoa > Chordata > Mammalia > Primates > Cebidae > Callithrix > Callithrix jacchus. Next base: position 18,073,665 of record NC_133508.1, on the reverse strand, counting down.
TATACTTCTTACTTTACACAGCAAGGACTTAGTGTAAAAAGAGGGCATTTACCTAAGTTTGAGGTATATAAAAAAAATAACTTCCTTAGGCTTCCGAAACCCTTCACTCTGCCCCATATTCTCTCTTTAGCAAGAAATGAATAAAAGTGAAATCTGGAATGAAGTATTTTAGAAGTACTGTGATCCTGTCTATTTAGTAAAAGAGAAATAGTATAACCTTCACGTTTTTAAAGTTCTTTCAAGAAGATTTGAAGTAAGTGCAAGAAGGAATATAGGTTCATAACCTTGATCTACTACAAGTCATAGAGGATTGTAGGTTTCTGTAGGACGGACGTGTGCACCGTAGCTAATCCTGGTGTACATCATTCTTTTAAAGTTATACCTAGTGTTCATTTGCTTTCAAATCTGAGATATCCATTAACTTGAGATTTCTATTTTTATGTTTCAAGATAGCTGGAAAGAACAAGAATCAACAAGAGGAGATGATTTAATAGGTGACAGTTGTGTCCTTCTGAGACTAGTAAACTTCAGATTAGAAAATAACACAAAGTAAGACTTTATTATGATTATCATTATTGTTATTTGAGAGGGAGTCTCATTCTGTCACCCAAGTCAGGGTGCAATAGTCGGATCTCAGCTCACTACAGCCTCTGCCTCCCAGGTTCAGGTGATTCTCCTGCCTCAGCCTCCCAAGTAGCTGGGACTACAGGAGCACGCCAACATGCCCAGCTAGTTTTTGTATTGTTGGTAGAGATGGGTTTTCACCATTTTGGCCAGGCTGGTCTGAAATTCCTGATCTCAAGTGATCTGCCTGCCTCAGCCTCAAGACTTGTATTATTTTAACATTAAATTGGCGACTATAGGATGAATTTTAAAGAACTGAATAAAAATTATTTTTCCCTTTAATAAAAAAAGTTGTAGGATGTTTATATTTCTAAATAAGAGAAGGTTTCACTGTTACTTTGAGATTTTCTGTTTGATGATCTTCAACTCACTTATTTTGGGAGTATCAAAATAAGGTGGGAATTGGCTCCTACCAAGTTGCTGGGCTTCTTTATTTGAAAAAAATAAAGACTTAGAAAGTGTCATTCCATCACGCCTGTAATCCCAGCACTTTGGGAGGCGGAGGCGGGTGGATCACAAGGTCAAGAGATCGAGACCATCCTGGTCAACATGGTGAAACCCCGTCTCTACTACAAATACAAAAAATTAGCTGGGCATGGTGGCGCGTGCCTGTAATCCCAGCTACTCAGGAGGCTGAGGCAGGAGAATTGCCTGAACCCAGGAGGTGGAGGTTGCGGTGAGCTGAGATTGCGCCATTGCACTCCAGCCTGGGTAGCAAGAGCGAAACTCCGTCTCAAAAAAAAAAAAAGAAAAAGAAAAAGAAAGTGTCATTCCAACTTTGAAGTTATTTTACATAAACTTTGAATTTTTACAAAAAAATCACCATAAATTGAAATAGAGCTCAAGGTTAAGAAAGCAATTAGAAGATTTGGAGGAGAGAAAGGAAATAAATAGCTATTTGACTGAGCCAGTTTCTGAATAATATAATTTGGATTTAATCTTCTGGCCAGGTGGTTTATTATGCAGTTGCTTTCAGGCTTTCTCAAAGTATTGAATACTTTTATGGAAGTCTTGATTGCTAACTATAGATGATATCATGCTAACATGGTTTTATTTCTCAGCTTTTAATGAAACTCTTATTCTTGAAGAAAGAAAAATTCAGCATATTGATCCTTCTTTACTCGTGTTATAAGTTCTGCAACACCATAGTAAAGCACGCTTCATTTTTATATTAGTAGTGTCTTGATATCAAATTCCTGTTCATTTTCCAGCTATTCCTGTTCTGATTCAAGACGAGACTGGTCAGTTTTGTTGTGTGTATCTGATGGAGAATAATTGCCCTTCCTGCATGTTATCAAGTTAAATGAATTTTAATCTCATTTCTGAGATGATTTATATACCATAATCACATGGAACTTGAAAGGGATATGAAAATGTGTCTGTGATGGCAAATCTCACCTTCCTTTATTATTTTAAACCATTATTATGCTTTAATTTCCTTCTGTCAGTTTTTGCTTTTCCATTGATTATAAATCAGAGTCTATTTGTTCCAGTGTACTAGTCATGGATCATAATGACTTTTACAGATGGGCAGAACATAGTGATTTTCAGGGATTTTATAGACACATTGTCCCATTTGGCCCAAGGGGGCACTCTTCTTTATTTTGAAGAAGGGGAGGCCACAGCTCCTCAGGACCAAATGTCTCCATGTAGACCCCAGTGAATGAGGGACAGAGCCAAAAGCCATGTTGAATTTCCGGCCTTGAAGACTGGTAGAAGCTGTCTCATTCCACACGGAACAAGTTTTTACGATGTCTATATAAAATGCCAGCAACAATGATCTATGGTGATCATCACAGAGGTTGGACTGAAGCTTCAATTTTCTAGAACCGCTGCCTCTAAAGGAGCGCGAGTGTTTCATGCACAGGCGTGCTAGTTCATCTTCTGATGTTCTTACTCCAGGAACCAGAAGTCTTCATACTGGAGATTCTCCAGAAGAGACTGAATTATTGAAACCACAGAAAAGCTGCCCTGAGAAGAGCCACTTGAAAGATTAGTTTAATGTAGAAGGATAAGGGAACAATTTGCTGAGTTTTAAACCCCATTCGCAAGCCGGGTGCTAAGCTAATTAAGCCTCCATGTGCCACAGAAAGCTGAATTCCTCAACCAATTGTCTCATTTCCATTCTCCTGCATCGAGAGCCTGCGTTTCTCCCAGTGCGGAGGTATACAATTTCTTCCCTGGGAATACAGGGGCTGCCTGCCATGGATTTTCATGCTGCACCCTTTTGTGTTATTATCTCATAAAAGGGATATGTCTCCTGCCTCCCGGTCTCCTGCCACTGAAGTGTACCTACACCTGGATTGTTGTGGGATGGGCACACTTGGCCTACATGAACTGTGCATTTTTCAAAAGTGTATCACTATTATAAAGGGCCCCGCCCTACTCCATTGCTCGTCACTGGCACGATGTATAATAAATGTCAGCTGATGGGTTAGTGATTCATTTAAGACTTTCCAGCTCCTGGCAAGCACCTGTGTTAGGTGCTTTTATGTGTGTTTATTTTTAAAGTGAAGAAGGAGGCTTACAGGGGAGAGCAAAGAAGCTGGCAAACACCAACGTAAGAAAAGAATTAGCAATTAAGATAGTGGGAGAGGCTCATGCCTATAATCCCAGCACTTTGGGAGGAGGGGCAGGTGGATCACTTGAGGTCGGGAGTTCCAGACCAGCCTGGCCAGAATGGTGAAACCCTGCTACTACTAAAAATACAAAAAAAAATTAGCTGGACATGGTGTCATGCATCTGTAGTCCCAGCTACTTGGGAGGCTGAAGTGGGAGGATAGCTTGAACTGGGGAGGCAGAGGTTGCATGAGTCGAAATCACACCACTGCACTCTAGCCTGGCCAACAGAGAGAGACTGTCTCAAAAGAAGATATTAGGGGCCAGGTGTGGTGGCTCACGCTTGTAATCCCAGCACTGTGGGAGACCAAGGTGGGCAGATTACAAGGTCAAGAGTTTGAGATCAGCCTGGCCAATATGGTGAAACCCTGTCTCTACTAAAAATACAAAAACATTAGCCAGGTGTGGTGGCGGGTGCCTGTAGTCCCAGCTACTAGGGAGGCTGAGGCAGGAGAATCGCTTGAACCCAGGAGGTGGAAGTTGCGGTGAGCCAAGATTGTGCCATTGCACTCCAGCCTGGGTGACAGAGCAAGACTCTGTCTCAAGAAAAAAGATAGTGGGAGTTAACCACTGTGGAATCAATGCTGCAGTTCATACAAGCAAGGTCAAGAGAAGTCAACTCAGACTGCGTTCTTCTTCCAAAACAAGTTTGTTTACTTATCCATGAGTATTCTTACTACAAAGCGTACATCCATAAGACATGACTCTCCTTAGTATTTCTAACTCATAAAGGGGCATCTCACGGAATTCATGTCTTGACATGAATTTGTAGGAATTATCGGCTCTGACCCTGTCTACACCCCAGATTCTGCAGAGCAAAACACAAGTAAAAGGAGGCAGTGGGGAATGAAGTCCTTGAATAATCCGTATCATAAACCATCACACAAACCACACTGATCCTCTCTGAAGCCTGAAAGCTGTGAAGCTGAGCTCTAGACAGTTAGATGTTAGATATTTATATTCTCTAGAGTTCTAGTTTAAAGGAGAAAAGATGGAAAAGAAATCAGATGAGAGGCCAGGCGCGGTGGCTCACACCTAAAATCCCAGCACTTTGGGAGGCCGAGGCGGGTGGATCACGAGGTCAGGAGATTGAGACCATCCTGGTCAACAAGGTGAAACCCCGTCTCTACTAAAAATACAAAAATTAGCTGGGCATGGTGGCGCATGTCTGTAATCCCAGCTACTCGGGAAGCTGAGGCAAGAGAATCGCTTGAACCCAGGAGGCAGAGGTTGCGGTAAGCCAAGATCGCACCATTGCATTCCAGCCTGGGTAACAAGAGCAAAACTCCATCTCAAAAAAAAAAAAAAAAAAATCAGATGAGAAAATTTGCATTTACCAGACATAAAAGCTGTGTGTGTGTGTGTGTGTGTGTGTGTGTGTGTGTAAAATCTTATCCTTTCTGAAAATCTTGAGCAGATTTTTTTTTCTTTTGAGATGGGGTCTCACTCTGTCACCCAGGCTGGAGTGCAGCGGCACAATCTCAGCTCACTACAACCTCCGCTTCCCAGGCTAAAGCTTGAGCAGGTTTTCTAACATGACCATTCACTCCTGACAAAGTGCATTCCCAGGAACCACAGTATAAGATACATCAAGTGCATAAAATCCAGAGATGGACTTTGGTTCATCCTCAGATTGGAGTCATAGAATTTAGTCCACCTACTAAAGAAAAGAAGAGAAAAGCAAACCAGCACCTATTATGCCCTCATTTGAGGCTGGCCCTGTGCTAGGTGCTCTTATCTGTGTTTGTTTTTAAAGTGAAGAAAGAGCATTAAAAGAGAGAGAAAGAAAGATGACTTAGAATAACCAGAATGCCAAATGCCTGCTTGAGTTTACAGCTTGACTCTATCACAGGTAAAAGATACAACCCCAAACTCGAGAACATTCTTTCATATTCTCCTCTCTAAAATACAATCTCTATTTAGACAACGAATGGTCCTTAAAACGCCTCATCAAGGAAGCTGTGGAACATGTTTCAAATATAGAGTTGTTTTTCCTTTCCTTTTTCCAGGTTATAAACACTTGACATTTAGGAAACGCAGTTCTAAATTTACGAAGCACACCGTGTTTTCAGCTGTGCTCAGTCACACACATAAATGTTTCTTATCAAACAGGCTTTCGTTTATTAGTGTGGGAGTTACTGTCAGCTTTGGAAAGGGAGCTTACGGCCTGTAATCTCTCTGTCTGTAAACAGAGAATAAAGTGATATTCAATTTAGAATTTTGGAAAGAAGGATAATTACTTTTTAATCCCGTATCCTGCCTTTCTTGGTGCCTCGTGTACCTTGCACAATTATGAACCGTGGTTTGAATTATATTTCCTCAGATGATCCCAAGAAGGTTGGCAGTTAGCTTTAGCCAAAAAAATGCAGGCTTGGTTTATTAGGGTCTTAGTGGCAAGCTACACACTCCAACTCTGGCTATCTTTAACTGCATTTTCAATTTCTTGGAATGAGATGGGAGCTGGAGGACCAGGCTTGGAAAACAACGAAGCAGCTTGGGGAAGCTAGAGAGCTGGAACCACGCAAGAGAGCATGCTGTGTCTAGTCCACAAATCATCAAGGACGTGGCCGTGACCATGAACCTCAGCCATCCCTCTACCTTCCTAACAAGCACTGAAGAGTTGAAGCCCAGGGAAAGACCCTCCATCCCTGACTGCTTTTCGGTACAAAGAGGAAAGACCTTTCTACTTCAGTAGAAAGACTTCCACACGGTGGGAGATTTCCTGAAAGGGAGACTAGGGTGTCAACAGAAGAGGAACGTGGATGTTGGATGATGCTTTGGATTACATTATATCCTCAACATTCAAGGACAAGCTTATCTGAAATAGAGAATACGATACAACCTTATATTTCATCTTCTCTTTCTTCCTCTGGCAGTGACCTAGCCTGAAGCTACCTTTTTACATATTTTAAGTTCGGCCTAAAGGTTTCTTTGTACTTAGTGAACCATAACCTGAATGGAGCTGTAAACAGACTGTAGCCTACTCTTGCACCAATCACCAAGCTTGGGCCAATCATACTGGCCAGCTGTTCAGACCATGTTCAGATAAGGTAAACACCAAGCAATAACCAACCTGGCGGTTTCCTACCTCACTTCCGTTTTCTGTGTGTCACTTTCCTCTTTCTGTCCATAAATCCTCTTCCACCACGCGGCTGTTTTGGAGTCTCTGAGCCCACTCTGGCTCAGGAGCTTGCCCAAGTCATGAGTCATTCTTCACTCAATTAAATCATTTTAAATTTAACTCAGCTGAAGTGTTTATTTTAACCCCACCATCCCTACAACCAATTTGAAAGAAGAGAGGACTCTTGGCTATGATCTAGTTCAAAGTCCTCCTACAGGTAAAGTGAGATTCTGAGAAAACCATGGTTATACTCAACATCACCAGTGAAAAGTAGCAGCGCCGGGACTTGAATTCATTTCTTCTGAGCCCACAAACAGTGACTTTTTCCATCAATCACCCTCAAGTCTCAATCGTCCACTCGTGGTAAAAACATGGAGCATTTTCACCAGCCCACTTAAATAGTACTTTCTACTCCTTGAGGTTCTACAATAAGTTCTGTGGGAGAGGGTCTTTCATTTGCCAACTCCATGGCCTTAAACAAGTTGCTTAATTTCTCTGAATTCATTTCTTTGCTTGTAAAAAATAAATGGTCTTAAACAAGTTGCTTAATTTCTCTGAATTCATTTCTTGGCTTGTAAAAAATAAATAAATAAAAACATACCCTTTCTACGTTACACCATTGTTTTACAAAATGACGATGATGGTAGGTAAGGAAAAGATTTGTATACCTTAAAAAATTATCCCTGCATAAAAATACTTAAAAATATTTAACTACTTGCAATAATTAAAACATGACTTCGGGCTGGGCATGGTTGCTCCTGTCTGTAATCCCAGCACTTTGAGAGGCCGAGGTGGGTGAATTACTTGAAATAAAGAGTTCAAGTAATGAACCACCAACGTGGCCACCATGGTGAACCTTGTCTCTACTAAAAAATACAAAAATTAGCCGGGTGTGGTGGCAGGTGTTTGTAGTCTCAGTTACTCAGGAGGCCGAGGCAGGAGAATAGCTTGAACCTGTGAGGTGGAAGTGGCAGTGAGCTAAAATCACTCCGGGGTACTCCAGCCTGGATAAAAAGAGCAAAACTCCAGCTCAAAAAAAAAAAAAAAAAAGCAGGGATCTAGGTAGAGAAGTCAGGAGAGTCTAAGGAGTTCCAGAACCCAAGTCAGAAAACACTATATCCATATTAATATCCCACTCTGACTGGGCACGGTGGCTCATGCCTGTATTACCAGCCAGCACTTTGGGAGGCTGAGGCCGATGGATAACCTGAGGTCAGGAATTGAAGAGCAGCCTGGCCAACATGATGAAACCTCATCTCTACTAAAAATACAAAAAACTAGACAGGCATGGTGGTGGGCACCTGTAATTCCAGCTATTCGGGAGGCTGAAGCAGGAGAATCACTTGAACCCAGGAGGCAGAGGTTGTAATGAGTCGAGATCGCACCACTGCACGCCCGCCTGGGCAACAAGAACAGAACTCCGTGCCAAATTAAAAAAAAAAACACTGTTGTTAATAGCAACTAATGTTGAGGGCTGATTGTATAGCAGGACTTGACTGACTTTTCCATTCTCACACTGCCTACGTTGTGATCTCCCTACTGTGCAGATAAACCCTGAATCCCAGAGATACTAAATAGCCAAGCCAAAGTCACCCACCATTCTGGTGGCGGAACGAGGATTTAAACCTGCATCTCACTTCCTGCAAAATAGCATTCTGTGATGTTCCACTCCTTTCTCTTCCCCAAAGCTATAGTGCTATACTTAAAAATTAAGGGATGGCTCGTGCCTACAGTACCGGCTACTCTGGAGACTGATCGCTTGAGCCCAGGAGTTCAAGACCAGAGAGACTCCATTCTCAAAAAAAAAACAAAAAACAAAAAAAAACTGTACTGGGGAGAAATAACAGCTACATTATTTTGTCTAAAAACAATTATAATACAATCATGTATTAAGCAGTATATGTGCTGTCTTATCTGAATTATGTCATTTAACTGTTCACAATATTCACAGTACACTGAGAAATCTGAGGCCTAGAAAAGTTAAGGAAGTTGTCTATGACCTTGCGGATGGCAAGTTGCCAAGTCAGGACGCAAATTCACCTGTGACTCCAAATCCCATTAGCTTAATTGCTTGCCATTGCCAGATTCGAAAGAAAGCCTAAAGCTAAAACAGAACAAATTCACTGTCACCCTCGCGGAAGCCACCTTGAACTTCCGGGCACTCAGGCGATCTTCCCACCTCAGCCTCCCGAGTAGCTGGGACTATAGGCATGTGGCACCACACCTGGCTAATTTTTAAATTTTTTGTAGAGATGGGACCTCGCTATGTTGCCTAGGCTGGTCTCTAACTCCTGGACTCAAGTGATCTTTCCACTTCAGCCTCTAGGATTACAGGTGTGAGCTAACACATCTGACGTATGGGGCCATTTCTGATTCAGAACCCAAACATTTCTTCTTGCTCATGATAAGTAGAATCTGTACATTGGGAAAGAATGCGAAGTAAATTTTTAGTTTATTTATTTATTTAGGAGAAAGAGTCTCCCGCTCTGTTGCCCAGACTGGAGTGCAGTCCCGAGTTGAAGTGATTCTCTTGCCTCAGTTTCCCGAGTAGCTGGGACTACAGGCACATGCCACCATGCCCAGCTAATTTTTAAAAAATTTTTAATAGAGACAGGGTTTCCCCATGTTGGTCAGGCTGGTCTTGAATTCCGGACCTCAGATGATTCGCCTGCCTTGGCCTCCCAAAGTGCTGGGGTTACAGGTGTGAGCCACTATGTCTGACCAATCTGTAGTGTTTCTCCATCAGGCAAACCCATCTCCCGGGCAGTTTTCTTATGTACTGTTTGTTTTTTACTTTGAACCAAGCGCAATTTTGAGAGCTACTTCCCCTCACATAGGAAGCCGATTGACAGGGACAGGTGGACAAGTGCTCTTGACCACTCGTGGGGATTGGACCCCACGGATTCTTGCTACCCAGTGCTGTCTCAGGCCAGCAGTATCAGCATCTCTTGGGAGCTTGCTGGAGATGCAGTATATCAGGCCCTGCCCTTGGCCCCTGAACCAGAACCTTCATTTTAACAAGATGCACTGGTGAGTTGTGTGCCAATTAAAGTTTGAGAAGTATGCTCCTAATCACAACTTGGTCAGTCAAGAAGAAAATGGTCCCAGGCAGTTTCTATCCTTTAAATGTAACAACAGCCCCATTGCTGAGTGTTTTTGTTATTGTTGTTGTTGTGTGTTTTGTTTGTTTGTTTTTGAGACAGAGTGTCATTCTATCACTCAGGCTGGAGTCCAGTGGTGAGATCTCAGCTCACTGAAACCTCTGCCTCCTGGATTCAAGCAATTCTCTTGCCTCAGCCTCCTGAGTAGCTGGGACTACAGGCACATGCTACCACACCCAGCTAATAGTATTTTTAGTAGAGACGTGGTTTCATCATATTGGTCAGGCTGGTCTCGAACTGCTGGCCTCAGGCAATCCACGTGCCTCGGCCTCCCACCGCATTGGGATTACAGTTGTGAGCCACCGTGCCTGGACATTACTGAGTATTTAATGTGAACCACAGGTACTTTGAGTTCGTGGTCTCTAATCACTGGTAGAGTCATTTAGGGCAGGTATCCTCAATTCTCATTTCTAGCTGAGAAAGACTGAGATTTGGGAGACTAAGTAACTTGGGAGAAATCACTAATAAATGGAAGTTCCTGGATGTGAACCCAGGTTTATCTTCTGACTAAGCAATATTACTTCCCATTCTTCTTGCTGTTTTTCAAAGCAGTGTTTTTGACGAGGTAGGTTCTGGGGTCATAAGGAGAAAGGAATTTTGTTCCTTTTATTCTTCCCTGGACTGTGTGAAATATTTCAGGTATGGAGACTAAGTTAATGCTTATCTATCAGGTGGATTAAAGAATAGACAATTCAGAAGTAGTCTTGATGGTCGTAAGTTAATTTTTTACATTTATTTAGAAGGGATCATCAGGAATGCCTAATTGTATCCACTGGATTTTAAATTCTTTCAATTTCATGCAGCTAAATGTGACCCTTCGAAAAGGCCTGTGACTTCCAAACCCACCAGTAGATGTCAGTATTTCTTTGGACACCACGATGGCCTCCCAAGTGCTTGCCCTACCAGGCTCTTCGTAAGATTCATGGTGTCTGAAGAAGGAGCAGTGGTTTATTTTTCTACATTTTTACTTGGTTGGAACAATCTTCTGAGGCAGCTGTTAGTGACCCCAAGACAATACTCCCTTGCCCTCTCTATCTCCCTGGGTCTCTCTGTCTCTATGTGTCCCTCTTTCTCTCCCTACTTCCTCTCCCCATGCCCTCACATTGACTTTTTTAAAATAAAAAAAGTATTTTATCCCGCGAAGATATTTCTGTGCAGATGTTGGAAAAGGACATTTGAAGGCATTGTAGCCAGATTTTTGTCAAGCCCTCTGGCTGGTAAACCAAGCAGATCCCACTCTCCAGGAATGAAGCAACTATTAGCTTGGGCCTACAGTGATTGCTATTGCTTCCCCCTCCCCTCCTCCCCCACCCCGCCCTGCCCCGCCCTGCCGAGACAGAGTCTAGCGCTGTCGCCCAGGTTGGAGGGCAGTGGCACCATCTCAGCTCCCTGCAACCTCCGCCTCCCCAGTTAAAGTGATTCTCCTGCCTCAGCCTCCCAAGTAGCTGGGATTACAGGTGCCTGCCATCACACCCAGCTAATTTTTGTATTTTTAGTAGAGACGGGGTTTCACTGTGTTGGCCATGCTGGTCTACAAACTCCTGACCTCATGATCTGCCCACCTCGCCCTCTCAAATCCCAAAAGTGCTGGGATTACAAGCGTGAGCCACTGCGCCCAGCCAGTTATTGCTATTACTTTTACTGGCAAAAATCGCAATTATTTTTCCCCAACCTAATACTGCCATGCTAAATTCTAATTCAAAAAAGATTGCCCTTTGAAGAAAAGGAGTCAGAAATCAGCAGGACAGATGGCTCATTTGAGACATCATCAGAGTTAGCTCAGATAAAGTTTGCAGCTTTCTACTAAGGTATAATTTATTTCTCAAAGAATATTTTACATGCAAATATTTTCTGGGCTCTGTTCTGGAGGTTTATTAAATGTGGAAGGAGGCTGAATAATTGATCAGGTTACCTGAAGACTAGAATTTAAGCTGGCAGGCATTTGAATTTAGATGCTGGTGTTTCATTTGCATGGTTTTTTCATGCATCTGCCAGCAGCGGGTATGCTAAGACAATTATGTTTTTCTCACTGGAGTGCTTTGTCTTGTTTCCCTTTCAGAATGATCCTGCTATTTTTTTTAGAAAACCTTTGCTTTAGGTTAACCGCATACAATTATTTGACAGGTATCTGAAGAGACTCACTTCCCTGACAAGGGAGGTTATTAGTAGCTTCTTGGTGAGGAGGGAAAAAAAAAAAACCCAGAGAGAGATTAAATAAGAGAAATACTTTCTGAGTCATTAGATGCCAGACAGGTTAAAACACCAGAAAAGTACACTGCAGCATTCAATTTGGCACTAGGTAATGACTTAATGGTTTTCTCGATTTCTGTTATTCAGTGTAGAACACTTAAGCCTTTCTGAGCCCTGATTAGCAAACAATTTTATTTCCCTTTGCCGGAGAGGATGTAATCAGTTGTTAGCTGGACAATTCAGGGGTGCTTTAGGATTATTCACAATGCCTGTTTTATAATTTAGCAATTATGTAGCTTGAAGGTGAGAGTCATTATGTTCAAGAAGTTTGGAAATTGAGCTAGTTCTGTGTTTCTCAGAACCTCATCTATTTAAAAGCTAGAGAGTTTTTTTTTTTTTCATTAATATTCTCTAGTGGTTGAGGGCACATAGTCTGTAACTGCATTCAGAGCCCAGCTTTGTAACTTACTAGCCGAATGACCGTGTCAATATTACTTAACTTCTATAAACCTCAGTTTCCTTATCTGCACAATGGGGGCAATAATTCTTTATTTGCAGGATGATTGTGAAGTGTCTATAATGTAATCAGTTCTCTATCCCCATCCTCCACCCTGAGGACTGGTTTTAGGTATCTACGGGGGAGGCTGGCCTGCTACTGATTTTATCTACTCTTTCAAAATAATCACATATCATGCACATACTCTGCCAAGTAGTATGAACTGAACACCACAGATACTCCAGTGAACAAGACAGAAGAGGCTTCTCCTCACTTGAAACTTACATTCTGATGGAAGACACAGAAAATTATAAAGTAAACAAACACACAAATATGTAACAACATAGATAGTAATAAATGTGTAGAAGAAAAATAGGATAAGGAAACAAAGTTAAGAAGAAGATCAAGGAAAGTCACTTTGAATAAATGACTATTAATCAATTCTGACATTGCTATAAAGCAATACCTGAGACTGGGTAATTTGTATTTCAAAAAGAGAGGTTTAATTGACTAACAGTTCTGCGGGAAGCACAGACAGGGTGGTGGGGGAGGCCTCAGGAAACTTACAATTGAGAGGAATGGGGAAGGGGAAGCAAGTATGTCTTCACACAGCAGAGGGAGAGAGAGCATGAAGAGGGAAGTGCTACACACTTTTAAACAACCAGATCTTCTGAGAACTCTTTGCTATCACAAGAACAGCAAGAGGTAAGTCCACCCCTATGATTCCATTGTTCCCACCATGCCCCTCCTCCAATACATGGGGATTGCAATTTGACATGAGAGTTAGCTGGGGACACAGAACCGATATATCAATAACATTAAAGGGAAACAATAATTTTAAAACTTTAGCTGGGCCTCATGTAGCTAAGGTGGCCATCAAAAGATGGATGGAGATGTAACTAATTTCTTTTTGCAAGTGTAGAGAGAGCCAAGACACAGTCTGAAAAATGAGAATGAACACAGACATTGTTCTGTCTCAAAATGTAATATTTTCTCCTCTTTGGAGGCTTGGTGGAATCTTTGCAGATTATGCTGCATTTTTGGAAATACTCTTCTTTAATAAAAATTAGTATGTGGCCCTGATGACCAAACAGATGACTATGGGGGATGAGAGCTCCCTTTGAGAAATGGAATATAGCTGATTGACAGTCTCAAGCTGTCACACCTCTGTATTCATTCTAAACCAGTTCTCCCACTAGGCTGTTCCCATCCAAGTGGCATAGAACTGTCATGTTCACTGGCGTAGGACTATTTGCATGACGAAATATTCTTCTAAAGGACAACTTTTGCCAAGGACTCCCTATTGATGTAGGCAAGACTTTTCTTAGAGTAGCTCTGGAAGCTCAAACTCTTCCAGATCAATTCTTCCTTTTTCCTCTGATTTTACAGATATAAAACTTTCACTGTGCTCTGAAGGCTTTTCTTGTCTACTTGTTCTCCAGCCTCCTTTATCCATCACAGACTGTATTAGTCTATTCTCACACTGCTAATGAAGACTTACCTGATACTGAGAAAATTACAAAAGATAGTGGTTTAATGGACTTAACAGTTCCATGTGGCTGGGGAGGCCTCACAATCATGGTGGAAGGCAAGGAGAAGCAAGTCATGTCTTACATGGATGGCAGCAAGCAAAAAACAGAGCTTGTACAGGGAAACTCTCATTTTAAAATCATCAGATCTCATGAGGCTTATTCACTATCACAAGCACAGCACAGGAAAGACCTGTCCCCATGATTCAATTATCTCCCACTGGGTCCCTCCCACAACACATGGGAAATCAAGATGAGATTTGGGTGGGGACACAGCCAACTCATATCACAGACATTTCATCCAATAAATCTTTTGAACATATAATCATGTCTTGGCTTCTACTTCTTAGAAGACCTGAACAGATGCCATTGGAACCAGGAGTGGTCAGAGAAAACAGCTGGTAAGATACGGTCTGAAGGCCTGGACTGATGGTGGGTGAGGAAGACAGAGCTGGGCTGAGAATAAGTGTGAGGATGGGGTGTCACTTAACCATCAGAAGCCAGGGAGTCATGAAGATCATAGTGACCAGCAAGCTTGGAAGAGCACCAAAGAAAGCACCCCACAGAAAGCTGTGAAGATGGTTAACAGAACCTGGCTTCTTTAGGGGAAAGATAGACAGTCAGCCAGCAAGGGGACTCATTAATTTCTACAACAAGAAAAAAGGCAAGAATGGAGGAACAGAAAACTAATGGTGATTACCCAATAAAAAAGTTTGGATACCTTGCTCAGTTCTCAGACATTAGTCAATTTTCAGGTCTAGAAGCTATTGGCTCAAGAGGTAGCCAGAACCCTAAGAAAGCAATCTCAGCAGCGCTGCAGCGATAAGTCTTACAATGATCCCAAGTCTTCTCTCCAGAGAGATCTGCAGCTGTTGACCAGAGGAACTCTGCAGGGTAAGGGGGATGTTGAGACCTTTTGGGGACTTTTGGACACAGGGTTTCAACTGATTACAGTATCCAGAGATCTGAAGCGACACCATGGCCACTCTGTTAGAATGGAGGATTTGGGGACCAGGAAAAAAAAAAAAACAGAGTGCTGGGTGAAGTCTAATTTAGAGTGGGCCCACTGGATACACGGACTAGACCACGCATCATTTTTCCAGTATCCACATGTACAGCTGAAATGAATGTACTTGACAACAACAGTATCCTCACCTTGGGACATTAGCTTACAAGGTAAGAGCTATCATGGTAGAAAAGGCCAAGGAGAAGTCTGAATCTTGCCCCCCTTCTTGGTCAGGATAGTAAATCACAAACAATATCACATACCAGCAGATGGCAAACAGAAATACCACCATTAAAAATCAGAGGAATGCAGGAGTAGTGGGCTCTATCCTATCTCTGTTCAATTCACCATCTGTCTGAGCCTTGCACAAACTGGCTGAATCCAAGAAAATGACTGTAGACTAGTGCACACCCAACCAAGTCGTAGTCCCAGTTTGGGTTGTGGTGCTAAAAATGGCATTGCTAGAACAGATTAATAATGTCTCCAGTAAAGAGTGTGCTGCCACTGATGTGACAAATGTGGGTTTGTTTGTTTCCTTTTTTTTTTTTTTTGTGAGACAGAGTCTTGCTCTGTCATCCAGGCTGGAGTGCAGTCATGTGATCTCAGCTCACTGCAATCTCTGTCTCCCAGGTTCAAGCAATTCTCCTGTCTCAGCTTCTCAAGTAGCTGGGACTACAGGCATGTGCCAGCATGCCTGACTAATTTTTGTATTTTTAGTAGAGATGGGGTTTCACCATGTTAGCCAGGTTGGTCTTGAACTCCTGACCTCAGGTGATTTGTGCTGGGATTACAGGCGTGAGCCACTGCACCCAGCCTCTATTTGTATCAGAGACAGTTTGCATTCACATGGAATGGACAGGAACATTTACAGTTTTGCTGCAGGCCTCTGTTAATTCCCCACCCTCAGTCATGGAGTAATCCAAGGAGATCTAGACATCCCACAGAATATCATATCCATTCTCTATATCGATGCCACCAAGCTGATTGAGCAGGACAAGGAAGAGATGACCAGGACACTGACGACCTTGGTAAGAAACATGTGGAGCAGAGGGTGGAAGTTTAACTCTGTGAAGAGTCAGGGACATGCCAATTATAACGTGTTAGGGGTCCAGAGGTTAGAGAAATGCCCGGCTATTCCTTCCAAAGTGAAAAACGTTTGCTGCGTCTTGCATCCCTTTCCCCAAAGAGCAGCACGAAGCCTGTTAAACCTCTTTGGAACCTGCTTGGTTTATGGAATGCTCCTCTGGTCCATACACCAGGTAACACAGAGGGCTGCCTGAGTTCAGAGCAAGGAAGGGCTCTGCAGCAGCTCCAGCCCATGAAATGAGCAGCCTTGATTCATTGGCCATGACGTCCAGCTGACTTTTTGGCGTCCGAGGGATCTGCAGTGAGAGAAGATGCACTGTGTCATTTACGAAAGCCCAACAGGACAAATAGTACACAGACCCCTGGTTCTGATGGAAGGCCATGTCATCTGCAGAGAATCGCATCATTGAGGAATAGTTACCTTTACTGCATCTTAGTAAAGGTGGAAATGGTACATCCCAAGTTGAGCCTGAGCAGGGCCAGAGCACGCAGTTAAGCTGCAGGAGCAGGTAGCCCAGGTCCGCATGTCACCATCTGTGGTTGCATTAGTCTCCCTTCCCCAGTTCACACCTGTGGCCGTACGGGGAGAGATGCCACACAACCAGATTAAGGAGAGATGCCACACAACCAAATTAAGGAGTTTGGTTTATATATGAGTTGGCTCAGTTTGTGGATAGATGATTAAAATACCTGGCAGTTCCATTGCTGTCATATTCAGAGGTGGCCTTAAAAGATAGTGGGTGCCAGGCATGGTGGCTCATGCCTGTAATCCCAGCACTTTGGGAGGCCAAGGCAGGTGAATTGCCTGAGGTCAGGAGTTTGAAAACACCCCCGTCAACATGGCAAAACCCCATCTCTACTAAAAATACAAAATTAGCCCAGCAGAGTGGCACATGCCTGTAATCATCATTACTCAGAAGGCTGAGACAGGAGAATCGCTTGAACCCAGAAGGCTGAGGTTCCAGTGAGCCAAGATCATGCCACTGCACTCCAGCCTGGGTGACAGAGGAAGACATTCTCAAAAAATAAAAATAAAGATAGTGGGGAGGAGAAAAAAGTTTCCCAATGAACAGGATGCAAGTGGTGCATCTGGCAGAGGAGGAGAAGGAACCCAAGGTTAAGATTATATAAAGCTTCTAGGTTGAGACCAACAGCGTGACTAGCTGGTCAAAGGCCAGGAAAAAAAAAGAACTGGACCTTTAGACACAAGGAGAGCTGGGGTAGAGGCAGGTGGACGGACAAAAAGGAGATGCACAGTGATGAAAACATTAACATGTGACACAAGAATCCTGTGTACAAATTTTTTTGGATAACATGTTAGTGCCCACCAGAGAGCATCCCACCACAGAAGTCGTGCTGAACCGCCAAGTGGACAAAATGACACAGCCAATTAATGTTAGCCAGCCTTAGCATTGATCTTTATGGAAATGGGAAAATGAGCATAAAAATGGAGTGGCCATGGTAGCAGACCAGAGGCTATACCTGGACCCAGTGCTGTAGACACCCATTTCTCAAGGGCAGTCCAGCTACTGCAGACTCTGATTACAACGTCAAGCAAGCCTGCCTGCCCCTGGACTGTGTTATAGCTTTGCACTTAGTATGTATAACCAGAGACCCAAAATCTCTCTCTGTTCTCTGAGCAGCTGGCTGGATTCCATAATTTATCTTCTCTAGCTTTGATCTGAAGACAGCAGTCCATCCTTAGCAGAAACCCATTTATAGCATATTTTTAGAACATCCAGGAAACCAGTATTTGAAATTCAACTTTGCGTCCTTCTAGTAGGCTCAAATTTTATAACTTCAGGCTTTCTTTGCAGAAACCTATTAAAAAGAAGGTCCAGCCAGGTGCGGTGGCTCACACCCATAATCCCAGCACTTTGGGAGGCTGAGGTGGGTGGATCACCTAAGGTTAGATGTTCGAGACCAGTCTGGCCAGCTAGCCAAGATGGTGAAACCCTATCTCTACTAACAATAGAAAAAAATAACCAGGTGTGGCAGCGAATGCCTGTAATCCCAACCTTAGGAGGCTGAGGCAGGAGAATCGTTTCAACCTGGGAGGTGGAGGTTGCAGTGAGCTGAGATTGTGCCACTGCACTCCAGCCTGGGCAAGCAACAAGAGCAAAACTCCATCTCAAAAAATAAAAAGAACGTCCAGTAAGAAAATTGTAAGAATGCAGAGTTGCTTTGGAATAGGCCACCTTGTCGTTTTTCTGATCAACCTTCTTTAGATAGCTGTTGCCATCACAAAGTCCCGCTTTTGCTGTTGAATTAAGCAGAAACAGTAAAATCTCATCCACGCAGTATCGTCAAGAGAACTTTATGGTCAAGCCAAGAAATGTCATTAGCTCATGGTACTGAAAACCAGGCTATCAAATTCTTGAATATGATAGACTGGAACTGTATAGGTGACATTCTGTTTTCATTTTGCTCTGTCAGTTTGAAGCAAAAGAACTCAAACCATAACTCATGGGCTTGAAAGGTGACTGCTCAGAATAGGCAGAATGATTTGCTAAAGCACATGGCAATTGGAACAAAAATTGTATCTGTCAAACCCCACAGGGAGAAACATTTTGAAATGTGTTTCTGCCTGGAGCCGACTGCACTATTTCATAGGCAATTCATCCTGTCTACCACCTGGGGACAACTTCGACCTGTCCATGTCTTCTTTCTCACAGTAAACCAGTTTATGATCAGTGAATCACAGAGGGGAAGAGAATGTATCTGGAGGTGGTAAGAACTTTTAGTTATCTGACTATACCCATAACCCTACATGGGTTTGCTTCTACAATGGTAATTTACGTTGTCCATATTTAATTGGAATGCAAAGATGAGATTTGTGGGGTGAAATTGGCAACAAATAGGAACAGAAATGCTTTTAAAATTGGCAAGCATAATGTAGGCTTTCTGGAATTAACTTCAGACTATATATTTATCTAAAATTAATTTCGTGTATAGTTGGTGGACAATTAAGTATGAAATTTGTGTATTGTCAAATAAATCTTTGAAAAGTCATAAAGGGACATTAAAACCATCCATTCATCATCCCTTTTCCTTAAAGAAGGAACACATTTCTTAAGGTCAGACGACAGGGCACAGAAAGAGAATACTAGGTACATGTTACAGAAAACTGTCACGAAGTCATTTGGGTATATAATGCTGGCGTCTCCCTTTTAAGGGTCCTCCTCAAGATAATCCAATTAATGCATGTTAGAGCAATGTTCACTCTATCAAAAATAAAATTTCCTACACCCGGCTTTATTCTTGAGTCCTTTATTATGTTTCCTTGGTGTCTGTTTCTGTACAAATCTAGGCTATTACATTTTACTACAGCCCTATCTGGTAGGATGTGTTTTCCTATCTTGACATTCTCCTTATCTATCTTATCTTATCTTATCTTATCTTATCACCTTATCTTATCTTGGAGTGTCTTATTTCCTGTTGGCCTTTTGCTTTTCTTTGTACATTATTTATCTTTAAATACTTTTGGATTTTCCAAATAAGAAATAATATCATTTGTAATTCATGACATTTTAATCTCTTCTATTACTATACCTTTTAACTCTATTTTTTTGAGACAGGATCTCACTCTTTCACCCAGGCTGAAATGCAGTGGTATGATGATAGTGCAGACCGTCGGGCACTCACAAATGACCAACAAATCTGTAAGCCATGCATTCCCTGTCAATGACTTCGCAAATTTATAGCTTTTTAAAATAGGTATCACAGGCCTGTTGTGACTACAGACAAGGAGAGTGTTTTTCTCAATGTTTGATGGTGTCCCTAGGATGAGCTGAAGTGTTTCCCCAAAATTCACATTTGAAGCCCTAACCTATAGTATTTCAAAATGTGGCTATATTTGAGTCTGGCATGGTGGCTCATGCCTGTAATCTGTGCACTTTGGGAGGCCCAGGCAGGTGGATCACTTGAGGTCAGGAGTTTGAAACTAGCCTGGCCAACATGGCAAAACCCCGTCTCTACTAAAAACATAAAAGTTAGCTGGGCGTGGTGGTACATGCCTGTAATCCCAGCAACTAGGGAGGCTGAGGCAGGAAAATTGCTTGAACCCAGGAGGCGGAGCTTGCCATGAGCCAGTGTTGCACCACTGCATTCCAGTCTGGGTGACAAAGCGATACTTCATCTCAAAAAAAAAAAATTGGTAATGGTATTTGGAGATAAGGCCTTTAAATAGATAGTTAAGTTAAAATGGAGCCATATGGGTAGGCTGTAATCCAATAGGACTGGTGTCTTTAGAAGACACTAGGATGAAGACCACAGCCTGAGGGGGGACCATGTGAGGACACAGGGAGAGGGTGTCATCTGCAAGCCGAGGGGAGAGGCTCTGAATAAACCAACTGTGCCAGCACCTCTGTCACTGTGAGACAATAAAATTCTGTCATTTAAACCACCCAGTCTCTTCTGTTACAGCAGCACTAGCAGAGTAATACATACCCTTCTTCACGTAGCTGGTCTGGCAGGCTGGAGAGAGAGCCTTCGTGTGGGCATAGTGTCTGCTTTATCCTTGCTTCCTTCAAAAAGCTCATGAGGACTCTTGAGGATGGACCTGTCTTAGGCTGTTTGGGCTGCTGTAACAAAATCACATACACTGGGTGGCTTTTCAACAACAGAAACATTTCCACAGTTCTGGGGGCTGAGAAGTCAGATTCTGTGACTGGTGAGGACGACTTCCTGGCTTATAGATGGTGCCTTCTTGTTATGTCCTCACATGATGGAAGGGACAAGTGAGCTTTTAAGGGTCTCTCTTTTTTATTTTTTTGAGATGGGGTCTCCTCTGTCACCCAGGCTGGAGTACAGTGGCACCTTCTCAGCTTGCTGCAACCTCAAGTTCCTGGGCTCCAGTGATCCGCCCACTTCAGCCTTCCAGGGAGCTGGGACTGTAGCGACACCACCATACCTGTTTGCTTGTTTGTTTTTTGCTGTTGTCCTTGTTTTGTAGTTACGGGATCTCACATTGTTGCCCAAGCTGATCTTGAATTCTGGTCTCAAGCAATCCTGCCTCAGCCTCCCAAAGTGATGGGATTATGGGGTTTATTTTATTTGAGGCAGGGTCTCACTCTGTGGCCCAGGCTAGAGTGCAGTGGCGTGATCTTGGCTCATGCAACTTCTGTCTCCTGGACTCAAGTGATCCTCCTACCTCAGCCTCTCAAGTAGCGAGGACTGCAGTTGTGAACCACCAAAACTGACAAACATTTCTTTCTTTCTTTTTCTTTTTTCTTTCTTTCTTCTTTCCTTCCTTCCTTCTTTCTTTCTTCTCTCTCTCTCTCTCTCTCTCTCCTTCCTCCCTCCCTCCCTCCCTCCCTCCCTCCCTCCCTCCCTCCCTCCCTCCCTCCCTTCCTTCCTTCCTTCCTTCCTTCCTTCCTTCCTTCCTTCCTTCCTTCCTTCTTTCTTTTTGTAGAGACAGGGTTTCACCATGTTACCCAGACTGGTCTCAAACTCCTGGACTCAAACAATCCACCTGCCTGAGCCTCCAAATGTGCTGAGATTACAAGCGTGAGCCACCACACCCAGCCTGGAGTTTCTTTTATAAGGGCACTGATCTCATTCATAAGGGCTTCGGCCTCCTGACCTAATCACTTCCCACGAGACATGTATGTGAATACCATCACGTTGCAGGTTAGGTTTCAACATACACACTTAGGGGGACACAAACACTCAGACCGTAGTTAGAGTGAAAGTCTGCCTCTCACCCCCATCACTACACACACTCCCTGCCTTAGTCTCACAGCCTTGGAATAGATTTTGTTTTCTTAGCACCTTTGTTAGTGAATAGTTGTGGGAAGACAACTCACTACATTTTAGGCTAAAATTAGACATTTGTTTCATTCACCAGCAGCCTCTTCCATCTGTCACTGTGAGAAAACTTAGCAGGACTTCACAGTCACATGAGTTCCATGGATTTCACCATCCCCTTAGGAACTTTTTTCAGACTCACACTTTATTCATCATTTCCTTCTCCCCACCCCCCTACTTTTCTCCATCTTCTTTAATCTTGGATTAATGTTATACATAAAAGAACCAAGCATTAATCTCTATCGCCACAGGTGGTGAGAACATAGTTCCTTTTTACAAATGTTTCAAAGTGGAAGATAATGAAAAATGCTAACAGTATAATTAAAGATAAAATAAAAGAAGACCGAAATAGATTCGAATTCTTATGAGACGGGGCCTCTGTGAAGCTTCATTAAGGTCTAATGTCTGGGATGTAACTTTAGAAAGAGCTGTCAGAAATTTTTTTTTCTTTCTTTTTCTTTTCTTTTCTTTTTTTCTTTTTTTTTTTTTTTGAGACGGAGTTTTGCTCTTGTTACCCAGGCTGGAGTGCAATGGCGCAATCTTGGCTCACCGCAACCTCTGCCTCCTGGGTTCAGGCAATTCTCCCGCCTCAGCCTCCTGAGTAGCTGGGATTACAGGTATGTGCCACCATGCCCAGCTAATTTTTTGTATTTTTTTTTAGTAGAGACAGGGTTTCACCAAGTTGACCAGGATGGTCCTGATCTCTTGACCTCGTGATCCACCTGCCTCGGCCTCCCAAAGTTCTGGGATTACAGACTTGAGCCACCGCGCCTGGCCTTTTCTTTCTTTTTTTGAGCCAGATTCTCACTCTGTTGCCAGGCTGGGGTACAGTGGTGAAATCTTGGCTCAGCCTCCTGGGTTCAAGCAATTGTCTTGCCTCAGCCTCCTGAGTAGCTGGGATTACAGGCGCATGCCACCACGCCCAGCTAATTTTTATATTTTTGGTAGAGAGGGGATTTCACCATGTTGGCGAGGCTGGTCTCCATCTTTGACCTTGTGATCCATCCACCTTGGCCTCCCAAAGTGCTGGGATTACAGGCGTGAGCCAGAGATTTTGCTTTTTTAAAATTGAGATTCAGGGGGTATATGTGCAGGTCTGTTACATGCATATGCTGTGAAATGCAGGAGCTTGGATTTCTATTGAACTTATCAGCCAAATATTGAACATAGTACTAAGTAGGAAGTTTTTCAACCCTCGCCCTCCACCAAACCTCCTCCTTTTTGAAGTTCCCAGTGTCTAGTGCTTCCACCTGTAAAGGATCTTTTTTTTTTTTTGAGACAGAGTCTTACTCTGTTGCCCAGGTTTGAGTGCAGTGGTGCAATCTCAGCTCACTGCAACCTCCACCTCCTGGGTTCAAGCGATTCTCATGCCTCACTCTCCCTAATAGTTGGGATTACAGGTGTGCGTTACCACACCTGGCTAATTTTTGTATTTTTAGTAGAGACGAGGTTTCATCCTATTGGTCAGGCTGGTCTCAAACTCCTGACCTCAGGTGATCTGCCCACCCTGGCCATGGTGCCTGGTCTCCCTCTGAAGGAATTTTTAAGGGTGGGAGTCCACTAATCTCGATGGGTATGAGCAGAACTTGCTGCCTGATTCCTTTCCTCTAAAAGAAAACTGTGGCTTGCTTTTTAATTTTTTCTCTAAGTAATAAGAGATCTGTTATGTGAAGAAAACCAACATGTGACTGGGGTCATCCCTGGTGACCCTTATAAGCCAAAGGTGGGTAGAAGTGGAAGAGAAGACAGGGACCATAGCGCTAGGAAGCTGTGGGGAACTGTGGGAAGAATGGCTAAAGAACAGAAATCAAAACAAATAA
Source organism: Callithrix jacchus (assembly GCF_049354715.1). Classification (NCBI taxonomy): domain Eukaryota; kingdom Metazoa; phylum Chordata; class Mammalia; order Primates; family Cebidae; genus Callithrix; species Callithrix jacchus. The sequence goes on along the minus strand of NC_133508.1, from coordinate 18,050,205 downwards.
TCAAATAGGAAAAGTTTCTTAAAGGCCCAAAGACCATTTTCCATGTCACTTGTTTGAATATGGGGGTTGAGGGGACTGATGCGTTCAGGGAATCCCAGGATGAATTCCCTTTTCTATAAGATTATGCTTTGAGAGGTGGAGGTGGGTGGATCACAAGATCAGGAGTTTGAGACCAGCTTAGCCAACATGGTGAAACCCTGTGTCTACTAAAAATACAAAAATTAGCTGGGTGTGGTGGCATACACCTATAATCCTAGCTACTCAGGAGGCTGAAGCAGGAGAATTGCTTGAACCTGGGAGGTGGAGGTTGCAGTGAGCTGAGATCATGCCACTGCATTCCATCCTGGAGGACAGAGCAAGACTCTGTCTCAGAAAAAAAAAAAAAAGATTATGCTAAGGGTAGCATGACCACATACACTCTATTGTCTAAACTGTTGTTATTAAGCAATTATGCTTACACAACAGTCATAAACCAAGACTGTCCTAAGTAAACTAGAATATAAAATCACTCTGGCTAGGAGTTACTTCAGCAGCCAATCCATTTTTTTTTTTTCCGAGACAGAGTCTCTCTCTGTTGCCCATGCTGGAGTTCAGTGGTACAATCTCTGCTCACGTCAACCTCCACCTTCCAGGTTGAAGCAATTCTCCTCCCTCTGCCTCCCAAGTAGCTGGGATTATAGGCGTGCACTACCATGGCCGGCTAATTTTTGCATTTTTTGTGGAGACAGGATTTCACCATGTTGGCCAGGCTAATCTGGAACTCCTGACCTCAAGTGATCCACCTCCTCTGCCTCCCGAAGTGCTGAGATTACAGGCATGAGCCACTGCATCCAGCCTCAGTCCTTTCTTGATTCAGGCGGTACCCACAGTAATCAAAATGATGACAGTCACAGGGAACAGTCCTGCAAATGAGCAGGGCTTTGTGAGAACCATCTTACCAGGCAACTCCAGAGAGAGGCGGATGCAAACACAGAAAAATCATGGCAATATCTACCGCATTATTCTTGGAGGAGAGAAGATCATAATAATTCCAGAATCTGAAACTTTGAGGAGGCTGAGAATGTACCCAAAGGAGTTTTCACTCCAGAACACACATTATTGACCATTACTACTCTATTGCCTCTCGACAAAACCTTCTCTCATCTGTTTATATAAATTCTTTGCTCACACTGAGTAGTTTCTAGGGAGCTTTCCATGACTACCTCACTTCTTTTTATTGCTCCAGGCTTTGAAACCTTATTGCACCTACAGTTAGCAAGCACCATGTGATTCACATGTAATAATCTCATCTCCCGGGAAGAAAAGCTAGGGATTTTTATTTTGTGCCTAATACCATTTCCCAAATATAAAGGTCTTTAAAAATATCAGTATTTATAGATAGATGGATATAAGGATAGATAACACACACACACACACACACACACACACACACACACACACAATAAAGCAGACTGGTTTCATATATTAAAACTTGGTTTGCTAGCCTGAGTGTGGTGGCTCATGCCTCTAATCCCAGAGTGATGGGAGGCTGAGGGAGAATCACTTGAGCACAGGAGTTCCAGACTAGGCTGGACAACATATCAAGACCCCATCTCTACAAAAAGTTTAAAAATTAGCCATGTGTGGCTAGTTGTGTGAAGAAAACTCACATTTTAGGCTAAAGTCTGACATTCGTTTATTTGTCAGGAGGTGATATAAACGTCAGAATGATATAAATTTGTTTATTTATATCATGCAGGAGGCTGAGGTGGGAGAATCACCTGAGCCTAGAAGTTATTGGCTGCAGTGAACTATGATTGAGTCACTTTACTGCAGCCTGAGTGACAAAGTGAGATCCTGTGTTAGAAAAAGGAAAAATGTGGTGAACTTGTTCCATTTCTCTGCATCTTGCTAGCGGAAGAAAAGACACCAGATCTTGGCCACTTCCTATGCTTTAACTCTCAAAGTAGAATTTGTGTTACTCATATGCTGCCTGTACTTGAAAAGGTTTTTACTTTTTAATTTTAGGAAGTCTATTCATTATAATTAAAATCAACCAGCTGAGCTCATTTTAGAAAAAGACTTTTCATCATTTTGGTACAAGTTAGTTTATTCTACAGCACTTACTTGTAAATTTTTTTAAGTAATAATAAAAAAGAAGTGGCCAGGTGCAGTGGCTCACACCTGTAATCCCAGCACTTTGGGAGGCTGAGGCAGGCAGATCACGAGGTAAGGAGATCGAGACTATCTTGGCTAACATGGTGAAACCCCATCTGTACTAAAAATTTTAAAAATTAGCTGGGCATGGTGTCATGTGCCTGTAATCCCAACTACTCAAGAGGCTGAAGCAGAATTGCTTGAACCCAGGAGGTGGAGGTTACAGTGAGCCAAGTTTGTGCCACTGCACTCCAGCCTGGGCAACAGAGTGAAACTCTCTCTCTCAAAAAAAAAGAGGTCTATCAAAAATGACAAAATTAAGAGCTACACATCAAGCATAAATAACCTGAATTTGTCAAGTTAACATAAACATGATTGTAATGACAAATTAACTGCTAGGACCAAATCGAGAATTATTTAGATACTATCCAATAAATAACACAACGAAAGAGTTTTCCCAAAGATTTATTGAAGCAGAAACAAGTTGGTCAAATACTTGCTAGAAAAAAAAGCAGTTTTAATGATATTCAAAATACTTTTTAAAAAGTATCCTAGCACAAGATTTTTCTGTAAACTAGATTATGTTGTAAACTTTTTTCTAAATCTTTTAGGAGGGTCGGTTGTTAAGAACTAGAGCCTATTTCTATTCCAAATCTATCTTGCGCTCCTGAAAAACTGCAGAAAGGCACTTGAAAGCTGTTTCTTTAAGATATGGATTTTTTTTTGTTATTCTTGCTGGTAATATATTGCTCCACTGAGTGTGGGCAATTTTTATTCAAGGTCATCATGATGCTGAGAAGTTTCGTTGATAACCTGTTTTAAAAAAAAACAACAAAATAAATATAATGCCACATGCTAAAGATTAAATTATCCTCTATATCATGGCAGATAAAAATCTTGCTAAATATATATAATTTATTGTGCAAATTAGAAGGTTATGTTGGTTCTACAAGACTGAAATCTAGGAGGGACAGACATACGAGACACTCTTGTACTAAAGGTAACATAAGTATCCGATGGAATGTTGTAACTTATAAATTCTTTTAAAAAAACTGTGTTTATGAAGAATAGTATAATAGTTGTACACAGCCAAATTTAAAAGTAATTAAGACATATTAAAATATACAGCAAGCACATTTTAAAATTTATGTGCAAGGGAAGATTTCATGAAGACTACAATAAATTGCAACCGTTTCTTTCCTGTCATGGGGGGGGGTAATAAACTAAACAATTATATGGTACATGCTTGTATTATATAGATGGGTTTAGGAATCTATACTTAAAGTATGAAGGTAGGAGGATGCCATATGTCCAGGATCAAAACATTTCTCATATTTAGGTAATCCACTGAAGCTGTTTCATGAAGCTGCTTTAGGAAGTAGCTTAAGGAAGCTTACTCCCACTTCCAATTGAGCACCAAAGCAAATCACTAATTTTGGAGTTCAGGAAGATTGCTATCTCAACTTCACATCCAGGAGCCAAATAATTAGTTGGCTGTGTGTACTCCTGGAATAAGGAGCCTATTCTTTTTTTAGTAGGCATGAGTGAAACCCGAACCTCTCAAATTAGCTAGCTGTATCTGAGATGCAGATTCATTGATTAAAAAAGATACGAACTCCTGTCTGAGATTACTCTATTTTTTACTTAAAAGATACCAACCTGTCCATCTCTAGTTTCAACCGTCTTAATCAGAAGTGTCCTTTTTGAGTGTGTGTCAACCAGAGGGAGTGAATCCAGATTAGTTTCTAAATAAACAAACAGGCCCAAAATGAGTTAAAAAAAATGAAATTTTTCTTAGAGAAACCAAGTAGCCATTTTATTGAAACAACTATGATTTGTGGGGAAGAGGGAGTTGTGTAAAGTGCTGCTCCCCAAATAATTTTTTTTTTTTTTTTTTGAGATGGAGTTTCGCTTGTTACCCAGGCTGGAGTGCAATGGCGCGATCTCGGCTCACTGCAACCTCTGCCTCCTGGGTTCAGGCAATTCTCCTGCCTCAGCCTCCTGAGTAGCTGGGATTACAGACACGCGCCACCATGCCCAGCTAATTTTTTGTATTTGTAGTAGAGATGGGGTTTCACCATGTTGACCAGGATGGTCTCGATCTGTTGAACTTGTGATCCACCCGCCTCTGCCTCCCAAAGTGCTGGGATTACAGGCTTGAGCCACCGCGCCCAGCGGCTCCCCAAATAATTTTAGAGCATTCTCTGTTTGCAAACCCAGGGCCTGACACAGTTACGCATCAGGATGAGATAGTACTTCCGGCAGGAAGAAGGAAAATGGAGTTTGCATTTAACTTAAAGCATAGAATGCAAGCATACTTGGGTATGAAAGTTATAGATGCTGTACAGAATTTTCTCTTATATGGCATTTTTCTGACATGCTAAAAATAAATGAATGCATTGACATAAACACAATGGTCACAAGCTGCTGACATTTCTCATAAAGGGAAATAAAATGCTTACCCCTCAGGTTCAGGGAGGAAAAGTTTGGAAGAGGCAGAGAAATCCTATAAACAGATGAAGAAAAACAGTAAAATTGTTGGAAAATAACTTCATCCACAGAAACAAATTAATATACTTCTTGTTTTTGTCATGTAAGAAAATGTACTGCTGTAAGTCATAAACTAGGGATTTGCTTTGGAAGCATTTCCCCATGACTGGTCTTGTTAGTACATTTAAAATATTTTACTACAAGCATTTTCTCCACAGGAACATGAACAGGAGTTAGAAGAGTGAAGGCTTTGACAGAGTTGTGGGTTCAAATCCCAGCTCTGCTGTTGAATAACTTTTACTTCAGCAAGTCATTCACTCTCTTTCATCCCAAATTCCTCCTCTACAAAAATGGAAAGTAGTTACCTGAAAGGAACTTCTAAAAATTAAGTGTGACGCTGTGCTTAGAGCCCAATGGTTCCTGCATCCAAGCCTGAGCTCCTACCTGCTCTCCTCGCCTTCCAGCAGCTTCCTGTAGGTGGCAATCTCAATGTCAAGGGCCATCTTAACATTGAGCAGGTCTTGGTATTCACGAAGGTGACGAGCCATTTCCTCCTTCATGTTCTGAATCTCATCCTGCAGGCGGCCAATAGTGTCTTGGTAGTTAGCAGCTTCGACGGCAAAGTTCTCTTCCATTTCACGCATCTGGCGTTCCAGGGACTCGTTCTGCAGGAGGTGAGAAAGGTTTCTGGTGTTATTGCTCAGAAAAACCCAGCTATTCCCAGAACCATTTAGTCTTCTTGCAATAATTTCCATTAGTGGCAAATGACAACTACTCTAGTCGTAGGCGGAGAATGCAAGTACCAAGTCCTTCATATGAGAAGCAATGATATACACAAGCTAAAACCTTCAAGAGCGCCATCAAGTCCTTTTTGAGTTTGTCGTGATAAGTCATTTTCTTTGCATTACCGTATAAATTTTTATTCACTCAACATTTTGTTCAGGCTTCGCCATTAGCATAGTCAGCAGAATGGGTCATTATTTCCCCTCTTTTACTGCAGGGTTGGTACTCACGGTTCCTTTAAGAGCATCCACTTCACAGGTGAGGGACTGCACCTGTCTCCGGTACTCATTGGACTCCTGCTTTGCCTGGCGTAGGGCATCATTGTTTCGGTTGGCAGCCTCGGAGAGGTCAGCAAACTGTCGGGGAGAAAACAGAAATGTACATTGCTCCCATTCAAGTCTTGACTCTCTTAGAAAAAAAAGATCATATTTCCCACTGAATGTCTTCCAGTATAGGCTTAAATTTCTGTTTTGAAAGCCAGAGAAAGAGCAGTGGAACACTGACATTACTATCTTCAGAGTTCACTCTACTGTACTCATTTAAACACAGTGGAGGTCAAAGTATGGCATTGGGGTTTACTTGGAGGCACGGTTAAGAGGAAGGGAATCTGCTATTCTGAAGGAGGTGATATGGCCAGGAGTGGTGGCTTATGCCTGTAATCCCAGCATTTTGGGAGGCTGAGGCAAGGCAGATCACCTGAAGTCAGGAGTTCAAGACCAGCCTGGCCAACATGGTGAAACCCCATCTCTACTAAAAATACAAAAATTAGTCGGGCATGGTGGTGCTCGCCTATGGTCCAAGCTACTTGGGAGGCTGAGGCAGGAGAATTGCTTGAACCCGGGAGGTGGAGGTTGCAGTGAGCCAAGATGATGCTACTGCACTCCAGCCTGGGCAGTAGAGCAAGACTCCATCTCAAAAATAAATAAATAAATGTGAGCAACAAGTCAAAGCCAGCTTTTAACTGGAGCTACAGGATAGGAATTACACACAGGAATGGTGTTTTGAGAACTCAATGCTTTTCTTCTGTGCAGGCCACAGGGACTTGTTTCCTACCTTAGACTTGTACCATTCTTCTGCCTCCTGCAGGTTCTTGGCAGCCACACTTTCATACTGCTGACGTACGTCACGCAGGGCAGCCGTGAGGTCCGGCTTGGAAACGTCCACATCGATCTGGACATGCTGTTCCTGAATCTGAGCCTGCAGCTCCTGGATTTCCTGCAAAAAAAAAAAAAAAAAGCAGATAGAAGGTCAGCTGTGCCAACTGTGGGGGTTGCCTTACCTTCATTCATTTCCCGAAAGACACTCTACTAACCTCTTCGTGTATTTTCTTCAAAAAGGCAATCTCTTCTTGCAAGGATTCCACTTTGCGTTCAAGGTCAAGACGTGCCAGAGACGCATTGTCAACATCCTATTTTGAACAGAGAAAAGACAGGACATGGAGGATGTAAAAGTCTATGGCTTCTCTCACTTATTCATCTTAGATTAACCATCTAAACCTAGTCTCCTTACTATAGAAAAGGTGTTGACAAATTTTACCACCCTTGAGTAAGTTTAGAAATCATTTAGTGCTATCATATGCTACGCTTTCTCCTGCTCACTAATAAATTTTAATCATGACCCCTTGTGTTTTACTCAAGGTGGTGATCAGACAATTTTAAAATAAATAAATGTCTACAAATGTGGTAAACTGTACGCAATCATGACTGAATCCACATTTTACCAGTGACATTTTAAAATTACTTTTTAAGACTCAGAGTAGTGGCTCATGCCTGTAATCAACAAAATCCAACCTGTATAGATCAGGGGTCAGCAAACTGCAGCCCGTGGCTGTCTGTTTTTGTAAATAAAGTTTTACTGAAGGCTGGGCATGGTGGCTCATGCTTGTTAATCCCAGCACTTTGGGAGCCAGAGGCAGGGGATCACCTGAGGTCAGGAGTTCGAGACCAGCCTGGCCAGCATGGTGAAACCCCATCTCTACTAAAAATACAAAAATTAGCTGGGTGTGCTGGCACACGCCTGTAGTCTCAGCTATTTAGGAGGTTGAGGCAGGATAATTTCTTCAACCTAGGAGGCGAAGGTTGCAGTGAGCCGAGATCGTGCCATTGCACTCAAGCCTGGGTGACAGAGAAACAGTCTGTCTCAAAAAAATTAATTTAATTTAATTACTTTTGAAATCTAGAAAATCTCTGTCATAACATTTTTAAGATTGGTTTTGTAATTTCATGGAATAACATGATAATAGACATGGACAAAATTTCACAACTTCATGTACACTTGAGCACATAAAGAACAGAAACTCATGCTTTAAGAGTTTAAGTTTTTTTCTCCACTAGAATCTTCTGAATCTCATCCTTAGGCTCCAGAGCAAATATGTAGCCATCTGGCATCCATTGTACAAGGCTAGATTTATATTCAATAATAGCCCAATTCAGGAATATGGGCATTGCCTAAGATTCAGTTCAGGAAAAAATGGAAAAGACACGTAATTCTTAATGTATTTGCTTTGCTTTCTCTGATGGAGTTTTCTTCTAAAACTCCTTTGGCTCCTCTCATAAAGGCATGTCTTTTTCACTTGCTACTGTATCAGTTCAGTTAGCCTGTTTCTGAATCACTGACCAAGCTTGCAGATAATGAAACTACATGAATTTTTGCTGATTCAGCTGTCCTTCTATGTTTCCATTTGTAAAGGGCAACATTCCAAATCAGAATATGTACTTTTGCAACTAAGATTTTATTTTCTCTCTAAAGGATGCATGAGGATTGCTTATCTTGTCAGTAATTATATTTGGAGTTCAGTTTATACTCTTAGAGTATTAAACTGTTGAGACTTTTCTATCATCTTTGGGAAAAAATGAATGAAGAGTGGGTGATAAAAAGATCCAACTTAATGAAAACATTCATTTTTACTTGGTAAGCCCTAAAAAAGACATAACAAATATTTTACTAACCTCTCAAAAAAGATCAATAGCGTATTCTATTACATTGAAGAGAATGAGGAATTTTGCTTACATTAAAGAGAATGAGGAATTTTGATTAATCTCAAAACAGAGGGTCTTTTGTATTGATGTTGTTTTTTTGTTAACTCACTACTCTGCAGGGAACATTACAGGTATAATAATCAAAAACGCTAAAGGACTAAAAGGAACCACGCATTGCTGTGATTAAATTAATTTGTTAAGTGTATTTCAGCTTCAGAATGTTATACTACACTATTCATCTGAGAGTGCTTTGCAGTTTATCCCAGTAAATATTCCAGGGAACAAAACTATAAACTATAATGGGGATCTTCTGGCTTTTGGATTCCAATGTTAAGTTAAAAATCGTGGAAGTTCATCTAACTTTGGTGAAAAAAATAAAGAAAACACGCACAAAAGTCCTGTATTTAAAAATTCAATTTTTCAGCCTTCGGTTTATTACTATTATTATTTTTTGGGGAGTACTATTATTATTATTATTACTTTTTATGCAGTACCCAATCAAGAAAGGTCTTTCAAAACATGAGGTATGCTTGTAGCTTTAAAAACTTTTCACATTACACACTCCACAAGTCTAGGCCAGATATTGGATAACGGATGTTAGCAAATACTTGTGACCAATTAGAACCGTGCTTACATCATTACATATTCAATAAGAATGTAGCCTGTTGCAAAGCTTCCCTGGGAACACAAAGACTCCTATTATTTCTGTCCAGAGCCACCACATTTGCCAGAATGTCTGTATCTACATTCCATAGTGAAGCCCATAGAAACCATTAATACCCCTTAGCCGAGGGGACAGATGGCTCTTTTCCACCCTTATTAGATCACAAAATAGTTGTGCATAGTGATACTTCCATCGAACTTAATGCCACAATAGAAGTTGCAAAGAAGAAAAGAAACTTGCTGGCTCGATTCCAGTTGAAAACTAAGTTTTCTTATCTTCCAACGCGTTTTCCATTTTAAACTGCAGGGCATAACTGTGCTTTTTGTGGCCTTGGAAAAATTAGACAACTTGACTTTGGCAAACTGCAATCTTAACACTGTAACCGTTTGAAACCAGAATGTTAATATGTTGCAAAACTGTGCAACATTTTGGAAACAAAGTAAAAAGTTAAAAGATTTTTCTTTATGTTCCAAGGAACTGCTTAAAAATCGTTCAAGGATTGCTTGAACCCGGGAAGTGTAGGTTGCGGTAGGCCGAGATCTCGCCACTGCACTCCAGCCTGGGTGACAGAGCGAGACTCCCCGCCTCTATCAAAAAAAAAAAAAAAAAAAAAAAAAAGAAAGAAAGAAAGAGAGAGGGAGGGAGGGAGGGAGGGAGGGAGGGAGAGAGAAAAATCATTCAAGGGGTTTTATTAATATTTGCAATCTGTGGTCTTCCCGCCACTAGAGGGCCTAACGCGCAGCCCTGAAGTTTTGCACTTCTTAGACGTGGGTTAAGCAACTTTTAGAATTGCTTGTGGGTTGTTGGGTGGGGTCAGGCGGCTGCGAGTGGGAAGAGAATCTACAAACCTGTCTGAAAGATTGCAGGGTGCTCTCGGCTTCCTCTCTCTGAAGCATCTCCTCCTGCAATCTGAAAAGGTTTCGCATTAACCAAAAGGGAACTGGGAAACCGCCAGGGGCGGGGCGGCCACACCCAACCACCACGTCGCCGCGCCGCGCCACCAGAGCTTTTGCTCCACCTCTGCAACCAGCGCCTGCAGCTTTCATACCTGCTGCCTTGGCAGGTTTGATCGGGACCTTGGGCACCGCGCAGAGGGGCAATCACTGTCGGTCGCCGCACAGACCTGCAGGACAGCCCCGCCACCACCCCCCCTCGAGGGGCCATCCCTTTGTCTCGCTTCCTCCACCGCTGCTCCCTCCTTCCTCCTCCCGCCCGGTGACTGGCAGCCCGCCAGAAGGGGCAGGAAACTTTCTTAAAGTTTGGAGGACTCGCTCTCATTGTGCCCAAGGGCCTTCAACTGTACACAAAGTGGTAGTTTTAAAGAAATCTGTGACTTGAAACGGAGCATCCTTGAGCAATGCCTGGGGACAGAGGGGGAAATGCGAAATGCAAGGTCTGAGTTCTGGGCGGGGCTGCGCCTCCACAGCCACTGCTCCGCTCTTCACGGTACCCCTGGCTGGCCTCCCCCAGGCCACATCCCCCAGGGCGTGGCAGCCCTCTCGGGTGGGGGGGGCGTTCCCCTCTCCCTCCAGCCCCCTCCCGAGGTCCCACGACCTGCATGTGCGCAGCCTTACTTTTCCCGGAGGCGCATGATGTCTTCGGCCAGGTTGTCGCGCTCCACCTCGACTCGGGCTTTGTCGTTGGTGAGCTGGTCCACCTGTCGGCGCAGCTCCCGCATCTCCTCCTCGTAGAGGTCCCCCAGGCGCGACTTGCCCTGGCCCTTAAGCTGCTCGAGCTCGGCCAGCAGGATCTTATTCTGCTGCTCCAGGAAGCGCACCTTGTCGATGTAGTTTGCGAAGCGGTCATTCAGCTCCTGCAGCTCCACCTTCTCGTTGGTGCGGGTGTTCTTGAACTCGGTGTTGATGGCGTCGGCCAGCGAGAAGTCCACCGAGTCCTGCAGCAGTCGCACCCCGGGAACGCTGCTCCGCAGGCGCACTGCCGAGGAGCGCGTGGCATACACGCCGCCCGGAGACGAGGCGTAGAGGCTGCGGCTGGTGCTGGGGCGCAGCGCGCTGCCCAGGCTGTAGGTGCGGGTGGACGTGGTCACGTAGCTCCGGCTGGAGCTCGGCCGGCTCGCGGTGCCCGGGCCGCCGAACATCCTGCGGTAGGAGGACGAAGACACGGACCTGGTGGACATGGCTGCGGAGGGTGGCGATGGGCTGGGCAGCGGCGGTGGCGCGGACTGGCTCCCGGAGAGAGGCGAGCGAGGGCGCGGTGGGTGTGGGTGGTGGGAGCGCGGCTGCGTCTCTGGCGCGGGGATCTCGGAGCGAGAGTGGCAGAGGACGGGACCCCGCCGCGGGAGCTGTTTTTATAACCCCTGGTGGGGACGAGGGTCCCCTCCCACTGCCATCCCAGCCACGGAGCGCGCCAGCCAATAGGGACCCGGCAAGAAGCTGGGAGGGTGGGCGGGTTGGGTGGGGGCGCCCTCGAGCCTTCCTCCTCCCTGGCTGGGGACTGGGCACGGTCCCGTTACTTCAGCGCTGGGCTGGGACTTTTGGGGGCTTTCCGGATGCTGGTCAGAGCTGGGCTCAACGTAGGGGACTGAAAGGGCGGGGTCGCGTGGTGAAGGAGTGGGGATTCGCCCAGGACTGGACCAGAGGGGTCCGGTGGTACCGTGCCAAAGGGGCGTGGGAGGAGACGCGCAGCGGCCTCGGGGCTGCGGTCAGGTGGGGGAGACCCGCGGGCAAAGGAGCTGGAAGAATGGGGAGTAAGGGATCAGGCAGATCTGAAGGCTCGGAGAAAGAAACAAAGAGCGCCGGAGATTGGAACGCGGGGTGGGGGCGCCCAGCGCAGGAACGCAGGGCTGGGGCCTCGCGCGGCCTCGCTCACCGCCCGCTTGGAAAGGGGGGCTGCTCCAGCCTGCACGTCTGTCCATCGACTTGCACTGGCGGGGGAATGCTGGGGGAAGGGGAGGAACTGTTGAGTGACCTAACGGGCTCAGTCCAGCTTCGGACGGCGGGAGTTGCGAGGGGCGGTGGCAGAGGAAAGCCCGAGGGAGAGGGGTGGGGTCACTGAGTCACCGGCGGTGACTCACCACGCCTTGCTATCCCGCGGATTGAGGGCTTCTAGCGGTTTAGGGGAAACCGTTAGAACAGATTGACTCAAGTCTCCGCGGACTCCGCGCGCACTGCTGGTTCTCAGTCCTACCAACTTAGAGCTGGGCCACCGCTTTGTTGTGTGCGTTCGGGCCCTGGGGGGACAAGAGTGCCCCTAAGTTCTTAAGAACTCGCTAAAGCCTGGCTTTGCTCGAGTATGTGGACTTCTCCTTAGCAAGAAACTTCTGCAGCTTTTGGAGAGGCGCCCTACGCGGGCCTCCGGGATCATATTGCACCGGGGAGGCTTTTCTTGCAGAGTCCCCGCCCTCGTCCCTCCGGTCTCCGCTCGCTCTTCCCCCTCCCCCCAATGAAACCACACCCAACTTTTTAAACAAGATCTGAAGATCCTGGGTGAAAGAGGAAACTCGACGTCCGTAGTTTCAAAATTGAACTCCGTGATCAGTGGTTTTTACGCTGGTGGAAGTCATTAAAGGTATATTTTGAGCCAATTGAAGAATTAAGGTGTTGCTTAAAAACCCCAATTTGATTAATGAGTTCAAATGAAAGGTAATTATATAACACACATGACGGAATGTTTGGCGGCAGTAGATTTATGTGTTAATTTTAGGACAGCAAGGCACAGTGCAGTGATTTCTCTGGGAAATGTCACAGGTCCGGTTTTCCAAAAGAATTCGTGCAATTGACCTTGGGGTGAGGGGGATAAAACTGTCTACGGAGCAAAAAACTTCGCGTCCAAGATATGGAGGGAGAGTTCAGATTCGGTCACCTTAACCTTTCTAGGGAAATCACTCAACTCAAGGGCTGTTGTTTCGATATTAGTAATGAGCAGAACTGAGTACTAACCCGCCAAGGGAGATAAAGGGAGGCTAGGTAAATCAGTCTTCTTGTGATTCAATAGCAATTGAAAAAGCACAGGGTTTTTCAGTATTTTGATTTATGGTATACTGAAAGGATTAACTACAGAACCACTGTAAAATTGATTCTTCAGTGGATAGGAGAAAAAAAGTATTTCCCTCTTTTTTTTTTTTTCCGGTGGGGGTAGGGGGTACTGCAGGTTACCTGGTGTTTAAGGAAAATAATTTAGAGGCAAATGAAGAGTTTATTCTGGCTTCTTTGGACAAGCCTCTTTTAGGCTATATGTTGTTTACCTTATCCCAGTTCACTCTTGCAAATGGTGCTGCTAAGGTGGAATTACAGGACTCTACCGCCCAGCTCACCTGCCTTGGCTTTCTTTTATTCTGTCTTTCATTGGGAGGCTGCAGGTCACTCCCCAAGAGCATTCCTGGGGCTGGGTGCCCTGGAGGACAAGCCTGTGCTCTGAGTTACCATCTTGCTTTCTGAGAGCCTTTTATTCAAGCCACTGCTCAGCAAATGTCACCATTGTGAGTTTGCCTGGAACTCTTAGAATGAGAAAAGTGATCTCCTTATGGGAGGAAGAGAGTGTAGAACTCACTGCTACATGCAATGCCAATCCCAGGGCAATGTGGTGGCACTGTCAGGACGCTTGCTGACTGACTCACTATGGAAAAGGAGGACAAGGCATTGGTGGGGTGTGGCACTGCTCCCTGCTGGTGCCCATAGCCGATTCCTCAGGGCTGTGGTGATGGCTCCTGGAATGGGCACTGGTCTTCTTCATCATTTCAGGGATAGGTAGCTGTTCCTTCTAACCTGTCCCCATTCTGAAGTCTCAGGGCTGTGATAAGCTGCTCTGTCGCCACAGACATATGTTTGTTTGATGCATATAAAATGTGTAAAAGTGTAGATGTTCTGTAATCCCAGCATTTTGGGAGACCAAAGCAAGAGGATTGCTTGAGATCAGGAGTTTGTGCCAGCCTAGGCAGCATAGTGAGACCCTATCTCTATTTAAAAACAAATTAGCCAGACGTGGTTGTGCACATCTGTGGTCCCAGCTACTTGGGAGACTGAGGTGGCAGGATTGCTTGAGCCTTGGAAATTGAGGCTGCAGTGGGCCGTGCACATCACAGCAGTCCACCCTGGGCAACAGAGTGAGAAACTGTCTTAAAATAAAGTGTATGTGTGTACTATACACACACAACACATATGCATACACACATATACGGTGTTCAGTGTTCCCTTCCTATTAGAAAATACCATCACTTTTTGTGAACTGTAAGAGAAGTGAAAGCTACAAAAACACTTTCACTCATTCATGTAGAATTCATAAGGTTTAAGAATACCTTTCGTTCTGAGGTAAGATATACAGTGTCTCAATCAATGGGAGATAGTCATCAGTCAGGGAGATCAGTGAATCTGAACTCACATCCTTGAGTGAGACAACCCAGCTGCTCTCTATGCTACCCATGTTCTTATGTATCTTTTGGGTACACAGAGACAGCTTTCCTGGGTTTTGTGTTTACTTTTTGATTGCTATGAAAACCTGTCTCAGAAGTATTTTTAAGTGCTAGACTAGGAAGCTGCTTTCCACACTGCATGATGCAAGTTGCATATAAATAAAGACATGGGGTGGTACATTTCATAGGCCAGGGATAAACACTACCACATCTAAATTACCACCAGTGCTTTTGGAATTTGCAAGCTGTCATGATATCAGTTGAGTTGGGTGACTTAAACTGACAGACCAGCCAGCCGTGTGGACAGAAGCTTAGTGGCCTACGGAGGCTTTGGGAAAGCTGGCTAGCTATGCCAAGAGAACAGCATCTAACAGGACTGTTTGGATGGAATGTTAGAAGAAGGAGTGTACAGTGAGAGGGTGAAAACCTCTCACTAAATGCCATGGAAATGCAAATAATAATAATAAATAGTATAATATGTGCTTTAAATTTGATGCCAACTGGATGACCAGCACTGTGTATGTGTTTAATTTAACTTAATGCTCTCACACCCTCCTGCAAGAGAGACTTGATCCATTTCACTAACGAAGAGTCTAAGATGCAGGCTAGCAATTTCCTTGTGGTTGTATGACTAGCAGGGGAGGGAAAAAGGGGACAAGAATTTGAATGGAGGCCTTTCTGACTCTAAATGCACTTCTCTTTTCTGTTTACCTTGATAACAACATTTTGCTTACTATCGACCAGTTCAATTCAGAAACATTATGTTCCAGGCACTGAAGAGTTGAGATGATCAACACAGATCTTGCTTCAAAGGGGCAGATTTTTAGAGGAATTTGGCAGACAGCTACAACAC
Organism: Callithrix jacchus; assembly: GCF_049354715.1. Classification (NCBI taxonomy): domain Eukaryota; kingdom Metazoa; phylum Chordata; class Mammalia; order Primates; family Cebidae; genus Callithrix; species Callithrix jacchus. The sequence goes on along the minus strand of NC_133508.1, from coordinate 18,034,933 downwards.
CACGTTTTATGTTATTCAAATGACGTAACAGGGATCATAACATACAAGAAGGGAGATTTGTTTTGACTTGCATTCTAAAAACTTACTTTCATTTGTGAGTTAAACATTTTCACCTAGATTCCATTTTGTCTCTTCAGAGGAATCACATGCAAGATTAGGTTTAGCTCATCTCACACCATAAAACCCATGAACCACGGTCGCTTCCCCTCCCAGCTTCCCTGTCTAGTCAGAGCAATACAGCAAAATAACAAGATTGGAAACTTTCACCCTTGCCACTTCCTTAATCTTTGATCTCAGATCCAATGAGTATCATGTCCCACTGCTTCCTGGATCCACTCCTCTGTTATGTTGCTGTCACTCAGTTCCAAGCCATTTCATGCCTCCTTCCTGCAATACTGAAATTGGCTTCTGTTCCTCCATGCTTTCTTTTCTCCCACCAATGCATCTCACCTCTTTTTCTTAAAAACTTCATTATAATATATTTGTATTATATATTTAGAGGCAAAGGCTTGCTCTGCTGCCCAGGCTGGAGTGCAGTGGCACAATCATAGCTCACTGCAGCCTCGAACTCCTGAGCTCAAGCATTCCTACTGCCTCAGCCTCCCAAGAAGCTAGGATTATACGTGTGTGCCACCCATGCCCAGGTAACTGTTTATTTATTTTTTTTTTTTAGAGCCAGGATCTTGCTATGTTGCTCAAGCTGGTAACTCCTGGACTCAAGCAATCCTCCAGCATTGGCCTCCCAAAATGTTGGGATTATGTGCATGAGCATCTACACTTGGCCAAAAACATCATTCTGTAGATGTCCTGGAGGGAATTGCTCATTACCTCATTAGAATGTAAGCTCCGTAAGGGCAAGGAGGGATTTTTCTCTCTTTTGTTCACCATTCTATCTTCAGTGGCTAGAGGAAAGCCAGGCACATCTGTTGAATGTATGAATTAATATGTGAGTAGTTCTTAGAAGGAAAGAATGGTGTGGGGGCTAATATTTGCTGGTGCTTATTATGTTTAAGCATTATGCTAGTCACTTGAGACATGACAATGTTTAATCTTCACAAGGTATCATGATACACAACTTTCATTCATTTACTGCAAACATAATTATTGAATATTTGCCATGTGCCAGGCACTCTGGTAGACATTGAGGAAGGGATCAATACAGGTATGGCCCAAAGCCGCTTGGAATGTAGAGTTGAGTCTGTGTATATGTATGTGATACAGAGAGACAATACTTGTAAAGGAACAAACAAAATAATTGCAAGTGGTGATAAAGACTGTGAGGGAAAAACAGAAATTCTGCTGCAGAGGAGGTTGAGGATCAGAGCTAACTGGTGGCCTTTGGAAGCTATGGTAAGTATGCATATCCATCCTCATTTTCCACTGTTCCTCCCAGGCAGCAATTTCAGTAGAACCCTAAGCTCCTCATTCCATGAACATAGTATATTTTCCCCCCATGCTGAAGTGGGGATGTGGTGGTTTTTCATTGTATTCCATTCAACAGATACATGTATTCATATTTTTTCTTGCTCTGCCTGCAGTGATTTTTAGTATATTCAGGTAAGTAAGATAATTTAATGCCTCTAGGGCTCTCATAGCCTTGTGTAAGGATAAGCAAATAAAGAGTTGGAATACACAGCAGAATGTAGTGAGTGCTGTTGCACAGAGAGGATAAAATCCTGAAGAGTTTAGATGAAGAAATAGTCATTGCAGCAGTATTCACAATAACAAAGACATGAAATCAACTCAGGTGCCCATTAACAGTGGATTGGATAAAGAAAATGTGATACATATACACTGTGGAATACTACATAAGCATAAAAAAGAATGAAATCATGTCCTTTGCAGCAACATGGAGACAATTAGAAATCATTATCCTAAGCAAATTAATGCAGAGACAGAAAACCAATTACTGCATGTTCTCACTTCTAAGTGGGAGCTAAACATCGAGTATGCACAGACACAAAGATGGAAACAGTAAACACTAGGGATTCCAAAAAGTGGAAGGGAGGGGGGAGGCAGGGGTTGAAAGACCACCTATTGAGTACTATGTTCACTATTTGGGGAACAGGATGATTAGAAGCCTAAACCTCAGTATCACACAATATGCCCATGTAACAAACGTGCACAGGTACCCCAAATCTTTTTTTTTTTTTTTTTTGAGATGGAATCTCGCTCTGTTGCCCAGGCTGGAGTGCAGTGGTGTGATCTTGGCTCACTGCATCCTCTGCCTCCCAGATCAAAGCAATTCTCTTGCCTCAGCCTCCCAGTAGTGGGAACTATGCCTGGCTAATTTTTTGTATTTTTAGTAGAGACCGGGTATCACCATGTTGGCCAGGATGGTCTTGATCTCCTGACCTCATGATGCACCCACCTCGGCCCCCTGAAGTGCTGAGATTACAGGTGTGAGCCACCACACCTGGCCAAATCAAAATTTTTTGAAAAAACTATAATACTATACTAAAAAATAAGCTAAATATTGTTGAAAAAAACAAAGGATCATACCTACCTGGGGGAGATCAGAAAATATTGTTAGAAAAGATAGTATTTGAGGAATGAGCACAATTTCTACAGCTTATCATAGTAGAGAAAGGATGCTGTAGTGCTGACCAAATGGTATAAGCAAAAACTGTGTGGGTGACAGAGTGCTGGGGACATTTAGGGAACAGGAATAATCCCAGGGTTGCTGGATTATGGAGTATTTGTAGGGGAGAAAGGAACTGAAAATCAACATGGAACCATGCGTTGGACGAGTAAATGCCACGAAGAGGAGCTGATAATTAATGTGGTGGGTAGTGGGAATGCACTGTGAATTTCACGTAGGAGAAAGACATGCTTGTAGCTGTATGTTAGGGGTGGAGAATGAGTCAAATAGGCTTATTTGAGGGCTGCTTGAGGTAGATCAAGTGAATGGTGAAGGGAGCCTGACGCAGAGGTGGTTTTAGCAATTGTGATTTTTAAGGGCAAGGGGATAAGCAAAACCCAGTGAGCTCTGAGCCTTCTGAACAGGGTAATTAAAAGAATAGAGGCAGCTGGGCAGGGTGGCTCATGCTTGTAATTTCAGCTCTTTGGGAGGCTGACGCGGGCGGATTACAAGGTCAAGGAATGGAGACCATCCTAGCCAACATGGTGAAACCCCATCTCTACTAAAAATACAACAACAACAACAAAATTAGCTGGGTGTGGTGGCACATGCCTGTAATCCCAGCTACTCAGGAGTCTGAGGCAGGAGAATCACTTGAACCTGGGAGGTGGAGGTTGCAGTGAGCCGAGATTGTACCACTGCACTCCAGCCTGGGAGACAGAGTGAGACTCGGTCTTAAAAAAAAAAAAAAAGAAAGAAAAAGGAAAAGAATAGATGCATTCCAGACAGAAATGATTATTTGGAAAGTTAATTTGCATTGAAAGACAGTTCATTCAGATCCCTTAACCTGGAAGTATCTTCCCTTCTCTAGTCTACATAAATTACAGCCTCCTGAAGGTGAGCAATAACTGGATAGTGTGGTTTTACATTATCCAGCAGTGGTCCCCAACCTTTTTGGCACCAGGGACTGATTCCATGGAAGACAATTTTTCCATGGACCAGGCGGAACTAATGGATGCAGGATGATTCAAGCACATTACATTTATTGTGCACTTTATTTCTGTTATTATTATACTGTAATATATAATGAAATAATCACACAACTCACCATAATGTAAAATCAGTAGGAGTCCTGAGCTTGTTGTTCTGCAATTATTTGACCCCATCTGGGGGTGATGGGAGACAGTGACAGTCATCAGGCATTGCATTCTCATAAAGAGCACACAACCTGGGTCCCTGGCATGCGCAGTTCACAATGGGGTTCACACTTCTATGAGAATCTAATGCCCTCCAACAGTTATCAGACCATGACCCAGGGTCTACAGCATTTCTAAGCACTTCTAATCTGTTCACTTAAGGGAATACAGTTGATGGTCTTATATTGTCATTTAGCTGCTTTGAGTGAGTTAGTCTTGTTCTGACAGCTAGTATAAAACACGAACTTCACAGGATTCTCTAAAACAGTTTTTAGCATCAGAAGGGAAAGAAAAACCATAAAGCCACTTCCAGGAAGGTATCTTTGAACACTTGAGGGGGCAGACACAGATGACGGTTCCCTGTAGACTATCAGTAATTTTTAACTCCATCAAGGTCTAATTCACAGTCTGTAACAAGGAAAGAGAAGATGGTAATGATGTAGGGGGAAGACGAGATTTTAATTAACATATAGAGGAGAAATCTAGTGCAAAAATGAATTCCAGCTGATGACAGACAAAGAAATAAAGCTAGATTTTCAGTATTAGTTCACTTGATCAAAAAACAGTAACAACCAGAAACAAACAAACAAAACCCATCCATCCAGTTATAAAAACCTCATGTCCTTTGAAAGATCCCTAAATGACTCATCCCAGTTTAGTTACTGGCTGAGTGAGACTATCGTAAGTAAACTAGCAGGTATTTGCCCGGTGGCCTATAATATTGCTTTTGCCATTTTTTTAAGGGAGAGAGAAAAAGGTCATGCCACAGCTAGAAAATCTGCCAAGTGCAATTGACATCTTGGGAATTTACTCTCCCTGCTTTGAGGAGGTCATGTAGTTCCCAAGTGGTTGACGTTTTTTCCTCAAGATATTTAGGTAAGGGACCTAATAATAATTTTGTTTAATAGCACACTTTTCTTTTTCTTTTTAAACTTTTATTTTAGGTTCAAGGGTTCTTGTGCAGGTTTGTTATATAGGTAAATTTGTGTCACGTGGGTTTGTTGTACAGATAATTTCATCACCCAGGTACTAAGCCTAGTGTCCAATAGTTATTTTTTCTGCTTCTCTCCCTCCTCCCACCCTCCACCCTCAAGTAGGCCCCAGTGTTGTTCCCCTCTTCGTGTCCATGTGTTCTCATCACTTAGCTTCCACTTATAAGTGAGAACATGCAGTATTTGCTTTTCTGTTCCTGTATGAGTTTGCCAAGGATGATGGTCTCCAGCTCCATCCATGTTCCTGCAAAGGACATGATGTCAGTTTGTTTGTTTGTTTTTTGAGACGGAGTCTCACTGTCACCCGGGTTGGACTGCAGTGGCATGATCTGAGCTCATTGCAACCTCCACCTCCCAGGTTCAAACAGTTCTCACTGTCACCCAGGTTGGAGTTGAGTGGCACGATCTCGGCTCACTGCAACCTCTGCCTCCCATTTGCAAGCAATTCTCCTGCCTCACCCTCCGGAGTAGCTGGGATTACAGGCACATGCCACCATGCCTGGCTAATTTTTGTATCTTAATAGAGATGGGGTTTCATCATGTTGGCCAGGCTGGTTTCGAACTCCTGACCTCAGCAATCTACCCACCTCTGCCTCCCGAAGTGCTGGGATTACAGGTGTGAGCCACAGCTCCTGGCTGATGTCGTTCTTTTTTACGGTGGCATTGTATTTCATGGTGTATATATACCACATTTGCCTTAGCCAGTGTACTATTGATAAGCATATCAATTGATTAATTTTCTTTTAAAAAATGGAGAAATGTTTAACATATATATTTTATTTGCCTTTATGGTAACCTATGACATTGGAAGGGGATTACTGGTCATTATATAGTCATAATCTCTTTCCTGTAAATCTGGGAAATATAACGGAGCTCCATCTTATGTATTTCAAAACTGATTAATGAATTGACCAATGAATTGAGCAATATTTCCAAAAATGAGCAATTGGGAGATACTTTAACTCTGGCATATCACAGTCACACAGCCAGTGACATGATTTTCTTCAGCACATTAAATATTATATTTAATTGTGAATATGTCTGATAAACTCAGAGTTTAAAATAAATCTCTCAAGCTTTGGTTTCTGGGTATGATGACAAAGACCAATATGATTTGCAGAGATCGGAAATGAAAATCAAAGGCAAACCCAGGAAAAAAAAACACGAAGTAACCCCAGATGGAACCATGTAGCAAGTGAAAGGAAATATAAAATGACAAAATGGTGATACGCAAGGATGAAAAGATGAGGAAATTCATTAAAATTACCATAGATAAAAGTAAAGAAAGACCATTGAGAGTCAACTGTAGCCGAATAAAGGGTTTGGCAGCCCTCTTAGTAATTCTACCATGATGATTTCTAAACTGCTGAATAAGGTTTTCTGTTTCTAATTAGCTAAGAACTAGAAATATGTTCTCTAATGTGACTCATATGAATATGTGGCATAAGGACAAAAATTTCTGTGGAACTCGAGCTTAATATAGATCAAATACATGTTCTTTGTAACATAAATTATGAGAAATTGTTCTGATACAGTATTATAATTTCCTTGAATGGCATCTCTAGAACTTTAGACAGGTGTCATAGAATATACTGCAGAGATGTTTATATGTTTGATTAGGGTATTTTTTTTTTTTTTTTTTTTTTTTTTTGAGACAGAGTCTCGCTCTGTCACCCGGGCTGGAGTGCAGTGGCACTGTCTTGGCTCCAAACTCTGCCTCCCAGGTTCAAGCGATTCTCTTGCCTCAGCCTCCCGAGTAGCTGGGATTACACGCGCCCACCACCACACCTGGCTAATGTTGTATTTTTAGTAGAGATGGAGTTTCACCACATTGGCCAGGCTGGTCTGGAACTCCTGTCCTCAAGTGATCCACCCACCTTGGCCTCCCAAAGTTTTGAAATTACAGGCGTGAGCCACCGCACCAAGCCAGCACTTCTCTTTTGCGAATTCTGGGTTGGCTTTCACCATCCTTGACTAATACTAGGACTTTGAGTGAATGCAAAACAATGATAGCCAGGTACACTTTGATATCATTGCTAAAACCGGATAGAAAGGCTAACAGTGACCATAATGATCGCCTTCATATAGGTGCCTACGATATATAAAAGCAATCAGGTACTGCTCATGGGTTAACTTATTTAATCCACACAACTGCTCACCTTGACATATAAAGAAACTGAGGCACAGAGAAGGTAAGTAGCTTATTCAAGATCAGCCAGCCAAGAAGTGGCAGACTTGAACACAGGACTTCTCGCTGCAGTCCCTAAACTCTAAACCTCACTGCACTGTGGTACTCTATATGCCATGGTGATTTTGTACTACTGTTGGGGATGTCCCCACGCTTCTTTAGCATGGTTATCATGATGTTCATCACTTTGTTCTACTTTTTTCCTGTTCTGATGCAGCAGCAGAACCCATTTTGATCTGGAGAATATGGTGCCCTCAATGAATCATCAGGAAGTCCATAAACAGTTTTGGGGGTTTTCTATGGAGATCTCATTTCTTAATTCTGACTCAACCCACCAGAATGAATGGATAATTATGGCATTTGAATCTTGCATACAGATAAGTGAATAAAAATGCTTTGCCCCATTTGCTAGAGAAAAAGAAATAAAACTGACCGCAGTTTTGGAACATATTACTTCTATCAGTAAAAACAGCTTCTCCCTATACTTACTGTCTATTAGTTTGATTTTTTTAGGGAGATTTATTAATATTTTAGTCCTTCATGGTACTGCTATTGTGCAATCCAAGAACTATGGGGGAGTTTCTGGAAATGAGAGGAAGCTCAGGGAATTATAGGCAAGCAAGATTCTCAAGACCAAACAGAAAGGCATTACTGATAATACACGTGTGCCTACTAGCCAGTTTTTAAATTTTCTTGTTTAATGCTAATCTCATTGCTTTTGTGTATCAGATTTTCCTAAGTAGTGCTCATCAGTACCAGGTTTATTTTAAAATAGAGCATGTTTAATGTACTTCACATGTCTGCAAGGGGAACAGCAGCAAGTACCACAGTCGCATGGTATATATAAGGGAAAAAGAAGGCATATACGTGTTAAAAAGCCTGATGAAATCCTAATTCAGTAGGGGCAAATTACTTCATAGATTGGATTATTTTGAAAAGAACTAGCAAAATCCATTTTTTGATATATTTTGACTTTTTTTTATGAGACAGGATCTCACAATGTCACCCAGGCTAGAATACAGTGACACCATCACAGCTCATGGTAGCCTTGACCTCCCGAGCTCAAGTGATCCTCCTACCTCAGCCTCTTGAGTAGCTGGGACTACAGGCACATGCCACCATGCCCAGATAATTTTTTAAATATATTTTGTAGAGAAAGGGTTTTGCCATGTTTCCCAGGCTAGTCTCAAACTCAGAGCTCCAGTGATCCCTCCTCAGCCTCCCAAAGTCTTGGGATTACAGGCATGAGCCACTGCACCTGCCTGGCCTGTATTTTGAGTCTTTATATGTGCCGGTTCCCTGCTAGGTGCTAAGGACACAGAAATGAATACCACCCCTGCCTTGCTCTCAGCCGGCTCCCAATCTGCTCCTCCTTTCTCTGTTAAATCATTTTGCCTTCAAGTCTTGCATAATGTGGTGGCCACATTGAGACCCAGTTGAATAGTTTCACAATAACTCCCTTCAGTCAGAGGGCCTTGGTGAAATAACTTTGACTTTTACTCTGAAATCCATGGAAATGCAAAGTTTACTGTTTTGTTCTCCTTGATAAAATATAGCATAATAACTAGTTGCTGGGTTACTACCTAAAACACAGACTCCAAACTGCAGCCGGGAAGAGCAGTTAGCAATTAAGTAAAGGAAATGACTATGACTAGTGGGTTTGAAACCCGACACACAGCCCATATCCGTCTTAGCATAGAGAGGCATTGATGTTACTTAGGCAACTTTTATCACTAAGGAAGTAGTTTTGGTGACTCATGCTCATACAGAGTAACTTATTTCAAGTCCTGGGTGTTCAGTAACCTTACCATTATGCTTCTGTTTTCTTCTTTTTGGACTCAGACAGCAAAGCTCCATTTGGATGACATAGATTTATCACTTGGTAGTGTACCATGTATTGGCTGTCCCACATTTTGAAATTTAATGGACTCATGGTGATCAGAATAAAAGGTCAGTATTTCCTAAAATATATTAATATGTTAAAGGTAGAACTAACATCCTATTTTCCAAGCAGAAATATTATCATATTAACATATCTCATTAAATGTCTTAGTTGACATTTCTTGCCAATTATTTTTTATTTAATGTAACAATGCTGTTTTAAATACTAGTCATTATTTTAATAACTAAAATGAAATACTGAAGAATTTTAAACTATGACATAACATGCCTTATTTTTTCCCCAAACAGATGAAAAATGGAATTATAATCTCTACTGAGGGTTGCTACTACAAGAGGAAGGAATCCTAAGGAAATTCACTGGCCAGGTTCTTGGTTCAAATTTTACAGCCCACCTACTTGATGGCCCAACAGCATTTACTTATTGACAGTTGACATTTTTCTTCTGTGTTAAAAATAGCAGAGAAGTCGTGGAAATATTAGTTAATTAAAAGAGTTATAGGTTGCTAATGTGTTTGGAGAGCAATATGGAAAAAGTTACTGTTGACAGAAAAAGCAAGCCACAAGCCAAGGACCTAGGCTGGCTTCTGGGGCAGTGCAGGAGCATCGTGGCTTGGGCTCCAGGGTTTGCTGGGAACCTTGGAGGTGCCAGCTTCCAGGACTTACCTGAATCACTAGTACACCTTTTGTCCTAATTCTAGAAATCATGCCATAAATCTCAAAATTTGGATGGTGTTACTTGAGCTGTTTTTATTTTGCTTTCCATTGAGCCCTTTTCTGTTTTTAATTTTGTGGCTGGAAAAGCTTGAAAAAGGCAATGAGTCGTGACAATATTTCTTTTCTTCTCCAGATAGAAGTCTTCGATGTGAGGCCCAGGCATCGGGTATCATGTGTGTGATTCACGAGCCTTGGCATCTGAACGCTTTTCTGGAAGGACCCATTAAGACAACATGTTGGGGATGTACTAGTGAAGTGATTCTCAAAATGTGGTACTCAGACCTGTAGCATCAGCATCACCTGAAAATCTGTTAGAAAGTCCAGCTGCTAATCCCCACTTTAGATCAACTAAATCTGAAACTCTGGGAGTAGGTGGGGTCCAGCAATTTGTGTTTTTACAAGACTTACTAGGTGATTCTGAGAACCACTGTGCTGGTGAATTGTTCCTGTCTGTGGCCACAGAGAATACAAAAAGTATAGGGTTGGAAGATGGGGAAATTGATGAGTGTTCACTTATGAGGAAATGGAGAATAGACAGAAAAGCACGAGTTAACTTTTGGAATTCAAAAAAAGAAGCAATTTGTAAAAGCCAGGAATTTGATTTGCAGGACTAATTGCTTGCAGAATCTTTGCTTTCTCAGAGAGGGGCAATCCAGATCACTAGGTTACCGTGAAATATATTGGTATGGTTCAAAAATTCTAGAATAATCTCACTAGTGGGAAAAGGCATACCTTTCCATATTAGGACAAAACTTCATATCAGGTTTGTAAAATCCTGTAAGATTCTTGTATCATATTGTCGTGGCCAACTTGTTTCTCTGGAGACCCCAGTTTCTACATCTGAAAACCATATGCATTCCTGCTCAGCATGAATTATCTCACTGGATGAAGCGAGAGATTCAGGATGTGTAAGAGCATTTGTGAAGCATTTAAATTACCAAGAAATGGGAAGTATAAAGATCAAGAATGATTAATATAACGACTGATGGTAAAGAGGTATTTAGAAGTTGCTACAAAAAATGAGTTGCTTATTTCAGTCTCTCTTTGCTATATCTGCCTTTTGAGTGCTGACTCCGTCATGTATTCATTACTTGATTTTAAATGAATCACGTTTTTTAAAGCTTTTAATCTGTTTCCTCAACAAAAATATAGTATTAATAATATTTACTCATAGAATTGTTGTGAGAATAAAATAGATTCAATTGGCTTTCCAAAAAATATGGAAATACAGTTTCAAAAAATAAAGCAATACCATTTTTGGTTACACTAGTGCTGTGACTTTTATTTTATGTCTGGGTTGAGGAATCCTAAAGGACTGTTGACATAATGACATCATCCAGGGGTTTGGAATAAGAGTATACATCAGCAAGTTTTCTGATTATAAAAAGTAGCTATGTTTACTTTTCTGTTAATTCTTCAGTGGAATGCTTCAATTTTCTCATGCAATGGGGGAGATCCATTATTAAGAGCTCTGTTTTATTAAAGAAAGCAAGTCTGGTGGCTCCTGCCTATAATCTCAGCACTTTGAGAGGGTGAAGTGGGAGGATCACTTGAGCCCACAAGTTCAAGACCAGCCTGGGCAACACAGCGACACCCCATCTCTATGAAATTTTTTAAAAATTTAGCTGGGCCTGGTGTTGTCTGCCTGTAGTAACAGCTACTCAGGAGGCTGAGGAGGGAGGATCACTTAAGCACTGGAGCACTAGGCTGCAGTGAGCAATAAGCTATAATCATGCCACCGTACTCCAGTCTGCAAGACAGGGCAGGACACTGTTTCAAAAAAAAAAAGGCAAATTGGTACTTTGTATCCTCTGAACTGAGAAAACACATTTCACTCATTCTTTCAGGGAAAGAAGTGGGACTCTGGAGTCAGAGTACCCAAGCTAAATTTCTCAGCTCCTCTGCTTGCTAATTATGCTACCTTGGAAGAGGCTCATTTTCTTGGAGAATTGCTTGAACCCAGTAGGCGGAGGTTGTGGTGAGCTGAGATCATGCCATTGCACTCCAGTCCGGGTAACAACAGCAAAACTCCATCTCAAAAAAAAAAATGGAGGTGATAGTAACAGACAGTTGTATGTGCATGAAATGTATATAAAATACATAATCAATTGTCTGGCCTAGAGTAAATACTCAATAAATGTTGGTGGTGGTTGATGATATTGTTTAACTGTGGCGTAAACAGGAGAAAAAGGAACCTGTGTCCAAAAACCAAGGGCAGGAAGGAACAGGAAGACAAGAGAGCAGTTGATAAATGATCATTTTACAAATAAAAATTCATGCAGCTCCTATGACTTTTCCAGTCATTTATTAAAACCAAACCATTCTCTGATCACTTCTAATGAGAAAAGTGATCACAGTAATTTATGATGCTCACGTCTATATAACTTTCAAAATTTCAATCTTGCCTGAGAGTTAACATCTTCCTTCCCCTGCCTTGACTGTGCCTTTGGAAAGGGAAGTCCTGGGTTTCTCACTCTCCCTACTTAGGTGCCTCCTTTCTCCTTCCTCATTTTGCTAAGTTTTCTTGCTGCTGCAGTGTTAGAGCTCAAAGAGGGAAAGAGGTGCAGGAGATAAGAACATTCTTACATGACAAGGGCTGTTGGTGGCCCTTAAAGCTGGCCCTTTTTCTAGTAGGTGCTTCTTTGGGGTTTTCTTATCTCTGGGAATTAACCCCTCTCTCTCTCTCTCTCTCTCTCTCTCTCTCTCTCTCTCTCTCTCTCAAAGCTTCCCTGAGAAAGGAATGCACTTGTGTTCTGCTTCTCTGTGACTGCTGCCACAGCCCCTCAGAGTCATTCAGTGGTATACTCCTTGTTCCTTTTTGCACAACTCTATTTTTCTTGTGGGCGATCCCTTGAACAGGGCTTAAGACAGCTTGCTTTCTTGTATGCCTCTGATTTATCCAAGGGAGTTACTTTGCCTCCCCAAACGTGAAGGTTATAGGGTTACATTTTAAAGTCTCTGCGTGGTTCTCTGAAGCTCCTTGTCTCAGGCTTGAAGTGAGAGGCAGACAGCCCCTATGGCATGTTGATGACTTTCTCCAAAGACCTTCTCTTTGTCTTCAAGAGTCTTTAACTCTTTTCTGCCTTCAACATGAGCATATGATTGTAAGAATCATGTATTTCTGCAACCCTTCCTTTGAAAAATTTGCATTATACTTCTGTATTCCACTTTGGAATATGTTTCTAGTGTTTGGGTACCTTAGGCAAAATGCCCTTCTTTTTTTTCTTTTTGAGAGACAGGGTCTCATTAGTCATCCAGGCTGGAGTGCAGTGGTGCAATGCTAGCTCCCTGCAGCTTCAAACTCCTTGGCTCAAGTGATCCTCCTGCCTCAGCCTCCTGAGCAGCTGGGACTACAGGCACACACCCCCACACCTGGCTAATTAAATTTTTTTGTTTTGTTTTGTTTAAAGGCTGGGCTTTAACTTCTGGCCTCAGGGGATCCTGCTGCCTTGGCTTCCTGAAACACTGGGATTGTAGACATGAGCCACTGCACTGCCATGGCCAAAATGTGGTCTTTAGCACCATATTAAAGGCAAAAGGCGGGAATAAATCACTTTGTGGATGCCCTGACTTTACAGACCATCATTCTCTAGGAGATGGGGCTGTCAGGGAGAAGATCATTTACATACACAGGGCTGGTAATTTTTGTTTTCTTTTTTTGAGACAAACTCTTGTTGCCCAGGCTGGAGTGCCATGGCCGGATCTCAGCTCACTGCAACCTCTGCCTCCCAGGTTCAAGCAATTCTCCTGCCTCAGCCTCCGGAGTAGCTGAAACTATAGGCATGCACCATCATGCCCAGCTATGTTTTTGTATTTTAAGTAAAGACGGGGTTTCACCATGTTGGCCAGGCTTCTTTCGAACTCCTGACTTCAGGGGATCTCCCCACCTTGGCCTCCCAAAGTGCTGGATTACAGGCATGAGCCACTGCGCCCATCCAGTTGTGACTTTTATGGTACTTGGTCTAATCACAAAATAGAGCTTTAAAGGTGAGTGATTTTTGGAATGTTTATATTTAGTATTTTCATCATAGGCAGAATTTTGAAAGAGTGCTTATCTGAGGGCTGATATATTATTGTTTTGGGAGCTAAAATGTGTTTAAAAGATAACGCATAAAATATAACATAAATATCAAATACAAGTTGTAAGATGATTCCAGATTCCCATGTATATTGAAATACATCAGCCTTAAGACAAATTGAACAAAATGTATATGTATTTTGTTTAAATTGTTATTTTTTGCACTTCAGGCATAAATATTTTTAAATATGAAAACTCCCACATAAACATATGTGTACAACTCAGCTGCGTCAAAAATGCCTGTGACTGCCTTGGAGATGAATAGGTAGGCACAGTGGCTCATGCCTGTGATCCCAGCACTTTGGGAGACCCAGGCGGGCATATCACGAGGTCAGGAAATCGAGACCATCCTAGCCAACATGGTGAAACCCGGTCTCTACTAAAATTAAAAAAAAAAAAAATTAGCCAGGCATGGTGGTGTGCGCCTGTAGTCCCAGCTACTAGGGAGACTGAGGCAGGAAAAACGCTTGAACCTGGGAGGTGGAGATTACAGTGAGCCGAGATCACACTGTTGCACTCCAGCCTGGGCAACAGAGCGAGACTCAGTCTCAAAAACAAAAACAAAAAAGACATTCAACAACTTAATTTTTTTTTTTTTTTGGAAGGGGGAAGATGGAATCAAGGTTAACAGAAGAAAATGTCTTTTAATTTTTGTATACTTTTGTAATTTGTTTTACCTCTGGTAATTAGCATGTATTATTTTTTAAATTCAGAAAAATAAAGTCAGCATTTAAAAATGGTATATCTCTTTGATGTATTTAATGAAGTACAGTAGTGACAATGATAACATATTAGGCGAAAAAGAGCAAGGTATAAAACATATGCAATCAGACTCTGATTTGGGTAAAATACAATTAGTTCGAAGACTATGGGGAAGCCACATCAAAATGTTAGCTATGGCTGTGCACAGTGGCTCACGCCTGTAATCCCAGCACTTTGGGAGGCCAAGAAGGGCAGATCAGTTGAGGTCAGGAGTTTGAGACCAGCCTGACCAACATGGTGAAATCCTGTCTCTACTAAAAATATAAAAATTAGCCAGGTGTGGTGGTGCATGCCTATAGTCCCAGCTACTTAGGAGGCTGAGGCAGGAGAATCACTTGAACCCAGGAGGCAGAGGTTGCAGTGAGCTCAGATTGTGTCACTGCATGAGTATTTTACCATTAGCAAAATAGAGAAAAAATGATCAGAAGAGAGACTCTTGAAGTTCTATTGGGATTTCAGTACTTCGGGCTTTTCTAATGTTTGTTTAAGTCCCTTTCACTTTAGGTGCTAATCAAAAATGTATTTTCCAAATAATAATGCCTCATCTCTCTAAGGAATGGGTGATATTTAAACTGCTTTTTGATTTTAAAACTCTGAATGCTACAAAGATATATAAATAATGCTGTTTGTTGCTTTCTTTTTCTATCCTGTTCTAGGAGTTGGTCCTAAAATGAAACAGTTTAAAAAAATAACATGTAGATTCCTGACATTCTTTCCTAACCAGAATCATGTCTAACTCCTAATACGAAATTCTTCCTCAAAATATATACTAACTCCCTTTCGTTTTTTTATTTGATGCCTTCCAGCCTATTTTTTTCCTCAAAAAAAAAAACAAACTGGTGTTATCTTCCTAATTCCCTTCCTTTAAAAATATGGTTGTGTGATTTGTAAATAAATGTGTTGACCTGCAGAATATGAACTTATGTGACATTGAGCAAATGACATGAAGTGTTCTACTTTTTATTTGTAAAAAAAAAAAAAGAAATGAGCCGGGCGCGGTGGCTCACACCTATAATTCCAGCACTTTGGGAGGCCGAGGTGGGTGGATCACGAGGTCAAGAGATCGAGACCATCCTGGTCAACAAGGTGAAACTCCATCTCTATTAAAAATACAAAAATTAGCTGGGCATGGTGGTGCGCGCCTGTAGTCCCAGCTACTTGGGAGGCTGAGGCAGGAGAATTGCTTGAACCCAGAAGGCGGAGGTTGCGGTGAGCCGAGATCGCGCCATTGCACTCCAATCTGGGGGTAACAACAGTGAAACTCTGTCTCAAAAAAAAGAAAAGCTGATAGGTCTAAAATGGGTTGATAAGCATTTTAAAGATTTATAAAGTTATTTGAAATGTACAAGTCATTCTTGTGTTATTGATATTTTTCTATTAGTCAAACATACTTTTTCTGTCTTTTGGAATATGGTCTATTTTGGTCAGCCAGTATTCTCTGAGTGACTAAACACAGTACCATTGGAGGATTTCTCTAGTTTAACTTAGCAGTAATTACCTTAGATGGAAATAAAACACTTCGGTCTTGATCAGCAGGAGTAAGTTTAACTCTCTAGAGGATGATAGGCTCTAGAACATTCCAAGTATGAGGAGAAAGTTTGAAAGATAAAATGTGCTTGTATGTTGTAATATGCACACATAAGTGACTTTGAAAACTGATAAGAAACTTTTAATAATTTAAAATAATACAAAGGGTTTTTTCTTAAAGAGTGAATGGATATAGCAATGGCAGTACTATGGAAGTGTTATTACATTTTAGTTATGTTTGTCATTTTTGGATCATATGACAACAATTCTAAGTGATACTGTTTTCTACCTAAACTTGTACTTAAGTAGGGTAAAATTAAAAGTCTTCATCTTTGAATTTTCTCTGGGTTTTAATTTATCAGTTCCGATCATGTAGCAACACAGACAAAAAGACTATAAAGGAATGTGTGCGTGTGTGTATGTGTATATATGTTTTCCCTTTCCTGGTGTGACTGGGTCTGATTTGTGTTCTTTAGTTACCTTGAGCAGTTCTAAATGCTCAGATAAATTACAAGAGAAAAGGAGCAAAGTACTAACAGCTCTTCAAGGCACTAAATTCTGTCTCCTGCATTCCCAACATGGGTCATGTTTTTTCACCTGAAAATATTGACGGCTATAACAGAAAACAATAAGGAAAGACATTTTGTTAGGTGATATGCAAATTAATCTCTTGGTAATATACCCATTATGAAAACATACTAGGAAAGTAATTCTATTAGGAAAAAAATGGGTTATATATTATGACAAAATTGTTCAGAAAGTGAAAGGAAGCCAGTCTTTATTGTTCTAGGCAGATTATGGAAATATATATTGATATACATATATCAGTGTGTGTGTGTGTATATACAGACACACATATGTGTGTATATGTATATACATGTATAATTGAAATATATGTGTATGTATATACGTTGATATATATACATATATACACACATATATACATTGTGTATATATTGAAATGTACATATGTATACATTGTATATATATATAAACATTATACATATATTGAGATGTACACATAAATATATATATCAATATGAACATATAATTGATGTGTATAATTATATACATATGATAAATACACACACACACAAATTACCTTGTTATCAAATATTACCTGTTTAATATGTGAAGAAAGACAGTATTTGAGGAAGCATCTGTGGTAATCCATCTAATTCTAAGGACCGTATTC
Source organism: Callithrix jacchus (assembly GCF_049354715.1). NCBI lineage: Eukaryota > Metazoa > Chordata > Mammalia > Primates > Cebidae > Callithrix > Callithrix jacchus. Next base: position 18,017,798 of record NC_133508.1, on the reverse strand, counting down.
TTTGTAGCATATCAAGCTGTCTTCGCAGGAGTGATTGGGCAGGGAATATGTTATAAATGCTAAAAGGTTGTGAGATAGTCTCTTTCTTGTGCAGCTATGTTAACATTTTCTGTCTAGCTTTTATAACATGCATTGCCTTATCGGATCAAGTTTGCTTCCTAGATCTCAGATGTTGCCCTCAGTCTTCAGGTCAGCCTCAGAAAGTGACATATTGTGGTTCCTACGATTGATTGCTTTGGTTTAGATCCCTGGCTTTGTCTCTGGGTGTAGGGGGCCAGCCACAGGACCAACTGAGCCTACTTAGTATCTTCTATACTAAGTTACAGTGTAGCTCTTGCTCTGCTTCTCTATCTTTGCTCCCCATTCCAGAGGAGATGTTTTTTGAACAAAACGCTTTATCTCTAAAAATAGTTTGAAAAACAGGGTATTACATAGTCCTTAAGATACTTTCCAGTTCTAACTTTCTGTGAAGTTATAAAAGGAATTTTAAAGAATGGATCCCACTATACTGACTTTAAAATATCATCCTTTAAATTTGCTGCAAAATATTTTTAAATTGGGAATTTCAGAAAGAGCCTCCAAGAGCAAAATCCATGTTAAAAATCTATGACTGAGTTCTTTGAAATGGCAAAGTATGAGGCAAACTGCATGGTTTCTATTTTATTAGGCATAAAATGTATAATTAAATTTCTTCATGATCCTAATTTTTAAAAACATGTTTTCAGCAGGGTGGGGTGGCTCACATCTGTAACCCAGCATTTTGGGAGGACAAGGTGAGTGGATCACTTGAGGTCAGGAGTTCGAGACCAGCCTGCCCAACATGATGAAACCCTGTCTCTATGAAAAGTATAAAAATTAGCCAGGCATGATGGTGCACACCTGTAATCCCAGTTACTCAGGAGGCAGAGGCAGGAGAATGACTTGAACCCAGGAGGCAGAGGTTGCAGTGAGCTGATATTATGCCATTGCACTCCAGTCTGGGTGACAGAGTGAGACTCTGTCTCAAAACAAACAAACAAAAAAACTACTCCTTAAAGACATCATGAAGTTCATTTTCCATCTGTTCTTTTTCTCTTGAAAGTTTATCACATCCACTGACTGAACACATCTGCTGTTCCTGTTTCTTTTCCTCCAGGACAGTTTATCGGGAAGGTGACTGGATAACAGAGAAAGAGAAAGAATGTTTAGCTGCAAAGTTTGCTTTTATTTGAGTTCATTTTGTTCCATATTTGGGAAGGCATTTATTTAAAATTGGTGCTCAGTATGCAATAATTGATGCACACATTCCAACACTGGCCATTTATTGATGCGCTATTCATCAAGGCCGTAACTAAAAGGGACCATCACTGCAGAGCAGCTTTGCCCAATAGAACTTTCTGTGGTGATGGAAATGTTCTATATCCGTGCTGAGCAATATGGAGCACTTGATATGTGCCCATTACGATTAACTCAATTATAACGTTATTTAAATTAATTTAAAGTTAATTTACCAAACGTGGCTCCTGGTTATGCTATTGGATAGTGAGAATCATTTAAATTAGAAAAAATGCCCTATGCTTAGGAAATGAAAGTATTCAATTACATTTTTTACTATTGGCACTTTTATGGTCTGAAATAGATTACAAAGTTTTACACTTTGTTTTTTGTTTGTTTATTTGCTTGTTTGTTTTTTTGAGACAGAGTTTTACTCTGTCACCCAGGCCTCCCAAAGTGCTGGGACTACAGTGTGAGCCACCTCTCTAGCTGCTTTTTAAGGTTTTTTAAATTGCAAATCTATTCAGTGCCTAGGGAATGAAAGCGTCAACACATGACTAGCTGCTATTAACAGATTCTCCTCCTCTCCACCCAAGATCTCCCCAATTCATGCCTTCTGGTTAAGGTCACTGAAAAAATTTTCCCTGAAGATTGCCAGAGCTGTAGCTTTGGACTTCACAGCTGTTCTGGTTCTTCAGGGAGTTCAGAGTTAATGGGTATCTCTCTTACTATGAATTCTGCTGTCTATTCTCTGACTTCCTTTATTTACGTGCTCAGCACCTCCTCAGGGCTGGGGCTTTTAATCCTCACAACAACTGCATATCCTATTATTTATACCTTTCAGAGGTGCACTTGGACACAAAATGATGTATAGACTTTCTCCATTTCACCTAGCTAGGAAGCAGCAGCAGCAGCAGACCTGTGCTTCCTGTCTACACTGCGGCTCTCAAGCTTGCATTCTTAACCACAAAGCAAATCATTATAGAAGAGGACATTTATTCTTTTTTTTGAGATGGAGTTTTACTCTTGTTGCTCAGGCTGGAGTGCAATGGTACGATTTCAGCTCACTGCAACCTCCACCTCCCAGGTTCAGTGATTCTTTTGCCTCAGCCTCCCGAGTGGCTGGGATTACAGGCATGCACCACCACACATGGCTAATTTTTGTATTTTTAGTGGAGACAGGGTTTCACCATGTTGCCCAGGCTGACCTCAAGTGATCCGCCTGCCTTGGCCTCCCAAAGTGCTGGGATTACAGGTGTGATCCACCTTGCCTGGCCCACACCCGACTACTTTTTGTATTTTTAGTAGAGATAGGTTTTGCAATGTTGGCCAAGCTGGTCTCAAACTACTGACCTCAGGTAATATACCTGCCTCTGCCTCGCAAAATGCTGGAATTATAGGCATGAGCCATAGTGCACAGCCAGTAGAGGAAGAATTCTTTCAAATCGGTGCAGAGGGCAAACCTAAAAGAAACTGGAATTTAGGAGACTATAAGGAAGAATTTTCTAATCATTCCAGCGGTTCACAATGAAACATTTCATTAGCAGTTTGCAAGATGAGGCTTATTGCTCGCGGATCAGGAAAATAGTAGAAGGCATTCTCAAAAAAGTGGGAGCTCAGAAGTGGTAAATGAGCTCTGTGGGCCTTTCCAAATCAAATTTGTAAAATTTACTCTCTTGAGGACACTTCTTATTGTCAGTTTCTTCTCATGTGACTTATTTTCCATGCAATTCATAGAGAACATTCTTTTTCAGTGTAAAAACAGAATGCAACTTATTTATGACTGAAATTGGCATAAGCAGGGTGTCCTCAGCCTGTGAGCCTGTGTAGGAATCTACATTATGTTTCACTGAGAAATAGAGTGGCCAGGATCACGGAAATTCAAAGATGGTTGCAAATAGTATTTTAAGCACTTGGAAAACTATATTTCATTTTATTAGATATTAATGATCAGTGTAAAAACACATAGAGGTAGATAAAAATGTCATTAGATTCCAAGCCCAGTGCCTTCAATAATTGAGTGTATACTATTACTATTTTAATATGACCCATAGTATTGTGATGTGCCCCTTAATTATTTCTGATATGCTTTATATGTGCCTTTATTTTCCAGGTGTTAATTAACTTTTTTTAAAGAAATGCGTTTTCTGCTTTTAGAGAGAATGTGTGGAATATACTAACATTCAAGTTTTGGTACTTGTTTGCATTTTTAGAAGTGTGTCTTGTTTCTCTACTTAAAATATAGATAGTATTATACATATCACTGAGGATGACTTTATGGAAAACTATGGGACTAGAGAGCTTTTCTTCTCTCTTATGAGCCTTCAGGATTTGCTTTGGGAAAAAAGTATATCAATGTATACTTTCATTCTGCTCATCCCACTTTCCTCCTCAACTACTCCTTATTATGCCACCTCCACCAACCCTCCCACTCGTCCCCCAAAATCACATAATTTGTGCCAGTGATTGGAAGACATTTGCATACGTAACCTGAGAGGCCCTAATATCCATGGAGATAGTTGTAAATTATGATTATGGAGAGTTTTCATTCTTGAAATGATGATCACATGAGATAAGCTTTAGAGAGGAAATAACACATAAAGATGTGGCACAGATTGGGCTAGAAAGAACCTGAAGGATTGAATGATAGGTACAAGGGTGATCTGTGTTTCAGAAGATGAGGGAGACTAAGGAATTGTAATGTGGATATTTTAGGCTGGGAGTCTAGATGGAAGGTTCCACTCGAAGTATAGGTCTTGAAGAAGGCTGGGAGATTTCTAGAGAAGGGAAAGAACACAGCAGAGAAGTGAAGTGAAGGGTATACAGGGGAACACCAAGCAGTTTCATTTATAGCAGAGTTCAAGAAAAGGAAAAAGTGAAGGAAAGAAAGTAAGTTCAGGATGACACTGGGAAGATACTTAAGTATCAGAATAAACAGTTCGTAATCAGCCTGTGTGGGGAAGGGGTTTGAGGCCCCTTCCTCTCAGGAGGTTGGTATTTTTCATTAACTCTCTCACACGTTTATGTACTGTCTCTCCCCTACAGGTAACATCTTTTGTCATATTTATTTTGATTTATAGCGTGAATGCTGAAAGTTCCAGATTTGTTTAATATATTGTTTTTTGGCTGTATATAAATCACTATGACTACATAGCTCCCTTTACATTTTAGGTACTGATATTTATTTCTGGTGCTAACTTTATGTAATAAATATGTAAAAAGTTTGCTTCACGCATTATATATATGTTAATGTGTATATGGTTCTGTGAGTTAGTTTAAGAGTACATTTGCTGGCCAGACACGGTGGCTCACACCTGTAATTCCAGCACTTTGGTAAGTCGAGGCGAGTGGATCACCTGAGGTCAGGAGTTCGAGACCAGCCTGACCAACATGGAGAAACCCCATCTCTGTTAAAAACACAAAATTAGCCTGGTGTGGTTGCACATGCTTAGAATACCAGCTACTCGGGAAGCTGAGACAGGAGAATCGCTTGAACCTGGGAGGCAGAGGTTGTGGTGAGCTGAGATCATGCCATCGCATTCCAGCCCAAGCAACAAGAGTGAGACTCCATCGCAAAAAAAAAAAAAAAGAGTACCTTTGCATAAAGCAGGTAGAAAGAAGTCTTCTTTCTACATATTTCAAATAGAATAAATAATTAACATGTTGTCAAATCATGTCTCACTTTTTCAAATTTGAATTTAGCCGTGAATTCATTTCTTGGAACTGAAATACCCTCAGCAGTCCATCTGTCCCTGTTTCCTTCTCCTTTATCTTACAGATGGGAAACCAGGGTTATCCCAAAGTCACACAACCAGTTAACTGGCAATGTCAGGGCTAAAGCTGAATTATCGGGTATCTTTTTACCATCCAAGTCTTCATATCTGAAAGTGACTAACAAAAAGCAAAGCAAATGGTCAACACATGTTTACTATTTAAAAAGTTAATTTCATGGACCACATCAAAATGAACCAGTGAATTCTATAATTTAGATGCAGTGGTTATACTTTTATTTGTTAACAGCATTACATTAACAGGCATGCAACATTTCTAGCAAATCAGTTATTATTATCACAAGTGGTACCACCAAATTCCCCTAACAAAAATCTGTGGCAGTATTGGGAACAAACAAGGACACTTCACAATGGGTACATTTCTTATCCTCCATATGGGTACATTATTTTCATTTATAGTTGACTGTAACCCCTTCCCCTCAAATTTCTGAGCTACCCCCAACTGACTGAGTAAACTCCTCCACCAAGGGGATTCCAAAGAAATCCTGAAAAACTAATTTAGACCATGATGGGAAGGGGAAGGTCAGACATGCCTCATTATACTTTCCTCTCTTGGGAGTTCAGGCACAACCAACCAGTATTAATATTAAAACAAGAGATCTTAAGACTGACAAAACAGACTCTTCTTAACAATAAGATACCGAAATTCCAAACTGACTCTAGTATGGCATCACACGAAAGATAGGAGGCCCTAAAAGAAATCAAAGCATTTGATCCTAAAATATATTTCTTTGACATATTTTGAAATGGCCCTGCACAGCCATCTCTTGTGGGGAAAATATATATTCTATAGAGACTCCCCTTCCCTTTCCAGGTCTTTTCCTGATCCAAGAGAGATTTAACCAAGAGTCTGGCATCTTTTTACACGTGGTAAGAGACACTGGCCATGTATTCTCTTTGAAGCCTGTTACCTATGACACTTCATCTACATAATAAGAACCTTGGTCTCCACCTTCTTTTAACCCAGACATAGTCCTTTCCATTGATTCTAGGTCTTTAGATAACAACTTAACTCTTTCAACCAATTGCCAATCAGAAAAATCTTTGAATCCACCTGTGACCTGGAAGCCTTCCCCTTTTTGAGTTGTCCCATCTTCACCAACCAAGTGAAGTATACCTTTTATATACCGATTAACGTCCTTATGTCTCCCTAAAACCATTTAAACACAAGCTGTAACCCAATCACCTTGAGCACATGTTCTCAGGATCTCCTGGGTTTGTGTCATGGGTCATGGTCTTCACCTTGGGCTCAGAATAAACCTCTTCAAACATTTTACAGAGTTTGGCTTTGTTCCTCAACATGAGCCTCTAGCAGTCGGTTACTGGACCATCCTGAGGAATCACAGCCCTAGCACTCAAAGACCCATAAATAATCCTACATGATATTCACTGTGTATTCAATGTGGGTATAATTTCCAAGCTAACGCATAATTAACCCCACTAATAGTCACAACACACATCCTCTGTATTACTAGCACGCACACAGGGCTCTGCTGCTGGTGGACTTGCGTCCTTACTTGTAATTCTGGAACCTTCTCTAGAATGGAGGCTGGTCTGATTTATCTCCATTACCCCAGGGCAGGCACGACACAAGGCACACTATAGAAAGAATGTTTGAATGTTCAGGCTTCTAAGTGACAGAAAAGCAGCTTGCCTGAAAAATGATTTTGTTCTGGCTTCTCACCAGTGTTAATTCACTTGGAAACCAAGTCAGTTTTCTCCCCTTTACTGAACTCTGGGTTTCTTTTCCACTCAAGGGCCCTGACATCAAAGAAGGAAATGGAGCGGAAATCAGGCTACAGAGCGGCTGCTATTCACTCGGGAAACCTTATTGTTTTCCGTCCTTTGTTCTCCTCTCGACCCCTGCCAACCCCCAGGCTGCACGACCCTCTGAAGGCCTGAGCCTGGAGCGATAGGAGCGGGGGGAACTGAAACGCCGCGGAACCAGAGGCGGAGGCAGCGGCGCGACGGAGGGAGGAGGAGCGACGGACCGGCAGGCCTAGCTCTGGGGCTGCGGCGGCTGAGGCGCGGGGATGGAGCCCCTGCGGGTGCTGGAGCTGTACAGTGGCGTGGGCGGCATGCACCACGCGCTGAGAGGTGAGAGCCCATCGAGCACCCCTCTTTCTATTGGCTCAAGGGGGCTGGTGGGAGCACCGGCGCCGGGAAGGGGCGGAGCGGCGAGAAGCTGGGGGCGGACACCGCGGGGCGGCCCTCGGTTGTCCTGGAAACCGCTCCTGCGCGCCGCCATGTCCTCCCCTCCCGGTGCTGACTCCCTTTTCTCGGCGCCGAGTCTGGAGGGAGGGGCGGGACACGGCGCTTCCACAAGCTCAGTTGGGAGTCGGGATTCGCTGGGCAGTAAATCACACTCAAAGGGTATCGGCAAAGTTAGGGGGAGGGGCGAGCCCCCGCCTGGTGCCAAGCCCCCGTTCTAAGTGTGCAGTCACCCGGCAGCCTGGAGGCTTGGTCTTTCTTCCTGGGGGACGTCCCAGCGGGGGAGGGAGGGAGCTGAGCAGGGCTCCCCTGCTGAGAGATAGATCTTGGAAGGGGTAATAGCAACAATTCTAGGTAGAAGTTTGCGAATGCTAAGTAGGATGGTAGGGGAAGCTTGAAAAACTTGGAAGTCTGATCCTTGGAAAGGAACGTGTCTTCTATAGTTCTGCGCTTAGATGCCAGAGAACTGAGTTCCAGCTTGGTGGCAGTGTGACGTTGGACTCGTTTATGAATAGTGGTGAACCTGTTTCTTGGTTTTAAAAGAGAATGATTATTATAAGGATTAAGGATAAAGCCTGTCAAGTGCTTGTTACTTGTATTATGCCTGATACATTGTAGCCACTCCAAATATTACACATTATTATCGCTATTACTTTAAAACGATATCACACAATATCATCAAAGCAAACTATTACTTTTTATGTACTTCTTTCATTTTGAGGTTTTTGATTTCTTTCGTGCTGAGTTGGAACTGAAAGGTTTACTTTCGGTGATATTCACTCAAAATTATTTATTGAACTGCTGTTCTGTGCCAGATTTGTGCCAGGTGCTGGCACAGTCTTCGAAGGTGCATGTTTATTCTTAAATTACTGAGACAACCACAAAACTGAAACTTCCCTGCTTCCTTATTTAGGACCAAGGGTAACAAGAGACTAACTGTAAGATACAAACAATATTTCATGGGTTTAGGTTTTTTGACCAGGTTTATTGAGTTTCAGTTCTAGACTAGATTAATTATCATTAAGTTTTTCATACTTACTGGCCTTCTGTCTTTATTTCTCATATTAAAACTTAATAGCTTTCAAACAAAATTCTAGTACTATTTACTCTTTGTTAATTCTCTAAAGTTATGTAATATCTGCTTTTTCCTGTATCTTGAAACTCCTTAATGAATTCCTTGGTACTTCACCGTAAGTTGTAATTCGGCCACTCCTTAAGTGTCGAATATTTAGATAATTCTTCAATTTTTTTCAAGTACAGTGTGCTACAGTTACATTCTTGAGCATAATGGCGATTTCTTTTTAAGCATGCTTCCTAACTGTTGGAATTAATTCATTCAACAGTAAGACTTAACTGTGTGCTAGTTACTAAGTGAAAAACTATGAAAAAAAATTTTTTTTGAGACTGAGTTTTGCTCTTGTTGCCCAGACTGGTGTGCAATGGCGGGATCTTGGCTCACTGTAATCTCTGCCTCTTGGGTTCAAGCGATTTTCCTGCCTCAGCCTCCCAAGTAACTGGATTACAGACGTCTGCCACCACTCCTGGCTAAATTTTTTGTATTTTTAGTAGAGATGGGGTTTCACCATGTTGGTCGGGCTGGTCTCCTGACCTCAGATGATCCTACCTCTTTGGCCTCCCAAAGTGCTGGGATTACAGGTGTGAGCCACTTGGCCCATCAAAATTATGAGAATTTTTAAGACTTGAGTGATAGGATAGCAAATTGCTTTTCAGAGGTTTTTGAGTGCCTTAACTACATATTCATCAGGATTATGTATTATCAATTTTTAATCCTTGCTAATTTGCTAGGGGAAAATTGTGTAATTTAAGTGACTCTTTGGGATTAATAGATGAAAGAGTAAAGTGTTTTCTCTCCTATTGGCCAGTGCAATGTGAATTTGTACACATTTTTCTATTGCCAGTGCTACTGTTGTGAATCTAAGCTACTATGATCTCTAATTTAAATTATGAACATAGCTTCCCAGCTCCTCTCCTTACTTCCATTCTGCCCCCCTACTCCATCTGTTTTCCTTCTAGCAGGCAGAATGATAATTTACAGAGTAAACCGGATAATGTCACTTGGTTGCTTATATGGTTCCCTTTGAGGTTGGAATCACAGTTCCATCTTCTTAACAGGCTTGTGAGTTTCGGCTTCTGTCTCCTTTTCAGTTTTGTCTGCCACTCTCCCTTCAGCATCCCGCTTCACTGTCAACACCCAATGCTGAAATTCTAATTAAACTAGTCTCTGAATTATTTGCTCAGCCTCTTGTCGAAGCTCACTTTTTTTTTTTTTTCTTTTTGAGACGGAGTTTCGCCGTTGTTACCCAGACTGGAGTGCAATGGCATGATCTTGGCTCACTGCAACCTCTGCCTCCTGGGTTTAAGCAATTCTCCTGACTCAGCCTCCCGAGTAGCTGGGACTACAGGTGCGCACCACCATGCCCAGCTAATTTTTGTATTTTTAATAGAGACGGGGTTTCACCTTGTTGACCAGGATGGTCTCGATCTCTTGACCTTGTGATCCACCCGCCTCGGCCTCCCAAAGTGCTGGGATTATAGGCGTGAGCCACCGTGCCTGGCCAAAGCTCACTGGTTTTATTTCTCTGTTCTCCTCAAACCCTCGAAGTTCTTCTACATTGCTTTTGCTGTTGCCTCATCCAGAGTGCTCCTAACCGTGGACTTTTTCACTCCAGCTTCGTTTCACATTTCATATATTCATATGAATGAATATATGTTCATATATTGGCCTTCCCTGGCTGACCCTGTGATCCAAAGCAACTTTCCTGCCTCCCTGTACCTCTCTGCTCTCTCATCTTCTGGGTTGAAGTCTGCATGTGAGGGATATAGACCCTTAATCATTTTGATGCAGGTATTTTCCCATACTTGTTTTTCCTCCAATGTTCACTTATTTAAAATGTACCTGTAATAAAATGTATTTCTCCTTTCCAGACGGTTTTTAATTTAATAATAAAAACTAATAATGGCAGTTCACTTCAGTGTTTATTAGGGATCTTTTAAATTCAGGTCCTTTTTTTGTTTGTTTGTTTTATTTTGTTTTTTGAGAATTAGTCTTGGTGTCACCTAGGCTGGAGTGCTGTCGCCCAGGCTGGAGTGCAGTGGCACGATCTCGGCTCACTACAACCTCTGCCTCCCGGGTTCAAGCGATTCTCTGGCCTTAGCCTTCTGAGTATTTGGGATTACAGGAGTGTGCCACCCCGCCTGGCTAACTTTTTTGTATTTTTAGTGGAGACAGGGTTTTACTGTGTTAGCCAGGATGGTGTCGATCTCCTGACCTCGTGATCCGCCTGCCTCGGCCTCCCAAAGTGTTGGGATTACAAGCATGAGCCACTGCACCTGAATACTAAATTCAGGTCCTTTTTAAAGTATGTAATAAATTAGTTAGTGGTAGAATCAGTATTCTAACCTAGGTGTACCTACGTGACCTTTTAACCATGCTGTGTTGCTGTTGCTCTGGTTAGATCTACTAGCTTCCTTGGATGTATACATTAAATAATATAACAAGCAGCCCAAAAGGAATAATACTGAATTTGAGTTTTGACTCATTCCTAGATAAGGTTTATAATAGAATTTTTTTTATTGTGGTAAAACATACAGAACATAAAATGTATTGTTTTAATGATTTTTAAGTGTGTAGTTCAGTGGCATTAAGTACATTCACATTGCTGTGCAACCATCACCCTTGTTTGTTTCTAAAACTTTTTAATCATCTCAAACAGAGCTGATGACTCATAAACAATAACTCCCTATTCTTTTCCCCCCAGTCTCTGGTAACCTTGATTCTACTTTGTCTTTATGAACTTATCTGCTTTGCATACCACATATGAGTAGAATAATAAAATATTTGTTCTTTTGTGTCTGGCTTATTTCACTTAGCATAATTTTTTCAAGGTTCATTTATTTTGTAGCCTATGTCAATATCACATTTCTTTTTGTGGTTGAGTAATGTTCCATTGTATATCTATGCAATTTTGTGTATCCATTCATCTGTTGATAGACACTTGGTTTGTACCCTGTTGACCATTGTGAATAGCGCTGCTTTGGGTATTGGTATATAATACAAGTGTTGTTTGAGTCTTTACTTGTAAGTTTTGGGGTATAGTCCTCGCACTGGAATTGCTTGATCATATGATAATTCTGTTTAACTCTTAAGGAATCACCGTACTGTTTTCCACCGCAGCGGCAGAGTTTTACATTGCATGAGCGCTCCGTCTCCTCCGTCTCTATATTCTCCACCTGTTACTCCATTTTAACAAATATAGCCATTCCAATGGATATATTATATTCCATTGTGGTTTTGATTTGCATTTTTTAAAATAACTGAAGATGTTTAACATCTTTTCTTTTTTGTTTCTTTTTGAGACGGAGTTTGCTCTTGTTGCCCAGGCTGGAGTGCAATGGCACAATCTTGGCTCACTGCAACCTCCACCTCCCAGGTTCGAGCGATTCTCCTGCCTCAGCTTCCTGAGTAGTAGGGATTACAGATGCTCACCACCAGGCCTAGCTAATTTTTTGTATTTTTAGTAGAGACGGGGTTTCACCATGTTGGTCAGGCTGGTCTCGAATCCCTGACCTCAGGTGATCCATCTGCCTTGGCCTTTCAGAGTGCTGGGACTATAGGCATGCGCCACTGTGGTGGGCCATTGAGTATCTTTTCATGTGCCTATTAGTCATTTCTATTTTCAGTACGGAGAAATGTCTTTTCGAGTCCTTTGCCCATTTTGGAATTTTCTTTTTGTTGTTGAGTTGTAGGCTTTATATATTCTGGATCTTAATGTCTTACATGATTTGCAAATATTTTTCCCCACCTTACTGAATTTTAAGTTATAAAAAGTATATTTAATTTCTTTGGCAACATGATAAATTTGCCTCAAACCCAGTGAACATTTAAAAAAATGTGTCAATAAAAGTTTTCATCCTTATCAGCATATCCAATATGCTGTTGCATTTTTATAGTTACTCCATAGATGCTTCTATGTTTTCTAAATTTCATTTAACTTTATTTTATGTCTCTATGCCCATGTATTTACATGGCATAAATGTAACATCCTTTGCTGTTTCTCTGTGTCCCTGTACAGCCTCTTGCACAGTACCACACTCTCTGTAGATTACTATTGAGGTTACTATTGAATTGAGAATAGTTCTGCTATCATTTTATTAAATGATGAAGGTTTCTTTAGTCCAGATTTTTTTTGTATTATATGTAGTTGTTAGTTGCAACCCACAGAATCCACTCTAGCTAACATAATCGGGAAAAAATATTTAAAAACATTTGTAAACTCACAGAATCTCCAGGACACTCAACAAGCATGTTAGGTGAACAGGAGCACTGCCCACAGTACACTGTAGGTGTTGCCAGAGTGAAGCCTTATCCCGACATCACACCTTACACCAACAGTGCTGGGGTCTGGAAGTCAGAAGTGCCATCTGTTGTCCCCTGAGAGGTGGATGCCTCTGCTACCTCCCTCACCAGAAAGATGGGTTTCCTCATTTGTTTCCTTACATTGCCACTTCTGAATTGAAGACTCTCCTTACATTGCTTACTCTAGATTGAGGTCTTTTGATGTGGATGCAGGTGATTGGTAGGCACTACATCCCTCTGCCAGGCAAGGGAAGCTGAGAAAGTGAGTTCTGGCTTCTATTTGGGGAAGGAAGGATAAATGCTGTGGCAAATTTTCAGATGCAGGAAACAAAGGCAAAGATTCTGGAGGGCCACAAAATGTCTTTTAGATTTTTCAATACATATTTAACCTATACAGGAACTACTTATGCACACTTTGATATTTATGCCTGCACAGTTTATACAGTTTTGGCTAACAAGAATGTTCCAAGGGAAAATATCTTCTTTCAGAAAGCAGTGGAAGAAGAAGTGTCATAGCTTATATATCACTGGAGCCTGCAAGGTCACCTACAAATATATGCAAATAAGATTCTGTGTTTTTCTCATTTTAAAATGTAATAGCAGGAGGAGAGTAAAATGTGGCTTAAGGTGGTAAATAAAGGAACGCTCTAGCTGGATGACTGTTCTCTGTGTAGTCAAATATTGGAGTCAGCCTTAAAAGCAAAAATGCCTGTTTGCCAAATAGTTTCTAAAGCTCTTTCAAGGAGTTGGCTTTGAGTTTTACACCATAATACTTCATTTCATGTAGTAAGAATTACTCAGCCTTAATATTTTCTTTTAAAATGCCATGCCTCTCATTTGTCACATATTAATTATTCATTTTCTGAATCTCTTTTGTCTTTGTTCCTCAATGACTTATATGCCGACTTGGGAATCTACCAAACCACTTTGTAACTGGGTGTGTTTGTTGAATCAGGCAACTACATTATGATGAAGTGTATTTCTATGTAGCTATGAATGTCACCTAAGGATATTTTTGTAGCATCAGTTGTTAGGGGCTGGGATGTGAACTGCTTGTTTTTTAATTTACGTATATCTGTATTTAGAATTATAACATTTTCCTTTTTATGCATATTTCCTCATAGTTACTCTCAAAAAGCATTCAGATTTAAAGTGAAGCAGTGGAAAAAGTTGTCCCATTAAAACATATTTATCATTTCTTCCTTGGTACCTGTGGAAGTTAGTAAACTTTAAATACAAAAAAACTACGTAAGATGAATTTTGAGTATTCAGTAAAAGAGAACCTGAACTTACCATTAGACAATTGAATCACTTATCTTTTCTTGTGATGAATAATGTGTGCGTACTTTACTGCAGAGTATTTTTGGAGGGTGGGTGTAAATTTGTTTTTTTCTTTTTCAGCTTTTATAGTCAAGGGGTACACATGCAAGTTTGTCACTTGTGTATATTCTGTGATGCTGAGATGTGGCGTATGAATGATCCCATCATCCAGACACTGAGCATAGTACCCACAGTTAGTTTTTCAGCCTTTGCCGCCCCCTTCTCCCTCTAGTAGTCCCCAGTGTCTATGGTTGCCATCTTTTTGTCCATGAGTATCCAGTGTTTAACTCCCTCTTATTAGTGAGAACATGAGGTATTTGGTTTTCTGTTCCTGTGTTAATTCACTAAGGATAATGGCCTCCAGATGTATCTATGTTTCTGCAAAGGACATGATTTTGTTCTTTTTTATGGCTGCATAATATTCCATGCTGTATAAATACACACACACACACACACACACACACACACACCCCACATTTTTTTTATTCAGTCCACCATTGATACGCACTTAGGTTGGTTCCATGTCTTTGCTATTGTGACTAGTGCTGCAGTGAACATGTGAGTATATGTGTCTTTTTTGGTAGAATGATTTGCTTTCTTTTACTATTTCAAGATACCACCTTTAGTCTTTATTAATTTGTCATATATTTGCATATATAGAAAAGAATATATATGTGTCAGTAAACACACACGCACACACACTTGTGACTAAATGCTTATTGACTGATTATCAGCATACCAAAGTGATTAGGAACACTTTTTCTCATTTTGTTGACAGGCCACTTCTTTTGAAAAGTATCTATTCATGTCCTTTGCCCAGTTTTTAAATGGAGTTGTTTGTTTTTTGCTTGTTCAGTTGTTTAAACTTCTTTTAGATTCTGAATGTTAGACCTTTGCGGGATGCATAGTTTGCAAATATTTTCTCCCATTTTGTGGGTTTTCTGTTTACTCTGTTGATAGTGCTTTTGCTGTGCCAGGGCTCTTTAGTTTAATTAGGTCCCACTTGTCAATTTTTGTTTTTGTTGCAGTTGCTTTTGAAAACTTAGTCATAAGTTCTTTTCCAAGGCTGATGGTCAGAGTGGTGTTTCCTAGGTTTTCTTCTAGGATTCTTATTGTTTGAAGTCTTACGTCTAAGTCTTTAATCCACCTTGAGTTAATTTTTATATATGGTGAAAGGTAGGGGTCCAATTTCATTCTTCTGCATATGTCTAGACAGCTATCCTAGCACCATTTATTAAATAGTGTGTACTTTGTTGAAGATCAGGTGGCTGTGGCTGTGTGGCTTTATTTCTGGGTTATCTATTCTGTTTCATTGGTCCAGTGTGTCTGTTTTTGTACCAGTACCATGCCTTCTTGGTTACCGTAGACTTATAAAGTCTAGTAATGTGATCCCTCTGGCCTTGTACCAGTACCATGCCTTCTTGGTTACCGTAGACTTATAAAGTCTAGTAATGTGATCCCTCTGGCCTTGTTTTTTTTACTTAGGATTGCTTTGGCTATTCTGGCTTTTTTATGGTTCCATATGAATTTTAGAATAGTTTTTTTCAAACCTGTGAAAAAGGAATGATGCTAGTAGTTTGATAGGAGTAGCATTGAATCTGTAGATCGCTTCAGCCAGTACTGCCATTTTAACAATATTGATTTTTTTTTTAATCCATAAGCATGGAAAGTTTCTCCATTTGCTTGTGTCCTATATGATGTCTTTTAGCAGTATTTTGTAGCTCTCCTTGTAGAGATCTTTCACCTCCTTGGTTAGATATATTCCTAGGTATTTATTTATTTTTGGTCGCTGTTGTAATAGGATCACATTCTTATGTTGACTCTCGGTTTGAATATTATTGGTGTATAGAAATGCTCCTAAGTTTTGTACATTCATTTAGTGTCCTGAAATTTTGATGAAGTCATTTATCAGTTCCAGTAGACTTTTGGTGGAGTCTTTAGGATTTTTTAGGTATAAAATTATATTGTCTGCAAAGAGAGGTCGTTTGATATCTTCTTTTCCTTTCTGGATGCCCCTTATTTCTTTCTGTTGCCAGATTGCTCTGGCTAGTGCTTTCAGTACCATGTTGAATAGGAGTGGTGAGAATGGGCATCTTTGTCTTGTTTCAGTTCTCAAGGGTGATGCTTCCATCATTTGCCCATTCAGTATACTGTTGGCTATGGGCTTGTCATAGATGCCTCTTATTATTTTGAGGTATGTTCCTCCAACTCTTACTTTCTTGAGGGGTTTTTATCATGAGGGAATGTTGGATTTTATTGCAAGCTTTTTCCACATCTTTTGAGAGGGTCTTATGGATTTTGTTTATTCAATGTACCTTGATGTTCAAATACGTTTAGAAATTCTTCACACAACGTCTTTCCTTGAGACCTTCTCAGGACACATGAAATGTATCAGAGGTGTTGAGAAGTAAAGAAGCTGTTTGGCTTACAACAGTGCTTCCCGTATGTATTTATATTTAGGCAAGGACCCTGCCATTCCTGTCCCCCACTCTTTTGTTTTTCGGGGAAGGAGAGCATACCTACGTGGTGAAAATAGTGTTCCTTAGTGCGTGTTTCAGGAAATGTCTGATGGGCAGCAAAACGGCAGTGATGGAGCTGTCGGGGGAGATGCTGGAGTTGTGGAAGAGAAGAGGCGCTAGGACCATACATATTGGCCAATTATGTTCACAACTTGGACTAACTTTGAAATAAGCTTCTCTGTAAGTTTTCTATTAGGCAGGTATTGTTGTTCTTACCCTCTCTGTTTTCTCTTAGAATGCCCAAAGCTGAACCTCTGGTCTTTGTTCCCTTACTGTTGTAACCTGCCTCACTCCAATAACAGGTAGCTCCATTCTTCCAGTTGTCCATACCTGAGCCTTGAAGTCATCTCGTTTCTTCTTTTTCGCCCACATCAGCCAATTCTATAGGCTCTATCTTCAGACTGTGTTTATAACTCTACCATTTCTCTCCATTTTCACCTTTACCACCTGATCCATAATCTATCTCCTGTCTTGTCAGACTTAATTTTTGTGCCACCGCAGATTTGCTTGGCCCCACCTGCCTCCTGTCCTGGGGCTGCTTGTTCAGTATCTTACCCTGACTAATGCTACCTTGCCTCATCTGACACTGTCATGGGGTGATGGCTGAGTTCAACCCTCAGAATGATCGTTGACCCCTGTACCCAGACTCAGGTGAAGCATCAGGCTGTGGGCCTACACTGTGTCAGCTCAGTAGCTATCTGGAGGGGTCAGATCACAAAACCTGACTTGTGTGTGTAGGTAGCGGGGAGTTGGAGAGTCACACCTTGAGGGGACTTTTGACCAGTTAGAGACAGGATGAGAAAGGAGCCAGCAGTTACATCTCTCTCCCTCCTCCCCTGATGGTGCTTCTTGCTCAAATGCCTGTGAGAAGATGGGAAGTACTATTTTAGACCCAGTAGTGTCTCTACTGCAGGGCATCTCATCATCTCCCACAACAGATACAGCCCTCCCCTGACAGCTCTGAGGTATGGTCATCTGTCCAGCCTGGCTCTACCAAATCCCTCCTGCCAGAGCTGGGTTCCTGAGAAGCATCGGCTGATGTGCTAATATACTCCCTCCGTCTCTGCCTCACTGCCCTCACTCTTGCTGCTTTGGAGTTTTTTCTTCCAGAAAAAAGCATCTGCAGCTAAGCTTGGCATGAGCTGCTTTTCTGGGACCCTGAAGAAGGATTATTGCAGTAGCCTCTTTATTGATCTCCTTGCTTCTGCTCTGGCATTGCAAGTTTGTTTAGAGTGGCCAGTGATCTTTAAAAAATATGTCTGATAGGTTATTACTGTGATTAAAACTTCTGAGGAGCTCTACCACTCAAAGCCAGAATCCTGAATGGGTCCCCAGGCTGCCTTATCTAGAGCCCTTTTTCTCTGGGGCCACATCTCCTGTGGGTGTCCCCTTGCTCACTCTACTCCAGGCGTCCTGGCCTCTTGGTTCTTCTTCCTATACAACCAGCATGTTCCCACCTCTGGACCTTTGCAGTGTCTCTTCTTTCTGTCTAGAATGTTCTTCTCCCTGATATCTGTCAGGCCCATCCCCTCATCTCCTCCAGGTTCTTGCTAAAGAGAAATTCTGTAACTAATGTACTTGAAAATAGAACCACTCCCTTCTTCCATGCTATCTTCCTCTGCTTTTTTATTTTCTCCATAGTACTTTTTATTGTTAGGCATAATTTAAACTTGTTCATTTATTATCTGTCTCTCTCCTTGAGAATGTAGACTCCATGATAAGGTAGACTTTGTCTGGAATATTCCTTAGATATATTTGTTGAATGAGTGAATGAACAAATGAGAAAATGAACTGCAGTCATGCTTGTTGTGAAATATGTATATAGCTTGAAGTAGATATCATTCTACTGTAATAAGTTTAAACTTAAGTATTAAGTCTGAATCATGAAGAGTTTTTGTAGGCATAGCTGTGTGTGGGATTTTAGTAGATAACATATTTTTGGTAAAACATCTTTGTTCTTTTTCTTCTTATTGAAAATATTTTAAATATTGTCAAAATAATCAGATCGTTTGGGAATGAATTGGTCTGTACTCAACTGCAGAATTTAAATCATATGCTAACAGTGAACTATGGTCAAAAAAATTAAGTTTAAGGGTTTCTTTGTTTTTGCTCCTTTAGAAGTAAGAACTTTTTGTTGTTCAAAGTTGAAAAGAAATTGATGTATGAGAGCAAATCTACACATAATTAATTCCAGGATGATTATTATATGGATAAATGAGGTCAAGGTTACATGTGCAGTTTGGTGTCCAGAACTGTTTTAGAATCTCTGTTGCTTTTTGCTTTCCCATGGAACATTGGTGAAAAGTGCTATTCAGGAATAGTGCCAACCAGCTCTCATTTTGTCTAAAAGCATAACATTGTATCTCATTTTACCTTGTATACAAGGTAAAGTATATGTTGGAATTTTAAAAATGACCATTACTTCTCCTGGACCAATGATTTCTTATACTTATATCCACTAATTTTTTTCATTCTGAGACTTTAAATCACCACAAACCTTGCAAAATCCTTTTGTCTAAAGTAAAACAGGTCTATTAGAGAGCTGAACATTAATATTAAATAGTTCTTGGGCATCCATTAGTGATTTTTGTTCAAACTCAATGATGAAGTTAATTATGCGCTAGTACTCAATGAATGAGACTTAAGAAACACATGCCAGAGTCTTAGCACACACAGGACCCCATAGCCTTTGGCATATGCCTTTATTAGAGTTGAATTTTCATCCAAAAGAACTTATAATTCAAAGCATTTGTAGTTTAAAAATTCTAGTTTAATTTAAATCATGTTAGCATATGATTTTAAATTCACTAGAATTTTTAAACTACGCTAAACTTTAATAGATTGCTAAGGTTTAGATGGTAATAAAGTACCAGAATAATTTCTATGCTTCTTCAGAATGGATATTATTCTTGTATCCTCAATTTATTTTTGTGGTTATTGTTTGCTGAGTCAATTGTTAAAACTATCTTATTTGAATATTCAAATTAAATTATGTTCTTTGTTGATTGTGACATAATCTCTAGCTTGTTCTCCATCCAGTGAGGCTTCTTTTCATTGATTTTGAACTCTCAGAATGTTGGTACCATGGTTTGAAGGAAAATATGTGAAATTTTTCTGCATTGTTTTGTGGCTTCATAGATAATTTAGTCTTCAGAAAGGAAATCTCTTCATGTTACTCAATTACTAAACTTTTCAAAAATAGCAAATCAATGAAGTACTGCTTGGATAAACTACATTAGCCTGAAGAAACTTAATACCAGTTTTAGATGCTTATTGAGGTCACTCAATGGAATTGGCCAAAAATCATAGAAATGAATTTAAAGATCTAGAAGTAATATTTATGGGACACGCTCAATTACAAGTGTTGGATATTATTGTAAACGAGCCTTTTGAAAATTATTTTACAAAGCAATATGGTAGGCGGTTACTTTGTGGAAATAAAAAACAGCTACTGGGTATTTGTGGGGAGCATAAAATTTCCAGTGACATCATTATACGTGAACTCAAAAAAGACTAGATCTCAAGTAACTTTGACTGAGGGGAAGTTGGTGTGTCCTTGAACACCATTAAATGATTTAAAAAGTGGCTCTGTTGATGATAATGACCCTGATTTCAAAGATGCACATGAGAAAGTAGAATAAAATTGTTTCATGAACTCTGAGTAGAAAATATAGACAAGCTTTCTGAATGAACATGCCAAGATAGTGTTATTTAAAATATGTTGGAGGATTCTCCTTGTGTGAAACTCTGTGTTTCCGGGATTCATTGTTTTATCATCTCTGCCTGGAGCCAGAGCCAGTGTCAGTCATGCTCAATAAATAAATCTTGAATTCATAAATGAACCTGGATGTAAACTCACAGAAAATACTTGCTGAGAATATTTTGTGGGGCATGAAGAAACATTTGACAGGGTTTATAAAATGTTTTCATAAGCATTGTCCAGTTCACTAGTGAGGGGATAAGAAATCCTTTCTCTATTTTTTTTAGCTATTACCTAGAATTATATCTTCATAAATTCATAACAGATCCTAAAGATTACTTCAGGTGGCTTCTTCAAGCAAATATTTATTGAATACAAGTGAGCCAGACCTATTAAATGGGATAAATACCCTTTTCCATTCTTATGTTAACACAAAAGAGCTGTAATTCTTCATGCCAGTTTAAAAAAAGTTCAAAAAACAGAGTTCGTTTTACTAATGTAGAACTTAATTTTAATTTAAAAATAGTAGTTAAACTGAATATAAAAAACAAAATATGTTTAAATTATAAATTATGCCATATGAAGTCATTTGACTATTTTGGCTACATCATTAAACATTTACGTAATGAAAATGGCCAGCATCTAATTTTGGCTATTTTCATGGGGGCAACAGGAGATTGATGTTTATTAAATTGATGTTTATCAAATTGATGTTTATTAAATTGATGTTTATCAAATTGATGTTTATTAAATTGATGTTTATCAAATATACTTGTATATTTGAGTACGGGCAGTGGGTATGTGTGTAATGTATTTATGTTTAGACAGAGAAAAAGGTCAGGAAAGTTGCACAGTGGACTGTTCTCAGTACCCAAAATTGTATTCACCGCCCTGCCTCCCTATCCTCTGTCCTGCTTTGTTTTTCGCTTTGATACTTATTACTGCCCATTGTGTTTTGTACCGTACTTGTTTATCTTTCTAATTGACTGCCACCTCTTCTAGAATGTAAGCTCCATAAGGGTAGGGATTTTTTTGTTGTGTTTTGTCCTATTTTGTTCATCATTGTATCCTTGGACCTAAAAGCACCATTGTATAGTGGATGCTCAACAAATATTTGTTGAATTTATGAATAAGTTATAGCACATGAACATTTTATAGGTAGTTGTTGATATTGTCAAATTATTTTTTTAGAAGGACTTACTAGTTTATATTCAGTAATGCCTCTGTGGCCATAAATATGTCAATATAATATTTTAATTTATATAATTTACTAGGTGAAATTGTTATAATTTTTGATTACTAGTGAAGTTGAAAATTTAAAAATTATAATGTGTGTTTCTTGTTTTTTATTTTTAGCAACATTAGTAATACATTCGTTAAAAAATTGGGACACACTGAAAATATTCATTTATTCATTCAGTATGTAACTGTGGAGTGTTTTTTCTTTGTTGCTTATGGTGTAGTATGGTGAGGATGCAGCATTGAATGAGACAGTCTTGTTACTTTTTTCCAGAGATTATGCTCTACTGGGGAATACCAATGCTACACAAATAGAGAAGAAAATTTTTTAAAAAATCACCAATGATGCTAATGCAGAGATAAACACTGGTGAAGACTTAGATTATATATTTTAAATCTTTATTGTAATGTGATCATGAACATTAAAATAAATTATAGCTTCCTTTTTTTACCTTGAATATCTTGAATATTTTCCCTTGCCATTAAACGTAGAATTTATAAACTTGGTTTTTAATGATTGTATGATACTCCACTTTATGGAAGTACCATACTTGTTCAAATAAATCATCGATTCTGGGACATTTAGATCATTTATAATTTTGCACTATTATAAATAAAATAGCGTCACATATATAAATATTTTCTATACATCTCTAATTATCTTATATATGAGTTTCCTATTGCTGCTATAACAAATAACCATATAAACTTAGTGACTTAAAGCAACATAGATTTATTATTTTATAATTCTGGAGGTCAGAAGTCTTAAAATCAAGGTACTGACAGGGCTGCATTCCTTCTGGAAGTCCTAGGGGAGAATTCATTTGCTTGGCTTTTCTAGCTTCTAGAGGCTGCACATACTACATGGCTCATTATTCCTTTTTCTATCTCTGAAGCCAAAAGTGTAGCATCTCAGAGCTTTCTCTCTGACCTCTACTTCCCTCTCCAAATCCCCTTCTCTGATTTTAACCTTCCTCAGTCCTTGTGATTATACTGGCTCTACCTGTGTAATTCAGGATAATCTCGTGTCAAGTGTCTTATCTTACTCACATCTGCCAAGTCCCGATTCCCATGTAAGGTAATATTTTCACAAGTTTCAGGGATTAGGATGTGGACGTCTTTGGGGATTATTATTTTGCCTAACACACCTTAAGAAATGTGCACAAATGTAAAACTAATAAATACAAAGTAATCTTTAGGGTTTTAAATGCATACCACCAAATATTAGTTGAAATATTGATTGTTAATTGATGCTCACATCTGCAATGATGATTTTTAAGTCACACCTGCTCCTTTCTAGCATTTGATATTCTCATTTTTAAACAGTCTTTGCACTTTTGATAACAATAATGGCAAACATTTATTGTATGCCAGACACTAATCGAGTGTATTATAGTTATGAACTCATTTCATCCTCAGAACACCCTATGGCATAGGTACTTCAATATCCCCTTACTAGGTGAGGATACCGAGGCTTAAAGACACAAAGAAACTTGCCTAAATCACACAACAGCTAGGAGTTAAATGTAGAATTCTAGCAGAGAAAGAGTGAGAGAAAGAGATACACAGAGAGATAGAGATCCATATTCTAAATCTCATCAGTATGTATGAATACACACACACACATACACATAAAATAAAAAATTCCATAAGGGTGCCCCTAAACAGCCTTGAAAACAATAAAATAATAATGCCTAATGTCGAATACCATGTGACTTAGCGGAAGAAGGTTTGTAGAGAATGGTGTACTTAGGAGGAGGCTTGGAATGGAGAAATGACAGAGGCGGTTGAAGAGCGTGGGTCTGATGACAAACTTATACTTTCTGGCCTAGTGCAAAATTGTAAGACTTAACTCTTCTTTTAGAGGTGTCTGTAGCAGAAATTATACTGCTGCTCTTTTGCAGGATAGGATTTGAAATTTTATTGTGTCAATAATGATGAAAGGTATAAGCTTTCAAGGAGGGTTAACTATAAAGCAAAGAAGGCTCAGAATGGCAAGACAAATTCAGACAGGATTTTCTTAGGCTAATTTTAGGGATCTTTATGAGTTACTTATTATATACATTATAGTATATGTTATAAAATATTATTAAAATCTATTTTTACAAGTCTTTTAAACATTCACAGTTAGCTAGATATAAAATACTAATGTTTATATCACTTCTCATTTTTTCATTGACTTCTCCATAAATATATCAGAAATGATCACCTTATAAATTATGAGAAAGCATCAGTAAAGAGCACTGTAAACATTTTATAGTGAGAAACTATTCATGAGTGGTCTGGTCATTCACTCAAAACAAATTTATGTAAAACAAAATCAGTGTTTGTTGTTCACACCTGTAATTGACTGGATCACATGTGTTTGTATCATTTCTTCAGTTTTTAAGTAGTTTATATATCCTTTGACTTCTATAAGTTTGTAAATAGATTACTTTTAGCACCACATTTTTTGGTTGTATGCTAGCTACTTGCTGATCTTTAAAAGTCTTCCATCAAGTAATTTAATTTTTATTTTTGTCCTTTGATTGTTGTTGAGTTGGTGGATAAAATAAGGCACTGAGTTATAATTGTAATTATAATAAGTTATAATTGTTTACTGGTGTGTATCTGCCTGTAACGGGTCACAGCGCATTTGGCATGCTTTGAGAATAGAGCCAAACCTTTCTTGTCTATCCTTGTTACTTAGGTCCCTTTTGTTGTTTTTCAGAGTCAAAACCAAGAGCAGTATTGAATTCTTTTGTTCCAAGATAAAAATCATTGTTTTGTTTCTTTGCTTTTTGCCAATTTGAAAAATAGTACATTCTCGCCTGACACAGTGGCTCACACCTGTAATCCCAGCACTTTAGGAGGCCAAGGCAGGTGGATCACGAGGCCAGGAATTTGAAACCATCCTGGCCAATGTGGTGAAACCCCATCTCTACTAAAAATACAAAAATTAGTGGGGCATGGTGGCACGTGCCTGTAGTCCCAGCTACTCGGGAGACTGAGGCAGAAGAATCTCTTGAACTCAGGAGACAGAGGTTGCAGTGATCTGAGATTGTGCCACTGTACTCCAGCCTGGCCAACAGAGCGAGGCTCTATCTCAAAAAAGTACATTCTCATTGTAAAAAAAAAAAAAAAAAAATCAAAGTTTCCAAAAGAGTTTAAAGGAAAAAGTAAGAATTACCTCCAGATTTCACCACCAGGAAGCCTCTGTTGATATTTGCTGTTTTTTTCTATCTTACACACATACACATATGCCTTACAAAACTTGGATTTTTACTCAACAAGATATTCTGTGA
Source organism: Callithrix jacchus (assembly GCF_049354715.1). Taxonomy (NCBI): domain Eukaryota; kingdom Metazoa; phylum Chordata; class Mammalia; order Primates; family Cebidae; genus Callithrix; species Callithrix jacchus. The sequence continues at coordinate 17,993,103 of NC_133508.1, read as the reverse complement.
TTGCTATATGTAGTAAATAATATGGATATTGCTTTGTGACAGTAAATATGGATGTTATCTTTTTTAACATATCTATTTTCATACATGTATGTAGTCTTACACGTGTATCTTTACATACTTGTCTACATTTTTTCTTAGCAAACATTTCCAGGTGTATCGCTAGGTCTAATAATTAGAAGAATTATTATCAATTTATACTACAAACGATATGAGGCATTAGACATTGTTCGTTTATTCAATCTTTGCCAATCTGATAGGTAAAACTGATTGATGTGACTTTCCGTCATTGTTGGTGAGACTCAGCATCTTTTATATGTATATTGATCATTTAAAATCTGGTATTATTGAATTGCTTGTAATGAAGTTTCCATTTTAACTGTTTTAGGACTTGAACTTTATAAGAATTGATGATGCTGGGCAACTGAAAATATTCTGTGCTCCTTAAAAGACATGGGAGCTATAGTTTATAAGTGTCTCTCTCTATATTGTATTTAATATCCATATTTAGAAATAGGTAATTGGGTATTACAACAAGGAGTCTTCACTCCCCAAATTGCAGTCACTTGACCTTCTTTCTTCAATTTAGGACAGTTGTGTAGTGCTTTATCAACAAGAGTACTTCTATTTTGTAGATGCATGGCTAACTAGTTACTTATTTAGGGGACTTTTGCATTCACATTGCTCTGTTTGCCAGTTTGGAATTTGAAATGCTTTTCCTCATAGGAACAAATGGTATATTAGTGTGTGTGTTCACTTGAATGCTACTTAGAACTGTTATTTGCAAGTGACAGAAACTTAACTCAAACTGGTTTTCTAAAAGTTGTAAATATTGACTCCTTTAATTGACCAAGTCCAAATGTAGGGCCAGTTAGGGGTAGAGCTTGAAGCAGGGGCTCAAATCATGTCACCAGAAACCAGTTTTTTCTCCATACGTCTCAGCTTTGTTTGTTCTAGGTTGGATGCATTTTTATATGTTCTCCCCTTATTGAATCGAAATGGCTGTAGTAGCCTCTCAACTTAGATCTTTCCAAGGTTAAACCTGGTAAGAAAGATAAGCAACTCTTGCTATTAGTAGTTACACAAGAAAAAGCCAAGGGTCTCCCTGATTGTGCCTAATTGGCTTGTTTTGAGTTGCATGCCCATCCTGAAACCACTCTAGCTAGTCTGAAACCACTCAGGCACGTGACCCCAGGCTTCTAGAAGCTGGGGGATGGGGATTTGAGGCCATCTGAACCATTTCAACAGAGTAGGAGTGAGGTAAGATTCCCCCAAAGAAAATCTGGGACTATTGCTAGAAAAAGAGGGGCCATATGCTGGCAAAAGAGAAAACAAATGTCCACTCGTTTTGTATCCTGAGTAGAGTGCTCAGTACATGATAGGTATTCTCACAGATACTTACTTACTGCCTGACGATAGCACTATTGGGACTATAGTTAAGATATTTTAAGATAAATAGAATTTCATAGGTTATCCTGGGAATTTCATTGTAGGTGTTTCCAAGATAAAAAATTTGAACTAAATGTCAAACAATTACTCAAAAATGAGCATTGAGATAGTCGTATAAGTTCAGGCTTATTAAATAGTTTTTAAGCTAGCAGTATAATCAGAAACAGGACAACAAAGAGGGCAATCAATAATAATCAGGAGTTGATTTTAGGAATTATAATTCACTTATTCTTTTCTATGTATTCAGTCAATAGACATTTATTGAGGGGCTATTCTGTGGCAATTACTGCAATGCCTGGGTGCTGAGGTACCCAGATGAATGGGATATGGTGTTAGCACAGATGATTGACTAGTCTAGTGAGAGGGCCACTGTCATGGGAAAAATGCAGCGGTAGAGTGAGCTGCAGAGTGTGATGAGAGCACATCAATCATCCTTATGGTCCATCATGGCAAACGGATCTCCAGTCATTACATCTGCTTTCCAGACCTCCAGTGGAAAGGCATAGGGAACTAGCACTCTCTTCCTTTTTAGAACATTCATGAATCTGAACTTAGTCCATGACTGCATCTAGCTGTAGAGGGGGTGGCAGATATCCTTTTAGTAGGGTACATTGCCACAGTGAATAAATTTGTTGTTTGGTTGTTGAAGAGAAGGAAGAAACAAATGTTGGGATACGCACATAATTTTTGCAGAGATAGTATAACTAGAAATCATATTTTTGAGTCATTAGTAATACTTATATTAGTAAAATTTTATTAGTAAAATTTAATTTGATGTAAAATTTATTTCAAAGAGACTGAGCACTCACTGAGGAGAAATTGTGCAGTTCCTTGAGTTCTGTAATAGGAAAACGATGATGTTTGCTATCCACCTTTCATACCGTTTCATAAGTATTAGTTTGCTTCATGTTGAGTTTAGCATATTGCTAGGTAGTTTGAAATGGGAAGAGGGACAAGGGAATTGAAGATTGATTATCATGAAAAAAAGCATTGCAGTATTTCACCTAAGGTCCAGCTTTGTCTGGGAAATGACATTAGTTTCTCTCCTAATAGACAATTGTAAGTGGAAGGAAAAAATTAAGCATTAATGCAGTGTTATTTCATGTTGACTCCCACAAATCAGATTTTCTCTGCACTGAATATGGAAAGAGAAATTTTTTTTGGAACGGAATTTCATTCTTTCGCCTAGACTGGAGTGAAGTGGTGTGATCTTGGCTCACTGCAATGGCTGCACCACGGTTCAAGTGATTCTCCTGCCTCAGCCTCCCGAGTAGCCGGGATTACAGGTGCCCACCACCACATCTGGCTGATTTTTGTATTTTTAGTAGAGATGGGGTTTCACGATTTTGGCCAGGCTGGTCTTGAACTCCTGTCCTCAAGTCATCTGCCCACTTCGGCCTCCCAAAGTGCTGGGATTACAGGTATCAGCCACCATGCCCAGTAAAATGCAAGAACTTTTAAAAAGAGCCCAGCAATATACTTTACTAATAGTGATAAAAACATTTGTCAGCATTTTAAGTTCAGATTTTTATAGGTCTGAAGGTTATTTTGTACTTTTATTCCTAAGCTATCACTTTGAATGAAAGGATATTGGGTATATTCAGCTCATCTTTCATTTTACAACTAGATGTCAGTGTTAACATACCTGATTAAATGTCTCAGGTGTGGTTATAATGAGTAATTCAATAGTTGCTCACCTATATGAGATATAGATTAGAAAATAAATAATAATAAAGGAACAGAATTTTTAAAAACTTCTTTCCTTATTTCAAACTGGACTGGTTATGCCTTAATTTTCTTTCTCAAAGTCCTCCTCAAAACTTCAAACTGCATTATATTATCCAACATAACATCTTTACATTTACATTTTTTACATTTGCATTTACATTTTGTAAATATTGATTTTTCCCCCCACATTAATAACTATACAAGAATGGTTAAATTTTTTGATTTATTTGGTTAGGAAAGTCAAGAAGAGTGTGAACTTGTAAACCTTTTTTACTACTACCAGCCAAAAGTTCTTCCCTACAGCTTTTTCAGAAAGAATCATTAGAAAAAGAAAGGAATATATTGCTCTTCAAACATGTGCGCGCGCGTGTATGTGTGTGTTTATTTATTGTCTACTTTGATTTGGAGCATATTGAAAGCAAGAATTATGTATGTATTCTCAGTGACATTTTTTACATCTCACCTGGAAGACTCTCTTGAAATAACTAAATCTACCTTTTAAATTTAGTCCTCATATAAATGGAAGTGTGATGTCCTTATACATTCCTTACAGAGCCAATCTAACCACCTTTTAAAATAATTTGCATTGTGTTTCTCAGCCAAGCGTGGTGACTCATGCCTGTAATCCCAGCACTTTAGGAGGCCAAGGTAGGCAGATCACTTGAGGTCAGGAGTTCAAGACCAGCCTGGCCAATGTGGTGAAACCCTTTCTCTACTAAAAATACAGAAATTAGCTGTATGTGGTGGCAAGTGCCTGTAGTTTCAGTTACTCAGGAGAGTGAGGCAGGAGAATTGAATTGCTTGAACCTGGGAGGCAGAGGTAGCAGTGAGCCAAGATCGCACCACCGCACTCCAGCCTGGGCAACAGAGTGAGACGCTATCTCAAAAATTGTGTTTCTCTAAGTAGGATATCTCAGTTTTTTTTTTTTTTAAATCAGGATTCCTTTTAATAAATAGGAAATTCTGAAGTCTAGGCAAAGTAGTATGTCAAAGTACTGAAAACATATCTTCTTCCTCTATTTCAAACAAAAGATACTGATGAATCCATTTCCCAAACTCTCTCTCCTTTTTGAGAATCACTGCTTATGGATCACTCAACTGATGGAGCTCACATAGGCAAAATTCTATAGAATGATATTCACTTCGACATTTTTAATTACACATTTTCAAAATCTACGTATGTAACTTAAAAGTAAAGAATTTTGGAGATTATTTCAACTGTATACTAAGAAATATCAAGACAACTTGTGTTTGGAGTTCAAGTGAAGATTTTGACAGAATTGACAGATTTGCTTTTTAAAACTTACCTATAAATTGGTCTTGGTGTGGTGGCTTATGCCTGCAATCCCAGCACTTTGGGAGGCCGAGGCAGGCGGATCACAAGGTCAGGAGATCGACACTATCCTGACCAACGTGGTGAAACCCTGTTTCTTCTAAAATACAAAAATTAGTCAGGTGTGGTGGTATGCATCTGTAGTCCCAGCTATGCGGGAGGCTGAGACAGGAGAATCCCTTGAACCCAGGAGGTAAAGATTGCAGTGAGCCGAGATTGCGCCACTGCACTCCAGCCTGGTGATAGAGCAGGACTTGGTCTCAAAACACAACAACAACAACAAAAATAACAAGTTATCTGTAAGTTTAACCTTTTCCTTAGAAACAATAACCAGCCCCCCCTTTCTATTTTTGAAAGGCAAGTTGAATTAGTGTCAGCAACATCCATCTCTCTTAATGGAAATAACTTTTTAAGTTGTGCGGTAAGTAGGTCCTAATTTTATAACAGTAAAATTTGTTCATCAATCCTTGCAAACAATGCATTTGCTTATCGGCTTTAAAAATCTATTCTTTCCTGAGAAAGAACTTTCAGTTCATCAGTTTTTGGATTACCACATTAAACACTCATTTGTCAGTTGATTTTGTCATTTTTTTGTGACCTCCAGGCATATAACACAAGAACGTAAAATTAATTATTGATTATAGTACAGATTCAGCACATCACTGTAGATTTTCACTCAGGCTGAAGAAAAGATAAAAAGTCCTATTAACTAACCTCAGGCTATCCCAGTTTGCTTCATATATAGTAGAAATACAAGCAGGCTACATCTTGCTGATTACAACATGTCTTATTTAACAAAACAATAAAATAGTAAATGAAGTGTATTTAATTCTCAACTCTCTTACAATGATTAGTAGTAGCTTAATTCTTGAGTTGAATTCTGATAGTTCTGTGGTTTTGCAAATTTATCCTTATACACTAATATTTTCTTTTGTTTAGAAGCCTTCTTGATTTATGTTTCAAGATCCGATGACTTTTACAGACATAATTTATAATCTTAAATTTGTTTTATACTAAGGCCAGTAGCTAGTTACTGCACTTACATGCAGAAGAGGCAGCTACCTATGGCATTACTAAGTAGACCAACAAGCTTGCAGCACACAGGGAATCTAACTTTTCAGCAAGATACCTGGGGGATGACTGGTCCTAGCTGAGTGTCTAGAGCCTCGCAGGCATTTGGTATAAATAATTGGGAGAGATGGTATCTCAATGTGGTTTTGATTTGCATTTCTCTGATGACCAGTGACATCTCACGCCAGTTAGAATGGCGATCATTAAAAAATCTGGAGACAACAGATGCTGAAGAGGATGTGGAGAAAAAGGAATACTTTTACACTGTTGGTGGGAGTGTAAATTAGTCCAACCATTGTGGAAGACAGTGTGGCGATTCCTCAAGGCCTTAGAAATAGAAATTCCATTTGACCCAGCAATCCCATTACTGGGTATATACCCAAAGGACTATAAATCATTCTACTATAAGGACACATGCACACGAATGTTTATTGCAGCACTGTTTACAATAGCAAAGACCTGGAATCAACCCAAATGCCCATTGATGATAGACTGGATTGGGAAAATGTGGCACATATACACCATGGAATATTATGCAGCAATCAGAAATGATGAGTTCGTGTCGTTTGTAGGGACATGGATGAATCTGGAGAACATCATTCTCAGCAAACTGACACAAGAACAGAAAATGAAACACTGCATATTCTCACTCATAGGCGGGTGATGAAAAATGAGAACACATGGACACAGAGAGGGGAGTACTAAACACTGGGGTCTATTGGGGGGAAAAGGGGAGGGCCAGTGGGAGGGGGAGGTGGGGAGGGATAGCCTGGGGAGAAACGCCAAATGTGGGTGAAGGGGTGAAAGCAAAGAAAACACACTGCCATGTGTGTCCCTATGCAACTGTATTGCATGCTCTGCACATGTACCCCAAAACCTAAAATGCAATAAAAAAATAAGAATAAAAAAAAAATAAAATAATTGGGAGAGATTTGTGCCTTTGTTTTCTCCCCGGCCTCATCTCTTACAGGCCTCAGTGGAAGGTTATGATTGTTTTCTGAGCGTATGTGAGCCTTTCTCCTTGCCCTGTATTCTGTGGTCTGCTTTTATTTCCGGGTGCCTGCTGTATGAGTCCTAGCTCCTCACACCATTCTTTTTTTTTTTTTTTTCTTTTGATATTTGGACTCAGCTAAGAAGCTAACTATTAATCAGCAAATGGTATTAAAGAAATGGCTACTTGGAGCTACTATATAATATTGTAATGTTTTCTCTGATAATTTTCTTAAGTCTCAAATACTTTTATTTTTAAAACTTAACTTTTAAAAGTTGACTTGGGTCAGGGCATACATGTAACTGCTTTTATACATGTTTGAGGAAAGAGGATGGTCATTGTAAAATATACCTACAGCTACAATTGTGGAGTTCCAGTTCTGACTAACATTAAAGAATATACTAGATTTCTCTGAATCTGAAGACATTTTGCAAATGCTTTTCTTCAACAGCAAGACAAGATGACAGTGATGGCATTCCTTTGTGATTATTTCCTTATTCTTCTTATATTCGCTCCTGGTCTGTCAACATTTAAAATGTTGGTCTATGAACTATTTACATTTGGATGCCAATTAATTGTTCATCTCATTTAAAAACTTATCTAAGCTTTAATTGGGTGAATTTTGTCAAATGTGAATTATATCTCAATAAAGCTGGTATTAAAAAAAGCTTAACCTTAAAGCATTTTCAAAGGTACTGTGAAGCAGCTTTGTATTAATGTGAGAAAGTGCAGAACAAATGGTTATTTATTTATATAAAGTTCCAAATCACATGGCTTTTAGAATACTTCACTTTTCAATTTTTGTTTTTTTTTAACTTAAGAAAACTTTCTATTTGACTTATATGTGTTTATCTTCATGAGGGAGGAAAGCAAATACAAGAGGTAAGCACTAAAATATTTAAATCTTATCTTTAGCATTAGAATGCTGTTTAGAGAGATGAACCAGAAGTCCATGTTCAAATATTTCACTTCATGCCTGGCTTCCCCGGGCATGACCTTCCACTGACAGTCTGAGATCAGGCTAGTACATGAGGAAGTAAGGAAATGTATCACTAAATTCTGCTCTTGTGATTTCTTTTTATGATGAACTTTTAAGGACTTTTCTTTTCAGGATATTCCATTTATCATTACAGAAAGCTGTATACCTGCACAAGTGGTGGCTGCCATTGATGTCAACACTGTCGCTAATGAAGTATACAGGTTTAATTTTCCTCACACACAGTTACTTGCCAAGACAATTGAGGTGAGTGATTGTTATTGTTTTGAGTATGTAGCAAGGGAAATTTAAAAACACTGGCAAATACTGGTTTCTCGTGGCTTAATTGGAAGATAAGTCACATATAAATTTAAGAGTTCAGGAGTAGGGAATGAGCATTTTATATCCTTTCAAAAGATAGCATCCTTTTTAAAAAAAAGTCCAGCTTTAGAGAGGGAGATCAATATTTTGGTATCTGAGAAATAATTAAAATGCAAGGGCAAGTTTGACTTCTAAATGCTTAGTTCTGTGGTATTAAACTTCAAAAAAGTACTTACTTTTATTAAATACTTGTGCAATATATATATAGCATGCAGTGTGAACAAGGGTGGAAATCATTGGCTATTATGGAATGCTCCATATTTTAGCAAACCTGTCAAGGTTAACCTTTTTCTCATGTGATGACTTCAGCACAAGTATTGAAACGCTAATGTATGTTGAGTTATTTTAAAAATAATGTGAAATAGGCCAGGTGTGGTGGCTCATTCCTATAATCCCAGCACTTTGGAAGGCCCAGGAGGGTGGATTACAAGGCCAGGAGTTCAAGACCAGTCTGGTTAATATGGTAAAACCCCGTCTCTACTAAAAATACAAAAAAATTAGCTGGGTATGGTGACACATGCCTGTAATTCTAGCTACTAGGGAGGCTGAGGCAGGAGAATTGCTTGAACCTGGGAGGCAGAGGTTGCAGTGAGCCAAGATTGTGCCACTGCACTGTACCCTGGGTGACAGAGCGAGATTCCATCTCAAAAAAAAAAAAAGTGAAATTGTGTTTTTCTTCTAATTTGCCTTGAAAAATTTTACAAATTTCCCATGAAGTCATAATTTACATGCAATAAACATGCCATTTATTGTATGTAATTTTAAGTGGGCAGTTTGAGTTTTGACTCAGTCATCAACCATGTAACTACCACCCTCCCAATCAAGACGTAGAACATTTCCTTCATGCTAAATTGTTCTTAGTGCCCCATTTCTGTCAGTCTCCAACCCCAACCCAGGTAACGATGGATCTACTTTCTTTTCATTATAGATTAAATTTTCTCTTTCTAGTATATCACAGAATCATAGAGTGTAATTCTTTTGAGTGGTACTGTTTTTGTTTAATGTTGATATTTTTGGAATTCATCATGTTTTGTTGTATATCAGTAGTTTGCTTTTTTTATTGTGTAATATTTCGTATAATAGAACATCAGATACTACAATATGTATATCTATTCACATTATTATAGACATTTAAGTCATTTCTAGTTTTTACTATTACAAGTAAAGTTGCAGTGAACATTAGTGTATATCTTTGTTTTCATTTCCTGTGGACGATATCTAAATTTATTAAACTTACAAGAAAATACCAGATTTTCCATGTTTTTGAAGTGTTTTTACCATTTGACATTCTCACTATTAATGTTTAACTGAGAAATTTCACATCCTTGCCAACACTTGATATTGCTGTTCTTTTACATTTTAACCATTTTAGTGAGCATGTAGTGGTATTGCGGTTTTTAATTTGCTTCTCTCTGATGACTAATGAGATATAGTATCTTTTAATGTGCTTACTGGCCATTTATATATCTTCTCTGTCAATACATTTCTTCCCCAATTTTTGTTATTTGGGTGTTTGTATTACTATTATTTAATTGTAAGAGTGGCTTATCTTTTCTGGATTTCAGTTGTCCGAAATATGCATAACAAATGTCTTCTCCTATTCTCTAGCTTATCTTTTTATTTCCTTAAATATGTCTGTCAAAACACAGATGTTGTCTTGTAGGTAACATTTTTTGTGTGTCCTGAGGAATCTCTGCTTATTCAGTTTTTCTCCTGTTTTCTGAAATTTTATAGTTTTAGTTTTTACATTTAGGTCTTTGAACATTTAAGGTTACTTTTTGTATAGATTGTGAGATATGGGTCAAGATTTATTTGTTTTCTTATAAGGAGACATAAAGTTGTCCTAGAACCATTTACTGAAAAGAATGTCCTTTTCCTAATCAATTTCTTTGATGCCTTTATCTTAAAAAATCATGTATGTATGGTTCACTAAATGTCTTCTTTAAGATAATTAGTCATAATACTTACTCAATGTAAACTGAAATGTCTTTTTAAATATCCACATATCTATATCTATCTTTGTTTTATTTTCTTATTAGATTCTATAGGGTTTACAGTATGCATCTATTCCTTGTGGTATGCACCTTCAAATAACATCATACCACTTTATGTTTAAGTTTTAACAGTACACCTCCAATTTCCCCTACTGGTCTATTTTGTTATTTTGTCTTGCATTTTACTGCTACAAATGTTATAGACACCAACATACATTGTTACTATTTTTAGATTAACTAGTCAAATATCTATTAAAGAAATTTTTAAAAGCACAAAAAGTCTTTTACATTTATCTATATATCTATAGTTTTTAGCACTTTCTATTCTTGTTTTTTAGATCAAAGTTTGCATGTCATATAATTTTTCTTCTTGAAAAACCTTCTTTAGTGTCTCTTGTCATGTATATGTGGAAAGGGAAAATTACCTTGGTGCTTTTGATTTAAAAAGTATTTTATGTTGTCATCATTGTGAAATATAATTTTTACTGATTTTTTTCTTTTTTGAGAGACAGGGTCTCACTATGTTGCCCAAGCTGGTCTCAAACTCTTGGGCTTAACTGAGTCTCCCACCTCAGCTTCTCAAAGTGCTGGGATTACAGGTATGAGCCACTGTGCCTGGCCTGCTGAATCTTTGATTACATTCATTTTCAAAGATATTTTTAAAAAGCTGTTTGTTTTCTTTCAATATTTTCCAGTATTATCTAGATTGCTTAATTTCTGACTTTAAAGTCTGTGATAATTTCTATTTTCATTCCTCTTAATATATTGTGTCTTTTGCTATCTACATTTAAGATTTTATCTTTATCACATGTTTTCAAAAGTTTTATTTCTATGTGCTTTTTATGCTTTTCTTTATTTGTACTGCTTGGACCTTGTGGTGCTTTTCTTATTTATAATTTTCATCATATTTGGGGGTTTTGACCATCATTGCTTTAAATATAATCTCTTTCTCTCTTTCTCCAGTTACATATTGTAGAGTAAATAAGAGTTGCTGAAGACAGAGTGATCCATGATAAATATCATTAATGCTTCTGAAGAAGAGAATGATTCCAGTGGAACAAAAACAGTTAACAAAAATAGATACAATTTTTCCTGAAATGAAAGACAATGTAACATCCATGAGTCTTTCTGGAAGGGATGACTCCATCACTTAATCTAGCTAAGTAAGAGATGAATCAAAGTAGAAAACCCAGGAACGAAGCTGCCGTGTTAGGAGAAAAACTGTGGTTAGAAAATAGGTGAAAATGTTGTAAAGCTTTGCAGTGTAGAAATAATAATGTAATTGGAGTGGGAAGAGGAAGTGAGACACACACAAAATACGTGTTTGGAGATAAATGAAACTATCAATTTTTTAAGGACATTAATCAGTGTTATTGTCAGGGGATCAGCAGAGGTGGGAAAGAGAGAGCTCAGCCCTCAGAGAGTCAACGTTAACAAAGGCTTGTTAAGGCAACAAGCCAAAAACAAAAGAATTAGCCTTTACTCACTTACTGTGGTGTTACTGGCAAGAATCTAAGAGCAGAGACCATGCCACTCTCCTGGTTCCATTTACCCATGGATCAGTGTAGATGTGAGGGCCCTCTCACTGTTGAGGGAATCCCTGGCCTTAAGGGGAGGGCAAGCAGGGAGGGCTAGGAGTGGAAAAGTGCTGGGGACTGAGTCAGAGTGGCATACTCTTCAAGCATTGTCAGTGTCTTCAGGGTTTCCTACACCTTCCCACAAGGAGGCCTTGGCAGAGAAGTTCCCTCATCAGATAAGGAGACCTCGGAATGAAGGCTCTGGGAATAGGAATGCAGATGTGCTGAGACCTTTACTGCAGCTCCCCTCAGACTGTGGTGTACCAGCTGTATACCGAGTCTATTTGGGGAGGGGAGCCCCATTGAGGCCTCCTATGGAAAGCCTTTGTAACTGCCTGTGGTCAGGTGTGAAAAATCACACAGGTTTCTAATCAAAAGCAGGACTCCACAGTTTATCAAGATAACTAGTAATAAAATTAAAATCAGTAAGTTGTCTAGGTAGCAATGGGAAATTTCTAGTCACTAGTATATAACTATATATATATACTTCATGAGTTATATCGAACTCAGCACAGAAAGTCAACACCAGAACAAAAGTATGCCAAATTACAGGGTTTATTGCTGGCGACCACGGAGGACTCACGTCTCTCCAACCCGTGGCCCCGTAAAAGAGGGTGACAAGACCTTTTATACCCGTAAAATCACCCTGGGGGTGAGGGGAGAGGATGGGGTGAGGGACTTCAGACATTCCGAGGGCCAGTGGATTCAAATCACCTTCTGGGTGGAGATGAGGGTGAGGGGGTTCCGGACATTTCGAGGCCAGGGGACTATTCTGATTGTCATTTAAGGAGTTCACAGATGCTAAGATTAGCATTCGTTTATACATCGTCTGGGTAGGGGTGGGATCCATAGATTTTCAGTTGCTTGACGCCAGGATGGAATTATCTGGGGGTGCTTACTCTGGGAAATAAAGGCCAGCAATTCTGGCAGATAAGAGAAGGTATGCAGCTTTACCTCTCTTTGCATCCTGCAGATGATCTAGCAATTTACAAAAGCCGAGGTTAGCAGTCCTTGTGAGGAGAATGGAAACAGCTTTGTTCTTTATAAAATGGCATTGTACAGGTTCTAACTCTAGGCCAGCTATATCACACATGTGAGCAGAAACCTCATCTGGTTTGTTCCTTCTTATATTTCCAGACCTAGCACAATGCCTGGCATATAATAGATACTTGGAAATATTTCTGAATTCATTTATGAACAGTTTAATGAACAACATATTGTGCTCCCAAAATGGACAAAGAAATACCAGGAAAATGCTAATAAAGAATAACAGGGATATGAAAATTGATATTAGATAAGATGGATTTCAAGGCAAAAAATGTTTAAGTCATAGAAAATTGTTTTATGATAATTGGCACAATTCTCAAGCAAGGCCCTGATTGTCTTGAGTACATGTGCATAAAATAACATCAGAGTTCACAGGGCAATAAACGATAGGAAATACCCACTCAGTTTTTGTTAAATACCTAATATATGCTGCAAAGTAAGAAAACCATTGTCTTATGACTATAAACTCAGTAATTCTAAGTAAAATATGAACACTAGATCTGAAGCACATTAGAAGAATAATACAGTGTGATAAAAATGGATTTTGTTTCAGGAATGTAAAAGTAGTTTAGTATTAGGAATTCTGTTAATATTATTCAACATGTTAATAATCAGAAGAGCAAAGAGCTCTATGCCAGAAAACATTTGGCAGAGTTCAGTGTCTTTTTCTGATTATTTTTAATCTCAGCAAAATTAGAAAAAAATGAATATTACCTCGATATATATATGTCACTTACTAGCTTTGTATATGTTACTGACTTTTAGAGGTATATTGATATGGGGTTATATGGGAGACTGTGTGTGTGTATGTTTTTATCTGTGTTTAAGTGCACACACACGCATAGGTATAGATATGTCTAAACCAGGTAACATGCCAAGTGGTAAAACTTTAAAAGTATTCTCATTAAAATAATAAAAAGACAAGGATGTCCCCCATTAGCACTGTTACTTAATATTCTTGTGGATCTGTTAGCTAAGGTACTTACACAGAGAAATATCATATAAATAGAAATAAAGATTTTAAAAAGTGATTGAATATGCCTGGAAAACACAAACGTGTTAAGCAAAAATAGTAGATGAGGAACAATTAGTGCTTTAATAAGGAGGCTGGCTACAAAAATATGCTAACAAATAGCATGCTATATACAAACTAAAACCTATTAGAAAACATAATAGGAGAAAGTTTCTATTTTTGGTAAGAAGATGAAAGTTATAAATACCTAGAAATGCACTTAAAAAGAAATCTGTATAACTCACATGGGAGTTAAAAGAGACTTAAAAAATGATGAAAGCGTACAAGACCAATTACAATGTGGTCTTGGATAAGATGGCTGAATATTGTAAAAATATTAGTTCTCTTTCACTATAACTTCAATAAAGTTGTTTTTGTCTAATCTGCCAAGTTCTTCCTAAAGTTCAAATGAAAATTAAGTTTAAGAATAGCAAGAATACTTTCTGAGAAAAGAAGAAATAAGGCAGGCAGAGGGACAAATATACCTGTCAATCAACATGGGATGAACAGTGTTAGCGCAGACTTGATCTAATATTGTCTGAAAGCAGAAGTATTTTCCTTAACTTGAATAGCCATATAATGTAAAACGTGAATTTCCATTGGCTTTAAAATATTTAGTCATTAAAGATAACCTGTGCATTTCCATGACTACTTTCTTTAATTCAGATACATTTTTCCTTGCCCTAGAATGCCAGGGTAAAGAAGTGGTGCTTGGTTCAATTTAGTGATGAATTTTTGCCTAACTGCCTTATCATTTGACGATTAAAAAAATCACTAATTTCAAGAATCTGTTAACGCTGTAATTTTTTTTAATGGCTAGCTATGTTAAAGACATTGACTCTTGTTTACTTCCTTTTGATTCTAGACATAGGATGCCCCTGGATTAATTGCTATGAGAGATTGTTGTTTTATTTTTACTTTAGTTTTAGGAATTTAGCTGTTACTATTCCCCGTCCAGTAGCTTATCATAATGGCCCTGTATGTACAGGCTGTTGAACTTGAATGTGATGTGCTGTCTAATACCCTACCGCGCATGTTCTGGCAGACTGCTAAGTGTAGGATTTTCAGATTGCTTTCCTTAGCACTGGGGAGTCTAGAAGTGCTATAGTAAATTTTCAGTATCTAATTTTGATTTCATTTTAACAGATACATCTTTATTTAAAATTCTATGATCAAAAACTGATAGACATGCACATTCAAACTTTTAATACAGTGGAGACAACTGATATGTTCTCACATTAACCCCCTCTCTACAGAATTCAGAGTAAAGCTTTTCCTGCTTTGTTCATGTGCTTGAACTTCTTAGAAGTGAGCTATAATTAGAAAGGTTTTGATTCTGGGCTGACTTCTTTAAGTTTCTATCTAAAGATGTGCACTAAGAGAGCTTAATGTGAGTTGGCAAACCCCTGACCTGTGTGTGCCTGTGTTTGTCTTCCAAGATACAGAAAGGGAGCAACATAGCACTGTTTTCAACTACTTAGCCCGTTAGGGATTCTTTTGAATCATCTTGTCAACAATCTTTTGAAGTTCATCGCACACAACTGCAAAACAAAATAATTGTGGCTATCTGAGAATGAGGCCATTTTTCATTTGTCAATATATTAACAGACATATATGATAGGGATGGTGACTGGTCTGCATATCACACTTGCTAAATAAAGAACGTTATTGACAGGTATTTAAAAATTTCCTAGACCCTATCCCATGAAAATTGTCAATTATAAAATAAGGTTTTCATGTTTTGCTCTAGAAAACAGCAGTATTACACTTGAGGCATGATACAGGCCAGATGTGCTTAGGATCCAGGAAACTACCATTCCAGCTCTGCTTGGGCTGGTTCTGGGACATTGGGGGAATTCCCTTAATTTCTTACAGCTTCAGTTTATTGCCCCCTTCCTTCACAGGATTGAAGTTAGTTAGTTAACTAACTTCACAGCTTTGAGAAGTTAGTTAATCAAAGTTGATTTGACAAGCATTGTATTATAAACTGTTTCAATATCTGATATATTTAGTTATTCTTAGTGTTTCCTTCTTCCCCATTCTATCCATATTTTTATGTCCTTTTTCCCCTCAAATGTTCATTCCTCAGGGCATTACACTCCAAGAGTTTGACAGATTATCTTTTGATATGATTTTAATGAGCCCTCCGTGTCAGCCATTCACAAGGTATGTATCATAAATATTTCAGTGTTGTATTATCCATTTTCATGCTGCTGATAAAGACATACCCAAGACTGGGCAATTTACAAAAGAAAGAGGTTTACTAGACTTACAGTTCCAGTGGCTAGGGAAGCCTTACAATCATGGGGAAAGGCAAGGAGGAACAAGTCAAGGGCAGCAGTTAAAGAGAGAGAGGTTGTACGAGGAAACTGCCCTTCATAGAACATCAGATCTCATGAGACTTATTCACTATCACAAGAACAGCACAGCAGAGACCTGTCCCCATGATACAGTTACCTCCTACCAGGTCCGTGGGAATTCAAAATCAGATTTGAATGGGGAAACAGCCAAACCATATCAAGTGTTGAGAAAGAGTGCTTTTGAAGGACTCATTAAATCAAATCATAGTTTCAAGCATGGACACTTTGAACTTTATCAGCTGCATTTTCATAGTTTGGAAATTTTTTAAATAAATCCTTTTATCTACTTATATTTATTTATTTTTGTTTTAAAATTATTGTTATTATTATTGGGACAGGGTTTTGCTGTCACCCAGGCTGTAGTGCAGTGGCATGTTCACAACTCCCTCCAGCCTCAATCTCCCAGGTTCAAGCAATCCTCCTGCATCAGCTTCCTGAGTAGCTGGGACTAAAGGTGCACACTGTCACACCCAGCTAATTTTAAAATTTTTTGTAGAGATGGGGGTTTCACTATATTGCCATGGCTGGCCTCAAAGTCCTAGGCTCAAGCTATCCTCCCACCTTGACCTTCAATGTGCTGGGATTACAAGTATCACCACCATTTCCAGCCCCCATTCATATTTATAATTAAGCATTAATCATAAAGGAAATAGTGATTTCTACCAGATGAGCAAATTAATTTGGTCAAAAGTGGATATGCAAGACTGTAGGATACCTCTTTTATGCTTATCTAAGACACAATGTTTATTTCTAGCCCAAATTACCTTAATTCATTTAAACTAATGAGCATTCAGGAATATCTTTCTAATACTGATTGAGCAAAGTGAATTTCCACAATACATGCTCAAGTCCTAAATTATTTAATTATACAATTTAAAAGCTAGTTAAGCATGCATTTGTGAACTTTACATTTCTTAAAATTCATATGTACATTGAGTAGTTCTGACTTTTTATAACCACATTATAATCTCTTCATTTAAAAAAATTATATATGTGTGTGTGTGTATGTGTGTGTGTGTGTGTGTGTGTGTGTATTTGGCTATATGTTTTGGGAAATTATATCTTCAACCAAATCTTGACTAATTCATCTTCATTTAAATATTTTTAATAATAGTATTTTGAATTGTTTTAAATGCTAATAGTAGTAGTACTCCTCTAAGTATCTTACATGGAGTATATCATTTAATTTAACAAGCTTATAGAGTAGGCATTGCTGTTATAATTATTTTACAGATGAGAAACTGAGGCATAGAAAGGTTAACTTTCTCAAGGATATATAATTAAAGAATGTTCGAGCCAAGATTTGTCAAGCATTTTATATATTCCATGATTTTAAGTAGAATATTATATGTAGTAAGCAGTCTAATTCAATGAATGAATATTCTAATGCAAAATTTTTTTCTAGGTTTGGATTTATGTAAACAATTATCTAGGAAATGAATTCTCCAAGGATTCATTGTTAACCTACAAGCCAGGCATTATTTTTGATATTGTAGATCCTGTCCTTTGGGAGTTTATAGTCTAATGGGAATGGCTGACAAATAATTTTCTTACAATGTGATTTAAGCTATGTAATAAAAGAATGCTGAAAATGCCACAAGAGTACAGAGGGCAAAAGGGCTTGCTGCATAGCAAGAGAAGGGAGTTCTTTCAGAGGTGACGTCTGAATTGTGTCTGAAAGTAGATTAGGATTTTATGAGAGCAGGCAGAGGCCATTCCATCTCAGGGTGGCTCTGGCATGTGCAAAGGTGTGGCCTGTGGAGCCCAGTGAACAGGATAAACACAGCAGAATGCAGCCCCAGTGCTGTGAAGCCTCAGGTCATACTACAGTGGGTTCCAGTAGCTTTCCTACTCCCCGCTTTACCTTGTTTTAGCATAGCTCCAGCTGCTGATGGCAGGAGTAACTAGTTCTGTAGTCTTCACGTGAAAGTCTGACAGGAAAGGGACAGAATAAGAAGAACTGGAGATTGCTGAGAAGTCTGTTCACATCCAGTCTAATCCCATAGCTGAGCCTCTGGTCCACTGATGGTTTTGCTCCTGCCATCAGATATGAGGAAATTGATCAGAGATGCCAAGTAACTTATTTAAGACTCTGAAGATAAATAGCATGCTTTTGAACCCTGGTCCTCTGTTCCTGCTGCTCAGGCTCAATTCGAGTCTTTATTATTGCTTTATCTGGTCATGCTGTGGATCTCACTTGTAGGTTCTATTTTGCTAGCCTAAATACTGCCTGTTTACATGACTTGTTTTGACCCTAGTTGTCTAACCAAGTTGCACCTCCTGCTTTTAGAATCTAGCCTTCAGCTTAAGTCTCTTCTGTTTATGTTGGACAAAATTGTGTTAGTTTTACTCACTATTTTGATTTGCTCAAATTGGCCACCAGTGCCAACAGCTCCAGGTTGCTACTCCATTCAGCAGCTCATTCATATGAATTCTTGTTATATCACCAAGGGGAGAGCAAGAAGTGTAGTCAGCCAGCACATGTGTATGTATATGTGTGTGTTTTCCTAAACAAAATGATTTTAAGAGGGTAGTTGGGTTTATTCCACACTGACTTCTTGTTCTTTTTTTGATTAATGTTAAGTCATTTGTCATGTTGTTTGTAAAGATAAATTTAAAGTGTACTTATTAGATATGCAAGGGTTTTTTCTTTTCAACCTGTCTTCCAGGTTTAAGTGATTCTGGTGCCTCAGCCTCTTTAGCTGGGATTACAGGTGTGCCCCACCATGCCTGGCTAATTTTTGTATTTTTAGTAGAGATGGAGTTTTGCCATGTTGGCCAGGCTGGTCTGGAACTCCTGGGCTCAAGTGATCTGCCTACCTCAGCCTTCCGAAGTGCTGGGATTACAGGTGTGAGCCACCACGCCTGGCCTAATTTTTGTATTTTTAGTAGAGACAGGGTTTCACCATGTCAGCCAGACTGGTCCCAAACTCCTGGCCTCAAGTGATCCATCTGCCTCACCTGCCAAAGTGCCGGGATTATAGGTGTGAGCCTCCATGCCTGAGCACTTTTTTCTTTCTAAGTGAATAAACGTATTTTTTTCTCTGTAACAACAAAGATGATTGTATTTTTCTGTGAGGACCAACTTATTTTTATTCTGTTTTGACTTTTAAAAAATGACTTCACATCTTTATATCAGATTCTTTTTTTTTTTTTTAATTTTTTATTGCATTTTAGGTTTTGAGGTACATGAGCAGAACATGCAAGACAGTTGCGTAGGTACACACATGGCAGTGTGTTTTGCTTCCTTTCTCCCCTTCACCCACATTTGGTATATCAGATTCTTAATAAACTTTTTGTGTTTCTTTTACTCCTTTAGGATTGGCCGGCAGGGAGATATGACTGATTCAAGGACAAATAGCTTCTTATATATTCTAGATATTCTCCCAAGGTAAAAACTTAGGTTCCTGGATAAGCTTACCTTTAATTTAAAACTCCAGGTCTGGAAGAATGTGGTGTTTGTCATTTTATAGAGGAGAGCCATTTATACATGTTCCCTTGAGATACTGTGCATGTCATTTATCTTCTCCTACCATGACTAATAGAATAACTGCAAATGTTTCACAATTCCACGCTTGCCCCCACAGTGAGTGACAGGGAATCATAGCCTAATAGCTAGATTCTACTGCCTCTGCTCATAGTGTTGATGCAGATGGCACTGATGTTAGTAAACGCTGTTCCATGGCCTGGAAATACGTGCTAACCCTTAAAGCCACCCTTCTATGTGAGTAGCAGCCCTTTCAGTTGTGCACCTCGGAGGCTCTGTGTGAATCCGTGTTTTGAGATAAGCTTCAATGGGAATTAACATTTCAAATGTTAACTTTATCAAGTGTGCCATGTTTAAGGGAAAAATGATTAAAATATAAATTGTCTCCAGCCTTATAAAATTCCGTTTCAAAAAGAGTTCAGAGAATTACTTACATCATGTTTCCTACAAGTAATAGTATTTACTTTTTCTTCTTAGTAATGAGATATTTAGAATTCCATTTTTTTTTTTTTTTTTTTAGATTACAAAGATTACCAAAGTATATTCTTTTGGAAAATGTTAAAGGTTTTGAAGTGTCTTCTACAAGGTAAAAAAATGTATTTGTCTTGCATACATCTTAGACTTTGTATGTCTTATAGTAGGAACTGTTGTGAAATGGAAATCTTAACAACCAGTGCATACATTCTGACATTTTACGTGTTATATGTCTTATTCATCAGTATTTAGTTTGACTAATAATGTAATGTATTTCAAAATTTTATTCAACTAATTCTCTTCTATTTTGATATTTTTGAATTTGTCTGGAGTAAATGCTTAGTAAAAATGGCATTTCTCAATTTTAGTCATTTATGTTGGTGCTTATTTCTGTGGAGGTAGAAATGTTTTCAGTAAGGATTGGTTCTGTTGACAAGCATTTTCTGCCCTGCAGTTGGATGCAGCTAGAATCTCTGTGTGGGGGTTCTTTCAGATGGTAGCTCAGCTGGAGAGAAAGCATCTCCCTGAGTCCTTGAATCAGCTGCTGTCTGTAACAGTGCTCCCATCTGACTTGCTACCTTGAAGATAAAGTTCTAGTTCCTATGGCAGATATATCATCACTAGATTAGCAATTCTAACTTTCATTAATTTGGATAGTTTATCTGTCAGCTTTATTTATTTGTAATAAAGAGTTATCTATATCTTTTGATTAAATGTGATTTCTCAGATATTGAACTTAGTAAAAACGTAGGGTCATTGCCTTTATAAACAAGCGAAGTTACAGGTTTCACTTAAAATGAGGTTTTGTGGGCCAGGCGCAGTGGCTTAAGCCTGTAATTCCAGCACTTTGAGAGGCCAAGGTGGGTGGATCACAAGGTCAGGAGGTCAAGATCAGTCTGGCCAACATGGTGGAACCCTGTCTCTATGAAAAATACAAAAAATTAGCCAGGAGTGGTGGTGGGTACCTGTAATTCCAGCTACTTGTGAGGCTGAGGCAGAGAATTGCTTGAACCTGGGAGGTGGAGATTGCAGTGAGCTGAAATCACAGAATTGGGCGACAGAGCAAGACTCTGGGTCTCAAAAAAAAAAAAAATGAGGTTTTTGCGTACGTTATTTAAATAAGAACTGTCTTTCCAAGTAAAGAATGAAAGCTTTTTTTTTTTCCTTTTCAGAGATCTCTTGCTACAAACAATAGAAAATTGTGGCTTTCAGTACCAAGAGTTTCTATTATCTCCAACCTCTGTAGGTACCACAGTTACAAATGCTTATGTAGATTATAATCTAAAGGCTTTTTTTTCCCAAAGGAAATTTGATTCAATAAGCAGAGTGGCTTTATTTTGGATAATATTATAGGTAAATTCTGAAAATAGTTTAGATATGGGTCTTCCTTCCCAAAGAATTTAGTGCATGCATATAAATTCATTTATACATATTTTATGAAAAAAAAATTATATAACTTGAAACTCAGACTATATTTTTCTTTTAGAGAGCAAAGGGATAGCATATTTTGAAAATATGTCGTTTGTTATTTCCAAACGAGGTGTTAATAATGTTAATAATTCATAATGTTTCACAATAATACAAAATAGAAAACAAAATAAACACGTAGTAACTTTGTAATGACTGCTTTGGGGATATAACATTAAGTTGCAAACATTGCTTCCATTTCATAGATAAGAAATTTAAGTAATTGATCATGATAAGATATTTGACAGATTTGAATTTTACAATTGTTGCTGTCAGCTTTTTTTATTTTTCTTTTTAGTTTCTTATCATCTTTAGCCATATCATATTGTTTCTTTGTCCAGAAATTAATAGAAAACCCATTACAAAAACTCAAGATACAAGCTGTGAAAATTGCAACATATTTGATCTCTTTTTTTTTTTTTTTTTTTGAGACCGAGTCTTGCTCTGTCGCCAGGCGCCAGGCTAGAGTGCAGTGGCACGATCTCGGCTCACTGCAACCTCCGCCTCCCAGGTTCAGGCAATTCTCCTGCTTCAGCCTACCGGGTAGCTGGGACTACAGGCGCACACCACCATGCCCAGCTAATTTTTGTATTTTTTTAGTAGAGACGGGGTTTCACCATGTTGGCCAGGATGGTCTTGATCTCTTGACCTCATGATCCACCTGCCTTGGCCTCCCAAAGTGCTGGGATTACAGGGGTGAGCCACCACGCCTGGCCCTCTTTAAATTTATTTTGTATCTATTGCCTTTTAGCTGGTAAAACATAGTGAATCATCCTTTTTTTTTTTTTTTTTTTTACAAAATCAGGTAATAAATAGCCAATAATAGCTATATTTGAATTTTTAAATTATTACTCTATTATCAATAATGAATGTAAAAATATCTATACTACTTCTTATCTGGAAAATATAAAATAGAAGTGACTTGTAGATTTATTTGTCAGCTTCAGGCTTTACGTCATTCAAATAAAAGTGCAAAGTATCAGCTTAACAGGTTTAGAATTTGCTACAGTGGGGTCTTCTAAACATCCATAGCAGATTTTGCTCTGGTAGAAGCTAAAGGGAGACCTGTATGAGTTTTTTTTTTTTTTTGACTTGGTACTAAAGTTAGTACAGATCTCTTTAATTTTCTAGAGTAACTAACTGCTTTGCTTTGCTTACAGCTTGGCATTCCAAATTCAAGGCTACGATATTTTCTTATTGCAAAGCTTCAGTCAGAGCCATTACCTTTTCAAGCCCCTGGTCAGGTATTATTATTGGAATTTTATTATGAGTATTATGGTTTATTTATTGTAAATATACATTAGTCTGCTAATTTATTTTCAAGAACTACTTTATGTAGGTGTCTGTGTGTACTATAGAATCGGAAGTATATTCCATGCCCTAGGTCCATCTCCAAGGCTGTTTCACTCTTGCCACTTTTATTGGTTTAAACAAAACAAAATGAAAAAACCCAATTTTTCTTTTCCTCATTAGAAAACAAATGAGTTAAAAAACTTACCATTAGTATTGTTATCTTCCTCTTTCCCCCATAATTTCCCATCTGACTGTTGACTGTTTTGCATTTATCATTTTATCCTTCCCGTAGAAGCCATTGGTTACTTTTGATAAAATTTAATATTTTATCTTAAAAGTGGCTTATGAGTATTTTAACACATTGGTTGCATTTTCTTTAAAGCCAGTGCCATTTAGTTTACTTGATTAAAATATAGTAATGATTAGCAAAAGCTAGAATAAAATAGTCAATTTGCTACATATAGAATCTCTGTGTGAGCAGTTTCACATGCTTAGGTCAGAAAATGGGGATGAATAACTGAGTTTCAGCATTTCAGTGAAATTCTTCTTAACTGATGTAGGTAAGGACACAAAAGTGACGTCCACTAATAGGGGATCCGTAGTGCCACCTCAGTCCCCTTATAATATAATAGTAATATTGTTCCCTTTCCATAGTAGGGAATTCCAGTGTAAAGTTAATATACCTTATACATTGTGTTAAGTTAGTATTAATTTTATACATTGACTTCAAGGACTTCATCATTAAAAATGCGTGGAATGGTTTTTCTTTTACAAAATAGGGCTTTATGCGCGGTTATATGTTCTGCAGAAACAAGTTTCCCCATGGGACTCATGAGTAGAAGTAACCTTTCACAGTGAAAAGCGCTTTTCTTTTTTTAATTGCTAGTTTTCCTTTAGATCATAGGTATGTTTCAGTTTTTCCTTTTTAATGAAGGAGTATGGCAAAACTTGATCCAAAACATGTTTTCTGGAAATGTTAGTGTTGCTTTCAAAACGTCTTTTCCAAATATGATAAAAATATGTTGTATCTATATTCAATATGCTTTCTATTACTTTATTGAACATTTTCATTAATAAATAAATAGTAGTTCATGAAATAAATCATCTGTAGCTTGATGACAATGTAGCTGTATGATTAATAACTTGTAATAATTTGTTCAAATACAAGTAAACCACAATTTCTATCTTTTAATGGCAACCCCATAAAGACTAATGAGCTTTTTTCATAATGATGACTGGACATTATTAATTTCTTTTATTTTTAGTGAAGTTTTTGACAATGTGCATATTTTTATGTAATGCCAGGTACTGATGGAGTTCCCCAAAATTGAATCTGCACATCCACAAAAGTATGCAATGGATGTCGAAAATAAAATTCAAGGAAAGAACACTGACCCAAATATTAGCTTTGACAGCAGCATACACTGTTCTGGAAAAGATGCCATTCTTTTTAAGCTTGAAACTGCAGAAGAAATTCACAGGAAAAATCAACAAGATAGTGATCTCTCTGTGCAGATGCTAAAAGATTTTCTTGAAGATGACGTTGACATGAACCAGTATCTTTTACCACCAAAGTCATTGCTGCGATATGCTCTACTATTAGACATTGTTCAGCCCACTTGTAGAAGGTCCATGTGCTTTACCAAAGGGTAGGTTTTAAAGATCTGTTCATCTTGTATCTAAAATAACCAGGGTTTTTAAATGCTATTGCTTCTTTAAGTTTTCTAAAAACAAGGAGCATTTTATAAAATGTTCTTGATAGAGTGATGTTTTTTCCCTTAACTGCCTGCTTCGTGTTCCAACAGAACACAAGTAAAAATTCCATTTGGCAGAACATTATGTGCACCACCCACAAAATTGCTCATAAAATACAATGTCATTTGTTTGGTGACCTTCATAGGAGCTTGAATACCCATAGTGGAAACATGGTTTCTGTTGACGATTAATTGCTAATCTTTTAGCACTTTTCTATTTATGGCACATCATACCTCAAAGAATTGTGTTCACTCTTATGATCAATGTGTAATAAGAAATTAAATTTTAATCTAAAGAAGTAATATTGAGTCATCTGGAGAATATTAGGGTAACTTTTAAGTTTAAATTTTATTCAGGTTTTTACATAAGTACAAAAGATACTAAGATTGTAAGACTCTTCCACTTTATCTCTTGGCTGTTCAGTTTCTCCTCACATGCAACCAGTAATATCAGTTTACTGTATAGGTTTCCAGAGGTATTATGTTTGAAACTGGATTGAAATATCCATGTATATTTTATCCCCCTTTGCAAGTATATGGCATCATACTATATATAAACCCCTCTTTTCACTGTGCAATATAAATGGAATATTATCACATATCAGTACTTAAAGGACTTTCTGTTTTCATGGTACAGGTATATTATAATTTACTTTACTGGTCACCTATTAATGAAAATTTAGAGGGCTTCCTTTGGGTTATTTCTTAAATGTATAATACATTTCTCACTACTTTTTTTAAACCTAGAAAGGGGAAAATTATACCTTTTGAAGAAAAATTTTACCCTGGCATGGTGGCTCATGCCTGTAATCTCAACACTTTGGGAGGCCAAGGCAGGTCAATCACCTGAGGTCCGGAGTTTGAGACAAGCCTGGCCAGCATGGTGAAACCTGTCTCTACTAAAACTACAACAATTAGCCAGGTGTGGTGGTGGGCACCTGTAATCCCAGCTATTCAAGAGGCTGAGGCAGGAGAATTGCCTGAATCCAGGAGGCAGAGGGTGCAGTAAGCCAAGATCACACCACTGTACTCCAGCCTGGGTGACAAAGTGAGACTCTTTCTTAACCAAAAAAAAAAAAAAGAAAGAAAATTTTTTGCCAAAGATCTGTATCTTTTCTTTCTTTCTTTTTTTGAGATGGAGTTTCACTCTTGCGCAGGCTGGAGTGCAGTGGTGCGATCTCAGCTCACCACTTCCTCAGTCTCCTGTGTTTAAGCGATTCTCCTGCTTCACCCTCCCAAGTAGCTGGGATTACAGGCATGTGCCACCACACCTGGCTAATTTTGTATTTTTAGTAGAGATGGGGTTTCTCCATTTTGGCCAGGCTGGTCTTGAACTTCTGACCTCAAGAATCTGCAGCCTCGGACTCCTAAAGTCTTGGAATTACAGGTGTCAGGCACCGCCCCTGGCCTATCTCTGCTTTCTGAATGTTACTCAACCTCATTTGTTAGGTAGTTGTATGATTTGACAATTCAGGCTTTCTGTTCTTACCTTCTATCTAGCTATTAATATCTCGCATGATATACTGTACCCCAATATAACCGTACCAGACTCATTCTTACTTTATTATACTCTGCCTTTGTACTTCACGGGAAAGGGTTTATTGCTTTCCATTACCTTGAAAGACTTCACTGGGATATTGTCAATTACCAAGTTCAATAGGTTCTGTTTAGGACTCTCATAAAATAAGACAGCAAGTTTGTAATAAAAAACAACGTTGAAATTCTTTTATAATTATAAAGATAAATATAATTATATTTATATAATTATATAATTATATAAATATAATTATAATTATAAAGAAGGCTGATTGCAAAATTTATTTTGGTATAGATACTATGTGTATATTTACACATATTTATATGTGTAATATATGAGAAAAAAAGTCTGAAAAAATTATTTCTTTTCTGGTGTTACTTTTTTCCTCTAATTCCCACTTTAAACTTTTCTCATTGTGAAAAAGAAATAATGCGATTCTGTTGAATAGCCAGCTTGGCAATAACCTTAGAGAAAGAAATAATGCTAATGCCTTGCATTTCTGAAGTATTTTATACTTTCTATGCAATTTTTTATGTAATGGTCTGATTGTTGTATGAAAGTGATCATAAAAACCATACCATGGTTGGCCAATACCATGTTGGCCAGGTTGGTCTTGAACTCCTGACCTCAGATGATCCACCTGCCTCAGCCTTCCAAAGTGCTGGGATTACATGCATGAGCCACTGTGCCTGGCCCATTTCTGAGACATTTAAATGGTACTGTCTTATGTCTTTTACCTAGTAATATTTTGCCTACAAAGAATATTTATGTGATATTATTCAAGATATTTCAGAAGGATGCAGTTATGTAGAATGATTAATTCATTCAATAAATATTTAAGAAATTTAGCATTAACCCATACATCAGGTGCCACATAATGGTTGTGTTGATTTTTCAGATATGGAAGCTACATAGAAGGGACAGGGTCTGTGTTACAGACTGCAGAGGATGTGCAGGTACTATGCATATTTTAAAACTTAAACACTTTAAAACTTTTAACTAAGATTGTTTAATACTTACTTTGAGAACATTAAAATAATTGTATGCATTCAACTGGCCATGAATATTTTTTTTATTCATTCAAATATATAATACTTGATTACTATTGAATAAATCTTTTTCTTATTGCTGTACATGAGTATATGCACAAGGAATGTTTTGTTTTTCTTTTTCTTATTTTTATCTTCTGTGTTTCTATTATTCCATAAATAGTAAGTTGAAATTCAGCCTACAATAGTTAATGTTCTCTAAAATGTTATACAAACATCTTAATATTGGAGACCCCTTTGAAGCACACACTATAAAACTTCCTTTTAAGGAAAAGAAAATCTTAGCAATGTGCTTTATGAATACTTCTGTTGTTAACTCTTCATGGTGTCATGGTTGAATACAGGCCTAACGTAGCAAGTTTTATATTTTTTAAAATAATTTTAAAGTGAGATTATATTATCTTCTTTTATACTGATTCAAACTTTTAACTAGTGATAAAATTTACCCATGGTAAAAATTCTGTTATAGGCAAATGAGTGTCTGGATTTGAGAAATTATATTTGCTTAATATAGTTAATCATTTTAAGGAAGTATCTTGATGAAATTGAGTATGAAAAATAAAAGTTCTAATGATTCTTCTGTTTTTATTATAAAACCTACTTGGTTGTTTTGTCAAACTTCTTTTGTATTTTTCACTATATTTCTTTAATATTGTCATTTATTATTTATACTCTTACGGTTTTATTTTAAGGGCTTAAAAATGACAGGTACCTGAAAAGTAGCCTGATCTTTTGCGTGTTAACCTTTTTCTTTTTAAAGTTTACGTTGCCATTGCGGAGCCAATATACAGTCTATTGCACAGAGCCATTTTGCCCTGTGCACTTTGCCACTGTGTGTTACAGCAGACTGTATGTCCATCGAGTTTAAGCTGTCTCACAACAGGAGATCTTACATCTAGTTACATGATACTTTTTTAGTTATCTTGGGTGCTTTCTTACAGATTGAGAATATCTACAAATCTCTTACCAATTTGTCACAAGAAGAAAAGATAACAAAGCTGTTAATGCTTAAACTACGATATTTTACTCCTAAAGAAGTAGCAAATCTCCTTGGATTTCCTCCAGAGTTCGGTATGTGGGATACATGTAGACTTCAACTTTCATGTATTAAAGCTCCTAAAAATCTTTAGGGACTTGTGTGTCTAGGAGTTGCCTAAAGAAATGGGTGCAATAAACCTTGTTCCTTTCCTGATCATGCCATTTTTGGCATCTTCCTGCCTCTTTCCCCTTATAACTGCCTCATTTTGTTCTCTCCTGACTCATTCTCCCTCTCACTAACTTTACTAGTGGGCCACAGAAGTTGGCCTGGCTAGAAGGTTCACATTCGCAACTCCTCACCTCTTTCCACAGATGTCTGTGCATAGCATTCCCTTTCTGGCTTACTTTCTTCCAGAGGTCCTTTCCTAGTCACCCCACACTAGAGCTTGTGAAAGTACGCTTTTGATTGCCTTTTAAAAAATATATCTAAATTAAAAGGCAGTTGAGGGATTATTTTGGAAGGGTTGGGAGTGTATTGATATTTATTCTCCTCAGAGATACCTGTGTCAGCCATGTGCCCTTATCCTTCCCTACAAGTAGTAGGTGGAGAAAGAGAAGATGGAGAGACTGTCTCTAGGAAGGAGCTTTCCTAATGGAATGAAAGGGGAACTCAGGAGATGAAATTGATGCAGGAAATTAATTGACACAGAATTGAAGAAAGACTGGGGACCTACAACAAGGAATCTCAAGAACAAATGGGAAGATATAGTTGTAGAGTGAGAAAGTCAAAAGCCTAACTCCATTAGCAGTCCAGAAAGTCCAGGGATTGGTGCTCTGAAGAGATTGGACACACTGCTTTGGCCTCTCAGAGATGCCCCAGCCCATCTCCTTGATCCCACTGTCAGGGCCAGTGCTCACAGCTCTAAGGAGGTTGTGGGTTCTTAGGCCTGGGATGAAAATGCTCCCAGTACCTGGTTGATGGGCTGGGAGAAAGACTGACCTCCCTAGCATGCTTCCATGGCTAGAGAGGGTGGAAATGTGCTTTTGAGGACTCTAATTGAGAGTTCGAATGCAGAAAAGCCAAACTTTGTTAAATCCAATACTTTTGTAATATTAATATGGCACTATTCTTCAAATAATGGGCTTAATAGATCATGTTTCAAATTCTAAATAATTGATTTAACTGCGGTTTTGGAACACAACCCTTTTGTACATGGAGAACAAACTGCCAATATAATTTGACTACCCTCTTGGTAACTAATTCTCTGAGCGTAGTCGTGGCAACCAGGTTTATTTTCTACTCCTTGCCTCTTTCTTGGTGATCTCAATTTTGTCCCAAATGTCCTGGTGAGTGTTGTTTAAGAAAAACACAAACTTTCCTTGTCTTAGCTTATGTCACAAAATGAGTGAGAGCATTACAAAACAAAGAGTTGAGAATTAGACTCAAGGATTCTCATTCCTGGTCTGCTTTCCTAGCTACTATTTTTTTTTCTTTTTTCAGATAAGTGATCAGACATACTACAGAAGAGAGAAAAGAGATTATTAATTAAAACTAATTCCTCAGCTTTATTCCAGTGCTTTTTCTTTTCAAAGAGTAGTAGTCACTTTGGTAATACTGAACCTTGGTAAGGAGCACAGAGCCCAGAGTCAGACAGTGACTTCAAATCCCAGCCCACCTTAACTGTTCCCTTTAATTTACTTGTCTGTAAAATGAGGATAATTACAACACCTACTTCATAGGGTTATTGTGATAGTTAAATAACTTAATATATATGAAATTCTTATATCTGAACATTGCATTTTTAGAATGAGCCATTTATTTACTTTTATAATCTTTATTTCATAGATAATTTTCCCTTTATTTTTATGTTTTAAGTGGGTAAAATAGAATTTTCCAAAGCTCTCTGATTATGTATGTATAATACACAGAAAAACAGCCTTTGAAATTACTGAACCTCCTTTTAAAATACATGGTATGTTTGTGGAGTTGAGCTTACCCTGATGTCACCACTGAGCAGCACCGTGATAAAACTGTCCCTCGTGTGTGTTTCCAACATTATTGACTCTGGGTTCAAAAATGGGCATTGTTTGAGCTCTTTGTCTACTGGCAATGATGGATTTGCATTGATCCTTCCAAATGCTTTGTCCTGGTTCTGTGACTGGTGGTGTGCATTCTGTGGAATAGTGGGCTTTTGAAGAAAAACACTCACCTGCCCTTACTGGGCATAAGCTGATACCTTGACCTTGTTCATTCTGTGTTTCTTTGTTCTTAAGGATAATTCTTATTATTTTTAATGTATCTAAGTTTTTTAAAAGTTGTCTTTTAACTTAGAAAATTATGTAATTTTTTCCCATAAGTTGTTAGGTTGGTACAAAAGTAATTTGCTATTACTTTGAGTGGCAGAAACCACAGTTACTTTTGTGCCAGCCTAATAGTTTAGATTTAAAGAAATATGCACAGATGCACACACACACATACACACATAGATATAATTTGTACAGATCTTACTTGTCTTCAAACATTTCTTTCCTTCCAATATAATTGTAATATTGTAAAAGATTGTCTCTGGGATAGTCTAAAAGCCTATTTTTAGGCACATTTGTACCTCTGGCTACTTTGAAGTAAATACTTTTAGATAAGTAATGTGCTTGCCTAAAGTATATTCTTTAGAATAGAAACTTTATGATCATATGTAATTGCAACAGTAATTACAGTAATTACTGTTGTTTTATTGCAGTTAATAAAATGTCAAGCATCGATGAAGCAACATTACTGTAACTAATTCTACCTTACTGTCCTCATGAGTATATGAAATTTTGCCATTCTTAATACTTCTAATTATTTTTTTCATTTTCTTATCTAAGTTATTTTTCCTTTATTTCCTTGCTATGCTAGAGTATGCTGAATGTGAAATCCTGACATTTTAACTACCATTTTAGTGCATACTCTTTTACATGGACAATCTTTTATGCTGATATTTGCAAGGTCTTCTTTCAGCATCTGAAAGCATTTGTTTTAAAAAAGGAATGTAGCAAATGAAAGTCCAATATGACAGAGGCAATTTGTGGAAGGAGAGTGTAAAAACAACTGTGGGGGACTTGTATCCAGAATATGGATATCAATAATAGTATTGATGAAGATGTGGAGATATTGGAAGCCTCATACAGTGCTGGGTGGGAACGTAAAATGGTGCCGCTGCTTTGAAAAACAGTCCAATGGTTCCTCAAACATTAAACACGGAGTTACTGTGTGATCCAGCAGTTTCACTCTAGGTATATACCCAAGAGAATTGAAAATATATGTCTACACAAAAACATACATGAATGTTCATAACAGCATTATTCTCAACAACGAAAAAGTAGAAACAACCCAAATGTCTGTGAATGAATGAATGGAAAAATAAAATGTGGTAAACCATACAATAGAATATTATTCACCCACAGCAAGGAATGAAGTATCACTACATGCTATGACATGAATGAACCTTTAAAACATGTTCAGTGAAAGAAGACAAAAAACAACCTATTTTATGACTCCATTTATGTGAAAAATAATCTAGTAGACACCCATAGAAACAGAAAGTAGATTAATGGTTGGGGACAGGGAGGCAATAGGGAGTGACTGCTAATAGGTGCTAAAATTTTTTTTTAAGTAATGAAAATATTTTGGAATTAGATAGTGGAGATGTTTGAAAATCTCTTGACTATGCTAAAAACCTCTTAATCGTACACTTTAAATGGATGATTTTTATGCTATGCAAATTATATCCCTAAAATGATTATTAAATCAAAGAAAGAACTGTGAAATAATGGCAGCCACAGCTTTTTAAAAAGTACACTAATACATGCACTTTTTAAAATAATATCTGAGTTCTGTGGATATATGTGTACCTGTGTGTGCGCTGAACATAACACATAATGTGATATGCTACTATCTTACTGTGTAGACAATACCATGTTATAGAATATGTTTGGCTCCAAATTCTCTTTTGTTAATAAAAGTTCCTGAAGACCTTAGTGATTTATTTATGAAATGACCACTGTGCCCTTACTGAAGGATACATCCTTTCATCTCTGGAAATTGTGATTACAAATGATTTCTATAAATTGCTATTTGTCTTTTCCAGGATTTCCTGAGAAGATAACAGTGAAACAGCGTTATCGCCTACTTGGAAATAGCCTCAACGTGCATGTAGTAGCTAAACTAATCAAAATCCTGTATGAATAATTTTAAGTAACTCTGAAAGGTGGTCATACGATATTCCTTCATTTTCAGAGAACAATTCTGAAATTCTGTTTTGAACTAATTCTGGTGAACTGTAACTAAATTATTTTAATCCATCTTTAATATGAAATTTGGATTTTATTTTAAAAATCCACATGGTTTTCAAATTTATGTTAGTGTATTTTATAAAATATAAATTATTGTTATGCTTTATGGAGAGTATATTTTCATATGGAATGTAAATATGTATGTGGAATATTCTTTTTAAAAATTATGCTATAAACAAAGAGCACCTAGAATTTTAGTGTCTATGTTAATATCTTGTGAAGTGTCATAACAGGCCTAACATTTTTATGTTAATTTAAAAAGTTTTTTATTTCTAATTTTAAAATGATTCTAGTTCTAGCCTATTGAATGTTTTACTTAATTTCCAATCCTTTAAACATTTCTTTATTTCATCTAAACAAATGCATATGATATGTAAACCAAACTATCATTATTCAATTTATACAGCAGTCTGAAGAATATGTCAGGAAAAATAATCCTCAATTTTTGATTACCTCTCCACCAAGTAGTCACAGAAAATGTTGGTGCTCATTATCTACATTTTCCTCAGCCTCTATCTGAAGGACAACACTCATTGTTCCTTCTTCATTTTGTATGTACTTTCCTTTAGTTTGCTATTATCAAAGCTTGTTTTTGTCTTCTTAGCTTCTGAGTTTAATTTGCCATTACACACTGAGGAATGTAGCACGGTTAAGATTTCGGGGAGGAAGCTGTCCTCTGACCCCATGCCGTATGACATCCCCTTCCCACAATTGTTTTTTACTGTGGTGACATATACTCTGAATTAACTTTTAGGGCTTTTAACTTTCTCTGTCTCTCATCCTCAGTAGGTTTCTTGGAATTAGAGTTTCTAATCAAACTAAGTCATGCATCATAAATTCCACGGTTTGTGATAAAAGTAAGTGACAAAGAGAGATGAAAAGAAACAAGTCCAGAGATCTTACTACAGGATTTTTATTCAAATATTTATTCTTAAAAATCAACTATTTGGACGTGGAGAAATTGAAAGTTTGTGCATTCCTTGTGGGAACATAAAGTGGTGCAGCAGCTGTTGGAAAACAGTGTGGAGGTTCTTCACAAAATTCAACATAGAATGACCCTATGATTCAGCATTTCCACCTCTGGCTAGAGACCCAAACGAGTTGAAAGCAGGGTCTTGAGCAGATATTTGTACACCAGTGTTTATACCACCATTGTTCACAGTAACCTAAAGATAGAAGCAGCCCAAGTGTCATCCCATTCACCCATGACTGGATAAACGAAATGTGTTACATGCGTGTAGTGGAATAGTACCACCTGCAACAGGAAGGAAATTCTAACATATGCTGTGACACGGACGAACCTTAAGTACATCATGTGAAATGAAATGAGCCACTCTGCAGGGAGGGAGAATGGGTAATTAGTGCTTTATGGGTATACAGTTTCTGTTTGGGATGATGAGAAAGTTCTGGAAGTGATGGGGAGGGTGATTGCACAACAGTGTGAATGTACTTAATGCCACTGCAACTGTAAATTTAAAAATAGTTTGTGATAAATGTAACATGTATATTTTACTGCAATTGAAAACATACTCTATTACCAATTTTTCAGAACTCAGATAAATATGACTATAGGGAAGCTGTAAGCCAGCCCTGTACAGAAACTATTACTATCTACATTTTGCATATGTGTTCAAAGACAGAGCCTATTACAAGTCTCATAAGTTCCAGTAAACAGTCAAATTATTTTGGCACATTTTCATGTAGGTTCTCTTCACTGCTGAAAGATTCTAAATAAAATGGTTTAGGGTTTTACTGTGACTGTACTAATAGCTATGCTATAGTTATAATATCCTACACTCTGTTGAGCAACATTATACAAAATAAGTGTGGTTACCGAGCACCAAATTTGAACACTTGAAAGGTCTGTAGAGACATTGCTTACAAACTGGAAGACAGAATGTAGCTTTGTGGAATTTTTAAATTATGGAAATGTATTCACAGGAAGATGGTGATTCTTGCCCTTAATTCATAATTGAAAATATACAGTAACAAGCATAAAAACTCACATCTTAATGAAGATGTATCTACCAGTGTCATTTAATTAGCAGGTGTATAGGTATGCATAATTAATTTGGAAAATGCTCTTTATGGAATGTCTGCTATATGTTTTTTGTAATGCTGTATAAAATTTGCACTGGAAATTCTGTTTCATGATATTTGGGCCTGTATATTTATTCAGATGTTGGAAAACATAGCTTCTCATTATCAAGAGAACTATGTGTAATTCAGTCTTCACCATACCTAACAGTAAACTGATTTTTCATTCTCCTTTTCCCATCACCTCTGCTCTTTTAAGTGGCTTGTGAGGTAATTCTAAGTTATTTATTACCCTGCCTCCTATTTTTAATATGGCTTCAGGATCCAAAACTAATTCTAAAGGATGATCAAATCAATTAACGTAAACAAAATGAGTCATAATTGGAAAATTATTTTGAAGACATGGGTAGTCATTGCAGGAGGGGTCAGAGCCTGACAATCCTCAGTAGGAGAGATGAAAGAGGAATGACAGCATCACCTTCTCAGAGGACCCTGGACAAGGTGTTCTGGCTGTTCAGTCAGACCTGCACCATGGGCATTGCCCTGTGCCTGGAAAGGTAAGAAAGTACCTCCAACCTTCAGCTAGCTTGTTCTTCCTCAAAAAGTAGAGCCTTCTAAAGAGGCAAAACCAGTAGCTGAAGTTGTGAACAGTAAGGGTCCACCCAACACTTTTTTTTTTTTTTTTTTAGAAATTTGAGGGTAAATTGTTGCTTGAAATGATCCAACTTTTGAAAGAGTTAAAGTTGTTTAGTATAGAGGCTTTTAAGTTGCCCTGAAAGGCTGCATTGCTACCATGTGAGATGTAAAGTTAGGTGGAGTTAGAGGTGAGTGCGGGCAATTCAGTGCATTGCTTGTGGGTAGAATTCCTCAGCAGAAACCCCCATCTGGCTTTTGCTCCCATCTCAACTTAGTTCAGGTCTAGAGGGATTAAGCTGGAGATTTCTGAGGAGAGAGAAATGAACTAAAGATAAATAAAACTGGTTTAACTTTAGCTATAGCAGAACAGAACAAAGCAACCTCATTTCATTCAACATCAAGCAACTACTAAACAATATATTCTCCAAGCCACTTGTATCTGCATCCAAACTAGTCACTCTGGTTGCTCTTCTGAAAAAAAGAAGTTTCTAAATAAGCCAAGATAATATAATAAGGACCAAATTTTAAGCCCACATAGATGAAGAGGTTAACGTGAGTTTTCTGAGTTGCTTATGTTAGGAACAGAAGGTTACCTTGTCATAATTTGGCCTTCAGCTTGGAGTTCTGTTTTAGGCCATCAGTTATGACACTGACTTACTAATAGCTTTGGACTTTGAAATTCAGTGAGGGTCATATAGCGTCAGCAATTTTTTTTGTAGCTTGTGATTGCATTGAGATTATATAATTTTTAAAGACATGGCCTTTGGACCTCTGTCTACTAATCTCTTCCTCTCATCATCTACCATTCAAATGTGCTATATACAACTATCATATCAACTTCTTAGCAAGCACTTTTCTGGTCCTCCATCATATCCACCGAGATGTCTAGTTATGCCTTTCCCTTAGCTTTTTTTTTTTTTGAGACAGAGTCTCACTCTGTTGCCCAGGCTGGAGTGCCAACGCAGGATCTCGGCTCACTGCACCCTCCCACTTCCATTCAAGTGGTTTTCCTGCCTTAGTCTCCCTAGTAGCTGGGATTACAGGCATATGCCACCATGGTTAGCTAAAAATAATTTTTGTATTAGGAGAGATGGGGTTTCACCATGTTGGCCAGGCTGGTTGCAAACACTGGAGCTCAAGTTGATCCCCCCACCTCAGCCTCCCAAAGTGCTGGGTATTACAGGTGTGAGCCACCGCACCCAGCCTCCCTTTGCATATTTTTTAAAAGGCATTAAGCATCTTGCACATGTTCTTTAGTTCCAGTTTGCATGGGTCAAGCTGTCTGCGTCATTTTCCCTTTCATATTCTTTGTCTTTGCTGCTAAAATTTTAAAGCTTCAGTGTAAACAACAACAAAAAAATGTCTTTTTTTTGTTTCTGGCTTCTGTTTCTCTCTTTAGGCTGTCTAGGAACATTTTAAGGTACTCAGGCTCTTCAAAATCTACACAATCAAGATCCAAACTCCATCACCATTCTTGTCTAGTTTGTGAATTTATTTCTTTTTAAATATATTTGTTCAAGAAATATGAGCATGTGCAAAAAGCTGTTTTGACTTTGTATTCCCCAAGCTCTCATATAAGTTGGTTAAATATTTACCATAGAGTCTTACTTTCAACCACATCCAGCACTTACTGAAGTCTCCCTCAAGTGTAACACGCTTGACTTTTAGAGCTTCCAAAATCTCCTTTTTCTTATAAATAAGAGACTGGAAATTTTTACAAAAACTAAAAGATAGGAATTTAATTCTCCCGTAGAATTCTCTTCTGAATAGCCCTAGAGTTTTTCATTTTGTTGCTTGTACCTAGCATGGGTTCAATGTTTACTTCAAATATTTGCTCTGTATTTTGTTTGCATTTTGATTTCTATTTTTATCAGAATAGATTGAAATTAGAAGAGTGTGCATAGAGAACATGTTTGTTTAGCTAAATTAGCTCTGTAATCAGATGAGATCACCTAGAGGGTCAGAGGATGAGAGTGAAAGTTAGAAAGAGAAGAGCAGAGACTTGGAGCTGACTTACCTGAAGATTCAGTCCTCAGGTCTCTTTCTACCCTTCACTTTTCAAGCCATTTTTTTCCCCCAAAGAGTCTCACCCTTTCCTACAACTTCAGCCATTCTGCCGATGACACCCAGATGACTCTAAATCTGCTATTTTCCTAAGTCCTGTTCTACAATCTTCATGTTAGGATATTTTTAACTTAGATGTTTCGCTATTCAAGTTGTCAAATTTGCATCAAATTTAGCATGGTTGCAATGTAAGCATCCTCCTTACTGTAGTCAGTTCCACTCACGACTTTACTGTTTTTCTTTATGGTTCCGTTACGCTCCAGATCTTCCAAGTTTAAGCATCATAACCCAAGATCATCTTCACCTTCTTTCTCACTCTGCATTCCATTGGTCAGCTTCTGTTAAAATAGCCTTCCTAAGGCAAGCCTTCTCTGAACGATCATTTATTTTTAGGAAAACTTATAAAAAGTCACTGAGATCTAAAAACACCCACATACATATTTGCAATCATATTTGTGTGCTTGGTTAAACGTGTTGACATTTAACAGATTTGAGCCTTCTAAATTTAATCTAGCATGAATGTCATTTTTACTAAAATATTTGCTATTTTACTCAGCTGGTTCCTTACACAAGTCCTGTTAAATTTCACACGTGAAAAAAATGACTGAAAACACCTAATGGAATGTGATACTCCTTGTGTAGTAGAAATGAGTTGAGTTTGATATTTGAGAGCTGGTGCTATGAATGAATAGACAATAAGGCGAATAGTTGTTATGATTTGAGTTTTCTAAATGGAAAATGTTTCATGTTTTAGAGAATGTGAACTTCCACAAGGGCGGAGATTGTTAATACTTTTTTTCCTTCAGTGATGTTAAAACAGTACTGGCATGTAGTAAGCACTCAATGAATATGTGTTGAATGAGTGAATATAGGAACCATACTGGAATCGATACTGAAGCTACAGAGAAAAAGCATCACACCGCAGAGTTCAAATAGTGTCTTGAAGTTATTCTCTTGAAAACTATTTAACTTGTTTGTTACTACCACTTCTTCCATGCCCAGTGGAACAGCCAAAGTTATTCAAGTCCAGAACACATGATTTAAAAAATAATTCTAGGGTAGGCTTGACATTTTGGCTTTTGGAAAGTTGTGCAAATAAAACTCTTTAAAATACTATATTTTGACTTCTGGTCTTGACAAGAGTGTAGAGTTATTTCTCCTTGCTTCTCCCTGAAAAGTACAATTATAAACTCTGGATAAGTATAATTATAAAATAATGTAAGAGGAATCAGGAGAATTCTGAAAAGTGGGAAAAGAGGAAGACACACTGGCTAGGGACCCCAAGACTAGAGGAACAGCATGGTTCCAAGACATCTGACCCCTCATTCATCTTTCTGACCTACAACCTAGCAACAGAAAGCAGCCCAGAGAGAGTTGTTCCTACAGAAGAGGGAACTGAAGTCTAGTTGGTAATACCAGATGAGTCTGGCTCTACCAGCATGGGGGATATATATGAGAAACCCTGCTGACAAACATCCAGACCGGAGGCTTGTGTGCTGAGAGGAAGATCCAGGGGGCTCTGGCAAAAAGCATCTGACCCATTATCTGAGCTGGAGACTGCCTTCTCCCAGAGGTACCATGGGACCTGGCTTGGGGGAGAATCCTTCTTTTCTTAAAGTAGCATCATGGAGGACCATTCAGGAGCCCGAGCAGCACCAGATAAACCAAAGCAGACCAAAATAACACTGCAAAGGCTCTAAAAACTAAATTACTGTTGGAGTCACAGCCCACAAAAAACTAAGCCAGGGCTTGCATGCTAAACATAAATGGAGTGACTGCCTGCTAAAATAAAAGATTCAAATAATAGACAAAATATTCAGGATACAGTGTAAAATAGCCTGTCATACCAAGAACCAGAAAAATCACAACTTGAATAAGAAATGACAGTCAAAAACAGATGACAACACTGAGACGAACCAGATGTTGGAATTACCTGACGCGGATTTTAAGCGACTCTTGTAAAACTGCTTCAATGAGTACTTACAAATTGTCTTGCAACAAAGAGATAGAAAAGTCAGCAAGGAAAGAGAAGTTAATACAAGAACCATCGTGATAAGTGCACCATATGCCAGATTTAAACATAGAAATAAATGGCAGTTATACAACTGAAAAATGCAATAACAAAATAGCAAACATTCAGTGGTGACAGATAATTTGTAGATCCTGGACATTTTGTCTGTTACATTAACTTTATTTTCAGAAAGTTAATTATGATGTGTCTTGGCATGAATTTCTTTCATCATGGCAGATATTTCAAAGTGAATGTAATATCTTGTTTGGTGTTCATTTAGCTTCTTGAATCTGTACATTTATATTCTTTGCTAAATTTGAGATCAGTGATAGAGAGGAAATGACAGAAGATAGAAATCAGTGAACCTGAGGACAGATTAGTAGAATTTACCTAATCTGAATGATGGGGCGAAAATAGGCTGACAAAAAAAATTAAGAACCTTGGGGACCTGTGGGACAATAACAAAAGGACCAACAGTTATATGTTTGGGATGCCGGAAGTAGAGGGGAAAAAAATGTAGCTGAAAGAGTGTTCAAATAATGACTGAAAACATCCCAATTTTGGCAAAACCTTAAAAGCGGCTGGAGAAAAATGACACATTGCTGTGGGGCGAGAGACACAGTAGATGTCTCATCAGAAACCATGAGGACCAGAAGGAGGTGGCATTGTCCACTATGAATTCTGTATCTAGCCAAACTATCCTTCAAGAGCTCTCTCTCATACCTATATATGTATAGATACACATGTACCTCTATGCAGCGCTTTACAATTATTAGGCAGTGCAGGTAGTGACATGGAATTAGGCTTATGTGAAATAATCAAAGAGATCTAACATGTACCTCTAATGACTGTAACGAATTGTTCATCTGAAAATAGATTGGAATAAAATAATGATAGTTATGATAGAGTGACAGCATTTTAATTTTTTAAATTAAATGTAATCTTTTTGTTTTTCTTTTCATCAAGGTGATATAATAGTTTTATAATTTAAAATTCTTTTTCTTTCAAAACACTCAATTTCAAGTCTTGACTGTAGAGTCTGATCATTGTAAGCTTGTAAGTTGCTATCTCATTTGCATTTTGATGCTATGTAATACAATCTCCTCCCCTGCTGACCTTTTTCCTCCAGGGCAGAGTATTTGTGTATTCCCAGTAACTTTCTCAGATGCTGACAGATAGTGGGTACCTAATAAATAATTGTCCAATTAACCAATTTAGATATGAGTATGTTGAGTATGTTAATAGAATCATAGGTTCTTTCATGGCTTGGGGATTGTTTGAATAATTCTGTCAGCCGAAAAGAAGAGAAGCACATTAGATGTTGCTGGAGGACTATTTAATGCCAGAATGACTCCTAGCATATTGTTTATGTCTCTTCTAAACATAGTCTAGGAATTGTTGACAAAGCTTGATTTAGCAGTACTTCTGTAACAAATATAGTCCAAGTCACTATAAAGAAAACTTACAAAGGGACAAAGGTGTTGTTTTTTTCTAGATCTTAGAATAATGACACTGAAAAAGACAGAGTGAGGTCATCTCATTCTTTCTGCCATTGATGACACCTTAAATCTTCCCGCAGATCTATGTGGCACTTCAATTAACAAATCCCCTGGGAATGATGCCCCTTTGTAAGGCATTAGCCTTGTTAAATCACTCCTCCCACCATAAATCACATCCGTAATGCAAAGCTTCCTCTCACAAGATAGAGATGCTTGTATGTACTGCTTCTGCATCTATCTTCCCAATTAAAGGTACAAGAGGCAGAGTCTGAAGAGTGCCAAGTATCCCCAAACTTTTTTTTTTTCCTTCCCAGAAGAGAATGAGCTTTTTTCTCCCCACCCCAGTGGTGACACCCTCACCTCACTTGCTCTCCTCCCCTAATGGAACACAAAATATTGTCACAAAGATGTATTTTCCACTTTTCCTAAGATCAGATCCAATGTAAGTTGTTTGCAGGTATTTACCACCTGTATTTCTTCAGTTATTCATGCTGAAGTCTAAGTACAGTCAGACATTTCCCTTTGATGGTCATGTGAATGGTGTCTAAATATTTCACTTCATTGCCTTGCTTAGTGAATTTTAGGAGTCACCAAGTAGAAAACTCATTTTGTCCTTTTTAGGTTGATTTGGAACAGGATGCCAGGAGGGTTCACCTATGGTAAACTCCACTTCACTGCTTCACAACTTCTTGGAAATCAAGCTTGGACTAATCCAGTGGGATTGCTGAAGTCCCCATTCCAGGAGCTGTTGGAGGTAGAGAAAGCTCTGCTGATTTTTTACTAGCATTTGGAGCCTTTAATCCTAGCAATTAGTATCTCCTCTGCTGATCCTTAGCCACTCCCCATCTCACAATGATGGGAGACCCTTCACATGCCTGTAGTCCCAGGTATTTGGGAGGCTGAGGCAGGAGAATCATTTGAACCCAGGAGGCAGAGGTTGCAGTGAGCCAAGATCATGCCACTGCACTCCAGCCTGGGCAACAGAGTAAGACTCCATCTAAAAAAAACAAAAAAAAGAGAGACATTACAGAGCGGATGATAGACTCTGTGTGTGTCTGTGTGCACGTGGTGGTGTTTATAACTGGTAGGCTTTGTCATAGAGTCGCCCAGGCTGGAGTGATTCTCCTGCTGAGGCAGGAGAATCCCTTGAACCCAGGAGGTGGATTCAAGGGATTCTCCTGCCTCAGCCTCACCTTCTGAGTAGCTGGGACTACTACTGCCTATTTTATGTTTTCTGTAACATTTGCTTGAGTTACAATTAGGAAGTTGTGTGTGTGCACACGTGTGTATAATGTGCCATGAACACCCCTTGTGCTCCATAACCAAAGCCCTATTCCCCTATTGCATTTCTCCCTCTATATTTGAATTTTGTTATTTTATTCTCATTATTTATGAAGGGATTATATGACCTAAAAAAAAAAAAACTTGAAAAATGTGGAAAAGTTCTCCAAACTCTCAACAATCTGCTTTCTCAGCGAAAGCTCTGCCAAACCTCAATAATTTTAAATGGTAATGATCAAGTCATAATTCTTTTTCATTCTACTCAAAGATAATTGTAGTCATTGTAGTAATGAGCATGGAGAACAAATGTCTGCTTTATGTTCCCTGAGCCAAGACCACACTGCTTTCAAAAAGATCAGTTCATCACAATAGTGGACTTGGTAATTTCCTAGGTGCTAATGCACTTCCCATGAAATGAGCAAAAGAATAGTTTTAAATATACATCAGTTTCCATAATTATTTTATGTAATCCTTCATGGAGAATGAATGAATCAGAGCAACGTTGCATTGTCCCAAAATTTTGCAGAAAATCACAAAACTGACATATGTAAATTTAAGCAATTCTGTGTCCCTGAAAAAAGAATGAGTTAAGTGTCATAAACATTAAAAGATCATTATATTCACAAATGTTTCCATTAATTAGTAAAAACCAGATTAATTCTACAGTGTTCTGTTTTAAACTGATATGCTGAAGCTATAAAATGTAATGGGAGCTAGCATTAGGGGCATGAGAATCTCGCCAACTTGTCCATCCTCAACGCGCCTCTGTGTCTCACCCCTCTCCTCATTTTTATGACTTCCACATTAATCCCGCCCTCCAGATAAATTCTGCTGGCCTAGCAGAAATACCACATAAGGATTATTGCACTCAAGATAAAAGAGCAGCCCGCTATTAAAAAGATTAAATCAACATTCCCAAACTTGCCACTTAAGGCCTTCTATCAATGTCCCTTCCTTTACCCAGCCACTTTCCTCCAAGGTCACCTGCTGGATAAGTGGAACCACCTTTTTTCCTTTTTTTTTTTTTTTAAAGACAGAGTCTTGCTCTAGAGTCTTGCTCTGTTGCCCAGGCTGGAGTGCAGTGGTGCCATCTTGGCTCACTGCAACCTCCACCTCCTGGGTTCAAGGGATTCTCCTGCCTCAGCCTCACCTTCTGAGTAGCTGGGACTACAGGCATGTGCCACCATGCCTTTTTTGTATTTTTAGTGGAGACAGGGTTTCACCCTGTTGATCAGGCTGGTCTCAAAGTCCTGACCTCAAATGATCTGCCCAGCTTGGCCTCCCAAAGTGCTGGGATTATAGGCATGGCAACTGCGCCTGGCCAGTGGAACCACTTTCTACAGTGTGCCCATACTGAGCCTTGGACAATTCCTAGTTTGGTACCTGCTGTGTACTTAACAGCACGTTACTGTGTTTTCTGTCCCATCTGGTCACACTTATCTTTGTAATGTTGTCTAACTCCAGCCCTCCAGATTTGTGCATTATGACTTCATTGTAAGTCAGAGAAAGTCAATAAACTTACTTTTTGACTTTTGAATTTTTGAAACTTTTGAATGTCCCCCATGGTCAAGAACAAGCATATCTGCACTAAATGCTTATTAAGCCTCTAACACAATGGAATTTGGATAAAGCTTGTAGGAATAAAAAGTGAATCTTGGTATAAGCATAGCAGTGAAATATTCTAATGTGGCAATGAGATGCATTTCAAGAATTTGGAGAAAAAATTAGAAAATAAGGGGATACATAAAGTCTGTACACTTAGTATAAAACCTTTAGCCACCTTTCCTAGTCCAGGTAGAAAACTGGAGAATCTTTTTCTGGACAAAGTGAATGTCCTCAGGGGAAAATGCCTTCAAAGATGGGCATCCAGGGTTCCCTAATGAAATTGCCAGTTTGTCATTTGGTCACTCTGTGACAAAGCCTACCAGTTATAAACACCACCACTTGCACACAGACACACACAGAGTCTATCATCTGCTCTGTAATGTCTTTTTTTTTTTTTTTTTTTTGAGATGGAGTCTCACTCTGTTGCCCAGTCTGGAGTGCAGTGGCATGATATCGGCTCACTGCAATCTCTGCCTCCTGGGTTCAAGTGATTCTCCTGCCTCAGCCTCCTAAATACCTGGGACTACAGGCATGTGCCACCACACCCAGCTAATCTGTGTATTTTTAGTTGAGATAGGATTTTACTGTGTTGGCCAGGATGGTCTCAATATCCTGACCTTGTGATCTGCCCTCCTCGGCCTCCCAAAGTGCTGGGATTACAGGTGTGAGCCACCCCGCTGGCCCATGATGTCTTATTTTTAAATATAAAGGAAGATTTAAGGATCTATAGGTATTTGAGGAAAGCCTCTAGTATGAAACAGAAAGCCCTAAACAAGCAATGGGAGAAAAAGAACTTAGAGAAAATAGCCCATACAGGAAACAAGAAAACATCAAAAAGCAATTATCTAAAAATTACTAGATGATGTTACAACTGTGAAACAAGAACAAAAAGAGGTTTTCAAATATAAAATGATAGCAACATTTTAAAACAAATTACTAGAAAATTAGAAGATAAAGACTTCCTCAGAAAGTAGAACAAAATAAGAAAAAGAGGTAGCAAATTGAATTAAGAGTTAAAAATTGGAGGATCAATCTAAGAAAAATATAGAAGCAAAAAAATGACACAATGGCAGGAACCACTTGACTCTCTTCATGAGTGAAGGTGTTTTCATGCACCTAGGTCACTTTAATGAGTGCACGGCTAATTGTCAGGGAGGGGGATCTTTGTAAAATGCAGATTCTAATTCAGCAGGTTGGTGGTAGCACCTGAGATTTTGCATTTCTGAGAAGCTCCTGAGTGATGCCTGTGCTGCGTCCGTGGACCATACTTGGAGTAGCAAGGTTCTAGTCTAGGCCATCTCTGCCTCTTCCATACTCCCATCTTAGTTGATTAAACCACTTGCAGAGAGTGAGGCCTGTGAAGCAGCAGAGTGGTGGATGTTCCTTAGAGCTCTGTGTATCCAACTCTGAACTTACTGGCTTTCCTCCAAAATCTTCTTCCCCTGGCTATTCTCTCAATTAATATCATCTCTTGCTTCCAATTTTCCAAGCAGGAAACCTTTGCATTAACTCATTAACTTCCCCCTCT
This sequence comes from Callithrix jacchus, assembly GCF_049354715.1. Lineage (NCBI taxonomy): Eukaryota > Metazoa > Chordata > Mammalia > Primates > Cebidae > Callithrix > Callithrix jacchus. The sequence continues at coordinate 17,948,155 of NC_133508.1, read as the reverse complement.
AATAGTTCCTTTTTTTTTTTTTTTTTTTTGAGACAGAGCTTCCCTCTGTTGCTCAGGCTGGAGTGCAGTGGCATGATCTTGGTTTACTGTAACCTCCGCCTTCTGGGTTTGAGCGATTCTCCTGCCTCAGCCTCCTGAGTAACTGGGATTACAGGCACATGCCACCATACTTTGCTAATTTTTATATTTTTAGTGGGAGGGTTTCACCATGTTGGCCAGGCTGGTCTTGAAGTGATCTGCCCACTTAGGCCTCTCAAAGTGTTGAGATTATAGGTATGAGCCATCGTGCTCAGCCAACTTCCTCCTCCTAATAGTTCTAATGAAATATTAACTGCCCAGGTATTTCTTAAAGAGATCCTGTTTCCTGAGTATCTTTCTCACTGTCTCCTCATCTGTCTGTCCATTGCCTTAAGCCTCTCCAGGTCACATCTCTTTAAACGTACTCTAACCTCCTTGCTAAGTCTGGTCTCAGATGTGGCTCCGCAGGGATGCTTATAAAATGCAAACATGACCATGTTAATCTCCTCTTTAAGAGACTCTCATAATTCTCCATTTTTAAAAGTAAATAAAATCTAAGCTCATTAAAATGACATTTCAAAGTCTTTCTTGATTTGGCTTCCTGTCCATTTTTAAAACTTCATCTCCCACATGTACACACTGCTTAGCCCTGCCAAGCTACTTTCTGCTGGAAACCTTTGTATACACCATTGCTCTGCCTGAAACTCCTCACTCCGCTCTTTTACCTTGGGAACTACTCAGACGGACTCCTGGGAAGCCTGCATTCCCTTCCAGGCAGAGTTGATTCTGTCCTCCATTGTTCTCCAGTAAAGCTGTGTGTGTGTGTCTCTCTCTCTCGTCTCTTTTTTGTCCTTAGCCATATTCTGATTACTATGACCCCTTCTTAACTCTAAATTCCCCTCATGTGAAATTCTAGTATACTGGGATTAACTTTCATATACGTTTTTGATGACCACAGAAATTTTTATTTGTGAATTCTGTGGGAATTATTTAAAGGAGGAGCAAAGAACTGAGGGTTCAAAATATAAAGGGAGACGAAGTGGATGTCACAGAAGGAGAAAAGGTTTCACAGAGATATCTTGAAAAAGATTTAAAAAAAAGAGAGAAAGAAGGAGTTCATTCTGATTCTTGCAGCTACATTCAGGTGGTTTTGGAAGGAGAGAAGGAGGGAGAGAAGGGAGCTTTTCTGTGAGAAAAGCTTGGAGCCAGGATGAAGAACAAAGAGAAAGGTGAGACCATGTGGCAGGACTGGGAGCAGAAGTCAGCAGGTCATGAATGACTGAATAGCAGTACACTGAACATTTGGGTCCCACCTGCAACAAAGCAAAACACCTATGCACGCATCTTGCTGAAGTCAAAGAGAGCAAAGGCTGATGAGTAGAAATGAAGAGTACAGCAGACACCATTATAAACTTAAAGTATACAACATGCCATTGATGTCATCAGTGTTCTGACCTAAGGGTTTTATTTTAATGAATGCATAAAAATGTGCAGAAGGGTTCCTTAGATAGACTCTCCATCTAGGACCCCTCCTGCAAATACTGAGGAGCCCCCAGAGCAGACTCCCTGTCCAAGGGTTCCATTGCCAGCACCCCATAAGAAAGCTTCCTCACCCTGATTGCTCAGTTCTACTCACAGATAAGACCATTTCCTTTGGATTGCCTGCTCTTAAAAACTCTTGGATTTAAATGTGATCTTGCTCTCCACCCACCAATGTGGAGTTGTTCTGTGCTTCCTGGGGTCACCTTGCCTTGTTCTTAGATATCAATTAAACTTTGCCTCATACCTCTAACTCCAGGTCAGCTATCTTCTTCCTCCCTCAGAGTCCCCAATTCATCTCTCTGCTCTGAAATTCTCTTTTATGGGAGACCTGGTCAGATACCTCTGCTTCTCCTTGTATCCAAGATTTTAAAGACAGCTGTGAATTCTTTTTATCATTTTTTTCTTTTAAGGAACCTAAACCCAAGAAAGGATAAAAGAGGGTGAGGATTATTATATTTCTTTATATGATATTGATAATAACAGCTTATATTTAATGAACACTTATTTTATGCCAGAAACCAAATGTGCTAAACACTTTACATACCTTCAGTGCTGTTATTATCTGTCTGCTGATGAAAAAACAAGGTTTCATGGTCAGTAAGTGATGGAGCTAGACTTTGAACCCATATAAATGAGCCTCAGACCCATGTTCTTTACCTTCAACCATGTGGTCTTCCCTAGACTGGAGCCTCTAGAAAGGAGGATCTGCAATTTACTACATTCCTTTTTTTTTTTTTTTTCTTTTTTTTTATTGCATTTTAGGTTTTGGGGTACATGTGCAGAGCATGCAATACAGTTGCATAGGTACACACATGGCAGTGTGTTCTGTTTGCTTTCAACCCTTCACCCACATTTGGCGTTTCTCCCCAGGCTATCCCTTCCCACCTCCCCCTCCCACTGGCCCTCCCCTTTTCCCCCCAACAGACCCCAGTGTTTAGTACTCCCCTCTCTGTGTCCATGTGTTCTCATTTTTCATCACCCGCCTATGAGTGAGAATATGCAGTGTTTCATTTTCTGTTCTTGTGTCAGTTTGCTGAGAATGATGTTCTCCAGATTCATCCATGTCCCTACAAACGACACAAACTCATCATTTCTGATTGCTGCATGATATTCCATGGTGTATATGTGCCACATTTTCCCAATCCAGTCTATCATCAATGGGCATTTGGGTTGATTCCAGGTCTTTGCTATTGTAAACAGTGCTGCAATAAACATTCGTGTGCATGTGTCCTTATAGTAGAATGATTTATAGTCCTTTGGGTATATACCCAGTAATGGGATTGCTGGGTCAAATGGAATTTCTATTTCTAAGGCCTTGAGGAATCGCCACACTGTCTTCCACAATGGTTGGACTAATTTACACTCCCACCAACAGTGTAAAAGTGTTCCTTTTTCTCCACATCCTCTCCAGCATCTGTTGTCTCCAGATTTTTTAATGATCGCCATTCTAACTGGCGTGAGATGGTATCTCAATGTGGTTTTGATTTGCATCTCTCTGATGACCAGTGACGATGAGCATTTTTTCATATGATTGTTGGCCTCATATATGTCTTCTTTCGTAAAGTGTCTGTTCATATCCTTTGCCCACTTTTGAATGGGCTTGTTTGTTTTTTTCTTGTAAATCTGTTTGAGTTCTTTATAAATTCTGGATGTCAGCCCTTTGTCAGAGGGTAAACTGCAAAAATTTTTTCCCATTCTGTTGGTTGCCGATTCACTCTAGTGACTGTTTCTTTTGCCGTGCAGAAGCTGTGGAGTTTGATTAGGTCCCATTTGTCTATTGTGGCTTTTGTTGCCAATGCTTTTGGTGTTTTGTTCATGAAGTCCTTGCCTACTCCTATGTCCTGGATAGTTTTGCCTAGATTTCCTTCTAGGGTTTTTATGGTGCCAGGTCTTATGTTTAAGTCTTTAATCCATCTGGAGTTAATTTTAGTGTAAGGTGTCAGGAAGGGGTCCAGTTTCTGCTTTCTGCACATGGCTAGCCAGTTTTCCCAACACCATTTGTTAAATAGGGAATCCTTTCCCCATTGCTTGTTTTTGTCAGGTTTATCAAAGATTGTATAGTTGTAGATATGTTGTGTTGCCTCCGGTGCCTCTGTTTTGTTCCATTGGTCTATATCTCTGTTTTGGTAATTTACTACATTCCTATTCCCATCATCTTACAAGTGGTTAATACGTAAAGGGCACATGCAGAATATTAGTGGAATACATTCCGGATTAGGGAACAGACAGGAGCTTTACTAGTCAATGAAAGATAGAATTTCAGGTCTACGGAATGTGTACCTTGCGGAGGAGAAGAAGGGAATTATTTACCATCTAAATCTGAAGGTCATGGATTCTATACGACTTGAATTCATCTTTGCTGAAGAAATTCTGAATAGAGTAAGTAAACAGAATGAGTGACAATGGCATGGAAACAGCGATTGATTTTTATATTGCTTTTCACAGAGTCAACACATGCAGACAGTCTGACTTGCCTATTGATCTGAGCTAGAGTTGAGTGAGTGAGCTGGATGTAAAATTACCAACTCATCACTAAAAGTCAGTCAGACCTTGAAAGAATATTACTTTCTTTTTTTCTAACATGAGGGACAATGAAGAATTGAATGCTTATATTGGGAGCTAAGAGATTACCTTTACTTTGTGGAGTAATAAACACATTAATGAAACAAGGAAATCCTGTAAAAGAGGAAGTCTTTATTAAGATCGTGATGGAGGCCTTTTCTGTTTCACTGGAAAGATTTGCCAAGTTCAGTGATCTTTAGGAAAGTATAATTATGAAAATAGTTACATCCAGAGCTCAGAGAATTCAAATTGTCCTTTTTATTGAAAGACTCTAGCCCAGTCTATTTTATCCTATTCGAAACTTGCCAAGTATTTTATATTGTCATTTTCCCTCCACCCCAAGCCAAGTTGTTAAGCTTTCAAACCAACAAATTTATTATGATAAATGTCATCTCAACTATTTATGTAAAGGCTATTGGACATCTTTTCTTAGTGTTTAATACCAAATTAATATTTTGTATCATCCTGATATATGAAGACATTTATAAATATAGAAGTGAAATTTTTTTTTGAGACAGTCTCACTCTGTTGCCCAGCCTGGAATGCAATGGAGCAGTCTCGGCTCACTGCAACCTCTGCCTCCTGGGTTCAAGTGGTTCACCTGCCTCAGCCTCCCAAGTAGCTGAGATTATAGGCACCTGCCACCACACCCAACTAATTTTTGTATTTTTAGTAGAGATGGGGTTTCACCATGTTGGCCAGCCTGGTCTCAAACTCCTGACCTTGTAATCCACCCGCTTTGGCCTCCCAAAGTGCTGGTATTACAGGCATGAGCCATTGTGCCTGGTGAGAAATAATTTTAATCAGTTTTGTTGTGAGGTAATTTACACTTATCAAAGGTGATCTATTTTAAGTATACAGCTTTATGAGTTTGATGAATTTATACAGTCATGTAACCACCATCACTACAATCATGATACAGAACATTTTTATCACCTTAAATGTTTACTCATTCCTCCTTGCAGTCACTCTCCTCCCCAACTCCTGGCCTCTGATTTGCTGTTTATCAACATAGTTTTGGCTTTACTAGATTTTCATATGGAATCATACAATATGGAATCACTTAGGAAGTAGTCTTTTGCGTCTTACTTATTGCTGTCCTTGAAAAATATTCTTGAGCAAACAAAGTGACATGCCACATGCTGGCAGAAAAATATTTGAAAATTCTTGTATCTAGAATATATGAGTTCTTACATTCAATAAAAGACAACAAAATTTTTAAAAAATAGGCAAAATAGCTAAACAGACAGTTTACCAAAGAAGATAGACAAATGGCAGATATACATAAAAAGATGCCCAACATCTTTGGTCATTCGGGAACTATAAATGAAAATCACAATGAGATACCTGTGTTGACACAAAGACCTGTTCACAAATGTTCATAGCAGCTGTATTTATAATAGTCCTAAACTAGAAACAACTCTAGTGTTTATCAGCTGATGAGTAGATAAGCAAACTATGGGATAGCCATATGATGAAATAGTACTCCATAATAAAAGGGAACCAATTGCAGTACAGAACAGCCAAATTACAAAAGCATTATGTTGAGTGAAGGAGGCAGATACAAAAGAGTATATAGAAGAAATTGGGAAGGTTTAAAAAAATTTTTAAAAGCAGCGACTATTTGAGTATCACAAGTAAAGTATTATATGCTATGGTACATAATCATCCAGTCCTCAAAGAGCCTGCATAATAAGACACAAAGAGACTTGTCTAAGAGCCTGCATGGTATTAACCAATACAGTAGTAATTACCTAGGGATTTTTCTTGGAAGTGAGATTTTATTGCTCTCCCTCGATTTCAGTTTTGTCTGTGTGCTCATGGAAAGTTTGAGTGCATCAATAGTTGATTTTACAATCAAAATGTAGACTATTTTCATCACTCTTAAGTGGTTTCTGTAGTCTCAGCACAGAGTCAGTAGGGATATCAATGGTTTATGCCCTCACACCATATATCCAGTTGGAAGGGTGTGGAAAGCGGAAGTGTATTCCACAGCTGTCCGTGGGTCCCACAGGGATGATGAAAAGTAAAAATTCCTGGAGCTTCACAGATCTAGGCAAGTGAGTGTTACTATGTTTTAGGTTACAACCTAGATGCAGTCTCCTCATAGAAGCCTGTCCTGGCCACTCAAAATAAGTATAAGTGACTTTTCCCCGCCCCCGTCACACCATGGCATGTCACCCTTTTTTATTCCCCTCAACTTTCTTCAGTATTCGAACTACCCTGTTCATGTCTTTCTTTACTTTTATTACTGTCTGTTTTGCTGCTCCAGAATTCAAGCTCTCTGAAGACAAGGATCTGTGTCTTTTAGTAACTGCCACATCCCAATTCACAGCATGGAATCTGGCACAAATTAGATGTTCTAAGTAAGTATGATCTCAATGGAGCCAAATACAATTACATTCCAATGGGCTAGATAGTAGTGAATAGTAAAGATGTGGAGACACCGAGTAAAAAATAATCTTAAAAAAATTTCCTCATCTGTTTTAAGGACAAAGTGATATGAATTACTCAATACAATGTCTGGCACATCGCAAGATCTCAGAACTGTAGGAGTTACTGATAATAATGACACTGGGATAAATCACCTCATTGTAACAGTGGCACAAAACAGATCCATCCATCCCTTGCTTCTGTCACTCTAGAAAGAAATAACTTTTGTTCTTTTTACAAAGTATATTTTCTTTCTTTCTTTTTTTCTTGAGAAAGAGTCTCACTCTGTCACCCAGGCTGGAGTGCAGTGGTGTGATTGAGGCTCACTGCAACCTCCGCCTCCCAGTTCTCCTGCCTTAGCCTCCTGAGTAGCTGGGATTACAGATGCGCTCTGCCAGGTCCAGCTAATTTTTGTATTTTTAGTAGAGATGGAGTTTCACCATGTTGGTCAGGCTAGTCTTGAACTCCTGGCCTTGTGATCCACCTGCCTCAGCTTCCCAAAGTGCTAGGATTATAGGTGTGAGCTGTGAGCCACCGTGCCCAGCCACAAAGTGTGTTTTCTTTATTTAAACATCTTGTTGCTCCCCTACCCATTTTTTTGTCACTGCCCAAGAATGTTGGACGTTAGAACCAAAACCCCAAACTTGAAGTCTTCTTTCTTTTTTTCATGTCTTAGATCATAGAAAATTTAGTAAAGTTGTAGTTCTCTCTGGCTTTCTAAATTGAATGCTATGGTTTGACTGCCTAGTGTAATAATAGAAGCGAGGCTTGGATTATTGTAACTTTAAAGTCATGTATTCAACCCAAAATACCATTTGTTGCATTAAATCTGTTATTATTATTTTTTAAAAAACAACAAAATCTTAAAATACCCCTCATCACTTAACCTCAGAATCAGTTCAGATAAAGAGCAACTTGCAAGCCATTTGCATTTTTGTTTTATGATAGTGGCTGAATAGAAACAGGTATAAAACAATGTTAGGTTTCTTCATAACATCAAATAGAACAGCCTAATTTAAGAAGATGAGTTTCAGTAGATACTATTTAAGATTTTACATGAAACTTCTAAGCTTATCAGATTGTCTCTCGAGTTTTTGAAATGAGCAAATCTACAGGCAAAAGTATTTTTTCTTTTCTTAAGACAGTTCCTATAGCAAGCTGTTCCTGTTCCATTTTCATAAGTGTGGATTCATTTTAAAAGATTGTTATAAAATATACATAACATAAAGTTTACCATTTTATGCATTTTTAAGTATATAGTTCAGTAGCATTAAGTATATTCATATTTTACAACCATCATCAGAACTTTTTTTTTTTTTAATCTTTCCAAAGTAAAGCTCTGTACCCATTAAATAGTGGCTTCCCATTCCTTCTTATTCCAATTTCTGGTCACTATTCTACTTTCTGTCTTTCTGATTTTAGCATTCTAGAAATCTCATGTAAGTGGAATCATATATTATTTTTTCCTGTAACTGATTTATTTCTAGATGTCTTCAGGTTCACTCATGCTGTAGCGTCAACATTTCTCACAGTTTCAAGGCTGAATAATATTTCATGTCTGTATATACCACATATTGTTTATGCATTCATCTGTTGATGGACACTGGGTTGCTTTCACATTTTTGGCTGTTGTGAATAAAGCTGCTGTGAAGATGGTTGTACAAATGTCTCTTTCAGATTCTCCTTTCAGTTCTTTTAGATATATACCCGGAAGTGAAATTGCTAGATCATATATGTTTCTGTGTTATATTTTGAGGCACTGTTATACCATTTTCCCTGGTAGCTACACCACTTTACATTCCCATCCATAGTGCCCAAGTGTTCCAGTTTCTCCGCATCCTCACCAACATTGGCTATTTTTTGTTTTTTTCGATGATGGCCATCTTAATGGGTGTGAAGTAGAATCTCATTGTGGCTTTGATTTACATTTTCCTAGTGATATTGAATATCTTTTCATGTGCCTTTTTTTTGGGCCATTTTTCTATGTTCTTTGGAGAAATGTCTATTTGGGTTGTTTGTCCATTTTTCTTTTTTTGAATTGAGTTTGCTGTTTTCTGTTGTTGAGTCTGGGAGTTCTGTGTATATTTTGTATATTAACTCTTTATCATATATATGATTTGCAAATATTTTCTTCCATTCTGTGAGTTGATGGTATTTTTTTGATGCACAAACATTTTTAATTTTGATGTATTCCAATTTATACCTTTTGGTTTGTTTTCTTTCTTTCTCTCTTTTTCTTTTCTTTCTTTGCCCATGCTTTTGGTATCACACTCAAGAAATCATTGCCAAATCCAAGGTCATAAATTTTTATTCTTTTCTTCTGAGTTTTTATCTTACAGTTTTAGATTTCTGAACCATTATGAGTTAATTTTATAGTTTTAGCTCTTGGACTTAGATCTTTGAACCTTTTTGAGTTATGGTATTAGGTAAGACTCCAAATTATTTTTTATATGGAGATCTATTTTTCCTAGCACTGGGTAGAACTGGAACTCCTCTGCAAGGGAGGTGAGGAAGGAGGGGAACAGAGAAAGGAGTAGATATGACCAGTTTGCTTCTGTTGAAACATAGTTACTTCTTAAACAAAGATTGTTTTAGTGGATGTTTTCAAAGCTGGTGGTTACTGTTTCAAAGGTCAAATAGATAATGATTAAGTTGTGCATCACTTGAGGTAGATTTTGACCTCTCACAAGTTGAAGAGTACTGAAGATCTAAGATCATTTACATCCCTCTGGAAGAAAAAATAACATAGCCCTCTAGGGCAAAGAAGAAACAGTTCTGAACAGTTACAGGATAGTCCATGGTTCAAAGTACACCTGTCTGGTTTGCTGTTCTTCAAAATCCCTTACTCGATTGCAGTGGCCTCTTACCTGCCAACCTGGGAGGTTGGTGATGAACATGTCTTCACCTTTTCTTTGGACTCTTGTTACCTTATTGACATTTGCTGAATTAGATGGAGAAGGTAGAGGACTTGAGCTGCAGCTACATAAAAGAAGCACTGATCTCCAACAGTAAGTAGACACATGGGTCATGCCTGCTCAAGGACTAGGCTAGTTCCTCACCAGTTTTCCCAAATAGCCAGATAAACAAAGGGGCAATTTTTCTTGAGGAGGATTGTATTGAGAAGTAAACAGGGAAAAATATTTAGAGTGAGGCATGAAATTATTTTTCTAAACACAAATTATTCATCTCTCATTTTGCAAATAATCTGTTTGCAGTTGCCAGGAAGTATCTTCAAGAAATGTGCAGAGAAAGAAATGGCTGATGAGCAGGGACAGTTGGATTGAGTTGATCAAAAAGTGAAGATTTGTATAGTGCTTAGTTATTCAGTTAGAAACTTTATTATTTTAGTTTAAAAATTATACCTGCTAATTGCTGATGCATTCTCTGGTTTCAATTATATAGGCCTCGAATTGCTGCAGAGAGGGGAAATTTGGTGTTTCTTACGGGCTCTGCCCAAAACATTGAGTTTAGAACTGGATCCCTGGGAAAAATTAAATTAAATGATGAAGACTTCAGCGAATGTTTACATCAGGTAATACACTAGAAATATCTTGAATTCATTTCATATATCCATATATAGTGACTTAATTGAACAAGTCTAGATTAATCTGTACTTTGAATCTTTTAAAATTATTATTGTTTATTAATACATAGTAGATACACATGTTTTTGGGTACATGTGATAATTTGATACATTTATATACTGTGTAAAGTTCAAATTGGGGCAATTCGGTTATCCATCACCATAAATATTTACCTTTTCTTCATGCTAAGAACATTTGGATTGTTCTCTTCTAGCTATTTTGAAATGTACAATAGATTAATTTAACTATAGTCACCCTACTGGTCTATCAAACACTCGGTCTTATTTCTTCTGTCTAAGTATATATTGTACTCATTCATCAACCTGTCTTCAACCTCATTCCCCCTTCCTAGTGTACCTTGAATCTTTAGCATAGAGAACATAATTGGGCATCAGACATGTTCTTGTAAAAGACAATGGCCTGGGGTTAATGGTGGATAGAGGGAGTATGCTAGAAGAAAGAGGCTCATTGTTCCAGACAATGCACCCTAGTCCAGAGAAGGCATGGAGGGTAGAACTGAAACTCCTCCACAGGGAATGCAAGGAAGGAGGGGACCAAGGGTATGTGGAGACGTGACCAGTTTACTTTGGCCACAGAGCAGAACTGGCCAGTTATTCTCCTGCCTTACTGGGTGTTTTCAGTTCTCAATAATCACTGCATCTTTCAGTCCTAATGTTAGAAGTCAGCGTTTACTGTGGCCATCCACTGTGCTCAGCACTGTATGGATGTTACCTCATTTGACCTTCACAGCTGTCCTATGAGGTAGACTTTATTGTCACCCTAGTTTTACGAGAGGTAAAGGAACCCTGAAGCAGCTAAGTAACTTGCCCAAGACATGCAATAAATAGCTGAGCCAAGACTTAAGACCTAAATAGTCTGATTCCAAGCCAGGTTTCTTATAAGCACCCTAAACTGGTATTATAGGAGAACATACAAATGGAAAATACCTTGCTCTATTGTTAGGAAAACCATAAGTGGAATTGTGCTGTGGCTGTTTTAGCTCAGTATTTATTACACATGGCATTGTTTTGGTTTTTATAATAATAGGCAAGATCTTACTGCTTAAAGTAGAATACTACACAAGTTTTTAGTTATATTACTGTAAGATAGATATAATATTTTCACTAGTGCTCTTCATTTCTTCTTCTTTTTCTAAAATTAGATCCAGAAAAACAAAGATGATATTATAGAGTTAAAAAGGAGTGCAATTGGTCTGCCTCAAAATATATCTAGTCAAATCCATCAGCTTAATTCCAAGGTACGTCTGACATCGACATCATTAAGAGCTGATGAGTTCTCTTGAACTCATCAATTCAAAAGTTCTGTGAGTTCTCCTGACTTCAACTTTGTAAGTAACCGTTTTGCAGTGGCTCACTGCAAGTGAACAGATGATTAATATAAAAGCTGCCTATAATCCCAGCAATTTGGGAGGCCACAGTGGGAGGATTGCTTGAGCCCAGGAATTTGAGATCAGCCTGGGCAACATAGTGAGACCCTGTCTCTACCAAAAAAAAAAAAAAATAGCTGGGCATGGTGGCATGAGCCTGTACTCACAGCTACTTGGGAGGCTGAAGTGGGAGGATGGCTTGAGCCAGGGAGGTTGAGGCTGCAGTGGGCTATGATCATGCCACCGTTCTGTGCTCCAGCCTGGGAAACAGAATGAGACCTTGCTAAAAAAAGCAAGCAAGCAAGCAGAGGGAAAGGGAAAGGGAGGAGAGGTGAGGGGAAGAGAGGGGAGGGGAGGTGAGGGGAAGAGAGGGGAGGGGAGGGGAGGAGAGGGGAGGGGAGGGGAGGAGAGGGGAGAGGAGGAGAGGGGAGGGGAGGAGAGGGGAGGGGAGGGGAGGAGAGGGGAGGGGAGGGGAGGGAAAGGGAGGAAAGGGAAGGGAAGAAAGAAGGGAAGGAAAGGGAAGAAAGAAGGGAAGGGAAGAAAGAAGGGAAGGGAAGGGAAGAAAGAAGGGAAGGGAAGGGAAGAAAGAAGGGAAGGGAAGTAATGTCTTCCTCAAGTTCTGAGAGCAATGTTTTTATTGGCAAAGTGGATGTATCACTGAAATTTATGAAAATTCCCATAGTCACTGTGTACAGAGAAGCAATCAGTCAACTTATCAGTGGGTTGTAATTAAAAAAGAAACCTTAAAAAAACAGAAATCTGTGTGATAGGAGAGAATAGGAAGGAAGAAAATCCTGAGGGGAGAGGAATGAAGAGGAAAAAGGCAATAAAAGCAAGAATGAACAGACAAAGTGCGTCCCTAGCAGAGGGTGTTAGAAAAATATGTCATGGATATAACATCACATGTGAAATATCTTTGAAGCAGCTAATTGAAGCTTTTTCTTCCCCATTGCCAGCTTGTGGATCTTGAGAGAAAATTTCAAGGCTTGCAGCAGGTAGGTCTCATCCTGCTAGATACCTAACATCTTTCACAGAAAACATACTAGAATCACTAATAGAGCTGCTATTAGCATTTTAAGGGTGAATGGATGATTAATATCAAAAACTTGCTTTTTCCCATAATTTAATTCTTATCCCAGCATGTGTTTCCCGGGATGTAGATGCAGAGCTGAGTCTAAGACATGAAATGGTGAGGCTGAGGTCACTGAGCCTGTTAGGGCTGAGTTTGAAGCATGAAGCCCACATGCTTCTCCCTTTATCACTCTCTTTAGCTGTGTGTGCTGTGCTTGCTCAGCTAGTGACTCCCAACTTGCTGCTTCTCCCATCAGGGACTGGGGCTTGGAAAGCCAAGCATCCTCTCTGACACTTAGCTCAGAAGGCTAGGTGTATCACAAGATATTCCAAATTTTCTTAAAACTACATTTGCTGGTAATCAAACTTGAACAGTTTCTTAGTGAAAACATTCTACAACTGTACTACATGCTTGTAGACTTTATCTAAGTAAACTTAGGTTTTTTACCCTTTTGTAGGTAACTGGCCTTTTAAAGACTTTCATGGAAGCCATAGTTTGTATGCAGAGAAATGCACAGAATCTCCTCATATTTCAAAGTTAGTGTGAGGATTCCAATGTAAGAATTTCTGCATAAATCTTTAACTGTTCTGCTTATGCTTCAAACATTTTCCTCTGCTTTTAAGTTTGATCTCCCATGGTAAGGGACAGATACAGAAAAAGGAATCATGAGGATTGAGGCAGGTCCCACCATTCTGGCAAGGATTGCTGCTGCAAACCTTTTTGTCATTCGATGAACAAGTTTCACATATTCCTTTTCTCCACTTAGATAATACATTGACCCCTCCGCTGTCATTTTTTAGAGAGTAGCTGAGCGAATGATAATGAGTAAAGAACAGTGCTGTGGACCATGACACTGTACTCAAGTTTTGTCTCCTGGAGGGCTTCATTATTTTCAAGAGGGCAAAGACCGGAGGCCACACTCAGACAGTCCTCCTACCTGCATCCCTCAGGAGGAACACTGAATGATTTTCAAATGTGAATGCCTTTGTGCCTTTGGATAGGGCTAGTGCTCTGTGGCCACCACAGTCCCTGCCGCTCCCTATTCCTCTTCCTCCTGACAGTTGATTTCATTTTCTGCTGGGCCTCTGTAGGCTTTTTTTAGTCTCCAGACAATGTTGCTTTTGTCTTACAGAAAACCTTTGAATGAGTTTGTGGTTGATGTTCTCAAGAGCGTTCTTTGATGGACAGAGCCAATTGTGGTGCTAGCACAAAGATAGACAAGTAGAATAATGGAATTAAACAAGGTTCATAAAGAGACTCCTAGATGTACCGTCACCTAATTTATGACCAAGGTGGAGAAGGAATGGGCTTTGCAGAAAATGGTGTTAAGTCAGTTGGCTATCCTCTGGCTTTCCATTTCATCTGTAAAATGAATGAAACAGAACTAATACTAATTTTCTTTGTGAGTCACTATATATATAGTGTGTTGTGTTTGTATGTGTGTGTATATATGTAGACACGTGTGTGTGTGTGTGTGTGTGTGTGAAATGTAATGAACAGTTTGCCCCTATTTTAACCTTTTAAAAACAGAATTAGGTCGGGTATGGTAGCTCATGCCTGTAATCCGAGCACTTTAGGAGGCTGAGGTGAGTGGATTATGTGAGGTCAGGAGTTCGAGACCAGCCTGGCCAATAAGGTGAATCCCTCTCTTTGCTAAAAATTAAAAAATTAGCAGGCATGATGGCACACACCTGTAATCCCACTACTCAGGAGGCTGAGGCACAAGAATAGCTTGAACCCAGGAGGCAGAGGTTGCAGTGAGCCAAGATCACACCACTGCACTCCAGCTGGGTGACAGAGTGAGGCTCCGTCTCAAAAAGTTTTCCCTGCACCCAAAGGCAATAAAAATCTTACAAGATTGAAACTGGTAGCTGACATAAGGTCAGGTTCCCCAGGTTTTGTAGATGGAGTTGTAGACAAAGGTAGGTCTGTTTGTGATCTGGGCTGAAAGCAGTCAGGTGAGCAACAGGGTGAAGAGTATGTCTTAGCTGGCCACATTTCAAACAAAGGGACTTGGAGCAGAAAGAGTTCAGAGACTTTAACCCATGGAGCTGGGGCAGAGCAGCAGATGATCATATTTCAAAGGCTCATCTGGAGGGACCAAAGATAAGAATCACAAGTAAAAGAACCTACTGGAATCTCCATTTTTATTTTCTCTGTGCAGTAGGAATATTCATTATTATTTCCACACTTGAAACCTTTACTCTTGTCCACTGAGGTCTCTCTCGCAGGTGAATAATACTTTTCCGAGACAAAGTGAGAATCTTCTCCCCCCATACCTCATCCCACCCATGGTCAAAAGCATATTGAGAGTTAAGGAGTAGGAACAAGACCGATAATAGGAAATGCTTTTTGTTTTTTCACGGGAGAGGTGATTTGAAGAAGAACATAAGTAATAGCTTTGCAGTCTGGAGGGAGACCCCCATCGACTAAGAGTTAAATGTAATCCCCCACACACACCTGAATGGTATCGTGTCTTTTGTTGCTGCCGACTGCAGGTCATCTCACTGACTGTCCTGTCTTTGTTTCAGACTGTTGACAGAAAGGTCTGCAGCAGCAATCCTTGCCGGAACGGTGGAACCTGCCTCAACCTGCATGATTCCTTTTTTTGTATCTGTCCACCACAGTGGAAGGTGAGTCACTTGCTCTTTGGTTAAGAATGATGGGGGGTCAGCATCTGTGGTTTCCTTGGAATCATTCAGGCATACTTAATTCTCCATCCAAAGTTTCTAGGATTCTGTGGTCTCGTGAATCTAAATGAAGTACGCCATGTATGCTAAAATCCAAACAGTGGTGAGTTTGATTACAGAACCCACTGAACACTAAAGCCATTGAAAGGAGAGGTTCACTTGATTGGATAACTACCTGGAAGAGCATAGTATTTCTGTTAGAATTTATTTACATTGTTTAGCATTGGAAAGTACCAACCAAATCTTGGCATGCCTCTGTGAATTTTCTTTTTCTTTTTTTTTTTCTGGTAATGGTAAAACTTTTCCAGCATGCACATTAAAAAAAAAAGTTAAGTAAGTAAGTATTCCCAGACATAGTACCATGTGAACTGAGGATTCTATAATGTTTAGATAAGGATTCTCCTCCTGTGACTGCTGTGATCTTATGAAGAGCTCTTTGGTTCTATTAGGGGAAATCTGAGTTCTAGAGGAAGAATAACTAGGGCTTAACATTAGTATTATTGTATTTGGCTTTACTGAGGACTTATTCACCGTCCACATATAAATCCTTAAACATGTCGTGTGAATGTTGGCCTCAGATACTTCTGTGACCTGTGGCACCTGACTTTGTTTTTTATGTGATCACAGGGTCCTCTCTGCTCAGCTGATGTTAATGAATGTGAAATTTACTCAGGAACACCCTTGAGCTGCCAGAATGGAGGCACGTGTATAAATACAATGGGAAGTTACAGGTAACTTTTTTTTTTGGTAGATATTAGTTATATTTTTGAAGGCCTACAACATCCCATAGTTAAGAGCATCCTAAACTATCTATATTCCAGAAAAAGTTGATACTCCATGAAGAAATATTTAGCTCTTACTTAATGTCCATATAGCTATTTTTACTTAAGTGAAGAAAAGCTCCTGAGTCCTCTGTTCTCACCCTGTGAAGAAATCCTTGCTCTAACATCCCCAAGGAACTGGAAGGAGGCTCTTGTGATTGGCACAGAGAGTAAGCATGGCCTGGTGCAAGAGTAGCTGAAGCCTTAGGCAGAGCCAGAGCATTGAAGGGGAGCACTGAATGGCCTTAAGTAGAAAGGGGACACCCCACTATACCAGTGCTCCCCGGCTGTATTTGTTCCATATATTAGCAAGCTCATAGTTTTGAGTGAGGAGAGCTTTATTCAATGCTATGTCAAAATCTGACCACAACAAGGTCAAAGGTTAAACTGAGGTTCAATGAATAAAGTAACTCTCACTGCATTTCTTCAGTTAGCCACAGGTTCCTGACCACAGTCATCATCTGTCTTCTCTTCTGATTTATTCTGTCAAGTGACTTGTCCACAGCATTCTCCTGCTCAGCACAGGCATCACTTCCTGCAGGAAACCTTCCCTTCCCTTTTTAAGCAGAGTGAGGCATCTCAGGGCCTCAGTGTTCCCACCGTGCTCTAGGGATACCCATCATCAAAGCTTCGCTGACATATACGGTGTCTTTCTAATAACGAAGTCCAAAAATTTAGGGAAGAGCAATGGCAGACTTACTTTTGTGCAGTTCTTTAAAGTTGCCTTTTAAGCTAGACATTGCCTTTCCTGATAGTTTGGCTGGTCTCTTTTATTGTGTGATTTTTCAAAGATTAAGAAATAAATTCTGTTATAGCATGAACAAATGCTTTCAATACTCTGGAGTAGAATCTCACTGGATTACAGAGCAATTATTTGATCTCTTACTGGTGTCTCTGCTATCTTGTTCTTCAATCTCCTCATAACAATATCCATTCTAGTCTTTCCAGAAAAAATGAGTGCAGTCATTTTGTTTTTAATCCATCACTGTTAATGCACACTCCTGAAAAAGCAGTCCCAAGCCTTCTCTTTTTATTTGATACTTTCATTTTTTGGATCTTTAAAACTTTTGCTCATTCCAGGTTATAAACTCAAATCATTCAAACTTCTGCTAGATATGTCTATGAGTTCAATCATTATGCAAAACTAAAATTAACCACTCCTGACTTAAATTTAGTATTATATTATTAAAGAGCTTTCTGCTTCCAGGACCCTGTTTCTTAAATTTTAAGTGAAGCCTCTTCTCCCTGATTTTATTAGGCTTGGGCTAGAAGCAAAATGCAGTCTAATCTCGCTTTTCCTTGGACCCCTTATCTCCTGATTTCTGTTGATGGACATTTATTGAGGAGAATTGCTCCTTAGAGTTATCAGTGGCAAATGTCTGGACTCCTAGCACTTCTGCTCTCTGACCTTCCTGATATCTAGGAATGTTACAGAGATGAGATTTCACTCCTGCCCTTTGTTTCTCGTCACTGTCTTTTGGGGTCTTGTGGGCCAGTAGAGCGATAAGTATGGGCAAACAGGGATGAGATCCATAGACCAAGCTAAAGTTGTTGCTGTTGCTGTTTTCAGCACGTAATCTTTTTCCTCTCTGCAAAATGGAAAACATAACAAAACAAAAATCCCTTTAATAATCACCACTGTTTGCAGCATGTCAGAGGTTAGAGTTCTTTATCCAGACACACTCATATGATGGAATGAGACCTGGGAGGCAGGAAACCATGTCTTTGTCAAAAGCTGCATTTCTAAGTGACAGATTCAACTTTGTAAGAGCAGTACCAAATTCTCTCTAGCACTCTTTTGTAAAGGAGAGCAAGAATGCAGGAGAACAGATGGTGTGTGGTTAACTTTGGAAATGATCTTAATTCCTAGTCTCTGTCCTTCATAGATTTGCTGGAGGACATTAGAGAACAGAGCATCTAAATCAGGTTTCTTTCTCTTGAGATGGGAATAGTTTCTGAAACCTCATGAATCCGTTTTATTATCTACACTTTAAGTACCCTAATTCAGGCATATGTTGGACACTTTTTGAAGGAATAAAAGAAAATGAAAAAAGGTACATGAGCGAAAGATTAAATTATTGCTTTGTGGAGTCTACGTGTAATGAAACAAGTGGACATTTGGGTACTTTCCTGAGTTCTATTAGTTGTGTGAGGTTAAATCCTTGTTAATCAGCAGGCTAGAAAACCCTTTAGCTGAAAGAAAACTTGAGCCACAGAATCATCTGGACCCGCAAAAATGTAGTCATGGCATCAAAGTTCGCTTTGGAGTTTGGACCTCCTTTAGTTTCTTTTACTCTTTGAGCTCTTTTACTGGGACAGAAAAGGGAGTGTTTAAGTGGATTAATAATTTGTCATTGTAAAGACCTCTGAAAAGGTGCGAATACTCATTACTCGAAGTCCTGTTTCATAGGTAAACTTTGGATAGAAATTCTTTCTTTAGAACAATGATTATAGCACAAGAAACATCATTTTCTGTTTCCACTGATTCTTTTGGCTTGGGGTCTAGACCCCAAGGGCTTCAGACAGCTAACAAAATGATATTTCATCATTTCTCCATGCCGTTATTGCCTCTCGGGTCTTAAGACTTGATTCTTACTGTTCCCCAGCTTACTTTGTGTTTTGTTTGTTTGTTTTGTTTGTTTTTGAAATGGAGTCTCACTCTTGTCGAGGCTGGAATTCAGTGGCTGCAACCTCTTTCTCCTGGGTTCAAGTGATTCTCTTGCCTCAGCCTCGTGAGTAGCCGGGATTACAGGCAGCTTTCACCACACCTGACTAATTTTAGTATTTGTAGTAGAGATGGGGTTTCGCCATGTCGGCCAGGCTGGTCACGAACTCCTGACCTCAGGTAATTTGCCTGCCTCCACCTCACAAAGTGCTGGGATTACAGACGTGAGTCATCATGGCTGGCAGCCTCCCCTGCTTGCTTTGGATTTGAGACAGCCCTTGGGTTCTGAACTTGCCATACCTGGATGCTGTGTGTTGTACACTTAGGGCTCAGATCTAGAAGGCTTCACAGAAAAACAAAAAGTTGAGTTTGTCTAATTTTCCAGAAACATGATGATTAGTAAATTTTCTTTCATTTATTTCCATTCCTATTACTATTAGATTTTTACATCGTACAGAGCTTAAAAAATGAGGATAATCTGGTTTTAGCTCAGGTGGTAGTTAGGTTTTAAACTAATTACCTCTTTCAGTTAGTCAGTAAAATTAGTATTGAACCATGAACTCTAACACAAGTTAAACTATGACTATCAAAGTGTATTAAACCTCTTCTCAATTGCCAAAATGCACTTGCAGTATTTTCCAAGAAAAGGCTAGCTTTGTTCTTCTGGAACCAAATTGGCAATAAAAGGTCATTAGAAAGAGACTTCTGCTAAATCAGTAACTAATGACGAAAGCAGGGATAGTAGTAAGTTAGTTTTAAAAATACAATATATGGCTTTTATTTTCATTTAGGGAGGTATATAAGTAATTGTTCCATTTTTTTTTTTTTTTTTGAGACGGAGTTTCACTCTTGTTACCCAGGCTGGAGTGCAATGGCGCAATCTCGGCTCACTGCAATCTCCGCCTCCTGGGTTCAGGCAATTCTCCTGCTTCAGCCTCCCGAGTAGCTGGGATTACAGGCATGCACCACCGTGCCCAGCTAATTTTTTGTAATTTTAGTAGAGATGGGGTTTCACCATGTTGACCAAGATGGTCTCGATCTGTTGACCTCGTGATCCACCCGCCTCGGCCTCCCAAAGTGCTGGGATTACAGGCTTGAGCCACCGCGCCCGGCCAATTGTTCCTTTTTTAAAGGCCATATCGAGACACCTTGAGAGTATATTTTGCCTGTGAACCCTGTTACGTTAAAAAAGCACATAAGGCTGGACACGGTGGCTCATGCCTGTAATCCCAGCACTTTGCGAGGCTGAGGTGGGTAGATCACCTGATGTCAGGAGTTTGAGAGCAGCCTCAAAACTTAGCTGACATGCTGGCATGCATCTTTAGTTCCAGCTACTTGAGAGGGAGAGGTAGGAAGATGGCTTGAACCCAGGAAGCAGATGTTGCAGTGAGCCAAGACGATGCCACTGTACTCCAGCCTGGGTGCAAGACCCTGCCACAAAACAAAACAAAACAAAGCAGGTACATAAAAATGCAGCATCTTCATAGAACTCTACTTTGCAAAATATAAGAATGTAACATGCAGAAACAATGGTACAGGAGTCAAATAGACCTAAGTGTCTATTTATCTTCTGCCAATTACTCCATTTTGTGGTTTTGGGAAATATGAGTCTGTAAAATGGGATTAATAATACTCGTCTCTGAGGATCATTGCAAGAATCCTATGGTTTACTTGACTTTCTTCCTCCCTTTATCTTCTCACAACATCTATACTTAAATGAAAGAAGTGTACTTTGTAGCTATGTAGAAAACAGTATAAGATTAATGCCTATTCATCTCCCAGTGATAATAGCAAGGATGAAGGAAGAGAGAGTTAAAGAGAAAGGATTTAACTGCAGGTCCATGAACCAGGATCTCTCAAATCTTACATCATTTTGCAATCCTTAAGTACTTAGTAATAAAATAAAGCCAATCTTCTGAGCACTTCCTACAGGGGAATGCCGTTGGACTGCAATATGGCCATAGTTCTCAGAGATTACCTCTGTTATTTTATAAGAAACTGAGGCAGAGGAGTTAATACATTGTCTGGGTGAACAGTTAACAGGAAGGACCAAAATTTAAACCGAGGCAGTCTTATCCCAGGGGTTCCCAAACACTCAAATCTCCCAGAAGAAGCTAGTAACAGTTGGTTTAAAGATTCTTCAGCCAGGCATGGTGGCTCACGCTTGTAATCCTAGCACTTTGGGAGGCCGCGGCAGGCAGATGACCTGAGATCAGGAGTTCAAGACCAGCCTGGCCAACATGGTGAAACCCCGTCTCTACTAAAAATAAAAAATTAACTGGATGTGGCAGCACTATGCCTGAAGTCCCTGCTACTCAGGAGGCTGTGGCAGGAGAATTGCTTGAACCCAGGAGGCAGAGGTTGCTATGAGCCAAGATCATGCCACTGCATTTCAGTGTGGATGACAGAGTGAGACTCTGGCTCAAAAAAAAAAAAAAAGATTCTTAAACATTTTTGGCAGGTGTTGGGACTGGTGGTGAAATAAACTTTTAACAAGGAAGACTCCTAGCTCAAATGTTCAAATATGTATATAAACTGTTTTAAAGTTCTATAATCCTCAAGAGTCTAATTAAATTCTCTATACAAATATTCTATGTAAAGATGGGAGGACAAAGAGGAAAGAAAACAATATGAGAAGGGAAGTAGAGAGTTGCAGGGAAATAAATAGCTGTGGATGGGAATGCATAATTTAATTTCTCCTTAAGTTTAATTATTTATAATTGTTTTCCTATGACTTTGTCTTAAAGAGAAAGGCAACTTTGGGATGCTCAGAAATGACATGTGTTAATGAATCAGCTTTTATGTAAATATATACTGATGCTGTAAATTGCATGGAGCATATTTATACAAAAAATATTCATTTACTTGAAACTCACATTTAATTGGGCTTGCTGTATTTTGATTTGCTAAGTCTGGGCTCCCGACATGAGTGTATGGATGGTGTTCCGTGCATTCTTACTCTGGCCACACTCATTGCTCTCCTCTTCCTTAGAAGCTACCAAAACACTGCCACCCCAGCAATTGCTTCAGGGAGGCAATTGCTCCTACCTCTCCCTCTCAATCTCTTTATCATGGGCAAGGTGAATCCTGTGCCTGGAGTTTGGTTCTTGATGCCGTTCAAACAGTCAAATGCTAATTTCCCACACTGTCATTCATACATGGTCATCCATGGAGATTACTAACCTCCTGTACCTCACTGTGTCTTGTCAAAAGAGCTGTTTTACTTTGTAGGGTGCATGGGAGGGAGGGCTGGCCACGCAGGTGCTCCCTGTTCCTTGTCTCTGACCCCTGGCACCTACAGTCATTTCCCCCATGAGAGCTTTTCTTGCCAATTCTGCTCAAGTCTGGCAATCGGCAACCTCGGAGGGCCTGGCCCTCCTTCCCCATCAGATGTGCACAGACGTGTGGAGATAGGCTCAGCCTTCTGGGATTCCTCTACCCTTCCTCCTCCCCCAACTCCCAGCCTCAGACCAGATAAGTTCCCATTAAGCTGCAGAGATAAGGCTAAAGCAGCTTTAACAGTCACATGGGTTTAAAACGACATTGATTATTACTGGACTACAATCTTCTAGTAACAAAGCACCCACTGCTAGCTTAGGCATAATGTAATAATTACCACATTTTGTTGGAAATTCAAATGTGCCTATGAAAGAAATGTCATATTATATTTTATAACTACACCTTTTATAGCTAGAAGACATATTGACCTTTGTAATATAATAATAACAATAATAGACTGTGGGGTGTGGATACTGGATTGCACGTGGGGTTATATAATCCTAGAGAGCATTTGGGAGTCATCAGTGTAGCCCATGTAGCCTGTGCTTCTTGGCAGATCCGATTGGACAGATGATGAATGGATTTGCTGATCTCTCCCTTTACCTTCCTGAACTAACTCTATTACCTTTGGCTTATACACATCTGACCTTTGAAAATGCTGTTTGGTGACCTGATTACACAAGAATTTACGGTGTGAGGCTTACCAGATAATAAGTTGTGATTCTCTGATACCGTATTTACTCAATCCATCACTTGGAGCAGAGCAAAGTGATTTTCTCCCAAGACTCCAGTCAGTAAATATGCAGTGGTGGCTTATGACTCCATGTTAACATCGTTGATTTGTAATTTGAATTGTTTTTCTCATTAAGAGACAGGAACTAGCCCCAAAGCACAAGCCCTGACATTGTGCTCTTGTGTAACCAACAGTTGTCACTGCTCACCTGAGACATATGGACCCCAGTGTGCATCTAAATATGATGACTGTGAAGGGGGCTCGGTGGCACGCTGTGTCCATGGCATCTGTGAGGATTTAGTCCGAGAGCAAGCTGGAGAGGTGGGTTCCTTCCTCAAATGTGCCTCCTTGCAGAGAGTGATGGTTAGTAGCTTCTCCTCCTCCTATACAAGCACTGCCTGGAGCTTGCAGAAGTGAAGTAACTTCCTGCCTGTAAGTGGGGCGTAGGCGAGGAGGGGAGATGAGATATGCAGGAAAGAGGACCCAGAGATTAAGATGTCATTATGTAAAATAGGACCTGTCTTTTTTTTTTGAGACGGAGGCTCTGTCTGTCACCCAGGCTGGAGTGCAGTGACACGATCTCAGCTCACTGCCACCTTCACCTCTGGGGTTCAAGCAATTCTCATGCCTCAGCCTTCTGAGTAGCTGGGACTACAGGAACATGCCAACATGCCTGGCAAATTTTTGTATTAGTAGAGATGGGGTTTCACCATGTTAGCCAGGCTGGTCTTGTACTCCTGGCCTCAAGTGATCCACCCACCTCAGCCCCACAAAGTGCTGGGATTACAGGCATGAGCCACCATGCCCAGCTGAAATAGAACCATTTTTATTATCCTATCATGACTCTCTCTGAGATAACACCTTCTCTTAGCCTTTTAAGTGTTGTTTTTATCAGTGACAAGACACAAGAATATAAAAGGACCAGTCTTGTTGGCAACATGTGGTTTCAAGGAGTCTGATTTTTCTGTCCTGAGTCTCTGGAACTGCTGTAGACTGTAAGAGCCCACTCTTCAGACAGAATGCCCCTCCATGCCCTGGGTCCTGATGACTTTGACTCTTGACCCTCAAGGTTGTCCAGTCATGGCTGGCTTGGCTCTTCATGAGAGCTTCAATTCTTTATTTTTAGTTTCATTTTTTTCTACCCATATGATAGAAAATAGTTCCCATCCAATGATGGGGATGGAAGAGTTGAGGAGGTGAGTAGGAGGAGGAACCTTCCAAACAAAAACAAACAATTGATTTTCCAAGGTCTGTGCCTACATGGGTGTTTTTCCCTCTGAAAACATAGCAGGCTGAGTTGATTGACTTTAATTATATTGACTTACAGTTCTTGATTGTTGTTACTCTTTCCCTGGCATCTTGGGGAGAAATTATAGGTTGCTTTTACTCTGAAATAAAGACGTTTCCCTTTTTGCATGGTCTGGTCTAAATGCTTAATCATATGGGAAGGAAAAGAGAAGCCACTGGATTGGCCTTATGGAAACGAACGTTAGAGGATAAACAGTTTGGGGCTTGATGAAATGTTTAAAGGCTTTTCTTGATGATTTTCATGATTGTCTTTATTCATGCTGTTGTCATCCTGCCAGCCCAAGTACAGCTGCATCTGTGATGCTGGGTGGATGTCTCCCCCGAACAGCCCTGCCTGCACGGTGGACAGAGATGAGTGCAGCTTCCTGCCTGGGCCTTGCTCCGCGCTTGTGCAGTGTTTCAACACTCCAGGCTCTTTTTATTGTGGGGCCTGTGCAACAGGTACATTCTCAGGGCCTTGTGCCGGACTCTGCATGCCAGGTTGGCGAGATGCCAGACCCAATTTTCTTTCACTCCTGATGAGTAAGAAGACCATTCTTAGGAGGTGTTCAAATCAATTTTCATGTCCCGGTTCACTAACTTCTACTCAAGACTATCTCACTGCTATCATAATTCCACTACAAAAAAGGGAGGCTTGTCCAAAACTGTGCTAGAGTCAGACTTTGTGGCAACGTTAGCCATAGAATTTATAAGTTAGACATTGCACTGCAGTGACCATCAACTGACTAGATGTGAGATCGAGAGAGATACTCTAGTCCCACATTTCAAACTAACCAGATGTTTGTACACATGGGGAAATTATTGACCTCTTTGCATCTCCACCACAGTCCAGTAGCTCTTGTCCGGGTGTGTCATTAGAGTAACTTGTGGTCTTGATGTAAACAGAGATATCCAGCTCCATCACAGCCTCACAGTGACTGCATCTCCAGGGACGCCGTATGTTGAGTTGCAGAAAACATGGGCTCCGTTGTCAGAGACTGCCTGGGTTTGAATCAGAGGGCATCTCTTGCTCTATGAGATAATCATCTTTCATTCCACACGTATTATTTTGTAGGATGCCTGCTATGAGCAAAGCACTGTGCTGGGTACTCCAATAGGTGATTAGCTAGACCTCAGGGAGTTTACAAGGTTAATCTGCACTCTTAGGAATGGAGCACAAAGATGATGTAATAATAGTAGCTGTTGCTGTTTTTGTTGTTTTGAGACAGAGTGTCTCTCTGTCATCCAGGCTGGAGTACAATGGCGTAATCTCAGCTCACTGTAACCTCCACCTCCTGTATTCAAGCGATTCTCCTGCCTTAGCCTCCAAAGTAGCTGGGATTACAAGGGCAGGCCACCACTCCTGGCTGATTTTTGTATTTTTAGTAAAGATAGGGTTTGCCATGTTGGCCAGGCTGGTCTCAAACTCCTGGCCTCAAGTGATCTGCCCCGCCTTGGCTTCCAAAAGTATGAGCTACCACGCCCTGCCTTGTTTTTGTTTTTTAATAAAAGTGTTATTAAGGCACTGTATAAGCAATTTTTAATTCTTTTAACTACGATAAAACCAAGACATGGTAAGAATAAATATTACTCACATTTTAAAATATGTGAACTTGAGGCTTAAAGAGGTTGAATAATGCCCAAGATCACATAGCTTTACAGATAGCCAAGATTCAAACCCAAGTTTCTTCTCACCAAGAAACCCCACACACCTAATGCTCTGTGTTGTCATTTTTGGTTTAGTGGTTTTCTGCGTGTAAATATTTAGATCTTGTAAAACTGGAAAGAAATGGAAAAAAACTATAAAGACTCTTTCCTTCTTAGTTCTCAGGGGTAAGCACAATTTGCAAGCAGTCACATTTTGAAGGTAATTTATCATGGACATTCTTTAAAAACTATAAATCAGAAAATAAATTATTTAAATTAGAGAATTGGCAATGTGTTTTTACCTTCTTTTTATTGTTACAGAGGAGAAAGAGAAACATTATTTTTGTTTTCTTGTTTATCACCCGATTTTTCCTGAAATGTATAGTAGTGATATTTTATAAGCAGCAAAGCAATATATGCTGCTTATAAAATATCTCTACAAAAATATGGAAAAAATAGAAAAAAATACCATGATGAATATTTGGGCATTTTTTTCTTCCAACTTTTCTTTATGTACTCATTTTGTCATGAACAAATATGATAATTTTCTGAGGTAGAGTCTTAGAATGGGATTCTACTTAAAAAAAAGAATATAAATGTTCTAAGTCATTAAAGGTTTTAAAGGACTCATAATTTTAATAACTTGAATTATAAAAGTAATACAGACTTACAGCAATTGAATAACATGGGAATGACTAAAGTAAAATTATTAAATCTCATCTTCCTAACGACCATTAGTCATTTATTCTCCTTCCCCTTCTACACTAGTTTTCATTCGTACAAACACATGCACGATTTAAAAAAATTCTTTCCCAGAATTAAGAGTATAAGCCAAGTCCTCCATATTATTTTAACAATTAGCCCTTTTTCTTTTTTGAAACAGAGTCTTGCTTTGTTGCCCAGGCTGGAGTGCAGTGGTGCAATCGTGGCTCACTGCAACCTCCACCTCCTGGGTTTGAGCGATTCTCCTGCCTCAGCCTCCTGAGTAGGCGTGTGCCACCACGTTCAGCTAATTTTTGTATTATGAGTAGAAACGGTTTCCACCTTATTGGCCAGGCTTGTTTCGAACTCCTGGTCTCAGGTAATCCACCCACCTCAGCCTCCCAAAGTGCTGGAATTACAGGTGTGAGGCACCATGCCCAGCCATATTTAGTATTTTAATAATCTATATATAAAAATTATTTCAATGTGTGTGTGTGCACACGTAGGTATACAGGTGTGTATATAATATTAAAAAGTGTTTTTAGTATTCAGTCACAAAGATGAGTCATAAGGTGTTCAGCTATGCTTCTGCTAATGATTAAGGAGTTTTTCCCCATTAAACAATGCTGCAATAGACATCCTCTTACCTACGTTATAATATACTAGTAGTTTTATCACAATGGGTAAGTTTTAATAAGTGCAATTGGTAGTAAAGTGTATGTATTTAAAAAGTTTTAATATTGCCAGAGCTCTTTCCAAATAGGCCGCATTAATTTAATGTCTAACTATTAGCATATAAGAGGAGCCCATTTGCCCACCTTGTTGTCAGAATTTGATTTTAATAATTCAAAACAACTTGTGTTAATCTGATAAGCATATCTCATTTTTATTTTATAGTTCCTTAGGTGGAGAAGATTTTTATATGTTTTGACTCTTGTATTTCTTCTTTGTTGACTTGTCTATAGAGCTAAACTTTTCAATCTTCTTGTTTTTCTAGGCTGGCAAGGCAATGGATATGTTTGTGAAGATATCAATGAATGTGAGATAAATAACGGCGGCTGTTCTGTGGCTCCACCTGTTGAGTGTGTGAATACACCTGGGTCTTACCACTGTCAGGCCTGTCCACCAGGTGCTGCCTCAGTTCAGTGCCAGCTTCCTGACCCCAGTGCAGCAAACACCGACATAGGAATACGGGATCTTGTGGTCCATTTAAAATATGATTTCTGGCTGGGCGTGGTCACTCACGCCTGTAATCCCAGCATTTTGGGAGGTTGAGGTGGCGGATCACATGAGGTCAGGAGTTCCAGACCAGCCTGGCCAACATGGTGAAACCCGGTCTCTACTAAAAATACAAAAATAAGCCGGGTGTGGGGGCACATGCTTGTAATCCCAGCTATTTGGGAGGCTGAGGCATGAGAATCACTTGAACCCAGGAGGTGGAGGTTGCAGTGAGCTGAGATTGTGTCATTGCACTCTGGCCTGGGCAACAGAGTGAGACTCCGTCTTAATAATAATAATAAAATATGATTTCTGTCTGAGGAGAGAAAACAGTGCAGAAAGTTTTGCTTATCTTGTGAATTCAGGACACATTAGTACAACTCTATGATAAGAAAGAAAAAACATTTTGAATATCAATGGAAAACAAGCTTTACAAACTGTGAAATAGCCACTGAGATAATGTAGAATTTGAAAAGTTTTCTGAGTGGATCACAGACTTACAGCTCTGTTGCCCTCACAAATTATTAATATTGTGCACCCTGACATGTTTTGCATATCAAGTTTACTAAACCACAGGCATCACGGTGGGCATACATAGTAATTGTTGGTTTTCCTCCTTTTCTGGAAAGAAGTGATTTCTGTTATTCCATAATCTAAATCGAAATACTATCCAAGAAGGTCAGGGAGTTCTAAGGGATAAACTGAAACCGTGTATGTTTTAATAACATGGAACTACAGTACTTTGGACTTTTGTAATAATTGACCTCTAAGAACATCAGAGTCACTGTAATGTAAAAATATTAACTTTCTTAGTGTCAGCATTTTCTATGTCTACCAGTAATTTTATACAGATTTCTTTCATTAGAAACAGCCCAGAACATTGTTTGTAAAATCAGGTCACTAATTCTTGTTATTTTTCTTATTTGTGAAATTTCATTTGTTGATGACATTTTATAGTAACATTTTTTTTGTTTTGATGATGGAGGATCCCTGATTGGTCTGTTTCATGATATTTGAATCCTAGACAGGCATTCTCCTCTGATCTGCTTGACAATGTTCCTTATGGCTCTTGCTCTCATCAGGGTACCAGGGTGATGGAAGAGTGTGCACATTCATAGACATCTGCTCAGTCAATAATGGAAACTGCCACCCAGATGCATCATGCTCCTCAACTCTAGGTAATGACTCATCTCGGTCTTTGGCTTTGGGTATTGTAATACGACCCTCTAAACCAATTCAACATCTTAAAAACAAAATCTGCTGTTCTCAAAATTATTATTTTGACCTTCAAACCTAAAATTAATCCACTTTCTAAAACTACAGATTTGGATTTCTTAAAAATGCAATAACCTAAGCTCTTTAATCTTCTGCTCCAATTTAGGAAATAAGGTAATTAAGCCAGCTAATTAATTAGTGATTATTCCAACAAGCCGGCAGGAGAAAAGGAGGAAGAAGGTAATGCCACCTTCTTTTAAAGAACCCTTCCATTTCTATGCCATTGCTTAGAACTGAGCCTCCTGGCTAAACCTGGCTGCAAAGGGAGGTTGAGAAGTACAGTCTGTATTTCAGCTGTAATAAAGAGTTCAGAACGAAGGAAGTAGAAACTGTATCTAGGGTGACAACCGACAGTGTTTGCAATGCTGCATAAAAGGGTTTCACCCTGTAATTTAACAAAGTATATGCTGCTAAACATTCTCCAAGAAAGGTTGTATCAGCGTATGTATTATTGACAGTGTATGATAATACATATTTATTCCATCTTTGACAATAATAGATATTATTATTATTTTTCATCTCGGTCAATTTTATAGGCAAAATGAGTTTTCCATTATTCTCATTTGTGCTTTTTGATTACTAATAACTAATACTTTCCAGATTTTCACTGGCCATTTTTTTTTTACTTGTTCATGTCCTTTGCTTACTTTCTTTCTTACTGATTTGTAAAATTTCTTTATGTACTAAGGACACAATCTCATTATCTGGCTTATGTTTTGTAAGTATTTTTCCTGGGGTGTTGTTTTTCTTTTAATCTTGTGGTGGCATTTTCTATTCAGAAGTTTATAATTGTTGTGTAGTCAAAGAGATAAATCTATCTTTTATACTTTTGTGGTTTTTTTTTTAATGGTAAGATATTTAATATTTAGAATGTACTTTTTATCTGTAGTATCAAATAGAGATCTGGCTTGGTATTTTCACTCAAATGAGTGGACCCATTATGTCAAGTCCATTTCTTGACATAATCATATCTCTTGCTATTTCAAGATACCACCTTTATTCTTTATTAATTTGTCATATATTTTCATATATAGAAAGGAATATATATGTATATGTACACACACACACACACGTGACTAAATACTTATTAAATGATTATCAATGTACCAAAGTGGTTAGGGCACGATTTCTAGAAAAAGACTGCTTGTGGTCAGGTGCGGTGGCTCATGCCTGTAATCCCAGCATTTTGGGAGGCTGAGAAGGGCAGACCACATGAGGTCAGGAGTTCAAGACCAGCTTTGCCAACATGGTGAAACCTCCTCTCTACTAAATATACAAAAAGTTAACTGGGTGTGGTGGTGGGCTCCTGTAATCTCTGCTACTCAGGAGGCTGAGTCAGGAGAATTGCTTGAACCTGGGAGGTGGGGGTTGCAGTGAGCTGAGATTGTGCCACTGCACTCCAGCCTGGCAGCAGAGTGAGATTCCATCTCAAAAAAAAAAA
Source organism: Callithrix jacchus (assembly GCF_049354715.1). Taxonomy (NCBI): domain Eukaryota; kingdom Metazoa; phylum Chordata; class Mammalia; order Primates; family Cebidae; genus Callithrix; species Callithrix jacchus. Next base: position 17,917,799 of record NC_133508.1, on the reverse strand, counting down.
AAAAAAAAATAGGAAAGAAAAAGACTGCTTGCATTTTTCCCTAGGGGTTACCATATTTTAGCTGCCTGTCCTCAGTCAAGACACTTAATCTCTATGATTTAGTTCTTCATCTGTAAAATTAGGAGAATAATAGCACCTAACTTAGGGTGCTTGAGATGATTAAATGAGTCCTTATATGTAAAGTGCTTGTAACGAATGTTATTACAAAAATCACTCTTTTTGAATATGGAAGACAGTCATAATGTTGATGACATGAAGTATTAATAACACTTCGTGTGCTTTCGGCCGCCCTTCTTTTCTGCATCCTGTACGCTTAACCTGGGAACTTGAAAACATTTCTAGGCAGAGCTGTGACAGTTTTAGAGCTTATTTACTCCATTTTTCCCTGTAAATATTTGTAAAAGAAGTAATTAACTATAAAAATACGTTTCTAGGCAGTTATTTATTTTAAAAAGATTTGTGTTTTTTGAAATAAAACATTGAAATGGCATATAAATGTATTGAATGGCAATAAAGTATTGAAATGGCATCTTGCAAGTAATATAATCTGAGAATATTAAAAAACACGTATATTGTCATTCAATCTACTGTAAATCTGTCATGTTGGATAATTTGTTCTAAATTTGAAGTTATTCAGCAGGGTTTTTCTATCCATCTTAAACAGTCCTTGCTAATGGAAGAATGTAGTTAATTGCCATATTGGTTTTCTTGTATTATTTCAACCATTGTAGAGTAGGAGAAAGAGCATATATTTCTGCAATGAGATGTGGCTTCTTGCTGTTAAGTGAGAAATCTGGAAAAGTCTCTGGATATTAAATTTAGTAAAATTTTGTAAAATCTATGATGAGTACTTTTTACTTAACATTGCTGAAGGAAACTGTCAAGATGTTGGATGCTCTAATACCATTGTTGGCTATCATCTCATTTAAATCATAACCGTGGATGTTAATTCATGTTTTATGTAGACTCAGCCATTTCAAATTCCTTTTGACCAAGTTCCTTCCCAGCCCAATTTGATTGCCATTGTTTTAAGCTTGCACTGTGGTGTTGAGGAGCTCATCAGAAGTGTGAGAGAATCGAGACCATCCTGGCCAACATGGTGAAACCCCTTCTCTACTAAAAAATATAAAAATTAGCAGGGTGTGGTGGCATGCGCCTGTAGTCCCAGCTACTTGGGAGGCTGATGCAGGAGAATTGCTTGAACCCAGTGAGCTGAGATTGCACCATTGCACTCCAGCTTGGCTCTTGGTGACAGAGCAAGATTCTGTCTCAAAAAAAAAAAAAAAAAAAAGTATGAGAGAAGTTTTGGTGCTGATATTTTGTTGATGTAGCCACATATTTATGTTACTGTATTATCTTCAATCTGTGGTTTTATTGCAAAAATATTTTAGACACTTGAGTTCATTCTGTGATGGCTAGCCTGTTTGAAACTGGCAACATACAATCTGCACATCCACATAACTGGGGACATATGACCTGCCCATGTAAACTACACTCTTATGCAGATGTGCTGTAGGCACCCTGCACGCGAGGGGGCTGCGTGCTTGTTGGGCTCCTCCTCATTCTAGCTGTGTCCTTGGCCAGAACAGTCTGTCTGTGCCCTAGCTTCATCTGTAAAATGGGGATTATAAAAGAGTACCTATCTACACCTATCTATAGGCCTTTTTATTTCTTGAGATGGAGTTTTGCTCTGTCGCCCAGGCTAGAGTGCAGTGGCAGGATCTTGGCTCACTGTAGTCTTCACCTCCTGGATGTGATTCTCGTGCCTCAGCCTCCTGATTAGCCTGGACTACAGGCACACCATTGTGCCCTGATAATTTTTTTATATTTTTAGAAGAGATGGGGTTTCACCATGTTGTCCAGGCTGGTCTGAAACTCCTGACCTCAGGTGATCTGCCTGCCTCGGCCTCCCAAAGTACTGGAATTATAGATTCCATACGGCTCTTTTTTTTTTTTTCTTAATTTTTTTTGAAATGGAGTCTCACTCTGTCTCCAGGTTGGATTGCAGTGGTACAATCCCGGCTTACTGAAGCCTCCACCTCCTGGGTTCAAGCAATTCTCCTGCCTCAGCCTCCCAAGTAGCTGGGATTACAAGCGTGCACCACCATGACCAGCTAATTTTTGTATTTTTAGTAGAGACAGGGTTTCACCACATTGGCCAGGCTGGTCTCAAACTCTTGAACCCAAATGATCTGCCCACCTTAACCTCCCAAAGTGCTGGGATCACAGGAGTGAGCTACCACACCCAGCCCTCTATTGGGGTCTTGAGAGGATTAAATCAGTGTAAGTCCAGTGCTTGCAACAGATATTTTCATCCTAAGAATCCCCTTTTCTGCTGTTAACTCTTCTGTGATGAGGAATGTCTGTCTTGCCCAGGCCCACCTCACCTTTGTGCACAACTCAGGACCATCTGATGTATGGGCTGACAGCACCCATATCAACTCAATACTTCAATAACATATTGAAGGCATTTAATGGCTTTCTTATTTTAAGATAAGAAATACAAAAATAAAGATTCTAATATTTTCTCCTCATCCCTAGTTTTGTCTGCCTGTCAAAATACACAGACTGGATGTTGGTGGATCCTTGTCTAGACAGCAGATGCTGAGTTTAGACACCGCATCTGAACAGAGGAGGAGACCTGTACTTACACATTTGTTTTTGTTTCTGAACAGATTCCTTACCTGTCTGCACCTGTCTCCCAGGTTATACTGGAAATGGTTATGGGCCAAATGGATGTGTGCAGCTCGGTACTATTTGCCTAAGTCACCCCTGTCTAAATGGACAATGCCTCGTGAGTCCTTTGTTCTTCCTATGGACAGAGAGTACCTAAAAATAATTTTATTTTCATGCCTATAAAATGTATCTTTATGGGATTCAGGAATGTTAAGATAATCAGTCAAGTTTCAGATAAGGAACTGTCTAAAACTTTCAGATAAAAGGTAGATAATGATTTTGGTTTTCAGGAAGAAACAATGAGTTAATTTTTTGTGTCAGTGATTTACAAAGTACTGAAGCAAGCCTGCAGTTTGATCTAAATAACTCTGACTTATACTTAACAATTACCATTTAAACTTATTAATAACAAGTTAGACTACTAGAAAATATGCATAAATACATGTGTGTTTATGGCACCTGTTAAATATACCAATAGCACCGCATTCCTCTTATTTGGATTGATTCAAGTTTATTGTTTATCCCTTTTTTTATGGTATTATGTGTTTTTTTTCCCTTAGGACACAGTCTCTGGTTATTTTTGTAAGTGTGACTCAGGTTGGACAGGTGTCAACTGTACAGAAAACATCAATGAGTGTTTGAGCAACCCCTGTTTGAATGGAGGAAGTTGTGTTGATGGCATCAATTCTTTCAGTTGTGAATGCACACGTCTCTGGACTGGACCTCTCTGTCAGATTCCCCAGCAAGGTACAGTCCGCATTTATGCCACAGTTGCTCACAGTGTAGCAGCAGCATCCTCTAATGAGTCCCTCAGCAGATTCCTCTGCTGAATCTACTTTCTTGTCCAGTTGCTCAGATGGTGAGGAACTAAGTCTTTCCTTGCAGAAATGGTGTAAAATTCACAAGGTAAATATTTATCAATCTCACTGTAAGCCAAGAACTTTTCTTCCAAAGAATAATTCAATTAGTATTTGCCATTTTCACTGTGTCCTTTTTGAATATAACGCATGCTAGGGTATTGCCTGCTTTCTTTCTTTCTTTCTCTCTCGTTTCCTTCCTCCCTCCCTCCCTCCCCTGCTTCCTCCCTTCCTTCCTTTTGCTTTTTTGCTCTTGTTGTCCAGGCTGGAGTGCAATGGCGTGATCTCAGTTCACCGCAACCTCCGCCTCCTGGGTTCAAGTGATTTTTCTGCCACAGCCTCCTGAGTATCTGGGATTACAGACATGCACCACCGTGCCTAGCTAATTTTGTATTTTTAGTAGAGATGGGATTTCTCCATGTTGGTCAGATGGTCTTGAACTCTTGACCTCAGGTGATCCACCCGCCTCGGCCTCCCAAAGTGCTGGGATTACGGGGGTGAGCCACCATGCCCAGCCTGCCTTTTATGATTTTCTAAGGGGAAGTTTTCTGAGGAGAATATGCACTTAATCATGTCACTCTACCATTCCAGGATGCACAGTGGCTTCCTGTTGCCTGTTAAATAGAGACTGGGATTATTTTTCAATGAATTTATGTAACTGAGTCTCACTCGATCCATCTAACCTTATTTTTCACTAATTCATAGAATTGCCTTTATCAAGCAAGTTTTCTTTCACCACCAGACCCCATGTGCCACCATGAGTATTTCCCACTATATCCATTTATTTGAGATATTTCTCTCCATCAGCCTCCTCAAATGTCTTCCGTTTTTCCCATCCAGATGTGTCTGTCCCTCGGTACTCCCCCTTCAACCTCCTTCATAAAGTCAATTTTGACTCTCCTACCCCTCAGTTAAGACTCCTGATGTGGACCCAATGCATTTATTCAGAGGTTGTTATATGTTTAGGGCAATAGTAGACCCTATGGAGAAATATGGAGGCATAAAATACTGTCTTTGCTTATGATCTGCTCACCTTCCAGTTGAGGAGACAAGGCCAACCCCAAATGGCAGAACAGATACAAGAATTAAAGATATGAGCCATGTCGTGTGGGGTGAAATCGAGTGTCACAGGGACAAAGAGAATGGGAATCAGTGAAAATGTAAGACAGGGCAGTTCATGGAGCAGGTGACGAGGCATCAGCTGAGCTTTGAACAAGAGGTGGGATTTCCATGGAAGCTGACAGAAAAAGAGGACAGAGAAGAGGGAATGGCAGGGTTTTATGTCTTCAACCGTCATTATTCAAATATTTTGGCAGCAGAGTTACAGTTGCCCAAGCTCTTCCTTTCAGGAACGTCTGAAAAACCCAGTTCATCTTTTCCTTTGCAGTTTGTGGAGAGTCTCTCTCAGGGATCAATGGAAGCTTCAGCTACAGGAGCCTGGATGTCGGTTATGTTCATGATGTTAACTGCTTCTGGGTTATCCAGACTGAAAGGGGAAAGGTAAATGCAGTAACTCTGGCCCAAATGCTTATTATATGTGTATACATAAATATGGAATATGTGTATATATTACATAAAGTACATACAATGATATTTCAGCGATCATATATTGAGTGCTTACTAAGTACTGAGTGCCAGAATTTTGGCTAGACCTGTACCTACCTTTCTATAACCTTCTGTTAATTCTTGGAAGTAAGTAACAGGGGCCGAGTGCGGTGGTTCATACCTGTAATTCCAGCACTTTGAGAGGCTGAGGCGGGTGGATCTCCTGAGGCCATGAGTTTGAGACCAGCCTGGCCAACACTGGAGAAACCCCATCTCTATTAAAAATATAAAAAAAAATTAGCCAGATGCACATGCCTGTAATCCCAGCTACTTGGGAGGCTGAGGCTGGAGAATTGCTTGAATCCAGGAAGCAGAGTTTGTAGTGAGCTGAGGTAGTGCCACTGCATTACAGCCTGGGTAACAGAGCACTTTAGGAAGCCAGAGGGCAGATGGCCTAAGGTCAGGAATTCGAGACCAGCCTGGCCAACATGGTGAAAGTTCAGCACTACTAAAATTACAAAAGTTTGCCAGGTATGATGATGGGTGTCTGTGATCCCAGTTACTCAAGAGGCTGAGGCAGGAGAATTGCTTGAACTCGGGAGGCAGAGGTTTCACTGAGCCGAGAGCCGAGATTGCGCCACAGCACTCTAGCCTGGGCAACAGTGAGACTCCGTCTCGAAAACAAAAGGAAAAAAGTAACAGGATTCTCCTTTTATAGATAAAATAATGAAAAGTAGGTGAAGCTAAGCAATTTTTGTTAACACTTCTTAACTTGTAATAGGAATAGTTGAATTTCAAAGTCAAGTTTGTCTGGTTTCAAAGTCCATGCTTTCTCCAGTATGAATGATTCTCTATACTGGTTGACCAACTGCAAATCAGTAGTTAATTTGTAAAATCATGCTGTTATTGAGACGGTATTTTTGAAGATGGTCACTTAGTATAATGTTGATTATTATGCAAAAATGGTGACTGATATTAAGATAGTTTTCTTATCAAATGTCTTCACTCTGCCATGTTCTGTGCTAAGAGCTTCATATGCATTATAGCATTCCATTTTTAACCCTCATAACCCTGAAAGATAGAAATTATTATCTTCATTTTACACATGAGGAAACAGAGCCTGGTGAAACTGAGAAACATGTCCAGGTGCATGTGGTTCGAAAGCAGCAGGGGGTGACTCAGATGCAGGCCAGTCACCTCCAAAGCCTGTCACTCTGACCCGCTGTGTGAACGCTCTTCTAATTTAGATCCAAGCCCAAGGTTCTTAGTGCTTTTATACCCAACATTAATTACCCAGACATTTCCAAATATTGTTTCTCAACCATCTCCTGGACTCATAAAAATAAAATGGCATGTCTGAATAGATAAAATTTTCCCTTGCAATCCTATTAATTTTTTGTAGCAAATGATTACAGAGGGCATTGTACAAGGGTCAAAAAACATTTTTTTTCCCTTAAGGAGGAAGGACTGTTTGGGACCTAGTTACCTCACACTAATAAACTCCAAAATAAATTTCCCTGTGGGTATACTATGTTTCCTTCCTTCCATTTAGTTTTCATGAATTCTATTTCCTGGCATTGAAAATATGCTTCTTTTGAAAAAAAATTCTTAGGTGAGAAACTTTTAATACTTTTATTACCAGTTTGTAAGAAAATTCATCTTGTTTTTTTCTTGATTATTGTGATTTTATATCTTTTCACTCTCATAATGGACACAGTATAGAAAATTATACAAATCAGGATAGATCAATTAATGAACATTTGAGTTTCATTTAAATTGTTTTAAGAGAGAAAGTCATATATTAATAGGTAACTGATCTTAAAATACCCTAGCACAGAATTTCAAAAATTCCTGAGATTCTTTTTCATTAACTGAATATTGTTGTGGTTTTAGGTTCTGAGGAAAATTGAATTCGACAGCCTTCTTTTGATTGTTTATTTCAAACGAGGTTGTCAGTACATTTTCTAAGTTATATTACTATATTTGAAGTCTGTATTCTAATACATTCTGACACATTGTTGTGTTTATTCTCTTCTACTGGTATGCTCAGCATTTTTTTCTATTCCCTTCTTCCCATTCTCCACTCTTGGTATTCCTCATCCTTTAATTAAATTCAGTCCCTGAAGCCTTCCAGGCTTTACATGTCCACATCCTGCCTACTCCGCCTACACCTGAGCCTGGCGGTCTGGGCGGGCATCAGAATCTTAGCTCCTCTAGAATCAGCATCCCTGGTGGGCAGTGATGAATGTCTGTGTGTTCCATACAGGCCACAGGTTATTCAGGGAATCAGGGTGCACATTGTTGTGAATGGTAGGTAATATTAGCCAATTAAACTGAATTCAAGGTAGAGTTTCAAATGTCCAATTTATCTTACTGCTTTAGAAATATGTTTGAAATACCTTGGTTTGGTGGACTTGACAAGGTTAATGAAATCGGGATAAATCTGTGTTATTAACATTAAGATTTTTTGATATATTTTGATGTTAGTTAAAGTTTGTTGTTAACGATATTTAGCTAAGTCATTTAGTATGTAGATTGCCATATGTAATGGTGGATAATTAGGAAATGATAGATCTATCTCTTGAAAGTGCCTCAATAGGAATGCTGCTAGGAAGTGGGAGAAATATTTTAAAATTAACATGGAAATAAAAGATAATATATGTGGCCTTTATATTTTTAGGTCCTGCGTATCACTTTCACTTTTTTCCGATTAGAATCCGTGGACAATTGTCCACATGAGTTTCTTCAGATTTATGATGGAGATTCGTCCGCTGCTTTTCAACTTGGAAGATTTTGTGGTTCCAGCCTCCCTCATGAACTCCTCAGCAGTGATAATGCTCTCTATTTTCATCTCTATTCTGAACACTTAAGAAATGGGAGTGGCTTTACAGTAAGATGGGAAACACAGCAACCAGGTATATTCACACATGAAGAAAAAACAAGCAAAATTTTGAGGCTATTAAGTTTTCTTAATCAATGTTAGACTTTTCAATACATGAGATGTTTTGGGATCTGAGTATATATATTATTTTTATAATTATTTTATTCATTTATTTATTTTGAGGCAGGGTCTTACTCTGTTGCCCAGGCTGGAGTACAGTGGCCTGATCATGGCTCACTGTAGCCTCAATTTCCTCTGCTCAAGTGATCCTCCCATCTCAGCCTCCTGAGTAGCTGGGACCACAGGTGTGTACCACCACACCAGGCTAATATTTTTTGTAGAGGTTGGGTTTCTCTGTGTTGTCCAGGCTGGTCTCAGACTCCCAGACTCAAGCAATCCATCCAGTTCGGCCTCCTAAAGTGCTGGGATTACAGGCATGAGCCACTATGCCCAGCCATAATTACTGTAAAATCAAGTCAATCTAGGATGAATTAGAATTTATTTTGTGTTTAAAGATAACACAATTAGCATGAAATAGAAGGGATTAAAAAACATAAGTCTTAGTTGGTCCCTTATCAAATTACTGAACAGCCTTTATATAAGCTCTACTAGTAGCTTACTGCAGAAATGCTGAGGACATTGTCTACCCCTTCACGCAGTATTCCTTATCTGAATGAACACTCAATAATTTTTTCTTTTTGTTGTTATCTTAATTATTTGATTTTCTTTTAAGTTTTTACTATGAAAGTTTTAAACAAATAAAAAATAAAGAGAGCAGTATACCAAGCCCCCAATTCATTCATCAACACATATGTGGATCTATATCAGCATTTTCTCATCTTTTTTATTGGTGTTTTTATCTATCTTGAGGCTTCATAGTCTTAACTACCAAAGCTTGAAATCTGAAAGTGTAATTTCAACTTGGTTCTTTTCAAAGATGTTGGATATTATGCGCTATCATATAAGTTTTTGAATCAACTTGTCAGTTTTCTCTAATAATTTTATTAGAATTACACTGAATTTATAAGCACATGGAAAGGAATGACCTCTTAAAAATATTGAGCTTCTCAGTGTTTGAAAATAGACTGTTTTTTAATTTAGTTCTCTTTTAATTTATCCTGGTAATAATCACTTTTAGTGTCTAAGTATTCCATATCTTTTGTTAGATTTATTTATAGATATTTGATATTTTATGCTTAGTGAAATATTAATTTTCCAAAATTTAATTTTTCCACTTGTTATGTAAAAATATGTATTTTTTAAGTGTTCGATTTTGATTCCATATACATTGTTAAATTCATTCATCAATTCTAATTATTTTTTGTAGATTCTTTTGGATTAACATACGCAATTACATCATCTGTGAATGAAGGATATTTTTCCTCTTCCTTTCCAGTCTTTGTAAATATTATTTCTTTTCCTTGATTTATTGCCCTGGCTAGGACCTTTAATACCAAGCAGAATAAAAGTGGTAAAAAGGAAATCCTTGTCTTTTCCCTGACTGCATGGGGAAATGCTCAATATTTTATTGTTGAATATGATGTTAGCTATAAGTTTCTGATTTTGTGGGCCAGGAATTTGGAAAGAGCCCAACATGACAGCTATTACTTGAAATCTATTCAGCAGTTATAAGCAGGTGGCTCCAATGGCTACCAATTGATGCTGGCTTTCAGTGAGAATTCAACTAGGCTATGGACCTGAGTACCTACATGTGGCTACTCTAAAAAGATGGTCTGGCCGGGTACGGTGGCTCACACCTGTAATCTCAGCACTTTGGGAGGCCGAGGCAGGTGGATCACGAGGTCAAGAGATTGAGACCATCCTGGTCAACATGATGAAACCCTGTCTCTACTAAAAATACAAAAAATCAGCTGGGCATGGTGGTGTGTGCCTGTAATCCCAGCTACTCAGGAGGCTGAGGCAGGAGAATTGCCTGAACCCAGGAGGCAGAGGTTGCAGTGAGCCGAGATCACGCCATTGCACTCCAGCATGGGTAACGAGTGAAACTCCGTCTCAAAAAAAAAAAAAAAAAAAAGATGGTCTTAGAATAGTGAACCTTTTTCGTGGCAGTTGACTTTTCTCAGAGCAAGCATTACAACAGAACCAGACAGGTGCTGCATGGGCTTTTTTTGGCCAATGTTTAGAAGTCATTGTGTTATTTCTGCCATATTCAATAGGTTAAATTAGTCACAAGCTAACCCAAATTCAAGGGGAGTGGACGTAGGCCCACTTCTAAATGGGATAGTTGTCAGAATTTATAAACAGTTAAAAAAATCACATCTTTTGTTCATGGTTGCCAAAAATTTTTAAAAATTATCAATGAATGTTGGAATATATAAAATACTTTTTCTGACTCTATTGAGGTGATCATATATTTTTTGTCCTCTATTCTGTAAATGTAGTGAATTCAACTGATTGATTTTGAATGGTGAATCCACTTTACATTCATCAAATATTTTCCATTTGTTCATGGCAAGTTATGCTTTTTATACATTACTAGATTTTATTTGCTAATATATATTTTTAGAATTTTTATATCTATATTTAGGAGATATTCCTTTGTAGTTCTGTCAAGTTACAAGTAATGCCAATCTGTTAAAATTGAAAGTGTATTCTTTTTTTTTATATTCTCTGGAAGAATTTGTGTTAGATTGACAATAGTTTTTCCTTAAGTGTTTGAAATAATTTACCTTTAAGTTAATTGAGACGGCAGGCTTCCTTGTGAGAAGGCTTTGAATTATGCTTCAATGTATTTAGTATAGATCTATTCAGATTTTACATTTCTTCTTTTTTCAGTTATGGTAACTTTTTTTTCTCAAGAAACTCATCTATACTTTTAGAATATTTTCTTAATGTTTTTTAGTGTTTGTAGGTTCTGTAGTGATGTCCTCTCTTTTCACTCCTGATAATTGATCATTTATGTTATCTTTTTTACCTTGGTAAGTCTAACTAAGGTTTTGTTAATTTTACTAATCTTTTCAAAATTCCAACTTCTGGCTCTGGTAGTGTTTTCTGCTGATTTTTATTTCATGGTTTTTACTCATGGTTTTATTATTTTCTTTCCTTGTGTTATTTTGCACTTTATTTACTGTTGCTTTTAAATTTTTTCCAGGCTTCTTGACTTGGAAGCATTGACAAATGAGTTTGAATATTTTAGAAAATCTAATGTATGCACAAAAGCTATGCATTTTTCTCAGAGTTTTAATATGCATCCTACAGGTTTTAATATATATATTTTAATTTGCATTTAGTTGAAAGTATTTTCTCATTTTTATTTTGAATTCTCTGTGACCATAGGTTTTATTAAAAGTATGCTGTTTATTTACTGATGTGATCACTAATCATGCAGTATATTATTTGAATCTTTTGAAATTGGTTGAGATTTACTTTATAGACTAAAGTCTATTTTGGCTCATTTATTATATTGACAGGAAATAATGTATTTTCTGCAATGGTTAGAGGTAGTCCTCTACCTATATTAACTTAATCAAGTTGGTAAATAGTGTTTTTCAAATATTAATTTTCTTTACTGATTTATAAAAGTATTTGCTTTATTACTTAGTGAGCAAGTTATAGTAAAATCTCAAACTATGATTATAGATTTGGCAACTTTTGGTTCTGAAACTTTTGCTTTATATATTTTCTTATGTTATTTTTTTCTTTTCCCAATATTTCAAGCATTTATGTTTTTCCAGCTTTATTGAGGTTTAATTGACAAATAAAAGTTATATATATTTAAGATGTACAATATGCTCTTTTGATATATTGATATATGTATCATTGTGAAAATGATTACCACAATCAAACTAACATATCAATCATCTTACATAGTTACCATTTCAATATGGTGAAAATATTTAAGATCTACTCTCAGCAATTTTCATATATATAATACAATATTGTTAATGACAGTCAGTATGCTGTACATTAGATCTCCAGAATCTATTCATTCCAGAGAACATAAATGTTTTACCCTTTGACCAATATTTCCCTATGACCCCCACATCTCAGCTCCTGGCAGCCACCATTCTATTTTCTGCTTCTATGAATTTAGCTTTTTTTTAGATTTCACATATAAGTCAGATCATACAGTATTTATACTTCTATGTCTGGCTTATTTCACTTAGTGTAGTGCCTCCCTGTTTCATCCATGTTGTCACAAATGACAGGATTTCCTTTTCTTTTTAAGGATAAATAATTGCCTCATTTATATGTATGTGTGTGTTTGTGTGTATTTATATATTGCACATTTTCTTTATCCATTTATCTGTTGATAAGCACTTAGATTGATTCCATATCTTAGCTTTTGTGAATATATTGCAAATAATGCTGCAGCGAACATGGAAGTACAGATAGCTTTTCCAGATATTGATTTAATTTTTTAAAACAGCAATTTAATTTTATTAAAACAGCATACTTTTAATAAAACCTATGGTCACAGAGAATTCAAAATAAAAATGAGAAACACAATTCTCCATATTGTGTTTTAAATATGGCTATATTTTAAATATTGTTTTAAATATGGCTATACCAATATACTTTCCCACCAATAGTGAGCAAGGATTTTGTTTTCTCCACATGTCACCAATACTTGTTATCTTTTGTCTTCTTGATAATGGCCATTCTAACAGTATGAAGTGGCATCTTATTGTGGTTTTGATTTGCATTTCCCTGATGATCAGTGATGTTGTGCATTTTCCCATATATTTGTTGGCCATTTGTATGTTTTCTGTTGAGAAATGTCTATTGGATCTTTTGCCCATTGTTAAGATTGGGTTAATTTGTTTTGTTGATGTTTAGTTGAGTTTTTTTATACATTTTGACTGTGTTTTTGCAGTCACATCCAAAAAAACATTACTTCTCAGACTAATGTCACAGGGCTTTTCCTGTATGTTTTCCTGGATTAATTCTTCAATTTCAGGCCTTATGTTTAAGTCTTTAATTCATTTTGAGTTCACTTTTGTATATGGTTTTTGATAAAGATTGTTTCATTTTTCTGAAAATGGATATCCAGTTTTCTCAGCATTATATTATAGACTATCCTTTACATATTGTGTGTTCTTTACATGTTTGTCAAAAATCAATTCAGCATAATGTGTGGACTTACTTCTGGGCTCTCTGTTTTGTTCCATAGGTCTAGATATCTGTTTTTAGTGCCAATAACATACTGTTTTGATTACTACAGTTTTGTAATATATTTTAAAATCGGGCAGTGTGATGTCTTCAGCTTTGTTATTTTTGCTCAAGATTGCTTTAGCTATTTGGCATCTTTTGTAATTCCATATGAATTATAGCATTATTTTTCTATTTTGTGAAAAATGCTGTTGGAATTTGGTTAGAGATGGCATTGAATCTGTAGACTGCTTTGCATAGTTTGGACATTTTAACAGTATTCTTTCAATTCTTGAACAACAAATATTTTCTTTTTTTTCATTATGTTGTACAGTTTTCAAAATACAGATATTTCACTTTCTTGGTTAAAGTCATTCCTAAGTATTTAACTTTTTGTTGCTATTGTAAATAGGGTTTTCTTCTTAATTCCCTTTTTATATAGTTTATTGTTAATGTATAGAAATGTGACTAATTTTATATGTTGATTTTTATATCCTGTAACTTTACTGAATTAGTTTGTTCATTGATTAGTTATAAAGTATTTTGGTAGAGTCCTAAGGGTTTTCTATGTATGAAAGATCATGCCATTTGCAAACAGACATTTTCTATTCAAATGAGATCATTTTTCTTCAGCCTGAAGAACATCTTTTAATATTTTTCATAGAGCATGTCTGCTGAAGACAGATTCTCCCAGCTTTTGTTTAGAAATGCATTTTTCCACCTTAATTTTTGAAAGATATTGTTACACATGTAATTTTAGGTTGACAGTTTCCAATTAGCCACATCAGTGTCTTCTGACTTCCATAATTTTGGGTGGTAGAGGAAACTCAGCGGTAAATCTTGATGTTCTCCTGAAGATAATATGTCTTATTTTCTCCCCCATCACTTTTTTGTGTATATATTTAATTTTCCATAACTTGATCTTTGCATATCTAGATCTGGTTTTCTCTGTGTTTGTCCTGCTTGAGAGTCACTGAGAGTTTTAAATCTACGGGTTGCTTTCTTTTATGTAACTTTGAAAATTTTCAGTCAATATTTTTTCATCTATTGTATTGCTACTTTTTTTTTCTCTCTTCCCCTTTTGGGACTCAAATTACACATATGATAAAGGTTTTGACTATTTCTAATAGCTCTTATAGTTTTATATCCTTACCTTCTTTTTTTCTCTGATTTTATTTGGTTCTTTTGTTTTGAAAAGTCTGTAAGTACAATAATTCTGTTTTCTGCTGTGTCCAATCCACCATTAAAACCCACGCACCATGTAAAGAGTTTTTGATTTCAGATATTGTATTTTTCATTTCTAGAGTATCCATTTGATTCTTTAAGTATAGATTTTAATTCACTGTTGTGATTCTCATCATCTATTTTTTCAATCTTTTTCTCTAAGTTTTATCATAGTTATTTTGGAGTTTTTGCTTGGTAACCTCAGTATCTGGAGTGTGTCTGGCTTTGCTCAGATTGCTTGTTTTATTGATTATTGATTATTGTTTTTTTTTTCTACTTCCTCACTGGCCTAGTAAGTTTTTATTGGGATCAGGACATTACACATAATGTATTGCAGGAGTTCTGGATTATATTATCTTCCTCTCAGAAGAGTTGGGCTTTATTCTAGTAGGCACTTATGTTCCTGGCAGATCACTTTCATTTAATCAAGACTTGAATGTACAGGGTATCTATTTCAAATCTTCTTTGAATCTTGGTGGATTGTCATAATTCCTAGATCATGATTCTTACCCTTGTAACATACTTTTCTGGAGTTTCAATTCAGTTTTTCAAGTTTTCACAAAAGTATCTTTTTTCTGCCTCAGTAGGACAACACATCGCTTTGATATTTATTATTCATGGTCTCTTCAACTCTTAGCATCCTCACTCCCCAGAAGCTGTTCTTTTAGACCTGCCATCTTCCCTGGTGCATGTGCAGCTTGGAAGTCAGCTAAGGACCCAAGGAAATGCCTGTGCATTTTTGGGGGTGCCATTTCCATGCAGCTGCTTTCCTTATAGTATGCAGCTCCAAAACCCCAGAGCTTTGGTAGCCCTAAATTATGAGTTGTTTGTTTACTGTAGCAAGGGTATTGCTGTCTCCTTGGGCTTCATGTCTTTGAATTCTTGAGTGAGTATGGGACATACCACATATGCTTCTCTTTTCAGAGATCACAGTCCTTTGCTATTTGCTGCTCCATGCCCGAAAATGACAAATACTAAAACAAACAATAATTCCTTATTATTACCAAATATTAATCATTGTTCATTTTTTTTTTTTGAGATGGAGTCTCGCTCTGTTGCCCAGGCTGGTGCGATCTTGGCTTACTGCAGCCCCCACCTCCCAGGTTCAAGCGATTCTCCTGCCTCAGCTTCCCGAGAAGCTGGGACTGCAGGCACGTGCCACCATGCCTGGCTAATGTTTGTGTTTTTGGTAGAGATGAGGTTCAGTGTGTTAGCCAGGATGATCTGTTTTCTGACCTTGTGATCTCCCTGCCTTAGCCTCCCAACTCAAGATTCAACTCCCTATTCAAGATGGAGTTGCTCTGGTTTGAATGCCTATATTTCCCCACACCCTTTTATAAGGTGACCCTTAATCCCAAGGATTGTAGAGGGAGGATGATCCATTTTCTATAACTCCTTCAGGATGAATAGGGACAATATTCCTGCCTAACTTTTAGGGTCTCTTGTATTCAGGGTAGAGAGAAGTGCAGTCAGAAAGTGTCAGTATGGTGAAGGCCATTCATAACTCGGACAAAAGGTGATATCCACAGTCGGCCAGTTGGTGCTGCAGTCTGCTTCCTGTGGGTTGGGGGTTTCCTCAGCATCATCCCTACTGGGATTGCCAGGAATTTATTACCGGAAAGGAGTCCTGATCTAGACCCCAAGAGAGGGTTCTTGGACCTTGCACAGGAAAGAATTGGGAGCGAGTCCATGAAGTTAACGCAAGTTCATTAAGAAAGTAAAGGCATAAGAATGGCTACTCCGTAGGCAGAGCAGCCCATTGTTAAAACTTATTTGTTAAAGAAATGGGTTGTTTGTTCTGTAGATCGTCCCACATCTTGGATTTTGCTGTTTGTATTCTACATGCCATTTGTCATGTTGTAAACTGGTACTTATATCAAAAAGTTTGGTTAAATTCAGGGGGTTTTATTTGGCAAAAATAATCTTTTCAGGACAGACATGGTATCTGCTTGTCTATTATGACATTAACATTGGTCAGAGTGTTTTGATCTCCTCAGGTTGAACTTCCCATTAAAAGCCTCTTTTGTGCGTCCTTGAATGGTTTTAGCCATTCTTTATGTTTGTTATTTAGATGAGTTATTCAT
This sequence comes from Callithrix jacchus, assembly GCF_049354715.1. NCBI lineage: Eukaryota > Metazoa > Chordata > Mammalia > Primates > Cebidae > Callithrix > Callithrix jacchus. The sequence continues at coordinate 17,901,420 of NC_133508.1, read as the reverse complement.
TGAGACCTACAAAATGATAACAGTTTGATTTTATTATTTCTTCTTCATTTATTATTTGAAGTTCTTGAATGGAGTAGAAATTACTCATATCAACTATTTGGTTGCTCTCATACAGAGATCACATAGGAAAGGTAGGATAAATGCTTGATTTTTCTCTTTTTTTAAAAGTATTCAAATTCATGACTTGGTTCCCTAGCATTCTTCAAAATGATCACTTACTATTACGTTTTCTTTTGTTTTGTTTTTGATATCTGTACATTTATATATTATAGCATATTTTACATGCTTTAATCAGTTCTAGACATTTTTAAATGTTCCATATTTGGTTAGTGGGAAATTTTTCCAGTTAGTTTCTGAACTTCTTTAATCAAACTCCAGTTACCTTTGAAAACTTCTTTGCTTTCTGGTCTGAAAAAATGTTTTAGGCTCTTCCTGTTCATTATTTACTCACAGGGCTGAAAACCCTGATTTCCCCAAAGAACTCCAACTTTTTCTGGGGGAAGCGGTATTTAGATCTCACAATCTGGGTGCTACAGATGGCTACATATTTCATATACTTTTTTTTTTTTTTGAGACGGAGTTTTGGCTCTAGTTACCCAGGCTGGAGTGCAATGGCGCGATCTCGGCTCACCGCAACCTCTGCCTCCTGGGTTCAGGCAATTCTCCTGCCTCAGCCTCCTGAGTAGCTGGGATTACACGCACGCACCACCGTGCCCAGCTAATTTTTTGTATTTTTAGTAGAGATGGGGTTTCATCATGTTGACCAAGATGGTCTCAATCTCTTGACCTCGTGATCCACCCGCCTAGGCCTCCCAAAGTGCTGGGATTACAGGCGTGAGCCACGGCGCCCGGCCATATTTCATATCTTACACATCTAAAATGTTACCTTATCTCACTTATTTCTAATGTCTATATTACTATAATCTAAATTTTTATTATTTAGTGTTTCTATCATTTGATTTTACACTAGCATTTCTCATAGAAATCTAAGCCACTATAGATTCTTTGTCAAATAAACGTGGGTATTAATGAAGAACAGCTTCTTCCAGTCACTGGTTAGCAACGTTAGGGAGGTGATGTGGTGTAATGAGGATGGTAGTGGGATCAGCATCAGAAAGCCTGGCTCAGTCCCTCACTTGCTCCATTCCTGGAACAGTGGCTCAATCACTACAGATGTTTGAATTTCTTGATTTATAAAATGAATGTTCTAACTATAGGATAGTATTAAGAAACTTCCTCAAATGAAAATTATGTAGTGCTTAACCATTTTAATATGCAAAGTGATCTGGTTTGTTGAAACGCATAGGGGTTGGCAGAAGTTCTGGAATTTTTTACAATTTCACATACAGAAATTAGTATTCTCAGAGTGAAAAAGATGACTATATAATCCTGGTATTCATCCTTCACCCCACAGATGGTTCAGCCCTGTTTAAATTGTGTCAGCATGTCATGGCTTGCACAGAGCTTGACACATGGGTGATTAATTTATTTATCAATACTTCTAGATTTACAACTTTATAAAACTGGAAAATGTACATCTTGTTTAATTTATGAGAGTGTCTAAAACTGCTCATAGTTATTTAAACCAAGTTTGGCTTCTTACACCAAGGGCTGTAATCATTCTCCATGAATTATAACATGTATACAAATGTAACATGATTTTTCCCTCTTATTTCAGAGTGTGGAGGTATGCTCACTGGTCCTTACGGTTCTATTAAGTCTCCGGGGTATCCTGGAAACTACCCGCCAGGAAGAGATTGTATCTGGACTGTTGTAACTAGTCCTGACCTCCTGGTAACATTTACTTTTGGTACCCTGAGCCTCGAGCACCATGATGACTGCAACAAAGATTACCTTGAGGTAAATGATTATATTTAGATAGAACATATCATGATATGATTAGGACTCAGGGCACTATGTTCTAGCCATGCCCATGGATGACCCCAAAATATCGGCAGTAGTTAGGTATATTTCTCAATAGTCAGTCAGCATCTAAGTCTTACAAAGTCTCTAATTTTAATTGTGCCCATTTGTTGCTTCTTCTCCTGAGTTCCATTTGAATCTAGGAAACAGATTACCTTGCCCTGCCATGGTGTTACCTGGAAACCCTCGCCCCTGGCATGAGAATGCTGAATTAAGTAAACACTCAGTAATAGCCAACTCCTTCAATGCAGATTAAAACCTTCAGTTGTCTGTGGTAAACTGGCAAGGCATTTCACAACTTAACTGTAATATTCCATGAAGAGGCTGGGTGCGGTGGCTCATGCCTGAAATCCTAGCACTTTGGGAGGCCGAAGCAGTAGATCACGTGAGGTCAGGAGTTCGAGACCAGCCTGGCCAACATGGTGAAACCCCATTTCTATTAAAAATACAAAAACTACTGGCTGAGGTGGCAGGCGCCTGTAATTCCAGCCACTCGGGAGACTGAGGCAAGAGAATCATATGAATCCAGGAGGGAGGCAGAGGTTGCTGTGAGCTGAGATCGTGCCACTGCACTCCAGTTGGGGTGACAGAGTGAGCCTCTGGGAAAGAAAGAAAGAAGAAAGCAAGAAAGGAAGGAAGGAAGGAAAAGAAAAGGAAAGAAAGAAGGAAGGAAGGAAGGGAAGGAAGGAAAAGAAGGAAGAAAGGAGGGTAGGAGGGAGGGAAGGAAGGAAGAAAGAAAGGAAGGAAGGTGGGAGGGAGGGAAGGAAGGAAGGAAGGAAGGAAGGAAGGAAGGAAGGAAGGAAGGAAGGAAGGAAGGAAAAATAAATGATAGTGATTGTGTTGAACTGAGTTAAGTTCCTAGAATAAATGAATCATTATCACTGAGAAGAGGGGTATCAGCCAAAGCTCCTCCTGCCTACACATTAGTAAAAGATTAAAATATGGAGGAGGGGAAAAGGCTCTTATATTCAAATGCCATTTGTACATAGGTGCATCAAAAAGAGTTGTTCTTCATTTGTAGACTGACAAGATAATGGAGAAGATTGAGTTCTTAGGTTGTCCCGAATTTTTTATCAGCGTAAATCTCAGCCCCTTGCAGTAGTGCTAAAAACACAATATGCATTTCCAGGTCCATTAAAGAGGAATGGAGTTCCATGGAATTATTCATAAAGGATAGAAAGATGTGGCTGTCAAAAAGAGGCTCTGCAAGTAAAAGTCATTAGTAATTCACCAGTAATGGATCTGAAACCTTTGGGAATGACTGGAAGATCTCTCTCTGGAAAATTTCTGCAAAATGGTCATTTAAATGTTGACAGAAAAATGACTTATCTTCAAATTAATTTTCAATAATTCCATCAAGTTAAAATTAGAGGCTTTAAAAAATTCCTACAGATTTATTTCTGGAGACCATATGATAGAAAGTGTCAAACCACTCTGACAAAATTGAAATGTTTCTCATTTCTCATCAAGCCACAGTATTTCAAAGAACCAGTTAAACATTAAAATAATATAATGCTGTCATACAACTTTGCTGTCAATAAGGAAAATAATTTGAATAGACAAAATTGACCATATTAAAATATTATTTAGTTCATTGACTCCTTGATGGTCTATATAGTATAGAATTTGCGATTATAAGATAATCATAGAGAGACTGACGTGATTACATAATAGATGAAAACCCACAAATTCAAAAAGGATTTCTAAGGTCACATCATTATTACTGTATTACTTAATTAATATCAGAGTTGCTTTTTAAAATTTATTAAGATGTCTTTATGTTGTGTCTAATCTGACGGCACTTCCTTTCTACCTCTGATCCTTCTGAAAACCTGGACCGAGTTACATCAATGGTGTTACTTCTGTTTTCTTTGCTTATATCAATTTTCTTCTAGATCACTAAGAATTTACAATGTAAAAAAAATCAAAGGGAAAAGATATTTGATTAGTAACATCAGGAGAAAAATTGAAAGTGTATGTCCTGCCTTGGAAATGAAATTCAGACAGAGAGAAGGTGCTGGGGTTGTGGGAGGAAACGCCCTTTGCTGCACTTCAGCCATGTGTTCGAGATGGATGAGATGGGGAAACGTCTTTGAGCGATCGCTTTTGAATGATGGATTTTCTGAAGTTAATATCCAAAATGACCTTGTTTGATTAAAAAACAAAAACAAAAAACTGACCACTTTGAGCTTAATGATTCATTCTTTTGTTTTAGATTCGAGATGGTCCTTTGTTTCAGGACCCGGTCCTTGGGAAGTTCTGCACCACTTTTTCTGTCCCACCACTGCAGACCACGGGCCCCTTTGCCAGAGTTCATTTCCATTCCGACTCCCAAATTAGTGACCAAGGCTTCCATATCACCTACTTAACATCACCTTGTAAGTAACCTGAGAGTTGGGAGCTTAAGAGGGACTTGAAGGCCAGTGCTGTGCTTACATCTGTTTTTCTATTTTAATGTGATTCAGAGGATGACTGACTTTCTTGGACCAATAATATTTCTTTATAAATATTTCTCTCAAAGCTTCAGTTTTTTCCTTTATCTTCCCGATGCTCCATTATTAATACTGCAATGCCCTTTGATCCCTAAATTATGGGATCCACATCATGAAAAAGAGATCTAAGGCATCCACAATTAAGTAATTCAGGACACCAGGTCCCTCGTGGTGTTTGATGTTTAGTTGTGAGAGAGGTTTGTGCATGTGAGCAGTGCAGTCTCTCTGGATTTTATCCTCGGCTCAGATCCAGCTGCACATGCGATAGGGCTGGTGTCCAGCATCACAGAGTCCCAGACCCGAGAGCTTCACTGCCAGCAAAATACTGTTAGCTGTTATGACCTCAACTTGCTTTGATACCTTAAAAAGAAACAAAACACAGGAAAGGCTCTATGATTTGGGTTTTTCTTAGGTAAGTGGAGGATTTTGTTTATGACATCTGTCATTGTGCCCTTAATGAGAATTCACAGGAAAAATACCTTTTAAATTTCAATATCAGGAAAAGTAAAAAAATGAACAACTTTATTTCTCCCCTTTCTTCATTTCCTTTTCTTTCAGCAGAATCTGATGCCAACCCCCTGTGGCCCTTTAAATTGTTTTCTGTTCAAATCAACCTCCCTGTGGCTACATGTTTCTGTTCTGAATTCATTTTTTCTTTAATCCGCTTCGTGTATACAGTTCTGTAGTTTATTTTGTTATATGTTTTCTATAAACCATCTCAAATCTTATTGGAATGAAGCAGAGCATTAATGTATTTAAAGAGCAATTTATAGATGAGAATGGTAGATTGGAAGTTAGATCACACTTCTCTGCATCCCTCTCTTTCTCTCTTTCTCTTCTCTCTTTCTTGCTTTCTCGCTTTCTTTTCTTTCTTGGTAGAATTTTGCTCCTGTCACTAGGCTGGAGTGCAGTGGCGCCCGGCTCACTGAAACCTCTGCTTCCTGGGTTCAAGTGATTTTCCTGCCTCAGCCTCCATAGTAGCTGGGACTACAGGTGTGTGCACCACGCCCAGCTAATTTTTGTATTTTTAGTAGAGATGGGGTTTCACCATTTTGGCCAAGATGTTCTTGATCTCCTGACCTTGTGATCTGGCCACCTTGGCCTCCTAGGGTGCTGGGATTACAGGCATGAACCACTGCACCTGGCTATCTCTGCATTTATATCTTTAGGCACTACAGGGATGTCCCACGAACACACGTCAAGTTGAAAATCTTAAAATTAGAGGCACAAGCCTGTACAGGGTGAATAAAGTGGGTATATTCTTGTGTGTATGTATGTATGTGTGTGTATAAATTTTTAAAAACTGGATCCAATGCCTGTGAGCCAGACCAATGCCATTGCCATGACCTGTTCGTCTCTTCCCTGTTCTTAGCTGATCTGCGTTGTGGAGGGAACTACACAGACCCACAGGGTGAACTCTTCCTGCCTGAGTTGTCTGGGCCTTTCACCAACAACAGGCAATGCATCTATATTATAGAGCAGCCCGAGGGAGAACAAATACAAGTCAACTTCACCCACGTGGAGCTGGAATGCCAGAGTGACAGTTCTCAGAATTATATTGAGGTAACTTTTACTACTCAGTCACCCTTGGATGACATTCATCAACATTTTTATATTCTGTTGAGTGGTGGTCTTCAAATGATTCATCACCATTGAGCAGCCAGATCACCTGAGATCTTGTTAGAAATGCGGTAATGACTAAGCTCAAATAACTAAGGTACAGGCAAATAAGGAAGGCTAATAGGATGTACTAATAAGATAAAGATTTATTACCTGGAGTAATTAATACAGGAAAGAACTCAACCCAGGAGAGTGAAGGGATTTGCCCAGGTGACCCAGCTAGTCAGTGGCAATAAAGTTTAAGTGAATGACTCTTGTTTTGGAGGTTAGGGTTTTACCTTCGTTTATTCTGCTTGCTCTCCTCCAGAAATCTTTAATTTTGATTTAAGTGTGGGTAATGATTGTAATACAGAGAATATTTGAAATAGAGACAGCCAGTTTTTGTTTGCAGGGCCTGGTATTTCTTTTGCTTAATCATTGGTCAAGCCACAAATTAAAGTGTTGAGCAAGATAAAACATTGCTTTTTGGGCACAATCATATTACGTAAACTAGAGAAGAATTTACAGTTTTGTTTGTGCAAGTTAAATCCATTTATTCATCCAGGAAAAACCTATGTGACCTGTGCCTTTCTACATTTAGACAAAGGAAACAGAACTTTAGCTAAGATCCGGCCTTAGTTGAAGATGTGCATTGACCATAGCACAACAGGAATATGTATTTTTATTTTTTAAAGCCAGAAACTTTTATTTCAAATCATTTCAGAATGAGTATATCTATTCAATTTAGGTTTTCTAAAGTCTTTTATAAAGTATATTAAAGTTTTATACCATGGAACAATTTTAAATATTTTTATGTAAATCAAAATTAAATTAACTTTATTTTAACTTTTGAGAACAGTAAAAATAGCTCTCAATTACAGAGTGCTTCCTATACTCTGAGCACTATTATAGGACTTTAGAATGATATAACAAATTAAATAGATAATGATTGTCGGCTTACTGCCTGCCACGTGTGGGAAGTGCTTTCGTGAGTTAATTCATTGACTCCTCACAGCAACCATTATTATTTCTGTTTTCCTTAGGAAACTGTAGCCCAGATAAGTTTCTTGTCCATACTTACATGTCTAGCAAGTAATGGAGCTGGAATTTGAATTTAGGAGATCTACCTGTACCGATCGTCAATAAGAACAGAAATGCAATTGTGTGACTTTGACCACAAGAGGTGTTTCCTCTTCCATAGGGAGGAAAGTCTCATGAATTACCCAATTCCACACCTGGCTCTCTGATCACAAGACTAAAACATGAAGTCAAGTATAATGATTTTCTCAGATAGGCAAGAATGTAACTGTAATTTTCAGGGAAATTTGGAGCCCTTTCTATTAAAGCCTTCATGGCGGTTCTAGTCTTTCTAAAGAACTATCAGTACCTCTGAATGGTTATCATCCTTTCTGGCTTTGCAGAACACTATAACTAAATTTCAATGAGCAGCTCCATAAACTCCTCTGAATTATTCTGAACAGTTAGCACACACAAAAAAAATCATAAAACTAGCGCCGGAAGATTAAATTTCATAAACCGGAATGGTGGAATGTTTTGTATCCAGAATGGGATTGGAGTTAGTTCACTTAACGTCTTGTTTTAGTTCTTTTATTAGATGACTGTATAACCTTGGACATTTCTTTATCTGGATGCTTCAGTTCCTACTTCAATAAGATGCCCTATTTATTCCTCTAAACTTTGGGGGTGGGGGATAAAATCAGGGAAGTAAATGATAAAAGAAGCTTGAAGAATTAAAAATATTTTGTAAGTACAAGATTTTTCTGGACCTAACTTTTAGCTCTAACCTTGAATTTATCAGTTGAGAGACAGCCAATGTGGGTCTCACAGTTGGCCAGAGAGGCTTCTACGTTCTGATGTAACCATATATCTTCAAAGTTTTAAGCAAATTTTCTGCAGGAATTGTTGATGAAAAAATTTTTAAAAACTGAATTATTCATAATTTGAATATTAGTAGTTAGATAGATTTTTTTATTATATCTTTTCACCAACCTAAAGGAATACAAAAAGCCAATTTGTAGAATTTTGGCATCAGCAAGGACCTTAATTTTACAAATGAGAAAATTGAGGCCCTCAGAGGTCAAACTCTAGCTATTGTCAAAGTAGAACTTAGATGTGCCACTATGAGTTTCTAGATAAACATACATTGACTTTGATTAAAGATTGTGTCATTAAATCATCTCTATCCATTGGGAAAATTTGTGAACTGAACCCATTTTCTAAAAAGTATATTCGCTTGATGTTCTTCAGATAGTGGTCATAGAAGAAAGTGATACAGGAACCAAATTCTAATGACATTATTATAACTCAATATATTGTTCCCTAAAATGATGGCTTCATTTTTTAAAGCTATCTCTAAAAAATGAAATATTTATGAAAAAGAATTAAAAAAAGAATATAGGTATTTCTAATACTTTGGTGGTTTAGAGGGGGATGAATTTGTCCTTTACTAACTCCATTGATGAGTAAAAGCAGTCTACCCAAAATTTTAGAAAGAATGGAGAGCAGAAAAGAAATTCTACAGAGATTTGGGAGAATGATCCTAAGGACATTTACTTTGCCTGTCAATAGGTTACTTTTAAGAATTCTAGATCTTCTCGTTCTGTGGTTTTAGGTGCCTTGGTTGTCAGGCAAACATATCTTTCAAATGAAGATTAAGGTAACATTGCTGAGAGTGTATCTTCCACGGTACGGTGGTTTTGAAAGACTTAATTTTGCTCAGTAAGAGAGTTGCATAAGCATTCGTTAGAGAAGAGATTTTAATTGCAAAAGATAAGAATGGCATTAACCCAGTGTAGCGTATCTTTCTTTTTTTAACACAAGAAACACACATTAACATATTAATTCTTAGATTTATATAACCCTCTCAAGTGAAACTTCTACTTTTCAAGGTACACATTAGCCATGGAAGATGTGACATGGCTACAAATGAATGAATACAAGACAGATCAATTGTTAGTCTATCTGTTTTTGTCAAAGAGTGCTTTTAAATTGTATAGAATAGTTCAGTGAAGGTTATGGAAACATCTTTCCAGAATAAAAAGCAGCACCTCTCATTAATATTTCATAAGTGATTTAAGCCATCAGAACTCTGAGTGAAGGACACATAGGTAGTAATGAAAGTTTAATTTTTAATCCCAGAGAACGGAAGTTGTAGGCTGAATAATAAATTCAGAAGCTTATAGGATATTAGGGTAAAGGCTTGAGGTAGGATTTGAAGGGAAGTGAGTAGAATTGTTTGACCACCAAATCTCCTTGACCAATCCCAAATTATCTGCCTCCTCTCCCTGAAGACACTGAGGAATTGGAAAGGGATCTACAAGAGAGACTGATAAGGGACAGGGAGAGCGATGTGCCTTCTGGAGAAAGAGAAGGGCTTCTGGGAGGTTGTCCTTCCTTAGATGTGGAAAGCAAATACAAACAGAAAAGTTGAAAAATATAATCCATAAAACAAGAAGGAGTAATTTATATTACCTTTATTGTCTGAAATCTAGGGCATATACCTGTTCTACAAGTGGCATTTAACCTGAAATTCATATTTTAGACCTCTGTGACAATCCCAGTAAGTTAACAAGGCAGAAATTGCACATCTCTTTACAATATAACCCAAAATTATTGATGAACATTTTTAAATGCCCAAGTGCTTGGAAACCTGTGAACTCTCTCCAAAATAATCATTGGATTGAGAAAGAAATAAAAAATGAAAGACAATATAGAAAATAACAAACAGGAAATGCTGTGTATCAAAACCTGTGAGATGTGATGAAACTCAACTCCCTGGTAAAACCTTTAAGATTTAAAAGAAGAGAACCGAAGTAATTGGGAAAGTAGGAGAGCAGAAGCTGAGGCATGAGGGTCTGTCCTCCATCTGAATCTTTTCTTTCACTACCTTCCCCTCCCCACCTCTTTCTACCTCCCCCTCCACCCCACTCCTGCTTAGCCCTAGGTAGCACTACCACATTTCCAGCCTGTCTTTAGATGAATTCAAATTCACAAAGGAACTCCTTTTGTGACTTCTTAGGCATTGAAGTGATTCAGCTATGACCTTGGGATTGGGTGGGGGAGAGCCAGGGCTTGTGGTCTGCAAGTGCCTCATGCAGACCACAAGCCCTGGCTCTCAAGTGGACATGCTGCTCAGAGTCTCATGGCTGCCATTCACAGAATACAGACCTAAATGTCGGAAAAAGAACAAGGGCTGGAGCTGAATGTAGCCACGGCAAGCAAACACACCACATAGGCTGAATAGCATTGTGCTTTTCAGTATTGAACTTAATTATAGGTCAGAAAAGCATCTTTCTAGAGAGGGTAGGATAAAGGGAAAAGGGGGAGATGCTCAAGCGTTTGCATTCTTGAGCATATTGGATTTAGGGACTTGACAGAGACTAGGAAGATTTGCTTGGACTCTCAGCTCTGTTGTTGTCAGCCCAGGTTTTCCACGACTGCTGGGCCATCCTGATGCTTTCTGGTGAAGCAAGAAGATATACCATTTCTCTAGTGAAATAATTCTGTAGGTTGAAGTAGTGGGAGCCTGGAAAAAGACTGAGAGATGTTAGAACACCTAATTTGGAGTTGTGAGAGCTTGTATAGAATATATTTTTGCTGTGTTTGTAGGATTTGCATGCGCATGTAGAAACTTCAGACCCATTGAAAAAGCATGATGTAGAGCAGTGAGCAGAAATAAGAGGAGATGAATGCACCATTCATCAAGAACACTATAAATTCCTAGGCCAAATAGAGGGTATGGCCAGTACTTTTCTGATATAAGATGGAAACAACATTGCATGGAAACATGATAAAACACTTCAGCTCTCTGTGTTACTAAGGGCAAGATAGCTGTAAGTCACAGTTTCCTGATGTGTAATAGGGATACTAATAGTACTTTCCTAAAAGGGACTAAAAGAGACCATGCCTTCATTTATCTGTTCATTCTCTAAATACTTATCAAACCACTTAGGTGCCAGTTGCCGTGCTAGGGAATGGGTATATCAGATAGATATGAAATAAGTAAACACACCACATAATTTCAAAGGGGGATAGGTATGGGCAGGAAAGAAACAATACTGCAAGAGAAAAGAACAGGGCTGCTGACTTCAGTGGAGCAGTCTGAGATTGCTTCTCAAGGCTCTTTGCATTCCTAACTCCTCATCTGCAGACCCTCTTTGTGGGATCTGCAGACAAGGAGTTAGCAATGCAAAGGGCTGAGAGAAGCAGGACTCCAGGTAGAGGTGTTAACCCAGCCCTAGAGACTGAAGTCAGAAAAAATAAACTAAAATAATTGAAAATAGACCAGGGTGGCTGGACTCACACAGGGATGGAAGAGAGAAATATGAGTTAAGCAGGAGCTAGACCCGGAAGTGCTTTGTAGGTTGAGATAAAAAGCCTGGGTTATATTCTTTTTTTTTTTTTTGAGACGGAGTTTCGCTCTTGTTACCCAGGCTGGAGTGCAATGGCGCGTTCTCGGCTCACCACAACCTCCACCTCCTGGGTTCAAACAATTCTCCTGTCTCAGCCTCCCAAGTAGCTGGGATTACCCGCATGTGCCACCATGCATGGCTAAATTTTTTTGTATTTAGTAGAGACCGGGGTTTCACTATGTTGGCCAGGATGGTCTTGATCTCTTGACCTCGTGATCCACCCGCCTTAGCCTCCCAAAGTTCTGGGCCTGGGTTATATTCTATGTGCAAGGACGAACAATTAAATTGTTCCTTGTACAGTGCCTGCTATATAATGAATATCCACTAAAGTTAACATGATGATGAATAATGATGATGATGATGGGTAGGAGAAGAGAGGGTCGGAGGAGGTGACCTACTGGAGTTTCAATCGTGAAGGAAGGCACTTCTTGGTAAAACTGATTCACGTGTTCTTGGTTTCAGAATATCAGATTTTAAAAGATCAGATAAAGGATAAATTTATTAATAGAGATGTTAGAAGGGTCATTGTTTCACAAGGCATGAAAAGGTTTAAAATATCAACTATAAAATCATGAAACATACTAATAAAGAACAAAGGATAATAGCCAAAGGAAATGATTTTGAGATTCTAAATGGGTTCTTTCATCTCTTTTCCTCCTCACCCTCTTATTCTCTCACGGAGTCAGGGCCACTTACTCTCCTGCTCACCCAGATTAGCCCAAGGCTCCTCTGTAAGATCCAATCTTTACTTAGCTAAGATGTATGTCAGTCTGATGCTCACTTCACAGGAAGCCACATGTTAAACACTACCATACGGTGTGGGTCTGTTTTCAGCTCTCAGATGGACCAAGCCTAAGTGCCAGCATATTTGGTTGGCTTTGAATTACAATTTGCTACTTCTTATTTTAGAAATTATAGTATAAAAACAAATCTGGATTCATAGCAGAGGAAGACAAAAGAGCATGCGTATTAAGACATGGCTTCAGGACCTGACTCATTCCAGATGTTAAAGCTCACCACTCACTGGGCTCAAGAGACCACGTTTAAAATTTCACGTAAATGGTGTTTCTCAGCCCGGTAAATTTTAGTGCTCTCTACAGAAAAGCATTTCTTTATAAAAACTCAGTTTTTTATGAGTAGTTTCTCCTCGGGAACTAGTTTAATCTGATGAATGTAAAAATCAAAAGCCATTTGGAATACGCTGTAGGCTAACCGTCCTGGGGCCCTAAGCATTCGGTGTTTGCCGGACGAATAAGGCAATCCACAAGAAATCTGAACCTGGTCCACGAAACACTAGAAAGTTGAATTGGTCCTTGTTGTTTCTTTGCAAATGCAATTCACTAAAAAGAATGAATTCATTGTGACTCCCCTGCAAGTGATCATGGCATGGCGTCACCTGACAGGAAAATTCAGTTTTTCTGCACAAACCAGGTTCAGGTATTAGTCATCTTTCTCTAGGTTATGCTGTGGTAACAAACAATTAGTGACAACAACCAGAAAAATCAGAAACAATAACAAACAAAAACATCTGTGGCTTTGAACAACTTATGTTTATTCCTTGCTCACGTTAGCACATTAGTTTTGGATCCGTTGCAGTTCCGTTTCCTACATTTCCACCATCCTGGGACTGAGGCCCTAGATCTTGTGAGGGGAAAAGTAAAAGATGGCTGAGTTATGCAGTGACTTCCAAACATCTGCTTGGAGACTGGTGTATCACTTTTGCTCACATTCTGTTGGGCAAAGCAAGTCCTATGGCTAAGCCCGCAGTCAATGGTAAGAATATGTGTCAAGTCTCCCTACGGTGCTATTGCAAGTCACATGGCAAAAAACATAGATAGTCAATCCTTTTACAGGAAAGGAAATGAATAACTATAAAATGATGCCTTCCATGCTAGTTTATGAGCACAAAGGAAAGAGATTTCTTTTTTTTGGTAGGAGTGCAAATTTATCCAGTCCTAGATTATTGGATACAAGATGTGCTGCAAAGATAGTTAGGGTGACTTTAGAATATTTGATGAATTTTATTCTGGTATCTCTTTCAAAGGAGTTGTGTTTGTAGTTAAAGTACTGCCATGTCTGGGATCCAGGGAGAATACAGGCTTTCAGAATTAATAAGGTTTCATTTCCACAGAGAGAGAGAGAAGCAGAGCCAAAATCAATTGCACCTTCTAGGTTCAAGGCCCTTGAGCCCTATAAGTTCCTCTTAAAACACTTGGACTACAGCTGCCTTTCTGCTTGCTAAAATCCTTGAATTTCATTAGTCATGGCCCAGGGGAATGGCCCACTTTAGCTTGCAGCGATGCTATTTGGCTGTTTTTTTCCCTTCTTGTCATCTTCTAATGGGCAAAATAGAAAAGAGAGACTATAATCTTCGAAGAAGCAAATAGAACCCTGGAGAATTAGAGAGCAGGAAGATAACTTACTCTGTATTTCATGCTTTCTAGTTTTCAAGAACTGCAGTATGTCTGTATCTCTAACAAAAGCTGAACCACTACAATGCACCTTAAAATTAATGAATCAATGAGAATTTGTCAAATACCAATTTGCAGAGCTTTTTTTTATGAGATGCTGAAGGGCAAACAGAAATTTTCCCTTCCCTCAGAGACTTGCTGTTTGGATAGAGAGAAATTTAGCATGGCTTTACTATATGTGAAATTTGTGTTATAGATGTTGTAAGAGCTCAGAGAAAGGAACTAATATGAGCCTGAGTCAGTGGAGAGGCATGTGATTTTTCATGTCTGTGTCAGACTCTATCATATGGCTGAATCACTGTTTAATCACTCTACTATTATTAGGCCTTTAGAAGGGTTGCAATTCTTACTATTTTACAGCAAACTTTGAGTGGATCTGTGTGTGTCTTTGCCTGCATTTTGAATATCCTTGTGATACAGCATTAGAAGTGAAATATCCTTAATACATATTGTAAGGTTATTTTCCAGAACTTTATACTTCCAGCAGTTACAGATGAGAGTAACTTTGTTACCATATTCCTACCAACTTTGAATAGCATCGTTTTAAAATCTTTCTTCCTTTACTGGCCAGGAGCAGTGGTTCACACCTGTAGTCCCATCACTTTAGGAGGCTGAGGCAGGCAGATCAAGACCAGCCTGGAGTTCAAGACCAGCCTGGCCAACATAGTAAAACCCCATCTCTACTAAAAATATAAAAATTGGCTGGGTGTGGTGGTATGCCCCTGTAGTCTCAGCTACTTGGGAGCTGAGGCAGGAGAATTGCTTGAATCTGGGAGACAGAGGTTGCTGTTAGCCGAGATTATGCCATTGTACTCCAGCCTAGGTAGCAGAGTGATACTTCATCTCAAAAATAAAAGAAAAATCTTCTCTTTACTGCCTGTTCACCTTGGCCTAGATAACTCCTACTCAACCTTCAAGTCTCAGCTTAAAGGTTATTTCCACTGAGTTTTCCATAATGCCCTGGATGAGCTGAGAGTCTTTGGTTAACCCAGTGGTTCTCTATATTTTAAGACTTTTTTATATCACCCCTTGATTATTTAGAAATGAAATTCATTGATATAACCCCACTAGACACATTATATTTTAAAAAATGTAAAGTTATAAGAATAACATTAGGTAAAAATAAAAGTAAAGTAACAGAATAAAATCACATTTATTTCCCTATCTGAAAAGCTGGGCAGGCTGTACTTAAAGACAAAATAAAGTAGTCAGTTGTCTGGACCATAAATTGCTATGAATATGACAGTACAAATGCTGGCTACACAGTTATATGGGTTGGTGACTAATTTTTCAGAAATAGTGACCAATTCTTGACAGAGTTCAAGGAGGAAGAAAAGAAAAAGGCTTCTTCAGTTTACACGCTACTTGTAATCCTGGAAAATTCAGTATGCATTAAAATTATGCAAAAATACGTTGTTCTTAATATGTAAAATAGACTGAGATTTTACCCCCAACAATGGAACTTTCGTTTATGTGACTATCACACAGGATCAGGAGAATTCCTGTTGTGTGTGATTCTCACATTTCAGCCTGCCTAGTGTTGTTAATTCCTTGCTACTTATTAAATGCCAGGAATGCCCCACCATTGCTGTGATAATAATTAACACAAAACCCAAAACATACTCTCAGAAATTTCCCAAATGCTCAATTGTCGTCCCTACTGAGAACCATGGCTTAGGTAATAATGAAGCATCCTGCGCTCCCCCTAACCCACATTCATCATGCTTTTCAAAAATGTTCCTGCCTATTGTAAATTTCTTGTGAGCAGTGACCCTTTCAGTCCTGGCATTTATTCATGTCTTGATAATGTTAATGAAGTGAATGAACTAATATTTCAATGGCTAGATCCTTCAGAATAATTTTACTGAACAGTGGGTATGTATATCCATTGAATAATTCCTGCTCATAGTAACCAGCCTCCAGTGAAAATGCCCAGAATAACAACAGCTATCCTTAGTCAACATTTTATATTACCAAACATTTGGCTAAGGAATTCACAGTATTGTTTCATCTGTTTGCTTCAACAACCACATGAGCTTAGATATAGTAACTTGCTCAAGGTTATTAAGTGAGGTGGTTTGTAAGTGACAGAGGTAGGTTTTGAACCCAAGTCCGTAGACTGTGTTCATGGGCACTATACTATAAGAGCTGGCTACTGATTTAAAACCAGTTGTCTATTATATGAAGGAAATTTTCTTTTTCTTCGAATAAAATAGGAATACTAACAATGTTTTATGAATTCATGGTGCTATCATATGGTTTATCTTATTTGATCTACTGAGGAAGTTAATTTATAGTTTATAATTTCTTTTTCTTTCTTTCTTTCTTTTTTTTTAAGACAAAGTTTCACTCTTGTTGCCCAGGCCTGAGTGCATTGGTGCTGTCTTGGCTCACTGCAACCTCTGCCCCTCGGGTTCAGGCAATTCTCCTGCCTCAGCCCTCTGAGTAGTTGGGATTATAGGTGCGTGCCACCACAACTGGCTAATTTTGTAGTTTTAGTAGAGACGAGATTTTGTCATGTTGGCTAGGGTGGTCTCAAACTCTTGACCTCAGGTGATCCACCTTCCTCGGCCTCCCCACGTGCTAGAATTACAGGCATGAGCCACCATGTCCAGTCTATAGCTTATAATTTCTAACCTTCCTTTCACGATTATTTTTAAAATACTTGATTTGGTATATAAACTGGCAATGGACTGTGAATTTATTTTTCTAGAACTGTGTTTAGAATTTGTGTGTCTCTATTAATAGATGCCATCAGTCTATAGTTTTTATTTCTATAATCTATGATCGAATTTGGTAACAGTTTTCTGACAAAAATTAGTTGGGAATTATTCTATGTTTGAGGATGGCTTAGAATAAATTATACCTAGGAATTATCTCTTCCTTAAAAGTTTAAAAGAACGTACCAAGTAGAAGTATAGCATCTTGTGGGATGTTTTTCCATTTTGGGGGCTGAGGGTGTGATGGGAGTAGTTATTTGATAATGTTTTCAATTTTATTTATGACTTAGGCCTTTTCAAATCTTATTTTTCTTCTTCAGATAATTTTAATGTTACCCTTTTTCTGAAAATAACCCTTTTAAAACAGTCAAAATTATTAGCATAGTGTTGTACATAGATTTCATGTTTAAAAAATTCTTAGTATTGGTGTCTTTGTCATTTTTAATTTTGTATATTTGTACTTATTTTTTGTTTTCTTATTAGACTTGCTAGAGATTTGTCTTTTATATCGCCACCTGTAAACTTTCTCAAAAACATAGTTCTTGAATGTATTTATGAATTCTGTATTCTTTTGTATTTCATTTATTAAGTTTTGCTCTCATTTTTACTGTAGTCTTCCTCATTTTAATGCTTTTTTCTAACTAAAAAAAATTGTATGTAGAGATGGGCCTCACTATGTTGCCCAAGCTATCTCCAGTTCCTGGTCTCAAGGGATCCTCCCACCGTGGCCTCCCAAAGTGCTGAGATAATAGGTGTGGGCCATCATGCCTGGCCTTTTTTTCTGATTTTTAAAGTTGACTCCTTAAATTCTTTTACCTTCTCTGTCTTCCATCTACTTTTCTGTTTTTCCTTTTTTCTTTCAATGACAAAAGTAGTTTAGTTTATAACTTTCTTTGATTGCAGATTTGGCTAACACGTGTTTTTTCATATGTGGTATTCTAATTTTTTGTTGTTTTCCAATGAGTCTAAATTGTGAATTTATTTCCTCTCTAACATTATGAATATTATTAGGAGAATATTGTTTAAATTCTTATGCTTTTGTACTTTATTGGCTTAAGATTTTATCAGTATCTCGTGTTATTGCATTGTGCTTAAAAATGACCCACTGTTTTTGAAAATAGTAGAAATATGTAACTTGAATAAGATTATCATTCGTTTTGAATCTGCCATTTTCTAATCTCCAGGTAATGCCACCATTGCCAACATAAGTTTCTTGATTAGAATTGTATCTCTTTTTTATTTTTCTCTTTAGGTTCGAGATGGCCGAACCTTACTTGGAAAAGTCTTTGGTAATGGAACCATCTCTCACATTAAATCCATTACAAATAGTGTGTGGATCAGGTTTAAAATAGATGCTTCTGTTGAAAAAGCTAGTTTCAGAGCTGTTTATCAAGTCGGTAAGGAAACATATTTAATTTTTAAATGTCTAATTTATCTGATTGTAACATTTTAATTCTTTGAAATAATTTAGTCATTTTATGTCCTCAAGTGGTAAGTGGAAAATATTCTCATAGAAATGTTATATTCTGTTATATATAGTTATATTCTTATACTCCTTAGGCAGTATTAGATTTTGCAGTAAAATTGAGATTAAATTATTAATATTTGAACAAACACTACTATAATTTTTATGCTTACAGCTTGTGGGGGTGAATTAACTGGAGAAGGGATCATTCGCTCGCCTTTTTTCCCTAATGTGTATCCTGGGGAAAGAACCTGTAGGTGGACCATCCACCAACCCCAAAGCCAAATCGTTCTTCTCAACTTCACTGTCTTTGAAATTGGAAGTTCTGGCCACTGTGAAACAGATTATATTGAGGTAAGCGGAAAACATCTTTGAATTTGTATTTGGTTGTATACTATAAAAAATATTATGAGTTGTTGTCTTCAAGTGTTACAGGAAATCAAAGTCGTTTATGTAGACCAATATGTCTTATGAATATATGTGCAGAAATCCTCAACAACATACTGGTTCAGTGAATCTAGCATAAAAAGAGGATTTATGTATCATGACTAAGCGGGATTTATCTCAAGAATTCTAGGTTGATATAAAACCCCAGAATCAATTAATGTAATACCACGACACCAATAAAATAAATAATAAAAACTGCATGATCACCTCAATAGATGTGAGAGCCGGATTTTGCTACATTTGACAAAATTCAACATCCTTTCATGATAAAACACTCAACAAACTAGGAATAGAAGGCAATTTCCTTAATCTGATAATAGACATTCATTTAAAAACCCACATCTAACATCATATTTAATTATGAAACACAAAAAACGCTTTGCCCCTATGGTCCATAAAAAGACAAGGACATCTGCTCTCACTACTTCTATTCAGCATTACACTGGAAATTCTAGCTAGAGCAATTAAGTAAGGAGAAGAAATGAAATGCATCCAGAATGAAAGGGAAGGAATTAAACTCTATTCACAGATAACATGACCTTGTATATGGAAAATCATAAGAAATCCACACATATAAAAAATTATTAGAACTAATATATTTAATAAATTGTGCATTATGAGATCAAAATGTAGAAATCTTTCTTTTTCTATACACCAGCAATGAATGATTTGATAATGAAATCAAGAAACAATTCCATTTACAATAGCATTAAAAATAACAAACATCAAGGAATACAGTTATAAAAATAAGTGTAAAACTTGTCCTTTGAGACTATGAAATATGCTTGAAGGAAATTAAAAAAGACCTAGATAAATGGAAGGACATTTATTGTTAAGATTGCAATACTCCCTAAAGTGATATAAAGATTCAATTCAATCCCCATAAAAATCCCAGCTGGCTCTTTTAAAAAGATGCATAATTTGATTGTAAAGTGCATGTGAATATGCAAGCAAACCAGAATAACCAAAGTATTCTTGAAAAAGTACAAAGTTGAAGGACTCACATTTCCTAATTTCAAAACTTAGAACAGAGCTACAATAATCAAGAAAAACTTAGAACAGAGCTACAGTAATCAAGGCAATATCTTATTGAAGTAAGGATGTAAATATAGATTTATGGAATGCAATTGAAGGGCTAGAAGTGAACACATACTTTATGGCCAATCGATATATGAAAATGGTGCCAAAACATATCAATGGAGAAAAATCATTTTTTTCAACAAATGGTGCTCAATATCCACATGCAAAGTTATGGTGCTGAACCCTTCCTTAAAACATACACAAAAATTAACTAAAATTGGATTATAGACCTAAGTGTGGGAGCTAAAACCAGGAAATTCTTAGAAGAAAACACAGGACTAATCTTTATGCCCTTCAATTTAGACAAAGCCTTCTTAAATATGACACAAAAAGCACAAACAACAAAAGAAAAAAGAAAAATAACTTTCTCAAAATTAAAAACAAATCACTTGATTTTTAAAATGGGCAAAGGAGGCTGAGCACAGCAGCTCACACCTGATCCCAGCACTTTAAGAGGTCAAGGTGGGTGGACTGCTCGAGCTCAGGAATTTGAGACCAGCCTAGGCAACATAGTGAGACCCTATCTCTACAAAAAAATTTAAAAATAGCTGAGTGTGGTGATGCTTGCCTGGAGTCTCAGCTACTCAGAAGGCTGACGTGGGAATATCATTTGAGCCTGGGAGGTAGAGGCTGTGTAGTGAGCTGTGATTGTGCCACTGCACCCTAGCCTGGGTAATAGAGTGAGACCCTGTCTCAAAAAAGCAAACAAACCAAAACGAAACAAAAAACCAAAGGACTCACCCACAGGATGACTATAATAAAGAGTCAGATAATGGTTTTGACAAGGATGTGGAGAAATTGGAACCCTTATACACTCCTGGTGGAGATGTAAAATGGTACAGCCACTTTGAAAAAATCCTCAAAAACTTAAACCTAGAGAGTTCATCTGATCCAGCAACTCTATTTGTAGATAGATTCTTAAGGGGAATGAAAATATATGTTCACAGAAAAATTTGTATGTGAATATACCTGCAGTCATTTTTAATAACATGTACAAATAGCAAAATACAATTATTATTTTTAATTTGAAAAGTAGAAACAACTTAGGTGTCCATCAACTGGTAAACAGATAAATAAAATGTGGTTTATCTTTACAGTGGAATATTATATGGCATTAAAAAAGAATCAAGTAATGCTCCATGCTAAAACATGGATGAACTTTGAAAATGATATACAGTGTGAAAGAAGCTAGTCACAAAAGACCACATAGTGTATAATTCCATTTTGATCTAAATGTCCAAAATAGGAAATCTATAGAGACAGAAAGTAGATTAGTGGTTGCCTAGGGCTCCAGTTTCAGGGGGATGGGGAATGACCACTAAAGGATATGAGTTTTTCAGGGGGTAACTGAAATGTGCTAAAGCTGATTGTGTTCTCAAATTGATTAGTGCTCTATTAGAAACATTTCAGAAATAATTATTCTTGAAGCAGTTTTCAAAATTGATATACAATATAACTGTACACATCTTCTCTTATTATAGATTGGTAGCAGTTCCATTTTGGGTTCTCCTGAAAATAAAAAGTATTGTGGTGCAGACATACCTTCATATATAACATCCGTGTACAATATTCTTTATGTCACATTCGTGAAAAGTTCTTCTACTGAAAACCATGGTTTCATGGCTAAGTTCAGTGCTGAGGATTTGGGTAAGAGATTCTGTTTTGTAGGCTTGTATCAGAATAAGTGAATGACAGAAATAAATTATATAAAAATCATCTATACTGTGAAGAATTTTAAAGTATCCTCAAAGACAAAGAATATATATTTTCTGATACACATATCAAAATTTAATTATTTATTAATAAGAGATAAATGAAGTTATCTTAAGCGGCATGTAAGAAACATTTTTCTTTTTGATCTTTGAAAAGGTTATTATCAAAGAATTTTCATTTGAAATCCAGGTAACTTGGTTACCTGCTCTGGTAACAATAATTTTTATTTCAACAGCATGTGGAGAAATTCTTACAGAATCCACAGGGACCATTCAAAGTCCTGGCCATCCAAATATTTACCCACATGGTATCAACTGTACTTGGCATATATTAGTCCAACCTAACCACCTGATTCATTTAATGTTCAAAACTTTTCATCTGGAGTTTTATCACAATTGCACAAATGACTACTTGGAAGTTTATGACACTAACTCTGAGACATCCCTTGGAAGGTAAGGTTATTTTTGTTTGTTTGTTTAGCAATAAAACTTCACTGATTTCCTGCTTCAGTGAAGGATCTTAAAATCCACCACGTTGTGTTATGGAAACCAGGTGAGATCCTCATGCTTCTTAATGACCATTTCTGTATCACTAGTCTGTAGTTTTGTCCCATAGACATTAAGTTTTGACATCTGTATATATTCATGAAATCAAAACCAAAATTAAAATAATGCATATATCCGTTACCCACAAAACTTTCTTCCTTTCCATCATAATTCCTTGCTTTTGCTTCTCACCCTCATCCACAGAAAACCACGATTCTACTTCCTAATCCTGTAGATTTCTTTGCATATTATCTAAATGGAATCATACTATATGTACTGCTTGTTTTTCTGGCTTTCTTCAATTAGCATAATTTTTTGTTGAACCTCTTGGACCCAAAGATTTGTAGTTTTATCAAATTGGAAATATTTTTGGCCACTGGTTCTTAAAATACTTTTCTACCTTTCTTCCCTTTTGGGGACTCTTGTTTTCATGTATATTAGGCACTTGAAATTGTTCTACAACTCACTTGATACTCTGTTCTTTGATTTCGAGCCTTTGTTGTCTGTGTGTTTTACTTTGGAAAGTTTCTATTACTATATATTCAAGTTCACTCATCTTCTGCAATGTCTGATTTGCTATTTATTTTGCCAAATGTATTTTTTGTCTTAGACATTGTAGTTTTCATTTCTAGAAGTTCAGTTTGAGTCATTTTATATATAGTCCATGTCTCTACACATGAATTTTTTCCTCTGGCTTTAAAAATCTGTGAGATATAGTTGTAGCTATTTTAATGACTTTACTAATTCAAACATTTGGATTGTTTCCTGCTATGGTTTTATAGATTGATTTTTCCTCTCTTTATGAGTTATACTTTCCCATTTCTTTTCCTGTCAGGTGATATTCAATAGGATACTAGACATTTTCAATTTTAGGTTTTTGGCTGCTGGACATTGTCATATTCCTGTATTCTTGAGCTTTCTTCTGGAATGCATTTAAGTTACTTGGAAACAGGTTGATCCATTCAGTTTTGCCCTTAAATTCACGTGTTTCCGGTCTCTGAAGGTTTGTTGTTCTGTATTGCTTGATGTCCAGTGTTTTGAGAGCCATTGCTTTCTATTTTTTTGTCCAGGATTTTTGTTGTTTCAGATGCAAATTTAAATCTAGCCCCTGTTGTTACATTTCTGTTGGAAATGGAAACTCCTGATATTGAAAATGTCTGTATCTTGCATTTTGTTTTCTTTATTTTTCATTCACATTTTAAACATCTTTCTTATCCTAATCTTTCATCTTTTTAACTTTCTTCTTTTTCTTTTTTGGGAAGGTACTTAACACATCACCACTGCAAAATACAGAACTTTTGCTGACTGGCATAAAGTATAATGATCTTCCTCAAATTTCATATACATGGGCATATGTGGAGGAATTTAAAATATTGATTAGTTCACCTACCTTTATTTTGATGACGGTATTAAATATTGTTTTCACACTGCAATGGTATTTTTCACCAGATTTTCTTTCTTTTTCTCCTTTAGCAATTATCCATTTTCCATACTCAACATTTCCTCTTTTTTTAGTTTCTATATTTGTTTTCTTTATCATATCTTTTGGTTAATTTTTGCCAAGTGTGTTTTGATTTAAGATTTGTATTTCATTGTCACTTCTTTCTACAGGTATTTCTCTAGATAAAAGCTCATGGCATTATGTCTTTTATCACAACTCTCTTGTTAACTTTAATAGAATAGTCTTTCTGAGCTAAATTGCTTTTGTTCAGCAGAAACATGGCATGGCTGAATCATCACTCCTACCTCTTTATAAGCCAGCTGTTTAAGGACAATAGATTCCCTCTATAGGGATTACAATTTCAGGCACTGTTCTAAGTGCTTTATATACAGGGTATTAACTCATCACATTCTCAAAGCAACTCTATGAAGTAGGTATTGTCATCATTCCTATTTTAGGGCTGAGGAAGCCAAGGCACAGGGATTGAGTGATCTGTGAATTTAGTTTAGAGAGATGACTATGATATATTGTTTCCCTTTGTTGTATATGTTTATTACATTTCCATTAAAAAGTTTATTAATATGCTATATGGCAATTTAATGTAGCTTTTACTTTCTGTTTTACTAAACTTCTCATATATGACAACTCACACAGCCAGACATACACATACCACCATTTCAGGGATGTAATCATGAACAGGACAATCTTTGTAACTTTGTAAATTTTTTTTTCCTGAAATATATCTGTTTTAAGATTGATGAGAGGTAGAGAACAAAACCTATTATGATATTTACATGTCCTAATTTTTGGTACATCATTTTCAATAATCCAAAAGTTTTAAAATACATGTCTGTCTTTTCTTGGTTTGGAATAGATACTGTGGAAGATCGATCCCGCCTTCTCTCACAAGCAGTGGTAACTCATTGATGCTGGTGTTTGTGGCTGACTCCCACCTCGCTTATGAAGGCTTCTTAATAAACTATAAAGCAATCAGTGCAGCAACAGGTAACAAAACAGCATTGCATACTTGGTTTTATTTACTCCATTGCAAAACAGTTCTAATAGCTAGAACACAAGGAGAATCCATCATTCCCAAACCTGTGCCACACAATGAGAGCTATATTTAAAATAAAAGGTAGTGACTTAAATACCTTCCTTATTAAAAGTGACTGGAGAAGAACATTGTATCAATATTAAATCTTCTAATTTTGATAATTGTACTGTGGTTTTGTTAAAAGAATGTTTTTTTCTTCCCTTAGCAACAATATACTGAAGTTTTTAGAGGGTAAAGAAATGTAATGTCTCCAAAGTACTCTGAATTGGTTGAGATAATAAGGGATAGTGTTCGTGTGTCTGTGCGTGCGTGTGTGTGTGTGTGTGTGTGTGTGAGAGAGAGAGAGAGAGAGAGAGAGAGAGCAAGAGAGAGAGAGAGAGAGAGAGAATGATAAAGTAATGGGAGCAAAATACAAATACATAATAAATCTGCGTAAAAATAATTCAGGAGCTCATTCTTGCATCTTAAAATTTTATCAGAATGAAAAGTTACCAAAGAGACTGAATACTTATGTTAAGAAGTTGGGAAAAGAACAACGACAGATAAAAATTACTGCATGAAATTTCAGGGCAAGGATTTCTTGGCAAAATATACATTTCTCAATTTGACCTAATGAAGTTAATCTTTTCAGCATTTATTCCTTTCATCATACTTTTCCTATGACTTAATTTCTCATTATTGCCATGTTCTTTGCAAATAAAGCATAGGAAACAAATAATTTTGGCAGGCGGGATCTTTGAGGTAACGTGAACCAGAGATGCTCCCAGCCCCAAGATCCTGTGCATGCAATTGATGAAGGAGTCATATTTCGTTAGGCTTATGTTTCGCCTGGGATATGTTCTTTTTTAGAGGCTCTGAGCTTTCCTTTTACATCATTGTATTAACGGGCCCAAATAACATCCAGCGTAGACCCATAGTAGGCATGTGGTGGTCGTGCTTCCAAGCAGTTCTCAGCCTTGAGATTACCCCATCAGCATAGTACAATTCACTGAGTTCCCTCCAGAAAGAACTGGTAGCTTTTTCTATGTTGGAACATGCATCCTCTGACACACTCTTGCATCCCGAGACCCCCAGAGGCTCATCTTTTAAAGTCCCCACTCTTTAAAATAAATAAAAGTTTAAACATCTCCCACTCAGAATCCTTACCCAATTTCTCAAGTATTTCTCCTTCATAGGGACTGACCACTACTCTTCATTTCAGTCAAAACTCTGCAGCGGTTCTATGTTTGAAAGCGTGTCTTTAGATTTCTCCAGAATCCTGAGTGTGAGAGAATCATATACTTTTTTCCCAGGAGAAAAAGATCGGTTTCTTGTGATCACTCGGACTTCATTCCTTGCCACTTTATTTCTGCCTTTATCCAGATGTGCCTGGGAAAATAGAAAAAAATGGGGCTAACAAGTACAATGTTAGCAGGTTAAAACTCTTATGAAGTTCTTAGTAACTATAAGACCAGGCTTTAATTCAACATACTAGATTTTGCTCATTCAAACTGCAAATTATTTGAATCCTGAGAGAATGTAATTGACAAATTAATGTTATCAATTTAAAGTAAAATTTTACAATCTATTAGCATCTATTGCGTATACATTAATATATGATCCTGCTAAGAGGGAACTTTAAAAGTGTAAACAGGAACAGAGAAAAGTACCTGATTCATTTCCAACTTTAATATTAGAGGAAAACCCATTTAACCTCTAGTCCAGTGTTTTTCAAACTGTAATTCATGACTCACTAGTGAGTCATGAAATTCATTTATTCGGTTGCTGCTTGTGATTATTAAAAGAGTTGAGTAGAACAGAAAGGAATAGGAGAGAAAATATCAGAGTTTATCATAAAAAGTTAGGTGTCACTTCCTGAGACCTGTTTGCAGTATCTCTGTGCCCCTGTGTGGTTGATATAAATGTATTTTTTAGGGTATGTCAAGAAAGTTTGAAGCACAAATCTATCCCAGTTACCTTAATTTTTAAATGAGGGAGGTAGACATCTAGGATATTGAATTTATCCTCCCAACAATACGTAATTAATTTGTTTGGAAGTCAAACTAAACAACTGAGTCCCGACATAGACTCTATTTCTTTTGCCATGTCCAGATTAGCTCTTAAGAATGCCCTAAATAAACTGCATATCACGTGGCTAGTAACTTTTAATTCAGGACTATAAGCAAACTGTGGTGGAGTTTTCATATTTCCTGCAAAGAGAAAACCTTCACAATTGTCCAGGGAAATGGCCAAGGATGGTCACAACATCAACACAGGATTAGAGATGAGCCCTACTGGGCTTTCTTGGCCTCCCACATTCTCAAGGCAGGGTTTCCACTACCCATCAGTCGGCGGTTAGTGCTGTTTTTTGTCAGTCATCCTGGAATGAGCTCAGAAGAGGCATTTAGGAGCAAAGTAAGGAAATGATAGAAAAAATGCCCAAAGAGGACTTCTTTACAATAAGAGGGTAGAGAGAGTTCTGTTTCTATCTTAAAACTTCAGTTTAGGAGGATGGTGTTGTCAAACTTGAGTGTTCATGGGAAATTTGAGATGGGGATTTTCTTGTTATAAATTCAGGCATCTGGGCCCCACCCAGAAATTTTGATTCAAATAGGTCTAGGGGGCTCATTCGCCAAGCAGTTCACGGGGTTCCAATGAAACTGTAGTTTATCAAGGACTCTGAAGGTCAGGTCTTAGCATGTGAATTGCTGTAGGATTGCAAGGGAGTTGAGTGTGGATTGGACTGTAACTGCTCATGATGGAAAGTACTATTCATGACACAGGGAAAGTGGATGCTGTAGTGAGGTCAGAAGTCTTAGTCCTAGTATCAGGCTTGATACTAATTTGGAATACTTTTTTTTTTCATTGTTATTTGTTTGTTTTGAGATGGAGTTTCACTCTTGTTGTCCAGGCTGGAGTGCATTGGTGAAATCTTGGCTCACTGCAACCTCTGCTCCTAGGTTCAAGTGATTCTCCTGTCTCAGCCTCCCAAGTAGCTGGGATTACAGGCATGTACTACCATGCCCTGCTAATTTTGTATTTTTAGTAGAGACAGGGATCACCATGTTTGTCAGGCTGGTCCTGAACTGCTGATCTCAGGTGATTCCCACCACCTCGTCCTCCCAAAGTGCAGGGATTACAGGCATGAGCCACTGCAGCCGGCCATAATTTGGAATACTTTGGACAAGTCACAAGCCTCTCTGATTCTTTCTATCCACCTTGAATTTTGTGTTCTCTTCTATGAGAGATTCAGATATTTTTCCTCTGGAAATGGTTTTTTAGTAAGTTGATTTGGCTTTTAAAGATTTACTTTCAGCCAGGTGTGGTGGCTCATGCCTGTAATCCCAGCACTTTGGGAGGCTGAGGTAGGTGGATTACCTGAGGTCAGGAGTTCGAGACCAGCCTGACTAACATGGTGAAATCCCATTTCTTCTAAAAACACCCAAAAATTTAGCCAGGCATGGTGGCACACACCTGTAATCTTAGCTACTTGGGTGGCTGGGGCAGGATAATCACTTGAACCCGGGAGGCAGAGTTTGTAGTGAGCTGAGATCATGCCATTACACTCTAGTTTGGACAAGAGCGAAACTGTCTCAAAAATAAAAATGATTTACTTTCTTACTGGCTACTGTGTTCTCATAATTTTGTATATACAGGTGTCCCAGCACTTCCTGGCTCAGTTCATTTATCATGTTTGTTATATTTCTTACTCCTTAGAATAAAAATGTAACAAAATGCTTAATCATGATGTTCCTAGTTCCCTACTTGTCTTCGCCTTTAAATTGACATTTCCTGAGTAGAAAAACCAGGGATTGTTAAAGAAAATGGGATTTGGAAAGAGAGGTCTTGGGTTCAAATTTCATCTTGGCCATACTTGAACTAAGTGTCTTTTAGAACTTAATCTCCAGGAACTTAAGATCTCTCATCTACCTCTCTAAAACGTGGGGGGATAATGCCTGGCTGCCTTGCATAGTTGAGGAAGACAAAATGAGACATTCAATGTGAAAATGACATTTTAGCGGTAAAGGACCATGACTTTGCCAGATATAAAATATGATTCTCAATGTCCAAGCACAATTTTCCAATGGCTACTTTGCTTATTTATATATTAATAAACATTGGTCACCTGAGAGGGAAAAGAAAAAGCAAGGACCATGACCGCCTAGCAGAAAACTGTAGCAAAATGTTGAGTTTGATTGAGAAGTCTTCTTCTTTCTTAAGGGAGAAACTGAACCTGTAATTATGTCTGTCCTTCATTCTTCACTTTGAAGGATGCTAACCAAACATGTCTGTGGAAGCAGATGATGGCTCCTGGGTTGGCTGTTTATTTAGCACATTCCTAGAATATCTGAGGTCATATGGATTCATTCAGAAACCAAACGTTTCATAAGTGATTTCAGAAAGCATAGCCTAAAGACTGAGCCTCAGTGTAACTGTATAATCACATAAATTATCCCGTAATCCAAAGCAGAGAGGAGCTGCAGCAGTTCCCCATAATCTAGGATCTCCATATGAGATGCATTCCTCTCCACAGGATCAGTTTATCCTATTTCTGTGGTTTAAATTTTATGGGAGTGATACCATCGCTGCTTTGTGGTTTGGAGGGTTATACATGTTTCTTATTTTCCTTTTTGATAATGAGTGAGTTCTGTGTTACAAAAAGTTACTTAAAAATGTTTAGTGAAGGCTGAGATATATTGTGAGTTTTAGAAAAATCTCATTTTGTGATTTTTGTAATGGTCCATAGAGAACATTTGTGTTTTCTCTTTTCTTTCTTTCTTTCTTTTTTTTTTTTTTTTGAGGATAGTCAGAAAGAAAAATATGTGAGTTCTGCCAACAGTTGTCTTTGATCTTCAGAGATATGCTTTTCCATTGGTAGTTCAGTTGAATTTAAGGGATAGAAGAAATGTACTTTTATTTTTCATTTCTTTGTAAATGTTCCTAGAACATAATAAAAGGCTAACTGATATGGGATGTGAATTTTCCTTTGGCAATATAAAATAAAAGGCATAGATACATTTTTATCTTTGCATTTTGTATTGATGTAATAATAAGCATCAGGGCAATACATAATCTCCTTGTACGGAAACACATCCTAATTTTATCATTTGTGCTTTGTTAAGAATCACAAGAGGAAACCAAAACTTAGCAGTGATATTTTTCAGCATTAATATTATTCTAGAAGGAGCCATTTATATTGCCAAGGGAAAAAACATAAACATCTACAGAATTCAGTGATAGTTAAGAAGAGTTTTTAATCTTTCAAGAAATAGATACATTAAGTTCAGAGAACAATAAGTTTTCTCTCTATAAAATTTGAATCTCATAAAACTACCAACAGATTTTAAGACTAAATATTTTATTATTTAATATGTACAGAAGGGGTCCCTTCAATTATGATATTTTCTCTATTTCAGTTTTATGTATTATTTATTAGATATCTGAATTATTTATTGGATTTTCTCTAGAGAGCACAACCTGCCAGTGCACAGAACTTTGAAGCTTTTAACATAATATGGATTTTCTTTCCTGTAATTTCAGTAAATTTTTTCAGAATTGTGTACACCCATTTAGGCACCTCTCCATTCAAGCTACAGAATACTTCTGTCACTCCAGAAGGTATCCTCATGTTCCTTTGATTAGTTTCCTCAACTTCCTCTATGTCAGCAACCACAGACCTGGTTTCTACCAATACAGAATGGTATTAACTGTGCAAAAGGCAGCTATGAACAGGAATACATAGTATGTACTCTTTTGTATCTGACATCTTTCATTTAGCATAATGTGTCTGGAATTTTTTTCATGTTGCTCTGTTTATCTGTTCTTTTCTTTCTATTGCTGACTAGCCTTCCATTGCATGAATATATAATAATTTGATTATCTGTTCACCTATTGTTAGATAGTTGGGCTTTTCACAGTTTTTAGCTGTTACCAAAAAAGCTACCATGAACATTGACATGCAAGTTTTTTGTGGACTTATTCGTTCTTTTGAGTAAATACCTAGGAGTAGAATTTCTGGGACTCATATGGTAATGATATGTTTAACTTTATAAGAAAGTGCCAAACTTTTTTTTCCAAAGTGGTTATACTGTTTTACATAATGACAATTCTGAAACAGGAGTTGGGGCTCAATGCCAGACCAGATGGAAGACTGGCTATAACAGGGCAGAGACAGAAGCACCTCTCCATAAGACATGCCTAACAGCCCCACGACAGTTTGCCTTTGCCATGACAACACCCAGAAGTTATCATCCTTGTTCTGGAAATTTCTGAATAACTCACCCCTTAATTTGCATGTGGTTATAAATATGACTGCAAAACTTCCCCAAGATCCTACTCTCAACACATTGCCTGTGGGGTAGCCCTGCTCTGCAGGAGCTGTCATGGAGCTGGAACACAACTACCTTAATGAAGGTGATTTTTTTCTACCACCAGCTCACCCTTGAATTCTTTCCTGGGCAAAGCCCAAAACCTTCCTAGGTGGAGTCCCACTATGGTGGCTCACCGGCCTTGCAACGATTTTTTTCCCACATCTTTCCCAATCCTTAATATTGCCAGTCTTTTCATTTTTAGCCTCTGGTAGTTGCACCGTAGTAGGTTTTATTTTGCATTTCCCTGATTACTAATAGTGCTGAGTCCTTTTCACATGCTTTTTGACAATTCATATATTTTCTTTTGTGAGGTATTCGTTAAAACCACAGTCCTCATTTTTGTTTGTTTCTTATTAATGAGTCATATGTTATATATTCTGCATACAAACCATGTCCTTTTTCAGCTAAGTGTCTTGCAAGTGTTTTCTCCCAGGCTAAACTTTTCTTTTCCTTATGGTATCTTTTGAAGAACAAAGTTCATTATGTCTTTTTATCCCTTTTAAGGTCAGTGCATTTTGTATCTTGTCTAAGAAATATTTGACTATCAAAGTTGTCAAGATCTCCCCCTTGCATCCTTCTAGAAGTTGTATAGTTTGAGATTTTATATTTATTCTATGATCCATTTTGAATCAGTTTTTCTATATGGTGTGAGTTATGTATCCAAGTTTCTTTAGTAAATGGTATTTAGTTGTTGAAAACATTCTCCTGCACCTACACCCTTACTGAATTGCCTTTGCATTTTTGTTGAAAATCACCTGCCTGTGTTCATGTGTGGGTCTGCTTCTGGAATCTCTTTTTCTTTTTCTTGCTTTTTTTTTTTTGAGATGGAGTTTCGCTCTTGTTACCCAGGCTGGAGTGCAAAGGCGAGATCTCGGCTCACTGCAACCTCTGCCTCCTGGGTTCAGGCAATTCTCCTGCCTCAGCCTCCTGAGTAGCTGGGATTACAGGCACGCACCACCATGCCCAACTAATTTTTTGTATTTTTAGTAGAGACAGGGTTTCACCATGTTGACCAGGATGGTCTCAATCTCTTGACCTCGTGATCCACCCGCCTTGGCCTCCCAAAGTGCTGGGATTACAGGGTTGAGCCACTGCACCCAGCTCTGGACTCTCTTTTTCATCAGATTGATGTACGTATTTGCCCTTTTGGTAACAGGACATATTACTTAACATTACATAATTTTATATTGTATATTAAAATCTGGAAGTGTAAAACCTCTAGATTTATACTTCCTTTTCAAAATTGTGTGGGCTAGCCTAGATTTTTTGTATTTCTATATTCATTTTAGAATCAGCTTTTCAATTATGTAAAACACTTGAGAATTTGATTGAGATTGTATTGAATTTACAGACCAATTTGGGGATAAAGGTCATCTTAAATTCAGTTTTCCAATCACAAACATATTTTACCTCTCCATTTATTCAGATCTTCCTTCATATCCTTCAGCAATAAAGTTTGCAGTATACAGTTTGTGCATATTTTTATTAAACTCGTTATCAACTGTTTCATGTTTTTATGCTACTATAAAATTATATGCCATATTATAAAGTAGTATATGCTATTTTAAAACTTTACTTTCTAGTTGTTTGGCTGATGCATGTAACATAACTTTATTTTTGTATAACGTGTCTTGTATTCTGCAATCTTGTTAAACTCAGTTATTAGTTTGAATAACTTTTAAATAAA
The DNA here is from genome assembly GCF_049354715.1 of Callithrix jacchus. NCBI lineage: Eukaryota > Metazoa > Chordata > Mammalia > Primates > Cebidae > Callithrix > Callithrix jacchus. The sequence goes on along the minus strand of NC_133508.1, from coordinate 17,869,001 downwards.
TTCTTTTTTTTTTAAATTTTTTATTGGATTTTAGGTTTTGGGGTACATGAGCAGAGCATGCAAGACAGTTGCGTAGGTACGCACATGGCAGTGTGCTTTGATAAATTCTTTAGTATATACTACATAGTTGACAGTAACTGTGAATGAGTTAAATAAGTTTTATTTTTTCCCTTCTCTGTCTCTCTGTCTCTGTCTCTCTCTTATTTCTCTGTGTATGTGTATTACTGTGATGGCTAGAATTTTCTGTGCAGTCTTGAACAGAAAGGGTGAGGTTGGCATATTGACCTTTTTCTTAATCTTGACATGAAAACATTTAGTCCTTTACCACTTAAGTGTGATGTTAGCTTTGGATTTTTCATAGGTGCCACTTACCAGTTTGTGGAGTTCCCTTCTGTGCATACTTGCTGAGTTTTTATCCTGAATGGGTGCCGAATTTTTTCAAATGATTTTTCTGCATCTTTTGATATCTCTCAAATCTTTTCTTTTTTATCCCATTTTGGTGGTAAATTATGTTAATTTGGTTTTTTACTGTCAAACAAATTTTGTATAATACATCAGAACCCCACCTGATTCTGATGTATTATAATTTTATGTATATTCAAAATTGCTATGCTAAAAGTTTATTATGGATTTTTGCATTAATGTTTGTGAGACACACTGAACTGTAATTTTGAAAATTTCTTTGTCTGGTTAGGTATAGGAGTGATATTGTCTTATAAATTAGAAAATATCCTCTCTGTTTTCTGAGTTTGTGGAATATAAACAACTTCTTGAGCCTGTAGTTTTCTTTGGAGGAAGGTATTATTTCAAACTTAATTTCTTCAATTAATAGAGACTACTGAAGCTTTCTATTTCCTTTTGAGTCATTTATGGACATTTCTAAAGAATTCATCTTTTTTGTGAATTTTTGTGTATGTTGTCAAATTTATTTGCACAGTTTTTCATAATGATGTCTATTATCTTAATTTCTGAAGATTCTATAGTGACATCCTGTCTTCATTTCTATGAATGGTAATTTGTTTTCTCTTTTCTCTTTGATCAGTTTTGGTAGAATTCTATTAATTTTAATAATTTTCTCGAATAACCAATTTTTGACATTGTCTATTTTCTCTATTGCTATTGTATTTTCCATTTAATTGATTTCTGTTCTTATATTATTTATTGTCTTTTAATTATTGCCTTACCTACAGATAGATATAGATAGAGCCTTTAAGCACTATTTCACTTCACTTCCCAAATTTTAATACGTTTTATTTTCACTAACTTTCAGTTCAAAATATTTTTCAATTATCTTGTGATTTCTTCTTTGTTCTGTGGATTACTTGCAAATGTATTATTTAATTTTCAAATATGTGCAGGTTTTCAAGATGTCTTATTAATTTATAATTTCAGTTTTGTTGTGGGTACATAGCATACTTACTACGTTTTCAGTTGTTTTATATTTATGGAGAATTGTGGTACAGCCCCGCATGTGGTCTATGCTGCTGAACATTTCATGTACATTTGAAAAGCTGTGTTGTTTGCAGTTATTAAGTGTGGTGCTCTCTGCCAATTAGCTTAAGTCAGTTGATAGTGTTGGTCAGATTTTCTATATCCTTGTTTATTTTTATCTGTTTCGTTTTCAGTTACTGAGAGAAAGGTGTTAAAATCTTCAACTCTAATCATGGTTTTATTTTTTTCTTTAATTTTTGCCTTTTCATTTTTCTTCATGTATTTTGAAACTGTTATTTTGTGCATGCACATTGAGGATTATTATGTTTTACTGATAAATCATCCCCTTTGTCATTATAAAATATCTTTCTATAAATCTAATAATACTCTCCTTCTTGAAGTTACTTTTGTGTGATATTATTTTCATGATATCAGCTTTCTTATATTTGCTGTTCATATGTTATATCTTTTTTCATTCTTTTACTTATAGCTGAATTTTACCATTATATATAATGTGCGTGTGTAGTAAAAAGCATATAATTGGGTCCTGCTGTTTCTGTGTTTTAGCTGAAGTGTTTAGACTATTTAAAACTAATGTAATTATTGGTATGGTTGAATTTCACATACCATTGTGGTAGTTGTGTTCTGTTCGTCTCTTTTTATGTTGCCATTATTCTGTCTTCACTTAGGTTTACAGAATATTTTTAGTATTTTATTCTATTTCCGTCATTGTCTTTTTAATGATACTTTTTTTTTTTTTTGTATTTTTGCTCTAGGGCTAAAAATATACTCCTTAACTTATATGCAACTTTTCTTAGAGTTAATAATCAGCTCTTTACATTTCATACCTTCTAATTGATACCTAATTCTTCATATTACACACATTCCTCTTTGTACTTCACAAACGTAATAATCTCTTATTAGTGTAATTCCATCTACTTGTCCTTCTGTGTGCTGTTTGAGTTCTGTCTTTTACTTCTCCCTATTATAAATTCACCTTAATATCATATTTGCTGTAAATCACTAATTCTCTTTTAAGGAGGTAATGAAAAGAAAGCCTAGCATTTATATGTATACAATTATTTATCATTTCCAGCGTTCTTCATTCCTTCTTGGAGATATTTTCCGCTTGTATCATTTCCCTCTGGCCTGATGGATAGTATTATTTCACACAGCACAAGTCTTCAAATGATAAATGATCTCAGCTTCTGTTTATCTAAAAATGTTACACTTCCATTTTTTAAAAAAGTCGTTTTGCTGGATATTTAAATCTTTTTTTCTCCATCTCAACATTTAAAAAATGTATTTCATTTTCTTCTTGCCTCCATTGTTCCTGATTGGAAGCCAACCGTCATCCATATCATAATGTCCCTGTATGTGATGTGTGTGTGTTTTTTTTACCCCTCTGGCTCCTGTGTTTCCCTTGTTACTGTTTTCTATAAGATTCACATTGATGTGTCCAAGGGTAGTTTTCTTTTGTTTCTCCTGTTTAGTATTGACTGAACTCCTATATCTTACTAGACATTTTTCATAAAATTTAGGAGAATTTTAGCCATTATATCCTTCTCTTTTTGACCCACTTTCATTCTCTTCTCCGTCTGGTTCTCTAATTGTATGTGTGTTAACCTATTTGTTGTTTTTCCTCAGATTTTGAATATCTGTTCATTTTCCTGCAGTTCTTTTCTCTTTGTTCTTTGGATTAAATTAGGTCTATTCATACATATTAAAGTTTGCTGACCTTTTATTTGTTCTACCTACAGTTTACTATTAAACTCATCGTGAAGTTTTCATTTCAATTAGTGTAATTATAAGTTATATAATTTCCATGATTCCTTTTAATAATTTCCTCCCTTTTTTGGCCGAAATTTCTTATCTGCTTACTTTTTAAAGCTTTTTCTTTAGTCTTTGAATATATTTTTAATAGCTGCTCTAAAGTCTTTGTCTTTTAAATCTAACACCTGGATCATCTTTGAATCACAAGATCACTTTTTTTTCTTGACTATGACCACATTTTTCTTGACTATTGATCACTTTTTTTCTTGACTTGATTTATATTTTCTCATTTTTAAAAACATTTGTGGTAATTTTGGGTTTTATAGTAGACATGATAGGTTGGGACATGAAATGATATGGGTGTCCCATATCATTTGGGTAAATTATGTGTCATAGACACTCTGTATTCTCTGATCTTTTTCTGAAGCTAGTTTGATATGTAGCTGATTACTTCGTATCTGCAAAGTTTGTATTTTTACTTGCTAAAGAATATTTGTGAAAGTACCTGTTTCCTGCTTCCCTCTAACTTGGTAGGTCTCAACCTCTAGCTTCTATGATTCTTGCAGGTCTTGTTAAGACTTATCCTTTGGTAGGGAAGTTCTAGAGAGGCCTACTCTTGTCCAGGGTCTTCACTTGTAAGATATGATCTTTTAGGTATCTCACTTGGATGCCTGAGGTGTTAAGGAGATATGCCTATTTGGGGATGGGAGAGAACTCTAAAGTCTCTCAGAATTGCCTTGACCTTTATGATCTTATTTTGCTTCCTACCTAGTAGCAGCTCCTGTCTGGCATGCTTTTTGAAGTCTCACCTTGTGTATTTTCAGTTCAGGCTTAGCTAAGAATCCATGAGGAGTCCTATTCAGATTCCTTACTTTCCCCTGTATGTACTTCTTCTTGTCTGGAGAATTTCTTTGTGGTTCCAGCTGCATTGGCAACTCTAATCTTTGCATCATCAGCTCAGTAGGACTGTCATTTACTACCTGGGCTTCAGCTTTCTTCTGCAGTCAGGAAATTCTGCCCAGGTAGAAAGCCAAAGAAATAAAGAGTCAAGAATCCCAATCTTGCATTCCAGATTGTCCAATATTTTGTTGTTTTAACAGTTCTTAAGGAGGGGAGCTGGTTTAGTACAGTTGCTTGTCATAGCTGGCAGCAGTAAAATATTAAAGAACCTCTGCCAACCAGGATAGAGTATAGGAAGGAGAGAGAGAGGAAAAATGAAAAAAGAGGGAGTCGTAGAGGGGTAGAGGGGTAGCTTGAAAGAGAAGAGCTGAATGGAGTAGGGAGCATGGGAGGAACTTACATGCATGTACCAAGTCCTCTTCCTTTTCAACACATTATGTAAGATAATTTTAACAGCTACGTACTGGGACCTCATCTGGGCCAGGTACTATAGTGATATTAAATAGTGGTTAATAAGATCTTGTTCATATCCCAAGGTTTAGTAAGGTAAATATACTCACATGAAAACAATTACAAAATATGCTTTGGGCTCAAATTGCTATTTGCATAAAATTTTATTATGCAAGATAAATTAATTTTGCTTGTTTGGGAAAGATTTCAGCTTAAATGATGGATAAGAATGTATATGTTAAATCATGTATTAGCCGGGGTTTTCAGGGGTGTTGTTAGGTAAAGGGCAAAGCATTTCAGATGAAGTGAATGGTGTGAAGAACCTTTGAACACATCAGGAACTGTAGTTTACTTTTGTGCCAGCAACAGAAAAGAAGCTCGGTGAGCAAATAAAAATTTCAGTAAAGATTAACAGACTCCCACCAATTGTGCTAGAATAATCACTTGCATATAAGCAAGGTAAAGGAACGCTACTCATTATTGCCCAAAATGTCATTAATTCTGGTTCCGCCACCTGCAAACCCCATTATACTTAACATTCTCCCACAGACAAGTTGCATTAGAGATATGCAAGCCAACTGTGTTTCCCCTCTGGGAGTACAGAGAGTAAGCAAGGAGCATTATCTCTTTAAGAACAAGTGACATGAACAGATAATTTGCTCTAAATATTTGATTTACTGGCTAAAGTTCTCTCTGTGTGGGTCAGTGAGTCTGTCTATGCTATCAACTCAGGGATACTGGATCATTGCTTTCATTCGATGTCCATTTTTTTAGCTTGGTAATTTTCATCACTGGGTTTGAAATATTAATAGACCACTGCTACACTCCTCCCTGCTCTCTGTATCCTTCTTTTCTACCTTTCCTGTTGTCTCCCTTCTGTCTCTTTTACTTCCTTCCTCTCTGCCTGCCTACCTTCCTTTCCACTTGTAGAAATATTTTGGCAGATTACAGAAAAGCATACTTTTCTCTACTTTTGGAGTTAAATGTAATCTTTGGTGTTAAATGTCACTGTGAATTTCTTCAATAAAGTAAAGCCTTGATTGCTTGCTGTTTAAAATAGAGTAAAACCAAGTATCTGGTGAATGCTTATTACTTTGAGAGCTATACACAGACGCTCTATGCATCTTTATGTTTTCAATACCAGTAATTCTTCTTTTCTGAGTATGATTATACAGCGGCAACTAGAGAAACAGCATACATAAACATCCTCATTTTGTTTTAACTTACAATAAAACACAATAGTATATTGTGTCTGAAACCTTTCAGTAGGAGACCTCTTTCTGCTCCTATGCCCTAGATTTAAGTATGGCTGAATGCAGTTGGAAATACATTTACAAATGCATTTATTTGCTGGACATGGTGGTGCATGCTTGTAGTCCCAGTCACTTGGGAGGCTGTGACAGAAGAATCACCTGAACCTAGGAGGCAGAGGTTGCAGTGAGCCAAGATCCAGCCACTGCCTTGGTGACAGAGCAAGACTCTGTCTCAAAAACAAAAACGAAAACAAAAACAAAAACACTCAAACCAGATTTTCTTTGTAAAATGTCTCAGATTTGAAGGGCATAGGAGACTGAGTGTGTGGCTAGCAAGTATAAAGTCGTCTGGATAGGTAAAGTCAAAACTATTAAATGAGAAAAGTTTTTAAAGAAGTTATTTATTTAGGGCTTAAAATTATCCAGGTATTACGCTAAATGTTTTTTAAATGATTTAATGTCTTTCTTTTAACTTAAGTAACCACTATTTACTGAGTGCATATAGTGGGCCAAGCCCTTTTAATGCATTATCTTTACCTCTTTTTTTCTTTTTAAAAATCTGTTTATTATACTTTAAGTTCTGGGGTACATGTGCGGAACATACATGTTTGTTACATAGGTATACACGGGCCATGGTGGTTTGCTGCATCCATTACCCCATAATGTACATTAGGTATTTCTCCTAATGTTATCCCTCCCCAATCCCCCCATCCCCTGCTATCCTGCTCCTAGTCCCCCAACCCCCTATAGACCCCAGTGTGTGATGTTCCCCTCCATGTATCCATGTGTTCTCATTGTTCAATACGCACTTATGAGGGAGAAAATGTGGTATTTGGTTTTCTGTTCTTGTGTCAGTTTGCTGAGAATGATCGCTTTCAGGTTCATCCATGTCCCTGCAAAGAACATGAACTCATCCTTTTTTATGACTGTATAGTATTCCATGGTATATATGTATCACATTTTCTTTATCCAGTCTATCATCAATGGGCATATGGGTTGGTTCCAAGTCTTTGCTACTGAAACAGTGCCACAGTAAACATATGTGTGCATATGTCTTTATAATGGAATGATTTATAATCCTTTGGGTATATACCCAGTAATGGCATGCTGGGTCAAATCGTGTTTCTAGTTCTAGATCGTTGAGGAATCGCCACACTGTCTTCCACATGGTTGAACTCCCGCCAAGAGTGTCTCTTAAACCTACACTCAAAAGTAGCAACCCCTTCATTTGAGAGATGTGAGAACTAAGGCTGAGAGAAGTAACTCGCCCAAGGTTGCAGAGCCTGTCAGTGTTTGAGAGGGATTTTATTCAAGATCACTCTGATCCTTGAGCCTGGGCCCCACCTATGGTGGAGGTACCTGCTTTGTCATTTCTCATAAATACATGCTTTGGTGAAAAACACTTTAAAGCAAGCTTATAAAAAGACAAGACTGAATTATCTGTAGGCCTTCTCTGTGATTTCTGCAGTGGATCCTAATTTTTAATGTTTATGGTAATTTGCAGGGATTAGAAAACAGTAAAGCTTCCAAGACTTAAAAGATTGTTTACTCAAGATATATGTAACAATTTCCATTCCATAGCTTAGATTTGCTGTTGGTAATTATTTTGTCTTTAAGGTTACAAAAACTTTGTTTCAAAATGAAATCTTTATTTGCACATTCCAGAATAGTGTATTAAAAATAAATTATAGGCACAAATTAATGAATTACATCTAAGTGGATGTATTATAAATGTAAAAATATTTTCTCTTGTGATCTCTTTCTGTTCACAGCATGTTTGCAAGACTACACAGATGATTTTGGGACATTAATGTCTCCAAACTTCCCCAATAATTACCCCAACAACTGGGAATGCATTTATAGGATCACAGTGAGAACTGGCCAGCAGATTGCAATGCACTTCACAAATTTCTCCTTGGAGGAAGCCATTGGTGAAAACTTTTATACAGATTTTCTGGAAATCAGGTAAGCATTTGTATTTATTTCATTATAATCTTTTTACTGTTTATTCTCATTAATAATCTTTCCTTGGAAGATTAAGGAAAAATATGGAAATTCTCTGTAAAGCTCCCTGCTGTGCACTTTCCTGCAAGAAATAAAGTTTGTCATTTGGAGCCTGACTTAGGAGAAATACAGAAATTGTGTAAGATTCAGTGGTTATTTTGAAGTGATTTGTTTATTGGAAATACTTGAAGACAAACTCCAGATTTTATTTGGGCAAAGAAACAGATGTGCTACTATTCTGAAATGACAGAACTTGCTACTGCTGAATACCTACCTTAATTATGTAAAATCAATTTAAATTTTAGCCTGTTTGCTGTTCATTTAATCTAATTATATTATGAAATGATGGCAGGATAGCAATCTTAAAGTTTTCAGAAAGTTTTTGTGTTCAGATAATAAAAATCTAGGCTTGTGAATTTCAGTACAAGGCATTATTCTTTTCTTATTGTCACTTTGAAAGAATGTATTTAAAAAGTTATATTTGCAGTAAAAGTAAGTTACCTTATATGTTACTATCTCTGTTGTCTCTCTATAGCACTACTTTGAGTTAAATTAGGCTAATCATTCTGGTGGGCATCTATATAAAATTTTTTATTTGGGATTTTAAATCTGGGATCTTATGTTTTATAATAAATCTTATTCTAAAATACAAAGTAAAGTATTAAAATAATAAATCATAATTGGACTCTATCATTGCTAAAATGACATTGATTTTCTTAATTTATAGCGGTTACTCACTAGACTTTGTTGTTGAATAATCCCTTTTTTGTTGTTTGTTTGAAAAAGCTACAGATAATAAACCAGATTTAAGATCCCAAAAGTTTTTAGGAAAAAAATTATTTCTAGAATTTTGCTAAATATGTCAAATATAATATATTGAATTTCAAAAATTTCCAAAGCAGGAGGAAAACATTTAAGGATTCTCAGTAAAATAAAGAAATATGTTTATTTTTTAATAAGTATATTTTATCCTGTTTTCTCTGACACATTTGCCAGAGGCTTTATTTGAGAGGGTAGAGATTAAACACATTCTCTCAGTTTGCAATTGGTTATGTAAAATACCATGCCAACCATGAATGATAGTTATTGTTTATTAAGTTATTCAAATACCATTTAATAAAATTTAAAACTTAAAATTGTGTTTTGTAGAGTAAGTGTAGTGTTTGAGAGAAGTTGCTTTATCTGATAAACTGCTAATGTTTGCAGTCCCAAAGTTCAAATTATGTTAAATGTTAATACAGTAATATTCTCAGTAACCCAATAAATGTTAATTTCTGTATTCTGCCAGAGATGGAGGCTATGAAACATCACCGTCCCTTGGAATATTCCATGGCTCAAATCTACCTCCAACAATCATCTCTCATAGTAACAAACTATGGTTAAAATTTAAGAGTGACCAAATAGACACAAGGTCTGGATTCTCAGCTTACTGGGATGGATCATCAACAGGTAAATAGCAAAGAGCTGTCTTATTGGAGAAGCCAATCTGATTGGTTTCTTGATTCTGGGGTTGTCATGCTCTGTCCATCATTTGTCCATTTTTGCCCAGCTGTATTTAAACTTCAATATTGCAAATATTTTTAAATTAACAGCAGCCATTTCTTTTTAACGGACAAAGGGAGAAAGTTCTAGTTTCTTTTTATCAAGCTGGTTATCCTGGTTAAAATAAGGAAATTGCATTAATGAAAATTGAGGCAGGGTGCTGTGGCTCACGCCTGTACTCCCAAACACTTTGGGAGGCTGAGGCAGGTGGATCACCTGAGGTCAGGAGTTCCAGAACAGCTTGGCCAACATGGTGAAACCCCGTCTCTGCTAAAAATACAAAAATTAGCCAGACAGGCGGGTGCCTGTATCTCAGCTACTGGGGAGGCTGAGGTAGGAGAATTGCTTGAATCTGGGAGGCAGAGGTTGCACTCCAGCACTGGGTGACCCAGTGAGACTCCACACCCCCCCCAAAAAAAAGAAAAAATAAAGAAATTGGAAATTGGGTCTGTATGCTAACTTCTCTCTCATGATGCCATTTTGCTGTGCAACTTGATTTAAAAGATAGTAGAATGGCACCAGTTTGGTACAGACAAAAAAAAAAAATCAATTTCCCCTGAAGGAAAAGGGTGTGTGTCATACCATTTCTTTTTCCTCTAGGTTGTGGGGGCAATCTCACCACTTCAACCGGCACATTCATATCTCCCAATTACCCGATGCCCTATTACCACAGTTCTGAATGCTACTGGTGGTTGAAATCTAGCCACGGCAGCCCATTTGAACTGGAATTCAAAGACTTTCACTTGGAGCATCATCCAAACTGTGCTTTAGATTACCTGGCTGTATGTAGAATGTTTCCACGGTATCGTTCCCTGTTCCCACCTCACTCAACACACGGTGCACTTATTTTTATTTTTGAGAATCAGGAAAGGGAGCATCTAAACAGAACATTCATGTAAAAATTCAAACAAAATAAAAACATAAAAGAAATTTGGTGAAAATGACCATCTTCGAAGTATGATATATGTTATTGAATGACTAGATACTCTAAGTCTTTAAAGTATATCAACTATAGACTATTAAGATATGGTGAAAACCTCCTGAAAGGGGTTATGGGATTTATAATAATCATTATTTATGTAATTTCCACATATGCATTGAAAAATCACAATTTAGAAGACAGTTTTGGTGAGTTAGAGAAGATAATTTGAGTCATACAACTAGGACTTTTTACCGTACAGCAGCTCACCATTGTTCATTCATTAAAAAGTCTAAATAAACCTGTATTAAAGTGTCATAAATCATAAACTATAGAATCAAAATCAAGGAGGACAACTGATAATCAGCTGTGGAATTATGATATGTATTGAACTTTCATTTTCAGTCTTTAGCCTTCAACATAGGTTCACACGCTTTCTACTGCTGTATTTATCCACAGCTTAATTGCCAGAGTTTATGGCCTGAATTTATAAATACTTAAATACAATTTGTAAAGTTATTTTATTTCATGGCTATTCTTTTGTTATGTCATATATATAACAAAAAATATCTATATTCTATTATATATAAAGATATAATATTTATTTAATATATAAATAATAAATGTATACATGTATGTATTAAATATATATTATCAATATATTATATCTAATATTATATAACATTTTTATATATCATATATAATTACATGTATTTATTTGTAATATACTGTTTATATAATAAATAAATATATTTTTTCTTCTTCACTTCTTCTGAATTACAGTCCTGTATAAAATGTTTATAGTCTCAACCATCTAACATTCAAAATGTTTTCTTAAAGGTGTATGATGGCCCAAGTAGCAGCTCTCATCTGCTAACTCAGCTTTGTGGGGATGAGAAACCACCTGTTATTCATTCAAGTGGAGACAGCATGTTTTTAAAACTGAGGACAGAGGAAGGTCAGCAAGGACGTGGCTTCGAGGCTGAATACCGACAGAGTAAGTGTGTGTACCAGTTGTTCAGTACCTGGAGTCGGCCTTCAGACTCTTGAAACAAACTAAAATAAGTGAAACGCATTGGTGCGAGCCACTGAACTTCATCTTCGTTTCTTACGTGAAAAATTTAACTCATTTGAGGGAGAAATACTTATGCGTTATTTTTAATCTCATGTAACTAAAACATCTGGCAAACCACAGAAACTTAGGATAGTATTTAATATGCCGAGAGAGTTGCAATTCAGCTAATGTTCCGTGTAACAGACTAATGACTAATAGTATTTCATTTGCATCACACATTGCAATCTTGCAGTGTACATTATATTATTCCAATGTACATAGTGTTCTATCACACTAGTCTCTCCCTTAAAAGATACCTTAAATTTTTAGGGGAAACTGTGGTCCATGTGAGTCGTACATGAAATATGCATGTTCTTTATATTAGAAAAATCTGGCCATTGCAGATATGTCATTTTAAATCTACTTTCCCATATACTAACACGGTAGAATTAAATGAACATTGAGCAAAATGTCAAGGGGCCTGGTGTTTGCCTTGGCTCCTAACTCTTGAGAAGTCACTTTTCTTCTCTGTGCCCCCACGGTTTCTTCTTTCAAAAAATGAGATTAAATTAGATGGTCTCTAAATCTGTCTTCTAGCTCTAGAATTAAATGCTTTTTGAAGTTAGTTCCAAAATGGATATTCAAGAAAATGATATTTTCTTGAATTTGTTATTGAATAAAGACTTTTACTTTATCAAAGTAAAGTCTTGGTTTTGGAAATGTAATTCTACTGAATCAAAATTTGCTCATAATTTTACACAATTATCTTTCCCCACAGAATCAAAATTTATCCATAATTGTATGCGATTATCTGAAAATGGAGTTAAAAGTCGCAAAATTGTTGTCTGAATATATGATATCCCTTGAATTAATTGAAAGAGTAATAACCTTGATTATGTATGAATTTTAAGATTCACATTCATTTACATTTGGGGACTAGGCTGAATCCTAGTTTTGAATACTGAGTTTTGAATTTGATACATTTGTTCTTCAGAAATGTATCACTAGTATATAAAAGGTTTCCCAAGTTCTATCAGAGATACATCTGTTTGACTATGTAATTATTTCTCTAATTTATTACTGCTGTACTAATCTGTTTCTTGGTTATAATCAGATTATTTAAGAGTTCCTTTATTATTATTTTTCCTGAGATATTTTATTTTTCTCTCATAATTTCAGAACCCTGAAAGTGTAAACTAGTGCACATAAGAGGCAAAATCAGAGCAAACTAGTGAGATTATCTGTAAACTTTGCCATGGGAAATTGGAGATTTGCAAATAGTGTAAAATCTGAGCGGTGAAAGCAGCCCATGTGGTTTACTGGAATGGATTTTCCTGGGCCCTGTATTGCCCCTAGTCATCAAGGCACATGATACCTCTCTGTCTAATAGGTGCAACTTCTCACAGGCCTCTAAAGCAATACAATTACTCTTTACAAATCCTTGATGGAGAAAATGGTGACCTAAAGATTTTCAAACAGAGTGGGTTTAAGTATTCACCCTGTTGCAACAAAGGAATATTTTGAAGACCCATAAATATACAATTGTTTAAACCAAAGTTATAAAGGGGTGTCCTATCCACCTTCAGAAAGCAGTGTTGTAGTAGAAATACATCTATAAACCACACTTTCAGAGACAACTGTTTCCATATAATGTTTGTTTCCCATTCTCTTTTATTGCACATCCTAGAGATACTATATTCCTTGTTTAAGTCATTAGGGATGGCTGAATTGGTCACCCAGGATTAGACATACTTAGAGGCATCTGGTGTGGTTTTGTTGAAAACTCAGCTCAAGTAAATGCCACCATTGGATTGAAGACTTTTTTTTTCAATTTAAGATTTTCATTTCTTCATTAAATCCTTTATACTCTCTCAGCACTTCCTGATGACTAACGGGAGGAAGAACGGAGTCTTTATTGTGAATTTCACGCAGACTTTTGAATGTTCAACAAAGCCACGTTGTTACTCATTTTTAGCATTCACATAGGATTTGGGGGTTTTAAACTGTTGAATTTAAAGGTCAGAATTTCTATCCTTTCCAAATGTTAACATTAGAGAAACAGCAGCACAGAACGTTGAATCCGATTCTCTAACAAACAAATCAGACTGATTCCTGAATAGAACCAAGTTATTCTGCTCTCCACCAATTCAAGGGGATTTGATGCCTATTTTAACATGGCTACTTAATATTCATGACACTTAAATATTATTCACTTTAGTATGAATTCACTTCAGTATTATTTCATATTTCTTCTAAATGGAAATCCTTTCACTATAAAAATACTGCACCAAATGTGTATGTGTGTGTGCATACACACGCATATATACACATCAATGTGTATTCATAATTTTACACAGTTGTCTTTCCCCACAGAATCAAAATTTATCCATAATTTTATGCAGTTATCTGAAAATGGAATTAAAAGTCTCAAAACTATTGTCTGAATACACAATATCCCTTGTGTATATGTGTGTGTTTACACACACATGCACACACACACATAAAAATACATACATATACAATTTTTATCTACATTTTTAAAGGAAAATAATTTTGCCGCAATTATGATGTATATAACAGTTGTTCTTAATATTCATGTTTTCTTGCCCCCCAGCATGTGAGAATGTGGTAATAGTCAATCAAACCTACGGCATCTTGGAGAGTATAGGGTATCCAAATCCTTATTCTGAAAATCAGCGTTGCAACTGGACCATCCGTGCAACAACAGGCAATACCGTGAACTACACATTTTTAGCATTCGACGTGGAATATCACATAAACTGCTCCGCGGATTATTTAGAGGTATGTATTATAAAGCTCAGTTGATCACTGCATTTTCTGATCAAGGCAGACAAGTCAAGTTAGAATCCGTTATGCTTTTTAGAATCAAAACCCTAACTCTGCACCACACATTTATAACATACCAACCACCCATTGTATTTGAACGGGTATATTTCATATTTAATGTATTAAATTATCGATACAGAGAACTATCTTTATTTTTAGGTTTCAATGTAAATTCTGGACTGATTCACCTTGTATTACTTAACTTCCATGGAAGGAGAGTAATAACCTCTATTTTTTGTTGATTATTTTTATGTTTGTTCTCTGTGTATAAAAGATCAGAAAATGTTTGTGTATCTTGGATTTATTTAACATGCAATTTACCTAGTATAAGGTTATCATGATTTTGATTCTTGCTTTTATTTTTAAATTTAAGTTCATTTCAGTTTATTTATTTTTGTAAAATAGAAATTTCAATTGTTATAATGATGGTCACCAGTAACATTTATTCAACTCTCTGTATGCATTTTTAGGCAATAAATATTGCTTAAATATTAGGCAAACTTGAATATAAGGTAATCTGCTATTTCTGCAATAAATTTTATTTTAAACAGCTTATTTTGATAACTTGCATATGTAACTTTTAGGGCTATAGATTGAAAAGTTATTTTGGCATCTACTTTTCATCAACAGTAAAATCACTTTTTGAGTCATCTAACACGTTACCTTTATTTCTGTCCATCTTGTTAATACATAAACTTTTAAAAATCCATATATAATGTTTTCACTAGATATCCTTTTTTAAGTGGTAAGTACTTGCTCTGATAACAGGACCGTTTTTTCCTGCCTTCCACCTACCTACAGCATAGTGACTTAAGGTAGTTCCTTTTAAGGTGGTCAGTGATTTTTAGAAGTCTTACTTACAAAGACTTCAACATCCATTGCATACAACTCTGGGGTCATATTTCCAGGGAAAAAAAATTATGTTATTCTTGTAAAATGCTCTTAATTGTGACAAGTTCTGTAGGAAAACTAGCATTGGTTGAGGTTGTTTGAGATTAACATATATTCCAAATAGCACTTTTGTTTATGAAAACCAAGAGTAAAAACAAAGCATTCTGCACTTAGAGAGGCTCCGAGAGGTCCTAACTATAAGGAGATTCCCTTGTTTTTCAGAGATAATTTTTTTGCAGAAAAATTTGATTTATTAAGTACGATATTGTAGAAATAGCCATAGTGTTTACCCATTAGAAAGTTTTGTTTAACAGTATTCTAAGAAAATATGCCACAACATAAAACAAACTTCTAAGCACGTACTTGGCAATGGTTTTAAAGTCTACCTTCCTTCAGCTAGAGTTCAACTGATCTTCACAAGCTTAATGGTACTAGGCTGGTCTCCTTTCATTTACCTAGAGTAGGCATCTTTTTCCTCACATGGTGAGACCTTGTTCATGTTTTAGAAAAAGCAGAAAAGTTGCTTTCAAAGCCCTTTTTTTATACCATGAACAAAGCAGTTGGTCATACCTATTTTTACCAGTTAGGACTATGCTGATTCCCTACTAGACTGTGGGCTTCTTGAAGGTCTGTGCTGTCTCCTACGAACTTTGTAACCCAGGCACTTATTATACAGGTGGGACATGACAGGAGTTCAGTAAATTCCAGTTGAACTGAATATTACAGCCATATTTTAATATCAGTCTAATGATAAGTATTAATTAATGAGAAAGATTGAATTCCAAACTGGCTTTTTCGTATGAGCTCATACCAAAGAGTGCAATCCTACAACTTTGAACACAAACCAAAATAGAACTCATGACCTTGCTGAGCGTTGTGCGTACAACAGTATGCCTGACACCATAATCACGATTTGGTAAAGTGTAATGGAGAAGCTACAGAGAGAAGGATGCTTTTGAATTGGGCTTTAAAGAAGGCTTTGGCAGAAAGAATGGGGAGGAAATTAGATGAAACATTTCCAGGACCTGGACTCCACTTCTGTGGACTCATTTGAGGATTGAATGGTAACAAAAAGGTATTTAAAAACTCAAATTAAAAAATGCTTGTTCTAACAACTGCAGAATAGCTCATTAGAGCCCCTTATGGATGATGTGTCTGTCATGTTGTGGTCATGCCATTTCTCTTGTGCAACCCTGATGGTGAAAGAGCAAAAATACAAAATGAGAACCAGAAGTTCAGAAAGGCCTTCCAAAGAATGGCACTGTTGCCAGAGGGAGGAGATTGTTTTCCATTTCTGTGAGCCAAGAGGCCAGACCAGAGCAATAGCTGCAATAGCTGGTCTATGATGGAAATTTTAACAGCACAAACAACCATTTAAGGAGAGAAAACTCACAAACACAGAAATCTAGCTTCCATTACTTTAATAGCTTCTTCTAGTTAAAGGGCTTTTTCAGCTGACTTCCCCAAATCCCAATTAAGTGACTGTTACTAGAGCCAGAATTTAGTTATTCTGAATTAATAAAACGGAAACTATAAAAGGACTTAATTAGGTGCTGGTCAGACACTATCCCGCCTTGATGAGAGGTATGGGTTGGTAAAGATCCCGTTGGAAACCAAATCCATTCTTTATTATTTCACCCTCTGGGCAAAACAAAATGTTTCAGATCTGGAAATAAAATATGCAGTGGGAGAAGACCATTTGCTTAAAGGAATAAGACCATTTGCCCATGCAAAGGTAGGGAATCAACCTGAAGAGTCCTGGATGTATTTTACAAGTTGATTTCAGTCTTCCATTTTTATTTTGAGTCTGAGTCTCCATGCAGAAGAGGAGGTTTCAAACAAATAGAAATGGAAATGATGGGTTTGGGAGTGGCTGTATTTGACAGCTTGATTTCAGTCTTCCATTCGTATTTTGAGTCTGGGTCTCCATGTAGAAGAGGAGATTTTAAACAAGTGATTGAATATAGAAATGGAAAAGATGGATTTGGGAGAAATCAACACAGAGATGTTTAGGAAGCCCAGGGCATTTGTTAAGTCAACAGGGAGCATGTGTGTAGTAAGAAGAGGAAGTAGGAACACTAAGAGGTGATTGTGTTATGGATGCCAAGGGAGGAGCCGTCGAGAGACATCATGGTTCAGAAGGGTCCCTTGGAGATCAGTTTGACTCTGGCCAGATCAGTGTTTGTGGCGTGGTGAGAGCAGGAGCCAGGCAGTATAAAAAGGCATGAAGAGGAGAGAGTGGTTGTAGACTGAAGTCTAGGTCCCTGAATTCTGAGGCTCCGTGGAACAAACCAGAGTAAGTGGTGGCCTCTTTTCTCCAGTCATCATCCTTCATTTCCATTAGGGAAATGAAGGTCCTCATCTAGTTCACATGTGTGGGACATACTCCTTTGCACGTTCTCTTGTATTTTAGTATGTCTTTAAGTGTGGCCCCAGAATTGGATGCAGCATTTCTAAACCTGGCTTGGCCCAAGTAGGCTGGAACTACATTATCCAATTCATGTTCTTCTGGTGATGTAGGATGAAGTTAAATGGGGTTAATGGTAGCCAAGTCATAATATTGACCTATATCAAGATTTGTAATCTTCACGTCACTTCTACATTATTATGACTTTATAGCCTTTGCATATATAATTTTAAAAAATCCAAACAGAGATGTTATTCTTAATAAGTTAGATATAATCCCATCACATCATGACCTCCCTAAATCTTCATTCATTGCTTTTCAGAGCATTATTTTTTTTGCATATAGACTCATTGGCCACTGACCTAGTACTTCGTCAAAAAAATTCATAAAAACGTCAAACAAGATTGCATCTATTTCAAAAACTCTTAAACGATAGGTTCTTTTGGTTAAAATTGATCTATTGTTAAGAGCTTTGGGGATAGCACTATTCCAACTACTAGGTAATAAAGCTAATATTTATTCAGTATGTATTCTTTGCCAAGTAATTCTCACAGCAACCCTGTATTATAAGAAATATCCCCATTTGCTAGGTGAGAAAATGAGGCAGATATAGGTTGTCCATATTCAGAAAGATTGTAGGTGTCAAGGCAGGCTTTATACCAGGCACTGTGACTCTGCGCCGATACTCTCAGCCGTCACACCATGCACACCAGGGACACTCTTACAACTTCCGGTCACCCACACAGGGATCATGGGAGAGTGTTCCCATAGCCCTCAAGTCTGCATTCTATTGACACTCTCACAAAGAGAAATCAGTGTTTTGCATGACTCCATGGATAAGCAGGCATCATTTATTATAATCACCTCTTTCTTTGCTTCATGTTGACAAATTATTTTTTGTGTTTAATTTAGAATTTTTCCAAAAATTACTGTCAATCTTACTGATCTATGAGATTCTAGACTGAATTTTCCCCCATCTTGGAAGCTGGGCTGTTTTCCCTTCAGCCCCCGCAGCACTGCTGGTTCTCCTTGTCTGGGCCCGCACTCTTCACTGCGGCAATGAAACACAGTCTGAGCCACATGAAGAGGACAGGCGCATGTGACAAGCTGGGTACTCTGAGAAGGCTGAGACCTCCCGACACGCAGGAGAGACTGAGAAGCCAGGAGAAGGGGGGAGCCAAGGCAGCAAGGCAAGCTCTGCACTCCCACTTCCTGAAGGCTCTGCTGCTGCTCCCAAACTGTTCCCATCCATTTTGATCTCTCTCCCAGAAGGCTTCCTGTGAGTTTCAGCAACCTCAGAATTTCAGCTTCGGCAACATGGCCACTCCAGCCTTGACCCTATAGGATCATTTATCTAAGTGCCTGCATACAACCAGACTTTCCCCTGGTGACAAATTCCCAGCACAGGCAGCTCATGTGTCTGAGCTCAACAGCAAAGGCATGGGTCTACCCTACCTATGGACGGTACCCCTTAGAGCAGTGCAGCCAGGCCCTCCAGCCAGTGATATTCACAGATGCTGTCCTGGGCAGAAGCAGAACCCTTGAGCAGGGGTATAGGTTCTGCTAGAATGCTAAAACATTTTTTTTTAATTTAACTTTTAAGTATGCATACTACTATCAGGATAGTAGTATTATTTATATTATAGCTATGTTTCTACCTCCTCTTCATTTATGTTACACTCTCTTCTGACAGCATTAATCCCTTCCATGTTTCCATGTGTCTTTCGCCCTAGTCACAGCTTTAAAAATAGTCATTTTTTTCTAATGTCCAACAGATATTTTGCTGTGCCATTTCCCAAGTTTAGCTAGTTTGTATGTGTACCCATAAAATGGTCAGAGAGTTCTCACATAATCCCCCTTGGTTTGCCCTGATAGTAGTACACATACCCTGAACTTATTTATTCTATAGGCAAATGTGTGTGACAGGGATTTGTCGTACAGATCATTTCATCACCAAGGTATTAAGCCTAGTACTCATTAGTTATTTCTTCAGATCCTCTCCCTCCTCCCATCCTCCACCCTCAGGAGGCCCTCATGCATGTTATTTCCCCACCATGTGTCCATGTGTTCTCATCACTTAATTTCTACATGTAAGTGAGAACATGCGGTACTTGGTTTTCTGCTGCCTGCATTAGTCTGCTAAGGAAAATGGCCTCCAGCTCCCTCCATATTCTTGCAAAGGACATGATCTCACTCTATTTTTATGGCAGCATTGAAAACATTAACCATGAATTAAACACCCACGAATTCCAACAAGATCACAAAATTAGTTCTATAATGACTGTATTTTTCAGTGCTGAGGAGTGTAACTCCCTTAAGCCTGGAAAAGCTCAGTGAGAGGAGTTGAGTTTTTTTATCTTCTAAACTGGAATTCCACATCTCTTCTTCCGGTTTCAAGATCAAACTCAGCAGATTTCTACCTCGTCTTCATTTATTTTACAGTCTTCTGAAAGCCTCAATCTTGTCCATGTTTCCATTTTTTTTTGCCCTAGTCACAGCTTTAAAAATAGTCATTTTTTTTCTAATGCCCAACAGATATTTTTCTGTGCCATTTCCCAAAGTTTGGCTAGTTTGTATGTGTACCCATAAAATGATCAGAAAGTTCCATTGTAGCCTCTTGGGTTTCTGCTTAGATTGATTTCTTCAGAGCCTTCTCCTTTTATTGCCTCCCCCAAAATTATACCTTATTATGTAGTGAGAATTTAGCTTTTCAGAATTTGTCAATTTTCTAGAACTTTCTTTCCTTTTCAACTTTTTCATTTGTTTATTTTTTTAAATCCCTATATCTTGTTTTGAAGTTTAAATCCCAAAATCTTAGTCCTGTTAAGTGATCAGCCATCACAGGCTCCAAGTTAAGGCAAGTCAATCACTGTCTCCTAGTGTTTTGGTGACTTCCGTATTCACAACCACTTCTTTGCTTGTCAGAATTAGTCCAGAGTTGTGCTTCTCTTCACTATGTCCTTTATGTGAGGAGAGCATATAAAGAATTCAACAAATGCTACACTTTTCTGGGAACAAGACATCTCATAGGCGTCCAGATGGTTGAAATGGTCTCCTGGTTGCCACCCCCATATATCTCTTTTGGTACATTAGTGTTGATAGATTTCCTTTGCAAAATATTTCAGCCTCTACTGAGAAGAAGCTGATATGGGAGGATAAAGTCCTTATAACTGGCTACCAAGTCTGGCTGCATTCCAGAATCATCTGGGGATCTTGTTAGAAAAACGTATACCTAGACCTCACTGCAGACTTAGTCAAATCCTTGAGGGTTCCCTGAGAGCGAACTCGCACAAGCCCCTACTCCAAACTTGAGACCGCTGTTCAGAGCCCACTTCCACCAAGAGAGCCTGTTTTATCCTCACTTCAAAGATCTCTCCTGGGAAGTAAAAAGTATCTTAATAGGCATCTTCTTAACGTACCTTTGTCTGCTCTTAAATGTTACTTTTCAATGAGGACTTACTTTTCCATTGCTATGGCTGAGTTATGTCTCACTAAGGCCTCGTCGTACTGTTGATTTACCTCATTATATTAAAAATGTCAGTCACTTTGCCGTTTTTGTATTCTGATTCTAAGCTTTCTCCCCATTTTCCTTCTTGGGCACCTTGGCCACTATCATCTTCCATTAGCTTATTTTCATCCTTTTTATTCCTTCCCCTTTTCCACTGAACTCCCTTTCAAGGCCTCGTGATTGTGTGGGGGACTTCTGTCAAATGTATTTCCCTCCAGTCGTTGTAACATGCATTTCATCTCTTGCCAAATCCTTGCTGATACCATCCTGTTCACCCCAGATGTTTATATTCCAAGTGGAAGAATGGATAAAAAACATCACCAGTATCCCTGAATCTTTCAGCGTCACATCCATACCGCTATGTGTATAGCCTGGAAATCATTTTCCATTTACCATGATGGGGAAATGTCAGGCACATGGAATATTTTCAATACTTAAAGTAATGCTAGCTGTTGTGGAGAACTCAGAAATTCTCAGCTGCTTACTGCAATACAAGGTTATTTCTAATCATGTGAGAGGCAAATCCAGGTGTGCCTGGCTTCCATGCGGTACTCCATGAAGCCAGAGGAAGGGGAAGTCAATGTGGGGAAGCCGCATAACTGTACCACAAATGTTGATAGATGTTTCACAGATAGAGACCTGCATTCTAGTAAGTCTGGGATATGCCAAATTAAACACCATTAAGCAGGGTTTGTTGTTTTGCATTTGCTATGGTACTTCCTCAGGCTGTCACTGTCCTAAATATGCATTCTTCATTCATTTATCCATGCATCCAATCAGTAGGGTATGTTTTAGACACCTAGGCTATGGACATGTGACTGCTTCATCCTCAGTTTTCCTTGTCATGATGAAGGAAAGAGACGTTAATCAATTTATCACACAATAAAAATTTAACCACAGGCTATGTTAAGTGCTGGGAGGGAAAGTTATAGTGTACCCAGAAGGCATGAGATAGGGACTGAGCTCCCCTGTGGGTCAGGAAAGGCCTCCCCGAGGATGAATAACACACCAGGTGTCAGGTGGCTTGAGATGTGAGGAACTGAAAGGAGAGCAGTGTGACGCTCTAGGGCGGACAGGCACCTGGTTGGCAGAGCATGGTAGGCACATTAAGTTTCCATGACCTCCTGGAGAGCAGCAGGAGGTCTTTCAAGGGCATGGTCAGATCTGCACTTTTAAAGTAATCCACTCTGGATACCAGAGTAAATACTGGAGGGAGGTAAGAGTAACAGTGGAGACACAATAAGGGGATTGCTGTAGGCCAAGGGAGGGAGTGGGCTCCAGCTCTTCACCATTGCTGGGAGGGAGCATGTGATTGAAGGATTTCAGAGCACTTAGGAGGTACAGTTGACAGGGATGGATGAACAACAGGATGAAGGAAAGGGAGACATCAGAATATAGCCTGATAGATACAACTGCATGCAGGGACAACCACCAGGGGAGGTTAGTACCAAAAAGATTGTCCTTGCCCAGAAGTCTGATGAATGAACATCCACTGGACATTTGTATTCCACAGAACATTCTCAAGAAAACATTCTAGAGATATTTTCCAAATTGATTTCATTTTCCCCTCATACAAACAAGCAAACTTTTAAGTTCATGAGGTATTAGCGAGTTCTTTGCATCTCAGATGTTTATTTTGAGAATTACGGCAATATTTGTCATTAATGAAATACCCACCGTGTGCTAGACACTACTGCAGATGCTTTGATAAATCTAATTGTCTATCCTCATAGTTCAGTAATTGAGTATTATGCTCACAGGAGAACTGCGATTGAGATGGGGAACCATACTCAGTGCAGGAAATGTCATCACTGCAGGAAGTGATGAGCCGACGTTCACACTCAGTGCTGCATGAATAGAGTGTGGGCTCTGGAGTCCTCCTGCCTCCAAAGCTCTTTACCAGCTGTGATCTTGGGCAAGGAATTTAACCTCTGGCTGCTTTGGTTCTCTCGTGTGTAAAATGGAGGTAATAATCCACAGACCTGGAAAAAATTGAGTCCTCAGGAAATGCTTATTATTCCCATTCCCCTACACTCCTTCTGGAGAGAGCCCAACTCCTGCCTGGTCATTCAGCCTCTTCCTGGGAAACTTCAGGAAATGGTTCGTCATCCTTACACTGGCTGACCTCCATCTCTTGGAAATGCCATCTCTATTCCTTGTGACCTGTCAGGAGCAGAGGCTCCTCTCTGGCGAAGTCTATCTTCCTCTCTGGGCAGAGTTCACATTTCGTTTTCTTTCTCTGCCATTCATGGACTTCTCCATAAGGGCTTTGCTTTCTCTCTGTGCCCTCAGAATCTGTTTAAAAGCAAATTTCTTCTGTCCTTGTAAAGACTTACATCTGCCCTAATAAGTGAGGCAAAATCAATGTTTGTATTTGCAGTGTATGTCACTGCTGGTCACATGATGGCGTAACAGATTCCAAACAGGTGCCAAGGACAGTTCTTCAGTTTCCAGATTGCTTGGTTTAAATAAACCCCAGTCTATAGCTCCCTATTGAAAACAGCTCCTGGCATTGTGCTTTCTGTTTTTCTAGAGGGGAGTTGCTGGAATTAGACCTACTTCAACAAGCACTCTTCTATCTGCTGAATACTGTGGGATGCTAATAATAAAGATATAGGCTGGGTGTGGTGGCCCACGCCTGTGATTCAGCACTTTGGGAGGCTGAGGTAGGCAGGTCATCTGAGGTCAGGAGTTCGAGACCAGCCTGGCCAGCATGCTGAAACCCCATCTCTAGTAAAAATACAAAAAATTAGCCAGGCATGGTGGCATGCACCTGTAGTCCCAGCTACTTGGGAGGCTGAGACATGAGAGTCACTTGAACCTGGGAAGTGGAGGTTGCAGTGAGCTGAGACCGTGCCACTGCACTGTAGTCTGGGTGACAGAGTAAATCTCTGTCAAAAAAAAAAAAAATAGTAACTCCCTTAGCACTCACAAGAGAATGTCTTATACACCCAGACTGCATGATAGAATATACTGAATTGATAGTCTCTGTACCTGTTTGGAATAACATAGTTCTTCAGAATGAAGTTTAAACTCAAACTTCACTACTTAGTAGCTACGTGACCTAGGGCAAGTTCCTTAGCACCTAATGTGCCTCACTTTCCCCTTCTGTAAAACAGAGTAATCAGAGTCAATGAGTTCATATATGTAAAGAGCCAAAACAAGGTCTGGCAAATAGTGAACACTTCTATAAATGTTCACTGTTATCATTTGCACTGATGCCGATGTGAGAGAAGCACCCCAGTAAGGTGTAGAGAAATTCGCAAATAGAGAGCCTTCAATTCTTTAGGCTGAGATATAATTAATGATTCATTTCTCAAGACATTTAATTTCCCTCTTGTTTTCTGCCTGCAGCCTGCATGGCTAATGCATTTTGACACTTTTCACTATGGATAAATGACAAATGATAAAACCAACAATTTTTGTCCACTTATTTTACTAGAAGCTCTGTTAAGAAAAACAATGAAAAAAATGTTAATTTCAGTGACAAACAGGAGTGTTGGATATTATCCCTATCATTTAAAAAATTGTTTTGGTTACTCTCTATTATTACAGAGAATAGAGACTTGCTGTATCCTTGAATTTAAAACACTTACTCTTTTTCTTTCTTTCTTTTTTTTTTTTTTTTGAGACAGTCTTTGTCACCTAGGCTGGAGTGTAGTGCCACAATTCACTCACTGCACCTCCACCTCCCCGAGTTCAAACGATTCTCCTGCCTCGGCCTCCCAAGTAGCTGGGACCCACAGGCTCGTGCTACCACACCCAGCTAATTTTTTGTATTTTTAGTAGAGAAAGGTTTCACTATGTTGGTCAAGCTGGTCTCAAACTCCTGACCTCAGGTGATCTGCCCACCTTGCCCTCCCAAAATGCTGGGATTACAGGCATGAGCCACCGTGCCCAACCAACAATGTTTATTCTTAAGCATTGCCAGTGAAGGAAATAGGAAAAATTCTTCTTGAGTAGTTTATGCCTTTCAAAATATTAAATTACTAAACCTCTACCTACTCAGTTTCCAGAACTCTAAAATGGAGATAACAATATTACCTGAATTACAGAGTTGCTAGGAATTTTAACTTAGAATAATGACCAGCACAGAGGAAGTGCTAATACATATTATCTACTGTTATTTTTACATAAACATAGTCTCATGGAATATTTTTTGCTCTCTGAAGCAGCAGACCCCAGCCTTTTTGGCATCAGGCGCTGGTTTTGTGGAAGACACTTTTTCCACCGACCAGGGGTCGGGAGGTGGGGATGGTTTCTAGATGACTGGAGTACATTTCATTTATTGTGCCTTTGATTTCCATTATTCTTATATGGTAATATATAATGAAGTAATTATACAGGTCACCACACTTTAGAATCAGTGGGACCCCTGAGCTTGTTTTCCTGCAATATGATGGTCTCATCTGGAGGTGACAGGAGACAGTGACCAATCATCAGGCATTCAATTCTTATAAGGAGCGCACAGCCTAGCTCCTTCTCATGTGCAGTTCACAATAGGTTAAACTCCTGTGAGAGTTTAATGCCACCAGTACCTGTCTGGGGATTGGGGACCCTGCTCCGTAGCGTTTTGCAGGAAATAAATCTGTGATTTCCAGAACTGCCTTCCCCATTGTAATTAACATTGACTGGCCCCACTGTGTTGAAAGCAGTGCTGATTCTCCTGCCTCTCAGTTTTCCTAGGAAAGCCGCTGGGAATTTGTAGATAAAATCCTGTTTTCCAGTTGGCGAGATGCAGAGAAGCAGATGAGATTTTGTCTGAGCAGCAGTGGATCTGAGCCGGCTTTGATTACGGCTCTGCCTGCAACACTTCCTGGGCAGATGAGTCATGCTTCCTGGAACTGTCTGTCAGAGGAAGTTTGCTTCCAGTACTTTTGCATTTTCCTCAGAGCTTAGAGATAAGCTGTTACAGTTCTAAGTTCAGCTGCTATTCAAAAACATGCATAATAACTGGGAGGAGTATACCAAACATTTCAATTTATATCTTGATACCAGATATGAGTCTAGCACCGTACTCAGCATGATACCTGGATTCAAAACAATTTAGGATGAAGTGTATCCACTAGTGAGCAAAGCCAGACACTTTATATGTCATTAAGTTTAGCATTAGGCATTTTAGAAGAAATTTCAGTTTCAAGATTGCCGTAGTAAAATGTAATTTTTTTAATTCTAAAAAATTGAAAGACGAAATGTTATTTCAGTGTGATCAGATCCCTTTCCTGAAAAAGAAATGCTGATCTTTTCTGACCAACTTTCACAATGAAGGATTTTCATGTGATTGCATTAATTTGCTGCAGTTAATGAACCAAACATTCCAGCCTTCAAAAGAGCCTCTGCTCTCAGATTCAAAGGAAACTCTGTGTGTTTCCTCTCTTCAAACATGAAGGACAGAATTAGGATGAATAGCAATCAAACCTACAATAATTTCTAAACTACCCTGAAGCAGTAAAAATTCCATTAGACACTCAGAACTTGAATTGTCCTATGCACACTGCCTTTCCTGGTTGACCTCAGGTTGCTCTGCTCCTCAGATTGACCAAAGGCAGGGTGACCAAAAGGTGTCTTCCACCATCAGACAGGCTCATGGTATGAATAAGCATGCATAGAGCAAAATGCTAAATTTTAAACACTGGTAATCACAGTTGTGGATTTCAGTTAACTATATTGACTTTCTACTTTTTAAAAGTAAAAAGATTTCCAATCGCAACTTTTCAGAATTTTGTTTTAAACACAGCATCTTTACCCTGCAGTTCTTACATTGGCTCTTTATACATTTATTATTTTTTATTTATTTCTTCTTTTTTTTTTTTTTTGAGACAGAGTCTCACCCTGTTGCCCAGGCTGGAGTGCAGTGGCACAATCTCAGCTCACCGCAACTTCTGCCCCCCAGATTCAAGCCATTCTCCTGCTTCAGCCTCCCGAGTAGCTGGGATTACATGCACCTGCCACCATGCCCAGCTAATTTTTGTATTTTTAGTAGAGTCGGGGTTTTGCTATGATGGACAGTCTGTCTCAAGCTCCTGGTCTCATGTGATTCACCCACCTGAGCCTCCCGAAGTGCTGGAATTACAGACATGAGCCACCACACCTGGCTGGTTCTTTATTTAATAGACTTTCTTTTTGTGCTCTCACTGTCTTCAGTCCTCCGGCTTCTTCCAGCTCAGGGGTCTATGATTTCACGTTGTTCTGTGAACCAGGTTCTTCTCTGTTCCTGAGACCATCTGCAGCAGATGGTGAAAATTTTAAGAGGCATAATAATAATAATAATAAATGTTTAGTGTTTTACTGTAGCTGGACAATTGGCAGAGGCAAGGCTGAGGTTTATGGAATTAAATTTTTATGTATACACAGGGGAGTATGCCTGGTTTCAAAGCATTTCACTTACCACCAGGGAGAGAATTAGGTGTCCATTGCTCCATCAGTGACTGTTAAAACTTATGTTTACATGAAGTTATCCATCCCTGAGCATCTGAAGACATTATTATTTTTAAAATTTTTCATTTTTAATTTTTATGGGTACATGGTAGGTATATATATTATGGGGCACATGCTATGTTTTGATATGGGCATGCAATGCATAATGTCATGGAAATAAATTATTTTAATAATTTTAATAACATGGAAATAAAGTATTTTAATAAATAGTCTAATTAATAATAATCTAGTCTAATTAATAATAAAAGGAAGTATTATAGGCAAAATATGATTTTAAATTAATGCTGGAGCAGATTACCTTACATGGTAACATTTTGGTGGATTAATTTTTACATATAACCTTGAGATACATAAGAAAAGGTCGTGGAGATAGACAATATAATATTTTTAGTAGACCAGGTGTTTATTTGACAATCTAAAAGGGTATGGAATTCTAAGACTGGAGAAGCATTACTAATGCCTATCTATACTGCTATATCAATAGTTCCCCAAAAGTATTGCTTTAAAATAAATTTATCAGATCATAAAGGAATTCATAGTCATTACAGGAAATTGGGAAAATGTAGCAAAAGCTAGATTAAATAATCCTAAATTATTTCACTATTAATAATATTTGATGGCATTGATTTCCTGTCATTGATCCTTGTATATTTATTTAATTTTAATATTCAAAGGAGATTATTCTGTACATACTAACCCATAATGAATTTTGTCATCCTACGATAGCTGGTGAATATTTCCCCATGTTATTTATTGTGACAAATCATTTTCAATATTGTACATGCCATCATCACAATACAGCCACCAATCCTGTTGTGAAACACTTAGAATCTTTTCAGATCTTTACCATTATAAACAGTTCTGAAATAAATATTTTTGTAGTTAAATGTTTGCCTGCATTCATGATTAGACAATGATTTATAAATAATAAGACCCAAACTGTGGCTTCTAATAGGAATAATATGTAGAAAGGAGAAATAAAAATGTAAATGTACTAGTAAGAGAAGACAGCAACTAGCCATAAAAAGGAAACTGGTTTTTGTATAAGATGGACCTGTAACTCAGAGTGATACCAAGTAACTCAAAATGTGGTCTTTTGGTGGGTTTTTTGCTCTCATGCAAAACCCAGCATGATGAGTAATTGTTACTTTTAGATGATATTTCATATTTCTTGCCCCACCCTGTCAGCACATGGCAAGGCGGCTGTTTCTGTGCCTCCCTCAGGGATCATGCTATGAATGGCCATGTGCCTAATGGAGGGGACTTAGCTTCCTGAGGGCCCTCTTGGAGTTGGCTGAAATCAACCACTCTCTGCTTATCAGCCTTCCTCTATTTGCCTCATTTATCCACCATGATTTGATTTTGCATTTGCTCTCTTGGGCTTTGCTTATCCTTAATGGGAATCCTGTACCCTCCTCTGTGATTCTTCGTTTTTTTTGAGACAGAGTCTTGCTCTGTCACCCAGGCTGGAATGCAGTGGTGCAATCTCAGCTCACTGCAAGCTCCACCTCCTGGGGTTCAAGTGATTCTCCTGCCCCAGCCTCCTGAGAGCTGAGATTACAGGTGTATGCCACCATTCCTGGCTAATTTTTTGTATTTTCAGTAGAGACAGGGTTTCCCCATGTTGGCCATGCTGATCTTGAACTCCTGGTCTCAAATGATTGAGACCTCGGCCTCCCTAAGTGAGCCAGTGCGCTCAGCCTCTGTGATTCTTGTGTTGCAATTTATACTGTTGTCAGAGGAACATTTCAAAGCCCTTCAAATTTAAAGTAACCTAAACTTGGATAAAGTTCCAAGTTTTTTCGGGAGATGTGAGAGCAAACTTCAGCAACAACATTTTTAACAGTCACCCTAATAAGGCCTCTGCATAGATCCTGCTGTAGTGTTTTTTGGGGGTGGGGAACATCTGAGCAGATGCCCTGAGAATTCCCTATGTCCCATCCTTCTGGAGCTGCATTGATTCAGCAGCAGAAACTGCAGGGCTGGGCAGGACCCAAAGGGGAGGGGAGGCTGCAACAGGAAGAAATGCTTCTCACTGTTAGCATGAGAGCCGCTTTGCTTGCCACTGGACTCTATCCACTTTGCCTCAGCAGCCTTGACAGCCTCTGGCTTCCTAACTCTCTTTGCTGCTGTTTCCTGCATGATCTGTCCTTCCGCAATCCCTGCCACACACACACACCGTGCTTACCCCCACCCCACACAGGATGATTCGCTTTGGTTTCTGCATGTGGCTGTCCAGGATGCCTCAGTCTCCACAATGCCCAGATCATTATAGCAACACATGGCAAGAAATGACCTCTACCTCCTCACTGAATTCATCACTTCGCTATCTGCCCCACCAGTGATGATTTCTCTGAACTATTTTATGTGAGTCAGCTCCTGTTCTCTAATCCCCATCATCTTTCTTTCCTCATAGCTATTTTGGGTGGTTTCTCTGGAAAAAATGTTAGTTCCTTTTGCCTCTGACCAAGAGTTAGAATAACATTTTGAGCACATTCCACTTGCCAGGCCTCATAGCAAACCTATTACATGGTTTATCTCCTTTGCTGTTGGCAACAATCTTATGAAATAAGAACCATTATGGTGCCAGCTTGGAGAAGTTCAGTAATTTTCACAAGATTATGTTCTCTTAATTTTAGAGCTGGGCTATGAATACAGAGCCTGGCTCTGTCCACATTGACAATACTCTAGGGCATTCCTACAGTAAAACTGCTTTCCTGCTTCTGATTGAAATATCATCTTCTATTAGTGGCACTGAGTCACAAAGCCGCTCTATAAACTCACTGAGTATAGTGCTCAAAAATTTAACTATCGCTTTTACCTTGACTAGAATTTGTATTCTCTAGAAAGAATACGGGATTCTCCACTGCACCTAAAATTCCTCCTCACAGCAGATGAATTATTTCAGTTATATATTAAGCTCTAAAAGATAGATATTTTTTGGAATTTTCAAAGACTTTTAATTAGAAATGGACCAAATTATTCTCCAGAAGTTTCTCCATGTTTTAATGATATCATCCTAAAGAAACTCTTGAGTTACTTTCTCTACATGGACTATATTTAATTAATTCTTTTTTTAAAAAATTTTTTTATTGCATTTTAGGTTTTGGGGTACATGTGCAGAACATGCAAGACAGTTGCACACACATGGCAGTGTGTTTCGCTTCCTTTCTCCCCTTCACCCACATTTGGCATTTCTCCCCAGGCTATCCCTCCCCAGCTCCCCACCCCCCGCTGGCCCTCCCCTTTTCCCCCTAATAGACCCCAGTGTTTAGTACTCCCCTCCCTGTGTCCATGTGTTCTCATTTTTCATCACCCGCCTATAAGTGAGAATATGCGGTATTTCATTTTCTGTTCTTGTGTCAGTTTGCTGAGAATGATGTTCTCCAGATTCATCCATGTCCCTACAAACGACACAAACTCATCATTTCTGATTGCTGCATAATATTCCATGGTGTATATGTGCCACGTTTTCCTAATCCAATCTGTCATCAATGGGCATTTGGGTTGGTTCCAGGTCTTTCCTATTGTAAACAGTGCTGCAAGGAACATTCGTGTGCATGTGTCCTTATAGTAGAACGATTTATAGTCCTTTGGATATATACCCAGTAATGGGATTGCTGGGTCAAATGGAATTTCTATTTCTAAGGCCTTGAGGAATCGCCACACTGTCTTCCACAATGGTTGAGCTAATTTACACTCCCACCAACAGTGTAAAAGTGTTTCTTTTACTCCACATCCTCTCCAGCATCTATTGTCTCCAGATTTTTTAATGATCGCCATTCTAACTGGCGTGAGATGGTATCTCAATGTGGTTTTGATTTGCATCTCTCTAATGACCAGTGATGATGAGCATTTTTTCATATGATTGTTGGCCTCATAGATATCTTCTTTTGTAAAGTGTCTGTTCATATCCTTTGCCCATTTTTGAATGGGCTTGTTTGTTTTTTTCCTGTAAATCTGTTTGAGTTCTTTATAAATTCTGGATATCAGCCCTTTGTCAGATGGGTAAACTGCAAAAATTTTTTCCCATTCTGTTGGTTGCCGATTCACACTAGAGACTGTTTCTTTTGCTGTGCAGAAGCTGTGGAGTTTGATTAGGTCCCATTTGTCTATTTTGGCTTTTGTTGCCAATACTTTTGGTGTTTTGTTCATGAAGTCCTTGCCTACTCCTATGTCCTGGATGGTTTTGCCTAGATTTCCTTCTAGGGTTTTTATGGTGCCAGGTCTTATGTTTAAGTCTTTAATCCATCTGGAGTTAATTTTGGTGTAAGGTGTCAGGAAGGGGTCCAGTTTCTGCTTTCTGCACATGGCTAGCCAGTTTTCCCAGCACCATTTGTTGAACAGGGAATCCTTTCCCCATTGCTTGTTTTTGTTGGGTTTATCACAGATTATATGGTTGTAGATATGTTGTGTTGCCTCTGATGCCTCTGTTCTGTTCCATTGGTCTATATCTCTGTTTTGGTACCAGTACCATGCTGTTTTGATTACTGTAGCCTTGTAGTATAGTTTGAAATCCGGTAGTGTGATGCCCCCCGCTGTGTTCTTTTTGCTTAGAATTGACTTGGCTATGCGGGCTCTCTTTTGGTTCCATATGAAGTTCATGGTGGTTTTTTCCAGTTCTGTGAAGAAAGTCAGTGGTAGCTTGATGGGGACAGCGTTGATTCTGTAAATTACTTTGGGCAATATAGCCATTTTCAGGATATTAATTCTTTATAACCATGAACATGGAATGTTCCTCCATCTATTTGTGTCCTCTCTTATTTCATTTAATTAATTCTTAAAATTAATCTTTTAATATAAAAAAGAATTTTCTTCCAGAAAAGCTTTCAGGAAATAAGAGAAACGATATTTACAAACAGTATGAATTAGATGTCAATCTAAAACAGAAAGGGCTGTTTCTGTTTGTCACTTGCTGTGATTCTAAAATGAGTTTAGGGCTGGACATGGTGGCTCACCTTTGTAATTCCAGCTTTTTGGAAAGCTGGGGTGGGCAGATTGCTTGAGCTCACAAGTTTGAGACCAGCCTGGGCAACATGGTGAAACTCTGTCTCTACAAAAAATAGCTGGACATGGTATTGCATGCCTGCAGTTCCATCCACTCAGGAGGCTTATGTGGGAAGATGGCTTGAGCCCGGGAGGTTGAGGCTACAGTGAATCTTACTGCACCACTGCACTCCAGTGTGTGTAACAGAGCAAGATCCTGTCTCAAACAAACAACAGAAAAGAGTTAACAAAAAACATCAATCTATACATCCCATGCTTGTGTGTGTGTGTGTGTGTGTGTATATATATATGATGAGATCATGAATTATAATCTTAATTTATTACAGTTTCCAATTTTCAGTCAGAAAACAATTTAGCAAGCAAGGCACTTGAAAGGCATATTTTCGTTCTTGGAGATCTGCAGTGAATTCGTAAGGTTGATTTCTACTGAGGAAACAGGTGGAGGGTCTGGGTCTCTGCTCACTTAGAACTTGACTTTCAGTGACTCCTAAGTACCCTCAACCTTATAAAAAATTGAATCTCTGTCAGTGACTGACCACACTTTGTGTCGTCAGTTTTATATTGTCCCCTTTGTATGGGTCCTTCCTATTAGAAGTCCATGGATCATTTCCTATTGCAACTGGAGTCTGAAGTCACTAATCGTATTGTAAACTATGTGCCAAGTTATCAAACCCACACAAAGGAAGTAGATAGAAATTGGTAAGTGCAGCTAAGGCAAGAGATTTCCTTCCTCTTTGAGTGTGTCAAGAGGAGTTGAGATATTTTGGGGTAGGGTGGGGGTTGGGGGAGACCTAAACCATGAAAATCCTAAATGAATAATCTCCTTAAGAGAATAACAAAAGAGTTTACAGAGGAGGGTTTTGTAATATGCACATCTCCACATCTGAAGATACATTTAATGGCCAATTTGAAAATGTAAGCATTATTTTAGAAATTTAGTGAAATACCCCTAAACAGAGTTACAGAAATTAGATGTGCATACACAAGGTGAGAATTGCAATCCTTAGTTTTTGCTAGTTTCCTTTCTGTAACTCAATTAGAGCTTCAAGCATTGTTCACTCTGAGTGGATCTTCAGGCTTTCTAAAAGCAGGGCCACTCCAGCAAGCTTGTCAGTGGTCGAAATGAGTCACAGCTGGAACGTCCTGTGGTTAACATTCTGCTCTGAAAAACAGAATCAGAATCTGTGAGACTGATTTCCATGGTAACCTGTATTTGTGTACTTTGAAAGATGACTGTTCCTTTTTGTATGGTTTTGTGTGATCAGTTTGTGCGGGAATGAATTGTAGAGGTGATGTTACCCGTCTGTATGAACATAAACAAAAAACCTGATTTCATTCAGGCAAACTTTAAAAAACTCGAGGGATGAGGTTTTTTTTTTTCCTTTTTGAAGAATTGTTCTACACATTTATTTATTACTTGATTTGACATTATATTTAAGCATTTTCATAAATGTCTATTTGGTGTTTATTTTAATTCATAATTCTCTCCCCTTCAAAGGCAAACAGAAATTCATTGTCATTCATCAGTGTTGCCCCTGCTAAACCTACCGCCTAACCCCTCCACCCCCACGCAGTCCTTTTACAATGTGTTATTGAAGACCACTGAACGGCTGAGATTCAGGGGTCTCTTTCAATGCATAATCTCGTCCGGAAGGAAGGGAAAAAAAGATCCCTTCTAAGTCATGTGAAAATGCCACATCTCTTAACCTTGCAGAGCTGGGAGGCAAAAATGCTATGCTGTTCATGACCTTGTGTAGAATTGAATTATGATTTCTCAACACCTTGTGTAGAATTGAATTATGATTTCTCAACATGTTGGGACCTAGTGTTTCGTAAGACCCATCAAGCTGAGGGTTATATAGTTATAAAGAAATCTTACCTTATGTTTTGTTGGATAAAAATGAAATGATTTACACTCTGGCCACTAAATTACAATCCAAGGGTTAATATTTTGGGGGTGGAAGACAGTAGAGCATTTGCCTGCTAATTACTCCACCACTTGGGAGTGGTATATTTGTTTCTGTGCTAATTAGTTTAGAACTGGACTTCTTGCCCTAGCATTAAGAAAAACACTAAAGCTGAGATGAACCTCCTGCAGGGAAGCAGGGATTTAGAAGCACAGACTGCAAGGTTGGCCTCTAGCCCCCCAACCCCGTACCACCTGCATGAGTGGGGCTGACTGCTAAGGTGAAAAGCTTCTATTCCGTTTCTTTCTTCATTTTATGTTATTATATTTATTCTTCTGTCATTCTCCTCTCTTCGTTATAGGGGAGGCTTCTGATAAATGTGTAGAATATTAGAAACTTGATAATAAATATACACATTCAAAGCAACAGTGTGAGAAACAGAAAAAAAGGAAGCTACGGTGATAAGCCTGAAAAATACAACTCATCTTTATTCATTTGCCTAAAATGCTTAGGTTTAGTATTTTGGGGTGACTGACATAATGGGGTTCTGAGCTTGTCTTTTTAAATCTCTGCTGACCTTCCCCGGAAACCTCAAAAGCACATATTATGAGCAGCCAATTTGAGAATTCGATGAGACAGGCCAAGATTTAAAAATCTGTGATTTATCATGACCTTGAACAAGGTCCTCACCTGGTTCTCCCTTCTACAGAGTGGCACAAAGGATCCACAACCCTTTATGATCTGAGAGGAGCCTGTTGAAACTAAGGACTGTATGACACTACTTCCTATCTAACTATACAGAGTGCAAATAATCGTGCAGATTAGGTCCTAGTAAAATAAATACAGCTGGAGGAGGAAATCACGGCATTCATTCATTGGAGATGCATGGGGAACCTGCCTAATCAAAGCCCGGCTCTGGCCAGTGAGAGGAAGGGCAGAGGTGGTCTGTGCTTTACGGAAACTCACAATCAGTAGGGGAGGTAAAGCCTGTAACAAGAATGCCAGGGAGATGTGATCATTTCCACAAAAGAAACACAGATGAAAAGCCAAGGGCTTTCAAAGGCAGACTAATGTATGCCTGACTGCAGGGATTAGGGGCAGCTCCATGGAGGTACTTTGTAACATTTGGTGGTAAAGTTCTCCACACTCAAATCAATATGTTTCAAACAATATTTCATGTCATAACATTTTATTCAATGAAAATAATTTGGTCAGTCTGGAATTTATTGAATCCAGATTATACATTTATGCACGGAAACGTGCAAACACAGACACTCACACATACTCTTAAGTAGATGTACTCTCCAAGGGAAGACTCAAGGAAGTCCATGAGTCCATTATCACGTATTTTCTGTTTCATTGTCAGGAGCAGTTGATCCCAAGGGTGACTGGAACAGTGAGTGTGTAAAGGGAACATGAAGGCAATTAGGTGAAAATGTAACGGCCTGAATCATGAGGAAGCCAGTCTTGTTGGGTTGCCATTACCTTTCTCAAGTGAAGAGATACAGTAGAGAGGCTTCCCTGTTTTTTAATTTTTATTTTTCAGTTTGGAGATATGCAGTTGATAAAATCATTAAATGAGGGAGATTAAGGGGACACAACCTTGCACCCTCCATTTCTCCTTGAGGATGTATAAATCCCTCAATGGAAAAATGGGCAAAAACTTCAGTAAACAGTTTCCAAGAGAAGAAATATAAATGCTTCTAAACGCGAAAAACCCTTAAATTTCAAAGTAATCAATCAAAATGACACAAATTAAGACAATTATGAAAAAGCAATTTTTCACTATCAGTGCTAGTTTAAAAAATGATCATCGTCATAACTGACAAAACTCCACGGAAAGAAACACTCCTGTAAACTGCCGGTGGGAGGATAAGGTGACAGAAACTTTCTGGTAAGAAATTTAATAATATTTTTTAAAGAGGCATAAGATTATACTATTTGAGTCATTCCCTTTATAGGATAACCTTTTAAAAGAAACACTGAAAGTATCAAACAGCTGTGTATATCAGCAAAAGATTGGAACTATCTTAAATGAATAACAATAGAATTATAATATAAATACATTATATTTGTGTTATTTTAGGCCAAAGTTTACACAGACAATTTATGTCCAATGAAAAACAAGAAACACAAATATGTAGCTCAAATGATAAACATATATATATACACCTGCACAAACATGTATGTTACAAATAATACAAATTAAAAATATATGAAGAGAAATTTTTGGATTTAATGAAATATTAGCACTGTTTGTCTTTAATCAAATCAATGTTTGTATTTTCTTTTTTCATACATTTCTAAAATGTCTGATTATTTTACAGGTAGTGTTTATTTTAAAATTTACATCTTGAGGGGATGGCTACCCAATTTTCCATGACATGATCATTACACATTGCTTGCCTGTGTCAAATTATCTCATGTACCCTATAAATATACACAGCTACTATGTACCCATAAACATTTAAATATATTTTAAAATTTTATCTTACAATTATAATAGCTGCTATTAATTGAAACTCCCTATGTGTTGTTACTACATGAATGCCTAGTATTTCCCTATTCTTAGTCTGGGTTATATTTTGGACTTGCTAGGTTGACATAAAACCAACCTAAAAGTTACTAGTTGGATTTCCAAATTTATTGGGCTTAGGAATCAGATCCATCTCTAAAACTCTCTCTATGCAATTATTTCTTTTTAATTCTTGTGTTGAGTCTTCTGTACTCAACCCGCCTTAGTAGATATACCTAACTTTTGAACCAGGGAATAGCTTTACTACTTGGGTAGGCTTGGCTTTTTCTATCTGACAAACCATGTGTTTTAACATGGGGAAGTTTCTCTTTGATTTCAGCTCTATGATGGACCACAGCAGATGGGACGCTACTGTGGAGCAGACCTGCCCCCTCCAGGGAGTACCACAAGCTCCAGGCTTCAAGTGCTGTTCCATACAGATGGGGTTGGCCGCCATGAGAAAGGATTTCAGATGCAGTGGTTTGTTTCTGGTAAGCTGTGTGCTGATCTCAGTTGTATTTGCTGTTGCTGTTTGACAAAGAATTTCTTCTTCTTCAGTTCCAAACTTAGAAACAATACCATGAGCAAATAATGGAACCCAGGTAATAATCTCATGCTAGGGTTTAAGAAATATACTTAGACACTGATAGGACTTGAAGAGTTAAGTCTGTTAGGATTAAGAAAGGAAGTGACATCAAAGTAGAAAGAATTTGGTTAATTGTAGATGTAGTAATAAATTGCCTTAGATAAAGAAAGAAGCAGAATGAAGTTTCTAGGGATGGAGACTTGAACTTGGGTATAGCAAGCTACCTGCAAGGTAGGGCGGGAGTATCTCAGGTGCAATGGAATAGAATGAAACTTAAGGCTCACCTTGATGTTAAGCCGATAAAGGATAGGGATAGATGAGACAGAATGAGAGTCAGTCAGACAGAGACGGGGAAAAGGAAAGGGTAGGGTTGGCCTGAGAGGAGGAGAATTGGAGCTGTGATGCACAAGCCAGGGGCATGTGTTGTCCTTGCCAAACAGGAAGGGGCACATCGGAGCCCACCTACAAATTGGTAGTTCAGGAAGCAGGTAGAGATAATCATTCCTCTGAAGATGAAAGGTCTTCCTTAACAAGAGGTCTGAAATGTCTACAAACCTCAGGTGGGCCAATGTGCAAGCAGAGAGCCCCAGAGCAGTGGTTCCCAAAATGTGGTCCCCAGAGAGCAGCATCACCTGGAACTGTTAGAAATTCAAACTCTTGGGCCCCGTCCCAAGGCCTAACCTCAAACTCTGAAGTGGGGCCCCATTATCTGGGTCTTAACTGGTCTCCCTGGTGATTAAAGTTTGAAAACCACTGTCCTAGGGTGATCAGCCCTGGAAAGTGTAGTCCTTGTGGGGCTCATAGCAGCAGTTCTCAACCACCATGCCAGAGCTCATTGGTGTATTTCAATCAATTGGAAAGAGAAGTGGAGTTGCAACATTATACCAGGAATCAAGCTAGATATCCAAGCTGTGGCCCTACTGTTAAAATCAGGGTTGAGCTCCTGCTGAGCACACATGAATGTGTGTAGTGGTTGACTCTTAAGGTTGTTCACACAATGGTGTACTCATTATATGATTGTCAGAGCCACATATAACTGAATAGCCCTATTGTACACTTAAAAGTGCTAGATGTTCTGAGATTATAAACTGGGCTCTGAGTGTATTTCTGTTAAAATATGTGTGGGGCTTTCAGTATTTAAAAATAGTCAGTGGTCATTCACAGAGCTACCTGCAGCTTGAAACATACATTATGAATTCCCAAAGTGAATGAATTGTAATAATTAAGCTTGTAGAAGTTCTGGACCTTCCTCTTCATCAAGCGAATAGATTTTAATTTTTTAATTTTTTTAGGTAGGGTCTCGCTCTATCATCCAAACTGGAGTGCAGTGGTCTGATGATAGCTCACCAGAGTCTTGAGCTCTGAGGAGCAAGTGATCCTCTCACCTCAGTCTCTTGAGTAGCCGGGACTACAGGGGTGCATCACCACACCTGGCATTTTTATTTTTGTATTTTTAGTCGAGTTAAGTATGTTCCCCAGGCTGGTCTTGAACTTCTGAGCTCAAGCAGTCCTCCTGCCTTGGCCTACCCAAGTGCTGCGATGTAATCGCGTGAGCCACTGTACCTGGCCCAAGTGGGTAGATTCAACCCAGGTCAACTCATTGATCTGTTGTTAAATGCAGGGATTGGATTGACTGATTCTAAAACACTTGATTCTAATTAAGAGAGTGTGAAAAGAGACAGAAAGGACAGGAGGATCCTGGGAAATTACCCAGATTTTCAAGGGCCAGGGGCATTCCCCAGGGCATAAGTGCTTCTCAGATGCTCCTGTGCACATGAATCACTGGGGTTCTTGTTGGAAAGAGGATGGGACCTGGGGCAAGGCCCATGAATCTGCATTTCTAATGAGCTCCCAGGTAATGCTGGACCACTCTAAGGAACACGGTGAGAGCCAGTGTTGAGACCAGAAAATGAGATGGTAGAAAGAGAGTATTCCTAGGGACTGGAGAATCCTTCTGAGATGTTGAAAGGGCATTGTATTGTTTGTTTTAATGACAGTAGGATAATAGCAAGATCTAAAGCAGAGAGAACTTTCCCCCAGGGACACAAGTGTGGAAGTTAAGAAATGCTAACTGGGAAGCCTGGACTCAGGGCCTTGGGGAGTGTTCTTAGCCCTAGATACAGCCTTGGAATTGCCTGGGAGTTTTAAAAAGTGTCCAAGCCTGGGTTCCAATCTCCGAAGATAGGATTCAGTTGGTCTGCAATGGGGCCCTAAACTATTGCTAATTTCTGAAAGCTGCCTAAGCAATTCATCCATACAGTCAGGATGAAGACTTCTGCTGGTTACTTTCTCCTAAATGGCTGCTTCCTCTCTGCTCCAGGCTGTTCTAGCCTTCGTAACCCAAGGCCACTGTAAGGAGCTTAATTGAATGGTCTTTGCAAGCTGCACTCAGATTACTGTATTGAAGGGGTTTTCTGGACAACATGCTGAATCTTCTGGTGAAAGCTCTGAGTTTTATGTTGGGAAAAGCTTTTTCTATCAGTTCTACTTGGAATCTGTCTTACTCTGGGAGAGTCAAAGGCACTCTCTGTCTATTCTCCTTTCCTGTTTACTATTTCACAACTCTCTCCTAGTTGCTGAAAACTCGGAGCCAGAGTTATGCAACAAAATGTTGCCAGCTGGGACCAGAACTGAAATGTAAAATTGTTTTTTAACTCTGTGCTGCTCACAATATGTAAATTATACTTGGGAGGAACCTTCTGGAAAGGAATTTTTAGTCATTTAGACCTGTGCAAAATTGACCATCATATTCTATAGGTATGCAATGCCAAGAGGAACAGTGCTGCCACATACAGACATACACACACACACACATACATACAAACACACACACAAACACACATACACACATCACACACGCAAACACACAAACATACACACAAATACACATGCACACACACACAAACACACACAAACACACATGGGCAGGGAATCTACAGCCATGGAGCTAAAGGAATATAAAAATTACCCCCAATGCTTAAGATACACACTCTCTCTCTCTCTCAAGAAGTCTACAGTTCTTGAGAACTTCTTTAACCATGGGGTTAAAGAAATGTAAAAATTGCCCTCAATGCTCAAGACACACACATGGGCCGGGATTCTGCAGCCATGGGGCTAAATAAATGTAAGAATTACTCTCAATGATCAAGACACACACATACACACCACACACACACACACACACATACAGGCAGGGATTCTGCAGCCATGGGGCTAAATAAATGTAAGAATTACTCTCAATGATCAAGACACACACATACATACCACACACACACACACATACACACACACACACACAGAGGCAGGGACTCTGCAGCCATGGGGCTAAATGTAAAAATTACTCTCAATGCTTAAGACACACACACACACACACACACACACATTCACATTCACACACACAGGAGCAGGGACTCTGCAGCCATGGAGCTAAATAAATTTTAAAACTCTCAAGACACACACAACACACACACACACAAACACACAAACTGGCAGGGACTCTACAGCCAGGGGCTAAATGTAAAAATTACTTTCAATGCTCAAGACATACACCCCGGCCTCCAGCGCACACAAACACGGGGGACTCTGCAGCCATGGAACTAAATATGTTTAAAAATTACTCTCAGTGCACAGTGTAATCATAATTTTTTTTTTTTTGAGAAAAGGTGTTATTCTATTTCCCAGGCTAGAGTGCAGTGGCACAATAGCAGCTCACTGCAGCCGCAACCTTTTGTGCACAAGTGATCCTACCACCTCATCCTCTTGAGTAGCTGGGACTACAGGGGCATACTACTACACCCAGTTAACTTTTGGATTTTTTATAGAGTTGGGGTTTCTCTATGTTTTCCACACTGGTCTCAAACTCCTGGGCTCAAGCAATCTGCCCGCCTCAGCCTCCCAAGATGCTGGGATAACAGGCATGAGGCACTGAGCTGGCCATAACATTCTTAAATGCATTTGTGTGAGCGTGTGTAACATGTCAGAAGGAAAGGAATTAGAAATGCTTGTCTCTGCACAGCCCCAAAAGGGGTGTTCTCAGACTCAGGTGGAGGGCTCAGGGCAGCTCCCCTGACACTGGCCCTGGAGTTGCTTTTCCTACCCTGGCCAGGTCAAGTGGCTTTAAACTCCTAGACTCTTTTCCTCAGAATCCTATCACCTTGCAGACCCTTCCATCCCCCCATCCACCACCCGCAGTCTTTTCCAAACTGCACAGTAAGATCTCAAAACACCACGCAGAGAGTTCAAACTGTGCAGTGACATCATTTCCTGAGCACTGCATCTGAGGAACAGTTCCTACACACTTCATTCATTTCCCCAATTCACACATAAACCCATTTTCAAAATATGCTGCTTTGTGAATGACACAAACCTTCTAGTGGCTTTAAGAAAACAAATCTAAAACCAGGCTTTATCTGTGGGCTCTTTCTGAACCTGCCCCTACAGACATGAGATGAAGTAACATTGCAGGGCCTTTTATGAGGCTCTTCAAAGAGGGCTCCACCCTGGAAATAAAGAAATGGCACAGTTGTCCTGTCTCTAATCAGTTCATGGTATTCAGCCTTGACAGCATTGTCCAGAGGCTGCATTCGGCCTTGGGGGCCTCTGTCTGGGTTGGTGGGTGGGGATACAGAACTTTCCACAGGTTGTGTAAATAGTGGCCTCCCAGCCAGCTGCACAGACCCCTCGCCTATTCTGGTTGTTGTTCCCAGAGGCCTTCTTTCACTTCGTGATGGAATCCAGCATTCAAACAAGGTCAAGGGGCTTTGTGAGCGAGAGAGTGACATTTGCAAAGGGAGCAAACCCTTCAGCTGGAAGCTCGCAGGGGCAGGGCTAAGGGGCATGTGATCAGGAGGTGATGTCACCCGGGATTTCCACAAAGGAAAGCCTGGCCTTTTCTTTGGGAAGAGAGATGACATCAGCCTCTCAAATGGGGGCTGGGCCCCTTTTATCTTCCTTTTAGCTGTTAATGAGATTTCTCAAGCCTTGAGAGGTTTGAGAAATTAGTTTGAAGAGAACATTTTTAAAAACTGTGTTAAGATCTTTTATGACTGGCTCAGTTTGGATATAAGCCAGTGCCCTCTTGACTACCTGTGGGCATGAGGCACTGTACCAAAAGGCATTTAAAAAACATGTTTAGAGTGGTTGAAGCACTGGCAGCAAACAGCCGTGAGATCAGTAGTGTTTACCTTAAAGTTAGACCTTCGCTCCGGGTCTCTTTCTCTCAAAGGGTTTCACTAGTCTTTGTTTATCACTGGTCTATCAGGGGAATTCCTTCTCATTCAAAAACTTTATTCCTTTTGGTACTTAGAGAACATGTAGTAGGATTTCTGGGAGGTTCACCCTT
Organism: Callithrix jacchus; assembly: GCF_049354715.1. Classification (NCBI taxonomy): domain Eukaryota; kingdom Metazoa; phylum Chordata; class Mammalia; order Primates; family Cebidae; genus Callithrix; species Callithrix jacchus. The sequence continues at coordinate 17,826,228 of NC_133508.1, read as the reverse complement.
TGAAGACGAAGGTTTTATGTTTTGTATTTCCGTTATTCACTTGTCTTGTGTGAGAACACCTTAGGGTGTGAGGTTGAGTAAGCTGGGCTCTAGGAGGAGATCTGCTCAGCCCAGCCTCTAATGAAGAGGCAGCTACAACTGTGAATCATGTTATTTACATGCCAATTACACATAACTCTGCAAGCCGATATATTTTGAGAACAGGTTTTTCATTCATTCAGCCAACCAGCCAGCACATATCTTGGGCTTGGTGTCTGAAGATAGATAGTATTAATTTACTCGGGTTATCATAGAAATGCCACAGACTGGGTGGCTTAAGCAGCAGAAGTGTGTTGTCTCATGGTTCTGGAGGCTGGAAGTCCAAGATCAAGGTGTCAGCAAGATTGGTTTCTTCTGAGGACTCTCTCCTTGGCTTGTGGACACTGCCTTTTCCCTGTGTCACATGGTGTTTTCTCTGTGTGTTCATCCCGATAGCTCTGTGTGTCCAAATTTGCTCATTATAAGGGCCCCAGTCAGATTGGATTGCAGTCCATTCATCTTCATTTTAACTAAGTCACCTCTTTAAAGGCCTCATCTCCAAATACAGTCACATTCTGAGGTCTGGGAATTAGAACTTCAGCATATGAATTTTGGCAGAGATACAATTCAGCTCATAACAGAAAGGAAGAAGATCACATTTTTGACTTTGGGGAGTTAGTCGTCTGGTAAGCAAAGCGGGCAAACCAAGTATAGAAATATATACATAATCCAGGGTGCCATGGGAACACAGGAAAAAATAGCTAGGTCAGCCCGTGGGAGTTCAAAGGCCCTCTAGGCAGCTTTGATATTTGAACTGAGTTTAATGGGCAAGAATTGATCAGACAGATATCTGGGAGAAGAAGGCGTTTTGAAGTAAAAGCAGTAAGGCGTGAGGGCACAAAAGTTTTGCAAAGAGCAAGTCCTTCAGCTAGACCACACATTCTCTGCAGTCTCCACTGGGGCAGTATCAACTCCAAGGAGGTAAAATTGGCTCCTTGGTAGGGGGATTAGGAAATTCTTACTCTTTAATGTATAAAGCATAGAGATAGAGAGTACATAACAGATATACAGTATACCTCGGGTATTAAATTTTCATGGTTGAGAATTTGGAAAAAATTGAACAGTCTCCTTAGCAGGCTGATAATGAACAAAAGGTGAGAAACACTAGGGAAAGGGAGTGATAGAAGTTGAGGCAGGGCAGATGATCAGAAACCAACTGATAAGAGACATTGCAAGAATTTGGATTTTATTCTGCCATCAAGGAAAGAGCACCGATGGATTTTTAAACAGAAAATTTAGTGATGTAAACAGAAGTACACTTTAGAATAAAAGTAGAGGGATGCCCAAGGAAAAGAAGAGACTGAGAGTTTGGGTGACTAGTTAGGGGGCTATTAAGTCAGAGCATGGAGAAAGTGATGGGTGAGGCAGCATATTAAAGAGCTATTTAGGGTCGTGCGCAGCGGCGCACCCCTGTAATCCCAACACTGTGTCAGGTTGAGGTAAGCAGATCACGAGGTCAGGAGTTTGAGACTGGCCTGGCCAACGTGGTGAAATGCTGTCTTTACTAAAAATACAAAAATTAGCTGAGTGTGGTGGTGCACGCCTGTCTACTCAGGAGGCTGAGGCAGGAGAATGGCTTGGACCTGGCAGGTAGAGGTTGCAGTGAGCCAAGATGGCACCATTGCACTCCAGCCTGGGCAATAGAACAAGACTCCATTAAAAAAAAAAAAAAGAAAGAAAGAAAGAAAGAGCTCTTATGAAGGTGGGATAGGCAGATTTGAAGTGTGTCAGTCTGGGAAACAGAAGGAGTCATGGGTAGCTCCCACTTTCCTGTGGTAGATGATTTGGTGCATGTTGGTGCCATTATTCATAGATAGGAAATCCCAGAAAAAGATTATGTTTGGGGGAAATTATGAGCTCCTGTTTGAACATGCTGAATTTGAGATGTTGAGGGGATGTATCCTTTCAGCAATTGCCAGCGTGAGTATAAAAATTAGGTGAGGATTTGGGCCAGAGAAAGAGACTTTGGAATAAACTATATATTGGTGAATGTGGAGTTGTGTGCATGATGAAATACATGTCCAACACTGTGCAGGGTGTTTTTAGGTGGGTGAAAGAAATACCGGCTTAGTCTTTGTCTCAAGCTGTGCATGATCAATTAGGAAACGGGTGTAGAAAACTCACAGAAGTGCTGAGCTGCGAGTTCCTATTGCAAGGCTAGTAAGGAGGCTGGAAATCATTAGGAAAAATCTTCACGGACTCTGAGATTTTAGAGCCCTTGAAGAATGATCAGGACAAGAATTGACAGATGGTTCCTGGACCAGCATGAGCAAAGAAAGAGATAGAAACAAGCCTGATGTAGACAGTGGGATATAAGGCTTTGTAGACCTCCTGGGCTAGATGCTTTAGAACTCTGAAAGCCAGCCAGACAAGTGTGAACTTAATGTAGCTTAAAAAAGGGAATCACTGTTTTTTTAGACAATGGAGTGGGAAATGTCAAGGGAGTAGATTACAGTTGGAGAAATCATAGATCACAGTGATAGAGGCAACCCCAGGGGACCATTCTGTGTCCTGGCTACTGAGAGCAGGAAATAGAGGTCTGCAGAGTCAAGACGACTGACAATCAAGGGGGAGTAACATTCTAATGAATCCTCAACAAAGACACTCAAGGGCTATGCAGCCAGTGCTGTGATAAATACCGGCTCAGAAAATACTAGACCAATTGCCACATTCCCTCATCCGAATAATTTCTTCAGAGTTATAACTTTGAAATACAGATTCATGATTACCTAAGTTTTCAGGTTTGAAAATGATTTTAGGATTCTTTTTTGTTATTGAACAGAATTTTTGTGTTCAACAATTTTTGTTCAATAAAATTTTGTTCAATACGAAGTTTTTGTTATTGTGTGTCCTGAGCCTTGCTGCCACATGGTGAAAAAATTCACAACAATCTGGAAGTATGACGTTGGTAATGAAAGTGATTTATAAATTGTGATCAGCAATGATTCCAGGGCAGGTTCACAGGGCTGGGCTGTGAATCACACTGTCTGGTTCTAATCTCAGGCACAGACCTTTCTGTCTGTAGGAGATGGAATTGCTTTCACAGTATGGCTTCCTACTAGGCTGTGATAGGTATAATGTCACACAGAGAGAAACGGTAAAGAACCCAACCATCTGCCTCCAAAGTAACCTCAAGAATATGATGTCAGATCAAAAAATTCCTGCTTGGTTTTGGTAGAAATTTAAGTTAAAAAGAAACTTTTAAAAACAACTTGCTCTGTTTAAGTTAACAGATATTTCCCTAAATGCTGACTATTCTCTCTCTCATGTTTATGACAGCTTTTTCAGCCTAACTGTTATTTCGGGCTTTTGTCTTTGTGATACTCTTAAAATATTTTTAAGCATGGAGACTGGAAATGAGTTCCATCTTAGTGTGGAACGAAAGCACAGGTTTCTGTGTCATGACACTGAGTCTGATTGTCATTTATGACAATTTTTCACTTATATATTTTTTGCAAAGAAATTTTTAGTGGACAATGCTCATTTCTAAGAAATCTGTTTCTAAATAACTCCTTTTTGTAGAATTGGAATAATGACTAAAAAAAACCCTGCAGCTCTTCTGGCCTCGACTTGAGAGCTTCTCCAGAAATGTCGTAATGATCAGAGGCAGCATGAAACCTGTGCATATGCAGACCTTTCAAAATGAGTGGAAAAGCTCACTCCTGACATTTCTGCATCCTTGACAACAGCAGTAAATACACATCCACACAGTTGACCTTCATCTCATTTGGTTCTGAGTCTCTTCACCAGCAAGGGCCTTTCAGGAGTCTTGCCTCCCATTCCCATGTCGCTTCTGTTTGAAAAAGTTGGAGTTCTATTTCTATTGCCACTCCTTGAAACCGTTATAAAAAGAAAAAAATAACCCTCAAACCACCATGACCTTCCCAAATCATAGATTGCACAATTTGTAATAACAGTCCTTGAGATCTGGGCCAAAGGAAGGGCTTTCTCGAAACTTCTGTTTGTGTTCTGGTTCCCTGGCAACAATATCCCCGATAGAGGAGTGCATGTACTTTCCAGGGGATTCCACACTTTTCTGTACAACACAAAAACCAGAAGTACACACTTTGTTTTTCTTTTTTCAGTTTCAAATATCATAGTGGCCAGAAATGAAGTGTAGAAACTGTGTTCTAAGCTAACTCAGTACAAATGTGACATTCGGCATAGAGTCATAATTTTTGTCCCCAGAGGTTTCTCTTTTTGACCATTTGCTTAAATGTTGCCATATTTGTCTCAAACATTACGTATCCAAGGACTTGTTTTGTGTGAATGCAGTGTGTACTCAGAGGAACAGAGGAAGCAATGCCAGGCGTCAGCAGCATTGTCTCACAAACAGGACAAATCTGGTGTAGGACAGTAACTCCCACTTAGAAGAGTTAGTAGAATTTGAGAATCTGTAGAGCAGTAATGACAATAATATACTTTGTCCCTGATTTTTTTTTTTTTTTTCTGGAGTGCGGTGGTTCAATCTCAGCTCACTGCAACCTCTGCCTCCCGGGTCCAAGGGATTCTCCTGCCTCAGCCTACTGAGTAGCTGGGACTACAGACACGCACCACCACGCCCAGCTAATTTTTGTATTTTTAGTAGAGACGGGGTTTCACCATGTTGGCCAGGATGATCTCAATCTCCTGACCTTGTGATCCGCCTGCCTCGGCCTCCCAAAGTGCTGGGATTACAGGCGTGAGCCACTGCACCCAGCCTGTCCCTGATTTTTTCTCCTCCCAGTTACACAGGGTACTCAGATATACACTATTTTGGCCCTGGATGCAAAAATAATGAAATTGAAGGAATGCGGGATAAATAATGTAGATATTGCCACCTAAATGTAATCTCAAATTTATCTGAATATATTGATTCTGATAAAAATAAACTATATTGCCATATAAAGAGTGAATGAAAATATGATTAAATGCTTAGTGTATCAGTTTAATTGACATCTCATTCACTATTTTAAAACATGACTCTTACTATGTGTAATTTTAAAATATGATGTCATGTCTCATCCCAATATTTATCTGAAATAAGCACTATCATTCCCATATTATGGATAAGAAAAACTGAGGAAGGAGCCTGAGAGAAGTTAAGTAACGTGTCCAAACTCACGAATCCACGAAGCAATGGAATCAGAACACAAAACCCGGTGTGTGGTGAACTCAAAGCTCATAAAATAAATAGCACCGCTGTGCCTGAAAGCAAATCATTTTCCTCACAACTTTTCATTGCAAAAAAAGATCAAATGGTATTACAATGCAAAGAAGATCAGAGCTTATAGTAGGTAATTTTATAAATTCCCATAATATTAAATGTTTTTAAGAGACATATGCAGTCTTTCCCAAGTGATCAGTTCCAAAGGCTTCGTCTCACTAAATGACACAATTCATTCTTTCTTCAGGTTCAAGTAGCAATAATATGAGGGGTGGGGGGAGGGGCACATTGCTTGACAAAAGACGAGTTCAAAATAGCTGATGTTATTTCCAATTCTTTAACACAATTGCTGCTTTATTACTCATTTATGAAGTGCAGTTATGGAGCTGCTGTATGTTGCTGATGGAATCGACCGATCTGGGAGAAACCACGGAGATCACCTGGTTTGTTACCAAGGTTTAGTTAGACAGACTTGCTTGCAAGAGGGAGAAGTTATATTAAAGTGAAGAGTGAAAAGGTAGCTGCCCACAGAACAGCTTGGCTGGGCTGGGTGGACCACGGGGATGGAGTGGAGCATGTGACGATTTGGCTGCTTTAGTTGTTTTGCTTCCCCTAAGCTAAGGACCTAGGCTGGCTGGATGCAGGATTTGCCCTGTGAGGGGCCTGCAGCATGGGATGTTAGAATCAGAAAACAGTCTTGAAGCTCAGATTTGGGCAGAGTTTGAAGGGTCACAGGACACCACTGCCGTGGACGTGGTGCTGCCCACATTTGTCCATTTCCCTGGCTGGAGTACACTCCCTGCAGAGGGAAGGTTAGAGGTTGGAGGAGGTGAGGGAAGGAATTAGGGAGAGGCTGCAGGATAGGGCCCTGGTGGCTCTTTGAACTTTTCCCTGCGAGAGGCCTGTGTACCAAAATAATGACATTGAAGGAATGCAGGTTTGAATAAATACTTCTAAATAGAAGTATGACTGTTGAACTTGGAAACAGCATAAAGAACATGTTTTCTCTGTCTTTGTTTGAGGGATTTCATAAATAAGCTCAGTAGCCTTGGGCATGACTACTTATTTCAGGGGAGATTAGTATGTTGTCTTGGTCTGATTTCTTTCCTTGTAGTATCTTTGTATACTGAACTTTGTTTAGAAGTCTTTAATCATTTCAAAAACATCTAAGGAGAGGGAAGAGAGATTCATTGAATGATTGATTTCTCCCGAAGAATTGTAAGCAAGGAATTTCAACTGGGAAAACATTTTTTTAATTTGACTGAAATTAGTTGCTTAAAAGGAAATGGATAAGGTTAATCAAAGCAAAAAGATGATGAGATTGGCTAATTTCTCTGGGTTAAAATGAAAGATAGTATCCTTTTGTACACAGGAGATAAAAATTTATGTTGCCCAGAAACTCTCCTAAATTATGGCTCCTTTGGATTTCTTTCTCTTTAATGAGGTACTAAGAGGAAAAAGATCAGTATTTAGATCTAGGCCATCTCAGATAGTCAGATGGCTATCACAGTCTTAACTTTGAATATTTATCTGACTTCTGGTCTAGGAATGTAAAGGTCGTTTTATAGTGGTGAGCAGCATTGATTTCTAAGCTTCTTGTGTCTGTTTTCCAAGTCACTAACTTCATGCAACGACTTATTCTTTCACTCTTTTTTATTTTGTCTCTACCATTGAAACCTGATGCTCTACTTCATATCCATTGCTGTATAGATATTAGTTGAATAAAATGGATTATCACAATGTATGGGGCGGGGAAGAAGTCTCTATGGAACATGAAGCTTTCTAAACCCTTACCGGCTGTCCAGTGCTAAAATCATTATGATTTAGCTCCCTGGTTCTTGGGTTTACCTATTTCTTCCTGATGTGATACCTGGCCCTGTATTCATTGCTAGCTTTTCCAACAGTAGACTTTTTCTATTTTTATGAAAATCTTATCCTTGACCAACCATCCTCTAAACCTCAAGATGACAAATAGGAAGTAATAATTACACGATGGAATACAGTTGGTTTACAAATACACACTCCTTGACTACCACACAAATATTTATTACCATTTTGTGCCTACCCGGGAGTTTGGCCACCGCATTGATCAGGAAAAGAATGAGGATATATAAGCTTCCTAGGGCTGCTGTAACTAATTACCACAACCTGAGTGGCATGGGACAACAGAAATTTATTCACTTTATTCTGGAGGCTGGAAGTCGAAAGTCAAGGTGTTGGTAGGATCATTCCTCTGAAGACCTAGGGAAGATCCTCCTTGCCTCTTCTAGCTTCTGTTGATCAATGGCAATCTTTGGCTTTCTGAGACCTGTAGATGCATAACTGCAATTTCTGCTTCCATCCACACATGATCTTTTTCCTTCTTGGTGTCTAGTACCAAATTTCCCTCTTCGTATAAGAATATCAAGCATATCGGATTCCAGTTCCACCCCAATCCAGTATGATCTCATTTTAATGTGATGACATCTGCCAAGACCCTTTGCCTGCAAAAGGCTCTATTCACAGGGTCCTGGTGGACATAAGTCTGAGGGGATAGTATTCAATCTAATACAGGGACAACACTCTTCTCTCCTGGAATCACCATGTTTTGTCCTCTTCTTCCTTTTTGCTGTCCTCTTTGGTCCCTGTTGCTTCTCAGGGAAATGTTATGTTCCTTGGCCTTTATATTACTTGATTTTCTTCTCTGATTTCATCTTGTGATCACTCCAGTTTGTGTTCCTATCCTCACAGAATACATGCAAACTCACCAAATCCCCCAGAAAATTCATCTGCAAATGCTTCATGTCCTTATGAATTTGAGGAGCTCCACCCTTGGCCTTGTGTTCAAAGAGGACTAGTGACCCTAGTAAGACAGATGCCTATCACTTGGCCATACACCTGTGAAATGCTGGGGAATTAACTGTTAACATCAAACCAGGAATTACTGACTTTTTATGGTTCTCCTTATATGCCAATCACCTTTGGACAGCTTTGGTCATTTTACATGATTTTATGTTTCATAGATATATCAGCAGTGAGGCTTGTATGCTCACTCCAGGAAATAGTTCACCTTGCCTTGGATTGGGCCTTCCCCAGATTCGAGCACTTAGTTACCAATTCATATCACACCTGCCTTACCAAAAGAGTCCTTGCTGGCAGTTTCTCTCTGTGTTCTCCCTCCCTCCACAAGCTGCCTTTTTTTTTTTTTTTTTTTTTTTTTTGAGATTGGGTCTCACTCTGTTGCCAGGCTGGAGTATAGTGTAATGATCTCGGCTCACTGCAACTTCCACCTCCCGTGTTCAAGCGATTCTCCTGCCTCAGTCTCCTGAGTAGCTGGGACTACAGGCACGCGTCACCATGCCCAGCTAATTTTTTGTGTTTTTAGTAGAGACAGGGTTTCACCATGTTGGCCAGGATGGTCTCGATCTCTTGACCTTGTGATCCACCTACCTTGGCCTCCCAAGGTGCTGGGATTACAGGCATGAGCCACCATACCTGGCCTACAAGCTACCTTTTTACACAATGAAGGCAAACCATCCTCACCAGTGAGGCACATCTCAAGGTCTTATAAAACAAAAAGAGTTTTTATTTTTAAGTTATAGAAAAAACTATTAGAATATAAATTGACCATTTTAATGCAGTATGTGAACATCATCATTAATTATATTTAAAATTTCATTCTCTTTTACTGTGCCTTGGCTTTTGGCTTTGTTTTAATAGCAGCTGCTGATTGATCAGGCATTTCCTTTAGGAACGAAAGATAAGGGTGTGAGGGTGTCCGTGTTGGGTCTCTTCTCTCTTCCTTTTCTCCCATCCTCCTTGAACTTCAGCCATGTCAATTTCAAGCTTTCATTCCTCCTGATGCCATCAGTTTATGGCATATGGCTTCTGGTGCAAAGCGGCGACTGGATTTGTGTAGTCACAGAGCAATGCAGCATTTACTTTTTAAATTTTGTGCTCAGATTCCATTTAGCTGTTTTATCGCTGGTTTGCTTTTATTAAAACTCTTATTAAAAATACAAAGATACGAACTTAAAGATAGTACCTACATAGGAAATTATTATTAAATGTTTCAGTGCTGGAATTTTATAACTCATGGCTTGTTTGGGACAAAAACTAAAACAATATTAGTAAAGTTCTTTTATGAAAGTATTTTACGTTATCTATACAAGTAAGCAGGTTTAGCCACAGCTTGTAACTCTTGGTTGTTATGAGTTCAGTAGATCAATATGTTTCCTGCAGATAAAGCAAGCACTTCCTTTCAGCTGATGACCGGGAGTCTGGAGGAAAATCAAGTCAAACAGATGATCAGTCACCAGTACTAAAACTTTTATAAAGATTAACTCTAAAACTGAAAGACGTGGGATTCTTTTCAGGGCGTTATTTTATTCCAGTTCAGCTGATGTCTAATGATGTATTCTGTTAGATTTTGCCTCAAAGTCAATTAAAAGATTTTTGCTTTGTTTACGTTTCCAGGTTGCTATGGTGACTGTCTTCAGCGGAGGGACAGGACAGTAATGAGGACAGTGTTCAACATCGTTAGTTCAGTGCCTTTGAGCTGAAGTTCTCGGCAAGGCATAGGGGAGAGAGAACACAGGAGTGGAGGCCGGGGACGGGGAGGGTTGGTGTCAGAATAGGGTTCTGCACTCACATCTGCCATTCACTGAGTGATACAAGTTCCACAGCTTTCTTGAACCTCAGTTTGCTCACCTGCTACAATGGGCCTGACATTATCATTGTTGCCTGCCTCATGTTGTTGTGGTTAATTTCAAGTAAAATAATGCATTTCGAATAAAAATAATTCAAATAAAATAGAAGCACTTTGAGAACTGAACTACCATACAAATATGGATTGTCTTTTAAAAAAAATTTTGTGCAGCTTAATGAACAACCAATTTCTTACCTCCTCTCTAGCCATTCATGATGGCTTTTTAGCCAGTAATTCTTCTTCTAGCTCCAAGTCTTTGTCTTGTATCTGGGGATAAAGTCTTGTTAAGATACAAAACAGGGCCAGGTATGGGGGCTCATAGCTGTGCACCACCATGCTTGGCTAGTTTTTGCATTTTTAGTAGAGACAGGGTTTCACCATGTTGGACTTTTTTCTTTTGAAACAGGGCTTGCTATATTGCCCAGGATGGTCTTGAATTCCTAACTTCATACCAGCACTTTGGGAGGATCACTTGAGCTCAGGAGTTCAAGCCCAGCCTAGGCAATATAGCAAGACCCTGTTTCAAAAGAAAAAAAGAGTAAAGATAGAATACACAGCAGATATAGAAGGATTATGATATGTATAACAGTTGGCTAAAATCCTTGGATTTTTTTCATTTATTATATGTAACAATCCTATGAATTAAGTATTCATACAGCTATAGATGAAAGAACTGAAGATTGGAAAGGTTAGATTACTTACCTAAGAACTATCACAGCCAGTTTTGGAACTCATCCGTCTGAAGCCACAGTCCATGTTTCCTCTGTTACACTATAGCATTTCCAAAAGCTTTGCAATCTAACATGCCAATTAAGCAGTTTTAAAATCATGTCTACTCTATGAAAACTTTCTCCTACTAAAGCAGCAAAGAGCCACTGTGTCTATTTCTCTCAAAACTCTTTATTCTTCATGTCACTGTCCTCTTCCTTGTTGGTATTTTCATGTTTTTTATTTTTGAGATGGAGTCTCGCTCTGTCTCCCAGGCTGGAGTGCAGTGGCCTGATCTTGGCTCACTGCAAGTTCCACCTCCTGGGTTCAAGCAATTCTCCTGCGTCAGCCTCCCTAGTAGCTGGAATTATAGGCACATACCACCACACCAGGCTAAATTTTGCATTTTAAAAGAAATGGGGTTTCACCATGTTAGACAGGCTGGTCTCTAACTCCTGACCTCAGGTGATCTGCCTGCCTCGGCCTCCCAACTGCTGGGATTACAGGCATGAACTACCATACACGATGGTATTTTCATATTTTAAGCTATCTTCTTTATGTAGACTGTGACAGGCTTTTCTAAATCATTGTCAGCTATTTTTAGATTGTGAATGTCCAGTTTTAAAAATTCTCTATTTCTTTTACATTTTACTGTTCATTCAGTCAGACAGGTAACTGGATGATGGCAAGGATGTTGGTGGTCTGAACACCCCGCCTGTGTTATTTCCTGATGGCTATTGGTTGATATAACTTCTTTCATCTCTAGACTTTTGTGTTTTCCATCTGTTTTTCCCATCCCTGCCTGTGATCCCTCTGTCATGCATCAGAGTCACAAATATGACTGGTAATGGCATGATAAGTTATTTATTCTTATTTGCAATTTACCAGCGATTAACATGTAAAAGATAGAATAGAACTTAGATTGTTTTCTTCTGATCAAAACTTGTTGAAATTACTCTTTGTAAACTGAAGGAAAAGCAAAAAGGGTTTAATAATTTGCAAGAAGACATGTGGGTAATAGCACTTTTTATGTCTATAAATGTCTTTCTTTTTTTCAAGAGACATTCAGTAAACTTGGCTTCTCTAACACTGCTTGTATTATGGGCAGATGCTCAATAAACACTTATGAGTGAATGAATGAATAAATAAATGGAGTTGGGAAGCTATTTTATCTCGTTCAAATTTTAGAAATACAAAGAGAGTTAAGTTTCTATCATAATTATCAGAATTGTTTACCTCCTAGTACTTTACAATTTTGACCAAAAAGTACCACTAAATTAATCTATTATATTTTGCATTTGCTGTCAACTTTTAAATCAAACCTTTTGATATGTTAAACCTCGGAGATAGTGAGAGCATGAAGGAGAAAAAAAAACTTCAGAGTTTTCAAGCCCTAACAGTTTCTTTCTCTCTTCCTCATAACTATACAATATTTTTCCTGACAGACTATCACTTATAAAATTGAAATTTCCTGGCCAGGCACAGTGGCTCACACCTGTAATCCTAGCACTTTGAGTGGCCAAGGCAGGTAGATTGCCTGAGGTCAGGAGTTCTAGACCAGCCTGACCAACATGGTGAAACCCCATCTCTCTAAAAAAAAAGAAAGAAAGAAAACAAGAAAGAGAGAGAGAGAGAAAGGAAGGAGGGAAGGAGGGAAGAGGAAAGGAAGTAAGTTTCTCTTTAAAAAAAAAAATCCACAGGTGCTGTTAATGAGAATAGAGCAAGATATACTTAAAAATAAAATTTGCTTTGTTTATTAAACATTGTTTATTATTTGCTTTAAATATCCAGAAAAAAGACACTGTGGGTCCATATAACTGTACTGTAATTTTTTAAAACATTAAAGTATTACCAAATGCCAAGAATCTGATATTACCATTCCAGTTTATAGTGACTAATTGAAGGATATTAGTATCCTGTTATTTGCAAAGGAATTCACAAGGAAACCTAAAACAATTGGAAAAGACAATGGAAAAACGTTACACAGAGTTTTAGATGAATCAACTATGATTTAAAAAATAGAATCAGATTGGCTGATGAACTAACACTAAAGAAAAATGCAGAAATGAGCTATCTAAGCTTTCATTTCCTTCTTATCTTTTATATCATGTGCCCATAAAGTTATTTTCCTTGAGATTTTTTCCACTGGATAATTTATTTGATACCACTGATATAAAGAACCAGCTGAGCTGAAAATTCAAGTAGAGAAAAAACTTGGAGTAACAGGCTTTGCTTACCTACAGTGTATTTGAGTAAAAGGTGGTGCATCTTAACATAGTTTATGTGAGCTGCTGTGTTGCAGTGCTCAGGAAGCGTCATGTTATAGAATGTCCTGTGCTCCCTGGGGCTATGGCATGGTTCAGGGCATATGGACAATCTGTGGTGATTTTGTCTTCAGGAATATTTGCCATGTGTTGTTGTTGTAGGTCAAATATTTTCTCATTTTTTATGGTACTTGTGTTTTTCTAGGATTCACCATAGTCTATAAACAACGTCAGCACATCTAATTTTAAAGTTTTTTTTGTAGGCTTCAGAAATATAAGTGGGAACTTTGTAGGACACAGGGAAGACATTGCTCTGTGCAATATATTTAAAGTCTGGAAACACAGAGGTTTTCAAGTGCACGGAGACTAAGAAGTCGAGAAGATCGTGGTGTTTTGAGCTCGAGTCCGATTTCTTTACCAACTCAAGATTCTTAGAATTTCTCAGTGCTTCTCAGTGAAGTTGGGAATTCTGTAGGGAGAATTTTTTTTTTAACTTCTTAACTTTCAAAAGCTTTTCTTCTAGCTCACTGTACAGGAGGAATTTGCATAGAGTGGATAGATAAGATCTCAGACATAGTGTTTTACTTTTGAAGTCATGGTAATTTCAGGTGAAAAATGCGTATACTCATAATGAAGTAAGGAAGCACTGTTGTTTTTAAACATGAAAAGGCCTGATATAGAATTAGAGAAGGTAATTGAAAGAATTTACCAATCAATAAAGAATATTCCAAAAAAAACACAGAAAGAGGCACAGAAATGTTAACAGAACCAAAAACATTTTGTTAATCACCAAAAATTGCTGTTGGAAACAAGATGATTTTAATTTATTTTCTAATTTTCCTCTCATAAGCCTTCCTCAAATTTTACCTCTTCTGCACAGTTTTCTCTTCCTCTCTATACTGAAATCTCTGTCTGAATTCCTGCAAACTATGTGCGAGCCTCTGAAGTATAGTAATGAAGTACTAGGATACAACCAGATCACCTCCGTTGTGTCTTAGTGTCAATTAACCTTGGGAAACCCACTCTACCTGTATTTGCACTGATTTGCTCATTTAAGAAATGGATCCTAATAGTACCTACCTTATGTGATTATTATGAGTATTGAAGCAAAAATACATGGAAAGCCCATATGAGCACTCAGTGAAAGGCAGTGTTATTCTACTGTGTGCCGCAGGCTACAGCATTTAATTATTTATTGTCATCGTCTGCCTGAATCTTTTTCTAAGGCATGACATATAAGCATTCATAAACACGTGCTATTGTCTTTTTCCTTGGTTGGATTTTTAGATATCCATTGTATTTTTTTTAAATGTCAGTTTCCTGAGTTAGGACCTGTAGCATTTACTTGTTTATTTCCTACAGTCTCTGGTAAAAGCTAAGGATTTTTAGCACTTAAAACTCTAGTTCTTAGATCTGCATGGTACGGTGCAATAATGTATTAGTGTAAAGACACTGAAGACCCAGGAACGTGAAGTTCATGACCATGGCTCACACAGTCGGTTGTACTTACTACTATGTTATATAATTCTTACCTTATTATAATAAAGAAAATCTGAAATTAGAATGACCTTGTTTTTTTTGAGACAGAGTCTTTCTCTGTCGCCAGGCTGGAGTGCAGTGGCACCATCTTAGCTCACTGCAACCTCTGCTTCCTGGGATCAAGGAATTCCCCTGCCTTAGCCTCCTGAGTAGCTGGGACTACAGGCATGTACCACCACACCTGGCTAATTTTTTTGTATTTTAGTAGAGACAGTGTTTCACCAGGTTGACCAGGATGGTCTCAATCTCCTGACCTCATGATCCACCTGCCTCAGCCTCCCAAAGTGCTGGGATGACAGACATGAGCCATCGCACCTGGCCTAGAATGCCATTGTTTTAAAAAGTACACAGATTTGATATGCAAAGAAAAAGGATCAAGCATTATTGTACCAAATTATATGTAATCCATGTTTTCTTTGAAAGGATAAACTTAATAAATTGTAGCCATGGTATTTTTCTCATTGTTTTATAATTGCATATTATAACTTTATTATAACTTAATGGTTTTCTCCTAAATTAGGCATTGTATATTTTTTATTACCTTTCGGTGAGTTGAATTTATGAATTATCTTCCACTGGCTGTTGCCCACTTTGAACTGACTGAGCCTTGCTGTTTTAACAGGTTGTGGTGAGGAGCTTTCTGGGGCCACAGGCTCTTTCAGCAGCCCTGGGTACCCCAACAGGTATCCACCCAACAAGGAGTGTATCTGGTACATTAGGACGGCCCCTGGGAGTAGCATTCAGCTCACCATCCATGACTTCGACGTGGAGTATCATGCAAGATGCAACTTTGATGTCTTGGAGGTAGGAAGTGAGATGGTTTTTTCAGCACATTCCAAAATTTGGGGTAGAACAGGAAATCACTTTGCCAAGAATCCAAATTCCTTCCAGTAGTCAGCAGAGTTCTATTTTGATGAGCATCAGCCCTTTGGTGATAATTTGGTAGACATGGGATTAATATGTAGTCCAGGTTTCTCTGAAGCAATACCTGAGGGCGTTGGCTACAGCTGAGTTAGGAGGTGATGCCAGGAAGCAGGAGCCCAGGACAGAATGAGTGAAGGAAAGGAGGAGAGGGAGCCAGCAGAGGGAGCCCCTGGGGGCAACTTGGGCTCTGTCTGCTGGGACTCTGAAGGGCAGCAGCAGAGGCACTGATCCCCAATTCTGGTTCCCACTGGTAAGGATTGCGCTTGGGATGGCCAACACCTCACACTTGCAGCCTGAGAAAGCTCCCTCAGAAAGTGCATTCTTGTGGCAGAGCATGGAGAATGGGCACTGACAAGCATAGGGACGGCCTGCCAGAAGTTGCTGCTCTTCAAGGGGCCAGGGCCATCTTACATATGTCCCAAATATATGTAATATATTACATAATTATATAGCGTATTGTATACTTACATTATAAATTATAATAATCACAATAAGTATAATAGATTATAATGTAAGTATATAATACACTACATAATTATGTAATATGCTACATGTTTGCATATATGTAATACATACATATATATATATGTATATACGTGTGTGTGTATCTAAAGTTAGAACTTTGGACTTTGACCTGTCCGCAAACTTTAATGTCTTCCAAATACACACAAAATCCTGTCACCTCGTCTCTAGGGACTGCTGTGGCACAGCATGACAGGGATTCTACATCCAGTAGAACCTAAATTCCATAAGGGTAGATGTTTGTTTGCTTTGTTTGACTGCTACATTCCCAGCTCCACAGAGTACCTAAAAAATAGTAAACAATCAATGTTTGTGGAATGAATGAAAGCATCAAAATCTCTGATTGACACAGCATTAATAATGTACATTTGGGGTATTTCACAAAGGAATTTTTACCTCCATGTTCTCATTTAGACATTAAACCGTTCCATGAGATAAGAGGGGAATTGTATTCCCATTACACGGCCAAGGGTCAAAAAGTTTAATGGTCTTTTCCATGACCACATGGAAGGGGAGCAGAAGAGCTGGTAACTGAAGCCAATCACTGCTCAACACTCCAGTAAACCCTGAGACCGCAGATGGATGCAGGGTGCAAGGGGTCGATACGAGTAGTGTGGACTTTACAGGAAACTTTAACAAAAACTTTAATTATAAAACAAATTTTTATCTTGAAAAGAAATGGAATTCTAAAGTCACCCCCTCAGCGAGAGTCGCTAGGAATTACTTTTAGTAGCTCTAAAAGACTTACCATTTCTATCTCCGATTTTATTTACTGTAGCTCTACAGTAGTTTACTAATAATAAACTACTATTGTCTGATGATAGAGCTACAGCAAATGAAATCAGGTAGAACTGGCAAGTCTTCTTGGAGGGACTGCTGCCAAGTCATGACTCCGTCTCAGAGGAGAAACAAGGTGCCTCCTGAAATTCACACTCACAGCTCGAAGAACTAGTGTCCACGTGCGTAATGTTCAGATGGCCTCGCTGGCCAGCAAGGATATTGCTTGGTTGCATAAAACCCCTTATCACTTACAAAGGGCTGGCGGCAGATCTTCCACAGCTCTGTGCAATGTTCCAAACCCTTTATTTTCATACTCCAAAGTGCATGTGGTTGTTGCCCACTTGGCAAAATGTAAATGGGCTCATTGTGTTTCGGGTTTTGTCACACGCATTACAGGAAAAAGTAGAGACAGGAGGTGTTTTCTGCAAGCAGGCCTGGGGCCTGAGGGATAAAATCAGGGACTCCAGGCAGGAGCAGCTTCCAAGGAGAGCCCTGTGCCTCACAGAAATGGCTGTGATAAGATGCACAGTCTTCTCGGGGCTTATTTTTGTTATGATAAGCTGGCATGGCACCGCTTATGGTAAGCAGTGGCGTCCCATGTTCCACCAAAAGCAGGATTTGGGGAACTAATTGGAGGCCCTTAAATATTTGGGGAAAGTTTTTTTTCTGAAACTTGAAATGAGCAACCCAACCCTCTGACATTTTATTCAAAAGCCTTGTTTTGCTTTTCTGCAAATGCTCAACTCATTTGGAAAATGCTGTAATAAATTTGGGATAATGGGAGTGGAATGGTTTTTTTCACACCTCCCTAGCTGCTAATAACATGTTATTGGTGGGTTTAAAGTCAGTTACCCATGGGGGGCATGTGATCTCAAAACTTTGCTGACTTTCTCAGCCTGCACCTGAGTGTAGACAGGTGGGGCCTTACTGTTAGTAAATATTGGGCTTATCTGGGTTTTACAAAATTTATTCAGGAGCCATTTTCCCCCTCAAAAATCAGTGTGCAGAAAGTGGCCCACTGCAAAAAACAGCAGCTGTTTGGTTACTCATAACCCCGGAATGCTGACTTGATTGCAACAATAAATGGAGCTAACAGAGCAGAAAGAAGCGTTCAAAACAGATTAAAACCATAGGCTTTGAAATGTTCTCCATCCTGAGCATTCCCTAAAACACATTTTTAAATCTCTGATCATCAGACCACTTCTTTTGCCCCCAGAGTTTAGTCATATGCTATAGTCGAATGAACCACGCCCTGAAATTTTTTCCAGCTTTTCTTTCTTTTGAAGAGTCATGTGCTAACTATCAGTTTTATTTGTGGAAGCCAGAAGGACCATTGTTTCAGTCATGAAAACACTCCGCCTGGTTTTACTTTAATCTCTTTAAAAGCTCTTTAGAGAGATTCTGAACTGGCATCAGGCAGAAAAGGAAATCCACTCCTTGGACCCATAAACGAAGACAATTGCTTGGTGTGGACAGTTAGCTCGGTCTGGCCTCTCTGCGACAGGCTTTTGTGAGCTCAGCCTTGCAAGAAGGGAAGCAAATAATGTCCAAAGTGGTAGTGTTTATTCTTCTACAGGCTTCTAGGTCCAGCCAACTCATACCTATTATGTTTGTGATCTCAAGGGGATGTATGAGCAGAGAAAACAAAGAATATTTTGCTGACGTGCGAGTTTTCTTTGTTAGAACTTAACATTTGGGCTCAGTGGTCTCTCCAAATATGTGTTATTGGTTGGGCTTGGGTGATTGGGAGCACATGCTGTCAGTTTCATGCTCTGAGGACTGTGCCCTAGCCAAGGGGGTAGGGAGATCTTGAAAATGGGAAAGAAAGCTAGCTCTAGGCACCAAGCAAGTTTGCTTCTGCCATTTGCATATGTGTACGTAGGGGCCACACGGGGCTCTTCTTAAAGTCCTGCTTTGGATGAAATTGGGGGGAGTGCACAAACATCAGTTCCTCCTAACAAAAATATGCCTGAAGCAGTTGGTCTGCTTCATTCCTTTGCAATTACTGTCCTTGTGCTCAGCCCTCTGTGAAACAGGAGTTTCATTCATTTTGGCCTTTCCCGAATGGCTGGGGGGAATTAACCAGACAAAGAAATCATTATACATTCAAATCACACACTCTTCCCCAAAGCAGGCTTCTTGTTCTCACTCCCTCTCCCCAGAGAACACTTGAGTGATTTTCCTATCAGTCAGCAGTGGGCCCTGAGGGTGGTCAAGGGCTGGGGCTGCTGAGGAATGGGGGCAGGAAAGGCACAGAAGGAGGGTGGGAAGGTGTTGCACCAAGATCCCCCTGAGAGCTGCCTTCCTGGCTCTGGCCCTGGGTGCCTGTACAGGAGGACTAAGTCTGCAGTTGTGAAGGTCTCAGATACCAGTGTCCCTGAAAACTGTCTCCAAAGATGGTCTTTCTTTTACAAATTGAAGTTTGAAAAGACCTGAAGATGAAGTATCAGCATCTTCTATTTGATTTTCATCCTCCCTCCACCACCCTTCCCAGTTCCACACATATATACAGGAGATAAGCAGGACCCAGAGGAGACTGAGAAACCCATCTTTGAGGCCTCCTAGAGGCCTGGCCCGGGCTCTCCTTGACTGCAAGATACCCTGTGCAAGCCGAAGAGTAATCCTTTCCAGAGGACTATGTCACTGGGGTATTGGATTCCAGTGAGACAAACAGTTTGGCAGATTTGGAGGAGCCTAGGTGGTCTGAAGTCATGTGTGATAGATCTAGAAGTGAAATGGGAAAGTTCCCTGATCACCCACCCGCAGGTCGTGTGACAGGGGTGTGGCTCATCTGTTCAGCTGTGGTGCCCTCAAATCCTTTATGGGAGGGGGAGCATGCAGACTGGCAGATGCAGGAACTCAGGCAAGATGCTCTCCATGGTAAGGTCTAGCAGTGGGTGCCTGTGACTCTCAAAGCCCCCATGGGCATGCTACAGTGTTCTTTTAGCTCTGCTTTCCACAGATAGCTTAAGTGTTAACTTGCTCAGTGCCTCTTGGTACCCAGGATCTTGTCCAGCATCCAGAAAGAATTAGGTCGCACATGGACCTGAAGGATGGCGAATGTGGGGATTTTATTGGGTAATAGAGGTAGCTGTCAGAGGGAGCTGGAAAGGGGATGGAATGGGAAGATGATCATTCCCCTGAAGTTTGGCTGTCCCATGGATGATCTCCTATCCGAGTGTCCCCAGCCAAGCTCCTCTCAATGTTCATTTGCTCCTTCTTCTCTCTCATTCTCCTCCTGTATTCTTCTGTTCATCTGCTCATGGAGCCTGGGGTTGGAGGTTTATATGGGTACAGGATATGGGGACATGGCAGGCCAAAAGGTGACATTTGTACGTGAAAACCAAAGTGCCTGTCCCCATTCAGGGTCATGGGTTTCCGGGCTTGTGGGAGGAGCCTTTGCCAGACAACTGCCCTCTTCTACCCGATATTTCCCTGTTTCCTGTCTGTATCAGAAGGAGCCATCTAGAGACTAAGGCAGAGTCTAGGGCAATCCCTCAGCAGAAAAGTGGGGTGTACTTGGTCAGGTTTCTGGGCATGGGTGTGCTGGAAACAGTCACAGGGAAGGTGCATAGCATCCCTTTCCTTAGGCTCCAAAACACACCCAGAGAGCTGGTATTTTCACTCCTGAAGAAGCATGCGCATTATAGTCTGTGTGGTTTTAGAAAACATTCAGTTTGCAGGGTAGCTGGAAATTCCTAAAAATATAACTGAGATATTGGTAGCCTTCAGTAAACTCAACTTTCATAACACAATGGCTTTATGCTAAGACTAATCATATGTGCCTGTAAGAGTTAGAAAATCAGACATTTCTTCTTTCCTTAAATGTCCCCCAAAATTCAGAAAATCAGACTTAATACCATATGATCTGCCATGTGTCTATTACAGAAAGCAGGAAATCCCATGAAGACGTGAAATAAACCAAAAAGAGGAGATAGGAAAGATTCTGGAATATCTATACTGTCCTCCTCTGCAATCCTGGCTGATGAAACAAGCAGGCGTTTCATGGGTTATTGAACTTGTGTGTTCCTAAGGCAGAGGGAGTGCCTCTGAAAACTCAGCTCAAGTTTATAGGGCATCAGTGCATCCACACCCAGGGAGGCTGAGATTTCAATCTCTAATTGTCATAGAACCCAAGGAGCCAGGGGTTAACATGAGGCAGGGGAAGGGCATGTAATTGCTTAAAATATCTTTTTAAGTCTTTTTTTCTACATTCCATGTTAGATCTATGGAGGTCCCGATTTCCACTCTCCCAGAATAGCCCAATTGTGTACCCAGCGATCACCTGAGAACCCCATGCTAGTCTCTAGCACTGGAAATGAGCTAGCAATTCGATTCAAGACCGACTTATCTATAAATGGGAGAGGCTTCAATGCTTCCTGGCAAGCAGTCCCTGGAGGTGAGTGAAAAAAGAAGGCATCCTAAAGTACTTAAGCTGAGCACTTATTAAATTTCATGAAATGTTTGGGAAAATGTATGAAGGCTACACCCTGATCAATAACTTAGTGACTTCCCAAAGGGAAGTCTACTAAGACCTGACATATACTCTTCCCTAAAAAACGTGATAGTTTAACCTCCTAAGGGTCACCATGTATGTGAAAACAAGAACGTAAGTGTGTAAGTCCATGGTGAGAGTGGAGCTAGGGTGATAGGCCAGACCTACTCTCCAGTGGGTTGTACCTCTCAACCAGCCTCCATATCTCATGTCATAGTATAGACCTTTGGATTCTTGGCAAATAGCAAACTTGCAAACATTAAATTGGTGACTTCCAAGGAAGTACTGTATGCTATATAGTGACTTTCTGCCCAAGATTTTAGGAAGTCTAAATCAATTGCCTGTTGTCTATTTTTAAAGTATAGTAACAAATTATGGCACGAAATATTTTGACAGATGTTAGCATATACAACTACACATTTGCAGAATGCTTACTGTGTACCAGCCACTTTTCTAACTATTTTATGAGGATTATTTCCTTTAGTCCTTACAACTACCCTATGAAGGGAGTCCACTCATTTCCTTATCAATGAGGACACTGAAGCTTAGAAAGGTTAGTGACTTGCCCAAAGTTCCACAGCTAGAAAATGTTGATCGTGCGTGGTTGCTCACGCCTGTAATCCCAGCACTTTGGGAGGCAGTGGTGGATGGATCACAAGGTCAGAAGATCGAGACCATCCTGGCCAACATGGTGAAATCCCATCTCTACTAAAATAAAAAAACTAGCTGGGTGTGGTGGTGGTGCATGCCTGTAGTCCCAGCTACTCAGGAAGCTGAGGCAGAAGAATTGCTTGAACCCAGGAGGAGGTTGCCATGAGCTGAGATCATGCCACTGCACTCCAGCATGGTGACAGAGCAAGATTCTGTCTCAAAAAAAAAAAAAAAGAAAGAAAGAAAGAAAGAAAGAAAGAAAGAAAGAAAGAAAAGAAAATGTCAAAGCACATATGTGATCCCAGGTTACCTTATGGCCCCACTTCTTCAGCTCTCAACTCTACCATAACATAGTAGCTATTTAAGAGCTCTCCCCTAAAGTTAACTTAAATACACACTCTCTCTCTCTCTCTCTCTCACACACACACACACACACACACATGCACACACACACACACCCGTACACACACACGCACAGTGTTTAGATTATCCTAAATGATTCTCCATTATTAGAAAACAGTGACAAGCTTGGTGCAGTGGCTCACGCCTGTAATCCCAGCACTTTGAGAGGCTGAGGCAGGCGGATCATGAGGTCAGGGGTTCAAGACCAGCCTGACCAACATGGTGAATCCCGGACTCTACTTAAAAAAATACAAAAATTAGCCAGGTGTGGTGGTGCACACCTGTAATCCCAACTACTTGGGAGGCTGAGACAGGAGAATTGCTTGAACCCGGGAGGTGGAGGTTGCAGTGAGCCAAGAGTGCACCATTGCACTCCAGTCTGGGTGACAGAGCAAGACTCTGTCTCAAAAAAAGAAAAGAAAACAGTGCCAAATTTTTCTACTATTGGTTTATATTATCATAAATTCAAGAAATGATTGGTCATAGAGAAGACATTGTATAAACAGATATTTGATAACAGCATAGGAATTTTTAAAACCCTAAGTAACTGTACTATATCCAGAATACTAAATTTTTAAAGAGTAAATATTAAATTATTTTTAAATGCACGCACTACTAGATTATCACAATTCTTGGAAGGAAAAGTGTTATTCTTCCAGTATGCTATATTTTTAGAGGACAATGAAAAAGCAGTGTTCCATGGTTTTGTGAAAACGTGATTCATTTGCATTTCCTTTTAATTATTTTTAAAAATAACTTTTGGCATCTGTTATTTTCAGTGTTTGAAGTATTTTCTTAGAATCATCCATGTCATCCCTTCTTATTCCGTTGAGATAAATGACTTAATGTGGATATCAAGTTCCAAATAGACTAAAACTAATAGTCCAGCAAAGTAATACATTGATCCGTATTGCCAGGTAATGGGTTATTTTAATGCATCCATATTCCTTTCATGAAATAATTGTGTTTCCCACTTCCAGGTTGTGGTGGGATTTTTCAGGCTCCCAGTGGAGAGATTCATTCTCCAAATTACCCCAGGCCTTATAGGAGCAACACAGACTGTTCTTGGGTCATTCGGGTTGACAGAAATCACCGTGTTCTCTTGAACTTCACTGACTTTGACCTTGAACCACAGGACTCTTGTATTATGGTAAGTGATGTAAATTTCAAGCATTGTCTCCAGTGAAACTTGGGTCAAAACACTGCCATGTAAGTATGTTTAGTGAATGGATTACTTATGGGTGTTTTCAATGTCAAATCATAGGAAATCCAACTATTAGCAACTTAAAATATAAGGACATTGCTTTTTATCTAAAAACAAATCAGGAAGTAGGTAACCTCAAGTTTCATTTAGCAAGTCAGCTTCTGCTCTACCGTTATTATTATTAGTGTCTTGGCTTTTCATCATATTGTTACTTCATCGTAAAAAAATGACTGCAGTGGTTTTTATCTGAATGTCCTACTTGAGTCTGCCTCTGAGAAAAGGAAGAAGAAATAGTGTTATCTCTTTCTGTTTTGTGTGTGTTTCTTTTAATAAGGAAAGCAGAATTTCCACAAAAGCCCCCGATATATCATTAGCCAGAACTGACGTCAAAAGAGATCCAGAAAGTATCATAGAATAGGTTTATCATAAATGTTTTAGATTAATTGTTATTAAGCCTCTGGGATTTTCACAGGATTCTGCTTTTCTGGAGACCAGGGTACCTTGATTTGCTAGTTGAACAAATCCATGTTCTAATAGAATAAGTTGGGAGATGAAGTGGAGGAGAAGGAACATGGCTGTGACTTAGTCAGATGACAAAAAAGTTCTGCTACTGAGACAGGAGAGATTCCTTGACTCCTTCACTGGACTTGCAAAGGGGGTGGCTTATTTACTGCCAAGCTGAATTCCTTACAGAAGGGAACACACAAGCAGATGAATGCAAGAACTGAGTAAACCAACACTGGAACTGGCTAGTCACTCCTCTCTGGAGGAAGCAGACTCTCTGCAGGCCCCATGGCAGCATCCAAGCATGTGACAGTGCTCTAAGCTCTGCTGTCAGGGAGAGGGTGTCTGCGACCCCTGAGCCCCAGAAGGCATTTATTATAATCAGTGCTCTTTTAGCATTTGCTCTCTCTGGATGGCTAAGTATTAACCAGCTCAGTGGAGGGTCAGGGTGACAGCCTTTTACACCCTGCCCTCTTGGTACCCGAGTTCTTGTCTAGTGTCCAGAAAGAATCAGGTCACATGAACAAATTGAAGGGTGTTGTTGTGGAGAACGTTACTGAGAGGTAGGAGTGGGTCTCAGCAGGAAGGGGAGCTTGAAAGGGGATAGAGCGGGAAGATAATCTTCCCCCGGAATCTAGCCTCCTCTCTGACCATAGTCTCCGACGTCCAGCTCCTCCTTCTCCTCCTGACATTCAGACACTTCTCTCTTGTGTGTGTGCGTGTCTGCTGAGTCTGGGGCTTGTGGTTCTTATGGGCACAGAATGGGGGCAGGGCAGGCTAAAAGGCAACATTTGGGTGGGAAAACAGGAATGGCTCTCACTTTGGGCAACAGGTCCAGGCTTGAGGCTGGAGCACTCACCAGGGTCCCCACCCCCCCACTTCAACCAAGCATTTTCCTGCCTCCTGTCCCATCATTGCTACCAACACTTTTAATGCATTCCTGCCTGAAACTAATGCTTTACACTTAATGTAAGAGTGAATGAAGTTTTCTTTATTCTTTCTGTTTTTAAATTTTTTGGCTCTCTGATTTTCTTTATTATTATTATTATCATTATACTTTAAGTTCTGGGATACAGGTGCAGAATGTGCAGGTTTGTTACATAGGTATACACGTGCCATGGTGGTTTGCTGTACCCATCAACCTGTCATCTACATTAGGTATTTCTCCTAATACTCTCCCTTCCCTGGCCCACCACCCTTCAACAGGCCCCAGTGTGTGATATTCTCCTTCTTGTGTCCATGTGTTCTCCTTGTTCAGCTCCCAGTTATGAGTGAGAAAATGAGATGTTTGGTTTTCTGTTCCTGTGTTAGTTTGCTGAGAATGATGGTTTCCAGCTTCATCCATGTTCCTGCAAAAGATGTGAACTCATTCTTTATTATGGCTGCATAGTATTCCATGGTGTATGTGTGCCACATTTTCTTTATCCAGGCTATCATTTATGGACATTTGGGTTGGTTCGAAGTCTTTGCTATTGTTAATAGTGCCACAATAAACATACATGTGTACGTGTCTTTATAGTAGAATGATTTATAATCCTTTGGGTATATACCCAGTAATGGGATTGCTGGGTCAAATGATATTTCTGGTTCTAGATCCTTGAGGAATCGCCACATTGTCTTCCAGAAGGGTCGAACTAATTTACACTCCCACCAACAGTACAAAAACATTCCTATTTCCCCACATTCTTTCCAGCATCTGTTGTTTCCTGACTTTTTAATGATTGCCATTCTAACTGGCATGAGATGGTATTTCACTGTGGTTTTGATTTGCGTTTCTCTAATACCCAGTGATAATGAGCTTTTCTTCATGTTTGTTGGCCACATAAATGTCTTCTTTTGAGAAGTGTCCGTTCATATCCTTTGCCTGCTTTTTTGACTGTGTTGTTATTTTTTTCTTGTAAATTTGCTTAAGTTCTCTGTATATTCTGGATATTAGCCTTTTGTCAGATGTATAGATTGCAAAAATTTTCTCCCATTCTGTAAGTTGCGTGTTCACTCTGATGATAGTGGTTTTTTTTTTTTTTTTTTTTTTTTTTTTTTTTTTTTGCTGTGCAGAAGCTCTTTAGTTTAATTAGATCCTATTTGTCCATTTTGGCTTTCGTTGCCATTCCTTTTGGTGTTTAAGTCATGAAGTCTTTGCCCATGCCTATATGCTGAATGGTATTGCCTAGGTTTTCTTCTCAGGTTTTTATAGTTTTAGGTCTTATGTTTAAGTCTTTAATTCATCTTGAGTTAATTTTTATATAAGGTGTAAGGAAGGAGTCCAGTTTCAGTTTTCTTTCTACAACTAGCCAGTTTTCTGAAAACCATTTATTAAATAGGGAATTCTTTCCCTGTTGCTGGTTTTTGTCAGATTTGTCAAAGATCAGATGGTTGTAGATATGTGGCATTATTTCTGAGGCCTCTGTTCTGTTCCATTGGTCTATTCTGGTACCAGTACATGCTGTTTTGGTTACTGTAGCCTTGTAGTATAGTTTGAAGTTAGGTAGCATGATGTCTCCAGCTTTGTTCTTTTTGCTTAGGATTGCCTTGGCTATACGGGCTCTTTTTTGGTTCCATATGAAATTTAAAGTAGTTTTTTTGTAATTCTGTGAAGAAAGTCAGTGGTAGCTTGATGAGGATAGCATTGAATCTATAAATTATTTTGGGCATTATGGCCATTTTCATGATATCGATTCTTCCTATCCATGTGCATGGAATGTTTTTTCATTTGTGTGTCCTCTCTTATTTCCTTGAGCAGTGGTTTGTAGTTCGCCTTCAAGAGATCCTTCACATCCCTTGTAAGCTGTATTCCTAGCTGTTTTATTCTCTTTGTAGCAATTGTGAATGGGAGTTTAATCATGATTTGTTTGTCTATTATTGGTGTATAGGAATGCTTATGATTTTTGTGCATTGATTTTTGTATCCTGAGACTTTGCTGAAGTTACTTATCAGCTTAAGAAGATTTTGGGCTGGGATGATGGAGTTTTCTAAATATACAATCATGTCATCTGCAAACATTTGACTTGCTCACTTCCTATTTGAATAACCTTTATTTCTTTCTCTTGCCTGATTCCCCATTGCCAGAACTTCCAATACTATGCTGATAGGAGTGGCTAGAAAGGGCATCCTTATCTTGTGCTGGGCTACCTGATTTTCTAACAAAACATTTTTAATCTTTCATTTGTATTTATTGGCATTTCGTT
This sequence comes from Callithrix jacchus, assembly GCF_049354715.1. Classification (NCBI taxonomy): domain Eukaryota; kingdom Metazoa; phylum Chordata; class Mammalia; order Primates; family Cebidae; genus Callithrix; species Callithrix jacchus. The sequence continues at coordinate 17,799,139 of NC_133508.1, read as the reverse complement.
CAAATACAAACCAGATTCTCTTGGTTACTGGATCTTTCTATTTTAGCTTCCTGATAGTTTCCCACACAAATTCCAACTGGCTAGCTTCTTCCAAATTTACCTCAAGAAAACTCAAAGGTTGTTTTACATTTTTCCAAGTAACCCATTCTAATGGTATGATATTAATGTTATTTTATAAGATTAGTTTACTAATGAAAGTTCAATTTATTTATTACTATATATTAACCATCCAAGTGAGTCTTCAGAGTCTAAGTTGGCAAAGCATCATGCAGACTGAAAGTGCAGAACATTTACCCACTCTCCTGACAAAGACCATTTAGAGATTTTGGATAACATTTACAAACATCTTTCTAAATATAGCAAATGGTTCATGAGGTAGTGTAAAATGTCAGAGTGAATATCTGAGAGAGGTTTGCGTCCAGTCTTTGGGACCATTTTTGCCTACAGGGCATTTACTGATCCACAAGGATTTAGCAGCTTTTATGAGAGCCTCTCAGGACAAAGAGGACCAAAGTTTGAGTCCAGGCTTTGTTAGGGTGGCAGTCTTGGCAAACCATTCGAATCTTAGGTAAAAATGAAAGGAAAACAGCCTTCACTGAGATTGCATCCAATGTTCAAGTTACCCGAGTGAACCCCCAAAATCTGAAGCCATGTAATAATGAGAGTGAATCCTGTATTTCTCCTGCATCTGGGCACTGGACATCCAGCAAAAGCAACTTAAAGTCTTCTACAAAGAGAAACAATAGCATTCTAGATATCATTTCTATCTATAATTTTTCATGTGTAATAGCCAATGAAATGGGAGAGTTCTCTAACCCCCCTCACAGAACATGCGACAGGGGCATGTCTCATCTGTTCAGGTGCAGCATGGTCAAACTCCTTATGGGTTGGGGAGCATGCAGAGGCAGGTGCAGGAGTCAGGGCGAGCACTCTTGGGCTCCAGGCCCCAAGGTAGCATCTAGGGGTGGGTGCCTGCAACCCCTGAAGCCGTAGTGGGCATGCTACAGTGCTCTTTTAGCTCCACCGTCCTCAGATGACTTAAATGTTAAACAGCTCAGTGTCTTCTTGGTACCTGGGTTCTTGTTTGGTGTCCAGGAAGAATCAGGTCACACATGGACTTGAAGGATGGTGAATGCAGGGATTTTATTGGGTGATGGAAATGGCTCCCAGTGGAATGGATGAATGGGGAGCTGGAAAGGGGGTGGAATGGGAAGATGATCCTCCCCGTAGAGTTCTGCTGTCCCGTGGCCAATTTCCTCTCTGGCTGTCCCTGCCTGAACTCCTCTCAATGTTCAGATGCTCATTCTCTTCTCTCTTTCTCTGCTGTGCTGCTCTTCTGCTCCTCTACTCTTCTGTTCATCTGCTCATCTGTTTGTTTGCTCATGAAGCCTGGGTTTTGGAGTTTATATGAGTACAGGATAGGGAGTGTGACAGGCCAAAAGGCAACATTTGAGCATGGAAACAGGAATGCCTGTTCCCATTTAGGGCCATGGATTTCCAGGCTTGAGAGTGGCCTTTGCTGGAGAACTGCCCTCTTCTACCTAGTATTTCCCCGATACACTATCAAAGATAGTCATGCACATGAGGGGACAATATAACAAAAATGAGAGACGACATGGGTAAGAGGTAATAGAAATGAATCCACTAACATGCCAGATACTAAAGTACCTGGCACACTTGCTAAACAACTGTGATTACTCAACTCATGAAAAGTCAAACTGAAAACTTTCAGCAAGGGACTGCATACTATAGAAAGTGACATTGCGATGTGAAAAAGAACCAGCTACAAATTTGAGAACTGATAAATACCATAGCTAAAATTACGATGTCAGCAGATGGTTTTTTTTGAGAGATTAGGCAGAGATAAAGAGAAAAGTAGTGACTAGAGAGAAATAATTAACTGGAAGATAAGTTAAGAATCTAGTCAGAAAACATATGGATTAAAAAAGATAAAGAACATATAAGAGAGGTTAAGACATATAGAGCACACTTAGAAAAGGTATAGCTTACACTTACTTGGAGTCTCACAAGAAAAAGAGAGATATATGGAACAGAAGCAAAATTTGAAGAGCTAATGACTAAAACTTTTCCAAAACTGGTGGAAGTCATCATTATAAAAAAAAATAATTAGAGTCTCAAGGAACCCAAACAACAAAGCAGGATAAATAGAATGACACATTTTCTAAAAAAAACAAAATAACAAAGATAAAGAAAAAATGTTAAAGTCAGCTAGAGGAGTGGGTAGGTGGGAAACAGATTGCTTCTTAGAAAATAGAGACTAAATGCTGACTTTTCAACCAGCATTGGAAGCAAAGCAAATTTTAAAAAAAGACAATAGAATGCTATCTATTTAGTTTAAAAAAAAACAGGTAACTACCAGCCAGGAACTCTATGTTCTTCTAAAATTCCTTTAAGAATAAAGGTGAGGCTGTGTGTGTTAGATCACACCTGTAATCTCAGCACTTTGGGAGGGTGAGGCAAGAGCATTACTTGAGCCCAGGAGTTTGAGACCAGCCTGGGCAATATAGTGAGACCCTGTTTCTAGAAAACAATTAAAAAATTAGCCAAGCATGGTGGCACACACCTGTAGTCCCAGCTACTTGGGAGACTACGTGAAAGGATCATTTGAGCCTGGGAGGCAGAAATTGCAGTGAGCAGAGATAGTGCCACTGCACTTCTGCCTATAACAAGTCCTGACTGTTAAAAGTAAAAAAAAAAGGAATAAAGGTGAAATAAATATTAAAACAAAATAAGGGTCTTTAAGAGATGTTTGAATGGGCCAGAGACAAAACTACTCATAGTTCTGACCGTGGTGGGTATGGCTCTCCCGCTTGCTTCTGTCCTCGTCTTCAGGGTGCCAGGTACAACTTCTTTTCTTTGATACAGTGCATAATCTGTGGAATTTAACATACAAAGTGTGTGACCAAACTAGAGCCTAGATCAAAGGTATGCCAGCACGCCTGGGTTTTTCCCTCTTGTGGTCCTGAGGCGGATGTTCCACCTCCTTGGGACATAAACACACAGACAAGGTTTTCTATGAACACTGCCATATTTCAGCATGCAGCTGGGCTTGGCTTAATACAGTGCAGCAGGAGGAAACAGACAGCAGGAAGTGAAACCTTAACTGTGATCTGGTCTTAGGCATGGAGATGGGAAATAAACTCAAAAACAAGTGCTGGGAGGAGTTTGGGCTGGTAGGTAAGCAAAATAATAAAATGTACTAGTCCAAACAAGTTGTCAGAATTAGATAATACTGTGTGAAGTATAGTTGGCTCTCGAACAATGCTGGGATTAGGGTCATTGGACCCCCACTCCCCTGACATGCAGTAAAAAATCCACATACAACTTTCAAGTCCCCCAAGACATAACTACTAATACCTATGGTGGACAGAAGGCTTACCATTAACATAAACAGCCAACTAACAGACGTTTTATATGTTTTATATATTACATACTGTATTCTTATAATAAAGTAAGCTAGAGAAAATAGAACATTAAGAAAATCATAAAGAAGGGAAAATATATTTACTATTTATTAAGTGGGAGTTGATCATCATAAAGGTCTTCATCCTCATCTTCACTTTGAGTGGGCTGAGGAGGAAGGCGGAGGGGACACTGGTCTTGCTCAAGGGTGGCAGAGATGGATGAAAATCTGTGTTTAAGTGGACCCAGGCAGTTCAAACCTGTGTTGTTCAAAGGTTAACTGTAGTTGGAAAATCCCAGCCAGTGGGCAGAAGAGACATTAGAAGCAGATACCTCTAGGCAGGTAGGCAAGATATTAAAATAAAAAGTGAGCCACACCATTAGTGTGAGTCAGCACAGTGCCTCAGCTAAGAAACCTGGCTCTGCAGTAGGGTGGATCTGAGCCTAAGCCTGGACTTTGTGATTTTCTAGCTGTGTTCCTCGGAAGAAGTTAATCTTTCAGCTTCAGTTTCCTTAATAGAAATGGGGATAATAATAGGACCTCTGTTAGATTTGTTGTTAGGTATTTGAGATAATATAGATGACCTGCTTGCTGTCACATAGAAAGTTCTCCACTTGTGCTAGCCATTATGATGCTGCTGCTGCTGCTGAGTGTTTTGGGGAAAGTTCATTCAGTCAGGACTGGAGGAAGAGACAGTGTAGAATACCAGGAGCAGAAATGCACTTAGAAGTCAGAGTCAGACGTGCATCCCCGTGTTAATCACAACACTGTCCACGATAGCAAAGATGTGGAATCAACCTAGATGCCCATCGATGGTGGATGGGATAAAGAAAGCTTCATACATATACACCAGGCAATATGCCACAGCCACAAAAATGAACAAGATCTTGTCCTTTGCAGTAACAGGAACCCATTATCCTAACCCATAATCCTGGGTTATCTAAGATAACCCAGCTTATCCTAAGCTGGAGGCCATTATCCTAAGTGAAGTAACACAGGAACAGAAAATTAAATACTGCATTTTCTCACTTAGACATGGGAGCTAAACATTGAGTACACGTGGACACAAAGAAGGGAAAAAGAGATACCAGGGCTCACTTGAGGGTGGCAGCTGGGAGGAGGAAGAAGATCAAAAAACTACCTATCACATGCTCTGCTTATTACCTGGGTGACAAAATAGTCTGTATACCAAACCCACATGACAGGCAATTTACCTGGATAGCAAACCTGTACATGGACCTTTGAACCTAAAATGAAAGTTTTTTTTTTTTTGAGACGGAGTTTCGCTCTTGTTACCCAGGCTGGAGTGCAATGGCGCAATCTCGGCTCACCGCAACCTCCGCCTCCTGGGTTCAGGCAATTCTCCTGCCTCAACCTCCCGAGTAGCTGGGATTACAGGCATGCACCACCGTGCCCAGCTAATTTTTTGTATTTTTAGTAGAGACGGGGTTTCACCATGTTGACCAGGATGGTCCCGATCTGCTGACCTCGTGATCCACCCGCCTCGGCCTCCCAAAGTGCTGGGATTACAGGCTTGAGCCACTGCGCCCGGCCAAATGAAAGTTTTTTAAAAAAGAAGTCAGGGTCAGGACTTGCCATCTGTAATTCTGGGCCTCAAGCTCTTAAGTAGAAGAGCCTGCTTTTGAATCCTTCTCATAGCATAGCCCCTAGGACTTAGCATACCTAAATGCTAGGTGTACTATAATCATTGTGAAAATGGCCGGCATGATTCATTCGGGCCTGGAAGCCAGGGAAGCTTTCACACTGGAGGCAACATTAAAGCGGCACAGTCTCACCAGTAGAAATGTGGAGTGAGGCCAGAAGGGGAGGCTGTGAGGGAAGGATGGTGAAATGGTGCACACGCATTTGGGAATAGGAAAGAAGAGGGTTGTGCTTGGAGTGTGAACAAATGCTGGGGAGCGTGTGGTGCCCAAGGGGCTGCAGAAGACATCTGAGTTCTTCTCTTCAGCTCCAGTGAAGAACTTGACATTGTCCTCTAGGTAGTGTGGAGTCAGTGACAATTTTCTGTAAAACAGGGGAATAACATACTCAGAGCTGTATTTTGCAATAATAACGGGCAGCAGTGTGTGAAGAATGGGCCGGCAGAGAAAGAGAAAGCTGGTAGCATGTCTGTTTGGGAAGCAGTGGAAAGAGCTTGGATCAGAGGCGATAAGTTCTCTTAGTAGGCAGTGGTCTTGGGAATGTAGCGCTGGGACACATAGAGAACTGCCATGGTGGCGGTCCCTAGAATCAGAGGCTAATTACATGGTGGTGGGTGGGACAGGTGATAGGGATGAGGGAGGGAAGGATATTTGCTTAAAGAATGAGTGAATGGCCAGGAGTGACGGCTCATACCTGTAATTCTAGCACGTTGGTAGGCTGAGACAGGAGGATTGTGTGAGCTCAGGAGTTTGACACCAGCCGGAACCACTTCTCTCCAAAAAAATTTAAAAGTTAGCCAGGCAAGGTGGCACATACCTGTATTCCCAATGACTCGGGAAGCTGAGGTGGGAGGATCACTTGAGCATGGGAGGTCAAGGCTGAAGTGAGCTGTGATCACATCACTGCTCTCCAGCCTAGGTGACAGCATGACCCTGTTTCCAAAAAAAAAAAGGGGGGTGGTGAATGATGGGGCAATTAACTGAGGAAAGGGAGTAGATGATAATGAATTTGTAAACCTTTGGGTTTAAATATTACCCAGTTTGACATATGAGTTCAGTGCTTGGGATGGGATGTGAGCTGGACATAAACAATTGAGGATAATTTCTGTACATTTGAGTGGTTATTAAACTTGTGGGAGCAGGTGTAATCACTTTTAGGAGTATTTTGTAAGGAGAAAGGGGAAACACTGCCATATAGGGGCGGATGAAGGATCAGAGGAGAGGAGGCTGAGGAGGTGCGCTGAGTGCTCGGCAGAGAACTGGCAGAGAGTGGTTCCATTCAAACCACGAGGGAAGCTGAACTTCAGGAGTGGATCATCTAAGGTATCAAATCCCATGGAGGATATTGACGAGGGTGAGGACTGCAACAAAGGCCCTGGATTCTGGACTTTAATAACCTGCAAGGAGCAGGATTGGGGTGGGTGTTGGTGGAAGACTCAAAGTCACAGTGGTTAGGAGGTGCAGGAGCATCTGAGCTTTTCCCCAGAGTGATGGAAATGAGTGGCATAAGGAGAAAATGGGCAGTAACCGAGAGTTAACAAAAATCAGTGGAGAGTTGGTTTTTTCAAAAATAGTAGAGAAGATTAAGTTGTGTCAAAAGGGCAGAGTGAAAGAGCAGCTGAACGTAAGAGGCAGGCAAACAACAGCGGAAGTCATGTTTTCAGGGCAGAGGCTGAAAGTGCCATGTGGGTTCTATTGATTTCATATTTTTTAGAACAAGAAATGGAAACCCATGACTTAGCACAAGATACTTCTGATTTATAAATGTATTATATTAAAAAGAGCATAAATTATATGCAAACTAAGTTATTATTTCTTGTATGATTTATAAATGAACTTTACAAAAAGAAGTTTTAAAAGGAAAACAAGATGGAACACTAAAAAACTTTAAATATAGATTTTGTTTTTAAATCTTACATGCTCCTCATATTAAGTTTGTAGAATACAGAAAAGAAATAACAGGAAGTTAATGACATCCTTAGTATTACAATATAGATACAAACCATTGAAATCTTGGTTTATTTCCCTCACAAGGGAAAGGTAAGTTGGAGTGGAGATCTGCTGTGTATTTGCCAAGCGGACCCACTTGAGGGAACAGGAGGTCTGTAGAGGTTTGGACCCAGACCAGGCAGTGCCCTGGCAAGGCTGGAAGCTTGGCTCCCAGTTATAGTTAGTTGTCCAGGGATTCATAAAGGTCGGCATTGAAGCACCAGCCCTCTACCTTTACAGCCAGACGGACACTGGACGTGAAACATACCCCAAAGTCCAATACCTTACATAATATCTCTGCAGTCTCATTTCATACAAAGCCAATCATTCATTTTGGAGACATACAAGTTAATGTCCTAGTCCTGTTGCTTAGACAAGAGTTCTTAGCAAAGAGAAAAATATCCAGTGGCCAGTGATGCTGTCAGATAATGTTTGGGTTCAGGAGATTTTTAATAGAGCTCAAGTGTACTCTTTAATACCAAAGAAAATTATGCTTGGATGGGACCGGCCATCCTGTTTTTTCAAAACTTGTGTAACAATTTGGGTTTTTGGCATAAGAAATAGTAATTTAGCTTATGTTAAATACTATTCAACATATGGTTAACAGTCAGAAACATGTAGATACATAGAATGTTAAGGTCGGAGAAGAAAGGTTAGAGCTCGTTTGGTGTCTGTTGTCTCCTAATTTTTTGCAAAAGGTATTAAGGTGGAGGTGGGGCAGTGCAAAAAATAAAAATGAATTTAAAAAATAAAAAAAGATACTGAGATCCAGAAATGTCAGGTCAAGACTAGGTAGAAAATAGCAGCAGGATTAGTACTAAAGCAAAAGCCCTGTCCTTCCTATGAGGTGAATAAGTATTTTGGTAAAATATAAAAATTGCAGTTATGTACAGGAAATGGAATGGCAAACTGGAAAAATAGAGGGAAAAAATAAACTTAGAGTCAGGCTGTAGCATTTTGACTCCCTTTTTTTTTTTTTTGAGAAGCAGCATCTTGTTCTGTCACCTAGGCTGCAGTCCAGTGGTGTGATCTTGGCTCACTGTAACCTCCGCCTCCCGGGTTCAAGCAATTCTGGCTCAGCCTCCTGAATAGCTGGGACTACAGGCATGTGTCACCACACCTGGCTAATTTTTTGTATTTTTAGTAGAGACAGGTTTACCATGTTAGCCATGATGGTCTTGATCTCCTGACCTTGTGATTCACCCACCTCGGCCTCCCAAAGTGCTGGGATTACAGGTGTGAGCCACCGCGCCCGGCCCACTTTGACTTCTGTATCTGGTGAAGCCAGCCTTCATTGATCAATATAAGGAAAAGTGTTAAGAATTCAGCTATGAAATGGAAAGCATCCCTGCTTTGAAGCCAGGAGGTCAGGGTTCCCTTCATTACTTCGCTGTTTGATACCAAATATGTACCAGACACTTCCAGGCACTTGTTTCCAGGCATGGCATCACCCCTTACTCTCTTCATGGCTTCGGGGTTCTTGGTTTGCTTATTTATAAAGTCAGGTGCCTGGGAAACACAAGCAGAGAGAAGAAAACTAAGGAAGAGGATTCAGTTAGGAGTTGCATATGTGGGTAAGAAGAGGAGGACAAGATGGCAGATAAAATGGCCACTAAGGGCCCAGTGATGTTGGTGATGGTTTCATTCTCAAAGAAGTCAGCCTCCTGCAACCACCAGGCCTTCCCATGATCTCTGGTCCACAGGACTATCTCCATACTCTTCTGGGAATACAATAGAAAGCTCTTCTTAGACTAGGGCTAGTCGCCATACGTTCCAAGTGGAGGCAAGCTAGTGTCGTGGAAATAAAGGCAAAACTCACCAAGTAGAAGAAACCAATGAACATTTAAAAATGGAACAGTAATACCCAGCCTCCATCCTCTTACACAGAACCCACAGCAGTAGTCTTTATATCCCTAAAGCACCAGTCTTTTTGGTGCATGCATTTTTAATGAATGCATAGCTGAATAAATGAATTTTTGTCATCTTTACTTCTGCAATGATCTCACAAATCTCAGAGGACAGCATCTGGAACGTGCTGTACTGAGTTCACTCCCTGGCTCTGTTACTGACATACAGTCTTACCGTTGTGAGCCACATGAGGACTTAGATAACATCACAGAAGTGCGTTTTCTAGAATTGCATGATGCTATAATGAGAAAAGAGAAAAACTGAATTTTGTGACTTCTGTCGAAATGGTGATGGCATCATGGGGAGCTAATCAGGAAGCTGGACTTGCAGGCAGGTTTCAACACATTTGGCAATATATTTGTACTTTCTGCTCAGTCACCTTCAAGTGTCTGGCATAAGTAACCTTGGGCTCTCCTGAATGACACATCATGAGTATTTCTTGCTAAGGCAGTTATGGGACTCATTGGCTGGGGATGGTCCTGTCTGGTTAGCACAAAGGTGCTTCATTACATTTCCTTTCACGAAGACTGAGTATTAAAGTGACCTCTGACTGACAGTTTAATTGCTTAATTAGAGCCTTTCTTCTAAGTCTTAGATTCATGTAGCTCTGCAAGCTCTTATTGATCTGGAAAGGCTGCTTGTAGCTCAGTGTGAGAGCAGAAGAGGGAAGTCTCTGCAGCAGCACAAGCTGGCCCCTGGAGATTTCCCGACCTCTGCTTCCAGCATCCTCTTTACTCAGCTCATTGGAATGTCTGCCTCGTGAGAATCAGCAAGGAGCAGGTCAAAGCAAGCTGACCATGGTCCAGATCCTGCCTCTCATTTGGACCAAACACACACAAGGTCTAACAGAGCCTAGCACCAAAAAGAAAAAGCAACATGATTAGTCACTTCTAAAGTTTTTTGTGCCTATCTAGGAGAAAGAAAAGTGTCTGATATGAACTGGGAAAAAAAAATCCCTGCACTCCCACCCAAACCTGCAGTGTCTGTTGTTGTTCCCAGTATTCGACAATAAAGTGCAGGGTGGAACAGGGCAGACACCTAACGCAGCATCCTCTTCTGTTTTATTTTTGTAAGACACCACCCATGATGTGTTTCCTTTTAAAACACTGATCGTTTCCAAAGCAGAGCAAACAGACACAGGAATAATAGAACTCGGTGCTTCAGAGATAATGGAAACAATTCTTCTTTAAATATTTATTGTTTTACAAATAAATCTGTGACAGAAGCCAGTCTCTATCTTATCCTTTCTCTCTCTCCCTATCTTTCTGTTTCTCTTTCTCTTTCCTTCTTCCTCTCTCTCCCTCTCTTCCTGTTTCCCTCTCTCTTTTCCTTTCTCTCTCTCCCTATCTTTCTGTTTCTCTTTCTCTTTCCTTCTTCCTCTCTTTCCCTCTCTTCCTCTTTCCCTCTCTCTTTTCCTTTCTCTCTCTCCCTTTCTGTTTCTCTTTCTCTTTCCTTCTTCCTCTCTCTCCCTCTCTTCCTCTTTCCCTCTCTCTCTCCCTCTGTCTCTCCTTCTTGCTCTCTCCCTCTTCCTCTTATCTTTACCTCTTTCTTTGTTCCTCTCTCTCCCTCTCTCTCCCCTATCTCTCCTCTCTTTCTCTCTCTCCTCCCTCTATCCTTCTCTCTCTCTTTCTTCTCTCCCTCCTTCACTCCCCACGACAGGAATTTTTGTTTCCATTTGACGCTTGAGGATGATCTTTTTCTCGAACATTAATCTTGTGACTTACATTTGTTAACCTGCTCAGCTACTTGACATCCCGGTGTGGGTGCCATATTAGCAACCAAATGCTGAGCCAGTGCTTTGCAACTGCAAGATGAGGGAAGAGTTGAGTTGAAGCCACAGCTCTCACTCTGTGGACAGGGGGTTGGTTTGGCTTGGTTTACATTTCAGCTCTGACTCTCCTTAAATGTTTGTTTGTGAAAGTAAAATGAGCAGATTAGATTTCTTCTCGTATCAGCATTTCCAGGAATCTTTGAGTCAGCGCTTGCAGCAACTGTAAATTTTTAGAGTTTATAGTCTCCTGTAAAATGTGAAGACTGAGTGGCAGACTGTAGAACAGAGAAATAGGGGTGAACACGTCCTGACATGAGATGTGTCGTTGTGAATTGAACTTAGTATTTAATTTCCAAAGAACATAACTGGAAAAAAAATCACTGACGGGGGAAACTGATGCTTCCTCCCTCCCCAGCCCCAAGAAAAGATGCTATAATGAGTCATATTTTCATTTCCTTCCGCACTCACATTTATGACTGAAACAGCTTGGATAATTTCCGGAGGGATCCCTTCCCTATCACTTAATGTTTCCTCTATTTTGGAGCAGTTCAGATTCCAAAGTGGGAATTCCATTAGCAGCTACATTGCCATATATAACATATAAAAATAACTCTCGATCCTCAAAATGGACTTTACACCTCCATGTGAATTCTCTCTTCTGTGCCTTATCCTTCACCACATTTTTGCACCCTGCTAAGCTTGAAGGCAATCCAGGACAGGAGAACTGCGTTGCCATCTGGAGTTTAAAATGTAGTAAAGCGGGCAGGGCACGGTGGCTCACACCTGTAATCCCAGCACTTTGAAAGGCTGAGGTTGGCAGACACTTTAGGCCAGGAGTTCAAGACCAGCCTGGCCAACATGGTAAGACCCTGTCTGTACTAAAAATACAAAACTTAGCTAGTTGTACTGGTGCATGCCTGCAATCCCAGCTACTCCAGAGGCCGAGGCAGGAAAATCGCTTGAGCCCGGGAGACAGAGGCTGCAGTGAGCCTAGATCATGCCACTGCACTCCATCCTGGGTGACACACAGCAAGATTTTGCCTCAAAAAATAAAATAAAATAAATGTAGTAAAGCATAAGGATCAGGTTGAAAGCCAAATTAGACCCGGTTCAAGGTGAGAAATAAGGCCACATTAGACCAGAGAATGGGGGTTGGACCAGGAAAGGACGAGGAGGAGATTTATATCTGAATCCAGGAATAGAATCAAGTGTATATGGCAGGGACAGAAGTTCTGGGTTTATTTATTGCCCCCAGACACTATGCTCTTTGTTACCCATTCTGCTTAGTGAGCCATGCTGGGAATCCCATGCACGTTCAGTGGAATGGAATGCAGGACAGATGCCAACCACCCGGAAGGCCACAGGAGCCCAATACAAGACTTTCTCAAATGCTACTGAGGATGCTTGATTGCAGGTCTAGATACAAAGGAGAGGAGACGCCCACCCTATTTCCAGAGCTGCTGTGGTCATCCTTCTTGGAGACCATGGACATCCCGCTTAGCTTCAGAGAATCATGGTCTCTCAATATTCTAACTGAATGAATACAACTTGATTTTACCTTTTCTCTAGGTTTAATCATAATTGGTCAGATATTAGGCAGAGAGGGTTTGTATATTGGCTCTGCACTACTCAGCGTGCGATTGGGCAAGTCATGTATGTTTTTGGAAGCTCAGTTTTCCCTGCTGCAAAGTGGAACTGTAAGAATTGAAATTAAAAGTATTTAAAGTACATATCAGTGTCTGGTACAGATAAGTATTAGCTGCTATTCCTAATTTTTCTATTACAATGACTCCTGCTTCTATGACTATTAATGCTATGTTAAAAATCTTAAGTAATCTTTTAAAAAAATATGCTCCCTGGGTAAGATGAAACTTAATGAACTAGAAGGTAAGAAGTGCAATAGAAAACATTCCCCACTTCCTACTCTCCAACAATCTCAGGGAGTATATTCCTGTTTTTAGAAATAAAAATGCAGGTATTACTGAGGAAGCTACAATTCATTTTTCCCCCTCACTCTTGAGGGGTGCAGATGATGACTGACATTTCAGTCAGGTGGTCACAAGCCATTTAATCACTCCAGGGTTTTGATTACAGCAGAGAGTGGCAGCCGCTGAAGCACTCTGCATCACGTCCATGTCAATCATGTGGTCTTTAGTTCTTAAGCAGAGCATGCGTGATTATTGGTCTCTATTTCATGCAATTAAAAAATGTATGCTCAGCTTTACTTTTGTATTTGATGTTACATTTTAGAAAGGGTACACTGTGCACTGGCAGTTGTTTTGAGACTGAATGGAAGGAGGCTACAAGTGTAAAGCAGGGGGAATTTCAGGCTGTTTTAATGACCTAGGCAAGATGGAATGAGGACCTACATCAAGACACCAGAGAGGGACATGGGTGAAGGAAAGGGAAGGAGCCAAGTGATACATCGGACAGAGAGATGGCAGAACGTACTGACCCATTACATTTAGCGGGGAGTGGCAGGTCCTAAAATGGTCCGGCCATTGGGTACATGTTTCCAGCATTTGCTGAGGCAACAGATGTCAGTGAAAGAGAAATGAGAGGGGCAGGAAGATGGCTTCAATTTGAGACACTGATTTTCAGGGTTTGTGGAATATAGAAGATATGATGTCTGCTATACAGTTGGCTCTATGAGCCTAGGGCTTAGGGGAGAGGAGGTGGCACAGTTACAGATATTAGCCAATGACCAGATGCTTTGGAAATCTTAAAACAGAAGCCATGTCCATTAAACCTGATACATTCCTGGAGGCAGCAAGAGGCTAGATTAACGGGCATTAGTGGCCATCTGGCTTGGGTACTGTGGTGCTGTTATAGGAGTAGTGTTCCTTCATGTCTATGTGTAGCCACTTATGTGCCTAAATGATGAAACACTAAGAAACTTTAAATATAGATTTTATTTTTAAACCTTACATGCTCCTCATATTAAATTTGTAGAATACAGAAAAGAAATAATAAGAAGTTAATGCCATTTTTAGTATTGCAATATAGATACAAACCATCGAAATCTTGGTTTATTTCCCTCGCAAACACATACATACAAATATATAGACACATGCACACACAGACATGCATAGTTAAGATAATACCATATATAATTTTATATCCTGCTATTTTCTCTTCATATTATCTGAATATTTTTAAAAATAGTTTCTTTGGGTATCAGTCAAATGGACATACTGTAATTCAGTTAGCCACAGGTTCATTATTCACCATTGAGATTATTAATGGTTTTTTTCTTTTCTTGTTATAACAATGCTATGAGGAGTATCTTTATATGTGAATCTTAGTATTCCTAAGATTGAATATACTTCTTTTGAAAAGTATATTTCCTTTATATAGATTTTACTTTCTTTATTGAACACTCTCTTATGAAATATTTTAAGTGTGTAGAAAAATACAGACTATATAATGCACACAAAGTATATAATGCACAAAAACTTCTCCTTGTCCAGACTGGCCAAATCTTCATATTTTGCCATATTTGCTTCAATTTCTTTTGTTTTTTCCCAAACATAAATGAACTGTTCACGACACAGGTGAAATCCCACGTGCACCCATATTGATTCCATTCCCTGTTCCCTATCCCAGAGGAAACTGCTAATTAGATAGATTTTTATGTATTTATTTTTATCATACTTCAAGTTCTGGGGTACATGTGCGGAATATGCAGGATTGTTACATAAGTATACATATGCCATGGTGGTTTGCTGCATCCATCACCCCATCATCTACATTAGGTATTTCTCCTAATGCTATCCCTCCCCTATCCACCCACTCCCTACTATCCCTCACCTAGCCTCCCACCCCACAACAGACCCTGGCATGTGATGTTCCCCTCCCCGTGTCCATGTGTTCTCATTGTTCAACACCCACTTATGAGTGAGAACATGTGGTTTTTGGTTTTTTTTCTTGTGTCAGTTTGCTGAGAATGATGGTTTCCAGATTAATCCATGTCCCTGCAAATTACATGAACTCATCCTTTTTTATGGCTGCATAGTATTCTATGGTGTATATATGCCATATTTTCTTTATCCAGACGATTATTTCTGGGCATTTGGGTTGGTTCCAAGTCTTTGCTATTGTGAATGCTGCTGTGGTAAACATATGTGTGCATATGTCTTTATAATAGAAGGATTTATAATCCTTTGGGTATATACCCAGTAATGAGATTGCTGGGTCAAATGATATTTCTAGTTCTAGGTCCTTGAGGAATCACCACACTGTCTTCCACAGTGGCTGAACTAATCTACACTCCCACTAACAGTGTAAAAGCGTTCCTATTTCTCCACATCCTCTCCAGCATCTGTTGTCTCCTGATTTCTTGATGATCACCATTCTAACTGGTGTGAGATGGTATTTCATTGTGGTTTTGATTTGCATTTCTCTAATGAGAGATGATGAGCATTTTTTCATATGTTTGTTGGCTACATAAATGTCTTCTTTTGAAAAGTGTCTATTTGTATCCTTTGCCCACTTTTTGATGTGGTTGTTTGGTTTTTTCTTGTAAATTTGTTTAAGTTCTTTGTATATTCTGGATATTAGCCCTTTGTCAGATGGGTAAATTGCAAAAATTTTTCCCCATTCTGTTGGTTGCCGGTTCACTCTGATAGTTTTACTGTGCAGAAACTCTTTAGGTTAATTAGATCCCATTTATCTATTTTGGCTTTTGTTGCCATTGCTTTTGGTGTTTAAGTCATGAAGTCCTTGCCCATGCCTGTGTCCTGAATGGTATTGCCTAGGTTGCTAATGAGATTTCTGGTTTATGATTCCCATGATGGTTTTTATAGTTTTTTCCTTGTATGAGTACATCCATACACACTCTAAAATATTATTTTGCATGTTTTAAGACTTTATGTAAATCATGTCACATGCTGCATATCCTTCCACTTGCTCTATTCACTCATTCTGTTTTCACGTTTTCTGCATTGTAATGCGTACAGATCTAATGCATTCCTTTGGTCACCACACGTTTCATTTTATGTACCCACCACAAGTCCTCTAGCCATTCTCCTGTTAATGAACATTGATGTTTCTTCCAATATTTTTCTGTAGCAACTTTTTAAGCTGAATATTCTTGTAGCAATATCTGTATGAAACCATGTAAGAGTTTCTCTAGTGTAGACCTGCAGAAGTGGAATTGCTAGCTTTTAACTTTTCTGTATGTTGTCAGATTTCATTAGAAATTTATATATGAGCCCAGGGACAGTGGCTCATGCCTGTAATCCCAGCAATTTGGGAGGCTGAAGCAGAGGGATCGCTTGAGGTCAGAAGTTCGAAAATACCCTGGCCAGCATGGAAAAACTCTGTCTCTACTAAAAATTCAAAGAATAACTGGGTGTGGTGGCATGCACCTGCAGTCTTAGCTACTTGGGAGGCTGAGGTAGGAGAATCACTTGAACCCAGAAATGAATTAGTTGAGATGTAAAGTTTTATTTTGTTTGGATATTGCCTTGACTTTTACCACTTAAGTAGCAATTGGAAAATCAATGCTGAGGCCTAGCAAACTCTTGGAATTAGGCTTACCTAAGAATTATATGTTATGTTAATATGTTATATATGTATCCGATAGTAATATCATTTGCTAGCTTTGCCTTGGGAACTAAATGGAAGTTAAGGGAAAATGCATATTGATGATTTTTATAACTTTAGAATTATAAATGAATGGGAACAAGGTTTCCCATATTTTCTTCCTTGAAGTGCTTTTCTTGTGTAATTTTATAAATTGAAACTTTAAATGTGAGAATATTGATTTGATATTACAAGTGTTAAGAACACTCAAATAAAAGAATTTATATTTCAAACTCTGTTAAAAACATTCTCCCTCCTCGATAGCTTGAGGTTTAAAAATTTCATAAAATGACAATTAGGTACATAAAACTTAATAACTAGCATGCTGTGGTTTGAATGTGTTCCCTCAAAAGTTTCTGTGTTGTAAACTTAAGTGTCCAATGCAACAGTTTCAGGAGGTATGGCCTTTTGGGAGGTGTTCAGATTCCGAGAGCCTTGCCATCGAGAAGTGGTTAATTTTGCTATAAAAAGGGCTTTACGGCCAGGCTCACGCTTGTAGTCCCAGCACTTTGGGAGGCTGAGGTGGTCAGATCATGAGGTCAGGAGATCGAGACTATCCTGGCTAACATGGTAAAACCCTGTCTATACTAAAAATACAAAAAATTAGCCAGGCATGGTGGCACATGCCTGTAATCCCAGCTACTCTGGAGGCTGAGGCAAGAGAATTGCTTGAACCCAGGAGGCAAAGGTTGTAGCGAGCCAACATTGTGCCATTGCACTCCAGCCTGGGTGACAGAGTGAGACTCTGTCTCAAAAAAAAAGTCGGGGTCTTGCAAGAGTGGGTTCTCTCTCTTCTGTGCTTCTGCTGCTTGAGGACGTGATGTTCCTTCCCCCAAGAGGATGCAGCATTCAAGATATCTTGAAGCAGAGAGACCCGGTTCTAATTTGCTGGCACCTTGATGTTGGACTTTCCAGCCTTCAGAACTGTGAGAAATAAATTTCTGCTCTTTAGAAATCACCTGGCCTTTGGTATTCTGTAGCATCACAAAGCGGACTGAGATGTGTCATGAGCATTTTAAAGAGAAGTAACATGGTAAATATAGAATTTGGAGAGAGAAGACTCTGCAGCTCACTGGCTTTGTGAGCTTGGATGAGTTATTAACTTCTTACATAGAAAGAGACGATAGTTTTGTAGCTTATACGCTTGCCTCCCTGTCTTCATTATATAGAAAATCACATAGGTTAGGATTTGTTATGGAGTTTGTAAAATTGCAACATGCTCATCACATTTGTGGTGTCATTAGTGTATAGTTTCAATTCAGGGACCCACGGAAACCTTCTTTTTTTGAGATGGAATCTCACCCATGCTGGAATGCAGTGGTGCAGTCATGGCTAACAGCAACCTCCACCTCCTGGGTTCAAGCAAATCTCATGCCTCAGCCTCCTGAGTAGCTGGGATTACAGGAACCCACAACCATACCTGGCTAAATTTTTTTGTGTTTTTAGTAGAGACAGGGTTTTGTCATGTTGGCCAGAGTAGTCTTCAGAAAACCTTCTATTTTTGATCCATTCCTTGTGAAGTATTACTCCATCCAGATAAATTTTAGCAGAGGTCTGGTAATTCCAGGAGTAGGGGAAATTGCTAGGGAGTCTGTAAACCTTCTAGATGTACTCCTTTCAAAGGATCTCCAAGGAATTGGGTCATTCAGGTGATTTTCTGAAGATTCCAGCCTTAATGCTTTAGTTTACTTTTTTCCCCTTATTTCTTCCTGTCCTTTGAGAGAATTGCAACCGCTCAGACTAAAAACAAGGATTTTGAAAGGGAAGAAACAATATGTACTTACCCCTTGTACCTCTGAATTTTTGAGGACATCTTTTAAAAACCAGAAGAGTCTTACTTTGTGAGTCCCTGGACTTGCAAAAATCTTAGAATTTTTTTCTTTTCTTTTTGAGAAGAAGAAGTCTATAAATGCCAAAGAACCCATTGTTCCACTAGGTTAAAAAATTAAGAACTACTAGATGCGTAGGTTGATTCCATTATTTTGGCTATTGTGAATAGTGCTTCGGTTAAAATGGAAATGCAGATATATTCAACACACTTACTTAATTTCCTTTGTCTGTTTATCCCAGGAGTGTGACTGTTGGATCATATGATAGTTCTATTTTTGATTTTTTGAGAAACCTCCATACCGTTTTTCATAATGGCTGTATCAATTTACATTCCCAACAATAGTGTATAAATGTTCCCTTTTCCCATATCTACACCGGCGTTTGTTATTTTCTAATTGGGATAAAGTGGTATTTCACTGTGGCTTTGATTTGAATTTCACTGGTGATTAGTGATGCTGATATTTTTTCATTTTCCTGGTCATTTGTATGTCTTCATTTGAAGACAAACCGACTTCTCTGTAGATGAATGGATTTTGAAAATGTGGTATATATAAACAATGAGATACTACTCAATTATAGAAATAAATAAAATCCTGTCACTTACATCATCATGGATGAGCCTGGAGGACTTGATGTTAACGGAAATAAGCCAGGCACAGAAAGGCAAATATTACATCATCTCACTCATCTGTGAAATGTAAAAATGCTGATCTCACAGAAGCAGAGTAGAAGAGTGGTCACCAGAGGCTGGGGATGGTAGCGGGGAGAAAAGTGTGGGAGAGATTAGTTAAAGGGTGCACAATTATAGTTAGGTAAGAAGAATAAGTTCTGATGTTTTAAAGCACAGTAGGGCACCCACAGTAAACAATATCGTGGTGTATAAATGTTATAGTCTGTTAAAAATAGCTAGAAGAGAGGATTCTTAACAGTCTCATCACAAAGAAATGATAAATGTTTGAAGTGATAGACATGGTACACATCATGATTTGATAATTACACAATGTATGTGTGTTGAAATATCACACTATACCCAACACATGTGTCCAATTATTATGCATCAGTTAAAAACAAAAAAATGAACTAGATATATACTCATAAAACTGAATATTAAACTTTTATAAAAATGAAAAAATGCTATTCTAAACAAATAAATGAATGAATTATCTTGAGAGAAGTTAATAGTCTTGTGCCTTAAGATCCAATTGGTGTATTCTCCATACTTTGTAACCTTGGATGTTCTAAGAAGGTATTAATTATCCTTTGATATTAAAACCAAGACAGTATTAATAGAACATTACTAAAAGCTTAGGATGCTGTACCTATAACCTTAGGACAACATAAAACCAATACTAAAGACTTGAATTAAACCAATATTTGAGGGTAGACTCAAGGGAGTGATGGTTTATATGTTGTTTTGTCTAGCGTTTAGTTCAAAGGAAGCATTCATACTAGATTGGAAACTATAATTTGAATTGGTTAAGAAAATGGAATTTAGTTTTTAATCACATTTTGTTGAATGAAAAGCAGTCATTGGGTTTCATTGACTGGATATATATATATATATATTTAAACTTTGAACATTAAATTATGAAAAAGACTTGCTGCTCCAGAACAGACTCACATTTGTTTTAACATTATTATTGTAAAAGCTTTAGCTCCTCAAAGAGTTAAAAATCCTATTGATATTTGATTCATTGGGTTGTATAAGCCAAACTGAGAATATCCTCCCAATCATACCTGTGTGCTACAGAGAACACTGATTTTAATCATCACTAGATTTTTAAAGTCACTTGTGAGTACTTTTCTTACATTGAATGTCTGAACTTTCTATTTTTTCCCAAGGTTTTCTTATGAAGTATAAGTGGCACTTTGTTTTGAATAAAACAGACATGTTTTAACTTCATACTCTCAGTCATACTCTGATAAGGTTGGCGGATTGATGCCTGTATCCTACTCAGCTGATACTTTGCAATGAACAAGAGGAAAGGGTTTCAATTCTGGACCCTGAAATCTAGCTGTCTGATTCAATGTGACCTGCCCCGTCTTAGGAATTGTGTGACTTGGGCCCATTACTTAGGCTCTCTGTGTATCTGTTGTCCTCTTCTTAAAAATCGAAAGAAGTTTGGGAGGATAAAATGTGTATGTGAAGGGCTGAATCCAGTTCCTGGCACATAGTAAGCACCTAATGAAGGGGAGTTATTATTAATCATCCAAGCAAAGGAACTCATTTCCCTGGTTTACACATAAGAGTATTCAAAAATTCATCTAGACACTGAGTTCCAACCAAATTAGTAAGCTTCAATTTTACAAATCAATACAGAGATTTCAGGTATATGTGATATAGATTCCATTTCATTACATGCATGGAGGATCAGCTAGGTCAAGACAGAGCCCAATAATTAAAAAGAGAGAGAGGAGATATTTTTTTTCTTTTTTTTGAGATGGAGTCTCACTCTGTGTTGCCCAGGCTGGAGTGCAGTGGTGTAATCTCAGCTCACTGCAATCTCTACCTCCTGGGTTCAAATGATTCTTGTGCCTCAGCCTCCCAAGTACCTTTGACTACAAGCCGACAACACCACACCTGGCTAATTTTTTTTTTTTTTTTTTTGAGATGGAGTCTCGCTCTATCGCCAGGCTGGAGTGAAGTGGCTCAATTTCAGCTCACTGCAACCTCTGCCTCCCGGGTTCAGGTGATTCTCCTGCCTCAGTCTCCCGAGTAGCTGAGATTACAGGCATGCCCCATCATGCCTGGCTAATTTTTTGTATTTTTAGTAGAACTGGGGTTTCACCGTGTTAGCCAGGATGGTCTTGATCTCCTGACTTCATGATCCGCCCACCTCAGCCTCCCAAAGTGCTGAGATTACAGACCTGAGCTACCACACCCAGCTAATTTTTGTATTTTTTATTAGAGACTGGGTTTCACCAAGTTGGCCTGGCTGGTCTTGGACTCCTGACCTCAGGTGATCCACCTGCCTCAGCCTCCCAAAGTGCTGGGATTGTAGGTGTGAGCCATCACGCCCCAGCCAAAAAGAGAGAGAAGTAATTTTTGAAATCAGCCTCATACCACTCCTATCATTTGAAAGAATTCTGCCATTTCTCTTCTTGCTTGACAATTACCCTATGAAGAACAAACAGATCCAACAAGTCGGGATTCTGACAACAAATGCTCATCACTCATCATTATTTCTCATCTGTTTTCTCATGTGTTCATTTTTGCATCACACATTTCCAGCACACGTTGTGGGCATGGCCTGAGATTGGGGAGGAAACAGAATGTGGAAGGGATGCCATTTATAAAGACATCAGGAGATCTAGTAGTGGTTCTGACAGAGGAACTCCTGCCGAAATTCATGTTGGTGTCCCTAGAAATGACAAAGACTCAAACAGTCTCATGGAGCTGTGAGACAAGACAAGAAAATAAAGCCAGTTTCACTTGATACAGCAAACATGTGATTTTCCACTAGCTCATTGATGTGCAGGCACTTCATGGAATACAGGCCTTCTAGATGTGAATCTGAAGCTCTGAACTACTGTTTGCCCTGTCACCTTTCCTGTAGGCATATGATGGCTTAAGCTACGCAATGACCCGCCTTACCAGGACGTGTGGAAGGGAGCAGCTGTCTAACCCCATCGTCTCCTCAGGAAACAGCCTCTTTGTGAGATTTCAATCTGGCCCTTCCAGACAGAACAGGGGCTTCCGAGCTCAATTCAGGCAAGGCAAGTACCCTGTGGGTCTTCCCAAGCACAAGAGAAATATTCCATGTCCTGTTTGGTGCAACAGTGAAATGAGACCTGTGCTCAGAAATTTATCACAGCCTTCTACTTAATAAGAACTGTGACTTACAATTATCCCAACTCCTGATACTTGTAACCTTCTTGTCTGACTTCCTTTGGACCTGCATCTCTAACGAGTTTTCAGAATAATACTATTTAAAAGTGCTTTTAAGACTAGAAACAGTATAGAAAAGTTTTTCTCCAAATTCATTGATCTAGGACTAACCAAGGCTTTACATTAGAATGGGGTGCACTGCTATAAAATTACAAGACTTGCTTGTAATATAATCAGATTCTAGCCCCCAGAGGCAGTGCCTTCCCTATTTTCTGAATCTTGCCATTGTCCAACTGAGGAGTCACTCTTGTTTTCCTTTTTTTTGAGACGGAGTTTCGCTCTTGTTACCCAGGCTGGAGTGCAATGGCGCGATCTCGGGTCACTGCAACCTCTGCCTCCTGGGTTCAGGCAATTCTCCTGCCTCAGCCTCCTGAGTAGCTGGGATTACAGGCACACACCACCATGCCCAGCTAATTTTTTGTATTTTTAGTAGAGACGGGGTTTCGCCATGTTGACCAGGATGGTCTCGATCTCTTGACCTCATGATCCACCCACCTCGGCCTCCCAAAGTGCTGGGATTACAGGCTTGAGCCACAGAGCCTGCCCCCTGTTTTCCATTTATTTTTCTTTCTTTGTTTCCCTCCCTTCCTCTCCTCCTTTTCCTTTTCCTCTCCTCTCCTCCCCTTCCTTTTCCTCCCCTCTCTTTCCCTCCCCTTCCTTTTTTCCCCCCACAGGGTCTCACTCTGTCACCCAGGCTGGAGTGCAGTCATGGCTCACTGAAGCCTCAAGCTCCCAGGCTCAGGCAATCCTCCCACCTCAGCCTCCTGAGTAGCTGGAACTATGGGTGCAAAAGTGAAATGCCTGGCTCCATTTTTTTCTTTTAGAGATGGGATCTTGTTCTGTTGTCCAAGCTGGTCTCAAACTCTTTGCCTCAAGTGATTCTCCTGTCTAGCCTCCCAAAGTGCTAGAATTGCAGGCATGAGCCACTGCACCCCACCCTTGTTTTTGTTCTTAAAGCCCCACTTCTCCAAGACCTTTTTACGCATTGTCTTTCATCTACTCATTCTGCGAGATGAACCTTTTATCCCATAGTCAGAGATTATTTGTATTCAGATGTTTCAGAACATTCACTGCAAATACATCTAGTCTGTGTAGTCATTATGTTTATCTTAGTGTACTCATTTATATTCTGTAGCAAAGAGTTCTGGTTGGGGACAGTGTCTGGATGGAGGTCTCCCAAGTATGTGCCATAGGCCTTTAGACTTTGGAGCAAGACAGGCTATATTCTTGTTGATTTAAAAGAAAAGCTAGTTTCCTAATGGTTCTTTTGCATGGAATTATTCACCTGTATGTCGCGTCATAGTGAAAAGTGTCTGCTAGCTTTCATCTGGATTATAGCAGCCTCCTCAAAGTCACCTGCCCTTACCCCATCTCTCTCCAAAGTCACCTGTAAAAGCCCTGCCCCGGCCTGGAGAATGAAGCTGAAGCCCCTGCAGATGTTAACCAAGGGTCCCAGAAACCGTCCTGACCTCTCTCCAGCATCAGTCACCTACGCCCCTCAGGCACCACGTACTCCAGCTGAGCCTGTACAGATGCAGTCCTTACTCTCTTCTGTGTCTGCTCAGGTGGTCCCCTCCCTGGCCTCCCTTTTCTCACCCTCCCAGTCCTGATTTAGCCGTGGCCTCCTCCTCGGCGAGACTCCTCTGACATCCTCCGGCGGTGATCGCCTTTCCCTCTTTGGGAATCCTGTAGAGTTTCGCTCTTCTCTGATACTCTGCAGTCATCTTTGTGAAGCTTGTTCAATTGAGTATTTATTTTCCTGAAAAAAAGAGATCATTTATAAACAGATTATCCCTATATCTATGATTTATGAGTGGGCAGTGTAAGTGAGCCATGCCAGAATTGGGCAATTCATAGCCGTTTAATCTGTTGCTCTTTGCCACCTCCTATAGTTGAAGAAAATTATTTAAAATATAAAGTGTGCTCTTGTTTTCTGATGGTTTATGTACAGCTCTCTTTACGGAGAACTTTCTTGGCATGCCTTTTAGAAATTAAAAAAAAATCATTGATGTTTTTGTTCATCAAATATTTGTTTTGTACGGTCAGTAGAAATCAAAAGTATATGACACATACGTATGTTTGTGTGTTCTCCAGCCTGCGGAGGCCACATCCTCACCAGCTCGTTTGATACAGTTTCCTCTCCGCGGTTCCCTGCCAATTATCCAAACAATCAGAACTGCAGCTGGATCATTCAAGCTCAACCTCCATGTAAGTAACAAAAAAAGAAAAGGCTTGTGGGAGAGAAGGTGTCTGACAAGGTCAGACTATGAGTAAGGTTCTTATCTCCTCAGTTCTAACAATCAATGGCCTTCCTCTTCCTCTTTTGCAAGTCCCAATTCCTGACGCGCATGAGAACAAGCATTTCCTAATCTGATAGGGAAGTAATTTTTACAGTTGCTTTTAAATTAAAAATAATATTAGTTTCAAGGCCTAGCAAAGGTTAAAATACACACACACAACAACACACATGCGACCTTCCTGTATTAACAAGCGCATGCAGGCATATGAGATTGGGGGTAAACCAAAATAATTGATAGTTTTGACATGTGTGCCATGAGTATAGTCGATGCTCAAGACGGTTGCTGAGTGAACACATGAAGAAGAGTCACAGACTAGAGCACCAGTGACTCACATGCCGGAATGTAGTGTGCGACCCTGTCCATCAAAGCAGACGTTCATGATAAATTAAACCTGGGCTCTCCTGCAGTCTGCTATTCCAGCACAGGCCTAGAAGAAACACGGAATAAATGCTTACTTTCTTTTCTCTTCTGGAACCCTAGAATCTTATTTTCGGACCTGGCAACAGTCCAGTGGTAAGCACGTCTGTTCTCATTTTACAGACAGAGAACAAGAGGGAATGTTCCTCAGACATGACAGAATGGCTGCAGAGGGGTTAACACTGGGGCCCTTCTGAATCCTGTTTCACAGGAGCCCTGCCCTCCTGCCTTGCCTTTTGAGGTTTGCAGGAAAATACGGTTTCAGGTACAATGTAGGAAAGGCTTTAACTTCTTCACTCTGCTCAGTAACGAATCGCCTGTGTGAAAACAGGGAAGTCACTTGAGCTAATCAGGCCATGACAAAATGATCTGCAACATGAAGAGTTCGCCTTAAATATTCTCTAGTACTTTCCCTTGGGATGTAAGGAGTTAACAAATTGCTAGTACCTTTATTAACATGCATAAGATGGGGAGGCCGATGATGTCATCCTTAGCCAATTCAACCGGGGAGATGGAGCCGCAAAGGAAGTTGCCAGCCAGAGACTGAGCAGTAGATAAAGAAGCCCCCTCCCTTGAACAGAGCAGTTTGTGCTTGAGGATTCTTTTCTAATGAGTTGTAAAGCATTTAGATGAAAGAACTCACTGGTTCCAGAACAGCAATAGGAAAAGATCCTATTCTGAAGATTAGGGAGCTTGAAGAACAACAAAAAGAAAATGTATCCAGGCACTTGCTGTTCTGCAAGTAATTCAAAGCTTTCGTGATAAATGTCTCTGAATCTTAGGGCAGTAGCTCGCGCCTGAAAATAAAACTGAGTAGGCTAAAATGTGAGTGCCAGGGAGAAAAGAATGACTTATTTACAAGCACATGCAAAGAATCCAAATTGAAGGAAATGATTGTATTGAGAAAAATGCTTATGAGAGGAACACAGCAAGTCCGCGTTGTCCAACAACATATTTCCTATAGTACCTGGAATGAACCTACCCAGGAGTCCTCTTACTTACCACTACCAACCTTTCAGATGCAACAGGCACTTTTGAAAGCATCTATTCTGTTACTCTTCAAAGGAAACCACCTAGCACAGAAGTTATACCCTTCCCTCTCCTTTTCCCTTCAACCATGTACATATCTGCCTCGTTCATTAGTTCTCTGCTGGAGAACCCTTCCATGAAGTGATCAGAGGTAAAATGTATCTCCCTGTAGGTTTTTAAATTTTAATTTTATTTTGTAAAAAAGATTTTATTTTCAACTTTTGTAGATGTATATATTTATGGGGTACACGAGATGGGGTATTCCATCCCTTCAAACATTTATCCTTTGTGTTACAATTGAATTATACTCTTTTAATTATTTTTAAATATACAATACAATATAATACAATTTAATTATTTTTAAATGTACCAGCTACAATTACCATTGATCTTACTCATTCCTTTTATTTTTTAAAAAAATATTTATTTATTTATTTTGAGATGGAGTCTCGCTCTGTCACCCATGGAGTGCAGTGGCGTGATCTCGGCTCACTGCAACCTTTGCCTCCCAGGTTCAAGCGATTCTCCTGCCTCAGCCTCCCGAGTAGCTGGGACTAAGACATGCGCCACCATGCCCAGCTAATTTTTTTGTATTTTTAGTAGAGACAGGGTTTCACCATGTTGGTCAGGCTGGTCTCGAACTCTTGACCTTGTGATCCACTCGCTTCAGCCTCCCAAAGTGCTGGGATTACAGGTGTGAGCCAGCACGTCTGGCCTCCTCCTGTTTTTTTATACCCATTAACCATCCCATCTCCCATCTTGCCCCATCTTCCTGTATGTTTTATGTGGCAGTACTTTATTAGAGAATCTCCTCTTTTTTGCTTCCAGTAAATCATATCACCCTCTCCTTTACCCACTTTGGAGTTGAAAGAAGCACAACGTGCACACGAGACTTTGTAGAAATTTTGGATGGTGACCATGAAGATGCACCCCTCCGAGGTACCTCACTCACTCATTTGCATGTGTGGGTCTTGGCTGTGCTTTATTTATAGATCTACATATTTATAGACTGAATTCTAGGTGAGAATGTTTCCAATAGCTAAAAAGAGCAGCCTAAGCCAAGTAAAGATGATTAGAGGGTAAGAAAACAGGCTTTAATGTGGGGTTCAGGGAAGTCAGCCTGCTTGTTAGTATATTGAAATGTGTGAATAGTTTGTGTATATTTTTTAAAACATGTAGAAGTTGTACCTGCTTTAAAGAGTAATGGAATTCAGTCCATTCCAGCAATAGGCAGCATTCTGTCTGAAATTTCTTGTTAATATCTGACCACAGTTCTTAAATTCAAATGGAGCGTGTTTCTTTCAGCCATGTCCTCAGTGGAAGCAATAAACAAAGCACTTAATTAATGAATTAATTAATTCAATTAAAAATATGTCATTTGGTTTGTTAGACATCCTGATAAAATTAAAGAGTGCCACTATCTAGTTTCTGAAGTGTTCTCAGGCAAAAGAAAAACCTCAGGTTATTTAAGCTTTCTCTATAAATTTCCTAACTTTTGAATTTTGTTATAAAAACTTCTCATCTGGCACTAGAAGACAAGGTCCGTCATAGAGGAGACTGTTTTGCCTCTTGCCTTAATTCCCAGTTCCCAGGACAGTGCCTGAGACCATAGTAGCAATCAGTGAACTCTCTACACACTATGCTCACCTCTCATGGCATTGCCTGAGGTCTTTGTAAGTTAGCTTTTGACCAAGGATGAGGGTATATTATTTCACAAACTGTTACACAGCATTATCTTGTGCTGAGTACTGTTCTCAGTATGTTATATTGACAGCGTCAATATAACTGAATACTGAGTATTGTTCTCAGTATCCTTATCTACCCTTAAAAGTTAAGTTTCATTATTTTCAAAAGCCCCTTTTTCCAAGTGGGGAAACCGAGGCACCTAGCACTTAAATAACTTGACTAGTGTTACATGTAACATTTTCAGTGTCGCACAAAGAAACAGTGCTGATATATAAATTTCTGCAGTGAGGCAATTTACTTCTATAGAAGGGTGCAGCTCACAGATGGAACAATGGCAAGCACACTGGACTAGGCGGTGGCAGGGGTACTTATTCCTGATGGAGGTCGCCCCTACTGCTGTGTCATTTCCCTGTTGGCTAGGGTTAGACTGCATGGTCTAGTCTAATCCTGACTGGCTATTTTAAAGGGAGCAGGGGTACAAGCAGAGTGGTGGGGTGGGTAGTTTGGCAGGAAGGACAGTTGCAGGCAGGTCAGAGCAGGTAACCAGGGGTCAAAGCAGGTGACTGGAGCAGGTGACCAGAATGAGTCAGGAAAGAGATGGGCACTGGGGGAACAGATGTGATCTACTGATTAGAACAATGGAAAATGTTGTTTACTGAAACTACAAGGAAATTAAACTTTAAAATGGAGAATTAAAGAATAAGAGAGCTGAACATACCGACATACTGATTCTTTGAAGAGAAACTTGGAGTCACTGTATCTAACACTAGGATCACATAGCTAGCAAATGGCTGAGCCAGTAGCTGAATCCAGGTAGCCTGGCTCCAGCATCCACACTTTTCTATGCTACAACATATTATTAGTGCATTTATTTGTACGGGTGCAACTGGGCTGGAGATTTTTGCTCTAGGTACATGTGTCCCCTGGTCATCTAAGTTTTTCCTCTCACTCTGTTGTTCTTGATCATAAATCACCTCTCCTATATATGGCTCGTATATATAGTTTATTTTAATTTATCAGGTCCTGTCTCAAACACTGACCCTGAATGAAGTGGTTCTCCTAGTGGCGATTTCTTCCCTTTGCTTTGGTCTCTTGTATTTCTAGTAAAGCTGTGTTTCCTAGAAATAGTGGCCTCTGCCATGTCATCGTTCATTCTCCTTGTCATTATCTTCATTATTTAGGCCGTTACTGTGGCAGCACCATGCCCCATCCCATCACATCCTTCAGCAGTGCTCTGACACTGAGGTTCGTCTCTGATTCTAGTGTGAGTGCCGGGGGTTTCCACGCTACGTTCACTGCGTCAGTGTCAGGTAAGAAACCTTAGCACGTGGCTCTGGCAGTTAAAAGATGTGGTAGAAATTCTTGGTTTGTTATTTGAGACTCTTTGACCTTCGAAGTTGGGAGCTAGTTTCCTGAGATCACCTCTGGGACTAATCTTACCTTCTTCCCGATTAAGTGAACCTGTTGTCAATTCTAACAATGATGAACTCTGGAAATGTGGAGGATTGGTTGGAATATGGTGTCTTTTCAGCTACACCCCATACTCTCAGATGACTTAGTGTTCTTTTTTTTGAGATGGAGTCTCGCTCTGTCACCCAGACTGGGGTGCAGTGTTGCAATCTCAGTTCACTGCAACCTCCGCTTCCTAAGTTCAAGCAATTCTCCTGCCTCAGCTTTCCAAGTAGCTGGGATTACAGGCACCCACCACCACACCTGGCTAATTTTTGTTTTTTTTTTTTTTGTTTTTTTTTTTTGAGATGGAGTTTCGCTCTTGTTACCCAGGCTGGAGTGCAATGGCGCGATCTCGGCTCACCACAACCTCCACCTCCTGGGTTCAGGCAATTCTCCTGCCTCAGCCTCCTGAGTAGCTGGGATTACAGGCACGCGCCACTGTGCCTGGCCAATTTTTGTATTCTTTTAGTAGAGATGGGGTTTTGTCATGTTGGTCAGGCTGGTCTCGAGCTCCTGACCTCAGTTGATCTGCCCGCAGAGGCCTCCCAAAATGCTGGGATTACAGGCATGAGCCACTGTACCCAGCTGGTATTCTTTTTAACTTGTTTGTTAAGGCAGCCCCAACCTGGGGAGGAGAAGGAAGAGAAGCCACCCAGGACTGAGTTTCTTAGCCTCTTAGCTGGGAGAGTGCTGTTGGCCACTGCTGCCATCTTCCTTGTTATTAGTAGTTAAAAGCTGCAGAACGCCTAGAAGATTGGGGTGTACATTTCGGTACTCGACTGAGAAGGGAAAGCAAGCCTGCTGCCTTGGGTTCTAGGCCAGCGTTGAGTAGAATCCTGGTCACAAAATCCAAGTGGTTTTGTATGGGTCCAACTGGGCTAGAGATTTTTGCTTTAGGTACATATGTCCCCTGATCATTTGGTAAACAAGTCTTTTATTCTTCAAAGTTACAGTTCATGGGGAGAAAAGGCTTTGAGAAAAGACATTGTAGACATTCCTTCTAATCCACCACGCTGCATGGCCCTTGGTCTTCAGTTTGCACAATCGTTCCCTTGTTTTATATGACATGGAGGTTTTAAAGTGTGAGATGGAAATGCTCTATATTCTTTTACACTGATAATGGCTCCAGCCATTTCTCCTTTATTTTATAGTGCCTGATTCAGTCTTTGCTCTGACACTCTCTTTATTTCTGTTTTCTTCCAGCTTGTGGTGGAACTTTCTACATGGCCGAAGGCATCTTCAACAGCCCTGGCTACCCAGACGTTTATCCCCCTAACGTGGAATGTGTCTGGAACATTGTCAGTTCCCCTGGCAACCAGCTCCAGCTGTCTTTTATGTAAATCCTTTTTTACAGTGTATTGTTTCAGTGCTAATGAATCTGTAGGAAAGACACCCTGGTGCTAACAGGATGGGCAACTCACAGTGTAGGTGAACTTTAGGAAGTATTTTTCCAAATTTCCTCTTTTAGTTATCGTTTGAGTTATCAATAGCATGAAAATTCTCTTGATGATGGCTCTAAAGTCCTAACATTCCCAAAAGTCCATTCTTGAGTCCTTGGGGAATGAATCTGTGGCACATTCGTGTTCAGAGTACAGGAATCTTATCTTTTTTTGGAATGAGACACATTTAGGTTGTTTCAGAGATTCACTAGTATTCTTCATTCCAGCAGAGCCCTCCCATCTCAATTAAGCGTTCTTTACGTTTATGTCTTATGCCCACCTCAATCTACCTTTCCTTCTATTTCTATCAGAAGAATGGTTTTGGGGCCGGATGCAGTGGCTCATGCCTGTAATCTCAGAACTTTCGGAGGCTGAGGTAGGCAGATCACTTGATGTCAGGAGTCTGAAAATGACCAACATGGCGAAGCCCTGTCTCTACTAAAAATACAAAAATTAGCTGGGAGTGGTGGCGGTCACATGTAATCCCAGCTTCTCAGGAGGCTGAGGCAGGAGAATCTCCTGAACCTGGGAGGTGGAGGTTGCAGTGAGCCAAGATGGAGCCACTGCACTCCAGCCTGGGCAACAGAGTGAGATTCTGTCTCAAAAAAAAAAAAAAAAAAGAAGAAGAAGAATGGTTTTGGAAGTTTTTTAACTTCCAAACTTAAAATCACATAAACTTTACTTAAACTTTAAACTTAAGTTTTTATAACACTTTCATATTCCTCATTGCACTATAACATTTTTTGAAAATGGACTATGAATATTGAATTAGTAGTAGAATCCTATCACATTCTGAGTGGTCTTAGGTTAAATTAGACAGCAACAATAATACCTCCTAGAGTAAATGTAAAAAGCACACGTTTTAATCAACTAATAGAGAGGTATATAGGACATGTCATACTGATAATGGATGCTTATTATATGCTGAGAGATGGGACCTTGGAATTTAAATTGCCATTGTGAATTAAAGGTCATTTACCAGTCTGTTACATATTACTAGGCTGTGGTTGGGATTGCTAATTCTGTTTTGAAGAGAACATAAGTAACTTATTGTTGAGAGAGGAGGATTGTTTTAAGGACCCTGGCCTGTTTATTTAAAAGTCTTACTTTACTTCTGAGACTTGCTAATCTATGCATCAGGAACTCATTAAAAATATGGGACAACCATTCTATTTTTGGACCAAGTTCATACATCTCAAGTTGCTTTCTTTAATCCGTTAATCAGACAGAGCCTCTTCAGGGTACAAGTGGCCTTGTGTTACGACAAAGACACCCTCTGAGTGCCGAAAGGCAGTGCAAGTTTAAGCTGCCTCACAGGAAGGAGGTTTTGATTTTTTTTTTTTTTTTTTGAGACATGGCCTCACTCTGTTGCCCAGGCTGGAGTGCAGTGGCAAGATCTCAGCTCACTGCAACCTCTACCTCCTGCCTCAGCCTCCTGAGTAGCTGGGATCACAGGCACATGCCACCACACTGGCTCATTTTTGTATTTTTAGTAGTGACAGGTTTCACCATGTTGGTCAGGTTGGTCTTGAACTTCTGGACTCAAGTGATTTTGCCTACCTTGGCCTGCGAAAGTGCTTGGATTACAGGGGTGAGCCACCATGCCCAGCCTGGTTTGTCTTTGTCTTCACTAAGAGCACAGAGTTCTGGATAGGAACAAATCTATATACTTTATAATGTTTACTGAACATATATCTACTCCTTTACTCAACAGATGTGTATTAAGCTCCTGATATGTGCTAGGCATGTAGTTGGCACGTGCTACTCTGCCATGTGGTGCTTTCTGTATAATGATTAATACAACACCATCATTGTCCTTAGACTAAAATCCAAAGCCCTTCATACAGCTTAGTAGGCTTTTCAGAATTGCTGATTAAAATGATGTCCTTTTTGTTTTTTTCCTCTTTGTCTCTGCAATATTCACATAGTTGACCACTCCCATTCAGTGGTTTCCAGGATCTGGGCTAGGTGTTCAAGACAGATAAGATTTCAGGTTTTGACAAATTACTAGTAAACCAACATTAAGAAGCTATTTAATTAAATTCATTTTATGTATGGGAGATAATAACAAATTTCTAATAATTTAAATTTCTAGGACTATGAAGATTAAAGAAGATGTCAAATTTCAAACATACAGCACACCGCTGGTACATAGCAAATGTTCGGTGACTGTTAGTTCTCTCAATCTTTGCCATTTCTGAAGTATCTTCTGTGATAGTTCACAGATAAATCCAAACGGGCAGCACTAGGCTTTCCTTCCAGAGCATAGGAGATTACAAACATAGAAAGCAAGTTTCATCTATTTTAGTGTTTAATAGCCATTACATTTTAAATTACATATACAAAACCTTAGCGACTCAACTACTCAGCTATTTCCTTGCCTGTAAGAAGTTAATTTTGATTACTTTGAGTTACTTGCTTGAGTTTTATTTTTAAAATGGATTTTTTAGACTGTAAGATGCCTTTTTTTTTTTTTTGCGGTTGATTAATGAGAAGGCAAGCCCTGTGAGTTATTTCTGCCCTGGTCTAAATTCTATCCAGATGGGTGCTTGGAAACATTTCCCTGGGGTGTGTGAGAAGCATATGAGAAACATATGTATCACATCAAGTTCTAAAACATGAGGCTGGGATTGTAGTGAAATTGAGTAGGGAAGAACTCTGGAGAAATTATGGTTGAATCTGCAACGAAAAGGAAGGTGGAGAAATAAAACCTAAAAAGGAGTTTTTTTGTAAAACACATATTTAAAGGAATTGACAGAAACTGTATTTTTTGTTTTTTTTTTTTTGAGACTGAGTCTTGCTCTGTTGCCCAGGCTGGAGTTCAGTGACGCAATCTGGGCTCACTGCAAACTCTGCCCCTCGGGTTCAAGCGATTCTCCTGCCTCAGCCTCCTGAGTAGCTGGGATTACAGTCATGTACCACCAGACCCTGCTAATTTTTGTATTTTTAGTAGATACGGCGTTTCACCATATTGGCCAGGCTGATCTCGAACTCCTGGCCTTGTGGTCTACCTGCCTTGGCCTCCCAAAGTGCTGGGATTACAGGTGTGAGACACCATGCCCAGCCCAGAAACTGTATTTTATATTTGCTTTTAGAAGTGATTTGTCTCAGTTCAAGAATCAAAGTGAGGTAATCATTCCAGCTAACATGTATATTTCCATCTCAAAAAATATTCCCATCAAGCTATTGCAGAGCCCCACAATCAGATGTGATGCATCTGCTTTGCAATTCTTTTTTTTTTTTTAATTTTTAATTGTACTTTAATTCTGGGGCACTTGTATAGATCTTGCGGAATTGTTGCATAGATACATACATGACATGATGGTTTGCTGCCTCCATTCCCCCGTCACCTACATCAGGCATTTCTCCCAATGTTATCCCTCCTCCCCAACCTCTCCACCCCCTGCTGTCCCTCCCCTAGCCCCCCACCATCCAACAGACCCCAGTGTATGATGTTCCTCTCTGTTGCTTTATAGCTCTGATGGCACTCAAGCTATTCTGCCCTATGTATTTTTCTGTATTCCTGCCCAGTTTTACCCACTAGGAAGAAAACTCCTTAATGGAAGTATATTCATTGTCTTTGTACTCATTTCAACAAATCTGAGTTAAAGAAATTTTTTGAGACAGCTAAATAATCTTGTGATTAAAATTAAATAAAGTTAAAAAAAGTGAACAGGTTAACCTCGCATAACCTCACATGTGATCCAGAATAATCCCAAAGTTTATTCTGTCAATTTAATCCCTATGAATATCTTTTTCACCAAATCAGATCTTTCTGGTTGGAAGACTCTCAGGACTGCAGGAGAGATTTTGTGGAGATCCGAGAAGGAAATGCCATGGGTCACTTGGTGGGACGATACTGTGGAAACTCCTTGCCTCTCAACTATTCTTCCATTGTGGGTCATACCCTGTGGATCAGATTTATCTCGGATGGTTCTGGCAGCGGCATGGGCTTCCAGGCCACATTTATAAAGAGTAAGTTGGTTCTGTTTTAGTGATGGCTTTCAGAATACGTCTTACAAACTAGAAATAATACTTTTTTCAGTAATATATTAAGCAAGAACAATCCTAAACTCTACGCTATTCTCCTACGTTGTCTCTGTGAATTAGCTTGCATTAGAAGAACTAAATTGTATATGAGTGGTTTAGTAAGAGCAAGGGAGAGTATTCTCAATGGCTCCATTATTCTTTTTAAGCTTTGATTTCTACCTAATGTTAAATTAGTTTTGTTCATGATATTGGGTTAGAGTCTTGTAATATATTATAGTTTGGGTTTGGTATATTTGTATCAAGTGTGCTTTGTTTGATTTCATAAACTCTATATTCTTCACATTTAAGACATTTAGTATTACTTTGGGATTAGCTTAAGTGCTCAAATATAACAATAGGATATTCTCTTAATAGTATAAAATGTTAAATATTTTTATGCTCTAGCCTAACTTTTCCCTAATTGGCTATTTCATATGTGATTCCAAACTGTCATATATGACAGTAAATTTTTTAAATGTTCCATTTTTTTTTTTTTTTGAAAAACAAAGTAAAGTAGGTAAACCAAAATTAGAGAGGAGGGATGCTCCTCACCTCTTTCCATGTCCCCAAGTTCCCTAGGGGCTGGGAACCCCTTTTCATGTGGGAAGTTATGGCCTCTTTTCATGCCCTGCAACCTTTTAAGGACTTGGAATTCCATTCACAAAATCACCCTTTTCTAAGGAATTAATAGATAGCTCAGAAACCAAAGGGGAAGCAGTATTTCTTTCAACAGTCAGAAAAGAAATCACAGTCAATTAAAAGCCCATCCTTTTCAACATGCTTTGCCTTTTGTTTTTTTCATTTGGTTAAAGAGCAATTCTAAGTAGGTCTGATTTACTACTCTGTTTTCCCTCCTAGTATTTGGCAATAATAATATTGTGGGAACTCATGGGAAAGTCGCCTCTCCTTTCTGGCCTAGAAACTACCCACATAACTCCAATTACCAATGGACAGTAAATGTGAATGCATCTTACATTGTCCATGGTAGAATCCTGGAGATGGACATAGAAGAAACACAGAACTGCTATTATGACATGTTCCGGGTGAGTTTCCACATCCAATCAATGCTCATAAATATTGGTGAATTGCTATTGGCAAAAATAAATCCAAGGTAATGTCTATTCAAGCATTTGCAAATCATGTGGGGTAGTCTGCTCTAAGTCATGATTAGAGAAAACTGCCTCTAGATTACATGGACAAAGGCAATTTCAGTGTTGCATTTATTATTTTCTATCTCATATCTAAGGGCTTTTTTAGGAATGTTATAATTTTCCTATTGGGCTTTGTCTAAGCTTGCATATATGTCCTAATTAAGTATTTATTCTGTCATATTTCCCACTATCCTCGTTGTTTTTATGTTAGAGTATTAAAAATGTTGAGGATCATATAAAAATAAATATAAATCAAAAAATCATGGTGATCATTGCTATCCAGACATTGGCTACTGTGTGAATTCCAGAAACACAATTGGATTCTTATAGGCTATGACCCTTCCTTATTCATCTCGGATTCTTGGTGCCATGAAGAGAACCCAGTACCTGATGGATGCCTAATATATATGGAAATAACTATTACAAAATTTGTCTGGTAGAGGATTTTATAATAACTGCTAATATGAATTTGTCCTTAGCTGTTTAAAAATTATCACAAAATATGCCTCAAAATAGATAATTTAAGATTTTAAAACCAAACGAAGGAGATTTATTGAGTGCTTCGACCATGGTGAGCCCTGCAAGTTTTGGTTATTTTGTTGTTACGAATTCTTCTTTCCTTCTGTGGAAATATTGACTCCTTTAGGATACCTGTCCACTTTTTCTCATTCAATATTTTCTTTTCTTGTTATTTTCCCTCCTTTCTTCCTAATTCCTCACTTTGAAGCCTCAAAGCACATTTATTAAGTACTGTTGTTAGGCATCCATTCTGGTACCTATTTTTCCATCCACAAATTTTACTGTAAATCATCTAATGAGCTGTGTCCCACAGTGCCTGCTTATTAATATAATTCTGAAACAAAGATATAGATGTTTTCAAAACATTAAATTACTTTCAATAACATTTTATATTCTCTGGCACTATCATCTGTTTTAAGCAAAAATAAAATGTTTACCCATTTGTTTTGTTGTTGTTATGATAGAATTGTAATAATATAAGACATCTTTTTGATTATATCTTTTTATGAGGGAAAATATAGACAGTTGCCTAAATACAGTGCTCTGTTACCTGTTTTCTATGTGCAGATCTACGATGGGCCTAGCATTCATGCCCGTCTCATTGGAGCTTACTGTGGTACCCAGACTGAATCTTTCAGCTCCACTGGAAATTCTTTGACATTTCACTTTTACTCCGACTCTTCAATCTCAGGGAAGGGATTCCTTCTGGAGTGGTTTGCAGTGGAGGCACCTGATGGAGTTTTACCTACCATTGCTCCAGGTGTGTTTGGTAATAAATGAATTTCTTTTTAGGACTGATGTGTGCAGGCCAATGTTTCAAAGCATCCTGTTGTAACAGTGGCCAGATAAATAAGAAAAAGTACAGCCCCAAAGCCCTTTCACCAGATGTTCAGATGTTCTTTTAAATTCATAAACACTACCTTTTGTAAAAATTATAATTTCTTTCTAAAAGATGCAGGTTAAAATTTCTAGAGATCACTTTAGAAATCTCTGAAAATTTGATTTGCAGATACTATGCATATACATTCACACATACACACCATCAGTTAGTTAAGGAGCAACTCAGAAGTAACTCTTTCCTCTGCATTTATTTTAAATGTACCTTAAGAAATGCTTCAGTTTCGCTTTAGCTGATTGTAAATTTTCATGTTTCAAAGTAAAATGGGCCTAATTTTAAACTTATACTTTACTTTTTTACATTCCTAATTCCCTCAGTGAAAGTAATACCGAGGTAGCATTGCTGGGGAGACTTTTTTTTGAAAATTATTTAAATGAGGACAGGCATGGTGGCTCATACCTGTAATCCCAGCACTTTGGGAGGCCGAGGCTGGCAGGTCACTTGTGGTCAGCAGTTCAAAACCAGCCTGACCAACATGGCAAAACCACATCTCTATTAAAAATATAAAAATTAGCTTGTCATCGGGGAGCATGTCTGTAGCCTCAGCTACTGGGGAGGTTGAGATATGAGAATTACTTGAACCCGGGCCACAGAGGTTGCAGTGAGCCTAGAACATGCCTTTGCATTCCAGCCGTGGAGACAGAATAAGACTCCATCTCAAAAACAAAACAGAAAAGAAAATTATTTAAATGAATTTGAGCGTTTCTTATGGATTTGAGGATTGACATAGAAAAAAATCATCAGCTATTTCTTAGAGGATATTCTAAGTGCTCAAATATTGACTGGGGCACAGAATCATGGTACCTCATTGAAGAATATTCAAACTCTGAACTTGTTCTATGACTTAAAATATTAGTCTGTTTGCTTCTAACTTCTTGGGTGTTTGTATCAGCAGACATCACTAATGAAGATAATTTGTACTTATATTTATGTAATGTCTCTTAGTATTCTGTTCTGAAATGTTGTTCTTACCTCTCTAATAAGGTGCTTTCATGACATTGAATACAAATCTCTTCCTTGAAATATTAATCTATTTATTTAAGAGCAAAGAATCAACAAGATTGACAATGCAATTTAGAGGCAACATTTAATTCTGGATAGATATATCCAGAGCTCTTAGAAATAAACTTGAGTTAAGCTTTCTTTTATATTTACAAACCTCAAGGTAGAAAAGGAATTACTTATGTATGTAAAATATTATACCAACAAATTTCCTTCTAACATTTTATTATGAAATTCTATAATTATATGATATAAGTGGACAGGTCAATAAGAGAGCCATAAACCTTATTTTTCTTAGTCAAGAAGAACAAGGAAAAGGAAAGTAAGGCATTGAGAGAATTTTAGGGTTTACTAATTATCTAGATGGTATAAGTGATTATCTTGTAGTGATATCATACTGAAAATTTCATTAAAACTAAAAAAACTTAATATTTTAAAATATATCAACATTTCTTATACATGCATATATTTAACTTTAGTCAACACATATTTATTGAGAATTTATTATGGATACACTGAGGTGACTAAGAAAGGAAACTGAGATACAATCTCTACTCTCCAGGAGCTTAAAATTAATGGGAACCAGGCGCAGTGGCTCATGCCTGTAATAATAGCACTTTGGGAGGCTGAGGCAGGAGGATCGCTTAAAGCCCAGGAGTTTGAGACGAGCTTGGACAACAGAGGGAGACTCCATCTCTACAAAAGATAAAAAAGATTAGGCATGGTGGTGCATGTCTGTAGACCCAGCTACTCTGGAGGCTGAGGCAGGAAAATTGCTTGAGCCTAGGAGTTCAAGGCTGCCAGTGAGCAGTGATCATGATACTGCACTCCAGTGAGACCCTGTCTCAAAAATAAATAAATAAAAAGTAAAAAATAAATAAATGAGATTGGGGGAAAAAGCACTCATATGTCATTTAAGTAATGATATTAGTAATTAAACGGGTAAATGATAGAGCAAGTGGTACCAGTAGCAAATAAGCAAGGGGAAAAACGAGCTTACTGTGGACTAGGGTCAACTGAAGGAGATTCAGCTCGCCAAGTAGGAAAAGCAGTCAGCCTATCAGTCAGGAAAAGCTCAGTCTTATGGCGGTAACAAATAATTTCAAACTCTTAGGGGCTGAAAACAATAAGGTCTCCTTCTACGTGTCCCTCTTGTATTAACTGGGTGCCTGCCATCATCTATCACTTCCTAACTCAGGCTGTTGGAGCTGCCATTGTCTGTGACATTGCCTGAGACCATGGCAGGAGGCAAAAGAGCCCCTGGATGTCACAGTTTAAAAGTCCTCGTGTAAAGTAACACATGCCTTTTGCTCATAATTAATTGGCCAAAACTGGTCAAATGGCCTCATCCAGCCATTTGCAGAATGCAGTTCCACCAGGTGTTTGGAAGTGGAGGCAAATGGAATATTTGGTAAACAGCACTCATGACCCACGGTCATTAAAACCATAGTTTATAAATCTAAGGTAAGAAATATTTCACGTAGTGGAAAACCTTAAAATTGGAAGTTACTGGATAACATTCAGCATCCCGATGTTCCATGTGAAATTGCTTTAAAAAAGTCTGTAGCCTATGTAGTAATAGGATAAAGAAATCAGGACTTCATTCTACAACATTTTCGCTTTCTGTTGGCCCTGATAAGATTCAAATGCATTATGGTATGAGAGTCATAAACTTCTGAAATGATGAAGAATGGACCTCCGGAATCTATTTCTCCATGAAGGTGATGGCAAAACATTTGTTAAAATCAACTTTTTCAGAACTCTGGGAATTAACCAAAACCTTACAACAATCTGAGTCATATTTATTCAAGAAAAATTGCTGAATCTCAGTAGGAATAGTCATTTTTGTGGCATTGCCTTCCTAGTCCCATCTCTCTCTCCTTCTAGCTTTATAGTAGCCTCATGACCACAATAGCTGTGAAAACGAGCAGCTTAACAGCTGTGGGGGATGGAGCTGCAGAGGTCCAGAAGACAGTCCATCTCCACAGCATTATCATTATTCCACATGCTTAGTGGCTTCCTGGAAAAGTGCATTCTCAGGTCTCGTCTTCACAGGACTTGGGCAAGAGTTCACTCTTGTGTAAACAGCCCTGTCGTTGGGGTCTTTGCAGAAAACAATCAGCAGCAGCTGTTTCACATCACCACCTTGTGAGGCAGTGACACCAGTTACAGCTAATGAGAAACTGACCAGGGAACATGAAAGGGAAAAACTGGGGAAGGAGGTGCCCACTGGGGACTTTGAAAAGCTCTGACTTGTTTCTGGAAATCTAGAAGGCCACACACAGATGCCCAGCTGCATACTTGCCCAAAAACAGGCCCGAGAAGGCTCTCATCTGTCACCTCAAAATTGCCTAAATATAAATTACATGATAAGTAGCTATGCAGAAAAGATAAAGAAGCATGAGAAACACAGGAATGAATACCGTTCTACCTCAGTAATACAGGGGCCCTTCTTTGTGTCTTCCTTTATGCCTCAGTAGTCAGCACTCAATATTAAATGGGTTATATAGCAAAATTATAGTGAAAATGGAGAACACGATACATTGTTTTTTTACATCAAAGATCAACTACAGAAATTGTGGCTCTCCGAATCAGTGGGTTAAATAAGATATTCATTGATTTCTCTGAGAAAGTTGTTTCAATTGGTTGCTTCTTTTCAGTAGAGGGCTTTCACTTTCAAGTGAAAAAGTGCCAGTGTCTTTTCCATGAGGGTTGTGTCAAAGATGCTTCTTCCATTCTACAGGTGCTTGTGGTGGCTTCCTGAGGACAGGAGATGTGCCGGTGTTTCTCTTCTCCCCGGGCTGGCCTGACAGTTACAGTAATAGAGTGGACTGTACATGGCTCATCCAGGCTCCCGACTCTACCGTGGAACTCAACATCCTTTCCCTGGACATTGAATCTCACCGAACATGTGCCTATGATAGCCTTGTGATACGAGACGGTGAGAACGTTATAAACAATACTGAGCTTCAACCCTGACCCATATTTAGTTCTATTCAATTGTCATCATACTTGCGTAGCGCCTCCGTCCATTTGGTGTGGAATTACACAGATCGTATGGTCAATGAAGGCTTCAGTACCAGCATTGGCCACAACTTCTGGAGGACATAGGAAAGTATTAAATTACCTCTCACAAAATGTAAGGAGTAGCACAACATTTCTATAAGGAAACGAAGGCTTTTTTAGAGACTTAAGAG
Source organism: Callithrix jacchus (assembly GCF_049354715.1). Classification (NCBI taxonomy): domain Eukaryota; kingdom Metazoa; phylum Chordata; class Mammalia; order Primates; family Cebidae; genus Callithrix; species Callithrix jacchus. The sequence goes on along the minus strand of NC_133508.1, from coordinate 17,757,962 downwards.
GGAAAGAATAGTCGGAGTGACTACATGGTTCACCTTTCCTTTTGAGAAGCCTCTGAGATACATATTGTTATCTTCTATTTCCGGCTTTAAGATTCAAGTGAAAAAAATACTTGTAATGCGACTGGACACAGTGGCTCATGCCATACTCCCAGCACTTTGGGAGGTCAAGGCAGGAGGATCACTTGAGTCTAGGAGTTCAAGACCAGCCTGGGCAGCAGAGTGAGACCCTGTCTCTAAAATAATATTAAGAAGAATATGGAATAGTAATACATTCATTTCTCTTTGTCCCTGAATCTGGGTAGAATAGGTAGAATTTAGAGGTGGTATTGTGTTCTTACCTCTGTACACAGGCATGGTGTTGCTATGTGACATAAAGTTAGAGACATAAATATTGCTGATAAGTGCCTTATACAAAATTGGGCTTCACAATTTGCATGGGCTGGAATGAAGAACAGCAGAAAGGCCACATCCTCCACCTCAGTATTTTTCGGTGTGGCCCCCAGATCCACAGAGTCATCACCTGGGAACTTGTTAGACGGGCACATTCTCAGCAAAAAGAAACATTTTTGCCTTTGCCTACAGGTTGCTAGTGTGCAAGATCTTATCTCCCTTATCCCCGATCCCTAGACCCTGCTAAATGAGAAAAATCGATTGGTGGAGGTGCTTTATGTCCCTTCTGTAGAGGTTGGACACTAAGTAGAGACTCAATTCAATCATACACATGTGATGAAATGACCAAGCACAACTGTCCCCCATTTTCCCGTCAGCAATCAGCTATCAGCACATTGTGCAGAGGAGCCTCAAAGCACGGGAATGCGGTCTTTACATCCAAGCCTTCCTGTGCATACTGAAATTTAAAACTTCTCATGTAATGAAAAGGATGTGTGTCCTTGCACACATATTCTAGTGTTCAGAACCTACTAGATGCTTTAAAAAAAATCTTCAAAAAAAATCTTCAGTAGGTAACTGCATCAATGAAGTAAACTATGGTTATTCTTTAAAAATCACATTCCGTTGAGTTGGTTTGTTCTATCACCAACTTCTCTTGGAAGCCGGGAGCCTGGGGAGCAGTCCCTTTTTTCCTGCGTGGCCTTGCACAGGTCACTGAAAGGCACCAAGCCGGTTCTATCTGTGAGACAGACAAACACCTCCCTCACAGGCTTTTTGTGAGGATTAGGGAAAGTAATAAATGCATTTTTTTTTTTTTTTTTTTTTTTTTTTTAGTAAAAGTACAAGCATTTTATAGATAATGAATTTGGAATAGTTGAGATTTCAGTTTACTTAGATGGACATTTCAAGAGAGGTTTTATTAGTGTCCTTGCTCAGGCACAGGGCGGCTTGAAAGCGCTAAAGAAACTGAGGTGCATGCCAAACCAACACAAATAATTTTAAACTGGTTACGTGACCTTTCCGTATGGATTCCTTTTTTTGCACCGGCAGTGTGAGTAGATGCTCAATAAGGTTCGTTCCTTCCTCATTTGTTTAATTATGTAGTCAAGAAATAGTTATTGAGTGTCTGCTCTGCGCCAGTTGGTGGATATTGTTGTCATTTATACATTGTTGATATATTTTTATGACTAAATTTTAAATCTGACTTCAATTATTTGTTCTATGCCCAGCCAGCCTTTTGCTTCTGAGTAGCAGAAGCATGTGACATTCTGCAGCGAGTATCTAAACGATACTAACAGGCTATTCCTACTCATGCAATTGGCCCGTCATTGTAGGCTTTTGGCTGTAGGGCAGCTATGAACCTTCCTGGGCTATCCCAGAGAGGGTCATGCAGCATTCTTGGGAGAACCAAGTCACTGTCCCACCTGCTTATTTATTTTGCAGAGTTGCCATGGTTCGAAATTAATCAGTTTCTTCCAGACCATGCATCTACCAATTCTGCATACCAAAGATTCCTCCAAACTGAGATTCCATGAAACTACATTGGTCCTAGAAAAACTTTTAAATAGAAAAGAAATTGTATAGAAAATCAGTAATTCTTTAATCTAGTTCCAGATCTTAAACATACTTTCTTTATAACCTTACATAAATCATTTAATAGCATAGTTTTGGGGCATCTGAGGTTAATCTGCAGAGGTTAACGTCACTGTTAACTTCTGTGCCCTATGCCCTTGCATGCAGCAAAGTGACTAGCTTCGTATCTCCTGTAAGACTCAGTTCCTCATCTGCAAAATGGGGATAAAAATAAATGCCTACCTAATAGTGTCACTGTGAAGATAAAATCAGATAGTACATGTGAAGCACTTAAAGGGGTATATAGTAATTGCTCAGTAGAGGTCAGACTTGAATAATCTTGGAGCCTCAGTTTCTCTCTCTGTAAAATGAAGAGGTTGGATTAGAAAAAGAATTCCCAAGTTGCCTTGTAGTGCTATAGCCTTTACTGTTCTGTGACTTGCCCTCCTCTTTAAAGATTAGGTTCAATCTTTCTGCAATCTATATGTTGAGGTTTTGGAAGGCTCCAGAAATACCCCAGTACTCAGTATGAAGTCTGAAAGTGTGGGTGGGCAAGTAACAAACCATCTATGATTATTGGGTTATCTTCCACTAATGAGTTAGCTAATCAACAAGCGCTTATTTTGAGATAAGCATTGTTTCACCAGATAACCTGGAGTTAATTTTAGAAAAGAAAACAGAATCAGTAGACTCAACTCATTTTCATCACTTGATAAAATATACACGTGAACTCATGACATACAATAAACTTCAAAATTTTGTAGTACAGGTAATTAGAGAAAATAATATTGGGTGAAATGTGCAGCAAAATAGCATAATGAAGGACACTTAGTATAAATGCAAAAGGAGTTTAAGAGATACACTTTTGAATTGTAAAGAACGCAAAAGTTTCCAGAAATCAGAAACCTTCTAAAGAATGCCATTTCACGCATTTTGCATTTATAACTGTGCCATCACATTTGTAATCACAGGAATAGAAAATAACTTATTTTTTAAAGTAGTTAATAATGAATGAGTTTCAAGTTGTGGTCAGTGCCACAAAGAATCCACGTTGCTGTTGTGTAAAAGGGCATATTTGCTTATGTCTCATATTCTATTTTTGTTTTTTATAAAACTGAAATTTATTAATTCTCTGCTGTAGGACAAAAGAAAAGAAATCTGCATAGTTTCCCAGCCAAGGAACTCAAGTCTGCTATAATCCCCTTTGCTCCATTTTGGTTTCAGCTGGCACAGTGGCTTTGATCAAAGCTTATATCCAAGATAATCGAGATGAAATGGGGACACGAGGTGCCCCTGCTTTCCTTTGTTCTCTGTGAGAGTGGGGCACACTTGCTGGGACTCTTCTCTCACTCTCCACACAAATGTGTGGTTGTTTTTATACCGAAGCAAAGAAAAGCAATGAAGAAACACAAATGAAAAGTTTTGTTTAAAAAACCCCACTGGCACTGAAGAAAGGGTCGTATGAAAGTTGCATATCTTTTTGTGAATGATATTGTAACGTTAGTGTAGGATCTGAGGTCAGGGAACCAACTTGTTTTTCTTTTATTTACTTGACCTTCAGCAGTCAGAGTAACTGAGGTCAGAGTCTCTAATCAATACACGTTTCATCACTGGTTCTCCATCGCTTCCAAATCCCAGGTACTCTGATTCTGAGTTTTAGTGACAGGGAGAACCGGCAGCCTGTTTTTAGAAAGACAGTGGAAATGGCTGGGCACAGTGGCTCACACCTGTAATCCCAGCACTTTGGGAGGCTGAGGTGGGCAGATCACCTGAGGTCAGGAGTTCAAGACCAGCCTGGCCAACATGGCAAAACCCCGTCTCTACAAAAAATACAAAAATTATCCAGGCATGGTGGTGTGTGCCTGTAATCCCAGCCACATGGGAGGCTGAGGTGGGAGAATTGCTTGAACCCGGGAGGCTGAGGTTGCAGTGAGCCGAGATCGCACTATTGCACTCCAGCCTGGGTGACAGAGCAAGACTCCATCTCAAGAAAAAGGGGGGTGCAGTAGAAACTGTCAAAGAAGTCTTTATCAAAAATGGTAAAGAGCCCCACACTTTGGGAGGCCAAGGAAGGTGAATCATTTAAGATGAGGAGTTCAAGACCAGCCCAGCAAACGTGGTGAAACCCCTGCCTCTACTAAAAATACAATAATTAGCCAGCTGTGTTGGTGTACCCCCTATAATACCAGCTACCCAAGAGGCTAAGGCAGGAGAATCGCTTGAACCCAGGAGGTGGAGGTTGCAGTAAGCCCAGATCGTGCCCCTGCACTCCAGCCTGGGTGACAGAGGGAGATTCCATCTCAAACAAAAGTGGGGGGTCACGGGGGGTAAAGAAAAGGGCACGCAGGACCATTACAAGCCAGAGCCAGAATGATGTCACCCTTGAGGGGTCCTTCTTTTTCAGAATCCCATTATCTGCTATGAATTCTGATGTTCTGAGAAAAATGTGTGAGCTGCTTTGGCTAAGCTGCAAATGGTGGTAGAGTAGATTCTCAAGACTATTTTCATGCTGTTTCCTTTCTTTCAATAGGAGACAGTAACTTGGCCCAGCAGCTGGCAGTTCTCTGTGGCAGAGAGATCCCCGGCCCCATCCGGTCTACTGGAGAGTACATGTTTATCCGCTTCACCTCGGACTCCAGTGTAACCAGGGCAGGCTTCAATGCATCCTTTCACAAGAGTAATGAGTTCAAATATTTTTTAATCCCATGTTATCTCATCTCCTCTCTTTTTCTCTCCCTAATATAATTTTTTGGGGTACCAGGACACAAGACAAGTCAGAGGATATGGGTCTCTGCTCAGGCTCTGGATGGCTGGCTCCCCTTACAGCAATGCTGAGTCCTGATCAAAGGACCGAGGCTAAGTTATGCAAAGGCGTCCTGCTTTCAGGTCTCCGGGTGGGGTATCTTCACTCCAGGGAGCTGTGTCCATGGAATACATGAGAGAGAGCTTTACAGCAAATTTTCAGCCTAACTGAGGGCTGGAACTAGAGTGCAGCTCTTATCCACAACTCATCGAAGGAGCAAAACTTCATCATTTATTTTCGTAAATTACTTGGTTGAAGTCATCCATTTGAGGGTTGGCAGGAAGAATTTGTTCCTCTTGAAATATGAATTTGATGAGTCACAAGTGAGTACCATCTATGGGATGCCGTCATGCACTGTACGATTGAGACTTCTCAAACTTCACATGTGAAGTCCAGTAACAGCCTTAAATCCAAACCAAATGAAGGGTAATAAAGTAGTCCATGGAAGAGTGAAAGACTCTCATGTTTTTAACTGAAAAACATAATTTTAAAGTATATTCTCAATATAACATTAAAAATCAATCTAATATTTCCTCCATGCTTATTATATACCTTTTACAAAGTAGGAAGCAAGTGAAGATCAATTGTGTTGCTGATGCTCAAGGGAGGCAGGCTGCATAGTCTTAAGAGCATGGGCTTTGGAATTAGACCTAAGATAAGTTTTCTCCTCTGCAATTTAACTAGCTCTGTAAGCTGTCTCCCCTTCCTTGCTGATGACAGGTAAGGGTAGTCCCTGACAGCTGGAGAATTAATGCCTGCTCTTTTCATCCTCTTCCTTCATCTCCTGCCCTCTTACTCTCATGTATATATTAATATATATGGATGCTCATTATCCATCCATACATATATACATATGTACATATACAGTGAGGGTAGAACCATTGTAATTATTTATATGTGTGTGTATATATATGTGTATAATATATATAAATATGATACCTCGATCATGTTGGGTTCACTACCTGAGACGTTGATCACTCCCTACAGAGGTCTGTCCTGCAGGCCCTGACTCAAGGATGGATGAATGAATGCACTCTCACACCCAGCACAGTGAATCTGAGTGGGCTAGGGTTGGTCGTCAACTGCTTTCAGAGGGTGATTACAGCTAACCGATGATAACTCCCTGTACCTCCTCACATTTATTCAGTATAGATTTAGTAACAGAGGTTCTAAGTCAACATCCTTGTGGATAATTAACATGGCTAAAAGAGTGGTTTTACAAATGATAAAAGCTTTTGGTGAATTCCAACATAAATATGTGTGTGTATCTACGTATATATACATCCTGGACAGCTCCTGGTCTAGAAGGTATTTCCAATTTAACCCCATGAGTAGTAAAATGGACTTTGGAGACTCAGAAGCAGGAAGGATGGGTGGGGCATGAGGGATAAAAAACTACATATTGGGTGTAACGTACACTAGTCGGGTAACTGGTACACTAAAATGTAAGACGTCACCAGTATGCACTTCATCCATGTAACCAAAAACCATTTGTACCCAATTACATAGTTAGAGATAGATAACAAAAAATCTAACCTGCCAAAACTGAATACTTTATTCCCACCCTTTTCCATAACACGCAAATTCTGCATTTGGAAATGCAGTATGGAAAGCAAATGCAAAGTACATGTTTCTCATTCTTTAAGTCAAAAATCTTGATGTTATTTTTGACTTTTCTGTTTGTCTCACACTTAACCATCAACAAATTACGCTGGCTCTACCCTCACAATATATCTAGATTGCAATCACACCTCTCCATTTCTGTTGCTACCAGCCTAGCCTACAAGCCTATCATCTCTCCTTGGCCTCAGGCAGTCCCCTTTTTATTGGACACACTGCTCCTGCCCTTCCCTGCCCTCTACCCCTTACAGTCTAAGGACTGCACATAGAGTGATATTTTCAAACTTAAGTGAGATCATGTCATTCTGATGCCCCAAACCCTTCAATGTCCTCCTCCCCTACTCAGAATAAGTCTTTTCAGTTTCCTGCATGACATAGCCATGCTGCCTTCGGGATCTCTCATTCTGCCTCATCCATTCTGACTTCCATCTAACACATCGAGCCCTTACACTGTTTTCTGAACTGGAATGTTTTCTCTCACATAACCCTCTGGCTTGATCCTTCATTTTATCATGTCTCTGCTAAGATGTTACTCCCGTGACAAGGCTTTTCTAGCTTAACTCTAACAATAAAGTACCCTTCTCCCTCCTCCCATCCATTTTTCTTTGTAGAATTTGTCACCATCTCACATATTATATATTTGGTTATTGTATGTCTTCCCATCCATAAAGAAATCTTCATGAAAGTAAGTGACTTGTCTCCATTACTTACCACTATATCCCAGATCTCAGGAACCACCATGACTGAGTAGCCAACAGCATGTGCTCAATATATGCTTGTTATACTAATCATTTTCTACACTCTGGATTTATTTTCAAGTGTTTTTGTTGCCTACGCTTTGAAAACCCCCCAAGAAAACTAAGAAAGCATAAAAATCCAGTTGCCAATGCTATTTAAATAACCTGTCTTTGTTTCTTTGTGGGAAGGCTGCGGTGGATATTTACATGCAGACAGAGGGATCATCACGTCCCCCAAGTATCCAGAGACCTACCCACCCAACCTCAACTGTTCCTGGCATGTCCTGGTCCAAAGCGGCCTGACCATTGCTGTCCATTTTGAGCAGCCTTTCCAGATTCCAAATGGAGATTCTTCTTGCAACCAGGGGGATTACTTGGTGGTAGGTCTTGCTGGCTATCCTTTCTAATTATGTTTTCTGTGGACTTCCTTTAGAAAACAAAATGATAATTTTTCTCTCCTGGGACATAAATGGATGAGAATTATGTACTCCTTCTTTTGCAGTGTAAAGGAGTTGATGCCATTTTAATTTGTCTTTGCAGCTAAGAAATGGTCCTGATGTCTCTTCTCCACCCTTGGGACCCCCCGGAGGAAATGGTCGTTTTTGTGGCAGTCATGCTTCATCAACTCTGTTCACCTCGGATAATCAAATGCTTGTTCAGTTTATTTCTGATCATGGTAACGAAGGGCAAGGATTTAAGATCAAATATGAGGCAAAGAGTTTAGGTAAGTATTTTCACTGAGAATTATATCTACTTTTCTTGGAATTACTTGGTCTGCTTTGATTAAATAGATTTGAGAAAAAAACATATGAAGTTTTCTTTTCTGAACAGACAGTAATAGAATTAATAAGAATGCCTACTCTCAAGTATTTATTATGTTTGATACATTCAGAATCACATCGTGACTACTTGTCAAGTAAAGTATCATTATTTCTATTTTAAAGATAACTAAAATGAGGCTTGGACTTTTCCAAGACCACACATCTAATTAGTGACCAAAGTGAAATTTTCCATGGGTATAAAATAATTTATTCTTCTTGATCCCTGAAAGTCTTTAGGTATTTCCATTATAAGAAGTCTAATTATAAGCTGAATCTGGTTATAGAAACATTATAAGAATTATGTTTACCTTATTTTGTAATAATTTGTATACTGTTTTTAAAAGAACACATAATCCTTTATTCTATTATTACTGATTTAATTATATATTACACAAGATCTTTGCTTAATTGCTTGTACTTAATTACACTTGATTATAATTGCATTTAATTATACTGTAATGATTTGATTTTGGTGACATTTACTTTTAGTAGTGTTTAATTGAATAAATAAATAAATAAATAGGCATCACTTCAAAATAAAGGGATATTGTCAATAGAAAGTAATATAATAATAAATTTTTGGTTTGTCCCACCAGAAATTAGATAATATAGATTTCAGAATGATCCTATGACTTGAATCCCAGATTCCTAATATATTTTAAAAAATATATACATATATATCAATTAAATCATGTTTTATTGCACATTGTGTGAGATTTAAAGTCAACATCATTTCTTTTTTTTTTTTTATTTTTTATTGGATTTTAGGTTTTGGGGTACATGAGCAGAGCATGCAAGACAGTTGCGTAGGTACACACATGGCAGTGTGCTTTGCTTTCCTTTTCCTCTTCACCCACATTAAGTCAACATCATTTCTTTATTTTGGTAAAAGATGAATAAGAGTCTTCACCAACTGACACGCAAAAATAATCTAATAGCTTGAGTAAGGTCTGCGCTTTGGTCACTTCCCAGTGCGCAGAGCTCTGGCACAAAAAGGGAGCTGTAATGTAGCTCTGTGGGCACCTGCACCGTTGCTTTCTAGGTTAGGACCTTCTCATCTCTCCCTTTCTCCATGCTGAGCATTGCAGATGAGTCATGATTAGACAGGTTTTCACCCGGTACCAAAGCATTTTGAGAGTTGCAGTGTCTTGAATCTAGTGAATAGAGGTCAACCCATCCTACAAAACTGTACTTTTCTATATTTATTTATGATAGACTCAGTCTTTTTTTTTTTTTCTTTCTTGAGACAGGGTCTTGCTCTGCCGCCCAGGCTGAAATGCAGTGGCGCCATCTCAGCTCACTGCAACCTCTGCCTCCCAGGCTCAAGTGATTCTCCTTACGCAGTCTCTCTAGTAGTTGAGATTACTGGTGTGCACCATCACACTCAGCTAATTTTTATATTTTTGGTAGAGATGGTATTTCACCATGTTGCCCAGGCTGGTCTTGAACTCCTGAGCTCAGGTAAGCTACCTGTCTCGGCCTCTCAAAGTTCTGGGATTACTGGAGTGAGCCACCGTGCCCAGCCAATAGACTCAGTCTTGATTTATATTTTTAAAGTCAACATTTAGTGGTAATTCAGATCCACTAAGAGATACATTAAGGGTGTATTTGATATCGCACCTCTTCTATTACCTTGTGGACTCACTGTTCATGCAAGTATGTTTACGGCCATTACTTTCTCCCTTTCTTGAAGCTTATTATGATTGCCATTAACATCAGATTTAGACAAAAGTCTTTTGATTTCACAGCCTATTATTGGCAACCTGAAACAGTGGCATCACTCCTATTTCTCTCTACTTACCAACTCAACCATGTCTTGTAACTATAGCCAGGCTTCCACCTCCCACATCCATCTGGCTGTCTTCCCACCGTATCTACTTCCATGCCACTACCATTTCTCAGCCTTTAACATAGGTCCCTTTGTGAACATCTTTCAACATGAATCACCTAGTTTTTTATCATTTTTCTCCAGAAACACTCCTTCGCTATGGATGATTGAGATTTCTAGGACCCTGTGGTAGATGCCTTTGTTCTTACCTGATTAATAGGCTGATTAATTAATTAATCAAACATTTAGAAAGCATTTCACATCATGCAAACTAGCAAGTTCTGTCAAGGACTTCACAGCGTAGTAGAGGAGACAGACAAGCAAAGGCACAATTGGAACATGACATAGGGCTGGATGTGGTGGTTCATGTCTGTAATCCCAGCACTTTGGGAAGCCAAGGCAGGAGGATCACTTGAGCTTAGGCATTTGAGACCAACCTGGGCAACATAGAAAGACCTCATCTCTACCAAAAAATTTTAAAAGTAGCCGGGCATGGTGGCACACTTCTGTGGTCCCAGCTACTCAGTAAGCTGAGTTGGGAGGATCATTTGAGCCTGGGAAGTTGAGGCTGCAGTGAGCCATAATCAAACCAGTGTACTCCAGCCTGGGTGACAGAGCAAGGCACTGTCTCAAAGAAAAAAAAAAGAACATGGTATATGATATAATAAGTGCTAGAAAGAGGAATGCACAGAACAGAAACACCTGCTTCAGGCCAGGACATCAGAGAGGGTTCCAGAGAAAGTATGAAGAGATTGGCCAATCAGTGATAAAAAGATGTGGGTGCATAGAAAGTCTAAATGTTACAAGTCATATTCAATAATTTGAAAGAATTCACTACTGGTAGAGAACAATCAAAAAGTGGTAAAAATAATAGTGACGAAGCAGGCAGGAATCACTGTGCTTAGAGCCATGGATGCCATACTAAGTTAGCTGAGATGGTAATCGGTAGGTAATGGGAGGCATTGGAAGATTTTGCTCCAAAGCCTGAACAGCATGATCAGATTTTAGTCACTAATGTGGCTGCAACGCTGAAAACATTGGAGGTGGGAAAGACTGAAGAGAGAGAGACAAGATGAATGAGTAATTTAGGAAACAAAATTACTCCCTGAACTAAGGCAATGGCAGTAAGAAGGTAGCAGAGAGGGCATATCAAAGATATTATAAATATGGGATGGAGTGAATTTGGAGGTCAGGTGGGAAGGGATGGGAAGAGCCTTAGGAGCAGTTCTTAGGTCTTTTGGCTGGGTGGATCCATTCATCCCACAGACATTTATTAGGAACTTTCCATAGGACAGACATTGTATTAGGTCCTGGGGATATAACAGTAAACAAACAAAATCCATGCCTTTATGGAGCCTAATTCTAGTTAAGACAGAGACAATAAATAAAATTTATAATATGCCATATGGTGAAAGGAATTAAGGAGAAAAGTAAGGCAGTAAGGGTGGATACAGAGTGTCCATAGGAAGAGAGGCTGATGAGTCTGCTGATGACTCATGTATGGAACTCCGGATCATGAGCGAATGAGAGTGTTCATTTGAGACATGTTCAGTTTGAAATCTCTGAATTACCTCCATTGGAGATGCCCAGTGAGTGGTTGGAACATGAGTCTGGAGGTCAGAACGGCGGTCTAGACTGAATCTGTAAATACAGGAATAATCAACAGACTGGTTATAGTTTAAGTCATGAGGATGTATGACAGCAATTGGGGAATTATTCAGTGTGAGATGAAAGGTCTACAGGCAGGATTCCTGAGAGCCTCTAGCAATGTCAGGGAAGCCGTGGAAAGAGATACCCAAGAACCAGAGGAAGAAGGATGAGAGGAGTAAAAGAAGGAGAAGAGCTTGGTGTCACAGAAGCCAAGGGACAAAAATGTAAAGAAGGACAATGTGATCAGCATGTTAAATGCTGTGGATAAAATAAAAATTTAAGAAGTTATTTGGTCATATAACTGTGAGGTGACTTGGAAAACATGAATGCTTTGATAAGGTTGAAGAATGAATGATGAAAAGAGAGAAAAAGAGAGGGGTGGGGAGAGAGAGACAGACAGAGATTAAATAGAACAAGATCCAGAAGGAGACAGTAAGATGGGAACTTGATTCAGAGATACAGGAAGATAATGTACAGAGGGGGAAATAGAGTGTAGAGATGCAGATAAATTTATTAAGGATAGTAATAAATGAGGGGTAACAAATTGAAGGTATTCTCATCTGATTTCTTCTACTTTCTGCATAAAGTGGAGCCTAATGTAGTGTGCTGAGATCGAGAGGAAATGGGGAAAGTCAAGGGTTTAGGGAGTAAAGTTCCAAATGGCTGTCGTCGTTTATGTATAAAGTAATGGGTGAATTGCTTGGCGGTGTTGAGATGGGAGAACATATATTTGCAGCGATATCAGTTTCATGAATGAATGGCCTGAATTGAACACAGCCACGGAGTTGGCATTTTACAAGGGAAGTCTGAAGGAAAGACAGGAAACTCGGAAGTTGGGGGTCATCAAAGGGATTTGCAATTCAGATTTTCAGAGATGGGGGAGTTGGTGGTAATGACAGAATTCAGGATGTGACTGTAAGTGGCTAAGTGACAGTGGACATAAATGTCGCTAGAGTTAAGCAGATCAAATATCTGTGTGGCTAAGTGATTGGACAGGTTAATTTCATTGGCATTGTAAGTACTTTTACTTCTTTCTGGTTTGTTTGTTGAAAATGCCAAAGGATATTTAGTGATAATAGAAAAGTTATTTTTGATAATACTTTGGTTTTTTAGAAAAGACATGTGAAAAAGCTCCTTTACCTTCTGGCAGAACACGGCTCCTAAATTGTCTCATGCCATTGATCTTGTTTTTCAAATGCATCCAAATCCTGAAGAAATGTAACGAATGAATGCCCACAGAGTTGTGCAAAGCTATATCTGCTTAGTCTTTTAGATATACCAAGATCATAGCTCTGCACCATTCTACTGCGCTGAACGCTCAGTGGGAAGCTGTAACTGCTGGCATACTTACATGCTCGTCGAAGTGGTGGATATTTATTCACGCTTCTGCGATGCTCTGCCCCATCCACCATGTGCCTTATCATTTGTTTGGCTTTAAGAAAGAATGAAATTTCCAATGAGAATAGGTAGATGGCCTGACAAATTAAAAAGTGTCACACCTGGTAGCTCTCTCGAAAGCAAATTGGGAATTTGTTTGCTGGAAAAGAAAATGAGGATCATAACAGATGAAAGGAAATTGAGAGAAAATGCAGAGAAATTGACTGTAAAAGATGATTTGTAGCCATTGACAGCATCCCCTTACCAGATTGTAGACTGATTTAACTGTGTTTGCCGGCAGCCTGTGGAGGCCATGTCTACATCCATGATGCTGATTCTGCTGGGTATGTGACGTCCCCCAACCACCCGGATAATTACCCCCCGCATGCCGATTGCATTTGGATCTTAGCAGCTCCATCGGAAACACGCATACAGCTGCAATTTGAAGATCAATTCGATATTGAAGTAACACCCAAGTATGTCACTTCCATTTTCATTTTTTTTCCTATCCAAAGTTGATAGTTTTTAACTGTCATGTCTCAGGACAATTCATTTCTTTCAATAGCATGTATGCAAGGGAATCTAGGGGGAAAAGGGAAATGCTTAATGACTCAGGCCTGAAAACATAGTCTGCCAGTCCTATCAGCTGCGCAGGTTATGTACATGGATACTGTCCCCTGTGACCCTAGACACTTCCTGCAAGGGATACTGAGGGTGGCTACTTGAGATTGATGTTATCCATTCTTCCTCCCGTAGGAAATATATTGTGTCTCTGATAGATGAATGTTTATTTGCCCAGCCTCATATTTAGTGTCACAAATGATAAAATGTTTGTTTAACAAATGGGAATTTGTGTGGTATGTCACCAGAGATCACCAGTGTCAGAACAGTACTAAAGCACATACACTATAATTTCTCAGTTTTTATTTAATAAGAGTTCTGAGAGGATTACGAGACAGAGAATAAGTCTTACTATGTTAAAGAGAAAGGAAAACTACGTAGATTGTAAAAATTCGTTTTTCTCTTTCCTTTAACAAAACTGCGTTTACATTTGCATAAATGCAGACGTGGTGCAAAAGTTAGATAAAAGAGCTTTTGTTGCCATTTCTGGCATTGGATCTAATATTACTCTTCCACTCATGGAGCATTGATTGGCCAATGTGACTTCCTCAAGAAACAGTAGGTACATACTTGTCTGCTTTCATGGGCACAGAAAATTCTAGTTGGCACTCTCCGTTAGTCCCAATTACAGAGCTGTTAGAGAATTTATCTTTGTCATGTGAAATGTATCAAATCAATGTGTGGAACAAAATACTTGTTCTTTGAAGTTCATAGGGATTCGTTTGAAAACAACATTTATATTTGTAAAAACCGATACAGAATATGGACGGGAAGTAAATATTTGTCATTGCAGAACATGTAAAACCTGTCTTTTTGAGCTATTCAGGAACAATGTATTATTAGCAAAAATATCATACAGCATTTTAAAGTGACATGTGACTTACGCTGATGCGTTCATAGTCTTTAATGCTATGATTTAATAATATCTTCAAAGAAAGTGAGTGAAGTTGTCATTATCAAAATAAGTCAAGGCAATCAACCATGTAAATTTCACAGAATTTTGTTTCCACTTCAGCTGTACTTCCAACTACCTTGAGTTGCGGGATGGAGTGGATTCAGATGCACCAACGCTTTCCAAACTTTGTGGGACAGATTTACCCAGCAGTCAGTGGTCCTCAGGAGAGGTTATGTATTTGAGATTTCGATCTGACAACAGCCCCACTCATGTGGGATTCAAGGCCAAGTATTCTATAGGTAATAATTTTTTTTAAACTTTTATTTTAGGTTTAGGGGTACACATGCAAGTTTGTTATATAGGTAAACTTGTGCCATGGGGATCATTGTACAGATTATTTCATCACCCAGGTTTAGTTGATAGTAAAACCAGAAATGGCAGGTGTCCCCACAGTACCCCTTCCAGCTGAGCTTGGGTTCAGTCTTTAGAATCAACACAGGGTAGTAGGCAGGCCCCATCAGTCTATCAGTTGTTTCTTGAGATGAAACTTACTTGCGACTGATAGCTCTTACATAGCATTCCAAAATAATTGATGTGACGTTACAGAATATGCCATTTAGTCTTCATCTTCCATTTCCCGTTATTGCATTGGACTTGCAGTATCATTTCTGTTTCCATCCACTGTGGAATTCAAATAATGAGGAAAGCACTAACCATTTTCAGAATTTTAAAAACTTCAATTCATAGTCACTTGGAACCTGAAAGTTTTCAAATGTGCTGGTGAAATGAAATAAACAAAATTTGTAAAATAATATTTCTTTTTTTTTGTTTCTGCAGCTCAGTGTGGGGGAAGAGTAACGGGGCAAAGTGGTGTTGTTGAAAGCATGGGACATCCATCGCTTCCATATAGAGACAACTTATTCTGTGAGTGGCATCTCCAGGGGCTCTCTGGACACTATCTCACAATCTCTTTTGAAGATTTCAACCTTCAGAATTCCGCTGGCTGTGAAAAAGACTTTGTGGAGATCTGGGACAATCATACCTCTGGTTAGTGAAATGTATCTGCTCTCTTTTGGGTGTTTATTTTCATATGTACTTATTCAGCCTCTTCATATATTTGAATATGTGGATTTTTATTCATGTTTTCTTGCTTTTCTTGACAGAGATTAATGTTTCCTCATGGGCAGGGTCTTGTTTTTTATTATTTTCTTTGTATACGTAGGACACTTCGAACAGGTTAAAAGAAATCAATCACCTGGACTGTGTATTTAATTATTTGTCTCTCACAGGAAGCGTCTTGGGCAGATACTGTGGAAACACCATTCCTGACAGCATAGATACTTCTAGCAATACTGCTGTGGTCAGGTTTATCACAGACAGCTCTCTGACTGCGTCAGGGTTCAGACTGCGATTTGAATCCAGCATGGAAGGTGAGTTCATTGGTTCGTTCAGAACAACATTGAGCATCTGCATTGGACAGACACTATGCTAGGCACTGGTGTTATAATAGTTTGAAAAACAAAACAAGACATGACCCCTATCTTCTTGGACCTTAATTAGAGGGTCACACTGATAAATGAAAAATTACAGTTGTGATCAATGCTATAAGGGAAAATAACTAGTATCATAGGAGATATAGTAAGCGGATGAGAGGTATACTGCATTGCCCACCTTAAGAAAGTCCTGTAGTTACTCACAACTTGCCTTACTGCAAATCCTGACAAACTCAGATGAAATAAAGATCTTGTTTGGAAAAACTGGATACTTAAATTAACTGTCAGGCACATCATCATGTAATGAGACCACCAGGCAGGCCTTGTGTGAGCAACATGGCTGTTTATTCACCCTGGTGAGGGTGGGCTTAGTCAGAAAAGAGAGTCAGTGGAGGGCGGTGGGATAGGAGTTGGTTTTATAGGTTTGGGGTAGACAATGGAAAGTTACAGAAGTTACAGTTCAGGGTGGTTTTGCAAGCCAGTGAGGGTGTTGTGTGTGTGTGTGTGTTGGGGGGTGTGTCACAGGATGCATAATCACAAGGATAGGGATCATCTATTACAAAGAGGCATAATCATAAGTGTGGAGGGTATCGGTTGCAAGAAGAGAGAAGGGTGAGGTAAATTACATAGTTACAGGGGCAGGGGTCTTGTGAAACCTAATGTCTAGGGGGTAAATTTTCAGAAGTCTGTGAAGGAACAATGGGTGAAGGTTGCAGGGGGAGAGCAATCAGTTGAGGTAGGAGCTAGTTGTTTCACTTCTCTTTGTGGCCATCCAGGTACTTTAGAATTTCTGGCTGCTGGAGACCATCCAGAGGTGTATATGTGAGTCACCAATAGTATAATGGCCAGGCTTGGACTTGGAGGCCTGACATTAACCTGATTTTCCTGATTTTTTTTTTTTTTTTTTGTAGAGATGGGATCTTGCCTCAGCCTCCCAAAATGTTGGGATTACAGGCATGAGCCATCACTCTTGGCCAATTTTCCTGATTTTTAAGTTCATTATATTCATTGGTTTCTCATATTTCTTGGGCCATGATGATAATTATATTGCTGTCCGTGGACTATCATCCATAAAAGCCAGGGTTAAATATTAATAGAGATAAGAAGTGAATATATATGTTCACTAAAATCCTGATGCACATAAATAAATGCAGAGAATGAATTTGTCTAGAAGAATAATTTTTAAATACCTGAATTTTGAGAGCTTTCCTGATCGAAGGAGACATTTTGATTTGATTGGAAGTTTTCTTGGCTTTTTTTTCTCACATCAGAGTGTGGTGGAAATCTTCAGGGCTCTACTGGAACATTTACTTCTCCCAACTACCCGAACCCAAATCCTCATGGTCGAATCTGCGAGTGGAGAATCACCGCCCCGGAGGGAAGGCAGATCACCCTCACATTTAACAACCTGAGGCTGGCCAGGCATCCATCCTGCAGCAATGAGCATGTGATAGTAAGTGTTCCCTGTGGCCTGAGATGTTATATTCTGCCATTTAAGGAATTTACAGACCTATAAACCATAGTCAGAAATCTAGGTGAGGAAAATTGCCATCTATGCAACTATAACTTAGACAAATTCTAAGTATCGTTGAGAGCACAAAATCACAGTAAACTGTCAAAATAATTGTAAAAGTTGTTGTAAGAGACCATCAGCTATCACTCCATGCATCAGGGTCACAGTTAGAATAAATTTTAAGAGTGAATGATCATGACAAATGGCAAAAACTGGGGGGGCTGTGGGAAGCTAAGCCTACAGCAAGCACATAGCTGAATGGGACCAGAGTCACAGCACAAGCCGCCACCGAAAGTTCTGAGCAGAAGAGTTGTCCTGCATAATCACTGCTTTTTCCAGGGGTGCAGAGGGACTCTGGTAGGAGAGCACTGCTACCTGACATCCATGTTGCCACCCTCCAGAGGTTTCAGACATACCCTTAGTACTCTCAGCTTCCTTTGCTGAAAGAAAGCAAACGGGATCCCTGAGTGTGAATAGCAAAGAGATAGTTAACTGTGAAGTGCTGTACATACATATGTGTGTGTAGACAGGTAGACTGGATTAATATTAGTACATTTCTCCACCCGACTTGCCCCTTCCGTGGTATTTGTGATCTCAGTAATAATCCCAAACTTCTGATTGCTCAGCTTGAAAATCTAGATGTCTGTTTGGGGATCCTTCCTCTCACACCCTATATGGCATCTATAAGCAAATCCCACTGGGTGTATCTTTAAAAACATCAATTAGCCAGGCTCAGTGGCTCACACCTGTAATCCCAGCACTTTCAGAGGCTGAGACAGGCAGATCACAAGGTCAGGAGTTCGAGACCAGCCTGACCGACATGGTGAAACTCTGTCTCTCCTAAAAATACAAAAATTAGTTAGGTGTGGTGGCACGCATCTGTAATCCCAGCTACTCAAGAGGCTGAGGCAGGAGAAGTACTTGAACCCAGGAGGTGGAGGTTGCAATGAGCCAAGATCTTGCCACTACACTCCAGCCTGGGTGACAAAGCAGAGCAAGACTCCTCAGAAAAAAAAAATATATATACACACACACACACACACACACACACATCCACAATTGAACTACTTTTCATCATATCTACTGCTACCACCCCCACTGTTCACTTGGATTATTTTAGTAAGTTCCACCTGACCCCCCTGCTTCCATTCTCATCTCCCTACTTTCCCAACACAGCAGCCATGTGATGGTTTTAAGCCTCAGTCAGATCACGTTGCTTCCTTTGAAAATCCTCAAATGGCTTCTCATACCACTCAGAGGAAAATCCCAAATTGCATCTGTGGCTCACCTGGCTGATGTTATGTCCCTCTTCTACCTGTCTGTCTTATTTCACATTCCCCTCTTCTCTCGCTGGGATCCAGCTGTCTGGCCTCCATTCCATTCCTTGAATGTGCTGAGATGCTCCCCATCCAGGTGTTGCCCCCATCTGGAATGCCCATCTGCAGATGGTGGCCTGCTCTATACCCTCACTCCATTCGGGTGTCTGCTTGAATGCCTTTTAATCCATAAGGTCTAATTACCTTCTATTACAGACCCTTCCCTGGCCTGACCCTTCCCTGTCATGTTGTTTTACAGCACTCCACACCTGTTGCCATACATCATTTTGATTTGTTCATCAGTTTATTGTCTGCTTCCCCCACTAGAATGTAAGCTCCTTGAGGTCAAGCCATAGTTTCATTCACTGCTGTGGATTCACTGAATCCCCAGTACCTGTACATAATAGAGACACATTGTTGAATAAATGGATAGTATAGGTATTATCCTTATTCCTTTAATAACAAACCACTTTTGCTTTCAGTTTAATTGTCTCCTGTTGGGTAGTGAATTTCAAAAATATTAAATATCTTTGTATCTTATGACCACTTTGTATTGCCCTAAAATGATCTCATTCAACCTTCAGATTTTATTTCCAAGTTCTAATATCTGAAGGATTGAACTGCTGTGTTTTAGATCTTGAAAATAAGAAACCAAGTGGGTTTTATTTGAGAGCCAGGAGACTTTAAACTAAAGTTGTTAATTATAAAGGACCTTTTTTCCCTATTATTGATTGAATATATATATACAAATATGAAGTAGAAAAAATGCTAACCACTCCCACTGTGCCATATTTTGATAGATTTTCTCATCTCTTCTTGGCAAAGCATATTTTATGTACTTTTAATCATGTGATATAAATCCACTTGAATTCTAACTTTAGTCTGTTTTTCTGTTTGTAAATATAATGGATGAGCAATATTTGGGGAATTCAGAAAATAAAAAATATGTTTTGTTTTTTTTTTTTGAGACAAAGTCCTTCTTGCTCTGTCATCCAGGCTGGGGTGCGGTAGCACAATCTTACCTCACTGCAACCTTTGCCACCTGTGTTCAAGTGATTCTCCTGCCTCAGCCTCCTGAGTAGCTAGGACTATAGGCATATGCTACCACACCCGACTAATTTTTGTAATTTTAGTAGAGATGGAGTTTCGCCATATTGGGCAGGCTGGTCTGGAACTACTGACCTCAGGTGATCCACCCACCTCAGCCTCCCAAAGTACTGGATTACAGGTGTGAGCCACTCTACCCGACCAAGATATTTTTAATTCTACTGATCTATTACTAAAATTTTGATGTATATGCTAAAAGTTGTTTTTTTACCTTTGAAATTATTTTCATAGTTTAAATCATACTGAATATAATGATTATTAGAAATTTTACAAGCAGAGTATTCACATGTCCTTTAGGAAAGAGAGTATGAACAGTCCTAGTTTTAGAAGTCAAATAAAGATAAAAGCTATAGCCACAACCACAAATTCCAAAGCAAATTTTACTTGTCACCTCCCTCTCCCTTAATTACCAACTTACAACTCTTGCAGCTACTGCTGGTGGTTTTTATGTACTTATTTCTGAATGATATTTCTATTCTACTACTCCTTGCTTCTTTTGGACATTATCTATCCACATCCCACTGTGGAAGATGACAGTTAGCTCTCTGTCACCACAAATGCACATGAGGTATGCACAGTTTATGTATTTTCCCAAATGCCTCCTAAAATACATATGTCACAGCTTTTGCTTAAATTGTCTTTCAGTTGTCATGACCATGTTGATGTAAACACCATTCACAACTGAGCCAGGTAGTGTACTATGGTAACATTGGCTCTTGTTTTCGCAAGGAATAATAATAATTGTGTCCTCCTTACATTTTCTTGGGTTTTGTGCATCGATCACGGATTCTTCCACAGCCTTTCCACCCCGGGTATGCATCTTCACCTTGTGTAGTAAAACGTATCAGTTTCATTTCTTTCCCTCACTAATATTCTTCTTTGAGCCTTTGTCCATCAGCTGCAAGCCTGATGCTGGCTGTCATTTCAGAACTTCCCTTTGCCATCAAATTTGCAAGTTCCTTCATTCTTCTCCTGGGCTAGAAAGCTGGCTTTGTGATGCTATGCACGTCCCTTTCTTGGTTAATTTCCTCTTTTGGTGAGGCATACCCTCTTGTAGCTCCCCAAGGAAATGGACAAGGGTAATGAAATAAATGTTTTAGAAACGGTATACCTGAAATTATCTTTATTTTACCATCATTCTTTGAAAAATACTCATTTAAATATTTTATATGTTCCATATATTAATATATATACAAATATATTAATAATAATTTTGAAATTTTATATTGCTTATTTGGGGTCAGTTTGCTTCATGTTCCTATCTCCTGTTTACTAATCTTGGTCTCTGCCTTTTACATTAGTCACTTCCCTAAACGTCTGCTGATCCTTGGGTGTTCATTCATATTTAAAGATGAATTACCAAAAGGGTGACTGGCATCTCTGTATACATTCCTGAGGCTGCCAGCCAACTCATGAATTCAATGGGAAGTGACTGAGAGGGCCCTGATTCTTTAATTAGGGAAACCTACAAATGGCGTGTCTTTTTTCTTGGGGGGCTTAAAACTCCAGCAAGGAATCATTTTCAGAATTAATTTCTTTCCTGAATCTTTAGTGTAATGTCCACATTCCTTTTTCTGAAATATATTTTTATATGCTTAGTGTTTATTTTGGTTCCTCTTTACTCTGCTCCAAACAAGTGCATGTGGGTTGGCCTTTACTCCTACTCTATTTGATTGAGAACTTGCTGAAAAGAGGAAGAAGAAAGATGATAAAGGAAGGAGGAGGAGGAGGAGGAGAAGGAGAAGGGGGAGGGGATGAGGAGAAGAGGGAGAAGAATAAGAAGGAGAAGGAGAAGAGGAGGAGAAAAAGAAAAGAAGGAGAAAGAAAGAGGAGGAGAATTAGGAGGAGTAAAGAAGAAGGAGAAGAAGAAAAAAAGAAAAGAATGAAGAAGAAAGAAGAAGATCTATAGGCGCGGAGAAGACAGCTTCAACTTCCATTGCACTGCTTCCTGGGTAACACCTTATCTAGCTAGACTGAGCCTAAAATTTCTCCAAACCCACCTGCCTATCTGACTCTCTGTACAGATAGAGAAAATGAAAAGCTATGCCACCCAGTGTGTACTACAATAAGACCTGTGTCTGATTTTGTCCCTGCTCATAGCAAATTTTATAGCCTGTCCTAAATCTCATGTGCCTACTTCCTATCCATTTATATTCTGAGAGTGGTAGTTTCTGAGTACAAAAGGAATTAGAGGACAAGAATGGCAGTAGCATTCTGGTTGCTTCTTTTTTTTTTTTGAGATGGAGTCTCCCTCTGTCACCCAGGCTAGAGTGCAGTGGCACGATCTTGACTCACTGAAACCCCTGCCTCCTGGGTTCAAGTGATTCTCATGCCTCAGCCTCCCTGAGTAGCTAGAATTACAGACACCCACCACCACGCCCAGCTAATTTTTGTATTTTTAGTGGAGACGGGGTTTTACCATGTTGGCCAGGCTGATTTCGAACTCCTGACCTCTGTTGACCCACCCGCCTTGACCTCCCAAAGCGCTGAGATTACAGGTATGAGCCACTGTGCCAGGCGCTGGTTCCTTCTAACAGCAGAAGTCCATGTGACAAAGGGATGACTGTAACATGTTGAGTCATTGTGATCTATGCCAAAGGCATACTCAGAGGCAGGATAACAGCCGTTGATCACAGTTTCCAACATGTCCTGTTAACCTTATAGTTGGTCCTAATCCCTTTTGATTCTGGCAATGTGGTACCCATTCCTGTTTTCAACATTATAGAAATATTTGTCCTCATCTGTTTCTTTATGCATGACTTCATGGTTTGGAATCAGAGGGATGGTTTGAATCCCAGTTCTATTGTTACTAGTTATTTGAACTTCAGAAAATTATATCATCTTTCTGAATTCTGGTATCTTAATCTGGAAAACAGGGATACTATTATTTGCCTGGAGGGTGTTGTGCTGATTGGATAAGACAGGCTGAGTGGATGATGAGCAAAGACTGGCATTTTTGTCTGCTCAGGAAATGATAGCAAACTCTTCTGGTCCAGTGAGCCGGAAGACACTTTAGAACAGAAGCCCCCAGAGAGGTAAATTTAATTAATTATAGTAAATGTAAAAAGCTGGCATCTTTAGTTTCGGAGTGTGTTCTCCTTCTGCATAACTTTTAGTGCCATAGTCTGAGTCATTATTTCTAATATTGAGCTATTCAACTCCCTCTAAAAACAGTAATATCAGTCACTCAATCAATGAAGTTCAGTTACTTCATCTACTTTTTTCTGGACTGTGAAAACCAGGCATGCTAACGAATTCATTTGATTTTGTACAGCATTGGAGCAATAGTTTGCCAATTGTTGTAACTGTGTGAGTGACTACAGTTATTATTTAATAATATATTCACACCTGGAGTCAATAATAATCCATTTTCAAAATTTATATAAGAAAACTGAAGCTTTGAATCCATAACTAACGAGGAAAGAACTATTGTGTTTACTTGCATATGGAGATTGGTTTTTCAAATTACTTTTCAAGGTACTTAAAAATATCTGCTAGCTGGACATGGTGGCTCACACCTGTAATCTAGCGCTTTAGGAGGCTGAGGCAGGTGGATCACCTGACGTCAGGAGTTTGAGACCAGCCTGACCAACAGGTTGAAATTCTGTCTCTACTAAAAATACAAAATTAGCTGGGAGGGGTGGCACATGTCTGTAATCCCAGCTACTTGGGAGGTGGAGGCGGGAGAATCACTTGAACCTGGGAAGCCTTGCAGTGAGCCGAGATCACATCATTGCACTCCAGCCTGGGGAACAAAAGCAAAACTCATTCTCAAAAAAAAAATAAATAAATAAAAATGAAAATAAATAAATAAAACTATCTGCTTTATATATATATATATATATCTCAAATAATCAGAAACTAACATCTAAGCTTCCTATCCAAATAACCGAGGTCCTGATCCATTGTTAAGAAAAACTGCCAATCCGCGAACTCTGCACACCGCATTGTAAGCATGATGGCTCATCTGCTTTACATGGAGAGCACAGTTTCCAGTTGCAAAGTGTATATATAGCAGCTTTTAATCTATCACCATATGGCAGGAAGGCATTACTGCAATTCTTTCATTCTGGTGAAATCACCCTGAGGTCGCAAAATGTGCTCAGGATAATAGTGGCTTGTGGCACTGGGATGGAAGCCTGCATTGTTAGGTCATTTGTTTTAGGGCAGGGTTCCCCTAGAAGGAAGTGGGTCTGGGCTGGGAAAATCACCTCCTAGGAAATATGCAGTAAGATGGATTGTGTGTCTAAAGGTTAAACATTTTTTTTCAACAGGTATTCAATGGCATTAGAAGTAACTCACCCCGGCTAGAGAAATTGTGTAGTAGTGTGAATGTAAGCAATGAGATTAAATCTTCAGGAAACACAATGAAAGTCATTTTTTTCACGGATGGATCCAGGCCATACGGAGGCTTCACTGCTTCCTATACCTCCAGTGAAGATGCAGGTAATGTGGGATTTGTAAATGCACCTTATTTTTTAAATTCTACATTAAGTTCTGGGGTACATGTGCAGCATGTGCAGGTTCCTTAGGTATACACATGCTGTGCTGGTTTGCTGCACCCATCAACTCATCTACATTAGGTATTTCTCCTAATGCTAACCCTCCCCTAGACCCCCACCTCCTGCCAGGCCTTGGTGTGTGATGTTCCTCTTCCTGTGTCCTTGAGTTCTCATTGTTCAACTCCTACTAATAAGTGAGAACATGTGGTGTTTGGTTTTCTGTTCTTGTGTTAGTTTGCTGAGAATGATGGCTTCCAGCTTCATCCATGTCCCTGCGAAGGACACGAACTCATCCTTTTTTATGGCTGAATGGTATTCCACAGTGTATATGTGACACATTTTCCTAATCCAGTCTATCACTGATGGGCATTTGAATTGGTTCTAAGTCTTTGTTATTGTGAACAGTGCCACAATAAACATATGTGAAATGCACTTTATTTTAATCAGGTGCACTGCAGATACCCCCCTGCCCCACAGCTACTGCCAATGGCAGCAGAGCCATCCATTTTCTGTTTAGTGATCAAAGTTCGCTTGGAGTCTTTGACATAAGACAAACACACAGAAGCAGATCAAAAACCCACTGCAGACAGAAAAAAGCTTTCTGATTTCAGAAAGAAACTGTTATGGTGAATTTAAAACTTTTAATGTTATGAGATGAGTTTCTAGCACAGTTTCGGGTCATGTTACCATGAGAGTTGGTGACTGTTCCACAGTCCCGGGTCAATTATTTTGTGCTGAAAAAGACCATATACCTCCTAGGCAGTAAATTAATCTCAGAGAGTAATTAATTTTCTTGGGGACAGAACAGGCTTTATCGTTTCTAGTCGTCTAGCCACACAGACATTTCCAGTGAAAATAAATGGGAGGTTTGATTTGATATAGAATATTTCAAAATTAAGCAAGATATGACCTCTAATTATAAATATCCTCCTATTTCCTGTATTGGTGCTATTATCTAAGGGTTTGAAAATTTAGAAGTGGGAGTGAATATTGAAAAAAACACACTAAGTTATTTCATTTGTACAAAAAGTATCCGTTCCTTTATTAAAAGGGGGCAGATTCATTGGCAGGTCAATGTTCTGTTTGATTTAAATTAATTTATTAGATCAAGTGGAGAATTGCTAATCAAGCCATTAGGACCTGCCACCATTATATTTGCATATTCCTCTAAATTAAATATCAATTAGTAGTAGGCCTCAATATTTGAACATATTGATACAGAGCAAAATCCCAGCCACCTAATCTACACCAACATGAAAATAGAGAAGTTGTTGATTTTTGCACATTTTTCCTTTATAAACTTGCAGAAACTTCCATAATTTGCGTGCCTTTTTCCCATAACCTCAGTTGCATCTAGAAAAACAGATCACAGCAGTCATGCTGATGTTTTAGTTACTGTTCCTGTATTGCTTATCTCTTCTGTTGTGACCCGAAACTTAATACTACTTTGTCTGTTGCCTTCTGTTTTCTTAGTGTGTGGCGGGTCTCTTCCAAATACTCCTGAAGGAAACTTTGCTTCTCCTGGCTATGATGGAGTCAAGAATTACTCGAGAAACCTAAACTGCGAATGGACTCTCAGCAATCCACGTCTGGACAATTCATCTATTTACATTCATTTTGAAGACTTTTACCTAGAAAGTCACCAAGACTGTCAATTTGACGTCCTTGAGTTTCGAGTGGGTGAGTTCTAAGAACACATTCTCTTATTTATCTACAAGATTCTTTTTATCTTTCGTTGTTGTTGCTGTTGTCATCATTTTGAGACAGGATCTCACTCTCTTGCTCAGACTGGAGTGCAGTAGTGTGATCATAGCTCACTGCAGCCTCAACCTCCCAGGCTCAGGTGATCCTTCTGCCTCAGTCTCCCAAAGAGCTTGGACTACAGGCGTGCACCACCATGTACAACTAATTTTTAAAATTTTCTTGTAGAGATGGGGTCACCCTATGTTGTCCAGGCTGGTCTCAAACTCCTGGCCTCCCTCCTTGGTCTCCCAAAGTACTGGGGTTACTGGCATGAGCCCCACACCTGGCCTACAAAATTCTTCTTATGCTTGGAGACCACCAAAAATGAACGGAGTTAAACAGCTCTAACATAGGCACATGCAATCCACAAGAACTCTGTTCAAACAAAGCCATAGTTCTGTGTGTGGCCAGTGGAGAAAAATGAACCCCACGAACAGTGAGTGAGGCGGATCCCTGTACAGCTAGGCTGGCCTGTGTTACAGTTGCTTGGTTTCTTGGCATGTGAGACTTGCCCAAGGGAGAGTCTGCTATGATCAAGACTCCTTTCCAAGGAGACTGGGACTTACCATGGTCAGCATGTGTCGGCAGTTTTCTGAACTTCCAGGATTTATAAAGGGGCAGTGACATTCTCCTGAGCCCTTAGGAGTTAAAAGAAGTTTTGCAACATACCAGATGGAGAAACACGTGAAAGCTATTTGGGGAAATAACCCCCAAGCAGTCATGTATCTTTGTTTTTATGATTGAAAAGGATTGCGGTGTACTCAATAAACCATGACTCTCTTAAGAATTTTTAAAACTCTGTATTGAAGGAGGATGAATCCATTTTTGTTCTTTTTATAGTCAAGGTGTAAGTTATTGATTATGTTGCTTCCCGTATTATGTTGACACTTTCTTCTCAGTAAATAAACAAGTAGAGGAAGACAATAATGTTATAAATAGTATGAAATAATTCATACTATCAAAGTGTTGCTGGGTTCTATCCTATCCCAAAATGTAAAGAAAAGGAGGCTGAAAGCAGCATAAGCTCATCCGTTAGTTGGTGGAGATGTCCTTGGGAAATGGAGAGGTCAATGCTAGTTCCCTTTGAGAACATGAGCGACAGAATTTTCAAGAAGGAGAATTTGATAGAGCCTGTGCTCACAGCCCAAGGGCCTCAGCCAGAGAGCCCCTTCACCTCTCTGAGGCTGATGAGTCTAAAAAGGCTTATGAGCGAAAGGGAGGTTGTAGTTTGAGAATGTTCTCCATGGAACTCTGATGAACAGTCACCCCTCTACCTAATTTAAAACCACAGGCTTGTAGTATAAAGCAGAACAGTTGTATCTAAAATTTCATTCAGCTAAATGCAGTCATCTCTATTTCCTCAGGTTTGGAGGCAGTTAAAATACTATATATCATTGATTCTTGGTGCTCTGTCTACGTTCATCAAATCCATGAAATGTAATCTGCATAAAAAATATTCAGCTTAGATCGGACAGCTCTTGGCCTGAGTGCTAAATAGTGTGTTCATTTTAGTTGATTGAATACAGTGAACAAATCTTTCAAATTTTAGGCAGTGGTCACTTTTATCTTGAGGATATATTTGATCACTTTTGGTATTATATTTCTTACACCCTACAAAAGGTGTGTCCAAAAGTGCTATTTAATTCATTGTATTCTGTTTAGATATGCTGAAATAACTATGAAAACACAAAATGGAGCAAAATGGCATCCACAATAGAGAGAGGTTCATTCCAAAATTGGTTTGGTTTTTTATGTTTCTTTTACCCTGTTGGAGGGACTTTCTTTTGCAGCTGACAAAAACAAAGAAGCTTTGTACAGTGTCTGCTACTAAATCAGAATTCAAATGTGTGTCAGTGAATATTTTGAAATTTGTTCTCACCAAATTCATTGAATGTATTTCTCAAAAGCTATATACATAATGGCACTTCGTGTATTATTTCGTTCAGGTGATGCGGATGGGCCCCTGATGTGGAGACTTTGTGGCTCTTCAGTGCCTACATTGCCATTGGTTATACCCTATTCTCAGGTATGGATACACTTTGTCACCAATGAACGTGTAGAACACATTGGATTCCATGCACAGTATTCCTTTACAGGTGAGAATTATCATTAAGACCTCAATCAAATTATTTATAAAGATTAATGATTATTTTCCATAAAGATTTCTTTTATATTTTGTTTGACTTATTTCTGGGTAGCCGTTAGTTTTGTTGATATTATCAATGAGATTTTCTAAATGAAATTTTTAAATTGGTTGTGGCTGATATCTAGAAATTTTATAATTTTCATACATGTATCTTCAGTCCAAAGATCTGGCTATCGTCTTGTAAGTTTTCATATGTTGCCTATAGATTCTCCTTGCTATTTCCGTGTAAACAATCATGTCTTCTGCAAATGTTAGTTCTTTTTTCTTTCAGCCTCAATACTTCATTTCATTTTCTTGCGTCATTTCCCTAGCTAGGGCCACCATCATAATATTGAACAGAAGGAATGATAGCATCTTGTTTCTGACCCAGATGTGACTGTCTATGACATTTTTTAATTAAACATATCGGTTGCTCTTGTTTCCAATAAATGTCTTTTGTTAAAGAAAGTTCCTTCCATCCTCAGTGTGCAAAAGCTCTTTTAATTTTTTTATTTTATTTTTTTTATCTATTTATTTATTTATTTATTTTTTCAGACAGAGTTTCACTCTTGTTACCCAGGCTGGAGTGCAATGGCACGATCTTGGCTCACCGCAACCTCTGCCTCCTGGCTTCAGGCAATTCTCCTGCCTCAGCCTCCTGAGTAGCTGGGATTACAAGTGCGCGCCACCATGCCCAGCTAATTTTTTGTATTTTTAGTAGAGACGGGGTTTCACCATGTTGACCAGGATGGTCTTGATCTCTTGACCTCGTGATCCACCAGCCTCGGCCTCCCAGAGTGCTGGGATTACAGGCGTAAGCCACCGCACGGGGCCCCAAAAGCTCTTTTTAAATGTAAGATTTTATCAGATGATTTTCTGCATCCATTGAGATGATCCAACTTTTTCTCCTTTTGTAAGTTAATATGACAAATTATATGAAAGATTTTTCTTGGTGAACCATCCTTGCATTTCTGGGATAAATCCTATTTTGTCACGATGTGTGTTTTATACACATAATGGATATTATTTGCAAGTGTTTTGTATTGAGTTTGCATATGCGACATTCAGAGTTTGTGCTGGAAAACCTAGCCCTACTCTTGACTGCTTCCCTTGGCTATGGGAGGGTTTCTAGTCCCTTTTCACTAGCATGGCAGTTTGTTTAGATTCCCAGCTTTATGTAAAAGTCTCAATTCCAGTCCTTTCTTTTGTGGAGACCCGGAGCCCTATCTTCTCCTCCTGCCCAGTCACCAAAACCTCAGAGCCCAACCCTGGGATCCACACCTGGATTCTTTAACCTCTCAGACTGTCACTCTTTCAGTTTCACGCCTCTCAGTTTGAGTCTACTTACTGCTTCTGGATTTTGGAGAGCTGCTTTTCTTTTCATTGAGTTGTCTATGGATCAAAATACGTTTTAATTACGGTTTTATCTAACATTGCTTTGTGTTATAACCAAATGGCTGGTTGAAGAAAGGAGTGAAATTAATTATCTACTCACTCAACCATCTTGCCAGTTGATTTTGCTTTATAAGATTAAGGAAAGTATCAGATTTCATAAACATTATTATTTGTGTTGAACATCAGACCATATTTTGCTTCAGAAATGTATTTGTTTTTCAGTTTTCAATGTTTTTTGCCAATACTATATGGAATATTTTATTCCTAAACTTCCACCCAATTTTACTTTGCTTCTATTTAATTTCATTTATACATATGTATACACATGTATACCGTATGTGTGTGTGTATATACACTATATATATATTCTATCTATCTATATGTATGGATCAAAGGATCTATATGTGTAGATAGATAGATAGACAGATTTCTGAGATGGAGTCTTGTTCTGTCACTCAGGCTGGAGTGCAGTGGCACGATCTTGGTTCACTACAGCTTCTGCCTTCCGGTTCAGGAAATCCTCCTGCCTCAGCCTCCTGATTACCTGGGACTGCAGGTGCACACCACCATGCCTGGCTAATTTTTGTACTTTTAGTAGAGATGGGGTTTCACTATGTTGGCTAGGCTGGTCTTAAACTCCTGACCTCAGGTGATTCGCCTCCCAAAGTGCTAGTATTACTGGCTTGAGCCACTGCGCAGACCTTATTATATTGTTAATTACAAAATCTGATAGCTGTGATTACTACTTTTGATTTACAGGTTTATATATATACACTTCTATCTTATTGAGAGGGTTACCAATCTCATTTCAGATTGTGGCGGAATACAGATAGGTGAGAGCGGAGTGATCACAAGCCCCAACTATCCAAACACTTATGACAGCCTGACCCACTGCTCTTGGCTGTTGGAAGCCCCACAGGGGCACACCATCACTGTGAGTGCTAATGACTGGGTGAAATGATTCTGAGACTATAGAACCACAATAGCCTGTCCTGCATGGAAGTGGAGCTCTTTTAGTAAGCAATTGATTACAGAAGGCTTTGATTCTACAATGAGATCACTGTTTTTCTCGAATGTTCTCTCACTAAAGCACAGGCATTAGGCACCTGTAGTTAATGAAGAGTGAAATCTCTTTTTTTAAGCATAGGGAAAGATATACATAGAAGATAATTCTATATCTTAGAGAAGTATATCCATGTTCTTAATAGGAGTTGCCATGTCAAACTAGAGAAATGTCTTTTCTTGAAATTTCTAAGAGAGCCTTCAATAAGGAAAACAAGTAGAGGAGAAGGGAGAATTAAATGAGACAAAAATACACAACTGTAAAAATTAAAATAAAAGGGTTCGTAAGGGCCTTATCTACATCAAGGTTGATAAAAGCCCACTTACAACTCATTATTTCTCTTTTCTCCTGCAGCTCACATTTAGTAGCTTTGATATCGAAGCCCATACAACTTGTGCTTGGGACTCTGTCACTGTCAGGAACGGTGGGTCCCCTGAATCACCCATCATAGGACAATACTGTGGAAATTCAAATCCTAGGACAGTACAGTCAGGTTCCAATCAGCTGCTCCTGAGTTTCAACTCAGACCATTCGCTGGAAGGTGGTGGATTTTATGCTACATGGAACACACAAACTTTAGGTAAAACAAATGTTTTCTTCCTTCAATTTTTTTAGTGATGTATAGTCTAAACTTATTAATGAACTTATAATATGTACATTTTTTACCTACTTTACATCAGGCTTAATTCTGAATGTTTACACATGTCATCTCATATAGCAACCCTGGTGGGATAACACAGTGTCAGTACATAGCGTCTCTGTTTTACGTGGGCAGAGACTTAGGATGCATGGGTTGATCATTTGCCCAAGTATATGGCTGATAATGGTAGGGTCAGGATTTGAATAAAGGCAGCTGAGTCCAGAAACTTTGATCTCAACACTTCATGATGCTGTCTTCATGGGCAAAAGGGCATGGCACAACCCAGGAATCTCAGGTAATAGAAACACGAGTTGAAATCACAGTACTTGAAAATATTTGGAGCCTCAAAGCAGAATGCTGAGTGGTGAGCTGAGGGCAGGAAAATAAGTCCACAAAACAAAGAGCCTTGGTTTGTATGTTACCCCTTGAGCAATGGGAAGCTATTGAAGAGTTTTGAGAAGGAAGGTGACGAGGTAAGATTTGTGATTTAGAACAAATGCTGTAGCACATGGGTACTGAGTCAAAATAGGACAGATTTCATTCTAAAAGAATAGTTTTTGTGCATAGAAAGTATAAGCATTGTGAAAATTCTCAGAAAATATAAAGACTTGTATCAGATAATTTATTTGGGATTTCTGTAAATCTTGAATAGCACACAAGACAATTATTTCTGGTAGAGTCACAGTCATTATGAAGCTCTTTGTAGATTGAGTCAGACTTTCCCTCATTAAAAACCACTGGCTGTTGGTGAAGACAGAAGGGAGTTTTAGGTGAATCCCTGATTTCCAAAGATTTCACAGCAAAAGATTCAGAGAATGCCTCTTTAACTTCATTTTGTTTTGAGTTCATATTTTTCTTTGTCATCTCTTAAATATATGTTTTAAAAGTATGAAAATAGTTCTAGATTTTTCTTCCTTTGATCCATGTAATTAATTTTGATTCATCAGTTTCAATATATATGAGCCAGATTGCTTAATAAAAGAATTTTCCCCAACTCAAAATCACTTTCTCTAGTACAGTTAAAATTGCAAATGAAGTGTAGAGTTATATTCTCATGTGTTAATGGTAATAAAATACAGAGCTTAGCATTACCAGGTCACATATACTACATAGCCTCAAAGAGAATAAAATTACAGATATTGTTTGAAGGCAAGATGGAAATCTATCCTCTTTATGGCAAAGATTAGTGGTCTCAGTTGAGTTCAATATCACTGTAACAAAACTGTAACAGCTGAAGTTTCCTCTCAGTTTAACTCACCTTTGCATTTATGGAGAGAGCTTGCTGTGCACCTGCCTGGAAGATGATCACTTGTAAAAAATGATGAACTGAAATCTCACATTTAGAAATGTTCCTTCTGTAGCAGCCTTGAGTTTCCAAAATTACTTTCCTTGCAGATTGATGGCTTTTTACATGGTAATATTTCAGGTTGTGGTGGAATATTTCATTCAGATAATGGTACAATCAGATCCCCTCATTGGCCTCAGAATTTTCCTGAAAACAGCAGATGTTCCTGGACAGTCATTACTCACCAAAGTAAACACCTGGAGATCAGCTTTGACAACAACTTCCTAATCCCCAGCGGTGATGGACGATGTCAGAATAGCTTCGTGAAGGTTAGAACACTCGTTCATTTCACTGGAGCCAGTTGATTTTTAGAACATTAGTGTTTAAGCTAGAAATGATTCATGGTCTCTCAAAGTACGAACATTTTGCTGCCTGGATTCATTCCTTGGATGAGAAGTGAGAAAGCGAGAAACCTCGGCTGTTAGATGTTAGAATTACTTTTCTTTCTTACTTTTCTAATAGATCCTAAAGGGAAAATGCCCTTTGTAATGTAGGGCACTGTCATAGGCAAAATTTAAAGCATGCCACAAAAATTATAGAACCCTGAAAAAGCAGCTAATGCCAGCCTCACGTTGGGCCTTAGGAGCCCACAGGCTGAAAAGACCGTGAGAATCCACGTAAAAATGATAGAAATGGCATCAGGAGAGCAAGTCTCTTTCTCTAAAGTTACAAATTCTGCTCATGTGGCATTGGTTTGTCCCTTTTCACTGACTTGTGACCCTGATGACTGTCTTAGAAATTCATTTAGTCTGTGCTATTTTGCTTCTTCTAAGTTATGTCTCTAAAAGGTGTACCTTATAGAGAAAGAGTGCCTTATTTTCACTGCCTTTCCAGTGGAAATAATGCTGGTCATGTTAGCCCTCCATTCATAACTCTCATACTTACCACCTGCATGTTCTTCTTGGAGCTAATTAAACAATTGGCCTTTGAGTTACTCAACTGTAAAATGAAGAACACGATTCCTTCTTTAGTAGGACTGTTTCAGCTTTGGAGGTAATCTGATGTAATAACATAGGTAGTGCTAAGTACTTAGAATATAAAATCACTTGATGAGTCCAAGTGGCTTTTATTGTCAGTGTTACTACTTCATATCATCTCTCGAATGATGTTTTATATCCCGTTGATCCATGCTTACTGTTTAAATGAAAATCTCATATGTATATGACATATGTATATAACAAAACACATTTAATATATACTTTTCTTAATTGCTTTCTCCATGAAATAAATGAACTCTTTTCTCATGAGATGAATCAATATCAAGTATTCAGATGTAAGTAAAGCTTTCAAATGCTCTGGTTGTAAAACTGGAATGTGGGAAATGGCCTAGGCTCATTCCTCCTCTGGATTGAATGGGGATCCCTCTGACATCATTGGGCAAGCCCATTGCTGCTGGTGAATGGGATGGATTAGGAACCCTGCCAAAATAAGTGGCCATGGGAAGTACTCGTGTTCTCCTGCTAGGCCTGAGATACCTGTTTCTGCCCAGAGATGCTGTGTGGTGGGTGAAACCAGTAAAAGGACCCAACTTCAGCAAGTAGCCGCTGCCGGGAGCCACTTCACACCCAGAAAACTGAGATTCTCTTCACTCACCCAGAGACACCAGGGCAGGTGGGACTGGAAAAATGGGTCCCAGTCGCAGAAAGCGGCCCAGTCTGGGAAGCCTCTTTGTCCCCCAGCCAGACATGCTCCTCTTCTGTCCAGAGACATTGAGGTACCCAGGGGCCACTGGTAGGGGAGAATTACTGTACCCTTTACCTCCAATTGAGAAACACACAGAGCCCCTCAGGTAGCACCAGCAAGAACTAGTAAGAGCCCCAGCAGCACCGTTAAACCAAGCAGACCAAAAGTACACCACACAGTTGCTGAACACTGAAGAGCCACTGGAACCACAGCCCACAAAATATGCAAGGCCACATGGAAAAAATAAACAGGGCGACTGCCTGCTCAAATAAAAGATTTCAATAGGACCTAAAGTCTCCTAGCATAATCAATAACATGTCCAGGATACAATCAGAAAGAAACATCAGGAATCAAGAACATCAAAACTTGAAAGAAAAGAATCAAGTGATGTTGACGTGAGATAAATCAGATGTTGAACTCTATGACAAGAATGTTGAAGTAGATTCCATAAACATGCTTCAGCAATCACTGACGAGTTCTCTTGAAACAAATAGAAAATATGGCAAGGAAATGGTGGTTATAATAAAGAACTAAATAGCAATTACAGAACTGAAAAAACAGTAACAGAAATAAAGAATTTGCTGAATAGGCTCAACAGTAGCATGGAGATGACAGAGAACAGAATCAATGAACTTGAGGGTAGAACAATGGAATTCACCCAGTCTGAACAACAAAGAGAAAATACACTGAAAAAACAAATAGATCAACACAGTCTTGTTTTATAGCCAGAATTTTGCATGTACATTTGTGATTCTGTGATTAATGTCTCTCTTTTTCCCTGGACTATTAAGAATTGGTTTGATTTGGAATTTTGGTGCTCACCATTTATTTCCCAGCAACTGTTTTTTCCATGCGTATATATGTCTGGTCACTTGAGGTGGCCAGACCAATTAAGTGACAGCCCAGGTCTACTTGGGAGTTGCCAACCCTGTTTTTGGTGAATAGCACACACTGACTGGATGTCAGCCTTTCATCAAGACGGACCTTACAGTTCAACACAGCCAAGGCGTGTTCTGATTTATTCCAGTTCATGCTGATTATATGTATTCTTGGAATTCATGCCCACTTTCTTCATGTGCCACAATGTGCCTCTTGTTTGGTGAGGTTGCGCAGCTGTGACTACAGTTTGCTACCCTTTTAGGAGCAGGGCTGAGTGCCAGCGAACCCACCTGCTGCTCTGTCTCCCTCAGCACCCGGGAAGCTTGGCTAAGTCAGGGCCACTAGAAGCTAAGAGGGAACCGAACAGTGATCCAGGAAGCTGGATTAAAAAAAATCACCCAGCTATGCAAAAAGGAGTGCAGTCTCCTTAGAGAAGTCAAGAATGGGACTTACTATTTCAAAAGTGGCTTTAAAAAAATTAGTTCAACCATTATGGAAGACAGTTTGGCAATTCCTCAAGGATCTAGAAATAGAAACACCATTTGATCCAGCAATTCCATTGTTGGATATATACCCAAAGGATGATAAATCTTTCTGTTATAAAAACACATGCACATGTATGTTTATTGTGGCACTGTTCACAATAGCAAGGACTTGGATCCAACCCAAATGCCCATCAATGATAGACTGGATAAAGAAAATGTGGCACATATACAGCATGGAATACTATGCAGCCATAAAAAAGGATGAGTTCATGTCCTTTGCAGGGACATGGATGAAGCTGGAAACCATCATTCTCAGCAAACTAACACAGAAAACCAAACACCACGTGTTCTCACTCATAAGTGGGTGTTGAACAATGGGAACACATGGACACAGGGAGGGGAACATCACATACTACGGCCTATCAGGGGCTGGGGGGCTGGGGGAGGGATAGCATGAGGAGAAATACCTAATGTAGATGATGGGGTGATGAATGCAGCAAACCATCATGGTACATTTATACCTATGTAACAAACCTGCACGTTTTGCACATGTACCCCAGAACTTAAAGTATAATTTTAAAAATTATTCTCAAAAGAAAATACTGCAGATTTGTCTGTGTTTTATTTACTCTTGTGCTTAGTTCTGGATATGTGTGAGTGCCGTTATTTTGAAACCTAAGTGCATTAAATATTTATGGAAACCCTCGAGCATTAAAGTTCTATGTATGGCCCTGCTAGGTGTGGGCAGGAACTGAGGAGGTCGACAAAGCCCTGCTAGCCACCGGCTGTGGGAACGTGGCTCCAGGTCCCATCGTCATACCAAGTAACACATTCACCGCCGTCTTTCAGTCTCAGGAGGCATCAGCCCAGGGCTTCTCTGCATCCTTTGTTAGCCGTAAGTAGCCCTAAGAACCAGAACCAGAGGTCTTGGAGGGAATGTGGTTGTTGCAGGCAGACAGGGTTGGCTAAACCTGGGGATCTAGATGGGGTACATGAGATCTAGGGTGAGGATGAGTCACCTAATCCTGACAAGACACCTTTCATCCAAATATCAGTAAGAATGAAACTGAATTGAGAAGTGATATAAAAGCCGTGAGGGGCACTAGCCAATGTCTAGAAATAAGCCTGGAACCCAGAGTGGGCTGATATTGGGCAGAAGCGCAGGTGGCTAGTTAGGAAGCAACCAGTGTGCCTGGCCTGTGGCACCTTGACCACAAATTCCCCTGGGGGGCTTGAAACACATGCAGATTCTTGGACCTCACCCCAGACCTGTCTGAATTCAGAATTTCCATGAGTGAGGTCTTGCATGTTTTAACTCATCCAGAGGGTTCTCATGCAAGTCAACTTTGGAAGCCAGTTTCTTTGAGAATGTCCCTTCCTAATTTTGGTTAGGAAGGATAGATCTAATTCTAGAAAAATCTGTTGAGAATTTCTTTGAGAATGTTCCTTCCTAATTTCGGTTAGGAAGGATTTTCTAACTATCGTACACTACCAGATTACTGGGAAATGTAGCAGTGTTCAAGTAAGAGAAGCAAAGGCGTGTTCCTGTTGGCCGAATTAAATCAAGTAGCCACTCATGGCAAGCCACTGTTTAGGAAAAAGTCTGAGGAAAGGAATTAGAGGAAATAATCCAATAGATGGGTATTTCAGACCTGAATCAGAGAGGGCTGGAAAGGAAGTACCGAAAGACAACCCCAGATGAAATCTTAGTCTGCAGGTGCTCTACTGTATGAGTGTGTGTTTTAATGTCAATTTATTTAATGTATATTGTGTGTGTTTTAATGTCAATTTAAAAGAATAGAGATATTTTCATGCTTGATAGATCAGGGAGTGAAGTGGATTAATTGGTCAATGGTTATACAAAAAAAAATCATTTTCATGGTGAAAAGACATTTCTTTTTGTTTTGAAAACCAGGGATGTGTGTAAGAATTTGATAAGAGTTGGTGTTAATAAATCCAACTATTTTTTAAAAGCAACCATTGTTCTGGCTAGATTACAATGGTAACAAAAATAGCAATTTTCTAATAATAAGACATTTTAAAAACATTAAGTTTGTGAAGTACTAATCAGGTGCAAATCATTTTTGATCAGTTTTACTGCTTTATCTATGTGAACCATCTTTGCTAATTTAGCCTTTCTTAATACCTGAATATTATGGGATTTACATTGGATTTGTGGTAGTATTTCTAGGACTCAATTCATAAAGCTCTGCAGCATTTTCTAAAAATATATAATGTTCTTATTATGCACATATGTATGTTTTTAAATCAGAGCTTTATTCTCTCTGTTCTTCTTCCATTTGGAATATCTCAGGGAACCATATCTCTAGAGAATTTCAGAAAATGTATCTTTCGTTCACTGACAAAATAGATACTTCACATGAGAAAAAAATAATCTGTTGATGACTTTTTTTTCCCACATAGGATGTGGAAGTAATTTCACGGGCCCTTCAGGTTACATCATTTCTCCAAATTACCCAAAACAATATGACAACAACATGAACTGCACCTATGTCATAGAGGCCAATCCTCAGTCAGTAGTCCTCTTGACTTTTGTGTCTTTCCACTTAGAAGGTAAGTTTATTCTTCTTTTAAAAAATTACTTTTAATTGACAATAATTATATGTGTATGGTGTACTACATGTTTTGACATATATATATATATGTTGCAGAATGGCTACATCCAGTTAATTAACATGTATACTCACTCACAAACTTACCATTTTTTGTGGTGAGAGCCTTTAAAATCTCTCTTAGAAGTTTTTAAGTATTTAGCAGGTATTCAAGTATTTCAGGTACTCAACCTTGTTATTAGCTATAGGCACCATGTTGTGCAGTAGATCTCCGGAACTTACTCCTCCTGGCTGAAATTGTGTATCCTTTGACCAGCATGTCCTATATCTCCACGCCCACATACCCCATCAGCCTGTTGTAACCACCATTCTACGCTCTGCTTCTATGGGTTTGACATTTTTAGATTCCACATACTGCTGAGATCATGCAGAATTTGTCTTTCTGTGTGTAGCTTATTTCACTTAGCATAATGTCCTCTAGGTTCATCCATGTTGTCACAGACGACAAGATTTCATTCTTTTTTAAGGTCAAAGAGTATTCCATTGTGTAGATCTACCACATTTTCTTTATCCATTCATTCATGGACGGACACTCAGGTTGATTCCATGTCTCGGTCATTATGAATCATGCTGCAGTGAACATAAGAGTACAGATATCTCTCTGGCACACGGATCTGATTTCCTTTGGATCTATGCCCAGAAGTGAACTTGCTGGATCATATGGTAGTTCTATTTTTAATGTTTTGGGAAACTGCCATGCATTTTTCCATAATGGCTTCACTAATTTATATTCCCATCAAGGGTGTACAAGGAAAAGTTCCCTGTTCTCCACATCCTTGCCAAAAGTTATCTCTTGTCTTTTGCTCATAACCATGGAAGATATGTTTATTCTTCAGTGAACTCTAATTGATTCTTCAGAAATGAATGAGGAGTAAGTAGAGGCATAAGTCTAAAATCATCATTTGAAGAAAATATTGAAAATACTTTACAGAGTAGATTTAATGTAAACATGATTCAAGTTTCCTCCAATTTTTAAAGATTACAAGTATTAGTCTATGTATTCCATCCAGAAGTAAAAAAAAAATAGTGAAAGAGCTTTAAGAACACAAGCATTGCATAAATTGCTTAAAGAAAATAAGTCTGAAATATTTCATGTTAATGTAGCTTTTAATTTATTCACTTGCGTTTAAAGTTTATACACATACATGTGCGTACACACACCCACATTCATGCACATGCTGTTAACCAAACCAGTGAGAAAAACTGTCTTGTCGAGTCAACATATGTGTTCAACAAATATTGAATGAGTGAGCGAATTAATAAAATTAATATA
The DNA here is from genome assembly GCF_049354715.1 of Callithrix jacchus. Taxonomy (NCBI): domain Eukaryota; kingdom Metazoa; phylum Chordata; class Mammalia; order Primates; family Cebidae; genus Callithrix; species Callithrix jacchus. The sequence goes on along the minus strand of NC_133508.1, from coordinate 17,718,453 downwards.
TGTTCCCTGCTTTTATTAAATATTACCATGGGGTGTTCTTTCACCTGCTTCCTCTTAGTCATTTTCATCTTCTCAATTCTGACTCCTTAGTGCCTGAGTTCCTGGTCACAAGCACCCCTCTGTGTCGTTCTCCCTCTCTAGGGAATGGGCTATTGGCAGAGGGAACAGTGAAGTTGCTGATTTGAGCTGGGCGTTGACTGATGGTAGACACAATTTGATGTTTAATGGATGCTACGACTCTGTGGAAAGGAAATCCCTTAAAATAGAAGGGTATTTTCAACCACTCATAATCATATTAATAATTTTTTTTACAAAGTGACATTCTATTTCTAAACCACAATTTATCTGCAAATTTGTCAAGCTACCTTGGTATATTTGAAATTTCTTACTCTTGGGTTAGCCTGTCATGGCAATGAATAGTTACGCTTTGCAAAATGTTCTATAGCATTCAACATCTGGAAAATTTATGGTTTATAAAAATAAAAACGACATGTCAGAACTCATAAGTGTATACATTTAACAAAGGCTTTCTTACTTAATCCTTTTTCCTATGACCTCACTGCCTTTTCCTACATCTCTGCAGCTGTAATTTTTGGCACATGTGTTTGCTTAGAACAATGGCAAGTATAAATCAATGTATGTCCCTGTAACAATGGAATATAAAGTAAAATATCATCTTTGCAGCATTTGCTAGTACCAAATCCCAGTACCGTAAAAAGATGCCCATGGTGTATGAAGGCTTGAGGGAGGGTAAAATCGTTTGTATAAGATGATCCAATTTTCTTTTTAGAATATGTGTGTGAATAAAATCTGTAAGGCTGTTAACCAGCACTCTAAGGGCTGTCACCACTGTGATAGAGTTCTAGGAGATGCTTCTTTCCTCCCTTCCTTCCCTCCCTCCCTCCCTTCTCCCTTCCTTCCTTCTTGCTTTCATTCATTCTTTTTTTTTTTTTTTTTTGAGAAGGAGTCTCGCACTGTCGCCGGGACTAGAGTACAATGGTGTGATCTCGGCTCACTGCAACCTCCACGTCCCAGGTTCAAGCGATTCTCCTGCCTCATCCTCCTGAGTAGCTAGAACTACAGGAGCATGCCACCATGCCCAGCTAGTTTTTTGTATTTTTAGTAGAGACAAAATTTTTGTATTTTTTGTATTTTCACATTTTTAGTTTATTATGTTGGTCAGGCTGGTCTCGAACTTTTGACCTTGCGATCTGCCTTCCTCAGCCTCCCAAAGTGCTGGGATTAAAGGCGTGAGCCACCATGCCCAGCCTATTTTCTTCTTTATAGCTTTTATATTATTTTTATAATTGAGGATAATTATTTTAATAGCAGGGGAAAAAACATGTGGCTTGGATTTTGTGTTTGTACTCATTAAGTTAAATAAACACATGCATGTCACATGCCCATAGCTTTCAGACTAAGAATGGAGGCTGGTAATTGTACTATAAAGCCACAGAAAGCACTGCTGATACCAGTGGTATGTGTATTATGATAAGGGACTCTATACTGGCCTCAGACAGCTCCCTGAGCTTAACTGACCAGGTGGGATAAAGGGGAACAACCCTGGCATATCTCAGTGTAGTAGAGAGGAGGTGAGCACAGCATTTAGGATGGTTCTTAATGCCAGGTTGGCCACTTACTGCTATTCATGTGACTTTGTGTAAATTACTTCACCTTTTTTTCTGATACTTACTTTATATGTATAGCATATGGCTATATATGTGTGTGTGTGTGTGTGTATGTGTGTCCAAAATATATATGTATATATGTATATTAGTAGTTCTGAAAGTCAGATAATGTTAAATGATTTCTGCTTCCACTAATGGATTTGCCAATCCTCACCCAGCTGAAGACCCTTTGATTATTTTCTAAGATGATATCCTTATGATAATGCCTTGTGGCATTTCCAGTGTTCAAGTGTTTCAGCATTTTCAGACTGCTTCATGAATAATTTCTGGCTATAGATTCGTTGAATTATGGTGATTCCCCAAAAGGACGACATTAATCACATTTATTCTATAATGAGATTCTTCTTCTTAACCATATCAATGCTGACATTTATCAAATACCATCACCAAGCTAGAGATTCGCTAGTTACTGTAAAAGTAACCTTTCTCCAGCCCTTCTAAAGTGAGGCTGAGGGATTCACGTGCAGTATATTGTGATGAAAATGAGCATTGCTCTCCAGGAAGGTCAGAGCTTTAGTGAAGGAGCCTTCGCCTTTCAGCTACTATAGTCACTTGGAACTGTTTCTGAGAGACTGTATTCAAATGGCCAGGCATTTCTGAGCCCAGGATCCCAGCAGAGCCAGCGTTGACTTAGGTGGTGATGAAGGTTCTAGATCTGTCATCTTCGTGGACCATTAGCACAAAAGGTGAAATTGCAAAGGAAAAGATGTGCTATCCCAGGCTACAGAATGCTGTGAGGAAACATGCTTGTCCCTTCATTGCAGCAAAACATTGACAACTCTTAGGGAAGGTTTTACTATGAAGGGAAAAATACAGATTCTTGAACCACACGCTACTCTTAGGTTACAAAGGCTCAGTGACCTACTTTCAGCTTACCACAAAGTAGGTTTTTCTAAGTTTAATGTTGGTCTAAATTGTTCTAACTTTCTTATTATTTTTATATTTCCAATATTAGACATTCCATGAACTGAAGACTATTGATGTTTGCCCTTAGTTTGGAATCTGGTATTATTAAATAAATGCTTATTTATTTTCCCAAATCTTGAACAGTCCCCAAATATACTTTTGTGTTCTCGTTATTCATGTGGCCAACTAGATGCCCTCGATCTGCTAAAAAAAATTTATAGATCCAGTTATTTTGCTTCATAAATAAAGCACTTCACAAGGCACACTGAAGCAAGACAGTGTCTTCTAAACCTTGATTATTCTTCCATTAAAATTGGATAGTAACATTAATGTGCCTTGTTGATAATGAGGAATTTAGAAATTCTCAATTTAAAAATCCTACTTGCAGTAAATGGTAAACTCAGTTTTTCTCAGATCCAGTAATTCTTGAAAAGCATTGGAGGGTGAAAAGCATTTTTCAAGCATTTTGGTGCTTGAAAAGCACCAAAGGGACAAATGCCTTTGTTCATTGTCTTCTAGCAATGGCTTCAAAGCCCCAAGAGGAGTGGGCCCAGATTCTCACCTAATATTTGCCTAAATTCTCTTTGATTAACTTACAAGTCCCAGTTTATGGATTATATCTAATAGAAAGCTTAAAGAAAAAAGTTTTTAAAAAAAGTGAAATTAATTCTAGATTTTTCTTTTTAAGTTTTTTCCCCATCAAGAAGCACAATAAATGAGTTTTGGCAGTTTTCTTTATTTCCTGCTATTTAAATTTTTTAAAAACTGGGATCGCTCCACTGCTGTTTCTTGTCTTTGCTCTCTCACTTGTTTCTAAATAATTCAGAACGTAGTCGCATTCCACATTACTTTAGAAAAAAGTGGGCAATGGTCTTTTTGAAATACTTCTTGTTGATGTTTTCTTCAAATTGGCAGAGCACTAGAGCGGATGGTGTAGCTTCTGTGAATCCCCTTATTTTCCGGTGTTACACTCTAATTTGCTTTGTTTGGCCTCTGTGCTCAATGGAACTTAGCTGCATACTATACGTGTGTCCCCTCCTCTGAATCATGCCTCCATTGAGGAGACCAGTCTCCAGAGTTAACCAGACAGATGATAGATCTCAGTCACTGCTGATATTTTTTATCTAATGCAGTGTTGGGATATCTAGAACTTTGGACTGTGATATGTGTGTAAATTACTTAATGCCAAGTAACACTCATATCTCATTTTCTTGCAGATTACTTTGTTCATGTTAATTTTTGATATTTTCTTGAACTTTAGGTAATTTTCCCAACTTATGATATTATATACATGTTTGATTTCTTATGAACAAAATTTGAAAGGGCGTAACATCCTACCTTAAAGAAATGACTACTATAAAGGAGACAAGAATATTTTAATCCATGAAACAAGTTGCCAGATATTATAACTTTTAGATTTTACTGAATCAGGCTTTGAGAAAAAGCAGACTGTCTTACATGATTGGTTTAGTTAGTTGATATTCTATTGTCATCTACAAAAAATCTAAAATCCCCTCTCAACTTCCTCTGCATTTCCCCAGCAAACTTCCTTATGGTTCAATATAGACATTTTATGCATCATTAATGAGTTTTGATTATGTCTTGTACCACTGCCATTTCCTGAATGAACTTTCTGTATTTCAACTAGTTCCTTTAATCAACTATTTGGCGACATAATCAAGTATAAGTCACACTTTACCTTCTGTTTCACAGCCTTTTCACAGTTTTCTAAGGCAACTGCCACTTTGACTGTCTACATCGTTAGCCCAACAATTTAACAGTTGACTCTTTAATGCTTAAAGAACAGACGCATAGCAGCCTATTTGATCAAATGTGGGACCAAGATTTCAATCCAGCATCAGCAGTTTTTCTCTGCATTCTGTGATTTTGGTTTTATAACTTGACATATTGTTGCTAAATAAAGATATTTCTATAACTAATGCTCAATTATTTTATTCTCAAACTCATCTACTTTGAATTTTTTAAATTCTGGTGGAGTTTTTGATGTCTTAAAGACAAATACTGAGGTCATAACTAAGGTACATAGTCTGGCAATATTCAAACCATGAATCCGAGTTTAATTTATTTCTTAATTTATTTCTTTTTTGTCCTCTTTTCCAACATTATATCGCTTCTAATTACATGAAAAGGCCATTGATGGTCTTTCACACTTTCAATTTGTAGATTTATGTCCAGTTAGAAATATTTCTATTCCAGAGTTTTCACAATAAGGGAATTCTTTGAGGTTCATTTAAAAATGTGTATCTTGATATCTCAAGATTTCTGCAGGCTGAATAGAAACTTAGCTAAGGAGCTGAATGTGCTCTTAAAATGATTTAAGAAGGGGTGGCAACTGTTTCCTGTACAGATATATTCTTTAAAAGTATTTGTCAAGGTTCTTTGGGTGGCAAATTATCTTCAAGTTAGCTTTGATATAAAGTAGGGTTTATAAGAAAGATACTGGGTGATTTCATCTCATGGTAGCCTGGCTTCCCTTCATGATTTCCCTTACAGTATCCTGGCTTCCTTCATTTGTCAGGAAAGAAGGCTGCAGACATTTTTCAATTTTAATATCTTTGGCTCCCACCATTGACTCTTACTCAGTTGCAGTTTGAATACCTCTGATTGGGCCGGATTGGGTCTGATGCCATGCCTTGCCATTGATTGACTGGAGCAATCAATCAATCAATCAGCCATGGTCAGGATGGTAGGGTTGTGTAAACAATAGCAACAGTGACTCTAATCATAAAAGTATCTGCCATAGCCAGTAGGAGGTTTTATGGCACTTTTAACAGGAAACTTAATTCAACCTGGTTTAAACACAAAGGAGCAATTCACTGGTTTTTAATTCTGGAAGGTTTCAAAGTTGAGTGTGCCTCAGATCTCTTAATTCAGCATTTTAGTTATATCATCAAATATTTGACTGTTTCTATTCTTACTTTGTGCTACTCAAGTTGAGCCTCACCCTAAGGCTGGCTCTCATTGCTGTAGGGTTGCTGTTCTCACAGCGGGTACTCCTCACCCACATCAGAAAGAGAGGTGGCTTCTATCCCGTGGTGTGCTAGACTTGGCTTGCGCCATCTGGCAAAAGTCAGTTTTGCTCATCTATTCCTATTCTGCATTTAATGACTTGTTAATAGCTTGAGATTGGTTATGGTGGGAGTATTTGCACCATGGAAATTGGCAAATGCCACAAATCCCTCAGAGAGTTGGTTTTTATATTTACCAGCCTACTACTGCCTCTAATCCAACTTCCAAATGTCAAACAAGGGTGTTGAAATTCAACTTTATTGGATTGGGTTAGGTCACACGCCCACCTTTGAACCAAGGCCAGTGGCCAGGAGACTTGAGATTATAAAGCAAATGTGCATAATGATTTTGTCAGCATGCTTTTACAGGAAGAGTATTCTAATAGCAAACACTATGTTTGATTTCAGAGTCCACTATGCCATAGTATGTGCTTATATAAAATAATGTAGTTTTGGTCATTCCCAATGGGGAATTTGTAAGTAGGTACATTTTGTGTGTTGGGGTGATGTAGATCATTAGATACCTGTTTAAGTTAGCATCTCCATGAAATAGAAGTGTTTTGCTCTTTTGGTTTGTAAATGAAAATGGGAAAAATATTTCACATCATTAATCATCAGAACCATTAAAAGTATCACAGTGAGGTACTGTTTCACATGCACTGGAATGGCTAAAATTAAAAAGACTGACAATGTCAAATGTTGGCATCCCTGCAGAGCACCGGAAGTCCCACACTTTCCTGGTGAGAATGTATTCTGATATAACCACTTTGAGGCATCTATTGGCAGTTTCTTATAAAATTAAATACATACCTAATTTTGGGGCCAGTAATTTCACTTCGAGTTATATACCAAAAGAATAGAAAGCATGTACATGAATGTTCATAGCAGCATTACCCATAATAGCCAAAAGGTAGAAACAAAACAAATGTCTGTCGGCTGATGAACAGATAAACAAAATGCAGTATCACTGTAAAAAGGAATAGTATTCAGCCATGAAGAGGAATGACGTACCGACACATGCTACGACATGGATGAACCTCAAAAACATTACGTTAAGCAAAAGAAGCCAGCCACAAAAGGTCATATATTACATGATTTTATTCATGTGACATATCTAGAATAGACAAATCCATAGAGACAGAAAATAGTTTAGTAATTGTCTAGGGCTGAGAGAGCCATATACTGGAAGGATGAGACTGGAGTGATTGTTAATGCATGCAACATTTTCCTGTGGGGCGATGAAAACACAGAATTGGGAAGAATGTCAAATGCCTAAAATGCTGTTGGAGAATAGGTCAGCAACACCTATCTAGGGATCACTCGATAACCTGAAAAAGAATCTTACCTCAGGACAGTATCTAACTTCGAAATACTTGTTCTGATGAAATAATGGAAAACTTCCTTAAATACTTATGTATAGGAATGTTTGCTTCAACAATATTTTCATTTACAGAAATGTGGAGAATATAGAATTTCAAGCAATAGGGGATTGATGGAACATGAGATGGCACACCTATATGTTGGAATTTGATGATAGGCATTAATATTTTAGGTTGGTGCAAAAGCAGTTCTGTTTTTTCCATTCCTTCATAATTATAAAACGTTTTATTTTATTTGAGATGGAGTCTTAATCTATCACCCAGGCTGGAGTGAAGTGGTGCAATCTCAGCTCACTGCAACCTCCGTCTCCTGGGTTCAAGCAATTCTCCTGTCTCAGCCTCTTGAGTAGCTGGGACTACAGGCATGCACCACCACATTCGGCTAATTTTTGTATTTTTAGTAGAGCTGGGGTTTTGCCATATTGGCAAGGCTGGTCTTGAACCCCTGACCTCAGGTCATCCGTCCACCTCAGCCTCCCAAAATGTTGGGGTTACATGTGTAAGCCACCACACCCAGACCTAATATAATGTGTTAGAAGAATATTTAATCATTTAATGCATGATGAATGTGATTTTGTATTAATACAAATTAGGTTACAATATGGGTGTCATTTCATATTATTAAAGTTAGGTATGATCCCAGTTAATATTTTAACAGTATATGTTCACCTATAAAAATCACTGGATATGTTGTAGTAGTAAATGTCTTTTTAATTTCTTGTTTATTTTATTTTATATTTTTCTTTGGGGGATGGAAGGCTGGAGCATATATTTACATATAATTAGAAAACAAAACAATAATATATATTTATAGTCCTTAAACTCTTAAACACTACTATTGTTTGTGTGAACATCTAAAACGGTTGTTCAGTAAACATTAAGGAATTTCTAATGATATCTCCAAGGTAGAAGTCCCTTATCTGGACCTAAGCTTGGAGCAAGTTTTCTCAGTAGCAACTCTGTTGACATGTTGGGCTAGGTAGTTTTTTGTGGGTCCCAGTGGGGGCTGCCCTGTGTATGGCAGCGTCTTCAGTAGCATCCCTGGTTTCTATTCCACTCTACAGTGTGACAGCAAAAATGCCTTCAGATAGTGCCAGGTGTTCTTGGGGAGACAACTGGGACCCTAGTTTACAGTCACTGAATTAAACAAACCATTATATAAAGAAAGGAAATTCTGAATTGTTTCAAAGTGGAATGTTTCTGTTGTGAAGTTTTACCTGTTTTCTCATACCTGTGCTTGTTTTCTTGTTAAACATCTTTTCAACAGGAAACCAAGTTAAATATCTCTTGTTTCTCATTGTAATTTTTATAGTGACTGCAGGAATTGCCCTAACGTTTTTGTTTTTATGTTTACGGTATTAATTGTTTGTGTTGGTTCTGATCGTAATACGGTTGTTCCATGCTTGTCCAGCTCGTTCAGCTGTCACCGGAAGCTGTGTCAATGATGGAGTGCACATTATCAGGGGTTACAGTGTTGCGTCCACCCCATTGGCTACCGTGTGTGGGAATGAGATGCTTGAACCCCTCGCCATCGCCGGGCCAGTTCTGCTTAACTTCTACACTAACAGGCAAATCACAGACTTCGGATTCAAGTTTTCCTATTGGATAACCTGTGAGTGGCCATAATGAAAGAGTTTGGAATTTTCTTCTTTTCTGGGTAATTTATACAAGGAGTTTTCACTGTAATTCATACAGCACCAACTTGAAGATTCAGAGAATTTAAGAGAAAAAAATGTCAATAAGGTTCATGGTAAAAAAAAAAAAAAAAACACATTTTGTCTTAAAAAGTAAAGGACATTTTTCATGAACTTTGGCTAGCACTACTCTGAAAATCAAATGAAGAATTGACATTTGTTTTATAGTTTAAGTTAAATAAACACTACTCTCTGGGAGGCCAAGGCCGGTGGATCACGAGATCAGGAGATTGAGACCATCCTGGCTAACATGGTGAAACCTCATTGCTACTAAAAATACAAAAAATTAGCCAGCCGTGGAAGCAGGTGCCTGCAGTCCCAGCTACTTGGGAGGCTGAGGCAGGAGAATCACTTGAACCTGGGAGCCAGAGGTTGCAGTGAGCCAAGATCATGCCACTGCATCCCAGCCTGGACAACAGAGCGAGACTCCATCTCAAAAAACAAACAAACTCTGCTGCTATTTCTTTGTTCTTCATACCTTACACAAAGTTGCCCATTAGTCAAATTTTCCAGATGCCTGTTTCATTTCCCCGAGTCATTTTGCTAACTCAAAAATTAATATTTTATAAATTTAGAAGAAATAGAAGAGAATGTCTTCACGATCTCATAGGAAATGATTTTTTTAAAACACTATGCAAAAAGCACAAGCTCTAATAGAAAAGGCTGACAATTCAACTATGCTATAGTTTACAATTTCTCTGTATCAAAGGCAAAGTGAAAAGAGGAGCAGCAGGCTGGACAGAGGCATTTATTACTACCCAGAAAATTCTCAGGTTGCATTTCTTGATCTTGAATAGTCTGTTTCCCTCCTGCTTGGCTAGTGTGCTGACAATATGTATACACCTTCAGATAGTGCCAGGTGTTCAATGGACGTCTCAGCTGCAGCGAAACTTGCACACAAATCTTGTGACATCTTTCTTGGGTCTGTTTCATCTTTGTTCCACCAAACCCATGGCAAAAGGTAGAAAGCAAAATAGTTTCCCCTTGAATACATCACTGTTCCTATCACAATGAAGAATAAAATCGTGCGTTTCCTTCTGAAAAGGGCCTCCATAGTTAGTTCACATTAGCTGAGGTCTGCATCCTGACTCCCACAGTTTGTAAAGTATGATTACATATGGCTCTGTAGCTCTGCGCAATTAACATTTCCTCTCCCGTCGTCTTGTTGAATAAAGAGAAGGATTGATTTGTTTTATTCTTTTGGCACAACTGCTGCTTAGGAAAGGTAAACTCCTGCTTTACATTATTATTCTCTTTAATCCCACATTTTCCTACAAGCATGTAGTCAAGATTCAATATATTCTAGTGTTGAGTCTCACTTAAAGAGTGTCGTTGATGTGAAGACTTCAGGTCCTGACATCGTGCAAAGATGGGAGTTATTTAGGCCTTGATAAATTTCCAGAGACCACATAATTGTGTATAAAGTGAGAAGGAGTGACAGCCACCCATATCTGACATGTAATTCACTTACAGATGGACCCAGGGGTCTGAACACACAAGTACTTACAGGCACATAGAGAAGAGTACTCCCTGCAAGGTGGGCTTAGCTGAGGCAAAAACAGTAATGAAATAAAGAGCCTTACATGGCAGCCCCAATTTGTTCCTCATTTCTGACAGATGTAAAGTGAAACGTGTCCATTGATAGTGTATAAAGCATAGAAATACTCCAAAATGCATTAACCCCATTACAATGTTAGAATCATAAAATAAATAGACATAGATAGGTCTTTTCACTGCAGTGAGAGTGATCATCAGATAACACAATCTGATCCTCCTTATATGTAAACCCAAGCAAAAATAATAATTTTATATTGTTGATAAGAGGGCTTTATTACATGTTTATGTCTGTCATTTTATTGACTAGCTCAAGGATCTGAGCTGTTAATTGCTGGAATCCTCCTGCTTGTTGAGGATTGAGAATCAGTGATATTAATACAAATTGGGTCAAGTTTAGTCCTTACCAGTCTCACAGCTACTGCAAAGCCACAGGACTGAAGAGCTATACATTTGAGCCCACAGAAGGAATTAAACTGGAAAGTTCCAAAAATGATTTCCAGTACTTTGCCTTGTAATATTCTATCCCTGACAGAGGAGAGGTGGATCTCTGTTATTTCAGATTTCCATATCACAGTCTTCCCTAGATCTTTATGCCCAGAACAGCATTCTGCCTGCCTTTTCCATACTTGGTTATGCTATCGTCTCCCAACCTGTCAGTGAAATGCAGGGAAGGGATGGTGACACTCCAGCAGGTGACATGTTCCTTCTCATCATTTTCACTCTGGCCATTACTTTGACTCAGAATGATTCCTTTCCTTTCCAAGATGTGCCTGTAAATAGTCTTCCCTGTTTCTTTTCTTTCTTTTCTTCCTTTTTTGAGATGGAGTCTCACTGTCGGTAGGCTGGAGTGCAGTACACATTCGAGGCTCACCGCAACCTCTGCCTCCTGGGTTCAAGCGATTCTCCTGCCTCAGCCTCCCAAGTAGCTGCGACTACAGGCACACACCACCATGCCCAGATATTTTTTTTTTTTTTTGGTAGAGACAGGGTTTCACCATTTTGGTCAGGATGGTCTCGATCTCTTCACCTCCTGATCCACCCACCTCAGCTTCCCAAAGTTCTAGGATTACAGGCGAGAGCCACCGCGCCCAGCCATATTCTTCCCTGTTTCTACCCTCTTGCTGTCTTTTATTTTCCTTCCCAGTGGAAATCAGAATTATTTGTAAACACAATGAAGGGAGATATAAGTCACTTTAAGGAAAATAAGTATTACCTCTTAGGAAAAAATACACAATAGTATAGAATATCTCAAAATCATTTTTCCATGCTGGTACTAATCATTGTTCTCTTCATATTCCCCCTGTCTTCTGTTGCAGCCTGTGGTGGTTTGTTCAATTTCTCTTCTGGAATCATCATGAGTCCTGCCTATTCGTACACAGACTACCCAAACAATATGCACTGTCTCTATACCATCACCGTTAGTGACAACAAAGTGATTGAGCTCAAGTACGTAAGACAAATTGGGTTTCTTAAGAAAATCCTTTGAGCGTTATTTATGGAAGAGCCATTCCTTTATTGATGGAGAGCACTGATGCTCACTGGCAGTCTGGAGGGAAAGCTACATGGAGAAGTGAGGTTCCTAGATGATAGTTCCCTGTGGGAAATGACACTGCCCCTCTCCACACAAGCCAGTAGTAACTAAGGGTGAAAAACAAGCACTCGCCAGTTAAAACAGTCATGATAATTTCCCAAAGCGTGCAAAGGAGCATCATAAAATGAATTGTTCAGGTATAATGCCACCTTGAAATCAAAAAAGAGAGGAAGGGCAAGAGAAACCAGTTGCCATTTGTTGGGTATTTATTATCCACAAAGAACTTTGATTAACACTTGCCATAATTGTCTCATTTTATTCTCAAAGCAGTCATATGAGGTATATATAGATTATAGATTGAGAACTGTATAAATTATTCCCATTTCACTGATGAGGAAACTGAGGCTCAGAAGGATCAAATCGCTTTCCGAAAGTAACACACACATAAAGAGTCAAAATCTGTATTCATGCCAGGCTTCCTCCAAACACCACGTCTTCGGTGTTTTCTGACACTATGTCTCAAAGGATACATTTTTTTTTTTTTGAGACAAAGTCTCACTTTGTCACCCAGGATGGAGTGCAGTGGCACAAGCTTGGCTCACTGCAACCTCTGCCTCCTGGGTTTAAGAGATTCTCCTGCCTCAACCTCCTGAGTAACTGGGATTACAGGCAGGCACCACCATGCTGGTTCATTTTGTATTTTTAATAGTAATGGGGTTTCCTCATATTGGTCAGGCTGGTCTCAAACTCCTGACCTCAAGTGATCCTTCCGCCTTGGCCTCCCAAAGTGCTGGGATTACAGGCATAAGCCACCACATCCAGCCTCAAGGGATACATTTTCTAACTGCTTAAGAAATCCTGTATCAGAACACCTCTAAACTGATACAATTAGAGATGGCTTGTGTCATTGGTCAGTTTCCCCCTCAGTCTTACCTATTCCCAACAAAGCTGATGAGGGTGATGCAGCCTCCCATTCTCCTTAATGATAAAGTCCAAGACTGTTTCACCTGACAGCCTGTTTCAGTGATATACGGCATGTGGTGGGAAACTCTGCAAGGTAATATAGTTCATGGTCATATAGGACTTTCTATATCAGCCTGATGGGCTGAGACCACACCTACCTACCTCCCCACTATTTGTCTGTGATCACTTTCTGCCCTAAAGATTCTATACTCCCTGCAGTTTACTTCCAGAGACCTCATGTGTCAGGTGACCGTTGAACTAGACGTCTTTCATCAAGCCTGATTGGGTTCCTGTATTAGGCAGTAAGTGTCCTATAGGCTGGACCTCAAAGAAAACTGCAGCTCCCACCTGGACTATTTATAAAAAACAGAGTGGCCTTTAGGTCCTGGGGACAAAAGAAGAAAAATGGTCAGACGACCAGGAGTGGGAGGCTTATGAAGTACATGGAAGCATAAGGGGAAGCTGTTGGCTGCTGTGTCTCGTATTTGTTTCTTATATGTGTAGGACTATTGCCTTTCTATTCAGGTTGCTTTAACCTGGGTGGCTTATAAACAACCAAAGGCTGCAAAGTCCAGGGTCAAGGCAGATTCACAGTCTGGTAAGCTCCTGTTTACTGGCTCATAGAAGACCCTTTCTTGCTGTGTCTTCATGAGATGGAAGGGATGAGAGGTCTCTCTAGGGAGTCTTTTATAAAACACTAATCCTACCCATGAGGGCTCCTCCCCCATGACCAAATCACCTCCCAAGGCCCCACCTCCTAATTCCATTAGCTTGGGGAACATATGAATTTAGGGGAACACAAACATTCCAACCATGGTATACATACCAACTCATAGTGATATATTCTCTCTGTCTCTCTGCATATGTATATAAAATCTAAATATATTTTTTCAGTTTTCAGCCTGGTTCCTGGAGCTCACCATAGTCAAATTTACATCTTCATGTTTATTTTATTTTATTGTACTTATTTATTTATTTCTTTGAGACAAGGTCTCACTCCGTCACCCAGGCTGAAGTACAGTGGCATGATCTCAGCTCACTGCAACCTCCACCTCCTGGGTTCAAGCAATTCTCTCTTCTTAGCCTCCCAAGTAGCCAGGACTACAGGTGTGTGCCACCAGCCTGGCTGATTTTTTTCATATATATATATATATATATATATACACGTGTGTGTGTGTGTATATATATATATGTATATGTAGAGATAGGGTTTTGCCATGTTAGCCAGGCTGATCTTGAACTCCTGACCTCAAGTGATCCACCTGCCTTAGCTTCCTAGAGTGCTGGGATTACAGGTGTGAGCCACTGCACATGGCCTACATTCTGCATGTTTAGAAAAGTATTTATTGTGCACTAAAAGCCTACATTCTATGAAACAGTTAAGATTCTAGGTGTGGTAGAAGATGCAGACTTTTTTTTTTTTTTTGAGATTAAATCTCGCTCTGTCACCCAGGCTGGAGTGTGGTGGCACGATCTCAGCTCACTACAACCTCTGCCTTCTGTGTTCGAGCATTTCTCTGCCTCAGCTTCCTGAGTAGCTGGGATGACAGGCACCTGTCACCATGCCTGGCTAATTTTTGTGTTTTTAATAGAGACGAGGTTTCATCATCTTGGCCAGGCTGGTCTTGAACTCCTGATCTCGTGATCCACCCACCTCGGCCTTCCAAAGTGCTGGGATTACAAATGTGAGCCATGGTGCCTGGCCAGAAATTAATAAAACATAAATCCTTTTACTAAGTCTCTCAAAAGATTCTGGCAACATAAGTTTTTCTGTCAATGGGCTTTTTCAGATCTCTTCTGTGCTCTCCTGGGAAAATGATGTAAAATAAAAAGCCAAAGCAGATTTAAGTCGTCTTAGAAACTCAGATTTTTATCTTTTTTTTGTGGATTCTTACTGTGGAAAATAAAGGTGTTGTCCATAGAGAATTAAAATGAATGCAGTGTTGTTGGAAATTATCTAGCTATTGTTCTTCCCTGATGTTTTACAATAACATTAAATGCTATAGGGTTTTACCATGAAAAATGCAAAATCAGTACTTTTTTCATCTTGTTCCTCATCAGTTTGAAAACCTTCAGCCAACCAAAACTTTTTAGAAAAAAAAATTAACAATTTTTTTCTCAAGGTGTTTAAAAGGAAGCATTTATTATATATTTTCAAAATTATTCCATATTATGAGTTATTGATTAGAGCTACTGGCAAAAGTAAATTGAAAAAGCAGGCTGGGCATGGTGACCCATGCCTGTAATCCCAGCACTTTGGGAGACCAAGGCAGGCAGATTACCTGAGGTCAGGAGTTTGAGACCAGCCTGGCCCATATAGCAGAAACGCCATTTTTATTAAAAAAAAAGTATATATACAAAAAAAAAAAATAGCTGGCTATGGTGGTGAATGACTGTAATCCCAGCTACTCAGGAGGCTGAAGCAAGAGAATCCCTTGAACCTGGGAGGCGAAGGTTGCAGTGAGCCAAGATCACACTACCTCCCTCCAGCCTGAGTGACAGAGACTCCATCTAAAAAAAAAATAAAAAAATAAAAATAAAATAAAAAAGGAAAAAGCAGAAGAACCTGCTTCAAAAGTGAATACAGGATATTGAATAATTTAAACAAGTTTTAAAAATAAGCTATAATAAACCCACCATAAAATTCTAAAGTAAAACCAGGTAGGAAGCCTTGCTTGTTCAGGAATTCTGCAAATAGTTATTGAAAATGACAAAGAATAAGGCCTAAATTCAACACTGTATAAGACAGATAAATATTAGGGATGTAACTGTCAGGATAGGTTATGCATGGTAACAAACAACCCCATGGCACAGCAGCTTAACTCAACAAGGTTATTTCTCGTTCAAATGAGCATGTTCAGTTTGGCCAAACACAGAAGCTGTGCTCATTGTGGTCACTCACCAACCCAGGCTGATAGAAGCTTCATTTTCACATTTCCTTCTGTGACCATCACTTCAGTGGGAAGGCAATGTGGCAAAGCAAGTAGTCGTTTGTAAAGCTTCTCCCATAAAGTAATATGTATCCCTTCTGGTGGTCAAAGCAACTCCGAACAGCCATGCCAAACCTCAAAGTGTGCCCCTACGGCAATCCTACTAGTGCTGGGGAGGCAGAGAGCTGGGACCGCGTGCAGAAGTGTCAGTGACCACTGCAGAGACCTTAAATGTGAATTTCTTGTTCTTCACCTGACCTTAATATACACTCCATTTAAAAAGAGGGAAGTGAGATTGTGAGAAGGAGAATGGAGCTGTGATTCTAAAACCAGCATTTCTTCTCTTTATTATGTTAGCATGCTTCCCATAAGTTCTGCATTATCTCATAAAATAACAAGGGGAGAGTAAATACTATATTTTTAATGAGATCTAAAAACCTAAAGTGTTGCTCGGATAATAAATATCAGTTCAACTTGTCAAAACTTGATCTCAGATGGACTTTACTATGTCCTGGACTGTGAATTCCTTAAAGTGTAAGATTATATCGGGGCCGGGTGCGGTGGCTCAAGCCTGTAATCCCAGCACTTTGGGAGGCCGAGGCGGGTGGATCATGAAGTCAACAGATCGAGACCATCCTGGTCAACATGGTGAAACCCCGTCTCTACTAAAAATACAAAAATTAGCTGGGCACGGTGGCGCGTGCCTGTAGTCCCAGCTACACAGGAGCCTGAGACAGGAGAATTGCCTGAACCCAGGAGGCAGAGGTTGCGGTGAGTGGAGATAGCGCCATTGCACTCCAGCCTGGGTAACAAGAGCAAAACTCCGTCTCAAAAAAAAAAAAAAAGACTGTATCTTACTCACCTTGACATCCCCAGCTGCTGTCACAGTTTTTGGTATATTGTAGTATTTTGGTATAATTGCAAAAAAAAATTGGTTAAACTTTTGAACTGATCAGTCAAGTACTGTCTGATTTCTAATATTTCCTATGAAGTGAGGCTCAGATACTCTGCTGTTAGTTTTTGCCTTGTCATTTTTTTTCAAGAGCTAAAGGTACAATCTAATAGAAGTCAAAACGGAAACATCAGTTTTAACAAGGTACATTTCACAGGTTCAGTGATTTTGATGTGGTTCCCTCCGCCTCCTGCTCCCATGACTACCTGGCAATTTATGATGGTGCCAATACCAGCGATCCCCTTCTTGGAAAATTCTGTGGCTCCAAGAGTCCAGCGAATGTGAAGAGCAGCAATAATAGGGTGCTCCTGGTATTCAACACGGACTCATCTCAGACAGCCAGAGGCTGGAAGATGTCTTTCCGGCAGACATTGGGTAAGAATTCGGGACATGTGAGCCTCTGTTTCTCAGGACTGTTACCTTTCTGCTTGATTG
Organism: Callithrix jacchus; assembly: GCF_049354715.1. Lineage (NCBI taxonomy): Eukaryota > Metazoa > Chordata > Mammalia > Primates > Cebidae > Callithrix > Callithrix jacchus. The sequence continues at coordinate 17,701,389 of NC_133508.1, read as the reverse complement.
TATCTGTTTCCTCCATCTTGCTATAGTTGCTTTTCATTGAAGCTTAGAAGAACACGTCATGTAAAGGCTTGCTTTTAAAAATTACGTATGAAGTATTTTAATGTTGTAAAAAATCACTCAACAAATATACCTCTTCATCAAAGACAAAGTCTTTCTACACAATTGCCCTGAAAAGAGGCCTGAGACTCATTTTATCACCTATAGAAATGGTATAAGTTGAACCTAAATGCAGAAAAGGGCCAGGTCAAAAAAGCAAGCCCCATCGCCCTGTGCCAACTTTAACTGCAGGGCATGGTGGCTCATGCCCGTAATCCCAGCATTTTGGGAGGCTGAGGTGGGTAGATCACCTGAGATCAGGAGTTCAATACCAGCTGGCCAAGATGGCGAAACCCTGTCTCTACAAAAATAAAAAAATTAGCTAGGCATGGTGGTATGTGCCTATAATCCCTACTCAGAAGGCTGAGGCAAGAGAATTGCTTGAACATAGGAGACAGAGGTTGCAGTGAGCCAAGATCACACCATGGCATTCCAGCCTGGGCAACAGAGTGAGACTCCACCTCAAAAAAAAAAAAAAAGGATCACTTTGGTAGCATGGTGGAGGAAGGACTAAAGAACCTACAATCTGGTAAGGAAGAAGCTTATGATAGAAATCTTGATGGGAAATGTCAGAGCCTTGAGCAAGAACAGAGGGAAAAGAGATAAAAAGAATCTGAGAGACGGAAGGTGGAATACATTGAAAGCACTGTGTTTGGACTCTGATGACATTTCAATGAGGATGTGAATTGAGGATGACTTTCTATAGGCAACTTGTTGGATGGTGGTACCTTAGGAGACTAAGATTTAAGGGAGAAATGTTATATTTAATTGGGAGTATGTTAGGCAGGAGGACCTGTCTAAATGGAGCTGTCTAGTTGGCAGCTGATGCTTGAGAAGGAATTTGGGCTGGAGAGGGTGATGTAGGGGAAGCAGGTAAAGTTAGATGTGAGGATAAACTGAAAATATGCCCCAGATTACTCCCACTGCATGTGGGAAATAAATTATCAACATCAAACACCGCCTGTGAGAAATAATCACCCAGATCAAATTAACTCAGAACTTTGAATAATTTAAAATAAAAGGTAGTTCATCAATTACCTGTTTGGCTATTCTAACAGCATCAGTGGCACAGACTAAGATCATTAGTATTCAATTCTGGAAAGTGTTTTGATCCTTTTCCATTTGAATATAGTTGTGATTAATGTTTTAAAAATGCACAGCTCCCCAAACAAATCTTATACTCTGTAAAGACTCAGCGAAGTCCAGGCAGTTTCCTGTGATAATAATCCTGATTCACTTTTCAGACTCTCTCTTCTCCCTTAGTGTGGATAAACTTCATTTCTCTGATGCAAAACAGAGTTTACTTCAACTTTCTGATACTGGGCTTGTGAATTTTTTCTGGCGTTTCTTGAGGAAAGCAGTTAGACATTGTTTTTTGAAGACTTCCCGGTAAACCACACATGTCATGAGAAATTGTATCAGAAAATCCCTTTGCCATCTCCCCTACTTAACTGTCTCAACAGTAGCTTCAAAGCAAGTCTCACGGGCAGTCAGAGTGTTACCTTAATAGAATTGTGTAAGCAAAGCAGCATACAACAGCAGAAGGCTATTTTGAAAGAAAAATTAATTTTCCTTTGGAGACTTTTTTTTTTGCACAAAAAAGGGATATATTCTTGCCTTTAGCACAGACTTTAGACCAAATGGCATATGTCTATATTTGCTTTGCTACCTTTAAAGTTTTCTTTTTCCTAATATATTTTCACAAGAAAATGGTAATTATCGTGTTAATTCTCCTTACTGCTGTCATCTGCATGAAGCCTCTCAAGTGAGCCAGGGTTCCCTAGCCTCATTAAATTCCGATGTCTTTCCAAGCCACAAAGAAGACAGTTTTAGACTTATTGTGATTTAACAGAAGGAAAAATCTTAAACTGTCAGAAGCATTGTCTATGCATGAATCACTGAACAGTTAACAGTCACTTACTGTTTTCCTCTGGCCACAGTTAGGGAAAAGGTTTAAGTGGAGAATGCAGAAATGGAATTCCTTGCCAGCGTGTTGTTACCCCTGTATTTCATGAAAATGATTTTTGCCTCTTTTTCATCTGTATAAATGCCATCAGCTACTTGGAAGTACTTTAGAAGTCATCGTAACTACTCTTTGCTGCTAATGTTTAAGTGGAAACCTAAGTTTTCCAGTTTTGTGTTGTAGTGGTCTTACAAAGCTTTCCCCATCACACTGACAAGTTTATTGATCATTGTACAGAACTTTTAAATTTTGTTTCATTTAGGTTTTCGTTGTTTGTGGTGAGGAAAGGGGAAGGAACAGTAAGAATAGTTTGATTGTAGGGTTTATAGAGGTTTTTAGTTATAGATCTGGATGAAAACATTTAAACTTGGCTTCTCACCTCCAGCTCATTTACGTAAAACCACCCTGTCCTTCCCCTAAAGAGAGGGAAGGTAACTTTGTGGGCTGGATAGTGAGTTTTCATTTCCAAGGCTGTTTGTTCAGCCTGGAAAACAATATCTTCACTTAGTAAATAGTTAATGTGATGAGGAGACCGTTTTAGTCTGTGACATTTCTGTTTCAATCTTCACTAAAACGCTAAGTAGGGTTTTACAGATTTGCTATTTAGATTACACACTTGGCAATGCTTTATGTACATCTGCTTCAATTTTTCAGAAGTCAGTGAAGAGCCTGGCTTATGTAATTATGTGACTATTAGGTTAATTTTGCCTTGGGCATTTATTATATTTGTATTGCTAGTGAGTCACAGTAAATTTGAGGCAGCTATCCCCTAGTTGCTAATTACTAAATGTGTAGTGAAATTGGATCTCTTTTTTCCATGGAACTTCTGCTGCTGGAGGCCCGTGTGCATGGGATGTAAGGTAAGGAGAAAGCACATTTGGCAAGTAGGAGCGCCTCTCTAACTGCAATGTCAGCGTGTCCTCCTGTTTCCCCCAGGTGCTCTAACACTATATGAATAATTGATCTTGAATGGCTGACACCCAGCAAAATGATCACACTGGGCTGCAGCAATCTGTGAAACTCTGAAATAATCTGCAAATCTGAGCATTTTTCTTAACCGAGTTCATAGTTTGCATCAGGCTTCTGTGCTCCTATGAAGTTTAAAAAGCTGTTGGTTCTGTGGATTTGGCTAAGTGGGCATGCCCTGTAGGCAGAACTGATGCTTTTTTAATATACTTTAAGTTCTGGGATACATGTGCAGAATACGCAGGTTTGTTACATAGGTATACACGTGCCTCAGTGGTTTGCTGCACACATCAGCCCGTCATCTACATTAGGTATTTCTCCTAATGCTCTCCCTCCCTTTGCCCCTCTCCTCCCAATAGGCCCCGGTGTGTGATGCTCCCCTCCCTGTGTCCATGTGTTCTCATTGTTCAACTCCCACTTATGAGTAAGAACATGCAGTGTTTGGTTTTCTGTTCTTGTGTTAGTTTGCTGCGAAAGACAGTTTCCAGCTTCATCCATGTCCCTGCAAAGGACATAAACTCATCCTTTTATGTGGCTGTGTAGTATTCCGTGCTGTATATGTACCACATTTTCCTTGTCCAGTCTATCATTGATGGTCATTTGGATTGGTTCCAAGTCTTTGCTATTGTGAACAGTACCTCAATAAACATAGGAGTGCGTGTGTTATTATAATAGAATGATTTCTAATCCTTTGGGTATATACTCAATAATGGGATTGCTGGGTCAAATGGTATTTCTAGTTCTAGATCCTTGAGGAATTGCCACACTATCTTCCCTGATGGTTGAGCTAACTTAAGTGCCTTCTGTTCTGTTAATGTCTATTAGTTACTGCCCTTCCTTTACCAGTACGGTCGGCTCCAGCCTTGACTCTGCTTATATGTGTTCTACGCAAAGCACTTCACACTTGCAAACATGATTTTAACCTTCAGAGGGTCCAGTTCGTCTTCCTGAATGGGTCTCCTACCAGAGAGTTGCTCAGTCTATTCACAGTATGCTCACCACACTACACAGCAAACTTCTCCACATAGGGTTAGATCAGGGGCTTTTGGTAAACCTATTTATTTACTATTGTGGTTTCATTTTTTGCTAAAATGATGTATTCTATAACACTTTAGCAAAACTCCAGTGTAAAAAATGGAACTTGGCCCTACTAGATGTGAGGTCTGCAGGCATTTCAATTAGTTGCCAAGGAGAAAGTGAGGAGTGCCCCACTGCAGGACAGCACAGGAAGACAGGTGGGGAAGACACACACTCGGGGACAAGTGGTGGCAGTGGCTGGAATCAAAGCTCCCAGCCAGCCCCTGTTGCCCTGAGCACACATGCTAACAATGAGGGCCACTGTCTGTCTTCCTCCACCTGGGATATTTGTCACGTGGAGAAGAAGTCAGGTTGCATTAAGGTCATACTTAGAGACCTTTGCTAAGAGACCAAGGCAAAAATACCCAGGCACATATATGACAAGGACAGAATGAATTACAGACCAATAAATGTAGAAATATGGCCAGATAAGTTGGGCACAGTGGCTCACGCCTGTAATGCCAACACTTTGGGAGGCCAAGGCAAGCAGATCACTTAAGGTCAGGAGTTTGAGACCAGCCTGGCCAACATGGCTAAACCATGTCTCTACTAAAAATACAAACAATTAGTCAGGCATGGTGGCAACTGCTTGTAAACCCAGCCACTCAGGAGGCTGAGGCAGGAGAATCACCTGAACCCGGAGGCAGAGGTTGCAGTGACCAGAGATCACACCATTGCACTCTATCCTGGGGAACAAAAGGGAAACTTCATCTCAAAAAATATAAAAAGAGAAGAAAAGAAAAGAAAAGAGAAATGAAATATGGCTAGATGGAAAGAGCTGATTTATGCATGATGTCATTGCCTGGTGATGTGGCTTTAGAAAAGTCTGATAACATTTTGGTACTCAATTTTTATCTACTAAAAAACTGATCAATTTGAAGTGTTACAGCTGTTTATCTTTTAAGAATGTGATAGGGATGAAGCAGCTTATTTCTAGAAACACCTTAGCTGTCAGAGTGAAAGACTCTCTGTATTAGAAAGTAATACAGAAGTCCCAAATTTTCAATCCCCCCTCACCCTATTTCCAAGGTTGGGGAGTGACTAAGGGTGGGGTTGGCAGGGCTCAACATTCTTAACAGGACAGCGTCCTGCTACAGTGATTGCTTGTTCTGTCCTACCCACTTTGCACCTAGCCGTCCAATCCTACAGTACATTTTATAACTTAAATGTGAAATAAAAAGCTACATTCTGATTCAATCCTCAGGCCTTGCGGAGGCCTGGTGCACAATTGTTGCTCCATCAATATTGTCCATGAGTGATTTACAGAATAAATGGATAAATTGTGCCTACTTTAAAATCATATTTTCTAAGGAGATACAATAATATACCATATAGTAGACATTAAGTTTTATCTAGATTCAGCTCATTCTCATAATTCAGTCCTGGTTTGTATGACTGTTGATTAAGCTCTACACAGGGAGGTAAATTGAATCACTTTCTTCCTCAGAGAATGAGGAATACCGATTACACTTAATGTTTAGGTCATCCGTGTTTGTCGCCTGTGGATTTTTGCCTGTTACCTTAACATCTGGAAAATGTCTCTCAAATACGCTTAAGGAAGATAGTTGGGAGTGGCAGGAGGAAATTGAGGGGGATTTTAAAAAGAAGGAAACAGAGAAGAAAGAAGGAGACAGAAAGCTGAAAAGAGTCCATGGCCACAAAGACAGAAAATACGGTCACAACAAATGGAAAAAAATCTAACATGTCCAATTCAGACTTCTGCCTCTACTTATTTTTAAGATTCCTGGTTTTGGTGTAAAATTTAAACTTTGTAAGGCCTTCTAAAATGTCTAAACAATGCAAGAATAAACTTTTAAAACATCAATGTCATTAAAAGTATATGTGTATGTGTCTCTAGGTACCTCTTAGCAGCCTGATTGAAGCTGTCAGCTCATGTTACTGTTAGAAGCACAAATGCAATCAGGAAGTTGAATTATAACTTGAATAATTCAATAAATCACTGATCAAATAACTCTTAGTTTAGCAATAATGAGGGTATTACTCGAAAGCAACCCAGGAATGTTATTTTTCTGGTTTTCTAATGTCATTTGTTCGCTGTGATGAAGCCTGAGAATGAGATGAGCTGAAACTGTAAACCCATTTAAAGAAAAAAACCAACTAAGCTTATTTCCGCCCTTTTTAAGCCCTGTCACTTTTACTGGTGATTAGACTTCCCTTGAGGGATGATGCCAAAGACAAGGTTATCGTCAGGTAATTCTTTGTGGGTTTTATTGGGAAAGGTTTTTTTGTGGAGCTGAGAATGTGGGAATGGGATAAAGAAACCAACAAATTCTTAGCTCACCAAAACTATACAAAAGCGAGTAGACAGGAGTTAAATACCAAATCAGCAAGAAGAAAGGAAAGGTTCTTAATAAATGTATTTCAACACTGGCGTCTGTGGCCCGCCCCCCCATGACTAGATTGCCACTTCTGGTCTTAAAAGGTAGGGCTGTCCTTGTTAAAATAAAACCAGATGATATTGTGGAGACAAAACTGAGTGATACAAATGAGTTAATGTACATTATATATAAGACAGCACTTTGAAAAACATTGAAGAGAACAAGTGCTGAGAAGCAGCACTCATTTTGTGTAATCTGAAACACAAGACGCAACCTAGTTTTGTCACAGGTAACTAGTTATTGGGGGGTAAATTATTTGTACCCATAAATTCCTTATAATCATCATCCTCCTTACTCAGATCAGCCTGGCTTTGATACAGTATTCCCAGAAACATAAAAACAAAATATATGCAGTCAGCAATAAAAATTTTGAAACATTCTGTTATAAATGATTTGTTAAGATATAAAATAGTGGGACTGTGTTGTTTTCTTCATCCTAATATATGAAAAGCCTGTTAACTTTATGTGTAGCTGTACATTTTGCTTGCTTGCAAGTAAAGACTTGTCAGGAAATCCCAGGGCATCGTGAAAATGACTGCCTGTCCCTGAGTCTGTCCCCTGCCAGATATAGCATGAGCTGCTTGACATATATTACTTCATCGAATCCTCAGAACTACCCCATGAGACAGGAATTACACCATTTTACAAAGGAAAAAAAAAGAATTCAAGAGATTAAGGAATTTGTCTTTAGTCAAAGGGTTTGTATGAGGTAAAGCTAAGCTTTGAACTAGGTTTGACTGTTCCCCAAAGTCATGATTTTTTAAATAAGCCTTCATTGCCTCTGTGGCAATTAATAAAAATACCCAGGGATGGTTTTTAACAGAAGTGTATGTGAAGGGCATTGGAGGCACAAAAGAATAAATCTATGGTACCTGGATGTTCAGCGTAGGAAAGGACACAGGGTTGTTAGAGGGTGCACCTCAGAGAATGTGAGACCTGAATTATGGTGCAATGGGTAAGAGTGTAAACTCGGAGCATCACATTCCAGAATCAAGCTCAGTTTGTAAATCTTAATGAGGTTGAGCTTGGACAATTTACTTATCCATTCTGTGTCTTTTTTTTATCTGTGAAAAGGGAACACTAATTGTAACAACCTTATAACGTTCAGTGATGATTAAATTAGAAAATACTTGTCACTCATTTAGCATGCAAGAAATTTTAGCTATAAATAGTATTATTTTGGAAGGATGAGAAGGTGTTCACTGGCCAGGCATGGTGGCCCACACCTGTAACCCCAGCATTTTGGGAGGCTGAGGTAGGCAGATCACCTGAGGTCAGGAGTTTGAGGCTAGTCTGGCCAACATGGTAAAACCACATCTCTATCAAAAAATACAAAAATTAGTGCACCTGGTGCCACACACCCGTAGTCCCACCCACTTGGGCAGCTGAAGCAGGGGAATCACTTGAACCTGGGAGGCGGAGGTTACAGTGAGCCAGTATCACACCACTTCACTCCAGTCTGGGTGACAAAGTGAAACTCTGCCTCAAAAAAAAAAAAAAAGCATTCATTGGGAAAATGGATAATCTATGGAGAAGAAAAACACATGTACAAAGTGACGGGTGCATCCCATTTCAAGGGATGCCCACTAAGCTGCACATTGGTAGTGGTGTGGAGCATAAGGTAGAGAAAAATAGGTGCTGAGACAGGAGAGACAGGCAAAGGCCGGACATGGAGGGCTCTGTATCATGAGCAAAGGGGAGCCAGTAAGTAATTGTTTTGAGCTGGAGAGTGCTATGATCTAGTCAGATTTATTTTAGAAAGCACATCCCAGCACCTGGGGGAATGATGTTTTGAAGCAGCATTCCAGGGAAAAATTAGGAAAGTATTGCAGTAGTTTAGGCATGGGATGATAAGAGCAGTGATACTGTGAAAATAAAGGGATTGAAAGAAGAAGTTCTCAATATATTAAATCAATAACAGTGTTCCATTTGAAAGAGGCAGCTTGGGGAAAAGAAATAATACTGCTTCTAAGATTTCTGGACAATATCTTGTGACACCACTATTCAAATAGAAAATCACTAGGAGAGGACAGTGCTTTGAAGAATGAAATAATAAAAATGTTGGGCTTTGTCTGGAGAATTTGGTACCTTTAGGATATCCAGCTAGTGTTTACTAGGTAGTCAGATAAGAGCATTAGAAGCTCAGTAGAACATCTTGGCTAGAGTTTTGCTCTTTTTTATTTTGAAGCCATGTAATGTGGCACATATACATGTATAATTATTATATCTTTCTGGTGGATTGACTTGTACCATTATGTAACAATTTTTTTTTTTTTTTTTGAGACAGAGTGTTGCTTTTGTTACCCAGGCTGGAGTGCAATGGCGCAATCTTGGCTCACTGCAACCTCAGCCTCCTGGGTTCAATTCTCCTGCCTCAGCTTCCTGAGTAGCTGGGATTACAGGCACGCACCACCATGCCCAGCTAATTTTTTGTATCTTTAGTAGAGACGGGGTTTCACCATTTTGACCAGGATGGTCTTGATCTCTTGACCTCGTGATCCACCCGCCTCAGCCTCCCAAAGCGCTGGGATTACAGGCTTCAGCCACAGCGCCCAGCCTGTAACAATGTTGTTAAATGCCTTTTGCCTTAATTTCTTCTTGTTCTGATTTGGTATAACTTCCATAGCTTTCTTTAGGTTCATATTTGCATTATATATTTTTAAACCCCTTTATTTTCAACTTTTCTCTAACTTGAAGAATATATTTGGTTTTTGTTTGGCCATGTCTTTCAACTGGAGAATTTAATGTGTTTATATTTGATAAAATTACTAACATTATTAGTTTTAAATAGACCTTTATGCCATTTGTTTCATTTGTCCCACCTCTTTTTTTATGTTCCTTTATCCTTTCTTTATAAAATTAATCACATTTTTATTACTCCCCTTATAAAATTATTGTTTATACATCTTGTTACTCTTGTTTCAGTAGTTACCTTAGAGATTACAATATTCAACGTTGATACTTTAAAATCTAATTTAAAATTAATACTTTTTCATGTTATAATCAATGCAAGGACTTCGGGACATTTTAAATCCATTTACCCACTTCCTGTCTTTTGTGCTATGTATGCCAAGTATTTTATTTCTACATACATATTAGGTACACAAAACTTTTATTGTTTTATACAATTATTAATCATATAAAATTTCAGATGCTATTTTTCTTTTCTTTCTGAAATTCTATGCTTCAATATGGGGCCAATTTATTTCTTTTGGAAGACCTCTCTTTTGTGTTTCTTTTATTGGAGATCCTTTGATTAAAAGTTTTTTTTGTTTTTCAAAAATGACTTGATTTTCTTAAATTTTGTGGGATTATTTCTCTGAACATAGAGTTCTAGTTTGGCATTTCTTTCTATTCAGGATTTTACATGCTATTCCATTATGCTCTGGTTTCATTATTTTGGTTAGGAAGTCATTGCTTTCTATAACTGGGGATCTCCATTCCTGCCCTGGTCATCTCATTGTAGGGTACTGTTATTGTTGCTGTTGTTGTTATTTAATTTTGTTTTAGCCATTCTGGTGGGTGTGTATTAACATCTCATGTGGTTTTAGTTTGCATTTCCCTAATGGTGAACAATTTTCATGTGCTTTTTTGTCATTCTTATATCTATTCTCTGGTGAAATATCTATTTATATCTTTTGCCCATTTTCTAATTGAATTGTTTATTTTTCTACTTTTGGGTTTTGAGAACTTTTTATCTACTATCAATAATCATTCTTTGTCAGTATGTGGTTTGCAAATGTTATTTTCAAGTCTATATCTTGCCTTTTCATTTCCTTGCCTTATATTAGCCTTTCACTGAGCAAAAGTTTTTAATGTTGAAGTTTAGGTTATCAACTTTTTCTTTTATGGATCATGTTTTTGGTACCAAATCTAAGAATTATTTGTCTACCTCAAGGTCTTAGGGGTTTTTCTGCTGTTTTCTTCTAAAAGTTTTATTATTTTACATTTTTCATTTGTGTGTCTGATCCATTTTGAGCTCATTTTGGTTTAGAACTGAGATTTAGGTGGAAATCAATTTTTTGCCTCTGGATGTCCAATTGCTTTAGCACCATTTGTTGAAAATGCTGTCCTTCCTTCATTTAATTGCTTTGTCACCTTTGAAAAAAATCAGTTGGACATATTTGTGTGGGTAGGTTTCTGGGTTTTCTATTCAATTCCATTGATTATTTGTCTAACTCCTCACCAATATCACGCTGTCTTGATTACTAAAGCTACATGGTAAGCCTTAATATCAGGTGGAGTGATTCCTTCCCCTTCATTTTTCTTTGTGAAGATTGTTTTAGCTATTAGAAGGCCTGTGCCTTTCAATATGAATTTTAAAATAAAGGCTGTGTGCAGTGTCTCATGCCTGTAATCCCAGAGCTTTGAGAGGCCAAGGTGGGAGGATCCCTTGATGCCAGGAGTTCAAGACCAGCCTGGGTAATAGAGCAAGAACTGGTCTTCACCAAAAATAACAAAATTAGCTGGGCATGGTGATGCTTTCCTATAGTCCTAGCTAACTGGGAGGCTGAGGCAGGAGGATCCCTTGAGCCCAGGGTTTCAAAGTTGCAGGGAGCTGTGATCACACCCCTGCACTCCAGCCTGACCCTATCCTAAAACAAAAATAAATTAAACTTTTTTTTATGTTTGCAGAGAAACCTTGCTGAGATTTTTGTAGGAATTGCATTAAATCTATACATCAATTTGGGGAAAATTGATGTCTTTACTATGTTGAGTTTTCCAATCCATGAACATGTATGTTTCTAGATTTATTGAGGCCTTCTTTTATTTATTTCATTATTTTATAATTTTCATCACATAAGCCTGTGTATGCTTCGTTAAGTATACCTAAATATTTCATTTTCTTTGGAATGATTATAAATGGTAATTTTTTGGTCTCCACATGTTAATGGTTAGTATATTAAAATTTGATTGATTGTGTGTATTGTTCCTTTATCCTGAGTTCTTGCTGAACTCACATATTAGTTCTAAGAATATTTTTCTATATTCCTTTGCATTTTCTACAGATAATAGTCACTTGCAAAACTGGCAATTTTATTTTTTCCTTTTCAGTCTATATATATATATATATATATTAGAAGCAAATTTTTGGTGCTGCAAAAGAAATAGCACTTGAACATAAATTTTCTCAGCAAGGCAATTTTTATTTCTATAGAAGGGTGCATCTTGCAGATGGAACAATGGCAAGACCACACCTGAACAAGGGAATGGGAGGGGTCTTATCCCTGATGCAGGACACCCTTACTGCTGTATCATTCCCCTTTTGGCTAAGGTTGGACTGCACAGTCTAAGCTAATTCTGATTGGCTATTTTAAAGAGAGTAGGGATATGAGCCAGAGTAGCAGGGTGAGCATTTTCGGCAGGAAAGACGGTTACCGAACAGGTGACTAAAGGTGACTCAGGTCAGAGCCAGTGACCAGGATGACTCAGGACAGAACAGGTGACCAGGGGTACAGATATGAACTACTGATTAGAGCTGGTGGGAAGGTTGTTTACTGAAACTAGAGGCAAGGAGAGGAAGAGAATGAGGAAGCTAAACTTTAAAATGGAAAACAACACAGAAACTGAACATGCAGGCATACTGATTCTCTGAAGAGAAATTTGGAACTCACTGTTTTCAACAGTAAATATTTTTTCTTACTTTATTCTGGTAAGAATGCTGACACTATGCTGAGTTAGAGGATTGTGAAATAAATTTCATTGCCTTGTTTCTGATCTTAGGAAGAAAGCATTTAGTATTTCAGCATGAAGTATACTGTTAGCTGTCGGGTTTTGCAGATGCTTTTTATCAAGTCAAGAAATTCCTCTTCTATTCCTAGTTCACCAAGAGTTTTTATCATGAATATGTGTTGGATTTTGTCAAATCCTTTTTCAATGTAACTGACATGATCATGTCATTTTGCTAAGTAAATTAATTTTTAAATGTCCAAGTTGGAAAGAAGGATTCTCATGAAGTGCCCTGGGACTAATGATGTATACATGGAGCATTTTCAGTGATATCTAAATAATGCAAGATAAATTAAAAGATAATGATAAAATTTTCGTTCTCCTAAGTTCTTTATACTCTTTATTGCTCTTTTTCTATTAACTATAGCTACTGATTAGCTTGCTGAAATTACCTTTCTTTCAGTAAATTACGAGTCTTTTAGTTTTATGATTCCTAAATATTACCTCACTAAACACACATTTTAATTTAGATTAAGCTGGGTTTGAAATTAGGATAACTAAAGTGAGTCCAATTGAGTGGCGCTACTAAAACAAAACAATAAAAAAACCTCATTACAAAAACTGCTAATTTTTTCCTGTATAACTTAAGTACTATACCTAAAGTATTGTACACATTGGAGATTAGGGAGTAAAATAATAAACACTGTTTACTTTAAGAGAAAAAGACAAAACAGGTTCATCTGAAACCTAGTTGAATGTTTTTGCATGAATACACTGCTTTGGGGCAATTTTATATCTGCAGCTTTTAAAATCACAGTGAGGTTGATTCCAAAAAAGGATAATGCAGTTCTAGCCCTGCATCCCTGTGAGGTAGAAAAGAAGCTGTCTAGGTGTGTCCGCAGTTCCCTAAGGCATTAATTTTAAATGCCTTTGTATTCTGCTTCCTGTAGTTTCCATTAAAGCTTCCTCCAGCTGCAGCCTAAAGCCACAGGTGGCTTGCTGGAAACAGGAAAGCTCCTGAAGTCAAGCCAGTCTGTATCTGCTCTTACAGCTTGCTGTGCACCTTCTCGGTAGTGGTCTCCAGAGACAGGCAGAGATACTATCCAGACAACCTCAGTAAAATGTCAGCCACACAGAATGTAAGCCACAAAAATGTCAGTTCTCCAAATAATGACTTAAAAATGAATCTAACTCCACTGAAGTCTTCAAGATGTTTTATCCTAGGGAATGTAGCTATTTTTCCCTTATCAGATTGATCTGGCTTGGGCTTCATTCTGAGGTTTAGTCATTGGAGGGTAATCATTTAGGATCCGGTTACTGACTTTTAATTAAGCAGATTTAGACCTGGATCTCGCTGCTTATTATGGGGTTATATTTCCAATATTTCTTTAGCCAAAACATTTATTTTCTCTGAAGAAATGGCTCTTTTTTATGAGAGAGATATTTTCAATTTAGGGAAGATAGTTCGAGTGACATTTGTTCTTGGGCACAGGGTGTGTCATCAGAGAGTGACTGACATACATCATTTCCTAAATTGTGTCATCATTGTTCATCTATGTCTTATCACTATTAATGAACCATCGTTTTTCTTTTTCTTCTTAAATACTAAATATACTTCCTTGAATATTAAAGCAATATGTAATAAATAATCCATTCATACCTTCAGTCATTGTTCTTCTGTACTACGCATGGCAATAAACTAAAGTGGTTTCTTTAAGTAACAGTCAGTTCACACTGGAATCCAAGCTGCTCAAACTCCACAAACTCCAACTCTCTCTTTAGTTTGCGGGCCCATTTCAGATGAGCACAATCATTAGCAGTGTGTGGTTCTGCACTGCGTACTGCTGACGTTTCAGAATAATTTTGTCCTAGATGCCATCTGTGAATATCAGGGACTGGGCCTTTGGAAGCATTTCAACTTCGGGAAATGTCTGATTGTGCAAATACTCTATAGTTTCACCTGACTTAGAAGCCATGGACGGGCCAAGCCTGACCTACTAAGTAATGGACCTGTAACGAAAGTCACCCTGCACATTTGCTATCCATTGGATTTCCAGTCAGAGTTGAGGAGAGCCACCATTGTTCATGTTTCCTGCCAAGGTCCAAGTCCACAATCTCAGCATGCCCTCATGTTGAAAGCAGTCTCTTCACTGTGAGAGGAAAATGGCATGAGAAAAGTAGATTGAAGGCGAATCCCAGTGAACTTTAACTTTGGAACTAGCAATGACCTATATTTGTGTAGAATGCAGGCTTTACAGACATGACTTTCAGCACCGTTGAATCCTTGTTCCCAGTAAGAACAAGTAGCCCTACTTTGAGCTTATTTCGTCCTCACCATTTCTTTCAAAATTGTCAATACATTGTTCGTCCCTTTATGCTCTTCTTCAGTCATTTCTGAGCTGTCTGCTGAGGCCGTGGAGTAGACAAAACTAGCTCCTATGTTCTGAGGATTGTTTTCTGCATTCTTTCATGGTAGACCGTGTAATGATCTTGAGATTATTCTTTATCTCTCCTCTGTATTTTTATTCTGCATTATAACATTTTTCTGCATTATCTCAAAGAAGGCCTTTTTCTTCCATAAAGATTTTTTTCTTTAGCTTCTCATGTTCTGGAAAAGAAAAAGTTAAACATAGAGTGTGGCTGAGTATAAACTGGACTGGGGTGTTAAACGCCACTCAGCCTCTTTCTGTCACACTATGTAAATAAAAGATTTGTTGGCAGCGGTGCTCTTGGTGTGTTGGGTAAATTCTTCATAAATTCAGTTTTCAGTCTGACAGTGTTCATAAAAGTGGAACATAAGAGTAAAACATGCACATTTTCCACCAGTTTTATTATGCAAAGTGCTTGATTTTGTATGAAATTGGATTTTTCAAGGTTAGGAAAATGTTCAGTAAATCACATCAGCAGTTCCAAAAATGCATATAGAACCCCATGTGTTTTCCCACTTCTCTCAGCAGCTCTATGAGTAAGAAGGAGACACCTGAAGGCTCTGCGATGGAAGCAAAGAGGGAGGGAGGGAGGGAGGGAGGGGAAGGAAGGAAGAAAAGAAGGGAGCAATGAAGGGAGGGGTGGAGAGGTGGGGTGGGGTGAGGGGGAAGGAAGAGAAAAGGGAGGAAGGGAGGGATGGAGGAAGGGAAGGAGGGATAGGACGGGGTGTGGGGAGAAGGAAGGAAGAAAAGTGAGGGAGGGAAGGAGGGAGGGAGGAAGGACAGGAGGACAGGAGGACAGGAGGAAGGGAGGGAGCCTAGGAGGGAATGATCTGATCATGTTCTCAGAGTGTGACAGAAAATGGAAACTATGTTCTTTTAAAAACCCTCCATGTACACGTGAGGTCTGTTCTGTTTGGTCCACACCGTGATGTGCCTTTGTTTTAATGCAGGGCCTCAGCAAGGATGTGGTGGTTACCTGACAGATTCAAATAATACTTTTGTCTCTCCTGACTCTGATTCAAATGGAATGTACGACAAGAATTTAAACTGTGTATGGATCATAATTGCACCTGTAAACAAACTAATTAACCTCACCTTCAATACATTTGCTCTGGAGGCAGCAAGTACTAGGCAAAGATGCCTTTATGATTATGTAAAGGTAAGCCTGGTTTATTTTTTTTACAGAACCTAATCTTCCCAGACTCTAATATAGTGTATTCCAGTTTATATCATTACAGGAAGTCCTGAAAATTGTGAGTACAGGTACTACTGCTTTTTAAAATGACCCGTTCTTCAATGATGCAACATTTAATATTATAGATGCTCTATCTTCATATTAAATGAATCTTTAATATGGGTGACTCAAATATTTTGTTTGACTGACTACTAACATTAGCATTAAAGTCTCCTATTCATCAATGTCTTGCAAGAGACAATCTATGAGAAGGTCGGTTTTCTGAAGAGCGATACTCAAAGGACCTTTGGCAAATCCTAAAGTAAACAATAACGTCAGTGACACAGATAATCACCTCTTAATTTGACTATGTCTTAGGCTTGTAGATTTGCTTATTACATTATGTTTAGATAGGAAAATGGTTCTGAAATCCCATTAAAAGTAAATTGAGGGCTGGACACGGTGGCTCACACCTGTAATCCCAGCACTTTGCGAGGCTGAGGTGGGCAGATCACAAGGTGAAGAGATAGAGAAAAAAAAAAAGTAAATTGATGCTGGGCATGGTGGCTTGCGCCTGTAATCCCAGCACTTTGGGAGGCTGAGGCAGGCAGATCACTTGAGGCCAGGAGTTGGAGACCAGCCTGGCCAACATAGTGAAACCCCATCTCTACTAAAAATACAAAAAATCAGCTGGGCATGGTGGCGGGTGCCTGTAATCCCATCTGCCAGGGAGGCAGAGGCAGGAGAATCGCTTGGACCCATGAGGCGGAGGTTACAGTGAGCCAACATCTCACTACTGCCCTCCAGCCTGGGTGACAGAACAAGACTCTGTCTCAAAAAAAAAAAAAAGTTTGCAAGATTTCTATTTATGAGGAGCTTAGGTCTGATTGGAAAATTATGGGATGACGCATGCACATTAACAATGCACAGTTCAGGATAGTAAGCATTTAAGCGCTGGTGAAGGCATTCGATGCAAGCCTGAAGCAGTGTGCAAGCTCAAAAGGAAAGAAAGTTGATGAAACTCTGGCATGACCAAGAAACACTTGGTAGAGTGAGGGAAAACTTACTCGTCAGGAGAGAATTCAGGCAAGGTGAACGTTTTCAAAAAGGCGGAGAACTTTTTATATGCCTGTTCTTGAAAGAGTAAAGAGGCTGGCTATATTGAAGCAGAAAAGTTCTAAAGAGTAGCAAGAAATAAGGCGGCCTACGTAGAGAAATGCTGAGATTACAAAGGATCCTAAACTCGTGACTTTAGACTTTGAGTGGCTGAAAATAAGGTTTTCCAATGAGCGATGTGATGAGAACGGTAGCTAGCGAAGACTAACCTGAAATCAGCAGCTGTGGGAAGTGGAAGGAGAGGAGGTTGGGAGGGCTCCCAGGAGAGGTCTCTGCTAGGTGGGGATGTCACTCTTAGACCCGGATCAGGGATGGGTCTAATCCAGCAGCCATGGCAGAGACGGCAAGAGGGATGCAAGAGACACTTAAGCTCTAGGATTGTCTTAACTTTTAAGAAAATTGTTTTAAAAGGAAGGAAAATGTGTGGAGGGAAAACCGATTTGAGCTCTTAATTGTATGCTTATGTTTTTACTATGAAAAGGGCTAAGGCTGGGAGACCAGAAAAATAACAGTGTGGTTTTGGTGAGAGCAAGACAGACAAGCGGGACTGCAGTGGGCAGAAGTGGAATGGAGCTTCAATGAGAAGGCAGCTCCACGAACAGGGAGATGCAGCGAAGAGCTTTCCTTATGTCAGGAGAAAGGATGCTTTCTTAGAGAGAGTCAACATGGATTCAGAGGGTCAGGCTCTCAGCTCCAGGAAAGGTATCCAGGGAGGCAGTTGGAGAGGGCAAAAGGAAAAGAAACAGATGCATCATGAAGAAATAAATGTGAAGACCAGGAATCGTGTAGTATCCCTGAAGTCAAGAGGAAGGGGAGTCTTTTACAAAGCATGGGTGGTCAGTACTAGTAAACGGTCAGCTAGAGGCCAAGAAAGGTGAAGATACAGACCAGCCTCATTCCATTGGATGACAGTCATTTTGATAAAGTATTGGCACAGAAATGGGATCAGAGAAGTTCATGAAAGACTAAAGATAACAAGGAAGGTCAATTCAAGTCGAATTCTCCTTTTCTAAAATGAGACCTGGCCAGGAGGTGTGGTGGCTCACATCTGTAATCCCAGCACTTTGGGAGGAAAAGGTAGACAGATTGCTTGAGCCCAGAAGTTTGAGACCAGCCCTCCAACATAGTGAGAACCCTTCTCTACAAAAAATACAAAACAATTATCTGGGTGCGGTGGTATGCGCCGATGGTCCCAGCTGCTCGGGAGACTGAGGTGGGAGGATCTCCTGAACCCAGGAGGTCGAGGCTGCAGTGAGCCGTGATTGCACAACACCGTGAAACACTTCAGAAAAAAAAAAGCGGAGAGAGACCAAAGTGACTAGAGCAGTCCTAAAGCTGAATCCCTTGGTTTTACAGAAAGGTAATCAGGTTTAGAGACAGACAGTATGGAGACTCAAAGCCAATTTTGCTGTCAGACAAATTTCCTGATCTCCTCGATTCCTCATCACTTCATCTATTTTTCTTGAAAATCTCCTAATAGTACCTCCTGTGAAAGGCAGTTTTGAGGGTTAAAATGATGTGTACTGGAGCGTTCAGCACCGTGCCTGACATCAATGGTAAACAAATTTACCCCCCACCCATGTTTTTCCCTTGGAGTAATTCCAAATAGGCATGGGCACTATGAAATTTATTTTCCGTAGAAACTAAAAAGAATGGATTTACATATAAAATTACAATTTTACATTCTTATAGAATGTTTTGAAGATGGTTCTGTTAGGAGATTGGATTTACTCTCAAGATCCATTTTTATGGAGTGTGATTTGATAATGTCATCAAAACAGCTTGTTATGGTCTGAATTTCCATAATTCATTCAGGCCAGAAACTGCAACATCAAAAACAAGGAGTTATTTTCTTGCTTCAAAATAAAATATCTTTTTTTTTTTTTCAAATAAATTCTGTTCAGAACTATTCTTGTTTTCCCCTTTGGAAAAGCAATTTCCTTCAGCTGGCAATGTTTCCAAGTACCAGTAAACTGTCAGATCAAAGAACAACCCTTGGAATGGGGAGCTTGGAGGTTTCTTTATTAAAGAGATTTTTCTGTGATAAATAGGACATTTGATTCCTTTTAGTTTTTTTTTTAGAGATTATGATCAAATCACTTTTTAGAAAAGCTAATTTAACTGAACTCTGTGGTAGATATACAAGTAAAATCATACCAAGTCCATTATTCATTCATAATTCTGTCCTGTTTGTGAAAGGGTTGACTTGGAGAGTAATTATGGTAACCAAATCACCTAGTTAATTGTGCATTTCACTGAGTGGTCTCTGTTGAAATCCACATCACATCCATTGCAGAAGGAGTTAGTTGGCAAAGGTATGTGCCAGGCCCTGTACCAGCATCACTGGAGATGTAGAGAGTTAAAGACATATCTTGAGGAGTTCAAGCTTCTTGAGGAGCTGTCAGGAAAGTGTAAGAGACTGACATGTAAACAAATCATATTCACTTAAACAATTACATTTCAAGTAAAAATAAAATAACTTTAAATAATGGACATTTTTGTTACATTGTATAACATGTTGTATGATAAAAATCACAAATAGAAACAATATAGGGCCGGGCATGGTGGCTCATGCCTGTAATCCCAGCACTTTAGGAGGCCGAGGTGGGTGGATCACAAGGTCAAGAGATCGAGACCATCCTGGTCAACGTGGTGAAACCCTGTCTCTACTAAAATACAAAAAGTTAGCTGGGCGTGGTGGCACGTGCCTGTAATCCCAGCTACTCAGGAGGCTGAGGCAGGAGAATTGCCTGAACCCCGGAGGCTGAGGTTGTGGTGAGCGGAGATTGCACCATTGCACTCCAGCCTGGGTAACAAGAGCGAAACTCCATCTCAAAAAAAAAAAAAAAAAAAAAAAAAAAAAAGAATGTAGAAGGGCAGAGCAGAAGAGGCTCTGATTGGCTTCATTTGGGGGTTCAGGAAAGGCTTCCTAGAGGGGATGGCTGACTGCGATTTACAAAATGAACAGAAACTCATTCTCTTTTGTTATCCTTTACAAAATTAAGAGGAACATCACAAAAGCATGCTTCTTGTGGGAGGCTGACTGCCAAAATGGAGAAGGGCGGGAGAGGCTGTGAGCCACACCCTCTCATGTCCAGCTTCTTCGTTGTCACTTGTCGGGTGAGCAGTGACTCAGGCAGCAGAGGGGCTAGGAGCGTGACCCTAGCTGACGTTTTCCACCAGGAAATATGGAACCAGCAGAGAGATGTCCTCATCCTAACAGTGTCCAGTTTTTCCTCAACCCCAGCAGTGGTCCTTTTTTCTTTTCTTTTTCTTTCTTTTTTTTTTTTTTGAGATGGAGTTTCATTCCTATCACCCAGGCTGAAGTGCAATGGCACGATCTCCGCTCACAGCAACCAACGCCTCCCAAGTTCAAGCAATTCTCCTGCTTCGGCTTCCTGAGTAGCTGGGATTATAGGCACGTGCCACCATGCCCGGCTAATTTTTGTATTTTTAGTAGAGACAGGGTTTCATCATGTTGGCCATGCTGGTCTCAAACTTCTGATCTCAGGTGACCCACCTACCTCGGCCTCCCAAAGTGCTTGTATTATGGGTGTCAGTGCCCCTCTTCATAGCCAATGTTTTGTAAGCTTCCTTTCCCACCTGAAGTGAATGTCATCTATACTATAACCAACCCATAATGTAATTTCAAAAAGTATCCTAAAGGCAATGGAAAGGAGAAATAAAAAAGGAAAGTATATAAAATAGTATATATTTACATATGTAAATACTCTAACACCGCTATGTAAAGTCAGGTAATAAAATAGGTTCCTTTTATATGTGGAATGGCGGTGAATAAAAAGTATAAAATTAAACAAATATGGGTGGGTTGTATTTGCAACTCACATGCCAATAGCAGCATCACCATCTGCAATATGAATTTCCAAAATAGTGGAAAAACTCAAAACAAACATTTCTCAACCAAAGTACAGCCTTCTTTCATCTTACACAATAATTGTATTTCTGAAAATTTGGTACATATCAAAACTGTGCAAAACTATTTTTGTGTTAATATATAAAATGGATTTAGGTTCTGGGATCAAATAATTTTAAACAGATTTTTTTTTTTACACAAATGTCTGATAAGACATTCAAAAGTTAAGTGGAACATAAATCTTCACTTTGTAAAAACTGTCCTGTGAATGAGTAAATGCTAGTTATAGCCCCAAATTATAGTGATGACCCAACAAACCCCTCACTTGTGCAGAACACTGCCTATGGGGTGGTATGGACCTCAGTGAGAAGGTCTGACTTAACGCGCTGGGTTTAACCATTCAGTTTGTGTCAGCCACTGGAGCCAAAGTGGGGGCTGTCCATCTTTGGGGAAAGGATCAGCAGTCTACGGAAGGCATCATGTTCCTATCCATATGAGGTCGTACCTACTATTCTTTTTTTTTTTTTTGAGACTGAGTCTTCCTCTGTTGCCCAGGCTGGAGTGCAGTGGCACGATCTTAGCTCACTGCAGTCTCCGTCTCCCTGGTTCAAAGCGATTCTCCTGCCTCAGCCTCCCAAGTAGCTGGGACTACAGGCATGTGCCGTCATGCCCAGCTGATTTTTGAATTTTTAGTAGAGATGGGGTTTCACCATGTTGTCCAGGATGGTCTCGATCTTCTGATCTCAGGTTCCACTTGCCTCGGCCTCCAAAAATGCTGGGATTACAGGTGTGAGTCACCGGGCTGGGCCTGATTCTTTCATTCAAGCAATGTTAATTAGCATACCTACTATATTCTAGACATTGCTCCAAGAACTAGAAAAGAACATTGAGATTCTAGAAAACAATACCAGGAAACTCCTGCACTAGTAGAACTGATTCTAGTCATTGCTTCTTTGTGGCTTTTTCTGAGACAACTGGGACTAGTATAATGTTTTTTTTCCCCAGAAGATTCTGAAATGGGTCAGAGTTTAGCCCCAAACCTGCGAAGTCACTCTCTATTCTTCTTCCCATACTGAATTATGCCCTGACATGTTGCCCAACAGACCCCGTCAGAGGTTCTGAAATAAGATCAAAGAATTTGTGAAAATACTCTAAGATGCTCCGAGTAAGAATATCAAAATCCTCCTGTGATAAATTCCCAGGGAAATATTAAAAGATAAAGTCCTAAGGAAATTAATCTATAAAATTATTAGATTCAAAAAGAATTGTAGTCCAGTATCAAAGTCTATTGCCCTTGTGCATTAAACATTCACAGGAATTAAAATCCAAAAAAGGTTCTCAGGTCCACGGCTGGGTGAAGGGCAGGATGTTGCTGTGGCTGTAGCAGAGCCTGCCTGTCACTAAATTATTTGTACAGTGGCTTCAGGATCCTTAGCAGATTCTGAAACAATCAGAGTTCTAAAGGTCAAGAAAATACAGCATTCTTCTCAGCACTTACCCACATCCACAAGACTTAGGACATAATTCAAGCTCCAGGTCCAACGCAGTTGTGCCAGGAAATGTATGCTCCCAGAATGCGGCCGGAAGCTGTGTATGATGGTGCAGCTCCTAAAGGCACCATTCATTCATATCCCGCTCCTAAGGGCACGGTTCCTATCCCAATCTATATATGATTCCCCCTCCTCATCACTGTGTAGGACACCCTGCAGTGCACTGTGGGGCAACCTGGCAAAACTTTGTAGTGGAGGTTGTTACCAGAGAACAAGAGAGCAGATACAGATCTTGGGTTTGTCGCACTGGAGTCTAGAGCCTCCAATGTCAGTTATCCTGAGGCCACAAGCTATTTCAGCTCACTTAGGAGCAATCTTACTGTGGCATTGAATGAACTAACACAGCACCAGCATCGGCCAGGGACGTATGCCATTTCCTTCCATCCGGCCCTGGCCTCCACCTCATACCTTCCTCCACATTGATCAGTTACCCATTTAAAACCCAAATCTGATCTTGCATCTAATGGGATTGGATCCTTGGCATGAAATGTATGGAACTCACAGCTTTGTTTGCTGTTTCTCCTATTCTCTCATCCCAGCCCCAGGCCAGGTGAAGGGGGTCAGAATGTGGCATGCATTTCACACTTCCATGGTCTGGCACTCATGTCTGTCCCGCTGGGATACCCTTCCTCTTTTTTTTTTTTTTTTTTTTGAGACCGAGTCTTACTCTGTCACCAGGCTGGAGTGCAGTGGCATGATCTTGGCTCACTGCAACCTCTGCCTCAGCCTCCCAAGTAGCTGGGACTACAGGTGCATGCCACCACACTTGGCTGATTTTTGTATTCTTTAGTAGAGACAGGATTTCACCTTGTTAGCTAGGATGGTCTCGATTTCCTGACCTCATTATCTGCCTGCTTCGGCCTCCCAAAGTGCTGGGATTACAGGTGTGAGCCACGGTGCGGGGCACCCTTCGTCTTTTGTAGGTCTGACGGTCTCTACTTACAGTTAAGGGCCAGTCCAAATGCCTGTCTCCATCACGTGTGTTGTCAGGATACACTTCCATTCTTTTATTGTAGCACGTATTTTTCTCTATTTTGTATATAATTTATATAGACCCATATTTATGTGTATACATAGTGTATATGCATATATACACACATATATATATATATTTATAAATATATTTATAAATATATATATAAATTAAATATATATATATATTTAATTTATAGACCTTCACTCTCCTTTGTTCATGAGGAGATCTGTGTCTTGAAGGTCTAGAAAGGGTGTATAAGGCCATTTGAGACCTTCAAGACACAGACGGGACCTAGCACAGAGGCCTGGCACACAGGTCTCAGAATAAAAACGCTTACTAATATAAATGTGATTATAAAGACAGCAGTGATTATCATGAAGTTTTAACTTGTTTACCAGAAAAAGTCCATGACCTAAAACTTGGCAAATGTGCTCTTCTGTGAAACAAGTCGGTGAAGATGAGAAAACTCGAGTGTCTTCTAATTCTCAACAAACTAAAATCATGTTTAAGTTTGGAAAGACAGTGCCATCTAGTGGTCCATTTCTTTTTCTTCTGAAATGACTGGGTTTAGCCGTTCGTGTTTTACAGAATCCTAACACTTTAGAATGTCAGTGGTCCTGGTCGTGGCTGTTCTGAGGCCTTGAACACATCATAGCTCTGTTATGAATTTAATATTTGGAGTTAGATACACACGGATACTAGAAATACAATGAAGATTGCTCAGAAGAAAACAAACGTTTTCTAGTTATGTGTTTGAGAGAAATCCAAGAACCTGCTACTTTGATGGCTGTTTCTAGAAGGCTGCGGTGGCTGGGAATTGTTCTGGGTGCTGGCACAGATACCACAGTGAAGAAGTCAGACAGAGTCCATGTCCTCACCCATGGCACTTACATTCTTGTTGGGAAAGAGACCGGAAAAAGCAAAGCAACACTAAATAAGATCAGTTTGGATTATAATAGGAAAATAAAACAGGATGACGCTGGGGGAGGGCACCATTTGATAACACTGGCCTCTCTGAGGAGGTGACATGTGAGCTGAGGGCTCATGACAGGGAGTCCTTAGCTGTTCAGATTCAGCTTCAGCTGAGGAAAGACATCTCCCGTCTCCAGGCAGGAAGAGTGGTGGGAGCAGGGCCGTGGGCAGGAGTGCTCCTGGGATGAAAAAGGTACAGCCAGCAGTGAGATGCAGGCCAGACCATCTGGGGCTTGTGGACCATAGCAAGGAGCTGGAGTTTTACTTTAGGTGTGATGGGGACCTGCCGGAGCATTTTAGACAGAGCAGGAGCATCATCTGATTGGAGTTTGCAGTGGAGAACACTGGCTGCTCTGGCATTAGGTCTACTAAGAAGATGTTTCAGTGGGAAGAGGTGAAGGACAATGGTGATCATCTGGAGATGGGGCCTGCTGGGGTATATTTGGAAGGTAGAATGGAGTGAATGTGGAGTGAAGAGAGCAGAATCAGAGATGACTGAAGTTGTAGGCTTGAAACACTGAGGTAAAGAAGGCTCACAGATATCAGTTTTGGGAGGGCTAGTGGGAGAGAGGAATCAAAGCACTTATTTCTTAGATATTTACTGAGTGCCTTTTATGTGCAGACACTTTTCTAAAAACTGGGAACATAGTAAGCAGGACAGAAATCTGAGCATTCATAGAATCTGTATTCTCTTCTGAGGGAAAGACAATGAAATAAGTTTAGCCTGGGCAACATAACAAGACTGCATCTCTAAAATTATTTTATTTATTTTTTTATTTTTGAGATGGAGTCTTGCTCTGTCACTCAGGCTAGAGTGCAGTGGTGCAATCTTGGCTCATGGCAACCTCTGCCTCCCAGGTTCAAGCAATTCTTCTGCCTTGGCCTCCCAAGTAGCTGGGATTGCAGCATGTGCCACCATGCATGGCTAATATTTTTGTATTTTTAGTAGAGACAGGGTTTCACCGTGTTAGCCAGGATGGTCTTGATCTCCTGACCTTGTGATCCACTCACCTCAGTCTCCCAAAGTGCTGGGGTTATAGGTGTGAGCCACCACACACGGCCTGAAATGATTTTTTAATTAGTTAGTCATGGTGGCATGCACCTATAGTCCCAGGTACTTGGGAAGCTGAGGTGGGAGGACCACTGAGTCCAGAAATTCAAGGCTGCAGTGAGCTATGATTGCAGCACTGCACTCCAGCCCAGGCAACAGAGTGAGACCTTATCTCAAAAAAATAAATAAATAAAAGTTAAATACGTCGTATATAGAAGGTAATACTTGCTGTGGAGAAAAATCAAGCAGGAAAGGAGATGGGAATGTTGGGAGAGTTTATGTAAGGAACCCGCTATTGAGTTGGGGATATCATTTTTTTTTTTTTTGAGACAGCCTTGCTCTGTCACCCAGGCTGGAGTGCATTTGCACCATCTCAGCTCACTGTAGTAACGTCAACCTCCTAGATTCAAGGGATTCTCCTGCCTCAGCCTCCCGAGTAGCTGGGATTACAGGCATGCACTACCATGCCTGGCCAAGTTGGGGGTCTCTGAGTAAAAACCTGAAGGAATGTAGGAGGACAAACTATGTGGATATATAGGGAAGAGCATTCCAGGCAAAGGGAACAGCAAATGCCATACCCAGGGAGCAGGAGCATGCCTGGTTTGGCTCAAGAAGTGGAATGAGCAAAGTGGAGACAATATGAAATTAGATCAGGGGCCAGGCACAGTGACTCATGCACCTGATGTAATCCTAGCACTTTGGGAGGCTGAGGTGGGTGGAGCAGGAGGTCAGGAGTTTGAGACTAGCCTGACCAACATGGTGAAACCAAATCTCTACTAAAAATACAAAAATTAGCCAGGTGTGGTGGCATACACTTGTAATTCCAGCTACTCAGGAGGTTGAGGTAGGAGAATTGCTTGAACCCAGAAGGCGGAGGTTGCAGTGAGCTGAGATCGTACCACTGCACTCCAGCCTGGGCAACAGAGTGAAACTCTGTCTCAAAAAAAAAAAAAAAAAAAAAAAATAAAGAAAAAGAAAAAGAAAAAGAAAAAGAAAAGAAAAGAAAAAGAAATTAGATCAGAAAGGTCAGAGGCAGGAGAGGAGAGAAGGCTACTGAGATGGCTTTGGCTGTTCTATTGAGTGCATGGGAAGCAGTTAGGAGGGTTTCAGCAGAGTGTTGACCTGGTCTGACTTCACTTTAACAATATCCTCTGGCTGACATTTTGAGAATAAAGAGAAACAAGAGTAGAATCAGGGGCTTCGTGGGAGGCTGCACTGATCACCTAGGAAAGAGATCAGAGCAGCTGGGGCCAGAGTGCCAGGGGGTACAGAGGGTAAGGTAGCAGTGGGTGCAGAGGGTAAGGTAGTGGGTGCAGAGGGTAAGCTAGCAGTGGGTGCAGAGGGTAAGGTAGTGGGTGCAGAGGGTAAGGTAGTGGGTGCAGAGGGTAAGGTAGCAGTGGGTGCAGAGGGTAAGGTAGCAGTGGGTGCAGAGGGTAAGGTAGTGGGTGCAGAGGGTAAGGTAGCAGTGGGTGCAGAGGGTAAGCTAGCAGTGGGTGCAGAGGGTAAGGTAGTGGGTGCAGAGGGTAAGGTAGTGGGTGCAGAGGGTAAGGTAGTGGGTGCAGAGGGTAAGGTAGTGGGTGCAGAGGGTAAGGTAGTGGGTGCAGAGGGTAAGGTAGCAGTGGGTGCAGAGGGTAAGGTAGCAGTGGGTGCAGAGGGTAAGGTAGTGGGTGCAGAGGGTAAGGTAGCAGTGGGTGCAGAGGGTAAGCTAGCAGTGGGTGCAGAGGGTAAGGTAGTGGGTGCAGAGGGTAAGGTAGTGGGTGCAGAGGGTAAGGTAGTGGGTGCAGAGGGTAAGCTAGCAGTGGGTGCAGAGGGTAAGCTAGCAGTGGGTGCAGAGGGTAAGGTAGTGGGTGCAGAGGGTAAGGTAGTGGGTGCAGAGGGTAAGGTAGTGGGTGCAGAGGGTAAGGTAGTGGGTGCAGAGGGTAAGCTAGCAGTGGGTGCAGAGGGTAAGCTAGCAGTGGGTGCAGAGGGTAAGGTAGTGGGTGCAGAGGGTAAGGTAGCAGTGGGTGCAGAGGGTAAGGTAGCAGTGGGTGCAGAGGGTAAGGTAGTGGGTGCAGAGGGTAAGGTAGTGGGTGCAGAGGGTAAGCTAGCAGTGGGTGCAGAGGGTAAGCTAGCAGTGGGTGCAGAGGGTAAGCTAGCAGTGGGTGCAGAGGGTAAGGTAGTGGGTGCAGAGGGTAAGGTAGTGGGTGCAGAGGGTAAGGTAGTGGGTGCAGAGGGTAAGCTAGCAGTGGGTGCAGAGGGTAAGGTAGTGGGTGCAGAGGGTAAGGTAGCAGTGGGTGCAGAGGGTAAGGTAGCAGTGGGTGCAGAGGGTAAGCTAGCAGTGGGTGCAGAGGGTAAGGTAGTGGGTGCAGAGGGTAAGGTAGCAGTGGGTGCAGAGGGTAAGGTAGTGGGTGCAGAGGGTAAGGTAGTGGGTGCAGAGGGTAAGGTAGCAGTGGGTGCAGAGGGTAAGCTAGCAGTGGGTGCAGAGGGTAAGCTAGCAGTGGGTGCAGAGGGTAAGGTAGTGGGTGCAGAGGGTAAGGTAGTGGGTGCAGAGGGTAAGGTAGTGGGTGCAGAGGGTAAGCTAGCAGTGGGTGCAGAGGGTAAGCTAGCAGTGGGTGCAGAGGGTAAGCTAGCAGTGGGTGCAGAGGGTAAGGTAGTGGGTGCAGAGGGTAAGGTAGTGGGTGCAGAGGGTAAGGTAGTGGGTGCAGAGGGTAAGCTAGCAGTGGGTGCAGAGGGTAAGCTAGCAGTGGGTGCAGAGGGTAAGGTAGTGGGTGCAGAGGGTAAGGTAGTGGGTGCAGAGGGTAAGGTAGTGGGTGCAGAGGGTAAGCTAGCAGTGGGTGCAGAGGGTAAGGTAGTGGGTGCAGAGGGTAAGATAGCAGTGGGTGCAGAGGGTAAGGTAGCAGTGGGTGCAGAGGGTAAGCTAGCAGTGGGTGCAGAGGGTAAGGTAGTGGGTGCAGAGGGTAAGGTAGCAGTGGGTGCAGAGGGTAAGCTAGCAGTGGGTGCAGAGGGTAAGGTAGTGGGTGCAGAGGGTAAGGTAGCAGTGGGTGCAGAGGGTAAGGTAGCAGAGGGTAGTGGGTGAATGGACTCTCATGACACATTCTTTTTAAAATCATGTATTACATTCCCAAAGAGGAAAAATGTTAAGCATCATACCAGGGTTTTACCGAAAGTCATAATATAAACAATCCAATTATAATTCTGTTCCTAAATTAAGACCACCTTTAAGAACATCCATGTAAAAATGTTGTGAAATATGCAACTATTTTGTGAATAATGGAGAAGTAATGACGTATTTTTCTTCTCAGTTATACGATGGGGATAGTGAAAATGCCAACTTGGCTGGAACGTTTTGTGGTTCCACTGTACCTGCTCCTTTTATCTCTTCTGGTAACTTCCTTACGGTTCAATTCGTCAGTGACTTCACATTAGAAAGGGAAGGATTTAATGCTACATACACCATCATGGACAGTGAGTAAATAAGAAGCATTTTGTATGTTATGAAATACACATGTATTTATGCACTGAAAAGAATGCCCTGCTTCTTATATTGAAGTTTCAATGTTAATTACTAAACTCAATGTCAATTACTAACTAAACTCAATGTCAATTGCTAAACACCATGTTAATTACTCTATGTTTAATCTGTGACACAAATTTGCTATAATCTTTGGTAAAGGATATAAACCCCCAATTCTTAATGGAATGATGAAAATATAGCTCCTCTGGGGTGGGAGGCAGGGAAGACGGAATTTTAAAGATGGCCTGAGACGAGACATGATTGAAATGTCTCCTGTGTTGCTTTTTCTTCCCTCCCCAGTGCCTTGTGGTGGAACATACAATGCAACTTGGACCCCACAAAATATTTCATCACCCGATTCATCAGACCCAGGTGTCCCATCTTCCATCTGTACTTGGGTCGTAGATGCCCCTCCACATCATCAGGTCAAGATCACTGTGTGGGTGTTACAGCTGAGCTCCCAAGACTGTGCACAGAATTACTTAGAGCTTCGGGACTTGCCACAGGTAACAATCATAGGATGAATGGCAGCCGCATCTAGTGGCCTTTTCTCCAGCATTTGCAAAACACTTGAAGTAATGAAGCCAAGATTACATAATTTTCCAAGTGACTTCCAGCTTAATGTGTTTTTCATCTGTACAAAAGCCCTCCAATCAGGGGTGTTGAGAAACTTGAACTTGGTCTGTCCTGTAGGTCTGGAGCTCTCAAAGCTTCATGTGCCTAAGGAGGCATTTAAGATGCATCTTAAAAGTGTATTCTCCTTGGCACGCCCTCAGAGACTGATTTCCCCATAGAACACCCATTTATCTGAATTTCTGACAAACTTCTCTGGTGTTTTAGTGCCAATACCAGAGCTCCATGGATAATGCTTGGAGAAACATGTATAGTTAGTGGGATCTGTGTATAGGCTGGATTGAAAGGGGCAACACAGGACACAAGAGAATCGAGAAGAGGCCGTTTGGAACCAGTCTCACAGGTCTATCTTCATGGTACTGTCAGAGAGATAAAAGGAAAAAGCCATTTTAAGTTTAAAAATGCTGAGTCTGAATTTACCCTGGAATAAGATGTTGAGGAGACAGCTGAGAGTGGGATGTTGACTGAAGGCCCGAAGATTTTTGTGCATCATCATGATCATGATGGGTAATTGAAATAATGAGAAGAATGCGATTATCCAGGGAACATATGTAAAGGGAGCGGCCATGAACTGAGGATGAATACCGGGGGGAACATCTCAGAATACCTGGATTGTCTTTCTGAAGTTCACAGGGCAACTAACCCTCCCCAGTTCATTCTGAGAATATGATGTTCAAAGCCCCATGTAGAGTTGGACTAGTAGAGTTTCATCTCTCTTCTGAGTTTTCAGGGTCCTCTTTGTTATAAGTCTGGGGTCCCATGTTTCTCACATGGTTTTGCTGGGGAGAGAGAAGTCCAGTTTGTCCGACTCCAATATGGAGAGGTGTGAGATGTGCTGGCGGCTGAACAGGCCCTGGACTTGCTGAGTTTTGTGCAAAGCATAGATGCTGAAATGAGCTCCCAAGCTTCAAAGGTGGATGAGATGCTGGATGATCATTCCTCTGCTGGTAATGGTTTTCAGGACAAAATCCCTGTTACCCAGAGGTACCCTTACCGGAAGGACTTACAGCCAAGTGGAACAAGGCCCTTTTGGTGAAGGCTCTTTCAGTTTCCCCCGCTTCATGAAGCTAAGACAGTGGGGATTAGGGTGGACCACTCAGCGGGGCACAGAGTGCCCCTTACAGGGCGTTAGGCACTGGCTGGAACAGAACAGCAGCTGGCACAGCCTCAAGTAAGACCCAGTGTTTGTCATGACTGAATAATGTTTTCAACTGAACGAATACAGGAAAAAAGTCAGGGTTTCAGACTGGGCAGGTAGGGAGGAAAGACAAGCAGTGACTGATGAGCTGGGAGGAACTGGGATTCTTGAGGGATCCAAGAGTAGACAGAGAAGCCCTAATTGGAAGATCATGAAGGAATGATGTGTAGGACTGTTCTAGGGGACAGTGGCTAGCTTCCACTGGAGATGAACAGAGATGCAGAGATGGAAGTCACTGGTGTTGAGAAATACAAACTGAGGGTGTTTAATGGCTTGTCTGTAAAAATACGGGAACTTCTAAGGGTTCCGAAAGGAAATTGGATGCACAAGATTACTATGAGCTGAGATATCTCGAGTCTTTCATAAATGAAGGGAAGTAACCAGGAGAAAAGTAAGTGAGAGTGATGAGAACGGTGAGACTATCTTTGGCCAGACGTAGAGACCCTCAAAGGAGAACCAGCTTTGAGGTGAGGATGGAAGCTGCAGTGAGGAAGCATCCCTCTCTTGCCCCCAGGGCGGCCCCCACCCTTCCTACTCAGTGAACTGTGGAGCATGGGAAAAGAATGGCCTCTACCAGGATGCTGCTGGAGAACCAGGTTTTGCTAAGGACACAAAGTGAAAAGGCAGGGAGTGTATACAGAGAATACTTGACAGTGCAGTTAAAATTCACAGGATACAGAAAAGTTAGACAAGGACCAAGAGGAAGACACGGTGGGGAGGAGGAGTGGAAGCCCCAAGCAGTAACAGGAGTTTGCAGGCAGAGGCAAGTGGGGTCTTTCAGTAGGTTCCTAAGGACTGCAGATATTAGAGACATACCTGTGACCGGGAGGCCGCAAATACTCTGACTTTGGTACAACTCGTTTTTACGCAAGAACTGATGGGCATTCCATTGTATTTACTCTCGGCTTTTGAGAGGCGATGAGGGCCGCCCAAGTGTTACAAAGGAGAACTGGGACCTCATTACAGGCCCTGGCTGGCTTGGGGGATGTCCAGTGGAACCAAAGGCTCTGATTAGACTTGCTAGGGGGTAGCAAGGGCTGGATCGGGGCGATGGTGGTTGTTATTCCTGTGGAGCTCAGGATGATGGCAAAAGCCCCAGGAGGAGAAACACAGTGAACTCTCAAGTAGCACAGATGTGCTCAGAGCAATGGCACAGGCCTCAGCTGGGAATTCACATTGGGGGCGGGGTCTTGTTTTCAGCAGGGAAGTGTCTTTGGTTTCAGCAGAAACTTTGCCTCCCCTCCTCCCACCACCTCGCCAAGGTGCGACTGTGTCAATTCCAAGGCCAAGGTGAGTCTTCTTGCAGAGCACTTCCAACATCAGAGCTAGTTTTCACGGTTAAATATTTAAGCCGTACTTTTATATGCAGTTTAATTTCTGTTATGGCCTGTTCTCTTCTAAAACTGTATCTAACATGACTTGGCTTCCATTTCCTTTCAGGGCCATGGAAATTCGAGAATTCAGTTCTGTGGCAGAAATGCTTCAGCCGTGCCAGTGTTTTATTCTTCTATGAGTACTGCAATTGTCCTTTTCAAATCTGGAGTTTTAAACAGAAATTCTAGAATGAGCTTCACCTATCAGATAGCAGGTAAGCCCTGGAACTTAATCTTTTATTCAGAAAAGCTGCCATCATTATAATTATTCCTAGAATAATTACAATTGTTTCTAGAATTGACTCCTGTGAGTAATTAGGATTTATGAACAAAAACCACACCCATCTCTTAACTAGAACCCAGGCCCAATTTAGCAAATTACTAAAGTTGATTTCTAAAGAGGGAAAGAGAATATAATACTAACCAAGATGCTTAGAAGGCTAGCATTTTCTTCAAAGACTATGTAGCTGATTTTTAACATATACTGGTTATCTTATTAATTATCCACTTAACCACACTGAATATAAATATTTATTTATAAGAAATATATTTATAAAAGCTTTATCAAAATATAATTCTCTTATACAATTTATCCATTTAAGGTTCATATTTCAGAGGTTTTTAGTATTTTCACACAATTGAAAATCTTAGAAAATTATTTTGTAAAACTCAAAAAGCCTTGAAAGGGTTACCTGACTACTATCACTGAGAAGTTTATTTTCACAGAACACTTTATTTAATATTTATTTTGAATTGATTCAAATGAAAGCTGACTTTGGTGAAATGAACAAAAGTACTTTTGGTATTTTTTTACTAAAAAAAAAAATAAACAAATAAATAAATAAAGAACAATTTGCCACAGATAAGTCACAATGGATTTAAAATCCTTGTGCAAAACTGTATCTTGGAGGTAGCATCTTTGTTTAAAAGGGAGTCTGAATGCTAGCCACTTCCACCTTGATGTGATCAAAAAGTCCACAGGATGCCCGAATGTTTGTCTTGAAAGGAGGAAGCTCCTGTGTCATAGTTCACTTGGGGTGTTTGTGTGAATGACCTGTGTGCTGCTTGTGCGATGCACTTCACTGCTCAGGGTCTCAATTATCTCAAAGGTAAAACGAAGAAGTTGGATTAGTTTTTTCTAAACTTTGTTCAAATGTAATGCTCTTTTTGAATGATTCCTGTGGAGTTGAAAGAGCACTAAATATCTGAATGCATACATTAATTATGCATATTTTCCCTCTAAGATTGCAACAGAGACTATTACAAGGCATTTGGCAACCTGAGGAGCCCTGGATGGCCAGATAACTATGACAATGACATGGACTGCACCATTACTCTCACGGCCCCCCAGAACCACACCATTTCCCTCTTTTTTCATTCATTTGGCATTGATAACTCAGTTGAATGCAGAAACGATTTCTTGGAGGTAACACACATTTGAATATCATTTAAATGAATTATTTAAAAGATGATGGATCACTTAAGATTTTACACATTTTCTCTAGTGCTGCTAATATGATATGGTTTTTCTTTGTTTCATTAATTTATTCATAACTTTTTCATTCCCTAAACATTTACAGTGTACCAGTCCAGACACTGGAAATTGGGACTTGGGGCCCCCAGGAGATTCCTAGTCTGGCGGGATGGACAGATGGGGTATAGCCAATTACAGCACACTGTGGAAAGGACTAGCTGAGCCCAGCATGGGTAGGGGTCCCTAACTCAGCCTGGGAACTAGAAGACTTCTTTAAGACAGCAGTATGTAAGCTGAGAGCTAAAAGGATCAGAGGGAAGTCTAAGGACAACATCATGATTCTGTGAAATGAAACTGAATGATAATAAACAGCTCACCTAATGTCCCTCACCGCTGCAGTAAGTTGGGGCATTTTCAACATCCTCTGAAGACCTGTGTTTCCTTGAATAAGTGCTCCCTGGCTGAAGGAGGTGTGCTCTGTCCTTTCTCCACCACAACCCCAGAGCTCTGATTTGGACACGGAAGTGACTTTGCTGTTTGCCCATCCTCCACTCATCCACCCTCCACCCCAGGTTACACTGAGAGAAGCCCTCCTTGCCCCTGCAGCAAACAGAGCCATGCCCCTTGTGGGCCTGAACCTTTGGGAACCTCCACTGTCCCCGATGAGCCCCCTCTGTGCTCTTTCTGCCCCAATGCCTGCGTTGGGCATGCGAGAAGGAACACGAACATCATCCCTCATAGGCGGGAGATATTCTGAATAAGGCTTATCTGCTGCAGACCCAGGGTGTGGAACTCAGCACCTGTGTTTTGCCAGAAAAACCCCAGAGCTCACGGGGTTATGACCTCTGCAAGCTCTGTTGAAAATGTATTCATCCTTAGGAAATAAACTCAAGTGGAACCTAAGTACCAAGAGCATAAGGATGCTGAATTCCTCTGCGAGTGGAATTTAAATCTCAACCTCATCCTGACGCTCGCTACATCGTCTGTTTGACCACATAAGAGTCTTCAGTAAGGTTTCCAGAAACTTTGTTCCTCTACACCTGATCTGGAGTTTTATTTATTATCTTTTTCTCATTGCCTCTTTGATCAGGTCTTCATTCAAAATCAGCTGCCCATGATGATTTGATCTCTGTAGCGTAAACAAATGGACGGGTGTATGCAGCAGGTCTCTTTCCTTCTGTGGGGGGATTCTTCCCAGTGGGCTTCTGTTCAGCTGCTAGTTTCTTGGTAGCTGCAGCCTTTGTTCCCAAGAAACATCTTCTGCTTCGTAGCAGCAAAGGACTTCTTTCTTTTCTCTCCTGCAACCCTTGTCCTCTGATTTGGCCTCTAGGGCTGTGCACCTTCTGCCTGGCCTGGCGAGGAATGGTGTACCAGCATGTGATCTTTGCTTATGGGTTTAGCTTCAACATGATTCCTGATGTGGAGTTTTATCATCCTGGAAAGCTCTCCCCTTTGGAATTCATCTAAATCCTTTACTAATCAATAGCCTTAACATATAGTGCTGTAAGTAACACTCAGAGGAAGTGCATGCCTTTTCTAAAGGAATACTCGCCACGATAGGAAACCGAAAGACGTATGTAGCAGGGAGGAAATGAAGACACAAATACAGTGTTCTTTGTGCCAATCAGGTTATTCAACTCTGCCCTCTATTCCCCACCCCCACCATGGAGGTCCAAATATTTATATGAAGTGTAAAGCAGAAAGAATGAGGGCAGTGGGATCTGGAGGAAAGATGGAATCATCCCGTTAGGCTGGAGTCACAATGCAACTAACTCTTAACTCACTCCAGCGTGAATGAACCATCATTGACCAGAGTCAACATTTGCCATTTGCCTGATAGACGCTGGGAAGCAAAGCCTTGCTTTCCGGCCATGGAAAGAGAGAACTCCTCCTTCTAGCTGTCCTTCATTACTCCATAGAATGGATCTGAAACTTCCTGTCCCCTAAGCATAGAAAGGAAACCACAGTTTAGGCTTGTAAAACAGCTCCGTCTGGCTCTCAGTGGGAAGACTGTGGGCATAGTTTCTTGGCAGCTGTACCAGGAAGCCTCAGCATTCCATTCTTGTGAACTGTGGTGGGAACGGAAATGTCTGACTGAGGATTCTGACTGTGTTACTACCAAGCAAAGGCTGAGCTCTAGACCATGCTTGGAATCTGCAATTGTTTTCACGCCTTCACCTACTTTTCCGGGATCCTTTGATGTCCCAGAGATGGCTGCTGCTCTTGGCGGTCCTGTTCAGAGAAGAGAAAAGAGAAAAAGTCAAGTTGTTGGCAGTGTCAGTGGAAATTAGTATCTTGTTGCTGCTCTCAGAGTAATGGCATTTTAAAAGACGACCCTGAGGGGAAACACCCAAACTAAGAGTATGACACTGGCAGGTCTTAAATATGGCAGCCCTCCCATCTACTAGTGGATAACTGGCTACTTTGTTTAAACACTTAGCAGAATAATACCCAAAGCACTAGACAGGCATTATGGACTATATGCTGCATAGACCTAAAAGGAACCTCACCTGATCAACACAGCCCAGCAAGATTAGACTGTCTTAACTCTGTGACTTAAGATACCAGCAGTTAACCAAATTTTAAATCATGGAATTATAAAAGGAATAGAGGAACTTGCAAGATTTTGAATACATAGATCAGGAAAATCAGCATTTCTACATGTCAGGCTGTTTCCAACATACATTTCCTGTGTAACGTTTCCTTAAGAAGCGTCGAGCGCCCTCCTGGAAGTAGGGCTGGCTGTGAATGCAGGGTAGGACCAGGCTGGAGGACAGAAAGTGGTTGAATTCACTGTGTGGTTCTCTTTCCCCACAAAACACTAACTCACTTCCTGTTTTTATATGTGTCTACTCAAAAACGAGTTGAAACGAAAAAGCAACAAGGCCTTGGAATGTGTGTTTAAAACACATTTAACAATCAGAAGTTGTATAATTTGTAATTCTGTCCTTTTCCCATACAGAAATTCCTTTTGTTCTGAACTTTATTATACTTTGCATTGTGTTTTTTCATAACCCCTTTACAGTTAAGTAATTTTCAGTGGGAAACACGTCCAGGCATGTGGGAGCGTGAGCGTGCGTATGTACACACGCGCGTGCACACACACACACAATGAAAAAGGTGGAATAGTTGACTGGAAACAGAGCAGGCAACACTGCCCCCACCTATCCCCACCTTTTAAAAATTCACTTTTCCTGCATTCCTCAAAATGTTTCCCCAGAAGCCAAGGTGGCAGGATCATAGCACGAACTATTATATAAAAAAGCAGCCTGGTGTTTTCATTGCTGTAGGTTACCAGATATTTTTGAATCCAAATGTAAATGTGTTTTGATCTACATATGAAATGTTTTTCCCCTTTGCAAGTGAAGTGACATCTGCATGTATTTCCAGAAAACCCTTCATTCTTAAGTAGGTAAAAAGACAAAGCTTTTCTGAAAAATGTCATCATCCAAATTGTCTCACATTTTACTGTATCTACATGAGAGAAGAAAGTGTAAGTTTAATGATGAATGACTCATTCCTAAAGGTGAGAAATGGAAGTAACAGCAATTCACCATTACTGGGCAAGTACTGTGGAACTCTGCTGCCAAACCCTGTCTTCTCTCAAAATAATGAACTATACCTACGATTTAAGAGTGACAGTGTTGTTTCCAATCGTGGATATGAAATCATCTGGACCTCGTCACCCTCTGGTAAGATATTTGCACTTTGTACAGGAAAGCAGTATAGGTGAGAAAAACATAAGGCATTTAATAGAAAAAGGTAAAGTAACCTTATATTTTAGCTACCCGTGTACCTGATTAATTTAAGAATAGACATTCTGAACAATGAAAGTACAGATTACTTTTTTTTTTCTGAGATGGAGTCTCACTCTGTTGCCTCAGCTGGAGTGCAGTGGCGCAATCTCAGCTCACTGCAACCTCTGCTTCCCGAGTTCAAGTGATTCTCCAGCCTCAGCCTCCAAGTAGCTGAGATTACATGCGTGTGACATCACGCTCAGCTACCTTTTGTATTTGCAGTAGAGACAGAGTGTCCCCATGTTGGCCAGGCTGGTCTCAAACCCCTGACCTAGGTGATCCACCCATGTCAGCCTCCCAAAATGCTGGGATTACAGGCATGAGCCACCATGCCCATCTAGATTACATTAAATTCTATATTTACTCATTATTTCTGTTTATAAAAGAATATACATTCATATATGAAGCATATGTAAGACATAAAAATTTAAAAATTCTTTTGTAAATTTATATTTGTTAGGCTTTTTGACTTTTGGCTTGACCATCAAAGAAGTTCTTTGAGAATTTAAAGAAAAGTATTTACCAAAAATCCAACTTGTGAACACATTCTGGCATATATATGAGTAGTGTGCTTCTCGCAGGCCCTGGCATTTCCTGGCAGTGTGGAGATAAATTGCGTTTTTAGGGTAGTAAGTATCTTCTCACATTTTTCGTTGGCAATTTATCAAACAGCTGAAGAAAGTTTAAGTCATGTCAATGTATTTAATGCAAGAGAGGAGGAATATCTTTATAAAATGTCTGGAAATGCCAAAATACCTTCAAAACAAGAAAGATAAACAAAACTCATTTAAATATCCTAAGAAAAGCGTTCTATTAAGACAGTCGTGGGTTATGGAATCTTGACACCCAAAGGAAGCTTAAAGATGACCTCCAATGCTCAAATTTTATCACGAGGAAATAAAACATAAAGGTTAGGCTGGGTGCGGTGGCTCACGCCTATAATCCCTAGGAGGCCAAGGTGGGTGGATCATCTGAGGTCAGTAGATCTAGACCAGCTTGGCCACCCACACGGTGAAATCCCGTCTCTAAAAATACAAAAATTAACTGAATGTGGTGGCGCATGCCTGTGATCCCAGCTACTCAGGAGGCTGAGACAGGAGAATCACTTGAATCTGGGAGACAGAGGCTGTAGTGAGCCGAGATCACACCGCTATACTCCAGCCTGGGCGACAGACCAAGACTCTGTCTAAAAAAAAAAAAAAAAAAACCCACCAAGATTAATGAGTTGCCCAAAATGTTCTGCTAGTCTGAGGTGGAGATGGGACCCGACCTCGGGGGTCAGAAGCCCAGCCAGGTGCTCTGTAACTATGCGGCCAGCTTCTTCCTATCCAGGAGGTGGTCTGGATCTCCACAGATATATCATGTAAATCATGACAGCCTTTGTATACAGACGAACAAATTGAAGAAATTAACACCAAAACTTGAAGCATTCCACCTTAAGTATGTCAGTTATCAGCCTGACAAAGTCACTTTTGTAATGAAGACATTCTTGCCACCTCCTACAATAACACATTCCCTCTGGGTTTAGCGCTAAGTTTTTTTTACTTCTAATTTTACTTCACTCACATCATCATCGTTATCAACTCGGGGCACGCAGAGAGCTCTGCACTATTGAAAGTACACAGACGACAACTTGATTTTCTCTCACAGTTACTTTATCAAGTTTTCCTCCCCCATTCTGCTCTCCACCCCCAATTTTTTTTTTTTTTTTTGAGATGGAGTCTCATTCTGTTGCCCAGGCTTGAGTGCAATGGTGCAATCTTGCCTCACTGCAACCTCTGCCTCCCAGATTCAAGCAATTCTTCTGCCTCAGCCTCCTGAGTAGCTGGGATTACAGGTGCACGCCACCATGCCCAGCTAATTTTGGTATTTTTAGTAGAGATGGGGTTTCACCATGTTGGTCAGGCTGGTCTTGAATTCTTGACCTCTTGATCTGCCCGCCTCCACAACCTAAAGTGCTGGGATTACAGGCATGAGTCATCGTGCCTGGCCAACTCCCAATTTTCTAAGTACAGTCCTGGAGGAAGTTGTCCCTAGTTTGTGAGATGCAGGCAGAGGCATGTGTGTTAAGGATGGAAGACGTGGAGGTGGTGATGGGAAGAGAGTAGAAGGAAGACCAAAAGGTGTAGCCGAAAGAAGAGGAACAAAAAAAAGGGGTTTCTGCCTCCTTTATTCTTGCAGAGTCTGAGTACCTTAAGGAAATAAAGTCTTACTGCCTAGCAAGTCAGACTGGATGGCTTATAGGCTGTGGAATCAAACTTCCTGTCCTGTTTTCCTTGCAGGATGTGGTGGAACTCTTTATGGAGACAGAGGCTCATTCACGAGCCCCGGCTATCCAGGCACATACCCAAACAACACGCACTGCGAGTGGGCCCTCGTGGCTCCTGCTGGAAGGCTTGTCACCGTCAACTTTTACTTCATCAGCATTGACGATCCAGGAGACTGTGTCCACAACTACCTGATACTCCACGATGGACCCAACGCCAGCTCTCCGTCCTCTGGACCATACTGCGGAGGCGTGAGTGAAACATTTTATATTCCCATGTTATTTTTAGACAGAGAGTCACTTAGTGTAGCCTTTTTTTTTTTTTTTTTTTTCTTGAGACAGAGTCTTGCTCTTGTAGCCCAGGCTGGAGTGCAGTGGTGTGATCTTGGCTCACTGCAACCTCTGCCTCCCAGGTTCAAGCGATTCTTCTGCCTCAGCCTCCTGAGTAGCTGGGATTACAGGTGCCTGCCACCATGCCTGGCTAATTTTTGTACTTTTTAGTAGAGATGGGGTTTCACCATGTTGGCCAGGCTGGTCGTGGAACTCCTGACCTCAGGTGATCTGTCTGCCTCAGCCTCCCCAAGTGCCTCGTGTAGACTTTTAAAGGCAGACACATGCAGAGTAGGAAGCACAGCCTTTAACAAATTGAACAGTTTTCCGACTTGCCTTTCTATTCTGGGAGCATCAGTGCCATCTGGTGGACATTGCATTAAATTACTATTAATAGTTACCAAAGTCAGGGGTGTCAGAATCACCTGTGGAGTTACTTACATAAGACTTTCATTTCCCACTGAAACCCGCTGAATCAGGATTTCCCAGGGAGGAGCCACAACATGCTGTTTTTTAAAAGCTCCCACTGTG
This sequence comes from Callithrix jacchus, assembly GCF_049354715.1. Classification (NCBI taxonomy): domain Eukaryota; kingdom Metazoa; phylum Chordata; class Mammalia; order Primates; family Cebidae; genus Callithrix; species Callithrix jacchus. The sequence goes on along the minus strand of NC_133508.1, from coordinate 17,660,981 downwards.
ACACCAGTGCTCCGCCTAGGGTTGAATACCCATATTTATTTGGCATAAATAGAACCATAGAAAATTTGGATACCTTCCTCTGTTTTATCTACTTCTTGCTGAAAGTTTCAGGAATTCTTTGAAGAAATGGTGACTGATAGTGGCGTTTATGTAAAGCTCTGATGTCTTCCCGAAACAACTCAGAATCTGACATCGATTCAATATTGCAGGCTTGATCCTCTCATTTTATGTGCAAGTAGATACTTAAAGAGAGTAAGGGCTCACACCTGTAATCCCAGCACTTTGGGATACAAAAATTAGCCGGCATAGTTGCACATGCCTGTAATCACAGCTATTCCGGAGGCTAAGGCAGGAGGATCGTTTGAGCCTAGTAGGCAGAGGGTGCAGTGAACCGAGATGCGCCACTGCACTCCAGCCTGGGCTACAGAACCAGACTCCATCTCAAAAAATGAGAGTAAGTAAGCAAAAAGTGGCTGCTGGCAAGCAGGTATGTGTTTCTAATTTTTCTGCTCTTTAATCACTTAAGGCTATGTAATCAAACTAGACAGAGAACTGTATCAGCTGGAAATCTAGATGGTTTTTAAAATATAACTATTTAGAAAACTGATAAATGCTATTTTCAGAAGTATCAGAAAATAGACTAATTTTTCTAAAACGCTTGCCATTCTCATATATTCTTAACACCTTTCTTTGAACATATTTGCATATACATGTATATTTTTTACTATTTGATGGTGTGTTTTTTCCGCTTACCAATATATCATTAATATCTTATATCAATAAAACACTGGTGCATCATAGCTAATGTTTGGAGAGTATTCCATTGCATGAGTACAGCCTAATTTATTTAACGAAACCCCTCTAAGTAGGCGTTTAGGTCTCTTGAACTTTTCCCAACTACAGACAATACTTAATAAACCATTTGGTAGTAATGTCTTTATACAAAGAGTTACATTACTTGGTGAGAAATGGTGATCACAGGACCAGCAGGCACTATCTCAGTGATGCACAGAAGACCCACAGAGAGAGAGAGCCCAGTAAATGTGCAACGCATCAGATTTAGAAGCTAACCAGCTCTTAGACACTGAATTGAAATTTACAAACATTTCGAAAGGGAGGAAAAGAGACAATTTTAACAATACCATGACTTTATATTGGTAGGCTGTGTGTGTGTGTGTGTGTGTGTGTGTGTGCACGCACATGGTTTTCAGTGGCTTGCAAACATACAACCCCATTTGATCCCCACAGGGACAATCCCATAAAGTGGAAAGAACGAGTATATCCTGGATGTTGCTGATAAAAGAAAACTGAGTCACTAAGAAAAGTGACTGCCATTTAACTCCATGCCACGTTAAGTTGAAATCTATAGCAAGATACATCAATTTTTTTACCAGTTGGTGTTTACAGTATTTTCCCAGTTTTACATTTTCCTTTATAAATGTGGACATAATTTTATGTGTAATAATTTTTTGATTTCTTTAGCCCTTTATAAATGTTAAACATAAATGAAAAAATGTAAAACCTAAGTATAAAACATAGTCAATTTACATACAGAGGAAGCTCTTATTTTGCTAATATTTACATACTTAAAACTTGTAAGCCTTTTTACATTCTACCTACATATTTACATGCATATTTACATACATACAAAAGTTGAACTGAATACTTATTACAAAAGAATACAACTTTTGTATGTATACTCCTTAAGTATACAGTTCAACTTTTGCATGTAAATATGTATGTAAAATGTAAACATGTAATATTTATATACATACAGTACACACATACAATTTACATACAGAGGCAGCTCCTTATTTGGCTAATATGCAGACCATCCCCTGATTCAGGGATATTTTATGTTATGGTAAATACCATTGTTCACAGGGAAATCGTGTATCCCTTGCAGCTACAGAATATGAACACCTAGCACATGAAAGAATAACGGGAAACACAATGAGACTCAAAGAAGATTCCGAAGCTTCTGCTGACTGTACATACTAGTTTGTCAGTATAAAAGAAGGTGTTGAAATTTGGAAGCAGATTAAAATGGAAGTAAAAAGTAGATGTGCACAGGAATAAAAATGTTGTATATACCTTGATATGTCACTTACAGAAAAAAATCTACACTCAAAGAAGTGAGTGTCTTGGAAATAAGTCTGTGTTTTGATGACTTTGGGGTAGGGCTGAGGCAGGAAAACCCAGTAATGTTTAAGTGTCACGAGAGCAGAGCTTTTTGCCTGTTTTGCTCATTTTTTAATATCTCTAGTGTTAAAAACAATACCTGCATGTGGCAGTGCCTTGATCAATATTTGCCAAATGAATGAATACAAAGTGAGAGAAAATGGGGACACATCTATCCCTTCAACACGCACAGAGACACGCACTGTTCCATAGAAGTATCTGAAAATAAATCCCAAGGGGGAGACGATAAACATTGAAGATGAAAACAGCATATTTTACTTACTATGATCATTTTAATTACCTATGTTTCTTTAAAAAAAAATAAATCTGCAGTAAGAACTTGAATAAAAAGTTCAAGGTTTTTGAGATAAAATTTATTTTATTGAGACAAAATTTACATATCATACAATTCACCTCCTGAAAGGACACAATTCAGTGGTTTTTAGTAGATTCACAGAGTTGTGTGGCCATTATCAGCACAGCCAATTTTGGGACACTTTCATTACCCCTCAAAAGAAATGCCGTACCCGTTAGCAGTCCTTCCTTATTTTCCCTTAACTCCCCACACCCAGAAATATTCCTTTGTAAAGCATTTGCATTCATTCTTTGCAAGGTTACTTCAAGAAATACATGCAGGTTCACTGTAAATTCTAAAAATTTCTATATGTGGTACTTTGTTACTAGGCTAACATTTCTAGAAAAACGTTCAAATATGTGAAATATATAATTTGATACTGTTTTTTTTTTGTTGTCAATTTTAGGACACCAGCATAGCTCCCTTCGTGGCTTCCTCAAATCAGGTCTTCATCATATTTCATGCTGATTACGCACGGCATCCGTCTGCATTCCGATTAACTTGGGACAGCTAAGTGGGTAACAACTCAGGTTCATTCAGCATTTGCCCTCTGCAGCACGCTGGACAGGACTCTGCCGTTTTATACACCACCCCGCCTGTGCCACGGAGAGGAAGCTGAACTTCTGTGTTTTTCACCAAACCATGGATAGAATCAATATTTGTAGGCTGGGTACGGTGGCTCATGCCTGTAATCTCAGCAGTTTGGAAGGCCGAGGCAGGTGGATCACCTGAGGTCGAGAGTTTGAGACCAGCCTGGCCAACATGGTGAAACCCTGTCTCTACTAAAAATACAAGAATTAGCCAGGCTTGGTGGTGGGAGCCTGGAATCCCAGCTATTCAAGAGGCCGAGGCAGGAGAATTGGTTGAACCTGGGAGGCAGAGGTTGCAGTGAGCCGAGATCACACCACTGCACTCTAGCCTGGGTGACAGAGTGAGATTCCATCTCAGAAAAAATTTAAAAATCAATATTTGTACATTTTCTTGAACACAGAATATAGCTTCTTGAGTGTGCATTTCATTCTAATATTTCAAGCTGAAATTTTGAAAAACTTGGAAATGATTATGGCATATGTGATGTACATTTTTAAAAGTTAATAATAATAGCCAGGGGCAGTGGCTCACACCTGTAATCCCAGCACTTTGGGAGACCATGGTGGGTGGATTGCTTGAACCTAGGAGTTTGAGACCAGCCTGGGCAACAAAGTGAGACGTAAGTTCTACAGAAAAATAAAAAAATTAGCTGGGCATGGTGGCACGCATCTGTGGTTCCAGCTACACAGGAGGCTGAAGCAGGAGGATCACGTGAGCCCAGTAGGTAAAGGCTGCAGAGAAACCCTGTGAACCACTGTACTCCAGCCTGGGCGACCTGGAGAGACCCTGTCCCAAAAATGACAACAAGAACAATAAAAGTTAATGATAATATAGAAATATAAGTTTCATGTGACTGTTCAATTAGGGATAATAAACATTATTGAATTGTACACACTTATGCTGCATTAGTTTTTGACTTATTAAAACTCTTTCACTATGGGGCATATCTAACTTTTCCAGTTTAATTTTTACATTTGGGCAAAGAATTTAATATATATAGAGGAGTCTTCCAGAGCATCAGTTCTAGAGCCACGCTGCCTGAGTTTGAATTTGGGTTTCACTATTAAGTGCTTACTTAATCTCTTTGTGCTCAGTTTCTTTATTTGTTTAAGGGGATTATTTTACCTGTGTTACAGGGTTGCAGTAATTAAGTATATATGTGTGAAGATGCAGAATATACCTGGTACATATTAAGTAATCAGTAAGTGGCAGCTTCTATGTCCATTAGTAGTAGTATGACTCACCTTCATACCATACAGATGTACCTGCTTTTCCCACACTCCTCCAAAGCCAGGCACTATGTTTACCTCTTGCCATGCCCCTGTGTCAATCTCAGCTTCTCCCAAGGTCTTGACTACAGAGAAATCTGCTGTAACCTCTGAATTCTCTATTTCCCTCCCATTTGTCTCAAACTTCTGTTTTTCCTGGCCACACTGAAGCTTTTCTTTATCTCCAGGACTCTGTGCTCTCCTGGTTATCTGAGTATTCTCCACTCCCTTGTAGAATGGTGGTCCTCTTCACACAGCTCCACTAGGCAGTGCCCTAGAAGGAACTCAGTGTGGGGCCTCCAACCCCACATTTCCCTGCTATACTGCCCTAGTAGAGGTTCTCTGTGAGGATTCTGCCCCTGCAGAAGGCTTCTTCCTGGAAGCCCAGGCTTTTCCATACTGCCTCTGAAATCTAGGCAGAAGCTGCCAAGAATCTACCACTCTCGTACTCTGTGTGCCTGCAGGTTTAACACTATGTGGAAGCTGCCAAGGCTTATGGCTTTTATTCTCCAGAGTGGCATACCAAATTGTACCTGGGCCTCTTTGAGCCTCACCTGGAGATGGAGTGACCAGGATGTGGAGAGCAGTGTCTTGAGGCTGTAGAAGGAAGCAGGGCCCTGGACTTGGCCCATGAAATCATTCTTTCCTCCTAGACCTCTGGGCCTGTGATGGGAGGGGTTTCAGCAAAGGTTTCTGCAATGCCTATGAGGCCTTTTCTCCATTATCTTGGATATTAGCACTTTACTCCCTTTTAGTTATGCAAATATCTGTAGCAAGTGTATAATCTGCAGCCTACTTGAATTCCTCTCCTGAAAACCTTTTTTTTCTCTGCCATATGGCCAGGCTGTAAAATTTTACACTCCGCTTTCCTTTTTAATATAAGTTCCAACTTGAAGTCATTTCTTGGCTCCCACATCTGAGCACATGCTATTAGAAGCAGCCAGGCCAAATCATCAACACTTTTCTGCTTAGAACTTTTTCCCACCAGATACCCCAGGTTGCCACTTTTAAGTCCAAACTTCCACAGATTCCTAGGGCAGGAACAGAATGCAGCCAAGGTCTTTACTAATGCATAATATGTGTCACCTTTGCTCCAGTTCCCACTAAGTTCCTCATTACCATCCAAGACCTGGCAGCCTGGACTTCATTATCCCTGTATCACTATCAGAATTTTAGTCACAACTTTAAACCAATCTCTAAGAAGTTCCACATTTTCCCTCATCTTTCAGTCTTCTGAGTCCTTCAAACTCTTCCAACCTCTACCCATTGCCTTGTTCCAAAGTCAGTTCCACATTTTCAGATATTTTTATAACAAAACCCCATTCCTGGTACCAATTTTCTGTATTAGATCATTCTTGCATTGATATAAATAAATACCTGAAACTGGATAATTTATAAAGAAAAGAGGTTTAATCTGCTCACAGTTCTCTAGCCTTTATAGGAAACATGGTGCTTGGCTTTTGGGGAGGCCTCTGGAAGCTCATAATCATGAAAGATGGTGAAGGGGAAACAGGCAAATAACATGGTGAAAGCAGGAGCAAGATAGCGAGAGTAGGGGGCAGGTGCCACACACTTTTAAGTGACCAGATCTCATGTGAACTGAAAGCGAGAGGCCCAAGCCATTCATGAGGGATCCACCCCCAAGAGCTAAACACCTTCTACCAGGCCCACCTCCAACATTGGGTATTACAACTCAACATGAGATTTGGGCAAGCACAAATATCCAAACTATATTATGTATTTACTCTCAAGAGCACAGGGTTTCTGTAAGCACCACCACTGCCTATTCCTTAACACAGCGTGTTAACTTAATTACAAATAAACAATATGGTTTGCAATTTAACAAGAAGTAGAACGTTCAATAGCACATCCTTATCTCCAATGCTGCCAGACATGTAACGAAGGTAATTATTAGCTTCTTTTTCATAAGAAAATTCAATGCTTTTATAAAGTTTTTCACTGCCTCTCAAAAAGCTGAAGCCTTTACAAAGGAGATTGGCTTTATGTTAATTATGCAAAATCAAGGGTTATAAGAACATGAGACCAAGTGAATGAAAGAAACTGTGGAATGTATTACTTCATCTTATTCTAATACTCAGCTTGCAGAGGAATTATTTCTGGACAGAGTATGGAGCCACATAAATAAAATATTCTCACCTTAGAAATTCAGCTACCCAGGAGGCTGAGGCAGGAGAATCGCTTGAACCCAGGAGGCAGAGGTTTCAGTGAGCTGACATTGCGCCACGCACTCCAGCCTGGGTGACAGAGTGAGATTCCATCTCAAAAAAAAAAAAGGATTCCTGCTCCCTTTTTGTGTTATGGATAGATATATCAACTTTATAGATGACATTTCTATTGGAAAGGACAGTGACTGCAATGAATAACAACAAATCCAAGGGGTCTTGATAAGCTACAACAATGAGCCAATTGTAACAGATAAAATGTGATAGCTGTGACATCTTCCTCTTTTATGTAAAAAATGAATTGCAAAGGTACAGAATACAGGGAAAGTTTAACAATAACATGAAATGACACAGTACTTTTCTGAAAGCAAGATTAACATGATGTAGCTGTCAAAAAAAATGGACGCTTTGATCACGGATTGCGTTATTAGAGTAACAGTATCATTTCCACTGAGAAGGGCGTGCTTTTCTATGAGGCATATCGGAATATCCGGGAGGTGTGTACATGAAATTGAGGAAAGCACAGTCAATGCCATTATGTAATTTTAAAATTAAAAATACTGAAAAAAAAGAGACAAAATGAAGCTTTACAAAATCTTCCAACCTATGCATCTAGGAAATAAACATTGATTTTTTTAATGGTTTAGGGAATGGTCAAGTTTGGGAGAATGCCATTTTCATGTATAGCAAAAGGGAAGTAGTCGTAATCAGTTTTGAGTAATTCAACTGGAAGAAGGAGAAACAATATCATTATTATTGTAATAAATAACATTATTATACAACAATAATGTTAATTACCCATGGATTGTGTTAGCTCCAGGCTTCAGCAATATGTCTGTACTGAATAAAAGCAAGCAGCAGGCTGGGCCCAAAGGCTCACACCAGTAATCCCAGCACTTTGGGAGGCTGAGGGGGGCAGATCAGGAGGTCACAAGTTCAAGACCAACCTGATCAACATAGTGAAATCCCACCTCTACTAAAAATACAAAAAAAATGTAGCTGGGCTTGGTGGTGGGTGCCTGCAATCTCAGCTCCTCGGAGGCTAAGGCAGGAGAATCGCTTGAACCTGGGAGGTGCAAGTTGCAGTGAGCTGAGATTGTGCCACTGCACTCAAGGCTGGGTGTCAGTGCAAGACTCTGTCTCAAGAAAAAAAAAAAAAAATCAAGCTGCTTCAGCTGTTTGGGGCTACTCTTTTCTTTGGCCACTAGTGTCAGGCAGCCCCCTGGCTGCTCTCACACAGCAGATCTGTGTCTGAGTGCTCCTCTCATCCGTTGCTGGGCCAGGGTCTGCAGACGGACCCAGCATTGGGACTCTCGATTTCAGGTGATATATGGATGTGGGGCTGGCAGGTGCAGTGTGTGGAGCTAAAACCAAAGTAATGGAGTTGCCTCAGTTGGCACTCACAATCCACCATTTCCCTTCAGCAGCAAAGGTAGCCTGGCAATGACCTGCAGGCAGAACACTGGATTCTTGCCGCTAAAGAAATCCAACAATTATCCCAGGGACCAAGGAGAAAAACAAAATACAAACAAGAGAGGAAAGAAACCACTGCAGCTACCTAGAAAAATCAGTTTAGATCTTCACACCTGAACTCAAAAGAACAACCAAGAATCAATCACCAGAGAGAGGAAGAATCTTTCTTTTTTAGGGGAAAGACGAGATAAACACACACAAGAATGGACCCTTGAAGAAACATAATTTAGTGAACAGAAGAGAGGTTTAAAAACTATTATCCTCAGTGATACTTAGGAAGGGTGTTAATACAGAGAAACAAGAGTTGGGCTGTAGTCCCATAGGGCTGGTGTCCTTATAAGAAGAGGAAGATACACCAAGAGTGTGACTGCACAGATAAAATGCCCTGGGAGGACACCAAGAGAAAAAGTCATCCACAAGCCAAGGGGAGCGTCCACAGGATAAATCAAATCTGCTAGCACCTTGATCTTGAACTTCCAGAATTGTGAGAAATTTCTGTCGTTTAAGCCATCCAGTCTGTGGTATATTGTTATGCCAGCCCAAGCCGACTAACACAGGTATTACTGTCTTCAGCCTACATAGTCAAGATTCACTATTAGAAACTGATGGGACAAGGCTGGGCGTGGTGGCTCAGGCCTGTAATCCCAGCACTTTAGGATGCTGAGGGCAGATCACCTGAGGTCAGGAGTTTGAGATCAGCCTGGCCAACATGGTAAAACCCCATCTCTACTAAAATACTAAAAATTAGCTGGGCTTGCTGGCACATGCCTGGGGTCCCAGCGACTTGGGAGGCTGAGGCAGGGGAATGGCTTGAACCAGGGTGGCGGAGGCTGCAATAAGCTGAGATTGCACCACTGCACTCCAGCCTGGCGACAGAGCAAGACTCCGTCACAACAACAACAAAAAAGAAATTGATGGAATAAGAAAAATTCTGATTTTTTTAAAAGCACTTTTGCTTTAAAAGATATAATGATTCAAGAGATATGTATTAGGAGATTACCAACTAATACATATAGATTAAATCAGTGGATGCCAAAACTAGTGGGTAAAAATTAGATGAGGAATGGGACATAACCAAGTAGCACCTACCCCCAAGCATCATTTTTAATCATAAAGAAAAAAATAGTAACTTCATGGTGAAGAAATCTGGCAGATACCACCTTACCAAGTGAACATCACCAATACTGGGGGAAACCAATGTCATCTGCACCTCGATATGCACCGGAAAAGACACATCGCTTTAGTGGTGTTTCTTCAAAAATTCATATCCTGAAAGGGAACATCAGACAAACTCACTTTAAAGGATATTCCACACAATACCTGGTCTGTACTCTTTAATAATGTCTAGTTCAATACATACAAAAGCCAAGGAACAGCTCTAGATCAAAGAAGACTAATACAGAAATAACCTTTTCATCTGAAATGTTTTTTAACCAAAAAAAAAAAAAAAAAAAAAAGAGTGCAGATCTTTTTTTATACAACTGCTTCAGAGTTATGATTACATTATTTTACTGCATCTGAAGGCTTTGATCCCTACTACAATCTACAATATATAAATGCATATGTGTGGTATCCGTCCGTCTATCATCAATGTAGGTGACAAAGGAGAAAAGTGCCTGCTGCCAATCTGTTCCAGAGCATGTAACTGTCTTTCAGAACAGGTTTTTGGGTGAGAGCAGCACAGGATATTGCTGGATGTCTGAGACTGGGTCAGGAAATAGGGAGGTAGAGGGCAGCAGTTTTGCTAGAATTCAAAAGTTGATTGCTTTTGGAAGAGACAGCGGGAGATTCCTGTAAACAAGAATATAATGTTTCACAGATGTGAAAGTCACAACTGGGAAAGACGCATCGCTTTAGTGGTGTTTTCAAATGACTTAAAATGGTAGGGTTTTACTTGTAGCTTCTAGCCCTGAGGGTAGTTCTCGTTGCTCAAGAGCAAAAGGGTCAGGGGTAAAAGCCAGCCTTAGAAACCAACAAGATGTTAAAAAAGATTTCCAGTGGGGCACTGGGAAAACGCAGACCGCGCTGGAATCCCTACCTGGAGGAGCTCTTAATAGGGAGGGAGGCTGCGTGACCCACAGGATCACTCAGAGACACAATATGGAGATAGGACTCAGGGTAGCAGCTTCTGGAGAATGGAGCTGCAATTACAGAAGTGAAACATTTGTAGACAATTTACTCCCAGCTTTTGCCACACCCACCCTCTGTCACCACCTTCCCTTACTCAGTCGAGTCAAAAATCTTACCCGCTTCCGCCCACAGCCCTCTGGGCTGCGACCTACCAACTGAGCATGCGCCAAATCCAGGGTGCACGTACCAACTTTCACCCAATCAGAGTGCCAAGCCGCGGCGTGGACGCCACAGAATTTAACTAACCTCGGCGTGGGGCGGGGTCTCGAAGCGAGTAACAAACGTGATTGGCCATCCTCCTCTACATACTTATAAGGGTGGAGCCTGGTCCGGGAGCCACGTCTAGCAAGCTGTTCTCCTAATTTGGGTAGGGTCGGGCGTGGAGCTGGCAGCGGCGCGGTGTGCGCCTGCGCGGAGTGCCGAGACAGGGCGTGTTCGCTGTTCCGTACCGGTGTTGTGGAGAACCAAGGCATCTCCCGCCGCCGGAGTGCGTCCTGCTGAAGCCTGTGGTTGCACGCCCACCCTGTTAGGGGCTGCTCTCCGCGGTGAGTGTGTGCGGCGTTGCACTTGGGGTTGCTTCTCTTTGCGTGGCCGGATCGGGGCTGGATCCTTCCCACTCCCCTGCCCCGCCCCATTCTCTTCCAGCACCCGGACCAGCTCCGGGGACGCCCTCGGACGCCCACCCTCTCCAACCCTGGGGAAGCCCCAGAGTGGCAGCCAAGGCCTCTTTCCGCTCCTGACCTTCCTGCCATCGCCCACGTGCTTTGTTGTTGTTTGCTGCAGACCATGTCCAAGTCCCTAAAGAAGTTGGTGGAGGAGAGCCGGGAGAAGAACCAGCCCGAAGTGGACATGAGTGACCGGGGCATCTCCAACATGCTGGATGTCAACGGCCTGTGTGAGTTTTCGGGCAGGACCCTCCCGTGGATGAGCTGCAAGGGTTTCTAAGTTTGCCAAGTCACTGTTAGTCCTGCTGAGAGAGATTATAATGGTTTAGACCCCAGTCTCTGCTTGTAAGCATCACTTCTCAGGGGCTTCGCGCAGAGGGTTTGCAGGTGTGTTTGTTCCTTTCCACCTGGAAAGCGATCCTGAGAGTCCACGATGAGAATTACACAGACAGCTGTGCCTCATCGGTTGTCTCTGCTTTATGGCACTGGAGTGGATTTTCCACAGTTTAATAGCCACTTTATTTTTTAATTGAGAATTAATTTTGAGTCTTTCCGTCTCCTAATACAGTCTTTGTCCATGAACAGATGACACACACGAGTTGCATCATTAATAAGCATTCTTGTGCCTGGAGCATTTTAAGCATTTCTTGAATCTTTACTTTCTTTTGAGTGTTTATTCTAACTTGGCTCAGGCTTTTGTTACCTCCTCATGCTGTGGTGAAATCCTCCTAACTTGCCCTTCAGTTTCACTGCGCAGTTTAATCACTGGATCACTTTCAGTGTTATTTTCCTGTAAACTACCCCTCCGCCGGTCTATAGTATTATCCTCTCTCTTAAAATCAGGGATTGCAAATTCACATGCCTTCAAGTGAGGGCGGTCATGAACTCCGTAATACGTATGCCACCTGAAGGGGCCAGCTGCTGCACCTGCTTCTCAGACACGTGTCACCATAGGAATGTTGGCCCAGTGTGCTAGATTATTTTCTTAAAGGAGCCAAGATTCTATGCTTTTATATTTTTATTTTTTAGTTTTTGAGATGGAGTCTCACTCTGTCACCCAGGCTGGAGTGCAGTGGTGCGATCTCGGCTCACTGCAACCTGTGCCTTCCAGGTTCAAGCAATTATCCTGCTTCAGCCTCTGGAGGAGCTGGGATTACAGGCACATGACACCATACCTGGCTACTTTTTTGTATTTTTAGTAGAGATGGGGTTTTGCCATTTTGGCCAGGCTGGTCTCAAACTCCTGACTGCTGGAACTCCTTGTGATCCACCTGCCTTGGCCTCCCAAAGTGCTGGGATTATAGGCATGAGCCACTGCGCCCGACCTGATTCTATACTTTTATATGAAATTTGCTAAGTTTTAGTTGTTGGCTACTAATTCCAACATTTGAAAAACCTGTGATGAGTGAAAGCACTTCTTCAGGCTGACATGGCTTGGGTTTAAACCCTCTCCACATTTCTCCAGGTTTGTTGGGGTGGCGTTCAAGGCCTTTCTGAATCTGAACACAACCTTATCCTTCCATGCAGTTGGCATTCCAGTCACTTGGAACCTATTGCCCTTCCTGGATGAGAGTCTACTCGTTCAGCTCTTGGTGCCTTTGCGAATTCTGTTTTCTCTCTTTCTCACTCTTTTGCACCTGAAATTCTTTTACTTCTAAGAGTCTGCTAGACATCACCACCTGTGTTAAATCTCCCTTTGCACCAAGCTAACATAGCCACTCCCTCTTCTGTGAAGGTGGATGTGTGCCTTGCTTTGTGACTCCTGTTACATAGGATTGTAATGATTTTTTTTTTTTGAGACGGAGTTTCGCTCTTGTTACCCAGGCTGGAGTGCAATGGCACGATCTCGGCTCACCGCAACCTCCGCCTCCTGGGTTCAGGCAATTCTCCTGCCTCAGCCTCCTGAGTAGCTGGGATTACAGGCACGCACCACCATGCCCAGCTAATTTTTTGTATTGTTAGTGGAGATTTCACCATGGGGTTTCACCATGTTGACCAGGATGGTCTCGATCTGTTGACCTCATGATCCACCAGCCTCAGCCTCCCAAAGTGCTGGGATTACAGGCCACCGTGCCCGGCCCCCCCCCTTTTTTTTTTTTTTTTTAGACAGTGTGGCTTTGTCACCAGGCTGGAGTGCAGTGGTGTGATCCTGGCTCACTGCAACCTCTACCTCCTGGGTTCGAGTGATTCTCCTTCCTCAGCCTCCTGAGTAGCTGGGACTACAGGTGTGCGTCACCACACCCAGCTAGTTTTTGTATTTTTAGTAGAGACAGGGTTTCACCATGTTGGCTAGGGTGGTCTCTATCTCTCAACCTTGTGATCCGACCGCCTCAGCCTCCCAAAGTGAGCCACAGGCCTGGCCATGATTTTGTTTTTTTAATCTAGAAGTCTCTCTTCTCCACTGGGACATTGGGAAGACAAAAGCTGTGCAATATTCATGGTTTATAATAGTGCCTGGAGCACAGTAGATTGAGCACAAAAATAGTTGAGGAATGACAAAAATGAAAGAATGATGGGTTAGGCCCATGAGTGTGTGAGATCAGGTCCAGGATGTGACAAGTGAGAAGAAGGGAGGTGAAAGGTGACGGATACCCAGTTAGGTGTGGAGAGAATGGTAGAGTCAGGTTTACTGTGAATCCATGGTTTTGACGGGGACAGAGATCGGAGTTGATGCTATTGCTACGTCTTGGCAGAAGGAAAAGGGAGGAAACGTAGATGATTTGCATTTTGTGGCCTTAATGAAAATATGTGCCATTCAACTTTGTGTACTGTTTAGCCTCTCAGCCTTGGTGTGTGTTGGTCTCTTGCGTTCCATAAGGGTCCTTGCTGTCAGCAACAGAGCAGATGTCTCTGGAACTGAGGATCTGGGTGTGCCCCTTGCTGCCCCTGCCTGGCTCTGCCATGATCATGGTCATTACTGGGGGCACTGTTGATAGGAGGAGAAAGAGAAGGGGATGCCTGGTACAGTGTGAGTCTTGGCCCCACAGCCTTGCTCCCGCCAGCACCTGCTCTCACCATGTAGGAGAGAGAGGCTGCTTTCAGCAGAGGAGCTTTTATACCCTTCGGCTTTTGAAGAGACTTTATGTAATATTTATAAATGGGCAGAGTGGCTTAGCTATTTCGGTTTGGCTCCGTTATCTCTTTGAAGCCTTGGCTTTTATTAAGGAAGAAAAGATAGCCACTTGCTTCCTGAAAAAGTACGTTTCCAGTATAACATTGGGTGGTAAAAAGCAAGATCATTCTAAAATTTTCCTAAAGAAGTAGCTAACGAAGAATAACAGTACTTTTTTGGGAAGTTGGGTGGAAGTGAATTTGGAGATTTCCATAGTCCACCTTCTCTGGCTTCTGTATCATTGACCCAAGGCTGCTTTCTGCAAACTCCCTGACCGCGGGACTCCTTGGAGGCTAGAGAGTTCCAGAATCCTCTTTTGAGCCTCCACCAGGACTCAGTTCTCAGGAGTGCATACACAGTGTCACCATGCTTAATATATGCAAGTATTAAAATAGTTCACATGGCTACCTTAGTATAAGAATTTTTGTTTTCTGCAAACAGGCTCTTGCTGTGACACCCAGGCTGGAGTGCAGTGGTGCAATCACGGCTCACTGCAGCCTCAACCTCCCAGGCTCAAGTGATCCTCCCACCTCAGCCTCCCGAGTAGCTGGGACTATAGGTACACATCACCATGCTTGGCAATAGAGATGGGGTATTGCTACGCTGCCCAGGCTGGCCTCAAAACTCCTGGGCTCAGGGAGTCCTCCCATCTTGGCCTCCCAAAGTGCTGGCATTACAGATGTGAGCCACCGCACCCAACCTCCATGTTCCTTTACTGACAAAATTTTAGCTGTAACCAGGAAGTTTCATATATCAGTATCCAGAATAAGCCCAAGGAGCACTTAACTTGCATGTACAGAGAATGGTTTTCTTGCATTTCAAGCTTTCCCTTCGTTATTCTTACTTTGTTTAATTTCCCAAAAGGTGAGAGTTAAGCTTTGAAGTTAACAGTCAGGTTTTGTACGAGGCATATGAGAGCCTGTCTCTCTTCTTGGGAGCGTTATGTCTTATAACGCAGCACTTCCTTAGGGGCAGCAAATTACCTCTGAAAGATGTTTTGAGGAGTGTAGGTACCAAGAGCTTTCTGTTGGGGAAACGTCTTTGGCTGGAGACAGATATTAGGCCGGTTCTGCAGTTTTCTAGCAGCTCAGCAGATTCTAGAAATGCTCATTTCTGACCAGGAGAGGCAGAGGGGTACAGAGCATATGAGGGAACTTGGATACGGATAGATGTAGGTTCAAATTCTGCTGCTTAGTACAGTGTGACCTTAGAGAAGCTACTTAGCCTCTCTGAGCCTCAAGTTCCTTATCGAATGGTACCCTAAGTAACCATTTCATAGGACTGGCTTAATGGTTCACCTTAAATGCAATAATACATTTTAAATGTTAGTTATTAACTAGTTAGTGTTAGATGCAATAATGCACATTAAATGTTAACTATTAGTGTGAATATCCAGATATAGGCCCCTATACCTCAGACATACCCAGTTCCAACATAGTCAGTGGCTTGAACCAAGAATTTCGCTTTGATAATTAGACTGGATAGGGCATTTGTATCAGGTGTTGGAATTTTTTCTGTGGCTTATTAGAACCTGTAGTGTTTGGCGCTTTTACCTAGGGTTCTAATTGATTTAGATAGCTGTTTATTTAAAATTTATCCTAATCTATTTTCCATCATTTTGTTTTAACATGGCATGCAGTTTGCACACACATTCTCCATAAAGCTTCCGGGAAGACAAGTGTGGGCAATAGAGCAAGACTCCATCTCAACAAAAGATTAAACAATTGGCTAAGGGTGGTATGCAAGCCTGTGGTCCCAGCTGTCAGGAAGGCTGTGGTGGGAGGATTGCTTAAGGCCAGGAGTTTGAGTCTGCAATGAGCTGTGATTCTGTCACTGGGTGACAGGCGACAGACAGAATAAGACCTGTCTCTTTAAAAAAAAAAAAAAAAAAAGAAAGCTGCAAAGCATAATCGTAATGCTGCTGATTTTATTCTTTTTATTAAAGAGATTTCACTGTGGAAACTAAAGCAGCAACTGTCTTCAGCTGGTTGATAAAGTTGATTTTTTTTTTTTTTTGAAGGGCCCTATAATCAGCTTCCATTTCCATAGAGACAGAATCCCAGCTGAAGCCAGTGGAACTTCCTTTTCATTTCTCTCTTTTTTTTTTGAGACAGAGTCTCATTCTGCTGCCCAGGCTGGAGTGCAGTGGTGCAATCTCGGCTCACTGCAACCTCTGCCTCCCAGGTTCAAGTAATTCTCCTGCCTCAGCCTCCTGAGTAGCTGGGATTACAGGCATGCACCACTGCACCTGGCAATTTTTGTCTTTTTAGTAGAGATGGAATTTCACCATGTTGGCCAGGACAGTATAGATCCACCCACCTTGGCCTCCCAAAGTGTTGGGATTATAGGCATGGACCACTGTGCCTGGCCTCATTCATTTGTTTCCTGATTTTTTAATCTCTTCGGGTTTATTGCCCTCTCTGGGTGGTCAAGCCTTTATGTTTTTTTTTTTTTCCCCAGGTTAGACTAAAATATTTTTCAGATAAAGCTTTAAAAAGAAAACAACCTGCTTTCAAGGGAGTGGTCTTTCTAAAGGACCAGGCAAAATAATAGACAAATATGATCATGGGTTATCTGGAGAGCTATGTCAGAAGCCTTGTTAAACCTGGAACACGTGCTATCCGTACAGACCGTCTTTGGGGAAAGATAAAGCAGCTGGGGAGGACCTGTAATTTTAGTTGTAATCTTTATTCACACCATCTATGGTTTTTTGTTTGTTTCTTTTGAGATGGAGTCTTGCTCTGTCGCCCAGGCTGCACGATCTCAGCTCACCATAGCCTCCACCTCTTGCGTTCAAGCAATTCTCCTGCCTCAGCCTCCTGAGTAGCTGGGATTACAGGCATGTGCCACCTTGCCCAGCTAACTTTTGTGTTTTTAGTAGAGACGGGGTTTCACCATGTTGACCAGGCTGGTCTCGAAGTCCTGATTGCAAGTGATCTGCCCACTTCACTCAGAATTCCTGACCTCAAGTCATCTGCCCGCCTCGGCCTCCCAGAGTGCTGGGATTCCAGGTGTGAGTCACCATGTCCCGCCTCACAGTCAGTTATGTTTTCACTCCTCCAGGTTGTGTGTATGTGCCCACCTTTGTGTTTTTAAACATGCTGCATCTTGGCCTGGGAAGCCCTTTTCCCATTTCTCTCTCTAGCTAGCCCTTGCCCTCTTGTCAGTGCTTGTTGAAAGAAGGAAGGATTTATCTATTCACATGACTACATTGCATGTCACCTCCTCCAGGAAGCCCCTCAAGTATACTCAGTTTTGACCCACCGTCCCATCCAACCTAGCTGAAGAGTCTCTCTACTGGGCGTTGTGCTTGGGAAAAGTTTACTGAAGGAAGAATGTTACTGCTTTTAATTAAGAAACCCAGGTTAGCTAAGATAGAAAATGTAGCTCTGGAGAGAGAGCATGTACTCTGTCTCCTTCCTGCAGGCTTCTCTGCAGTTTTTGGAGGGAAGCAGTTTCCAGCTATCAGGAACAAGATGGAACTGACAACTTCTGTTTTTGATTGGAGGGTAGGGTTAAAACTGGAAATGTTTCATTGAAACAAAAGTTATAACCCGTTTGATACAACTGAACCAGTAATGTCATTTGACTGTTTTTCAGTCCTGTGACATACTGACACCCAGTGGCCACGGCGGCTTTTTTGTAAGCATCTTTTTTGTGTGTTACTAGCTGTGTAACCTTGGGCAAGTTGCTTTACCTCTCTGTGCCTCAGGTGCCTCATCTATAAAATGGGAATAATAAGAGCACCTTAGAGGGCCGCTGTGAGTTATTACCTAGAAGGGCCTCGTGTACCACCTGGTACCTATAGGTCTTAATAATGCTCGCTATTCTTAGTATAGGCACGCCTCACTTGATGGGTTCTGTTACGAGAAATGCATAATAAGATTTTGTCCTTGTGTGATCATCACAGCATGTCCCTACACACACCTAGATGGTGTAGCCTACTATACACATGGGCTAGATGGTGTGCTTGTCACTGAGGCTTTTAGGCTACAAACTTGCTCAGCATGGGACTGTACTGAATACCATAGGGAATTGTAACACAGTGGTGAGTATTTATGTCTTTAATTCTAGAAAAGTGCAGTAAAAATACAGAACATTATTGTAGTCTCATGGGACCACTGACATATTTGTGGTCCTTGTTGGTTTGTTTTTTGGGACAAGGTCTCACTGTGCTGCCCAGGCTGGGCAACAGTGGCGTGATCTTGCCTCACCGTAGCCTCGGCTTCCTGGGTTCAAGTGATCTTCCCACCTCAGTCTCCCAAGTAACTTACATTACGGGCACATGCTACCACTCCCAGCTGATTTTTGTAATTTTCATAGGACGGGGTTTTGCCGTGTCTCCTAGGCTGGTCTTGAACTCCTGGACTCAAGCAATCTGCCTGCTCCAGCCTCCCAGGTGGTCCATTGTAGAGTGTAATGTCATTAAGTGGTGCGTGAATTTTTTTTTTTGAGATGGAGTCTTGCTCTGGCTCTGTCGCCAGGCTAGAATGCAGTGGCACAATCTTGGCTCACTGCAACCCCCACCTCCTGGTTTCAAGTGATTCTCCTGTCTGAACCTCCCGAGTAGCTGAGACTACAGGTGCCTGCCACCACTCCCAGCTAATTTTTGTATTTTTAGTAGAGATGGGGTTTCACCATGTTGGCCAGGATTGTCTTGATCTCGACCTCTTGATCCGCCCACCTCGGCCTCCCAAAGTGCTGGGATTACAGGCGTGAGCCACCACGCCCAGTTGGTGCATGACTGTTTTAAAAACTGGTTTATCTTTGATGGTAACAAATGCAAAACAGTATCTCTTTATTTCCTGGAAATCTGGGTGATGGTGCTTCTCAGTAGCCTTTGCCCACGTGTCTCATGGTCTCATTGTACCAGCACACCTGTTGCCCGATTCCTCACCTGATTCAGAATTCCCAGAAGTTGGGTGTGTGGGCCCAGCGTGCTGGGGTCAGGAAGAACAGCCATGGCCACACACTGGTGAGTTCGGAGCTGTGGCTAGCACAGGCAGTGGCTGGGGAACAGCAGCAGGGTTTTCACTGAGGTGGTACTTGTGGCCGAGGCTGTGTTGAAAATGACAGACATGCCTTGAAAACTGGGCATTTTTCTTCCACTAATAAATAAGATACTAGATCAATAACTGTTTATTGAATGTATGTTTTATGTTGGGCATTATGCAAGCAGAGTCCGTTTGGGAGTTGAAATTGAATTTTATCATTTTTTTTTTTAAGGTTTTTATTTTTGAGAAACAGTCTTACTCTGTTTCCCAGGCTGGAGTTCAGTGGTGTCATCTTGGCTCACTGCAACCTCCACCTCCCTCGTTCAAGCGATTCTCCTGCCTCTGCCTCCCAAGTAGTTGGGATTAGAGGCACCCACCACCATGCCAGCTACTTTTTGTATTTTTAGTAGGGACGGGGTTTTGCCATGTTGGCCAGGCTCTTCTCCAACTCCTGACCTCAAGTGATCCTCCTGCCTCGGCCTCCCAAATGGCTGGGGTTACGGGCATGAGCATTGTGCCCGGCCTTTTATTGAATTTTAAAATTATCTAGTGATAAATTGTTTTTTGCTCTGTTAAGATGACTGTAAGGTATTCATTAGATGTGAAATAGTTTTATTTTCACCATAAGAAACCATAACACCCCCTGCTTTGCCCCATAACCACTGCTACAATTGATATGGTGATAATTGAAAACCATACCCTATGTTATTTGTTCATAAATTCACATGAACCTGGTTGAAAGAAAACCATCTAGACACGGGATCCACTGTTACCGAGAAAAGGCTGGAGTGACTTTCTGTAATGCTGCATAAAGCCCTCTTGCTGCTTTAAATAGCAAGTTTGTGGAGGTGGGCTAATTTTTTATTTTATTATTAACATTCTTTTTTGAGACAGATTTTGCTCTTGTTGCCCAGGCTGGAGTTCAGTGGCCCGATCTCAGCTCACTGCAACCTCCGCCTCCTGGGTTCAAGTGATTCTTCAGCCTCAGCCTACCGAGTAGCTGGGATTACAGGCGTGCGCCACCATGCCCAGCTAATTTTGTATATTTTTAGTAGAGATGTGGTTTCTCCATGTTGGTCAGCCTGGTCTTGAACTCCCAGCCTCGGTGATCTGCCCGCCTCAGCCTCCCAAAATCCTGTGATTACAGGCGTGAGCCACCGCGCCCAGCCAATTTTTTATTTTTATTATACTTTAAGTTCTGGGGTACATGTGCAGATCGTGTAGGGTTTTTACATAGGTATATATATGCCATGATGGTTGGAGATACATATATGGAGGTATACATATGCCATCCATCCCCACATCATCTACATTAGGTATTTCTCCTGATGTTAGCCCTCCCTAATCCCCCACCCCCTACTATCCTCCCTAGCCTCCCAACCCTGCAACAGGCCCCAGTATGTGATGTTCCTCTCCCTGTGTCCATGTGTTCTCATTGTTCAACGCCCACTTTTGCCAAAAGATAATGTAAAAATATGGCCAAGAAGCAGTTGGTCTATTTCAAGTGTGTGACCAGCAGGGGTCAGTGTTGAGCCTCTGCGTGCTGCTCACGGGAGAGACTGGACACAGCCATCTCATCTCTCTCTTCAGGGACCTTTGCTGCCTCTACACTTCTTCCACCTTCTGTTGTCGGGTTCTTTCTTTGGAAAAAGAGATGGAATCGTAATGACATTTCATCTGTGTAGCTCACAGTGAGAAATCTCACGTATGTCACAGCCACAGCATCTGAGGTTGGCGTGTTTCACAGCTGCCTTGTGTGCAGCCTCGGAGTAGAGAAGGGCTGATCAGAGTATGTTTCTAATCAAAGGAGATGGAATTTTCAGTGTCCCCATCGAGCAGATTGCATCAGTGTGTGCTGCTTAATGATGTAAAACAGTATTTCAGGTTTGAGGTGCTGGCAAAGCCCAAAAGGCTAATAATAGGATTAACAGTATCTTCTTTATTAATTTCCCAGGGCTACAAAACAAAATACCATGGGCTCAGTGGTTTCAGTAACAGAAATGTATTTCCCGCAGTCCTGGAGGCTGGAAGTTCAAGAACATGGCATCAGCAGGGCTGCTGCTCCTGAGGCCTCTCTCCTGGGCTTGCAGACGGCTGCCTTCTTGCTGAGTCCTCCTGTGCTGGTTCCTTTGCATCCCTGGTGTCACAGTGTGTTCAGTTTCCTCTGCTCATAAGGACGACAGTCATTTGGGTGAAGGGTCCACCTTAAGGCCCTTATTTTAAATTAATGACTTCTTTAAAGGCCCTGTCTCCAAATATAGTCACATGTTGAGGTATCCGGATTGGGCTTCAACATGTGAATTTTGGGGAGACATAGTTCAGCCCATAACATCTAGATTGGAGGTTCTCAAGTGACACAGACCCACGTGCCTGTGCTGCAGTAAGAGCTTCTCACACTCCTAACATCCCTCTTTGGTTCACCTGATAATCGTCAGCATTTTATAGATGAGAAAGTAGAGCACTCTCCAGATTAAGTCCCCAGTGTCACTCAGGCAGTGGTGAAAATGGAGTTCACTCTTTTTTTTTGAGATGGAGTTTTGTTCTTCTTGCTCAGGTTAGAGTGCAGTGGCGTGATCTCTGCTCACTGCAGCCTCTACCTGCCGGGTTCAAGTGATTCTCCTGCCTCAGCCTCCCAAGTAGCTGGGATTATAGGCACCTGCCACCCCGCCCAGCTACTTTTAGTATTTTTTTAGTAGAGACAGGGTTTCACCATGTTGGCCAGGCTGGTCTCCAACTCCTGGCCTCAGGTGATCTTCCTGTCTTGGCCTCCCAAAGTGTTGGGATTACTGGCATGAGCCTCCCAAAGTGTTGGGATTACTGGCATGAGCCTCCCAGAGTGTTGGGATTACTGGCATGAGCCTCCCAGAGTGTTGGGATTACTGGCATGAGCCTCCCAGAGTGTTGGGATTACTGGCATGAGCCTCCCAGAGTGCTGGGATTACTGGCATGAGCCTCCCAGAGTGCTGGGATTACTGGCATGAGCCTCCCAGAGTGCTGGGATTACTGGCATGAGCCTCCCGGAGTGTTGGGATTACTGGCATGAGCCTCCCAGAGTGCTGGGATTACTGGCATGAGCCGTGACAGGCCAGAGTTCACTCTTGAATGTATCTGAAAGCTTTGCTCTGTGATACTGTGCTGTGTTGTCTCCTAGTCCTGAAGGGCTCACCGGAGCCAGGCTTGGATGCCAAGGAGAGGTGACTTCAGGGCCTGCCTTACCTTAAGGCATTCATTTTTCAGAATTCTTTAAAACACTGTGTTAGGCAAATAAAATGTGTCATTGGGCTAGCCCTGCCAGCTTAGAAATTTGGGTGTACAGGATGGTTGTAGAGTGCCAGCTTGGAAATTTGGGTGTACGGGATGGTTGTAGAGTGCCAGCTTGGAAATTTGGGTGCACGGGATGGTTGTAGAGCGCCAGCTTGGAAATTTGGGTGCACGGGATGGTTGCGGAGCGCCAGCTTGGAAATTTGGGTGTACGGGATGGTTGTAGAGTGCCAGCTTGGAAATTTGGGTGTACAGGATGGTTGTAGAGTGCCAGCTTGGAAATTTGGGTGTACAGGATGGTTGTAGAGTGCCAGCTTGGAAATTTGGGTGTACGGGATGGTTGCAGAGCGCCAGCTTGGAAATTTGGGTGTACGGGATGGTTGTAGAGTGCCAGCTTGGAAATTTGGGTGTATGGGATGGTTGCGGAGCGCCAGCTTAGAAATTTGGGTGTATGGGATGGTTGCAGAGCTTTAACTGTTGAAGAAAACGTAAGCAGCAAGTTAATCTCCATCTGATCAATATTAGCAGAACCTTCCCCACCTTCTTTATGGTTTCTTGAAAAACTATTAATCTCAACAATGGAATGATTGGATGTGAGATCTTTTTATACCGTATATTAATTCATTTTCTTCTTAGAACATTAGCTGAAAACCTTACCAAGTGTGGTGCTGGAAGAGATGGTGTTGGGGAAATATAGGTTCATGTATCAAACAGAATAAACCTGAATTACGTCAAATGGTAGTTTTAGTTACAGTACCCAGAGTTCATAAAGATCCTTTTTATTTCATCTATTTCTCTGCATATCTATTAATTATTCCTTTGGACTCTGTGTAGCTTATAATTTTAAGGGTGATCCCAAATGAAAGGCACACATCAGAACAGGCAATGACTTGGAAGGACGCTTTGGTCTCTTAGGTTTTCAGGACGTAGTGCAGGCCAGAGAATGGTAATGTGGTTTGCAATCTCAGTATTTGAATGGTGGTTTCTATAACTTGATTTTCTTACCAGCTGTAAGTGAGGCTGGGTGCAGTGGCTCATGCCTGTAATCCCAGCCCTTTGGGAGGCTGAGGTGGGTGGATCACCTGAGGTCAGGAGTTCGAGACCAGCCTGGCCAACATGGCAAAACCCTGTCTCTACTAAAAGTACTAGAATTAGCTGGGTATGGTGGCACCTGTAATCCCAGCTACTCGGGAGGCTGAGGCAGGAGAATTACTTGAACCTGGGAGGTGGAGGCTGCAGTGAGCTAAGATCACACCATTGCACTCCAGCCTGCGTGATAAGAATGAGACTCTGTTTCAAAATAAATAGTGAAACAGCTGTAAATGCTTAAGTCTTCAGGCTGTGTCAGAGATACCCAAATAATTTATTATATGTATTCTGCAAAATTGTGCACCCTTATTTAGGAGGATAAAAATAGGTAATATGATTGAAATACCATGCCATCTCTGCATGGAATGTATTAATACATGCACACATTGACCTACCAGGCATTGTGCTAAGTCCTCTGTGTGGATCCGTCCTTCAAACCTCGCAATTCTATTATTGTTTTCATTATCTAGTTAACAGCTAAGAAAATGGATTTAGGAAGCTTTATTAACTTGCTCAGAGTCATCCAGATAATAAGTGGTAGAGCCCAGATTTGAACTCATACCAGCAGACTTCAGAAGCAATATTCTTAGCTTGTCCTGTTTGCCTTACTTGTTTCTGACAGTCATATGCACGTACCGTGTGGAGGAGATGAAGGTGAACTGCTGATTCAGCAAGTATGCTGAGATCTCGCCATGATGTTCGTTTTTTTTTTTTTTTTTTTTGAGACGGTGTTTCGCTCTTGTTACCCAGGCTAGAGTGCAATGGCGTGATCTCAGCTCACTGCAACCTCCGCCTCCTGGGTTCAAGCAATTCTCCTACCTTAGCCTCCCGAGTAGCTGGGACTATAGGCGTGCACCACCATGCCCAGCTAATTTTTGTATTTTTAGTAGAGACGGGGTTTCACCATGTTGACCAGGATGGTCTCGATCTCCTGAGCTCATGATCCACCCGCCTCGGCCTCCCAAAGTGCTGGGATTATAGGTGTGAGCCACTGTGCCCGGCCTTATTAACTAAAGTTTATAGCTAAACTCAGAGTTCTCTCTATATAGTACGGTTTTATGGCTTTTGACAAATTAATGTCATATATTCCCCATTACAGTGTCATATGGAACAGTTTCACTGCCCTAAAAATCCTCTCTGCTCTACCTCTTCATCTCCTCTCTCTCATTATTTACCTCCAAAATCCCAGACAACCGCTGATACATTACAGTTTGCCTTTGTCTCTAATTTTACCCTTTTCAGAATGTCTTACAGTTGGAATCATACAGTATATAGCCTCCTCCATGTCTGTCTGTGGTTTGATAGCTCATTTCTTTGTAGCAGTGAATAATACTCCATTGTCTGGATATGTCACAGATTGCTTATCCATTCACCTATTGGATGACATTTTGGCAGCTTCTGAATTTGGACAATTATGAATAAAGCTGGTATAAACCTTCTTGTGCAGATTTTTGTGTAGACAAGATTTCAACACACTTGGGTGAATACTTAGGAATGTGATTAGTGGATTATGTGATAAGACTATGTTTAGCTTTATGAGAAACTGTCAAACTGTCCTCTCATGTGGCTGTACCTTTTTGCATTCCACCAATAAAGAAAGAGATTTCCTGTTGCTCCACATCCTCACCAGCATTTGATAGTGTTGGTATTTTGGATTTTAGCCATTTTAGTGGGTATGCAGTGGTATCTCACTGTTGCCATTTGCAATTCCCTAATGACATATGATGCTGAGCATCTTTTCATATGCTTATTTGCCATATTTGTATCTTTTTGGTGAGATATCTGTTCAGACATTTTATGTACTTTTTAATTGGGTTTTTGTGGAGTTTTAAGTCTTTTTATATTTTAGGTACCAGTTCTTTATCAGATATGTGTGTTGCAAATATTTTCTTCTTGTCTGAGTTATTTCATTCCCTTAATGATAACTTACACAGAGCAGAAGTTTTTAATTATAATGAAGTCTCAGTTATCAAGTTTTTCTTTCATAAGTTGTGCCTTTGGTATTGTATCTAAGAGGTCATTGCCAAATCTCAAGTCAACTAGATTTTCTCCTTTGTTATATCTAGAAATTTTTAGAGCTTTGTGTTTTATATTAGGTCTGTGATTCATTCTGAGTTCATTTT
Organism: Callithrix jacchus; assembly: GCF_049354715.1. Lineage (NCBI taxonomy): Eukaryota > Metazoa > Chordata > Mammalia > Primates > Cebidae > Callithrix > Callithrix jacchus. The sequence continues at coordinate 17,635,556 of NC_133508.1, read as the reverse complement.
CATGAAAGGTGTTAGGTCTTTGTCTACATTGAGTTTTATATGTATTGATGTCCATCTGTTTCAGCACTATTTGATGAAAAGTCTCTACTTTTCTCACTGAATTGCCTTTGCACTTTTGCCAAAGATTAGTTGATTATATTTGTGAGGTTCTATTTCTAGTCTGTTTGCTTCCAGTGATGTATTTGTCTTATTGTTTCACCAATACCACACTGTCTTTTTCCTATAACTAATACTACGTTTTGAAGTTGGGCAGTGTCAGTGCACCAGCTGAATTTTCTTTAATATTTTATTGGCTGTTCTGCCTTTCCATGTAAATGTTAGTATCAGTTTGTTGATACCCATAAACTTGCTGGTATTTTGACTAGAATTGGTATGTAGATCAACTTGGAAAGAACTGACATCATAACAATGTTGGGTCTTCCTATTCATGAACATGGGATATCTCACTGTTTATTTAGGTATTTGATTCCTTTCATACTAGTTTTGAAGCTTTTCTGATATAGATTTGGTACATATTTTGTTAGCTCTATGTCTAAATATTTGTTTAGCATTAATGTAAATGATGTGTTTTTAATTTAAATTTCTAGTTGTCTATATAGAAAAGCAATTGCCTTTGTATGTTCTATCCTGCAACTTTGCTGTAGTTATTAGTTTAAGTTCTTTTTTGTTGATTCTTTGGGATTTTCTATATAGACATCATATTATCTGTGGACAAGACAGTTTTAATTCATCCTTCCCAATCAGCATACATTTTGTTGCTTTTTCTTATCTTTCCGCATTAACTAGTACTTCCAATATGACTCTGGTTAGAAGTGGTAATAGGAGACATCCTCACCTTGTTCCCAGTCATAGTAGGAGAGCAACTCGTTCCTTACCATTGAGTATCATGTTAATTGTAGGGTTTTTGTAGATATTTTTTATTAAGTTGAGAACGTTTTCCTCTATTCCTAGTTTGCTAAGAGTTTTTAATCGGTGATGGAGTGTCCAGTGCTTTTTCTGCATCCGTAGATATAATTGTATGGATTTTCTTCTTTTGCCTGTTTGAAGTGATGGATTGCTTTTATTTTTGAATTTGATTCACCTTTGCATACCTGGAGTAAGTTCCATTTGGTCATTGTGTATACTCTTATTGTTTCTTTGTTTATTTTTTTGAGATGAAGTTTTGCTCTTGTTGCCCAGGCTGGAGTATAATGACACGATTTTGGCTTACTGTGACTTCAGCCTCCCAGATTGAAGCAATTCTGCCCCAGCCTCCTGAGTAGTTGGGATTACAGATGCGCGCCACCATGCCCAGCTAATTTTTTGTATTTTTAGTAGAGCCAGGGTTTCACCATGTTGGCCAGGCTGGTCTCAAACTCCTGACTTCAGGTAATCCACCCACCTTGGCCTTCAAAGTATAGGGATTACAGGCATGAGCCACCATGCCCAGCCTGTGTATACTTTAAATACATTTTTGAATTTATTTGCTAATGCTTTATTGAGGATTTTTGTGTCTATGCTCATGAGAGATACTGGTCTATAGTTCCTCCTTTTTTGTAATGTCTTTGGCTTAATGCTGGCCTCAGAATGAATTAGGAATTGTTCTCTTTGCTTCTGTTTTCTGAAAGGTATTGTAGAGAATTGGTATAATTTTTTTCTTAAATGTTTGGTAGAATTCATCACAAAACCCATCTGGGCATGGTCCTTTCTATTTTAGAAGGTTATTAATGTTAGTTTTTGATTCGATTTCTTTAATAGACATAGGTCTACTCAAATGATCTATTTCTCCCCGTGTGAGTTTTGGTAGATTGTCTTTCTAGCCGTTGGTCCATTTTATCTAAGTTACAACATTTTTGGACATAGAGTTGTTTATAATGTTACTGTATTATCCCTTAAACATCCATGAAGTCAGTAGTAATGGCCCTTCTTTCAATTGTTGTTATATTCTTTTTTTGGGGGGGTTAGCCTCCTTAGAGGATTACCAATTTTATTGACCTTTTCCAAAAACCAGCTTTTGGACTCAGATTTTCTCTATGGATTTCTCCTTTTAAGTATCACTGATTTCTGCCCTAATTTTTTATTAATTTTTTTCTGTTTACTTGTAGTTCGATTGATGCTCATTTTTCTTCTTTCCTAGGGTGGAAGTTTAGATTATTGATTTTTTTTTAGGTTGGTGCAGAAGTAATTGCTGTTTTGCCACTTTGCACCAACCTCATAGAACTTTCTTGTTTTGTGATACATGTAGTGAATGCTATATATTTCCTTTGGCATTGATTTTGCTATAGTTTACAAATTCTGGTAAGTAGTATTTTCAGTTTCATTTAATTAAATTTTAGTATCGCAGTGTCACCCAGGCTTTAGTACAGTGGTGTGATCTCGGTTCACTGCAGTTTCTGCCCCTCTTCTGCCTCAGCCTCCCGAGTAGCTGGGACTACAGGCACACACCACTACACACAGCTAATTTTTTTGTATTTTTAGTAGAGACAGGGTTTCACCATGTTGGCCAGGATGGTCTCAATCTTTCCACCTGCCTCGGCCTCCCAAAGTGCTGGGATTACAGGCATAAGCCACCATGCCCGGCCATTTCATTAAAATATTTTTAAACATTTTTTGAGATTTCTTTGACGTGTTATTTAGAAATACATTGTTAATGTCCAGATGTTTTGAGATTTTTCAGCTATCTTTCTGTTTGATTTCTAGCTTAATTTCAATGTGGACTGAGAGCATATATTGTACAGTTTCTGTTCTCTTAAGTTTAAGGGATGTTTAATGGCCCAGAATGTGGTCTATGTTGATGAATGTTCTGTGCAAGCTTCAGAAGAATGTGTATTTTTCTCTTGGATGAAGTAGTCTATAGATGTCAATTATAGCCAGTTGACTGATGGTGATGTTGTGCTTTTAACTCTGTCCTTACTGGTTTTCTGCCTGTCGGATCTATCAATTACTAATAGAATGGAGTGTTGAAGTCTCCAAGTATAATACTGGGTTTGTTTCTTTCTCTGCATTTCTATAAGTTTTTGTCTTATCTTTTTTTGACACTGTTGTTAGATGCATACACACTAAGGATTACTGTGTTTTCTTGCAAAGTTTACCTTCTAATCATTATGTAATACCCCTTTTTATTTCTGATAATCTTCTTTGCTTTGAAGTCAGCTTTGTCTGAAATTAACATGATGACTCCAGCTTGCTTTTGCTTAGCATTTAGCGTCATGTATCTTTCTCTATCCCTTTTCTTTTATATCTATATTTTATATTTAAATTTAATTATTAAATTTAATATATTTTAATATTTAATATTTATAAGTGGATTTTATATTTAAAGTGGATTTTTCATAGATTACATATAGTTAGGTACTGTTTTCTAAAAAATCCACTCTGATAGTCTTTTCATTAATATGTTTGGTTATTAAAATTTAATGTGATCGTTTATATTAGATCAGTACCTACATAATAAGTGTTTTCTCTTCTTGCCCTTGTTTGTTTCGTCTTCCACTCGTTTTCTGCTTTCTGTGGCTTTAATTGAGCATTTTGTATGATTTTGTTTTCTCTCCTCACAACATACTTCATTTTCTCTCCTCTTGGCAAATTTACATTTAAAAATTTATTTTTTTTAGAAGGAAGATAAAGCAAGGAATAAAAACTTCTTAATGATGGCCCTAGAGTTTGCAAAATACATTTACAATTAATCTTAACTCACTTTTAAATAACACTGTGCCACTTCAGAGCCAGTGCAGGTAACTTAAAATCAAACATTTCCAGTTCCTTCCTGTTTTTCTTTATAAAGTTGCTATCATTCATTTCACTTATCCATAAACTAAAATCAACCAACATATTGTTGCTGTCACTATTTTGAACAATCTGTGATCTGTTACATTAAGAAAAAGAACAATAAACTATTTGATATTACTTTTTTTCATTCTTTAACACTGTTCCTTTCTTTATGTAGATCCTGTTTTCTGCTGTATCATTTTTATTCTCTGGGACTAGCTTTTTTTTTGAGACGGAGTTTCGCTCTCGTTACCCAGGCTGGAGTGCAATGGCGCGATCTCGGCTCACTGCAACTTCCTTCTCCTGGGTTTAAGCCATTCTCCTGCCTCAGCCTCCTGAGTAGCTGGGACTACAGGCACGCACCACCATGCCCAGCTAATTTTTGTATTTTTAGTAGAGATGGGGTTTCACCATGTTGACCAGGATGATCTCGATCTCTTGACCTTGTGATCCACCTGCCTCGGCCTCCCAAAGTGCTGGAATTATAGGCTCGAGCCACCGTGCCCAGCCTAGCTTGTTTTAAGACATTTTATGTCTCTTCAGTTTTTGTTTTGGTGAGAGTGTTTCTTCTTTGTATTTGATGGATAATTTAATTGACTACAAGATTCTAGATGGGAGGTTTTTTCCCTTCAGCACTTTAAATGTTTTACCCCACTCTCTTCTTTTTGCATGGTTTCTTAAGGAAAGTCCAGTGTGAGTTTTATTCTGGTTTTTTATTGGTAAGATTTTTTTTCCTCTGACTTCTTTCAATATTTATCTTTGTCTTTGACCTTCTATAGTTTGCATGTGATATGTGTAGTTATAGGTTTTTTGGTAATTATCCATTTTTGTGTTCTCTGAGCTTCTTGGATATGTAGTTTGGTCTCTGTCTTTAATTTTGGAAAATTCTGAGTTATTTCAGTATTTTTTTTCTGTCCCTTTTTCTCGTCTCATATTCCCTTTATGTTCATGTTACGCCTTTTGCAATTATCCCATTGTCCTTATGTATTCTGTTTCGCTTTTCCCCGATTCTTTTTTCTCTTTGCTTTTTGGTTTAGGAAGTTTCTGCTGACATGTCTTCGAGATCCTGATTCTTTCCGTTCTACTAAGGAGCCAGTCAGAGGCTCTCTCTATTTCTGCTAGTGTTTCTGATCTCTAGCATTTCCTTTCAGTTCTGTCTTAGGGCTTTTGTCTCTGCTGACATTACCCGTCTTTTCTTGCATGTTGTCATATCAATCATAGTAATTTTAAAGTCCCAGTCAGATAACTTAAAAATATCTGCTGTCTCTGAGTGTGCTGCTTTTTATTCTATTGAAGCACTCAGTGAGTTGGTTATTGCTCACCTGCATTGCTGAGGGTGGGTAGTCTTTTCTCAGTCCCCTGATTCAATTGCTAATCTCTTCTGGAAACACCCTCACAGGCCCTGCAAAAGATCATCATACCAGCCATCTGGGTATCATAGCCCAGTCAAGTTGACAAATAATATTCACCGTCACCTTCTGTACTGTATGCTAGTGTTTTATTTCATCTTCTCATTGCAGAGTAAGCTCATTGAGGGCAGCAACTGTGTCTCACTCATATTCTATCCCTGTTCGACTAAGGAGGTATAGTGGCATGCAGAGTAGTTGTAACTCACAGCTACTCTGTTGTGATGGTTTTGTTAATACCATCCAATGACGGCATATCTTAAGTGGCTTAATGTATTTTCTCTTTAATTCTCCCAGGCATCTTCAGAAATACAGTTTTTCTTTGTATTTTTTTTCCTGGAGCAAAAACTGTAAAAGGATGTGTTTGGCCTTGAATGATGTGGGCTCCAAAATTTAAATACCAGTGTCTTGGGTCTGTCTTCCTTCTTTCTCCTTAATGTCCTGATGGACTCAAAGACACCAATTAGTGAGCAGCTCTTGGGGGGTTCTCAAGATAATGTGAATTGTCTGTCCTTATGTGTAGAAATAGGGGCCATCTTTTTTCAGCTGTCATATATGTAAAATTGTTTTATTGTTGATTGAGAGAAGAGTTACTTGTGATCGGTAGACTCTATCTGTAAATACTAGAATTCAGTAAAGTGATCAATTCTTTTGAAAACCTACTGAAGACTTGTAGTAACCCTGCACGATAATTAGTTGTGAAATAAGGAAAGGCTTTCATCTCACAGTGATATTTTTAAAGTTTTAACTTATGAACAAAATTTAGAAGAAAGGTTTTTATGATTCTGGATGTGTTGATGAATATGATATTTATTTATTGATGGCAAACATTTTATTGTCTGTCTTCATTTTAATATGTTGTCAGATCCTGCATACATAAGTAGATCGGAATCTCTGTCCTGCTACCTAGGGTGAAATAACTTCAGCCACGCGACATGGGCAGTCATTTTAAGCAGCGTCACAGAGATGCAGAGCTCAAGTTGGTCAGCATTGCTGCCCGGTGCTGACATTTGGCTAGCTCCCACATTCCTGTGGAGCCTCTGATGAGGGTTATTTAAGGCTGTGGCTGTTTCTAGTCCACCAGGGAGCCAGAATGGAAAAGCCATTTCACCATGCTGCATGTTAAGTTCCAGTTAATTCTTTGTAGTCTAGAACTCTGGGATGATTTGAATTAACATGGCTCTCTCTCGGCATAGCTGCAGAGGGTTCTGTCCACATTGCAATTTGTAGAATGCTCAGAACTGGAATAGCGTGGCCTGCAGTGGTGAAACAAGGTGGCCTCCTTTGAATATCCGAGAAGGTGTGGTGGTTCTTCCAGCATGTTGCATTTGAAACCACAGAAGGTGTGAAGCAGTGGCAAACCCGGCCGGGCGCGGTGGCTCATGCCTGGAATCCCAGCACTTTGGGAGGCCAAGGTGGGTGGATCACAAGGTCAGGAGCTGGAGACCAGCCTGGCCAACATAGTGAAACCCTATCTCTACTAATAATACAAAAATTAGTCAGGCGTGTCGGCACGCGCCTGTAATCCCAGCTACTTGGAATGCTGAGGCAAAATGGTTTGAACCCAGGAGGTGGAGGTTACAGTGAGCTAAGGCTGTGCCACTGCACTCCAGCCTGGGTGACAAACATTTTATTGTCTGTCTTAAAAAAAAAAGTGATGACCCCTTTCAAGGCCTTTTATTGTCTGTCTTAAAAAAAAAGTGATGAGCTCTTTGTGGGTAGCAACGCCTTTCTTTCTTTTATTTTTTTTTTTTGAGACGGAGTTTTGCTCTTGTTACCCAGGCTGGAGTGCAATGGCGTGATCCTGGCTCACTGCAACCTCTGCCTTCTGGGTTCAAGCAACTCTTCTGCCTCAGCCTCCTGAGTAGCTGGGATTACAGGCACGCGCCACCATGACCAGCTAATTTTTTGTATTTGTAGTAGAGATGGGGTTTCACCTCGTTGACCAGGATAGTCTTCCATTTAGAGGCCAGGGCCAATGCTAACCCATGGCAAGTTCTTAGAAATGTCCAAGTTGCGTATCATGTTGTGTGTCATTTCCCTTGTCTTGTCCTGGCTTTGTTTCCCCCCAGTGCTCTGGATGCAAGTGCCATTCTGTGAAGCTAGAACTTTTCCCATCTCTGAAGTGCTACTAAAGGAATCATTTGCTTCCTAATTTGCTAAGTGGAAAATTATGGAGACAAGTTCCTGAGTGCCGCATCTTTGTGATACATTGGGTCACCTTGAGAACAAGTCTGCAGTGTCATCTGACAGTGCTGTGGCTCGCATCCTGCTTATTTTTCCTTTTTTATGTTGTGTACTTTATCCTGAAGAATAAGAGGGAAAAAAATGGGAACTATTTGAAATACTAATATCTGCTTCCATGAGTTATCTAGACATGATGATTCTTTTTCTAGGAGTTTTAGTTCTTTGATTTTTCTGTTATTATTTTTTTTTGAGACGGAGTCTTGTTGTGTCGCCCAGGCTGGAGTGCAGTGGTGTGATATTGGTTCACTGCAACCTCTGCCTCCTAGGTTCCAGTGATTCTCCCACCTCAGCTTCCCAGGTGGCTGGAACTACAGGTGTGCACCACCACACCAGACTAATTTATCGTATTTCAGTAGAGGTGGGGTTTCACCATGTTGAACAGGCTGGTCTCGTACTTCTGAGCTCAGGCAGTCTGCCCACCTTGGCTTCCCAAAATGCTGGGATTATAGGCATAAGCCACCTCACCTGGCCAGTTCTGTGATTTTTTTTTTTTTTTTAATTTTTGAGACAGGTGGCTCATGCCTATAATCCCAGCAATTTAGGAGGCCAAGACAGGCAGATCACCTGAGGTCATGAGTTTGAGACCAGCCTGGCCAACATGGTGAAACCCCATCTCCACTAAAAATACAAAAATTAGCTGTGCGTGGTGGCGCATACCTGTAATCCCAGCTGTTTGGGAGGCTGTGGCAGGAGAATTGCTTGAACCTGAGAGGTGTGGTCACAGTGAGCCAAGATCACGCCACTGCACTCCAACCAGTTATTTGATTTTTCTGAATTTACTCCATTAAAATACTGACCACTCCTTCCAGGTTCTATCCCGTGTTAGTACGTTCTCACACTGCTATAAAGAACTTCTTGAGACTTGACAATTTCTGAAGAAAAGCGGTTTAATTGACTCACAGTCCCAGGGGGTATACCAGAAGCATGGCTGGGAGGCCTCAGAAAACTTACAATCATGGTGGAAGGGGAAACAAGCACGTGTTCGTGACGGGAGAAGGAGAAAGAGCAAAGCAGGAGGTGCCAACACACTTTCAGGTCTTGTGAGAACTCACCGTCATGAGAATGGCAAGGGGGAAATCCACCCCCCGATCGAGTCCCTTCCCACCAGGTCCCTCCCTCAACACAGAGGATTACAATTAAGCATGAAATTTAGGAGGGGACACAGAGCCAGACCCCGTCTTATGCCTTCCTTGTGTTTCATCCCTGTGCTCAGATAAGCCTGGGATTGCTTCTGTCACCCCCGGGTTGCATATGACCCCTGGGTGCATGGTATCCCCTCTACCCTAAAGCATTTCTCAATTTCTCGTCCTACGATAGGTAGCATCTCTTTCTGAACCGCCATTGTCCTTGTAAATCTACCCCTCTGTGTCCGTGATCCTTTTATACCTAGCATGTTAGGTTATTGGCCCATATTCTCTGTTCCCTAAGCTGGGTGACTGTGTAGTTTATCCTCCAAACCAGGACATTTTTTTTGGAGGGATAGCTGGTGTAATCCGAGACCATTCCAGGAAAATCAGGATGCCTGGTCAGTGAAGCTTCTAAGAGAAGCTCTAAGGTAGAGACGCTGGGGCTCTGAGTGTGATCGGTAAATATCCAGTCAGTAAGTGCCTGTGTGAGTCCTTGATTGTCTTCCTTGTGAATTATTGAACCAACTAGTTCCTTTGGAGCATTTTCCTGCTGATTCCCTTCCTGACTCAAGAATAAAAAATCATAAATCACAGGGACAGTGCCAGCAACCTCACCCTGCCCCCACACCCCACAAACGCTGCCCTCCCACTGATTTTGCTTCCCACTGCTCATTTTGGCCTGATCCAACATTCACCTAAATAACACTCCTAAAGAGGTTAGAGATAGAATGATAGCCAAGTCCCCGTGGCATTTAACTGTGCACATCAACACGTTTTCTTAGTGATTGAGTTGAATTTTGAAACCTATTCTACTCTGAAAATGCCTGGGCAAAGCGTCGTTGAATATTGCTTTAGGAATTTTAATGACAGTTTTTTCTCACTGTTCTGGGGGAGCTCATTCTGAACAGTTTCTGGTTAGCAGGACCATCAGAGGATGTTATTAACCCAGCAGAAAATCTACCAGGGTGTGATTATGGTCAGCAAGGCACCTGTAGCCCGGTCAGTGGTACAGCCTGCTCCCATTTTTCCCCGACATGTTCGACAGGGGTGGCTTTTGTGCTTTTAAATAACCGCTTCTATTTTGGTAGACCTTTTCTCCCTTCTTTTCTAACAGCGCAGTTTGCATACAAGACTCACAATGAACTCACCATTCCCGAGTGGAAAGGAGTGACCGGTTGCATAAACACGTCTGTCGCCACTTGGTCTTCGCGTGGCTGGGCTTTGTGGGGGTCTGTTGATTCTTTGAACTTAACTGCCCTCCCTGCAGACCCGACCTGCAGTCCTTTGTTGCCCTAAATATTTTTCTCAAAGATCTTTTATTAACTTTTTCTTTTCTGCTCTCGTTTTTCTCCCTCATACCTACTTTAGCATGTGGCCCTGCGGCAAGAGTGAGAAAGAAAAATAAATTCTGGTGGTGTGATTGGGTGAAGCAACCACTGAATTTCTCTTCCCTACTAAAGAAAAAAAAAGAAAACACAACTTTTGAACTGTTTTGGTTTCTTCCCTGCTAAGTGTTTGTTGAAAGGACACAATGAAATGATTGAAAAGAACCAGTTTTCCCTCATTAAATCTGTCATTGTGAACCTGAGCTTGTGAACTTTGCACTTTTTCGAGAAGAGCAACATTTTTTTCATTTCTAATTAGTTGCTCATGCTATTTTAGGAGAAATTAAGGCAGGGAAGATGTGAGCACCATCAGTTTTCTTTTAATTTCAGTGACTTTCAAATGAATGGTCTGTGGGTATGAGAGACTGCTACTTTTCTGCCAGTTTGAGCGCTCCCATCTTTCTTGGTAATAAAACCCCTAATTTTTAGCTGGTCCACGGTCAGCCGGAAGCCAGCCTTGTAGCTAGGCATCACTGTGTTACTAAATTTTGATTACTTGCTTGTAAGTGGAAATGCCACGTACAACTTCCTGGAAGTGTCCTGAAGGAGGAAGCCTTCTTCATCCTTTCCTTTTACCTGAGAGGAATGTAGACGTGATGGCTGAGCTCAGGCTGTCGTCTTAGACCGTGAGGTGTGTTTTAGTCGGTTCTGGCTGCTATAAGAAAAATTCTTTAGACTAGGTAACTTAACAGAAATCTTTTCTTCGTGGTTCTGAAAATCCAAGACTAAGGTACTGACAGATTCAGTGCCCAGCGAGGGCTCTCTTACTGGTTTGTGGAAGACTACCTTCTTATTACATCCTCATACAGTGGAGAAAAGATCATGTTTTGCATGTCTCCTCTTGTGAAGGCACTAACTTCATTGATGAGGGTTTCACCCTCATGACCTAATGACCTCCCAAAAGCCCCACCTCCCGATACCATACACTGGGGATTAGAGTTCCATATATGAATTTTTTTGGGAAAAATTCCCAAATGTACAGTCCCTAGCAAGGTGGGAGCCATGCACGGGGGATAGCTTGATAACAGGATACCAGGGGCCTCTGGACTGCCTCTGTGTAAGAGAAATTCCTATTTTGTATAACTCCTGTTGTGTATGGTTTGCTCTTCCATGAAGCTGAGTGTAATCTTGACTGATACATCTATGAATCTATTTAATCTTGATTTGGGATCAGGGATTTCTAGGGCGAATTTTTTTTTCATGCCAGACTATACATCTCAGATAGAGCAATGCTTTGGTAGACAGAAAAATCTGAACTCTTACAGATAAAAATGAGTGAGATTTCTGCAGCCTATAACATCTTAAATATCATGTGGTAAACCACCATCAGGATTCTTTTTAAAAGCCACAGAAATGCTTTTCTTCTTCCCCATGGCCTCTTTCTGTCCCATTCTGTAACAGTTCAGTCCTCAAGCCTTTAAGTGGGTTTATTAGTTTGTTTTCATGCTGCTAATAAAGGCATACCTGAGACTGGGTGATTTATAAAGGAAAGAGGCTTAATGGACTCACAGTTCCACATGGCTGGGGAGGCCTCAATGATGGCAGGAGACAAAGAGCAAAGAGACATCTTACATGGTGGCAGGTAAGAGAGCATGTGCAGGGGAACTCCGATTTATAAAACCATCTGATCTCGTGAGACTGACTTACTGTCACGCAAACAGTATGGGGGAACTGCCCCCATGATTCAGTTGTCTCTACCTGGCCTCATCCTTGACACATGGGTATTATTAAAATTCAGGGTGAGATTTGGGTGGAAACACAGCCAAACCACATCAGTGGGACAGGAAAATAGATGTTCACAGGGTGGCTTGCAGGGACCATTGACACTGTAGTGGGTGAGGAGAGCAGCCATGTGGGTTGGGCAGGTTGGGCCCGGGCAGAGTGAGGAGGGCATCCTGGTGGAGGTGTCCTGGCCTGGAGATCAGCATCAAGGCAGAGTGAGGAGGAAGGTGATGGGGAGATGGGTTGCTGCAGTGGAACATGTGTTGGATAATTGAAAGGGTTTGCCAGATTCCACAGCACCTGCTTACGTGAGGGTTTCGTAAAAGCATAGGAGATGCTTCAGCTGGAGGAAGAAAGCACAGGCTAGTGTTGGTGACCCGAGAGACTCACTGGCGTGGTTCCCCAGGGCCCCTCGTTGGCTGCACAGGACACTTGTTGTCTTGAGATGATGAACCATCAAGACGTGTGCAAAGAATCTTGGTGTCAGGAGAGCCTGGGCAAAAACGTCGAGCGCTGTCTTCTCTTCTGGGCTGGTCAGGAAGCCAGTCCAGGCCCTGTGACCAGATGTCAGGCTTCTATCCGAATCTGGCAGAATGGTCTAAGCAAGCTGGCCCTGGGGACCACCAGGGGTGCTTTTAACTTGAAGCTGGCTCACTCTTCATTATCTTGACCAAGAGTCGGCACTAAGCTTCCAGGTGTCCTTGCAGATGATCATAGAGCTGTCTTGGTTTCACTGTAAGATGACTGTTTTACACAGCTATATAGAGGGGTGCTTGTTAAAAATAAACCAGTTTAAAGACCGTGGAAGTAGAGTTCTCGCTTTTTAGTTTTAGGACCACATGAGTAAACAAGTTCGTTAGGTAAACTATCCCACATACCCTAGCTATTTGCTTTACTTATTAGCTAATTCTAAGGGGGATTTAGGCTGCCTTCAGCCGAAACTTCTAGTGAAACTATGAAAAAACCCTTAGGTCTTCCAAAAGGATTTGAGAGAATTAGAAATATGAGAAGGGAGAAAACTAGGATGAGCCCTGAGATGTGTTGGAATTAGGTTGATTTGGGTGAACATAAGGTGTTTAAAAATAGAAATAGTGAAATCAATATAGGGTTTGGAGCGTGTATATTCTCTAGCTTTGACCACTCAGAGGGCCAAGAGTACCTAACCTCCCCCGCTCCCATAGCAGTGAGCACATCTAGTGCCTGGATTTTGGCTTATAAATATTATTTCCCACAAAAGGAACCAGAGATCATGGGAGAAATAGCTAATTCCAGGGCTGTGATAGAAAAAATACAGGATGAACCTGAATATCTTGTGCCAGAAAGCAAGGAAGTGCTGCAAGAATGAGGGGGCGTGTCGAAAGGCCTAAGAAGTCAGCTTGGATGGACTCACACTGGCCAAATCAGGGACAATTTGAGCATCACTCTAAATAATAATAAATTGTAACCCATCAGCTAAAATAGGAAGCCACAAGGCCATACCAGTATAATTAAATAAACAATGATTTCCCAGCACCTGTTGACCTTTAGGACTGGACAATTCTTTGTCATGGGTTTGGCTGCCTTGCATGATGTAGGATGTGTGTCAGCATCCTTGGCTTCCATCCACTATACCAGTGCTTTAGACTAGGGCCATCTAGCAGACAGACAGTGCCAGTCACCAACGAAATTTTAGATTTTCTAGTGGCCACAGTTAGAATCCAAAATGTCTCCAGACATTGCCAGTTATCCCATGGGGGACAAGGTTGCCTTGGTTGGGGACCAAAAGACACAATAAGGTGAGAGTTTGGTGGGGAACAGGATATTGACATCAGATTACTCTTCTTGCTTTTCCTGCTGGGGTCTGTGGACGGTGGATGAATAAATGCACTCAAACACACAATACAGAGAATGAGTGGGCTGAGGGATTGTGAGCTATTCACAGAGAGAATTGCAGTTACATGATACTTGCTAGTTTGCCCTCTCCCCATTTATTCAATATAGATTTAATAACAGAGGCTTTAAGTCAACACACTTGTAGAGAAAGATTAAAGGCCAGGTTCTGATGCCCAAAGCAAACACCATTAGTGGATAATATCCCTGGTCAACCTCTTCCCCAAGAGGGCCACCTGGCTCAAAGTTTAGTTTTAAGACCACATGAGTAAACAAGTTAGGTAAACTCCCCCACATACCCTGGTTATTTGCTTTACTTATTAACTAAATGCAAGGGAGATTTAGGCTGCTTTCAGCCGAAACTTCTACTGAAACTATGAGAAAGCCCTTAGGCCTTCCAAAAGGGTTTGAGACTATGTTCTATAACTTTCTTTACTATTTTCCCAGAATATTTTTTCTACCATCCTGAGGGAATTTCCACATTTTTCCAAATTTACTAATTACAAGAGGGAAAAACAATACATTGGCAGTGAAGAAGCCAGGCAGACTTCAGCCATCAAAGTGAAGATCCTTATCAGTGGGGTAAATGGAAGTCATGTGTTGTAGGTAGAGGGCCATGACAAGAAAACAGTGTCTCTGCCATATCCCTGCCAAAGATGCTGATATAGTCTGGATCTGTGTCCTCACCAGATCTCACATGGAAGTGTCATCCCCAGTGTTGGAGGTGGAGCCTGGTAGGAGGTGACTGGATCATGGGGGCAGAGTTCTCATGAATAGGTTAGCGCCATCTCCCTCATATTAGGGTTCTCTAGAGGGACAGAACTAATAGGAGATACGTGTGTGTGTGTGTGTGTGTGTGTGTATGGAGTTTATTAAGTAGTAGTAACTCACATGATCACAAGGTCCCACAATAGGCTATCTGCAAGCTGAGGGGCAAGGAAGCTAGTCCAAGTCCCAAAGCTGAAGAACTTGGAGTCTGATGTTCAAGGGCAGCCCATGTCCAGCACAGGAGAAAGATGTAGGCTGGGAGTTGAGGCCTGTCTAGACTTTTCACATTTTTCTGCTTGCTTTATATCCTGGCTATGCAGCTGGCAGCTGATTAGATGGTGCCCCCTGCTCAGATTAAGGGTGGGTCTGCCTCTCAGCTCACTGACTCGAATGTTAATCTCCTTTGGCAGTGCCCTCACAGACACACCCAGGATCAATACTTTGCATCCTTCATTCCCATCAAGTTGACACTCAGTATTAACCATCACACCACCTTTGTACTGTATAGTGATAGAGTTTTCATGAGATCTAGTTGTTTAAGAGTGTGTCGTACCTCCCCCCAACCACCTCCTCCCCCGACCTTCCTGCTTCTCTTGCCCTTGCCATGGTGATATGGTTTGGCTGTGTCCCCATCCAAATCTCATCTTGAATGGCTGCCATAATTCCTACATGTTGTGGGTGGGACCTGGTAGGAGGTCATTACATCATAGGGGTGGGTCTTTCCCATGCTGTCCTTGTGATAGTGAATAAATCTCATGAGATCTAGTGGTTTTATAAAGGGGAGTTCCCCTGTATACAGTCTCTTCCCTGCTGCCATGTAAAATGGGCCTTTGCTTCTCCTTTGCCTTCCACCGTGATTGTGAGGCTTCCCCAGCCATATGGAACTGTGAGTTCATTAAACGTCTTTCTTTTATAAATTACCCCGTCTTGGGTGTGTCTTTATTAGCCCCATTAGAACAGACTGACACCCCATGTGAAGATGGCTGCTACAGCTCTGCCTTCCACCATGAGTAAAAGTTCCCTGAGGCCTCCCCAGAATCAGAGGCTTCTATGCTTCCATTACAGTCTGCAGAACAATGAGGGATATAAACTTCTTTTCTTATGAATAACCCAGTTTCAGGTATTTCTTTATAGCAATTCCAGAATGGACTAATACAGATGCATGAATCAAGGATCAACAAATGACAAATCTCTGGCCTGGGCAACAGAGTGAGATCCCACTTCTACAAAAAAAAAAAAAAAGATTATTTTTAAATCAAGCAAGCATGGTGCTGTGAGCCTGTCGTCTCAGCTACTTGGGAGGCTGAGCTGGGAGGATTGCTTGAGCCTGCGAAGCCGAGGTGCAGTGAGCTGTGATTGCACCACTGCATCCCAGCCTGGGCAACAGGGCGAGGTCATGTCAAAAAAAAAAATCTGCATAGAGGGACATAATAGAAAACAGTTGTACCTGCAATGTTCACAATTGCCAAGGTCATAAAGGTCAAGGAAAGAGAAATTCTCAGCCTAGAGGAGATGGCAAGGACCTGATAGCTACCCTCAGCGTGAATTCTGAACCAGATCCTATTTCTTCCATCAAAGAAACGATTGGGATGTTTGGAGAAACTTGGGTGGGGATTAGGATTAGATGGTCCTTATGTACTAGGTTAACATTTTTATTTTGATGGTTGTATTGTGGTTATATGTGGTTTTCCTTGTAGGAGCTATATCTAGAGTTTGTGGGGCTTCAGGCCAACAGCTTAATGTCAGTGCTTCAGGCTGGGAAAACAGGTTTTTGTAGACTTTTGGACTTCTCTATAAATTTGCAAGGGTTAAAACAAAACAAAACAAAACAAACAAAAAGAAACATGTGGCCAGGCATGGTGGCTCATGCCTATAATCCCAGCACTTTGGGAGACCAAGGCGGGCGGATCATGAGGTCAAGAGATGGAGACCATCCTGGCCAACATGGTGAAACCACCTCTCTACTAAAAATACAAAAATGAGCTGGGTGTGGTGGCGTGTGCCTGTAATCCCAGGAGACTGAGGCAGGAGAATCGCTTGAACCTGGGAGACGGAGGTTGCAGCGAGCCAAGATTGCGTCACTCTAGCCTGGTGACAGAGTGAGACCTGCATCTCAAAAAAAAAATTTGCAAAAGTTGTGGCCAGCAGTGTTGCATATTAATTTTCTTCAAAGCATGCTTAGCTCCAACATTGAGACCCTTCCTGAGAAAATTTTTTGTCTTACTATTCTTCTAAGGAAAAACTTCTGCATTAATACAATGTTCTTCTAGAAAGACTATCGAAGGCTGGGTACAGTGACTGATGCCTGTAATCCCAGCACTGTGGGAGGCTTAGGTGGGAGGATTGCTTGAGCCCAGGAGTTTGACCAGCCTGAGCAAAATAGCAAGACCCCATCTCTATAAAAAAATAAAAAAAAATCAGCCAGATGTGGTAGCATGTGCCTGTGGTCCCAGCTACACAGGAGGCTGAGGAAGAAGAATCATTTGAACCTGGGAGGCAGAGGTTGCAGTGTGCTGACGTTGTACCACTATACTCCAATCTGGGCAACAGAGATCCTGTCTCAAAAAAAAAAATTGGAAAAAATTATACACACACCCATGTGTATGCATATGTGTGTAAATGCTGACACATCCAGTAACGTTTTAGACCCCAAAGTAGAAGGCGGATCATTTCTCTCTTTTACTTTTGTGGCTCTGTATATATTTTCTTTATTTACAGTTAGAGAAACTATTCTTTGGGCAAACCTAATCTTGCAAAGCAAATTAAACCGCCATGATAATGTTTGAAGCTGGAGAGCAATCTGCATTTTAAATCATTGCTTCGAAATGTCAACCAAAATATGTTTAGAAGAAATTATGAAGGGTTTTTAACTCTGATCATCTGATAGCATGGAGAAGAATTTCTGGATGGGCACTGCACGTAGATGAAGTAATTACACCGCTGGCCTTCTGCTACATGAAGTTTGTTTGAATGAAGTGGCTTAAAAAATAATACTAATTAAAATATTTTTAGCGCAAGTAAGGTCTCTGTGCAGTTCTGTGCACTTGGCTGGTCTTTCTGACCGGCACAAGTAATTGAGATGGATCACTAATGGCTGGGCAAGCAGGCCAGGTCGCCACACACAGCTAACTGGCCCTTGTCGTGTTGGATTCTGTGACATTAATCTCATTAGCTCTAACTTGCTGTGCTAATTGCACCACTAATTACGTGCCTTTTCTTCATTTGGTTTAACACTGAACAGATCGTGTTACACGAATCCTGGCTTCTGTTTTGGTGAGCGATAGTGCTTCAACCTGTGAAAATAACTTCGAAATTTGCTTGTTAGGAGTGCAGGTGGAATCTGGATACATTTACTGAGTGACTTTTTTTTTTTCCTTTTTAGTTTCCTTGTCCCATATCACACAACTGGTCCTCAGCCACAACAAGCTAACAAGTAAGTGATCTTTGTCATTTGTTGCAATTTCTGACATTTAGGTAATTCTGTGACACTGCTGATTCTGTTACTGTTTCCTCTGAAGAAACCAATGACAAATGATTATCTGCAGAAACCTTAGTTTATTTTGGTGACACGAAGATGAGCATCTAGTCTTCCTGTATTTTGGCCTTTTGTAGTTAGGTCTACTTTGTACATTCTTTCTTTTCTGTTTTTTTTTTTGAGACAGGCTCTTGCTGTGTTACCCAGATTGGTCTTGAACTCCTGGGCCAAAGCAATCCTCCTGCCTTCGCCTCCCAAAGTACTGGGATTACAGGCATGAGCTATGGCGCCTGGCCAGAAGATTCTATATTATCATATAAGCCAAAGAGAAAAAGATGACATTGTTTCTCTCGAAGTGGTTCCATTCAGAGATAGAAATGCTTTGGTGACCTGAGCTGCCAGACCATTGGTGAGCGTTTCATGAGGAAAACTTGAAACTATTGAAAACTCGAAATTATTAGAATGAGTCATTTGTTTTCGTCTATTCCTCCTCAAAAGGAAAAGGTTTAACTGTTGAATGTACTTTCCATCCCTGCTTGATGGGAGAGAAGATGCAAAATTGTATACATGGTAAACCTTTACATCTGTATTTTTCAGATTTTTGAGTCTGGCTTCCCCAAAAGAAAAATGCTGCTGGGCATCCATAGAGTTCCATACAGCAGAAGTGTCTGCTTAGCATACAGCGGGATGAATGCCTGTTCTTATAGGAATGTCTTTTGTGCACGATGGGCCATTTTCTTTGTAGAGCTGTGGCTTTAAGGATTTTCATGACAGGGACCCACGTCCTTCCCATTCCTAATTGACTGTCACTTCTTTGGGCTTGCCATTTTTCCCGCAGACTTGAATGGTTTTCTAATCATGTGGCAAGAATTTGTTAGGGAGCTCTCCGAGGCCAATGAAATTGAGCAGAATGTCATGTTGAGGGATTTGTGTCATGAATTTATGTGTATGTGTGCATTATATACAGCTTGAAGCAATGTCACAGAGCTGTTGATTATAGAGAATTAAGAGTGGCAGCGAGGTCCCCTCATGCGCAAGAAATAAGCAGATTAGTTCGTTTTTAGCCAAAGTGCATATTTGTAAGGCAAAGGCAGTAGTGGTAGCCACAGAAGCTGAAAGTGACACCTACAAGTCATGTGTGGTCATTGTGGTAACAGGTAATTGGTTGGCAGTTCCATTGTTTTTCTGGGAAATGGTCCTGTGGTCCCCAGCCACCCAAATCTCAGTTCAGAAGGGATTCGTGGCTTGTTTCGAAGGGTGGGTCACATGATCCCTAAATCCCCCAAGATTTTGTGAGCAGTGATAACTGACATGCTCTGTTGTGTAGTTTATTAAAGTGTTTCTTAACTGCTAAGCTTATCATTGTTAGATCTGTACTATTTTTATTATAGCAAACCAGTTTACCCAAGAAAGCCAAATTGGGCAGGATCAGACTCATCCTGTAATCCCAGCAGGTAGGAAGGTTGAGGCAGGATGGCTTAAGCCTAGGAGTTTGAGACCAGCCAAGGCAACATACTGAGACCCTCATCTCTACCAAAAATCAAAAAAAAATTAGCCGGACATAGTACGTGTACCCCTGGTCCCGGCTACTCAGGAGGCTGAGTCCAGTAGGTCGAGGCTTCAGTAAGCCGTGATCATGACACTGCACTGCAGCCTGGGTGACCGAGGGAGACCCTGTCTCCAACAGAAAGAAAGCAAAACCTGTGTTTCTATTATATCATTCATTGATCTGTTCTTTAAAAGCATCTTTCAGATCGTTGTAGTTTATTTCCTTTTTCATCTTCACAAAGATAGGAATCTCAGGGGTCAGTGGATCAGTTTCTTCCTCCAGGCATGTAATATTAGATTAATTTAGAGGGGCATGTTTATATATGGAGTCACATCATGTTGGCCATTCAGGAGATTGACTGTGAAAGAATCCAAACTTTATATTTCTGCCTTGCCAGTTTTTTTTTTTTCTTCCGTTTGAGACACTCCGTTTGAGACACTCTTGACCGAATCCGGTAAACTCTAATTAATGGTCTTGGTAAATTCTGTTTCAAGCCATGCTGAGTAGTGTCAGTGACACCCGATCTGTTTCACTAAGGTCAAATTAGCATCCTTTACTATTTTTCTGGCATTTAAATGAATGACTTTGCTGTGGTTTTTCAAGTGTTTATAGTAAATATGTCCATTTGATGGAAATATAAATATGCATTAAATGTAAGTGGCTAGGCACACCCTGCTGTCACTTTTTATTGTAATCAGTGTCTTTCACTTTCCGTTGTTTTTAATAGGGACCGGCTGACAGGGCCACATTAAAACCACAGGGACTGAAAAGATAACTCCCCCACCCCTCGCCACTGCCTTTATCTTGGAAAAGTGTGTGTGTTTTTCTCTTAGCATGCCAATTACACCCTTCTCTGACATTTCCACGTATCTACTCATGGAAGGAATGAATCGTCTACTCAAACTGGGACATTGATTTGGGGACACTGTTGACTCCACTGACTTCAGATCTGCAGGGTTATTGGAACAGTGTGGCATGGGGTTGACTTCCCTTTTCTTGCCAGTGGTTTTGGCCTTGACAGGTCCACCCAGGGCAGTAAAAGTGAGGCCAGGAGGAAGCTGCAAGTGGGATCTGTGATCCTGAAATTCCCCAAGAATTTCCGAGCAGAAATTCCTGAACTTTTTAACACTGCAGTTCATTAAAATATTTGTGTATTGTCAAGCTAATTGCTGCTAGTGCTTCAAGACTATTATGGTGAAACTGTTTAAATTTAAACCTGGGGGCAGCGTTGATGGGTTTTTGAAATTGGTGGGGGAGGTTAATCTGTCTGTAACAACTTCCCTAGATATGTATATATGCATGATGTATGTAAGGAGACAGGAAGTATAGTAGCAAGTGAATCTTCTGCTTTTTCGCTATGAATGGGCAGGTACTGACTTAGAATACAAGAAAGTTGTTGGCAAAGTTAGAATTCAAAAGCATTCTGGCCCAATGGGAAGAGTTTCAGATTAAACATCCCTTTGGAAACACAGCTCTCTTGGACACCTGCCTGTGGTGGAGTACGCACCTGGCAGAAAGCTGGCACGCTCTTGTGCCCGCAGTCTCTCTCTTGATCGCTCGCTCGCTCTCAGGTGCACGCGCTCTCTCTGTCTGACTTTCAGTAACTGCCCTACTGTGCACCACATCCCATGCCAGCCTCTCCTTGTAGGAAGACAGATTGTCTTCTGTTCCCATGTAGCCCTGCCTCTGGGTCAAGGTCTACCCCTGCCTGCCTCTCCTCCTCCCTCCTTTTCTCTACCAGCCACTCCCCATCCTCTCCTGGAGACCCCTGGCTGCTCTGGCCCATCTGAAGCCTTTCTTCCCCAGACTCTCCTGCATGTAGACTCTTTAACTCCAGTGCGGCACTCCCTGTCCTTCTCTTGCTTTGTGTTTTCTCTCTCTCCAAATAGATGGTAAGCTTTTGTGAAAGCAGGGACTGTTTCATATTCTTCCTTAATGCCTGCTGCTGGGCACTTAGTGGCTTCCCAGTAATTACCTGTAAAAACCGAGTGTTCATTGCTCCCAGGAGGTGTGTAGATGATAGGGAAGGCCAGAGAGAAGACTGCTGGCTGGAGATAAAGTGGGGAACTTTGGACCAGGTTTCTTTGGGATTAACTGGCATAGGGACTTGAGTAGATGTGGTCACCCCTGACTTCAGTTTCTTACTCATGTGCTCATTTCAAACATCGTAGATAGAGCATGAATGCTCTAAAGATATACTACCTTTAGCCTGAGCAACATAGTAAAACCCCATCTCTTAAAAAAAAAAAAAAGAATTAGCCAGGCATGGTGGTGCACCCATGTAGTCCCAGCTACTCTGGAGGCTGTGGTGGGAGGATCGTTTCAGCCCAGGAGTCTGAGGCTGCAGTGAGCTAGGATTATACTACTGCACTCCAGCCTGGGTGACGGAGCAAGACCCCGTCTCAAAAAACAGACAGACAAACAAAAATAGAGATACATGACCTTATGTCTAATACATTGACGCCCTCATTTTTACAATCATAGAGGCAAGGAATGATACGCTGTGATGCGTTACCCAGGTAGAGCAAAGGACTCGCAGCCAGGGACACTGGGTTCATGACCACTCAGGTGTGTTCTTCCTCCTAGAAATCCTGATGAGCTCTGCTGAGCTCTCACTTCTTCCAGAAAGCCTCTTTCTACTCCAGGTCTCACTGGCGTCTAAGTCTGTTCCTCTTTCACTTAAGGTTAATTTTCTATATTTAAGAGTCCCGATTATGTACTGATTTCCTCACACAGTGAATTGTAAGTGTCTGGAGGTTAGGGACGCTGTCTGACACTTATCCCACCTCCGCAAAAGTGCCACAGCATGTTGGCCATGAAATAGGCACTCAGTTAATACGATGGATTTGTGGATTACTTAGGTGGTGGGTGGTGCTGAGCCCCAGCGGTCTGCGATGCTGCTGTACCCAAGAGCTTGCTAGCTCCGAGGTTTTCTCTAAGCGGGGAAGGCAGCAATGATGCCAAAGGTGATCCTCCTGTGTTTCTTTGCTCTTCCTTCCTGCCCCTGCCTCTGTGGTTACCCTCCTTGGAAGCCACTGTCAGCTGAGGCTCTTTTATCTGATCCTTAATCCAATCCCCGGGTTTTGTGGTGTTTGGAAGTGTGAGTTTTGTAAATGCTTTCCTACTCGCTTTTGTTTTTCAAAAGGAGTTTCTTTTGGAGACAACCATTTTAAGACTTGTCCACTAGAGGTCACTGTTGAGACACATATGTCTCCTCCACGGTTTGTACCTAAGTATTAGAAACCAACTTTGTGTTGTCAGAATACGTTTTCTGCAGGCTCTTCCACCCTGCACTCTGGAACATGTTGCTATTGGTGCTCACACAGTGCAGTTTTTACCACATTTAAGGTAAATTCTTATAGCAAGAGGTATGCTATGTTTTTTGTTTTTCTCCTGCCATTAAAATATTAAGTTTCGTGTATCATTTTTTAGTGTTTATTATGGCCACTATCTCAAATTAGAAAAATGTCTTTTCCTCCAATATCCTTAAATGGAAAAAATTATACTGCTTTCCATAGTATTTTGTATTGAGCATATGTAAGATTTTTTTTCGTTTAAACCTGCGGAAAAAAAGTTTCAAATATCTATGTAACCAGATTTTAATTCAAAAGTAACTGTAAAAATCAGGAAAATGTGCATTTTGTGCATATTTATCCTGATTCATATACTACTCAATTTCATTGCCAGGGAGAATGTGGAATGAATGTGCATCATGAAATAGATTGCATTCTGTACTAGTGATGAAACAAGCTCTGGGCATTACTTTTTTGAGTGAAGTTTTTTTTAAGTTTTCAAAGTAGTTTTGCTTTCAGTCAGCAAACCCATATACAAACATTGCAAGCACATATACTTACAGGTGACAGTTTTTAAAAAAAAATTTGGTGACTCGTGTGTTGAGGTTTAGACATTCATCATTTTGTGCGAGAAATAACCAAGGATGTCTTTTCGCTCTGTGCAGACATTGAGGAGCCAACCGTCTTATGTAAAACCTTTCAGAAGTGTGGGTCTCTGAATGTAATTGTTCAGTTTTATACTTTGAACTTTTAACCGCCATGTAAAACCTTTTCCTGAGGTATTCATAGTTTCACCCACAGCTTCAGGTCTTCACTGTTACCATATCTCATCATTTAATGTGTCGGAAATGGCTAGGCAGGTAGTAAACCTATGTTTTATGGCAAAATGTGGGTTTTTTCTTTTTACACACTATTTCTATTAGTTATAGCTCATACATGAATTTGAAATTATAGCAAACAAGAAATACTGAGATACCTTCTTTGGTGGTTTCAGTAATTTCCCAAAGATAAATATAGGGACTTGAGTAGATTAGATACTCAAGATAATATTCTAAGTACATAGAAGTTAATACTTTTAAATTTTATGCAGATGTATATATTGATAGTCTGTCTTCCATAATCTTATTATAAACAAATTAAGCAACTTGTTTTACATGAAAACATTGCATTCTCAAAATTTGTAGAATCCAGTTATAATGAAGAAAATGTAGCAGTTTTAAAAAGCACAATACATTGAAACCTTCTTATAGAGACGTAGAAGGTTGTCGGGGTGATTGAGAAGGGAAGGGTTAACTGTTGGAATTCTTGAGAGTGACCCTCACCGCTCTTCTCAGACCTTGCTGTTCTTAACTGTGTACTTATTCTCTCCTTCATAGATTATTTGTCATGCTTTATGCAAAAGTTCTCGTGCATGGCTTGTATGAAATTAAACCATGGGGGGGGAATATGTAAAATAAATGGTCTCTGTGTCATGAATTTATCTTGTGACAATATCAAAACAACCTGCTGTTTGCATTTTAACAGAGTGTAAATGTATTTATAATACAGAGGCTTTGATCAATAACTTATTTTTTCAATTACTGCACATTTGTCAGTTTGCTTCTGTGCCGTCATTGAAAGATGAGAGTTGAGAAGAGCATGTGCATAGTATCTCTGAGTCCAGCAGCTATTAACTGAACAATACCTGTCCGATGGTACTGGTAGTCAGGTCACTATAAAAAATCATGGGCAGGTGGGCATATGTTGCTATTTTTGGCTTTAGTGAGTGAGCACCTGAGATCATCCCTTGGGAGGATCTCTTGATCTAGGGAGTCAGAACCAGTGCAGCCCAGGGCCAGCGTGTGAAGTCGGAGTGTTCTTCCCTGTGTCACCTTACCTATCCTCAGCTGTGTGGCCACCCGCTCGCTCCCGTTCCCTTACTTGTCAGCCCCACCAACCGAAATATACCTGTGCCAGAATCCTTTTTCTTGAGGTCCTGTTCTGTGCTAAGCGGAAGCTAGCTGAAATGCTAATTTCTCCACAATGTATTTTTAAGTGGAACCACCCCAGTCGTGAGAACTTCAGAACGGTGGCAGGCTGTGTAGAAAATAAGACGGGGGAGTGTGAGCCTGTCACTTTCGAAATCATAATTAGCCCATGTGCAGGGCTGGTCCTGAAAAAGGTTTCTTTTGCTATTGATGATAGAATGTCTATCAAACACAATTGACTTAATAGCAAAATATTATACGTAGATTTTCAATGGATGTACTCTCTCCTAAATAACTTGGTGTGTGGGTACATGTGAGTACTTGTGCAGGATGGCAGAGGAGGGATGCTAGGAGGTGCGATACTTAGGTACATAGATTCTTCTAGAGCATCTCTTCTCTTTTTTTATGTTTTTTTTTTTTTTTTTTTTTTTCTCGAGGTAATGTCTTTATCACCCAGGCCGGAGAACAGTGGCACAATCCTAGCTCGCTGGAGCCTGAAACTCCTGGGTTCAGGCGAGCCTCCTCGATGGATGTGCACCGCCACACCTGGCTAATCTGCTCAGGCTGGACTCGAACTCCTGGGCTCAAGTGATCCTACTGCCTTGGCCTCCCAAAGTACCAGAATTACAGGCCACTGTGAGCTGCCATGCCCAGCCTTCTTCACTTTTCTTAAGTCACTGACCTTTTTGAATAATAGAGTGAAAACTACAGTCGTGGTTTGTAGAGAAATGCACGTGATGGTTCTAATTTCTGCAGGCTGGTGGACCCCATTGTGTTCATCCATGAACTTGTTAGAGGTCCACATAGCTCAGATTTAGGAACTCCAGAGTTGGGTGGAGATACGGTGTGTTTGCATATAGTGTGGACGTAGTGATGCCGTGTGTGTGTGTGTGTGTGTGTGTGTGTGTGTGTATTTGAGATGGGGTCTCACTGTGTCACCCAGGTTCGAATGCAGTGGTGCTCTTTCGGCTCACTGCAACCTCTGTCTCCTG
Source organism: Callithrix jacchus (assembly GCF_049354715.1). Lineage (NCBI taxonomy): Eukaryota > Metazoa > Chordata > Mammalia > Primates > Cebidae > Callithrix > Callithrix jacchus. The sequence goes on along the minus strand of NC_133508.1, from coordinate 17,610,009 downwards.
AGTTCAAGCAATTCTTCTGCTTCAGCTTCCCTAGTAGCTGGGATTCCAGGCGCCAACCACCATCCCCAGCTAGTTTTTGTTTTTAGTAGAGATGGGCTTCACCATGTTGGCCAGGCCGGTCTTGAACTCCTGACCTCAAGCAGTTGGCCCACCTCGGCCTAGTGACGCTATTTCTTTTCTTTTTTTTTTTTTTGAGACGGAGTTTCACTCTTGTTACCCAGGCTGGAGTGCAATGGCGCGATCTTGGCTCACCGCAACCTCCGCCTCCTGGGTTCAGGCAATTCTCCTGCCTCAGCCTCCTGAGTAGCTGGGATTACAGGCACGCACCACCATGCCCAGCTAATTTTTTGTATTTTTAGTAGAGACGGGGTTTCACCATGTTGACCAGGATGGTCTCGATCTCTTGACCTCGTGATCCACCTGCTTTGGCCTCCCAAAGTGCTGGGATTACAGGCTTGAGCCACCGCGCCGGCCTCTTCCTGGAAATCTGTATAAAACTTTAGATGATTTTTTTATGCATCACAGAACTCCTTATTTAAATAAATAAATAACCACCTTATTTATCTGCTTAAATTTACATGTTGTTAAATAAGAATTTGTAATCCTGGAGTCCCAGGCTTGAACGGGACATGCGTGTGGGCACATGCACTTTTTTTTTTAATGGAACACCTTTCCCGTTTCCATTTTTCTGTATCTTCGTCAGTCAGCCTCATAGGCCAAAACCCCTCGAATCCAGCTGAGAACCAGTTAACAAACTCGCTGACCTTGCGTTTTGCTGTTTTCTGTCTGAACCCTCTTTTATCTGTTTTCTTCTGTTTCTTTAGCTTTTCCCCTCTGCCTGTATATTCTTTGTTCTAGTCACCTGATTTTTCTAAAATCTGAAGTTCCTACCCCCTCTCTGAATTTTGCTCATCTTTCAGAAAGTTGAGATGAACGCTCCTCTTTCTCTGTGAAGCCCTCCTTTTCATCCAGCTGAACCAGCGCTGTGTGGCAAGGCCCCCCACAGCCTGCGGGACTGTCAGGAACCACACCATGTAGTCACTTCAGCAGGAAATGAAAGAGAAAAGAGCGAATTTGTTGAACCCCCACTCTGTATCACTTGGAGGACACAGGTGTAAAGTGGTTAAGTGACCAGAACAAGGGGGTGACCGAGTTTTCCGTACAGCTTCCGAGTGGTTGCTCCGCACGTCCCCTGCTGCCTCTGCAGGTGATGTGCGTGTGCACTTGACATGTCCCGTTAGGTCCATCTAGAGGCTCCATGGACAAAGCGTTCCTGTGGCTTTGGATCCTCACTCCTTCCAATAGAAGAACAGGAAAATTTTCTAAGGTTAAAAGCCCCGGTTGTGTTAGCTCAGAGGAAATGCTCAAAGCTCCCATGTGGAAGTGGTGGATTTTCCCATCCTGGACATCTTCCTTTCCCTCCTCTTCCTGCCTTCCTCATGCAGGGACCCTAAACATAAGGTCCAGTAGGGAGAGAAGCTGTCTAGTTGTGGCCTCTTGCTGGATTCATTCCTTTATTTATTTATTTTTTGAGCCGGGGTCTCACTTTGTCACCTAGGTTGGAGTGCAGTGGTGCAGTCTCAGCTCACTGCAGCCTTAACCTCCAGGCTCAAGTGATCTTCCCACCTCAGCCTCCTGAGTAGGACTACAGGCACGTACCACCATGCCAAGCTAATTTTTTGTAGAGCTAGGGTTTCACCCTGTTGCCCGGGCTGGTCTGAAACTCCCGGGTTCAAGCAGTCCATCCACCTTGGCCTCGCAAAGTGCTGGGATTAGAGGTATGAGCCACTCCACCCAGCCTAGATTAATTCTTAATTGTAAAAGAGGACAGACACTAATGGCAAAACATGCTTTTTATGTGTGCGTGTAAGAGAGTGCGAGCTAGAATGTGACTTGCTTACTGTCTGCCTCATAGTGCGTAGACCGAGGCTTACGTGTAGGTATGCATTTATAGCTATTAAACATAATAAAGGCATGTGCGCATGTAAAAGAGCCTGGAGCACCCCTTTGATGACACTGAGCTTGCTTTTCTCCATTAATGGATTGAAGTCTTGTTTTTGTTTTTTCATACTTTCCTTTCCCTTCTCTCTCTCCCTCGTGTTTTGGAACTTCCTGGGTGTTTTTCCTACCCTTCTTTTTCTTACACTTTACTGGATGTCACTTCCTCCCAAGGCCACTGAATGCCATTTCCTTTCCTGTAGGCGCTGCCTCTCCTCCCAGCTTCCCCATTAAAGCCTTTTATTATTTTTTATTATTTATTTATTTTTTGAGACGGAGTTTCGCTCGTTACCCAGGCTGGAGTGCAATGGCGCGATCTCAGCTCACCGCAACCTCCACCTCCTGAGTTCAGGCAATTCTCCTGTCTCAGCCTCCTGAGTAGCTGGGATTACAGGCACACGCCACGATGCCCAGCTAATTTTTTGTATCTTTAGTAGAGACGGGGTTTCACCATGTTGACCAGGATGGTCTCGATCTCTCGACCTCGTGATCCACCCGTCTCAGCCTCCCAAAGCACTGGGATTACAGGCTTGAGTCACCGCGCCCGGCTAAAGCTTTTTATTATGTATGGCTTTGCTTGAGGGGTAGCGCATCAGAGCTGGAGTGCAGTTTAGAGGTGGTGTTCCTGCACGAATTCAGAGTTCATGCCTCCTCCTGAAGATGCTTGCAAGTTAACATGAGATTCAGGCATGAACTAATTTTTAGATCCTCAGATGAGAAGAAATCCATGCTTGTCAGCTTTTTAGGAGATGTGTTTGGTTATGCCTGCACACTTTTTTTTATAGCTCAGGAACACATATTTTTGCATGTTCGGCTTTATACTCTAAAATCTACCTTATTACTTGCTTATACCTTTTTTCCTGTAATTTTCATGTAATTGATTTTTCACATTGCTGCTGAAAGAGTCGGACCATTGTGTTGCAGTGAGTTAAGCCAGAGAGATTTCCGTTTACTAAAATGACTTCGGCTGTAGAATCCTGAGGCGGCTCATAAGAGGGTAGAGTGAGCGTGTGCTTTCGGGACACTGGTCCTCAGTAAATAATTGTTGCTTATTAACCAAAAGGAGCATCACCATTGTTATTTATTATTATTTATCAAGCTAATAATATTGGAGGATGTTGGCCTTTCTTGGGGTAGATGCTTAGATATTTTGTTATTTTATGTTTACCTTGAGGAACATGTAGAACCTTTTAAATGAGAATTTGCTTCACTGTTTCATAAACTTTATGTTTTTAAATAACATAGAGCTACCGTAATTCACTGCTTTAATAGATGCTTTGGGGGAAATCTCATAAAATCTATGAAGCCAGTTACCATTAGTATACTTTTGAACTTCAAACTCTTATGGTAATACGTAATTAGATCACTATCCACTTTGTGTTTTTGGACAGAAAACAAAGGTAATTAATCACTATAACTACAAATGACCTTTTTTCTTTTGCATATTAAGTGCTGAAGGGTGTAATTATTCCTACGACAGAGTGAGAAGATTGTTCTTTATGGATAATCATTAAAATGGCATTGAGAACTATGATTTGCTGAAAGAATCATCATTTATATAATTAGTCTATACACCACCTCTGTGCCGCGAATAGACTCATGTTCTCCAGTTATTGCAGCTAGAGATTAAAAAGGCTGTGCTTTTCCTTTGACCATGGATGTCCCAAGTAATATTTCATCTAGTTTCTGCTAATTTGGTTTTTACCTCCCTTGCTTAATTCAGGCCAAACGGTTGGGGGGTGGTGGCAATTGTTTTTCAGTATCATATTCATCAAGTGCTGGGGCCAAGAAATGTTTGCTTTCACCATTTTCTCAAATGGTCCTTCCCCGACCTGTATATATAATGCATAATCTCATTCATTGGCATGTCTTCTTATGTTTTTAGTAATTTTTCTAGTAACTTGGTTGTAGAAATGTAATGTACTAAGTTATCTAAATAACAAGCCAATTTTAATATCCTCTACTATCCTCTATCCTTCCGTGCTTTTAAAAAGCTGTAGAAATACATAACATTGTGATCATCCAGCCAGGCATTTTCATTTGTTACGGCCACAGACAAAAACCTCCTTTTTTAAAATAGCAATTATGTCCGGTTCTTAGAAGCAGTGCTACTCTGTTTTATTTTCCTGTGACTCATTGCGTGTGGTTTCTTTGGGCACTATTTGGCCTGAGGGTTGGTGGCACTTTTGCATCCTGGAAATGGTCATGGGACATTAGTGTCGCCTCCACCAGGGCAGGCATGCCACTGTGCCACCTGCTGTCCTCACCCTGGCTTGAACAGTTGCCTCCCATGAAGTACCTGCTCTAAGTCCTCCTCTTCCTGCCCTTGCTGTAATTCACAGTCCATCACTGGAAGCAGAGGTGGAGCTATCAGTTTCCTTCTTTCAAAGAGGCTGGGTCCCCTGGCTTTCCTGCCCTGGGTCAGCCCTAGCTCAAGAATCACCAGCTCTGAAAACATCCTTTGGTGCTTCTGCAAAAACACTTGGGGGTAACACAGCCCCCAACTCCCCAGAAGTTTGGTGGAGATGGTGGGTGGAGGTCACCTCCAGATTCTGTGCCTGTGCTGCGGATAGAAAGCGCCATGTGTTCAGAACAGCTTCTGGCTTCCTGGAAGCCGTGGGTGTGTGTTCGCTTGGTGCAGGGTCTAGTGCTGCCCTTCTGGAGCTGAAGAGGACCTGGCTGTCACTGGGAACCATATGGCTCTAAAGACCAATGTGTGGCCCCCTGACCCTCCCGTGGGCTGCACCCAGGCAGAGCTCCTGTCCTTATGTTTTTGCCTATTTCCTGCTGCTCCCAGAGTCTGTTGCTCCTTACAGCTTTGTTTCTTTGCCTCAAGGGCCACAAGATTCTTTTGCTCAAAAAGCCCCCAAATCAGCTGCACCCAAGCCGGTCTGTCTGCGCTGTCACCACCAGCCAGCACCCTGCCATTAGGGCTCAGTGTTTTGAAGCTGAGCAGTATAGCAGGTGACATCTCTTTGTGTGACCACCCTTGGTCATGATGAATTTACCACTGAGTGACTTAATTCAGTGTGCTAGGGAATTCAAGGCTTTTCTCCTCTGGAAGGTTGTCCATCTTAAACAATTCTGATGTCACCATAAAATGCTGTGTGGGGAAGCAGAAGTTGACTAGAAAGGGTTTGATTGTGGCACTCACATTGAGCATGTTAGACACCTAGAGTTTTAATTGTTACACTTTTCATCAATTCCCCAGGCTTGGTAGGAGTGTTCATTTGGATACAATTGATTCTTACACTCATCGCATCATTTCATGGGGTAAGGGACATATGTACTGGATTGATCATCTTGATGCTGCCAATGAATGAAAAGTTTTCTGAACCAAAATATTCCCAGACCAGCAACATCAGCATCCCCTGGGAGGTTGCTGGCAATTCAGATTCTCAGGCTTTACCCCAAACCGAATCAGAAACTCCGGGATACCCCTCCCTCCGTGTTTTAGGAAGCCCTGCCGCGATTCTGACATCTCTGTGGTTTGAGATGCACCGCCGTAGAGCAGGGCTGCCTCATAGAACATTCTGCAGTGATGGAAATGGTCAGTATCCCTGCCATGCAGTAGCGGAGGCACTACTACCACATGTGGCTGTCAAGCTCTTGAAGTGTTGCTGCTGTGACCAGACAGTAGCATTCATCCTTTTATCCAATTTTGTTTAATCTAGGTTTAAATTCAAATAGCTGCATCTAACTAGTGGCTGTGCATCAATAGCCCAGTCGCAGAACATACCATGCTAATTATGATTGTGTCAGCTCCTAAAATGCTTTAAGTTGTTGGTTGTGGAATTACTAATTTTACATCATAGAACAGAATCCTTCTCAGTTAAACAGAATTGAAACTGCGATTGTTATAACAGTGGTTGGTTTTGATTCTTTGTGTGGAGGCGGGAGACAGTTTGCTGGCTGCTGGCCGGTTGGGGGCAGTGTATTCTTGAGTCGACTGTTGATTTTGTGAGTTCGAATCAGTTGTGCAGTGCCGGGTGGCTCACGCCGGTTGCAGGTATCGACGGCCGCAGCTGTATGTCCTTTTAGGAGTGAAGCTGTTGCTCAGGAAGGCGCTGCATCAGTGTTTCACGCAGATGGACTCTGGTTTCTCCAGCCTGTGAAGTGGAGGTGCTTCTGGCGAAAGAGAAGTTAATGAGCTCTTCAGCCACTTCGGGCTTCTTGTGGAACCTTTCAGAAACTGCTGGGGGAGACGGGGGTACTGAGTTGCCAAGTCTGGGCTGACACATCAGATGGACAGAACTCCTGAGCAGCATTCGGGTTATTCAGTTTAGGAGGATTTGAAGGAAAAAAGGTCATGCCAGGTGTGTTTGGTGGAACCGCTGCAAAGCCCGGAAGAAACTTTGAGATTAGTCTCTGGAGTGATGTCACCTTTCCAGAACACCAGCAGTCCTGTGATCCTGCAGCTAGAGCGAAATGTGACATTGAGGAGCCAGGGAATATCGGAGTCCTTTGGGGACCGTTCCCCTAAACCTAGCACTTGAAGTCTCAAAATTAAAGCAACCATCTTTGGCTAGGCAGAAAATGATACTCAATTCCTTGTCAGAAGCAAAGTTCTACATGACTAAGCTTCCTAATTGAGGGCCCCATTTATTGAATTATTTAAAGCCATGTCATTGGTTTTCATAATCCATCTCCTCTTAGAGTCCTAGGATGTTAAAATGAGGTGGAAGAGACCTTGGAAATGGTCACAGTCCAGCCTTCTCATTTGACAGAGGCCCAGAGAGGTTATGGGTTGAGTAGGGCACACACAGCATTGTAGCATCAGGGACCACGTTGCTCTTCAGTTTCTTTGGTGTCATAGCATAGGTCAGAAGTTGCACAGACTGGTGAAAAAGGAACATTTCAAAGGCATGGTAAAGATGCTGACATGTACTGTTAGGTTTTAAAATGCTTCTTGCTCATGCATCCTATAGATCTCTGGAAAATTCCAGTCGGATATTTTACTGGTAAAATATTGCCGTGGTCTTTTTGGAATACCTAAAATTGTTCCCGCCACATATGTGTATGATTTGGTCATAGCACAGTTCGTATTGCGAACTGGTTATTTTTTCCAGGCAGTTTGGTTGGGAGTAGTTTGTTTTCCAAGCACTGCGCCTGTTTCAGTTTATTGAGTTTGATACCCTATCTTTTGTAACTTACTTTCTTTAAATAACATGCCTCTCCTACTTTATCCCCACAGTATTGATATGTGTGAAAAGCATGGCACTGGCCGGGTGTGTTGGCTCACGCCTGTAATCCCAGCAGTTTGGGAGATCGAGGCACGCGGATTGCCTGAGCTCAGGAGTTCGCAGTCAGCCTGGGCAACACGGTGAAACCCCTTCTCTACTAAAAAAAAAACCCACAAAAAATTAGCCAGGAATGGTGGCATGCATCTGTTGTCCCAGCCACTCAGGAGGCTGAGGCAAGAGAATTGCTTGAACCTGGAACCTGGGAGATGGAGGTTGCAGTGAGCCTAGATCATGCCACCCCACTCTACCCTGGGCGACAGAACAAGACTCCATCTTAAAAAAAAAAAAAAAAAAAAAGCATGGCGCTGTGCACTTTATCAGCATTCTTTAAATATTGGTTCAGAGAGTGAATACCGTCCTGTCCAGATGGGTCTGTGTGTTAATTTCTTCCCCTTTTTTTTTTCCTTTTTACTACTGTTGGGGGTTTCAAAAAATTCTGTATATTTAGGGAGAATAATAGCTGTGTAATTTATTTTTTTTGTCATCTAGCTTGAATGGAGTCTTAAACAAAAAATTCACATGCTTACCAAAAGGCTGGGAGAAGTTTTGTAAATTGAATATGAGGTTACTGTTTGGGTCCACAAAACAAAGCCCTAAATCACATTTAGCATAATTGGTGGTTTTAAATTGGACTGATTTAGCAAGGAGAGTGAAATCATCTCTCATCCTGTCAGAAGGGCGATACCTTTGGACCAGCATTTAATTGCACCAGCAGAGTAACTTCGGGAAGAAGGCAGTCATTCTGGCTGCATTATTCTTGGTTTGTGGCTAAATTGAGATCATCATTTTCTCCTGGTTTCACTAACTTCCCTTATTGCTCTTGGAACTAATCAGATGAATGCTTAGCGGTAGCTGGAGGGTGGCCAGGGGAGGGATGAGGTCTCTGGGCAGCGGCGTTGTGCACATTTTATGATCTGGGAGAGAAGATGACATCCACTGTGACCCGCAAGGCACAGCCTGGTGATTTTTTTCTTTTCTGTTTTTTTTTTTTTTTTGAGACAGAGTTTTACTCTTGTTGCCCAGGCTGGAGTATAATGGCATGATCTCAGCTCACTGCAAACTCTGCCTCCTGGGTTCAAACGATTTTCCCACTTCAGTGTCCCAAGTAGCTGGGATGACAGGTGCCTGCCACCATGCCTGGCTAATTTTTGTATTTCTAATACAGATGGGGTTCACCATGCTGGTTAGGCTGGTCTCGAACTCCTGACCTCAGATAATCCACCTGCCTGGGCCTTGCAAAATGCTGGGATTACAGGCATGAGGCACTGCGCAGGTGATTTCCTTAGTAATCACTTAACGCAAGGCGAATGCCATGCATTTGCACAGAAGTGTTCCATGGGCTGTGCACCTAAGAATGTGCATTTGCAGCCACATTGTACAGGTGGGGTTCATTTGCATTCCTGCAGGTATCCAAGAGGGTTGTGGAGGAGCTTCGAGCTGTCCAGATTACATGAATACCTGTTCTTTTATCAGCAGCTGCTTCAGAAGCTCATCCAAGGGCTGCTCACTAGACCACTGCTCTCTGCCCCTGGGCCCAGGTTCTGAGTAATCTGTATTCTTCCAGTGAAAGCATTTCTTTTCTTCTTCTTCTTCTTTTTTTTTTTGAGATGGAGTCTCGCTCTGTCTCCCAGGCCAAGTGCAATGGCGAAATCTCGGCTCACTGCAACTTCCACCTCCTACGTTCAGGCAATTATCCTGCCTCAGTCTCCCAAATAACTGGGATTACAAATGCATACCACCGTGCCTGGCTCATTTTTGTATTTTTAGTAGAGATGGGGTTTCGCCATGTTGGCCAAGCTGGATTTGAACGCCTCACCTCAGGTGATGCGCCTCCCTACGCCTCTCATAGAAAATCCGGGCATGAGCTACCATTCCCGGCTGAAAGCACTTCTTCTACCTCTCACCAAGCCGTCCCTCTAGATGAAATCGGGTCAGCAATGCCCTAGACATTTCAGAAAGCTGCAAATGATGACCCAAAACTCTAATGAGCAATATGCCCGGCCCTTTACTTTTGTTCCCCTGGGAGTTATCAGTTGGTCTTCTTGAAATGGCCAGCTGCTGAAATAGTTTAGATGTGTGTTTGGCATTTTGCACACACCTTTGTGGTGGTTCTGATCACAAGTGCTCCTGGGTCTGAGTTTAGGTCTGACTGCAGGCAGGCAGGTTGGTTTTCTGGCTTCCTCGGGCATCCCTGGAGGAAGCAGATGGGATGGGAAGTAAACCTGACTGATAAGAGACATCAGGCTTTCTTGGGCTGGGCTCCAGGCCCCTGTTCATGTTTTTAGTTGCCTGGGTAGTCTTGGTGTCAGAGTTTACGTGAACCACGGCCAAGTGTATCACCCATACAAATGTTTGTAGAAAGACTGAATAGCAAGTGAGGTAGATGTATTACAGTCTATGGAAAGTATCTTCAGCTGCCAATTTATAGTTTGTGCTTTTGAGATAAAGATGCCTTTGACTTTTACATTTGTCTTTTCAAGTATATGCCTGCTAGGGAAGGAGGAACCTTTCGGGTCCCCCGTGGTTGATTTTCACCTTTGATCTGCATACTAGTATTCATAGCATGCTACTGAGTTGACTTTTTGTATTTCTATATAATAACAATGTATCGATCTGTTGCTAATCTGATGTAACCTCTGTGTGTGTCTGTTTGTGTGTATGTGTGTGTGTCTGTATGTGCGTGTGGTATTGATCAAGATACATTACTCCAGAGGCCAAAATCAGAAAGTAGGGAGGTGGAATTTTTCATCATTTAAAATTGAGCTTATCTTGTTATTAATGTAATGTTAAGAGGACAGCTCTTCAGATACTGGGTTATTTAAACAACTTCAATGTACCTGTCCGAGGAAGGGATTTAGAGGTTGCCATCTTTCTTCTGGTGGTAATGCAAGAAAACCAAAAGGAAAAATCAAAACAACGGCACTGATAAGATTCTATATGACAACTATAGGAATATATGCTTCGTAATACTCACTTTTTTTTTTTTTGTGACGGAGTTTCGCTCGTTACCCAGGCTGGAGTGCAATGGCGTGATCTCGGCTCACCACAACCTCCGCCTCCTGGGTTCAGGCAATTCTCCTGCCTCAGCCTCCTGAGTAGCTGGGATTACAGGCACTCACAACCATGCCCAGCTACTTTTTTGTATTTTTAGTAGAGATGGAGTTTCAACGTGTTCACCAGGATGGTCTCGATCTCTTGACCTTGTGATCCACCTGCCTCAGCCTCCCAAAGTGCTGGGATTACAGGCATGAGCCACCGCGCCTGGCCTGTAATATTCACTTTTATAGGCCGCTTATGGTACGGAAATCCTCTTTGGTGCATTTCTGTTGTTTCTCTCCTCATTGTCCATCTGAAACAAACTATGCCAAGCACACTTAGCTAATCATATTTAAAGAATCATTTCAGCGGGCCACTCAGAAGTGAGTGACTGCTTATGAAAAACCTTAAAAAAAATAAGACCAATATATGAATTTGATGGTCCTTTGGGAGTTTCCATCTTTCTTTGCTTTGAAAGGAAAACAAGGCTGGGCGTGGTGGCTCATGCCTGTAATCCCAGCACTTTGGGAGGCCGAGGTGGACAAATCACAAGGTAAGGAGTTCGAGACCAGCCTGGCCACCATGGTGAAACCCTGTCTCTACTAAAAATCCAAAAAAATGAGCTGGGGGTAGTGGCAGGCGCCTGTAATCCAGCTACTTGGGAGCCTGAGGCAGGAGAATGCTTGAACCTCAGAGGCGGAGATTGCAGTGAGCTGAGATCACACCACTGTACTCTAGTCTGGGTAACAGAGTGAGTGAGACTCCATCCCCCCCACCCAAAAAAAAAAAGAAAAGAAAGAAAAAAGAAAAACAAAACGTGCTAACATCCCTTGCTAGGAGTTAGGTTCCCAGATTCACACTCAGCATTTTTTTTTTTTTTTCCCAAAGCGGTGCCACCAAACATAGCAGAACTGAAGAATTTGGAAGTGCTCAACTTTTTTAATAACCAGATTGAGGAGCTACCCACACAGATCAGCAGCCTTCAGAAACTGAAACACCTGAACCTTGGGTGAGTATCAGTGGAGTGGAAAGAACTGAGAGGAAGGGAGTGGGAGGGGAGTGCCGGCCAGGGGAGGGATTCCATTTATATTACTTCACAGGAGTGGAGTTGTAATTTCTTTTTATGTTTTGGGTTTTAAAAAGAGTTTTATTGTTTTAATATATCCTTTCAGGGGCCTACATTAGTGAATATTTGAAAGCTCATCAAGAAGCTAATTGTGGGTACAATAATGAAGTTAAATTTTTACTGTATGTTGTGTCCAGTAAAATTTTATCTCAGTTCTGTTGACCGAGAAGGGACTGATTTGCATAGCACGAACTGGCAGGCAGGTTGTAATGTGGTCGATTTTCTTTCTCTCTGTGTTACACAGCAATAGTTGACAAAGCAACTTCCCTTGGAGGGAAGAAGTTATTTCCTAATGCTGCTTCATTTGCTTTTGCAATTCTTCTCTGTAGCTGAGAGATAGCAATCCTCTGTCTTTCTTTATGCAAAGGTGAAGAAGAGAGTTTTGATTCAGCCGAGGTTGCAGAACCAGGGAGCAGTAAATAATAATGATAACCTGGCCGGGTGTGGTGGCTCTTGCCTGTAATCCCAGCACTTTGGGAGGCATAGGCAGGCAGATCACCTTAAGTCAGGAATTTGAGACCAGCCTGGCCAACATGGTAAAACTCCATCTCTACTAAAAATACAAAAATTAGCCGGGTGTGGTAGCATGTGCCTGTAATCCCAGCTACTCAGGAGGCTGAGGCACTTGAACCTGGGAGGTGGAGGTTACCGTGAGCCAGCATCACGCCATTGCAGTCCAGCCTGGGGGCCAAGAGCGAAACTTCATCTTAATAATAATAATGACAACAACCACAACTTGTCTTCGTGAACTACTTTGCAGCATTTGACCCTCCCAACATTTGTGAGGTAGGAGGGCAGGTTTTAGTGCTTTTATTTTATATAGAGGAAGCCAAGCCTTTTTTATTGATATGTAGCCTCAGGCTGGAGTACAATGGCACGATCTCGGCTGACTGCAACCTTTAACTCCCTGGTTCAAGCGATTCTCCTGCCTCAGCCTCCTGAGTAGCTGGGATTATAGGCACACGCCACCACACCCAACTTATTTTTGTATTTTTAGTAGAGACAGGGTTTCACCATGTTGGCCAGGATGGTCTCTATATCCTGACCACGTGATTCACCTGCCTTGGCCTCCCAAAGTGCTTGGATTACGGGTGTCAGCCACCGCACCTGTCCAAGCCAAGCCTTTTCAAAGGGGCTAAGGGACTTGCTCCCGGTAACCCTTGAGGTTAGCGGCCAACCTGGGAAGAGAACCTTATGGTTCTGTGTTCAAAGGCTCCCTGAGACTTCATTGATATGGTTTGGATCTGTGTCCCCACCAAATCTCATGTGTAATTATAATCCCTAGTGTTGGAGGTGGGGCCCCCTGGGTGGTTGGATACTGGGGGTGGAGCTCTCGGGGATGGTTTAACACCATCCCCTCCTGATGCTGCCCTTAGGATAGTGAGGGAGTTATTGCGAGACCTGGTTGTTTAAAAGCATGTAGCACCTTCCCTGTCACACTCTCCTGCTCCTGCCGTGTAATACACATGCTCCTGCATCGCCTTCCACCAGGAGTAAAAGTACCTGAGGATTCTCCACAAGCAGCTGCTGCCAGGCTTCCTATACAGCCTACAGAATCATGAGTCAGTTAAACCTCTTTTCTTGTAAGTCACCCAGCCTCGGGCATTCCTTTATAGCAATGGGAGAACAGACGAATGCATCCATAGACCCCAACTGGAACTTGGGCATCAGAATTCCATTTTCCTGGGTGCAGTTATCAGATGAAACTGCCCAGTCATGCTTCAGCCTTGTGCGAAGTTGTATATTCATTAAATTGTAGCCACTGAATGCTCTAGTTGAGTGAGTGGTTGATGTGGAGTGGCAATAGCTGCTGGCCAGGTATTTGCCAGTTTAGCAGGAAACAGTCATGAAAATATATTTGTGGAGTGGTTTTCAGTTCATTCTTTCCACGAGGAGCTTGGTCAGATGCACTTATTTTGAAGTTCACTTGGGCTTAGGGACCAACTTTGTAAGCTCCCTGGGCAGTCTTCCTTCTTACGTCTGAGGGAAAGTGAAGTTAAAGGAGGGAGAAACGTCACTTTAGATGAGATGAGGCTTTTTTTCTCCCTACAAATTTGGAGCCTGTATACCCATCTGGCAAAGCAGAAATGAAAAGATTCTCCATTTATATCTTGGTTTTACAGACCATTCTATCCCGATCTTTAATTTGTATGTGAGAAAGAAGCTAAAAGTAGATGTAGATATATATTCTTACTGTTAATTTGTTCATTTATTAAATGAGATATGTATATATAATCTATATATATAAACTCTCAATCACTAGGAACAGTGCTTGGGACATACTGAGCAGTACCTAGTGTTAGCTATGGTTATCATGATAATTATCATAATTTACTTTTTCATTGATTCCGTAACTATGTAAGTGACTATTCTATGTCAGGAATCTTGCTAGTAACTGGGAGCCAAGGTGAAAGTCATGGTCCTTGACCTAATCTATGGGGGCAAGGCTGGCTAGAAACAGCAACAGACCAGGAAGGTCACTGATGTGCTGGTGGTTGTGGACTGGCAGTGGGAGGAGCAAGATGGGGAGCACCTTAGTCTCCGGGTGAGATTTTCAGGAGCAGGTACCCAGGAGGTAGCACCAGAGCCCAGATTTGATGCTTGAGAATTTCTCAGACTCACAAGTCAAAGGAAGGAAGGCATCTCAGGTTGAGAGAATGGCATATTTAAACACTCACAGCACTGCCCGCCTGGGGCCTGGGAATTGTTGGTTTTTTGGCACTGTTGAGTTTAAAGTGTGAGGCAGGCAGCTTTAAGATCAGGAGTCAGGCTAAACCTGGAATCCTGGATGTCTGCTGTTCAGGGAATGAGGATTTACCAAGATCCCAACTGTGTACCAGGCATTGTTCTAGCTACCAACCATCCATCCCTGATGGAGTTTCCATTACTTCCCCTGATGGTTGGGGAAGCCAACCGTCAACAAACAAATGTTTATAATCATGGCAGGGAGTCAGAAGTGCTGATGAAAGGCCCCTGTGCTGAGTAAGCGAGCTTCTCCTGGGTGCATTGGCTCATGCTTCTAGTCCCAGCACTTTGTAAGGCTGAGGCTGGCAGGTCAGCTGAGGTCAGGAGTTCAAGAACAGCTTGGTCAACACGGTGAAACCTCGTCTCTACTAAAAATACAAAAATTAGCTAAATGTGGTGGTGCACGCCTGTGATCCAAGCTACTCTACACGAGAGGCTCAAAAATAATTGCACCATCGCACTCCAGCCTGGGTGACAGAGTGAGGCTCCATCTTATAAATACATACATACATACATACATACATACATACATACATACATACATAAATGAGCTCCAATTTTATACTGACCATTGAGAAATTTCCATAGCAGAGTAGCAGATATGCGATGAGGTGAGATTTTCCCATGAAAGATAAGTGTGGAGAAGAAAGAGGAGAGAGGTAAGCTAGAGGTTAGGAGACCAGTAAGAGCACAAGCTTCATGTCCCATGTGAACTAGGACAGTGACATTGGAGGCAGGGAGGGATTTTATATGAAGAAGATTCAGGTGGTGGCATTGACAGACAGTAACTGATCTGATGGAATGATACCTACATTTCTGTATTGGGCAGCTGAAAAATATAACAGATGGAGACAGGTTTGGGAGGAACATAATAAGCTCAGATTTTGTGCTGTTTGGTTTGAGGCACCTTAGAACAGAGTCATAAACTTCCTTTTCGTCGAGTGCCTTCTTGTTCTCTTTGGAGTTGTTTGCATTTTTGGCTGTCAGTGCTTTATTGTGTAAAGCTTTTTGTATTCAATAACATAGCTACATTGATGGATTTGTCAAAGTTTGAACAAAACTCTGAGTTCTTTGGGAAAGGAGCTAAGATGGGTTTCAATGAAGGATACCTCAGTCCTCAAAGGGCATAAAGAACTGTACTCACACAGTAAGGCCAGTTATAAGGAGGACTCCTTATTCCGAGGAGCCAGGCTGAAGGTATACTCTCGGGGGACCGCAAAGCAGAGCTGGGAAGCCACTCGTGTGCATGATCCAAAAGGCACCATCAATCCGAATTTGCTTTCAAAGTTTTGTGTAGTAGTTGCAGTTTATTCTGATGATTGTAGGACATGAGCGAAGTTTAGGCCACCTGACTAAATAAAAGAAAGTTTAGTTCTGTTTTTAATGCCTAAATGTGGATTATTTCATAGAGTAATTTTCCAAAAAATTTGAAGCCACATAGGTTCCCACGTTGATCATTATTTCTAGGCTTACTTCAGTGCAGGACCACCATGCCCAACTATTCGGGGATAACGTTTGACCTCGTCTGTTTCTAGTGCTCGTCTCATGAACACATAGAAGTTTTCCTTAAGTATTTATGGATTTGGATTATTTATTTATTTGTTGAGACAGGGTCTTGCTCTGTCACTCAGGCTGGAGTGCAGTGGTATGATCTCTGCTCACTGCAACCTATGCCTTCTGGGCTCAAGTGATCCTCCCACCTCGGCCTCCTGAGTAGCTGGGACCACAGGTACACATCACCATGCCTGGCTAATTTTTGTATTGTTTTTTTTTTAGAGATGGGGTTTTGCCATGTTGACCAGGCTGGTGTCGAGCTCCTGAGCTCAAACAATCTGCCTGTGTTGGCCTCCCAAAGTGCTGGGATTACAGAGGTGAGCCTTTGGGCTTGGCTCAGATTTTTTTTAATTTTTAATTTTGATAAGCGTGTGAATAGGTCACTGTGGAGGTGAGAAAAATTAGTGCCTTTAGCCAAGAAGGTTTCATTGAAGCTGGAGGTGCTCAGAACAACCTACAGAGAAGAAACTGCTCTGAAAAGGAGACATTAGTACAGATCTTTCTGAGGCTTTACAGGAAGAGGAAAAAGGATGCTAAATAGCCTTAGGCCCACTGGTTTTATAAATTTCTCCATCATATGCAGGCATTTGCCCACTCCCAACATGCATTTGAAAAATCTTCCCATGCAAACAATTGATAACACTTGGCATAGCTGAGCCCTGTGAAGCTTTATGTTTAAACACCTGAAGTCACCTGAATTAAGTGTGGCACAAATACAAAAACCACCACTTGATAGTTCAGACTGTCCAAAATGACTTGTCATGAGGTGAGCTTGCTCGCTTAGGGCTGATTGAAAATTTTCTCTCAAACGTTTTCAAAAATAATTCTAGCAACAGCTCTCGTTTCCTGAGAAGCCACGTGTGAGCCATGGATCAGGTGCTGGGTGCTTCACATATTTTCTCTCTCATCCTCCCAGTGATCCTGCCCTGAAGGTTTGTCAGCCTCATTTTATAGTTGAGTGTGGGAGTTCAGTCAGGGTGGTGGCAAAAATATTAAGGGAAAAATATTACAGAAAGTCATAGAAAATAGTTGCAAACCTTCTTGGAAGGTCAAGAAGTTTGCATAGTTTCCGTAGAAATTTCGGCTGAAGGCAGCTTTATTCCCTTTACCTTTAGTTGATAAGAAAAGCAAATATCTAGGAAATGTGGGAAAGGTTATCTGAATAACTTGTTTACTCATGTGGTCCTGTAAATGAACCTTTGATCATTCCAGATGGCTCTCTTCAGGGGAGGTCGACCAGGAATATTACCCACTAATGGTGTTTGGTTTAGGTCTCGGAAACTGTCCTTTAATCTCTACACTCTGGCGGTGTTGACGCAAAGCTTTTTTCATTTAATATGTGCTGAATAAAGGCTGGAGATGCCAGCGTGTTGGGGCCAGTGGCTGCAATCTCTTTACAGCACTCTCCTTGAGTCCTGTGAGTGGGCCAGACACCCCAGCCCCCTCATTCACTGTATTCTGTGTGTCAGTGAATTTATCCGTTATTGAGTCAGGGTCTGCAGGACATACCCCTGCAGGTGGTAACCCCAACAGTTGAGGAAATTGGGTCTCAGAGAAGCTTGGGTCTTGGAGTAACTTGGTCAAGGTCATGCAGCCAGCAAGTGCTGGAGCTGGACTCCTCACCTAGCAGTCTCTATCTTTTAAAGCTCCATTCTTTTCCTACCCCCACTGTAACTCATGGAAACCCTGATTGCTAGCAGTGTCTGAGCAGGGTCCTGAGCACGGAATTCTGACACAGGGAAATGTAGATGGATGGAGATGGATGTTAGCACCTGCTGGGGGGAGGTGGGAACAGCTAGCTTGTTTCATCCTTCGTTCTGCAGAGAGAGATGCCACCAGGTCACTATGCACATGGACTTGTGTCCAGAGTGGTGGCCAGAAGTCTCTGCAGTTCATTGCCCCCTTTGTAGCTGGGGCTGTTGCTAGCGGTTCTTCTGAAGTTTCAGCATTTGTTTAAGTAAGGGCTTCCTTTCTGCCCGCCGGGGTGGTGTGCCTACTGCTGTTACTGCTGTCAGCTGCACATGGGACTCTGCTGTGTTTCATACATGTTGTAGGTATTAGTTTGTCACTCAAAGGAGAAAGGAACCTGCAATTAAGTAGATTCTCGCCACCAGGTGGTAGAGGGGCTCCAGGCTTGCTCTGGGCTGGAGATTGAATGGGAGCTCTCTCTCAGGTGAGATGCATCTTCCCTGTAAGCCTGTCTAACCATGGATTTCCTGTACCTAATACTGTAAAAGTGTATTTCTTTATTTGCAGAGAAAAATGTTAAGCAATCAGCAGTTTGCAAAAATGGGTAACCTAAAGCAGTGTTTGTAGACAGAAGCACCTACTGTGTGCTTCTCTGCCTTCCTCCCTTTCTCTGACTTGAAATTCTTTTCAGAATCCTAGCATCGGAGCCCAAGGGTCTGGAACGGCTTTGGCCTCCATGAGGTACAGGGTGCCCCCAGACACCTGTCACCTTCCTTAGTCACTTCCAAAGTCTTTGCTCCTTACCGTTTCCTAGGCTGTTTTTTTCATCTCAACATAGCATTAATTACAAGCTCCATCTTGTCTTTATTACAAGGTAGTTTGAGTGAACAAGCAAAGTACTTGACATGAATGTGCTTCCCACGTTTCCGTTTAGGTTTTGCCCTGTGCCTGCAGCTGCTTCTGGTGAGGCCCGCTTGGTAGGGCTGGACCAAGCTGGATCTGTTATGAGAAGGATCGATGGCTAGAATGATTTTTATTGTCACAGTCCCTTTCACCTTTCAATATCTGTCCACTTTTATTAAAGTTTTCTTAAAAATTGGCTTTTATGTATGCTCAAAGGGAACTGCATTAAGAGAAATAAGGGGCTTAAAGAAAGGGATAAAAGATAGTATAGAAAAACATTCCCTTAGACTTCATTGGAGAAACACACACACACACACACCTCACACTCCACACACACATACCCTGTACACACAGCGCCCCACCACACCCCACCTTATACACACATCATACCATACCATAGCACACCCGTACCCCCGATACACACCACACACACCACCACACCCCCCACACCACACCACACCACACCACACTACACTGCACTGCACACAACCCCACACACATCACACACACCACACCTCCCACATTATACCACACCACACTGCATACACCTCCACACACCACATATGACACTCCCATATACACACAACAGCACAGATAATACCATATACACACACCTTGTATACACACACACCCCACCACACCTCATACACATGCCACACATTACGACATCCACACCCCCAACACTTCACACACATACCACACACCACCACACCCCACACACACATCACACTGCAAAAGCACCCCCACACTTCACATACCACATCCCCCCACACTGCATACACCACACACCCCCACACCAGCACACTACACCATGCACACACCACACTCTCCACATACCACACAGAAGACCTGCATGTGCACACACATAACACTACACACACACACCCCACACACAATTGAGCCTTGAGCAACATGTGGGTTAAGAGAGCCACACACTGACCGCCCCCCCATGCAATCGAATGTCCACATATAACTGTTGATTCTGCAAAAACTTAGTTACTAATAGCTTACAGTTGAGCAGAAGCCTTGCCCAAAACACATATAGTTGATTGACACATATTTTGTGTGTTACATGTGTTCTATACTACACTCTTACAATAAGCTAGAGAAAAGAAAACATTACTAAGAAAGTCATAAGGAAAAGAAAGTGCATTTGCTGTTGTTGAAGTGGAAGGGGATCATCTTAAAGGTCTTCATCGTCTTCATGTTGAGTGGGCTGAGGAGGAAGAGGAGGGTTGGCCTTGCTGTCTCAGGGGTGGCAGAAACAGAAGAAAAATATCCACGTGTCATCGGGCCCAGGCAGTTCAAACCCATGTTGCTCAATGGTCAGTTGTATGATTAAAAAAAAGTTTCAGTTGTGATAAAAAATACACACAAAATGCAAAGTCTTTGTAGTATGCAGTTGAGTGGTGTTAAGTGTATTCACATTGTTGTTCAGCCCATCTCCAGAATTTTCTCATCTTGCAAACCTGCACCTGATACCCATTAAACTGTGTCTCTCCATTTCCCACTCCCTCCAGCCTCTGGCCATCACCATTCTAATTGAAGACAGTTTTGAATGTTAGCCGTTGTAGAACAAAAAAATAATTTTTCCTCCTAAAAGGAATGAATGAAATAAAGCAAAAGGCTGAAAACTGCAAAACTTATGTATATATTTTGAGATATTATCACTACATTCATAAGGAAGTTTTTCTTTACAAGAAAACTTGTAACGTGATGTTTCATGATGGTTTGAGTTTTTGTGTAAAATAGTGATTAATTTTCACCATCGGAGAAAAATGACAAATCAGCAATTTTCAAATGTTTTAAGAACATGTAAACTCTCTGACTCAAATCATTAGTCTAAATAGGACAGAATTCCTATCCTCTCACTTATATGTGGAATGTAAAAAAGTAAACCTCATAGAAACAGGGAATGAAATGGTTAGAGGCTGCAGGGAGAGGGGAATTGCGGAGATGTTAGCCAAAGGACACACAATTTTAGTTAGACAGGAGAAGCAGGTTCAAGACATGGGATGTACATCATGGTGACTGCAGGTAATAGCGATATGTGGTATACTTGAAAATTGCTAAGAAAGTGAATTTTAAGCGTTCTCACCACAAAAGACAAAAAAAAAAAAAAAAAATGACAAGCCTGTGAGGCAATGCACCTGTTAAATAGGGGTGATTTAAGCCATTCCACGATGGCTTATACATATGTCAGAAGTATCATGTTGTACACCATAAATATGTACAGTCTTTCTCAATGTAAGTATTAAATAAATGCTTTTTTTTTTAATTTAAAAAAAAAAAAAAAGGATGAGCATGGTAGCTCATGCCTGTAATCCCAGCATTCTGGGAGGCCAAGGTGGGAGGATCACTCAATCTCTGGAGTTTGAGTCCAGCCTGGGCAACATTGCAAAACCCCATCTCTGCAAAAAATACGAATATTAGTGGGGCATGGCAGTGTGCACCTGTGGTACCAGCTACTTGGGAGGCTGAGGTGGAAGGATCGCTTGAGCCCAGGGAGGTTGAGGCTGCAGTGAGCTGAGATTGTGTCACTGCCCTCCAGCCTGGGCAACAGAGGAAGGCCGTGTCTCAGAAAAATAAAGTATAAAGTGACTCGAGGATCATGGCACTCTCTTATGCTTTCAGCCTGTGAAACAGAGGTGTTCTTGATAGCCTGTATAAATGTGACTTTGGTGTCGTGATGTGGATTTTTGTCTCTTTCAACAGCATGAACAGGCTGAACACTTTGCCACGAGGCTTCGGCTCCCTGCCAGCTCTTGAGGTTCTGGATCTGACTTACAACAACTTGAATGAAAATTCTCTTCCTGGAAACTTCTTCTACCTGAGTAAGAAACTTTCAATTCTATAAATCTCCTAAACACCGTACTTTGCGTTCTAAGAGTGAAATTTATTTGCCGGGACCCAAACTCGAAGAGAAATTATTGGACAGAGATAATTTTTTCTTTAGAGACTCCTTTTGAATATTCCTTCATAGCTCAGCAGTATGTGCATTTGATATATTGTTATGTGACACCATTGGGCAGAAGTGGACTTAGTAATGTCATATTAACATTCTGAGAGAGATCATATACATAAATGAGATCAAGCCTCACATTTAGCTAAGATTTAGCTAAGAGACGACTTTCTTTTTAAATAGCATGCCAAAAAAAAGTATCCTCCCATGTTGCTATTAATTCTTTGTAGGATATTTACCTAGAATATTCTAATTATTTATAAAATATTTATTACTAAACCACAAACAATTTTAAAAGTTCAGCCTTTTAAAAAGTACTCTTATTGACCTATTTATGCAGCACACAGGCACTAAGAAATTATTGGCCACAGGTGAACGCATTTTATTGTTTTATATGCAAACAAATTTCTTGCTGAAGATGTTTTTGAAAATTAAAAAACTGAAAGATTTCTTCTGGGACCGCATGCAATATTTCAGGCAAGGTTTGCTTTGCTTAAATGAGTGTTCTGTTTCTTCGAATAGTAACTTATATGGCATTAAAAAATTCTGAGTTTTCTGAGCTGTCTCTAAAATTTTACTTTTTACCTTATGTACATTATCTATGACTTTCTCAAGTGCATGAAACCAACTGTAAAATATTTTCATGGGCGGTGGGTCAACTGTTCTTATTATGTTATATTAGCATACAGTTCTTGGGAGTCTGAGCTGCAAAGATCACTTGAGGGTAGGAGTTTAAGACCAGCCTGGGCAACATAGACCCTGTCTCTAGAAATAAAAATGAGAAAATTAGCCAGGCATAGTAGCGTGCGCCTGTAATCTTAGCTACTTGGGAGGCTGAGGTGCGAAGACTGCTCGAGGCTGGACGTTCAAAGCTGCAGTGACCCACTGCACTCCAGCCTGGGTGACAGAGTGCGACTCTGTCTCTAAAAAACAATTGATTACTGGTAAAAAAAACATACTCAGCATTTTTGGTTGAGACGCTTTAGAATTCTGGCCTTCAGTAGTTCGGAATCATAATATCAGTGTGTAATGGTGAACACACTTCTGACTGCTGATCTCTGTTTAAGTTAGGATTACTCTGTTAACTTCCTGTCGTCATTTTAGCCCCTTTGTCTTCATTTATTTTTGTCCTTAAGACTGTAAAAACAAGTGGCAATGATTAGTCAGATTATGGAATTGATGAGCCGTGGTGATAGCCTCCATCACCAGAAAGCCTTTCATTAGTTTTTAACACAGTGCTATTTACATAGGAAAAGGTCTGTTTTCACTTAGTTGTGTTCACTTGAAAGAACCTTCTTGCCGTAGGTATCCATAAAAGTGGCTCAGTAGTTTCCCTTGTTTTACTTCGAATGCACATGGAGAAATAAATGGGAATCAAAAGGAATCTACGAGAAAAAGGAACAATCTTCTCTGAAAATGTGTTGAAACTCTTTGTCCCAAAATGCAAGTGCCCGCAGTTGTTAATTGCGTCAGTCCTCTTGGATATAGATGTTTTCCTGGACACACCGGCTACACAATAAGCCAGTAAATCTAAGTGTGACCTGCCTGTTATTGTTGGGAGCCCTAGGTATGTCAAAGGCTTTTCACCAAGCCCGGGTTATTAATCAAAGCTGACTCCCTCGTATTGATCAGACCCCAAATGGCTGGGTTCCATGCCGCCCTGTTTATATATTGCTGTTTAATTTGCAGCCACCCTGCGTGCACTCTATCTAAGTGACAACGATTTTGAAATCCTGCCGCCAGATATCGGGAAGCTCACAAAGTTGCAGATAGTAAGTAATTTATCTAAATTCTTAGAAAATCAATTCACTGCTGCAGCCTTGTAGGGGTAGAATCAAGTCAATCTGAGCCAGAGTAAGGTTTGTTTTGTGGGACTAGACCACTATCCCTGCTAGTGTTTCTTGTTTATCCACCGACACTTGTAAATAAACGGGAAGGATTGCGCTTTCATGAGAGAGAGGACATGGAAGAGGATGGGAGTTTCTGTGGAGCACCTTTTAATGTGAAAATGTGTTGACCACTCCTTGTTTTCTTCTGTTTAGCTCAGCCTTAGGGATAACGACCTGATCTCGCTGCCTAAGGAAATCGGGGAGCTTACCCAGCTTAAAGAGCTCCACATTCAGGGGAACCGCCTCACCGTTCTGCCCCCAGAACTAGGTAAGGTTGCTGATGAATGAACTTAGTTCTGGGTTTCATGAATAACAGTTATCCTAATGTAGCAGTTCTGAACAGCCTCTCTCCTCTTCTTGGCAACCGCTCTCCACCTAGGTACCCAGTTCTGACCATTTGAGAACCATTTGTCATTGACCAGAGCGCAGCGGTTATAGGTTTGACCTTCCCCGATGCTGTGTTCTGCAGCTGTAGTGTCCCGTGTCTTAGAAACTGCTGATGAAAGATGACCCCGCTCAGCTCCCTGCGTGAGGTAGTGGAAAAAGCATGGGATTAGTAGTAAGAGTCTTATCCGTGCATAGCCTCATTGACTAACTGGGTAAGCTTTCCGGGTCTTGGTTGGTTATTAATAACTTTAAGCATCACTTTTACTTTTTAACCCCTTAATTTTTTACTGACCTGGAAACACTTTTACCAAATAGTTAAAGTAGTTGTTACGGCTACTTGAAGGTGTTCATACCTCTGCCGTTCGGAAATCTGCCTCTCTCCTGATCCCGTCTGTAGCAGCAATTGTTAAATACGTTCTTGCTGGGAATTCCTTGGTCCTACTCCTGGCTGTTGAATCCTAATCTTCTGCCAGGTCATTCCTGTTTCCAGAATGGATTATCCTCTGGAGGTTATTTCCCTACCAGAAATAACCTCCAAGCCAGTGATTCTGTTGCTGCTTTGTGTCACTGCAAAAGGTTCAGAAGTTCCCTTTGCTCGTGCAGACCCTCTATAGCCTCTAATTTTTTCAGGCCTTTGAATCACATTGTTTCCTCAAACTGTGGTGATTTGCTTTTCTGCTCCAAAGTACCATCATTTTTGAGAATCACATTGAGGAAGCAATTCTTTCTTTATTTTTTTTGAGATGGAATTTTGCTTTTGTTGCCCAGGCTGGAGTGCAGTGGTGCCATCTCACCCCAGGACAACCTCCACCACCTGGGTTCAAGCGGTTCTCTGCCTCAGCCTTCTGAGTAGCTGGGATTGCAGGCATTCACCACCAGGCCTGGCTAATTTTGTATTTTTAGTAGAGATGGGGTTTCTCATGTTGGTCAGGCTGGTCTCAAACTCCTGACCTCAGGTGATCTGCCCGCCTAGGCCTCCCAGAGTGCTGGGATTATAGGCTTGAGCCACCACACCCAGTGAGGAAGCAGTTCTTTAAACGAGTCTGGCAGTTTGAAGAGGCCATTTGTTAGAAATTAGAATGCAAGCACCAGAAGGGTAGGGGCATCTTTGCCTTTGTTCCCTAGGGTGCATTAGGTGCTCAGAAAACATTGACTGAATGAATGAATGAAACAAGGACCTTAGGTGGCAGGATGTTAGGAAAGTTATCAGCAGACTGATGTGGCTAATGGTTATGCATAGGAAGACGGAGATACAGAACACTCCCATCAGCACTGAGGATTCTGCTGGCAGCCATATTGGTCTAAAGGGAAGGCAGTCATGTGATTTCGTAGAACAAATGGAATGCCCCATCCCCTCTTTTCCCATTTCCCTTAGCTCTCTTGTTAGTATTAAAAGACCAGAGGATATTTAATGATTTTTTTAAGGGCTGAGGAGCAACTCAACATATCTCTTTATTGAGTTGCAAGTTAGTCAAGTGTTGCTTTGGGAGCAGTATTACAGAATCAAGAAACACTTTTTGCAAACATTTTCAAGGCAAAAAACTTCTTGTCAAAGGAGCGATCTTGCTCTGGGCACTGTGGCTCACACTTGTAATCCCAGCACTTCGGGACGCCAAAGTGGGCGGATCACTTGAGCCAGGAGTTTGAGCCCAGCCTGGTCAACATGGTGAAACCCCATCTGTACAAAAAGTACAAAAACTGAGCTAGGCATTGTGATACATTCCTGTTCCCAGCTACTCGGGAGGTTGAGATGGGAGGATCACCTGAGCCTGGGAGATCAAAGTGGCAGTGAGGTGTGGTGGTGCCACTGCACTCCAGCCTGGGTGACAGAACAAGACATTATCAAAAAGGAAAAAAATAAAAATAAAAGATCTCGCACAGTGGTTAATAACCACAGATGTTAGCATTAGTAATAGCTGGGGAGCTTCTGCAGCTTCCTCCCCAACCCACTAAATCAGGATCTCTGTGTGTGAGGTGAATCCTTGTGTAACTTGGTGTAAAACTCACTCAGTGCCTCTGACATGTGTCCTTGATGAGCATGGTTAGTAGAAACAGAAAAATAAATGTGTATTTTGATGTCATTTGATCTTGTTTCATTTTCAAGCAGTGAGGCAACATAGGATATTAAACAATTATTTTATCAGATGGTAATTTGCCACAAAAATGCCTACTTGAACCTACACATGCCTTTGTATATTTTTAAAAATCGTACTCATTTTGCTTATCTTATTTAAATACTACATGAGGTCATATTTGTTCAACCTTTCTGTTAAGCTATCCATGAACAAATCATGTATATTTTTATTCAGGTGTAGAATTGAGGGGGAAGGCTTTAAATGACTTTATTTTTGCCAGCCATGTGTAGAAAATCTTACTCTTAACATTTGCCTGGTAGCAGTTTTTCCTGATTATGGACAAGCTCTTAGTTGTAAGTAAATGATAAACCTATAGAAGTCACTGTCACAAGCTAAACTCAAGATTAAAACAATCGTACTATTTATTTTTGAATGGTGTTTTTTTAAGTTAAGATTAATCTAGTAACAGCTATTATAATAATGGGTAGTATGTAATAAGGCCTTGAATAGCAAGGCACTATAATAAGTGTTTTTCCTGCAATATCACCTATAATTATCATAAGAATTAAAAGCGGACTTTAGAGAGGTGAGGATAGGACACTGAGGGGTAGAGAGGGTTGGTTGGTGACATGTCTCTGGGGACACAGTGAGTGAGTCACAGAGGTGAGATTTGAACCTGGCAGTCCCTCCTCTGAGGGATCACCAGCTTCCTGATCACAGTGAGGTCCTCTTTCCCACCCATATGCCCGTAAGATGATTACTAGAAATGCAGTTTTCACACCCTCCGGAAATGGCAGGCAGAGGGATGTTGTGGAATGGTGAGTTTGGGTGGGCTTTGCTGGTGTGTGAGCAAGGTTTGCGTAACACTTTCCAAAATGCAGCTGGGGTGGCCTCTGCAAGACACATTGCTGTCCCATTACAAGCCAGTTGCATTTTCCCCATGTCTCTGCCCTCAGTAAATGTGCCCCACAATGGGAATGTCTTTTGTTTCTTCGTGTCCCCAATACCTGAGGTGACCATCTGGTTGCTGCTCGGGGCTGGCTGATGGGCGGTGCCAGATGCTGACGAAGCTTATGCTGCAGGTTTGCTTTTGGAGGCGTTTAAAAATGTGGATGAGGATCTCTCTCTATATATTAATTTCTTACATATCTGAATACACAAATGCTTTAGATACTTTTGTGAAATTTCCTCTCATAATAAATCCAGAGTTTATTAACTTGTAACCTTGTTGGTACTGGTATTTCAGCCAAGCAGGAGAATCCAGATGAGTTCCCATTGTCAGGTCTGAGAACATGCAGGGAAACAGCAAAATAAAGTCAGGGGCTTGGCTGGAGTTTTAATATGTGATTGTTTACTTTTCCTTTGTTGTGTGGCCTTGAATAAGTTACTTAAACTGCTATGTCAGGTTCCTAAGTAGTAAAGCACTTACTTTCATATTAGTCTATATACCTACAAAAGAGGAGATGGAAGTTGAGTCTCTCATTCATTCATTCATTTATCATTCAGGTTAAGTTCTACTTTAGGGCAGATCTTTGAGTCCAAGTAAAGTAAGATTCACTTATTCTGCAACTGTTTGTTGAGCACCTGGTATTTGCTAGAGATTATGACAAGAACACCTGTTATTGATGATATTCTAGTGGGAGAAGACAGAATAGAGAGAGAGAGAAAGAGGGAAAGACTATGAATGACAGAGAAGTGGTATTAGGAGCTCTGGGAAAATATTGAGCATGGAAGGGAGTGCCCAGCTGGGGAAGGGGTAATATGAGAAACCTTCACTCATAGGATGGTGCCCTTTATGCAGAGACTTAAAGGAAGAAGGGTGCTCTCCTCATGGAGAGAACAGTAAGTGCCAAAGTCCTGGGTGGGCTCGTGTTGAGGAAGAGCAAGGCCAGTGTAGCTGGATCAGAGTGAGTGAAGGGGAGAGAGCTGTAAGCAATGAGCTTAGATAGGAAGTGGGACTGTTCACATGGGAACTAGTAGGACATTGTCAGAACTTGGACTTTTAGTCTGTGACATGGGCACCGCCCCAGATGCTCCCATCCTAATCACCAGAATATGAAAATTCGTTACCTTATGTCACGAAAGAGACTTTGCCCGTGGGCTTTGGAGTCTTGAGATGGGGAGATTATCCTGGATTGCCCAGGTGAGCCCAGTGTAATCCTATCAGGAAGGAGGAAGGAGGGTCAGACGTAGGAGTAGAAGATGTGGTGACAGGAGCAGGAGGCTGGAGTCACTCGTGGAAGGGGCCGCAAGCTAAGAAGTGCAGGCAGCCTCCAGAAACTGGAAAGGCACACAGCTGGAATTCTAACCCGCCAACTCTGAATCCTCCAGAAGGAGTGCAGCCTTATTGGCACCTCGACTGTAGCTCCATAAAATCCAGTTTGTGATGGCTGGATGAACCTGGAGAACATCATTCTCAGCAAACTGCCACAAGAACAGAAAATCAAGTACCACATGTTCTCACTCATAGGCGGGTGATGAACAATGAGAACACGTGGACACAGGGAGGGGAGCACTACACACTGGGGTCTATTGAGGGGAAAAGGGGAGGGACAGCGGGGGGTGGGTAAGTTAGGGAGAGACAGCATGGGGAGAAATGCCAGATATGGGTGAAGGGGAGGAAGGCAGCAAATCACACAGCCACGTGTGTACCTATGCAACTATCTTGCATGTTCTTCACATGTACCCCAAAACCTAAAATGCAGTAAAAAAAATCCAGTTCGTGGACTTGTGCACTCTAGAACAGTGAGAGACTAGATTTCTGTCGTTTTTAGCCACTGCTTGTGGTCATTGGTTCGAGTAGCAAAAGGAAACTGATAGAAATGGGAAAGACACTGAAGGGTTTTGAGCCAAGGCATAGCATGAACTGACTTTCTTATTTAGACAGAGTCTCACGTGATCACCTAGGCTGGAGTGCAGTGGTGCAATCATAGCTCACTGCAGCTTCCATCTCCCAGGCTCAAGCAATCCTCCTGCCTCCTGAAGCACTGGGATTACAGGCATGAGCCCCTGATTCTTTGGCTGCTGTGTTGAAAAGAGACTGGAGGACAGAGGGCAAGGTGGAAGTGGAGTCCGAGAGAGAGGAGACTATCGTAGCAGTTCTGGTGGAAGTAGATACTGGCTTCATCCAAATAGTAGCAGTAGCGGTACAAGTAACAGTCTGATACCAGATCTGTTTCAAAGGCCTAACTAACAGGAATTGGTGACAGTTTAGATGAGGGTTGAGAGAGTTAAGGTTAACTCTGAGGTTTTGGTCTAAGCAACTGGAAGGCTGGGGAAAGATTATAGCAAGAGTAGGAGAGGGATTGAGGAGAGGAGGTTGTCCTGAGCTGAGTTTCAGGTTTCTTAAGTTTCAGGTGCCTTTGGGGTATCTCATTGAAAAGGCAATGGGGTATAAGAATCTGCAGTCCAGAAGAGATATCTAGGCTGCATGTGTAATTTGGGGCATTATCAGCGTACATCTAAGGGTATTAATCAGATGAGATCCCTTGCATGTGACTGCAGACAGTGAAAGATTGAGCCGTGAAGCCCTGCGGTTCCTGAACACTGAAGGCGGAAGGATCCAGGATGTTTACAGGTCAGCTGACTCCCAGGCAGACATCTGTGGCCAGTCAGGGACTGAGGCCACCTTGGTTGGCACCACAATGGCTCCCCGTTGCTGGAGCTGCGTGGTGTGTTTTTGCTTCATAGGAAAAAGGGGTTCTCTTATGAGGCAGATGGGGGTTACTTCCTTTTCCGTGACATCTGCAGTTAACTCTGCCAGGGCAGGACAGTGGAATGCATATAACTGAAGTATCCTCGGAGCTGCCTGAATGCAGAAGGCTCCTTTTGGCCAGAATTTTCAGCCAGCATCCAGTCTCTTGAAAAGCAGCCAGCCATGTGACTAACTGAACTTTCACCCTTTTTAGTTGCTTTGTATATTATTTCCTGGAAGAATTAATTGAGAGGATAAAAGACCTGCATTGGTAGTGAAGTAAGGAAATTCAGTATATACCTTGACCAGTCCTCAGAATAGGCCAACAGCCCCAGAAACAAAAACAAAAAGGTGATTTAGGAGCTGGTGGCATCGCCTGAGGTTTGCCAGCAGTTTCCTTTCTTTTCTTTCTTTCTTTTTTTTAAATTAAACTTTAAGTTCTGGGGTGCATGTGCAGATCATGCAGGTTTGTTACATAGATAGGTATACACATGCCATGGCGGTTTGCTGCATCCATCCCCCATCTACATTAGGTATTTCTCCCAATGCTATCCCTCCACAATCCCCCCACCTCCTGCTATCTCTCCCCTAGTCCTCCACCCACTGACAGGCCCTGGTGTGTGATGTTCCCCTCCCCATATCCATGTGTTCTCATTGTTCAACACTCAATTATGAGTAAGAACATGTGGTATTTGGTTTTCTATTGTGTCAGTTTGTTGAGAATGATGGTTTGCAGCTTCATCCATGTTCCTGCAAAAGACATGAACTCATCGTTTTTCATGGCTGCATAATATTCCATAGTGTATATATATTCCATTTTTTTTATACAGTCTATGATTGCTGGGCATTTGGGTTGGTTCCAAGTCTTTGGTATCGTGCACAGTGTCACAGTAAACATACGTGTGCATGTGCCTTTTTTTTTTGTTTTTTTTTTGAGATGGAGTTTCGCTCTTGTTACCCAGGCTGGAGTGCAATGGCATGATCTTGGCTCACCGCAACCTCCGCCTCCTGGGTTCAAGCAATTCTCTTGCCTCAGCCTCCCGAGTAGCTGGGATTACAGACACGCGCCACCATGCCCAGCTAATTTTTGTATTTTTAGTAGAGACAGGGTTTCACCTTGTTGACCAGGATGGTCTCAATCTCCTGACCTCATGATCCACCCGCCTTGGCCTCCCAAAGTGCTGGGATTACATGCGCCCAGCCGTTTTAATAGAGGCCTTTTTAATAGAATGATTTAATAGAATAGATTTCTAGTTCTAGATCCGTGAGGAATCACCAAAGCGTCTTCCACAGTGGTTGAACTAAATCTATACTCCCACCAACAATGCAAAAGCATTCCTATTTCTCCACATCCTCTCCAGCATCTATTGTCTCCTGATTTTGTAATGATCGCCATTCTAACTGGCATGAGACGGTATCTCACTGTGGTTTTGATTTGCATTTCTCTAATGACCAGTGATGATGAGTTTTTTTTCATGTTTGTTGGCTGCATAAATAACTTCTTTTGAGAAGTATCTGTTCATATCCTTTGCCCACTTTTGTTGTTTTTTTTTTTTTCTTGTAGATTTGTTTAAGTTCTTTGTAGATTCTAGGTATTAGCCCTTTGTCAGATGGGTAGGTTGCAAACATTTTTTCCCATTTTTGGTTGCCAGTTCAGTCTAATGATAGTTTGTTTTTGCCAGCAGTTTTCTAACCCAGCTCTGCATTTTCTCACCCGCCAATGAGACCATTGTCATGTGAGCTGAAGATCTGGATTCTGTGTTTCCTGTAATTCTCTTTCCTAAGCATTCCATGGTTTCAGCTGCTTGTTCTGAATTGGAGTCGTTTCTGGTTTCTTGGCTTGTAGGTAATAATGGGACCTCTTCTTCTGCATTTGTCACTCAAATAAATTTGTTTTTGGAGAAGAGAAGAAAACAAGATTGTGTTTTGTTGCATGCCAAGCATTGTTTTGTTTTGTTATTGTTTTGATTTGTTAACAAAATGAAGTTATCAAAACGTTATGTGTACCAATCCAAGCAGCCTGTGGGCTGTGTGTCTGCAATGCTGCACACACCTGGGGCTAGCAAGCCTAGTGCCCCACAATAGGTGCCGACAATTGATAGCATTTTTTTTACTACAGTAACTATGAGAAGCATAGTATTTTCTAGCATACTTGTGAAGAGTGGAAATGAATATTAATCCACTTCAGAGAGTAAAGGATGTTATGAATTGAGAATTTCCTCCCAGTTACGTTTTCCAGAGTGAACAGAATTAATAATGAATGGTTGTACAGTCCAGAATCTCTGTTGCTGTATCTCTTAATCCTTTTCCTGTGGATGTTGAGCAGCTAAAGAAAAATAACTTTGTTTACTGAGGCAGGCTTGAAGGAAATCCAGTATTCTTTGTTTGGTCAATTAAGGCCCTGATTATCAGTGTCTCATTTATTTTCTATTCTGTTATTGTCACTCTGTCAACTGGTTCACAGTTATTTTATCCAAAGGGTTAAAACATTTTAAAAATGTAAACAGTAGAGGATCAAGGTTAAGTGGTGTACTCATCACTAGGCTTGGATTCAAACTTGAATCCCCCATTGCCTTGTTCTGTGACCTTCAGATATTGATATGGTTTGGCTCTATGTCCCCACCCAAATCTCATCTTGTAGCCCTGATAATTCCCACGTGTTGTGGGAGGGACCCGGTGGGAGATGATTGAATCATGGGAGTGGGTCTTTCCCACACTGTTCTTGTGATAGTGAATGGGTCCCATGAGATCTGATGGTTTTAAAAATGGGGTCTTCCTGAACAAGCTCTCTCTCTCTTTGCCTGCTGCCATCCATATAAGATGTGACTTTACTTCTCCTTGCCTTCCACCATGATTGTGAGGCCTCCCCAGCTATGTGGAATTGTGAGTCCATTAAATCTCTTTTGTAAATTGCCCAGTCTCAGGTATGTCTTCATCAGCAGCATGAAAATGGACTAATACAGATATGTTATTTTACCTTCCTTCTGTGCCTCATGTAAAATTAGGGTAATAACAGCCCTCACCTCATGGTGTCTTTGTGAGGATTAACAGGATAATCTGCTTAAAGAATTTAGCCTTGATTCAGGAATGAGTACAGCTGCTCAGTGAATGTTAGGTAGATGAACACACACAGGCACATGCACATATGTGCACAGTAGATTTTTTTGCTATTAAACTTTGACTATTTAGAGGCCAGCTTTCTGAAACCTGGGCTCTTCTGAAATAGTGTAAGCAGAGAGGTCACCCCAGCCCCATCCTTTTGACAGGGAAGAGGCAGTTAGTTACCGAGTGCCTAGTGAGAAAGAAACAGCAGAGTGGATCCAGAGCCAAAGTCTCACCTCGCACAGTGGGATTGGTCAGTGTATCCTGTGGATAAAAGAAAGGCTTGGAATTATCCTCCTGTGTGAAAATTGCGGCACATAGGAAGGGTCAGAAGAGAAAAGCAAAGGAAAAGAAGGGACAAGAGGGAGGAGCTCAGATGAAGGGCTTCTGCATGGCCAGTACTCAGGGTGGACAAAAGACATAGCAAGAAGAGTATGGCTCGGTCCACCCATCCTAATAATGTAATAACAAGTGATCTTTCAAGTCTGTGCCTTTCTTGTGAGTTTTATATTGAGGCTGGGAGCAGTGGTGGTTCTTCTACCTAAAAAGCTCTGTGATTGGCTTTTTGATTGGACCATAGGTGGTTCAATTCACTCATTTGCCTATTAGTTCACTTCTTTCTTTTTGACATCCTTTGTGTGATAATTAACTTGTTCCTAGTAAGAGCTGGATACTTGGCTGGACGTAGTGGCTTATGCCTGTAATCCCAACACTTTGAGAGGCTGAGGTGGGTGGTTCACAAGGTCATGAGTTTGAGACCAGCCTGGCCAATGTAGTGAAACCCCATCTCTACTAAAAATACAAAAATAGCCAGGTGTGGTGGCACATGCCTATAGTCCCAGCTACCCGGGAGACTGAGGCAGGAGAATTGCTTCAACATGGGAGGTGGAGGTTGCAGTGAGCCAAGGCCATGCCATTGCACTCCAGCCTAGGTGACAAAGTGAGACTCTGTCTCAAAAAAAAAAAAAAAGAAAGAAAGAAAAAAAGAGTTGGATACTTTATAGCAGTTGCACTGATTAGACTCACTTCTTTATCCATGTTAGTTCTTAAACTGCCACTCTGCAAGTGACAACATTATTTTCTAATTGTTTAATTTCTCACTGTCTTAGTTTACCTTTAGTGACGGTGCTTATTTCATTGGGGATTTTTTTCTGCTCCAGAATTCATGATAATAACCACTGTTCTGAACCGATGGCTTCATTTTTTAAATCAGTTGTGTGCCTACACTATAATGCTTTTGTCACTTGCCTACATATTAGTAATTTATTTCCTGTTTAAAATACACTATGTAAATCCATCTTTCTAAATCTTTATTATATTATTATAAATTAAAAGCATTATAGAAAAGGAAGTCTCTTCTGGAGTTGGGCAAAGTAGTTTAGCTATTATTTGAAATCTCTCTTTTTTTTGGAAGACAGAGTCTTGCTCTGTGCCACCCAGACTGGCTTGCAGTGGCATGATCATGGCTCACTAGGGCCTTGACCTTCTTGGTCCAAGTGATCCCTGCACCTCAGCCTTGCAATTAGCTGGGACCACAGGCATGCATCACCACGCCTGGCTAATTTTTCAGTGTTTTGTAGAGATGGAGTCTCTCTATGTTGCCCAGGCTGGTCTGGAACCCCTAAGTTCAGGCAGACCTTCTGCCTTGGCCTCCCAAAATGTTGGGATTACAGGAATGGACCACCCATCTGGCTAAATCTTTTAACTTTCTTTGAGAAAAGATGTAATGTAGTTATTAACTATGTCTAGAATAAGCAGACTCCAAGTACAAAATAAGAAAGTTAATTTTTTTTAGACTGGCTTTTCAATTCGGGGTGATTACCTGTCCTAACTCAAGGCAGCTTTGTATTGTTCTCAGAATTGGTTTTCTCTCCCTAAATCCTGTTATTATGAAAAGAAGATCTAGCTTACTAGATAGGGCAGTTAAGTGATAAGGACGTTCTTTATGGAATTATAAACTGTACCACATATATATATATATGATTGAATTTGTTAATTGATAACATTTTTTCAGATTAGTTTTAAGCTAGATAGAATTACATATCTTAGTTTTTATGCAGAATATCGTAATTTGCAGAATAGTTTAATGCACTTAATCTCAGTTCTATGATGTAGACAGGGAGAGCTCTCTGGCCTCTTTTTGAAGATTATGGAACCAAGGGGGTCGTGACTTGCCTGAAGCCGCATTATTGACATGGCTTATTATGGACAGAATCCAGTTTTTAGTTCAGATCTTTCTAATTCAAAAGTAAGTATTCCTCCCAATAGTATACCCATCAATATGTCAAAACTGAGCCAATAAAAAGGCATAATTTATTATTAGATGACAGATTGCTGTGCTTCCAAATATATGCCTTAATTTTATTTGAAGAATAAAACGTTGGGAATAGAATATTTGTGCCCAACTTTGAATCTCGACTTGGATTTTATGGCATGCTCTTACATTTTATTTCTGTGTTAATGTTTCTTTTGCCATTCTTCACAGAAAAATCCTATCATATCCTTTGATTCCCATGGCCTTAGCTGATAATCAAAAATGACTCCTGTCAATCTCCTACGTGATACTTTTTAACAAGTTCCATTTTATATATTCTATATCAGTGACATCTTTAGCCCCAGAAAATGTTTTCAGCATGGATTTTTAAAATGCTAAGTGAATTATATTTCTCCCTGGTGAGTTATTGGCTGAAAGGGGGCGGGAAGTTGCAGCACATAAAACGTTTCCGTTTTGCAGTGTAAATTTCAGGAAGCCCAACGTCAGGTTCAGCGTGATTGAACGTGTGCATCAATCTGTGTTAGCACCAGCTGGAAAAGCTTGCCACTGTGTGCAGTGAACTTCCTTTGATTTAATAGGACGCTAAATGTATTTTTGCCCTGGGAGAAATGCTGGCAGTGCGAAGGTTCTGGATTTAATTTTTTTTTTTAATTTCAGAGGCATGTCTGTAAATACAGTTGTTATCACCTGAAAACATATATAATATCTTACATTTTTGTAGCCTCTTCCTTTAAGGCGTCTCCTGTATATTATAGTATTCCTATGTTGAAAGAAAGGAAAAAAAGGTTATAGTGAGTCAGACCCAAATGGTATTGCATGTGTGGGTGAGTGTGAGAATTTCTTTCAGAGTGCAGTGGGAGTTTGAAAGGAGTGAAGTGGGTGATGGTTGTCCCTCTTGTCACCACTAGAAATCTAGGCCTTATCATGACATCATGGATCGGTCTTTCTTATTTATGTTTATTTAGACCTTTCCAGAAAAACTGTGTATTAATTCCTTAAGTTAACTGCCTTGTTACACAAGAGCATCTAATTGTACCATTTAGATGCTTCTGTTAAGGTTTAGGTGATGGCATTCTAATATTAGTAAATAAGCTTACGCTCCTTTTTTTCACATACGCAGAGTGATTTTAACACGTTCAGTACTCTCTGTGTTGCCTTTTGTATTTGCTGTTTAAAAATCACAGCTCGTCTTGGACAGCCCCGTCACATCCATCTTACCATGTCAGATTCTGATTTCCAACCCCATATGCGTTATATTTCTGTAATTGGTTACGTTTGCAGAGCACTGGTAAATGAAACATATATAATCCTTACATTCATGAAGAAAACCTTAGAAAGAAGCAGCTAAACAAATAGTTAAAAATTTCAAGATGGCTGCTAGAATGTGAGCTTCCCCAAGACATTGGTTTAAGCCATCCTCATCTCTCACCTGGATTGCCAGAATAACCTCCCAACTGGTTTCCTGCATCCTACCTTCCTTTACAATCTATTCTTCATCCCATAGTCAAGATGATCTTACAAAATTACCAAGTGGATTGTATACCCTTGTCAATTAGAACTTTTTAGTGTTTCCCTTGGAATATTTAAGGCCCATCTGGCACCCATGTGTTCCATGACTTATCCCCCTCAGCTACTCATGAGCCGCCATCAGTAGCCACCTCTCACTTCTTCATGATCTTTGCTTTGTCCTTGGAATTTTCACCTGAATAGTTTTGGAGCTCACACCATACAATTCTCACATTCAGTGTTTTTTAGTATGTTCAGAATTGTAAAACCACCGCCACAACCTTAGAATGTTGTTCGTTACCTCAGAATGAAACCATATCCTCTTCTCTCTCACTCCAGTTACTCCATCTCTCTAGCCCTAAGAGTTTATAGTTTGACTCTTAGATTTATATCTTTGATACGTTTTGAGTTCATTTTTGTATGTGATGTGCGATAAGGATTTAGTTTTATTCTTTTGCATGTGGCTGTCCTGTGGCTCCAGCACCATGTGTAGAAAAGACTGTTCTCTTTTTATCAAGTGATCTTGGCACCCTTGTCAACCAATTGAGAGCAGATATATAGTTTTATTTTTGTGCTCTCAATGGTATTTCATTTATTTATATGTCTATCCTTATGCCAGTACCACACTGTCTTTAGTACTGTTGCTTTGTAGTAAGTTTTTAAATTGGGGCAGGTTACTTTCAACTTTGTTACTCTTTTTCAAGATTGTTTTAACTCTTTTGAGGACTGTAAAATTCATATTTCCATATGAATTTTAGAATCAGTTTGTTAATTTATACAAAGAAGCTGACTTGTATTTTGGTAGAGATTGTACTGAAATTTTGGATTATTTCAGGGATTATAGTAATCTCCACAGTATTAACTCTTCAAATACATGAACATGGGATGTTTATGCATTTATTTAGAGCTTCAATTTCTTTCAACAGTGTTTTATAGATTTCAGAGTTTTATACTTTTGCTAAATTTCTTCCTAAACATTTTATTATTTTTGATGCTATTATAAGTGAAATTATTTTCTTAATTTTACTTTTGGGTTGTTTGTTGCTAGTATGTGGGAATACAGTGGGTATTTGTATTGATCTTGTATTTTGCAACCTTACGAATTCAGCCATTAGTTCTAATTGTTTCTTAGTGGATTCCTTAGAATTTTCTCTTTATTAGAGCTATTTTATCTCTTCCTTTACAAGGTGGATGCTTTTTATTTGATTTTCTTGGCTAATTACTTTGTCTGCAACCCCTAGTACAATGTGGAATATAGGTGACAAGAGCAGACATCCTTGTCTTATTTCTAATTGTAAGGGGAAAGCATCCAGTCTTTTTTTTTTATTGCATTTTAGGTTTTGGGGTACATGCACAGAACATGCAAGATAGTTGCATAGGTACCCACATGGCACTGTGTTTTGCTGCCTTCCTCCCTTTCACCCACATTTGGCATTTCTCCCCAGGCTATCCCTCCCCACCTCCCCCACCCCCGCTGTCCCTCCCCTCTTCCCCCCAATAGACCCCAGTGTGTAGTACTCCCTTCCCTGTGTCCATGTGTTCTCATTTTTCCTCACCCGCCTATGAATGAGAATATGTGGTATTTCATTTTCTGTTCTTGTGTCAGTTTGCTGAGAATGATGTTCTCCAGATTCATCCATGTCCCTACAAAGGACACAAACTCATCATTTTTGATTGCTGCATAATATTCCATGGTGCATCCAGTCTTTTAGCATAGAATATTGTGTTATTTGTAAGAGACTTTTTTTGGTATAACCATTTTCAGATTTTAGAAATGCCCGTCTATTTTTTGCTTGCAGAGTGATTTATCATGAAATATTAAATTTTGCCAAATGCCTTTTCTACCTCTATGTGGCTTTTATTTTGTATATCTTCCTTTTTATATATTTCTGTATTTCATTTGCTAGTATTTTACTTGAAATTTTTCCACTTTGTTCATGAGGGATATTAATCTGTAGTTTTCTTTTTGTCTTGTAGTTTCTTTGTATAGTTTTTGTTTCATGAGTAAAATTTGATAATTTTTATTGTTTGAATGTTTAAAAGAATTCATTCTTGATACCATCTGTGTCTTCAGTTTTATTTGTGGGAAAGTTTTGAATTATGAGTTCATTTTTTTGATAAGAGGCTCTTCAGATTTTCTGTTTCTTCTAGTGTCTTTTGGTAATTTTCGTGTCTTAAAAATGGTCAATTCTTGCAGATCAAAACCACAATGAGATACCATCTCACACCAGTTAGAAAAGTTTTTTAGAAAGTGCATTTCTTCTGAGTTAGTCTGTGTCGTCTCCATTTTTATTTGCACTACTGTTAATTTGTGGTTTTCATTTTTCCCCTCTTTGATTTGTCCAGAACCAGTTGTGGTTTTATTTAGTTATTTTATTCTTTGTTTTGTATTTCATTGATTTGCTTTTTAAAATTTTCATTCTGAGTGTAGTTGGCTCTGATTTTTCTAGCTTGATTTTCAGTTTTCTTCCTTTTTAATATAAGCATTTCAAGTTATAAATTTTTCTCTTGTTTTAGCAGCATCTCACATGTTCTGTAATTTCATTATCATTCAGTTTAAAATACTTTCTTTTGTAAGATCTTTGGCCTATTACTTAGAAATTGAGAATTTGTTTTCAAGTATTTGGAGATGTCTGAAACATTTTGTTACTGATTACTAATTTAAATTATGCCCTCATCAAAATTCATAATCTATATAATTCTAATCCTTTACAATTTGCTGACTTGTTCTATGGCCCTGTGTATTCTCTATTTGGTGAATTTTATATGCAGACTTAAAAATTTTATATGCCCCACCAGTGTTCCACAAATCTTAGGTGAAATTGGTTGATATATTATAACCCCCAGTAATAATCATTTTTTTCCTTAAGTTAGTTTTCTTAAATAACTTTAGAGAGGAGAAAAAAAGTCTTTTACACTGACTGCCACTCCTGTATTTACCATTTCTGACGCTCTTCTTTCCTTGATGTAGGCGCTTCAATCTAGTATCATTTACCTTTATCCTGAAATATTTTCTTTTATATTTTTGGTACAGTTCTTTTTGGTCATGAATTAGCTTTTCTTTATCTGAA
The DNA here is from genome assembly GCF_049354715.1 of Callithrix jacchus. Taxonomy (NCBI): domain Eukaryota; kingdom Metazoa; phylum Chordata; class Mammalia; order Primates; family Cebidae; genus Callithrix; species Callithrix jacchus. The sequence continues at coordinate 17,570,754 of NC_133508.1, read as the reverse complement.
ATATTTTTATTTTGCTTTCAGTTCCTGGAGGAAATGTTTTTCAGGACATGAAATTTTAGGTTGGGAGGTTTTTTATTTTTTTCCTTCTATCTTGCTTCAAGGGTGCTTTCTTGTCTCTCGTTTGCACTGCTCTGGTGTCATTCTTACATCGTTCTCTGTGTCTGTTTTCCTGTGGCCTCTTAAAATTTTCGCTTTATCATTGGGTTTAACATAACATAAAGCATATGTTACATATGGAAGTGCTGTTTTCAGCCATTATTTTTTGATTAATTGGTTGGTAGGTTAGTCATTTTCAGCCATTTTTTTAAAATAGATAAAATGATAAGTAGATAAAATCTTTTAATAGATTGATTGACTGATTTCCCATCTGTCTCTCCTCTCCTAGCACTCACATTACTCTTATGTTAGATCACTTGTTGCCTTCCGCAGGTCAGTGATGCAGAACTTTTTATCTTGTTTGGTTTTTTTTCCAGCTTCTTCCCGCATCTCCTTCTTAGCTTCAGCTTGGAAAGTTTCTTTGCTCCATCTTTAAGTTTAGTGGTTTTTGTTGTTGTGGTTCTGTAGTGTCCAATCTCCTCATAAGCATATTCAGCGAAATTTATTGTTTCAGATGTTGCATTTTTCACTTCCAGGTGTATCCATATAGGTTTTTTGATAACTTCATTTCTCAGTTAATAAATACTATTTATTTGCTTATTGTGTTCCCATATTTCTTTAAATCTTTGCACATATTTTAAATTGCTGTTTTAACATTTTTATCTGGTAATGCAATTTCTGATTCTGTTTAGACTGATTTTTTCTGTTTGTAAATCACTTTTTTTCCTTGTACTCTTCATGTCTAGTTTTTTTGTTTGTTTTTTGGTTTTTACTGTATTGTAGATATAAAGAAGAGTAAACTTGTTTGTATGATTTTTTTTTTTGTCTTTATGGTCTGTTGAGTTTCATTCTAGTGTGACATTAATTTGTGGTTAGCTTGATTCTTTCCAGGCTTGTTTTTAATGCCTGTCAGAGTCGGTCCATACTAGTCTTTACTCCCAGGCTAGATTAACCCTATTCTTAAGAGTTCTGGGATTACTGCCTTATGACCAGAGTGCTCAGTAGTGTCTCTGCTTTCTGGCTGATCAGAATGTGAGTGTTTCTAGTCGTGTGCAAACTCCAGTAATTGTTAAGCTTTTATCTTCCTTGTAGTTGGTCTTTCCCTGGTAGTCTTTGTTTTTCTTTCCCAGCCTTGGGTAGTCTTGTCCTGAACATGGCGGTTATTATTTGGGTAAAGATTCATAGGGACTCCTGTACAGCTTTCTGGGCCTCTTTTTCTTCATAGCACCTTCTTTCCTGCTACCTTGTCCCACAAATTCCAGCTCCTTCAGTAGCCTCACTCCCTCATTTCTGTCCTTTCAACTCAGCGTCGCCACTATATTGTTTGATCCACTCCTGCACAGCTGTCTGGAAATGCTTCTCAGAGAAAACCAGAGAGAATGTGGAGTTTTCCTCAGTTACTTCCCTTCCCTCACCCATCATGGTCCTTTGCTGCTTGTTGCCTGATATGGTTTGGCTGGGTCCCCACCCAAATCTCATCTTGAATTGCAGTTCCCATAATCTCCACACGTTGTAGGAAGGACCTAGTGGGAGGAAATTGAATCATGGAGCCATTATCCTATGCTGCCGTTCTTGTGATAGTGAGTTCTCACAAGCTCTGATGGTTTTAGAAAGGGCTTTTCCCTCTTTTGCTTGGCACTCCTTGCTGCTGTTATGTGAAGAAGGACGCGTTTGCCTCACCTTCTCTGCCATGATTGTTGTAAGCTTCCTGAGGCCTCCTCAGTCATGCTGAACCGTGAGTCAATTAAACCTCTTTCCTTTATAAATTACCCAGTGTTGGGTATGTCTTTATTAGCAGCATGAGAATAAACTGTACATTGCCCAATATGTAGAAGCATTTCTATTACACATTTTGTCCAGTTACTTCAGAATGCCAGAAGCAAAAGTCTGGATTAATTTTTGATAACTGCCAGTGTGGACAGGTATAATTATTTCTCTGCCTTTTTCTTACCCGTTTACACAACTTCCGAGGTTATTTTTGCTCAGGCCATCCCCTCAACCTTGTATTCAGTGGTGGATTCCATAGCAGACATAGCAGTAGTAGGATGTATATCAGACTTCGTTATGTACACATGTCCTTTAAGACAGTTTTCATTTTTATTCTTGGTATTTTCAAGTTTTTAAGCCCTAGAAGAATGTCTTGGTCTTTACTGCTTTTTAACTTATCTGTTATAACTTCACTGTTACAGCTGAAAACAACTGTATTAGTTTGCTGTGGCTCCCATAACAAAGTACCACAGACTGGGTGCCTTTAACAAGAGAAATCATTTTTTGTTTTTTTTTAATTCGTGGGGATTATAAGTCCAATGTCAAAATAACAGAATTGGTTTCGTCTGAGGTTTTAAGGGAAGGGTCTTTTCCAGACCTCTCTCCTTGGCTTGTGGGTGGGTGGCCCTTTTCTCCCAGTGTCTTCACTGTGTCTTCCCTCAGTACCTGAGTTCAGATTTGCCCTTCTTATATGGACACCACTCGTGTTGGATTAGGGTACACTCATATGACCTCATTTTAACTAAATTATCTCTGCAATGTCCGCATTTCCAAATACAGTCACTTTCTGAGATATTAAGGGTTAGGATGGGATCGCCCATAGCAGCAACCATTTCTCACATTTCTTACTTTTTGCTTCTAAGCCTTGGTATAAAACTTGATATCCTGTGATACTGTTTCATTGTTCGCATGCTTATTCATGTCCTCATTCTTTTTCATTATTGCAACAATAGGTCAAGTTTCCTTAAGCCATTATTTTTAATCTTTTCAAGAATCTTTGAGAAACCAGTGAAACCTATGGAGATATTTCCCCAAATATATTTTCACATAAGAAATTTTACATATAATTTGGGGAGTTTTTAGGTACCCCCAAGTCCACCCACGTGCCCTTTAGTACTGGTTTCCTACCCCAGATATTCATCATTGTAATCATTTATTCTGGGTTCCATCTGCTGACTGATACAGATGTCATTCATGTATCTCTACCAGACTTCCCTCTGAATCACATGCAAATAAAGAAGAGTGAGCCAGCACAGGATGCATGGCTGGGTTGTACAGGGAGTTATAGGTATTAAAAGGGGAAGCAAATACATCACTCATTTGATCTGCTCTCTTTTAGCTCTAGTTCATAGGATGTAGTGGTAGATGGTGACATATTAAACTTTAAAGAGGTGTTGGCTTTTTCCCCTTGCATTTAAATGGTTATGTGCTGCAGTGTGAGAGAAATAAATCATGATTCACTACAACAGTGTTGCAGTCAGTTGTATAAATTGCCAATGAAACACTAAATCTTTCACTGTGTGTTCTGACCATTTAGCAATTGGAATCGTGTTGGAAGAGGGCTGACTGGGAACAAAAGAAGCTGATATAGTGGCAGATGCAATTGGCAAGATCAATGGTTAGTGTTAAAGGTTTGTTGTTTGGGCATTTTGGGTGAGCAGATTGAAAGCAATTGCTATCTAAAAGACTTTGCCAGCTATAATTTGCTATGAAAGAATGCAGAAAAGTGAGTTACCCAACTTTACAACATCTTGCAGACTGTTATTTCTTGACTTACTGTTTTCTTAGGACGGTGACCAAAAGATCAAGCGTGTTCTTCTCATTCAAGCTTTTATTCTAGAACTTCTGGATGTTCTCTCTCTCTACACACACACACACACACACACACACACACACACATGCACATACATGTACACATACACACATATACACACACATACATACACACACACACACACACACACACATTTTCACTTTAGCTGTTCACCTACTTTCCCGAAAATTTTTGGATTTGTGTTATAGCCTTCATAACAACAGTTCTTTGAATCCGAATTTATCACACCTCTGTTTCTTCAGACTATGAGAGTTTTTACTGATGACTACTTGAACTGTGGAACACCACTTTGAATAACATTAAGTTTTCTGTTTTTTTGTTGTTGTAGTTTTTCTTTTTTTTTTGAGACAGAGTGTCACTCTGTCACCTATGCTGGAGTGCAGTGGTGCAATCTTGGCTCACTACAACCTCTGCCGCCTGGGTTCAGGCGGTTCTCCTGCCCCAGCTGGGGTTACAGGCACCTGCCACCACACTCGTTTCATTTTGTGTGTGTGTGTTTTTAGTAGAGATGGGGTTTCACCATATTGACCAAGCTGGTATCGAACTTTTGACCTCAGGTGATCCACCTGCCTCAGCCTTCCAAAGTGCTGGGATTACTTTGGGAAGCGTGAGCCACTGTGTCCAGCCAGGTTTTCTGTTTTAATAAGATTTTTATGACTTTGCATTTTAGTGCCTTAAATTGAGCAGTTTTTAGAAATGAAAACAGGTGAAAATATTTCCCTAGTAATGATGATGGTTGATGATACTAATAGTACATTTATGAGTGCTTATCTCCCCTAAGATACGTAATCTTTAATGAGATATTTCTATGAGTTACTTTTTTTCCCATTTTACATGTGAGGAACCTGAAGCTTAGAGTAACCTGTCAAAGTCCTGCAGAAAGACTTTATAGTTATCAAACTTCATCTGTTATTTTAACCATTACTTATGTTCTGCAGATGCGGTTAGGACTCTGAAATAGTTATTAAAGTCTTATCTAATATCTTTGTAAGCCTTTCTGAAAGGCACAAAAGGTATGACCCAGTTCTTTTTCTAATGGAGCTACTAACCTAGTGAAACCTGAAGAATAGTTAATCTGTTAAGTTGGGACACCAAGTGTCATTGTAATAGAAATGTAGCCTGGGCAGAAATCATCATGGCTTGAGATAGTGTAAAAAAGCTCAACAGCATCTTAGCTTGGGCTGCTATAACAAAAATACCATAGACTGGGTGACTTAGACAGCCGAAGTTATTTCTGATGATTCTAGGGGCTGGAAAATCCAAGATCAAAGTGCTGGCTAATTCGGTTCCTGGTGGGGGCTCTCTTTCTGATCCTTGGTGATACATTCTTTCTGTATCATCATATGACAGAGCTCATTTTTCTTGTATCTGTTCTTATAAGTGTCCTAATCTTGTTTATAACGGCTCCACCCTCATGACCTAATTCTCTTCTAAGGGCTCTACCTCTAAAAACCATCACATTAGCATTTAGGGCTTTAACATGTGGATTTGGAAGGGTCGTAAATATTCAGTCCACAGCAAGTAGAGGTGAGACTTTAGCTGACACGTAGCAGAATCAACAACAGTAAGAGAAAATGAAAAGGAAAGCAGTGGTATATATTACATTTCCTGACTTAAATATAAATTTAAACTGTTAGTAGGCTGTGGTCCCTGTCACCGCATGGACTTCCCCTGAGCACTCGGCAGAACTTCTGCCTTTCATTCAGTTAGGTATTCTGTGACTAGTGGGGTAATAATTGAAGCATCTCTTTGGTGGAACCTACTGATACTGTACTTCTCCAGTTAGCCCAGTTGGTTCCAGAGTTTCTAAGTCCATTGGCCCCTTAAGGAAGTCAGTGAAAGCCATGGATTCTCTCTAGGAAAAAATGTGTATACTTGACCATGGGACCTGGGATTACATATCTCTGCCCAGTCCGTACAATATCAGTTTATCTTAACCACTGTCAGAAGTGTTGGAGGTAAATGGCAGAAAGCTACTTGTTATACCTCACTAGAAATGAGCAAGAACAGGTATTTCACAAGAGAAGATCAACGACCGAGCGTATAAAAAAACTGGTCAGCCTTAGTAGCAATCAATGAAATGCAGATTAAAACAACTTACTGTTTTTTAGTATATCGATTAACAAAGATTTTAGGAAATAAGAATGCAAAGTGACAGTAAAGGTTTATTGAAGTAGACGTTTTCATGCACTGCTGTTTGATTGCACATTAACATGTCCATTCTAGACCCATTTTTGGAGCATATACCAGGCTCTGTAAAAGCTTCTGACCTTTTGTTGCAGTAAGCTCCCTTGGGATTCTGTCATCAAGAAATAATCAAGAACTCAGAAAAAGTTAGTATAAATATGTTTTTTGGCAGCAGTATTTTTAACAATAGAAGCTTTGACACCATCTTGATATAAAAATGGTTAAATTAACAAGTAGATGATGGAACATACAAATGAGCCAAGAATACTTAGAACAGCACATTAGAAGACTACATTTACAATGCCAGGCAATGTGGCTCATGCCTCTAATCCCAGCACTTTGGGAGGCCGAGGAGGGAGGCTCACTTGAGGTTAGGAGTTCGAGACCAGCCTGGCCAACATAGAGAAACCCCATCTCTACTAAAAATACAAAAATTAGCTGGGCATGGTAGTGGGCACCTATAATACCAGCTACTTGGGAGACTGAGGCACGAGAATCACTTTAATCCAGTAGATGGAGGTTGCGGTGAGTCAAGATTGCGCCCCTGCACTCCAGTCTGGGCAACAGAGTGAGACTCTGTCTCACTGGAAAAAAAATTGCTTTTCCAGTGTGATTCCAGTTGCAGAGAGTATTCACATAGTTGCATAAATAAATGGAAAAGTTACTAATTGATGTCTCTGTATGTTGGGATTCTCAGTGATTTTATTTTTCTACTTGTTTTTTATTTTTCATAATTTCTCCAGTGTATTGGTGTTAGCTTTATAGATTATATCAAGTAACCTTTTGCTGCACAACAAAATATCCCAAAACCTAGTGGGTTAAAGCAAAGCCGTCTTACAATTCGCCAGAGCTGTCTAAGCTGATACTTACTGGGCTCTGTGATGAACCCAGGGTCAGGGTTGGCTCTTGGCATAACTGGGGACGGCCTGACTCACTGGCAGCCCATTGAACAAGGCACCACGGTTCTCCTCCTGGTGGCTTCTCACGTCTTCTGACATGCTAGCTTGGCTTTGTTCACATGGTGATCTCTTCCAGGGATAGCACGAGGCACAGCTCACATGCATGAGGTGCAGGTTCATATAGTTTGGATATTTGTCCCCTCCAAGTCTCACATTGAGAGTTGATCCCCAGTGTTGGAGGTGGGGCCTGGTGGGAGGTTTTTGGGTCACTGGGGCAGACGCCTCTTGAATGGCTTGGTGTGTTCTTATGGTAATGAGTGAGTTCTTGCTTTATGAGTCCCAGCAGAGCTGATTGTTAAAAAGAGCCTGGGACCTCCCTGCCCTCTATCCCTCCATCCTCTCCATGTCATCTACACACACCAGCTCACCTTCCCCTTCTGCCATGAGCAGAAGCTTCTTGAAGCCCTCACAGGAAGCAGATGCTGGCGCCGTGCTTCTTGTACAGCCTGTGGAACCATGAACCAGATACACCACTTTTCTTTATGAATTACCCAGCCTCAAAGATTCCTGTATAGCAACACAAAAATGGACTAAGACACAAGCCCAGGTACTCCAGCACTTTCCCAGTCTGCTTCATCACATTTGCAGATGCCCTCTCTGTTGTCCAAAGCAATTCATATGATTAAAGCCCAGAGCCAGTGTGCAAGGAGACACCAAGGGCATGAAAAGTACCAGGGGAGACAGGGTGGGATTATCACAGCTGATTTTGCAAACAGTCTTTGACATAATTAGTGAAATGCCATAAAAAAGAAAAACCCCTAACTCATCCGATCCTATTGCAGAACCTTCTGAGAGTTATAGTATCTTTATGTTTTGACTGCTTCAGTGGTCTCCATATCTTTTCATGCCTTTATGGCTATAAGGAGTAGGGAAGAGGGAGGCGGGCAGATCACTGACCACCACCTTTGGCCTTCCTTGACCATCTAGCCTTCCGTTCCCCTCCCACTGCATTCTCGGCCTGAGTGGCCAGGTACTTCGGCTTATCTGTTCATTTTTCTTTATCTTTCCCTGAAACTTCCTACCATGCCCAGAAGAAAACCAATAGCATGGTACCCACAGGGAGGTGAATAGAAGTGTAATCACAGAGTGCTCATTTTGTGGGTCTGAGATGGAAGTGTATTTTCGTTTTTGCAATATCGTTAATAATGTTTACAGCCTTCTGTAAGAATTAAAATGTGTTACATTTAATTGCAAATTTTCTGTGCCAATACGAAAGTAGATTATTCTACTCTAACTTTGCGTAACAAGAGGCAAAAGCTTTCATAGATGCTTTATGAATAGTATTTTGAAGCCTAGAAAAATGTCTAAGTTGCAGAATAGCTGAAAGTGCTAATGGAAATAAGTACATGGCATATGTTTGCATAAGTGCCTTAGTCTCCTATTGCTGCTATAAACAATGAGCACAAACGCAGTGGCCGAAAACAGCACCAATTTATTCTCTTACGCTTCTGGAGGGCGAAGTCTGAGATCCGTTTCACTGAATTAGACTCCACATGTCACCCAAGTCAGTTCCTTCAGGAGACTCTAAAGGAGAATGTTTCCTCGCCTTTCTCAGCTTCTAGTGTTTGTCTGCATTCGTTGGCTTACAGCCCCTTTCTCCATCTTGGGAGCCCAGGACATCATTCTCCCCTTCCCTCGTCACACTGCCTTCTCCTCTCGGTCTGATTCTTCTCCCATCCTCTTACGAGCACCACTGTAATAATTTCAGGCCCACCCAGATAACCCCCCCAACTCAAGACCCTTCACTTAACCACTCTTGCAAAGTCTCTGTTGCCTCCTAAGCTGACATACACAGGTTCCAGGGGGCTGGGACGGAAATATATCTGGGGAACCATCACCCAGCCTCCCATAGAAAGTAACACACCTGTGAGCCTCATAGTTCCGATGCATTTGTGAGGATGATTCTTTTCCCCCGCTTACAGTGGGTCTACCTCTCATCTTCTGGATGAGCTGGCAGGTCTGCAGGGTTCTGCCTCACTTCCTGATCCTGATTCCACTGGGATTTGGGTCTGGGTATGATGAAAGGTGTAGGTGTATATGCGACTGATTTTTATTCTTCGTATTGGGGAGCAATGAAGTTTATATTGCTCTCCTCCCTCATTCTGTATATTGATATTATGATTAATAGCTTTTGACACCAAACTATTTTGAAATATGAGTCTAGTCTTTTATGACGTGTTTTGACAGCAGCAATGGCATGCTTTTAGCTCTACTAGCAGGAGTAAGTGGCAGGGGCCATCGCTCATTATTTTATACCCAAGTAATCAACCAAAAATGTCATGTCCAGAAATATCACTAAAATGTCAGCCACCCAGATCTCTTGGAAATAGTCTCATTCAGAGGGTCAGAATCTGCCTGACTTGCAATTTTGAAAGATAAAATTTGTTGAAAACAGGGAGTCCTGAGTGATTTCTTTCTCTCTCTGAGATGCCAGATGGATGTTGAATGAAGTCCAGCTTTTAGTTTCTCTGCAGATCGTTTTTTTTAAAGTTTGTGGTGGTGTTTTGGATCTTCATCATGTGTTCTCCCTCCTCTAGTCCCCCACGGCTACCCACAGCCTGGCAGGGGTGTGGTTGCCTTGGTACCTGTTCCTTAAGGCTGTCTGCAGTGAAATTTGGTTGTCTAAATAGCACGACTTGTCATCTAAAAGTAGAAGTCATTAGCACGACGCCGTTTGACTAGTGGTGTCTTGAACGCTGTTATAAAAATCTTGTTTTATCACTTTACTGTTATGTTTACTCTTGTGATCACTGGAAATTTCAGGGCCTGGTTCACAGTATGGATCTGGAGTGAAAAATAGGAAACGTTCTCCCTTAGAGTCTCCCGGATCTTGTGCCAAAAACAGTGGCCCGCGTTGGACATTTCGTATATTTTTAGAGACGCAGACTCTGACACTCCAGCTCTGTTATTACTTCGCATGATCAGTAATACTTGCATATTGGTAGCGGCAGTCCACAACTGAACCGCCTTCTGCTGTTTCTGAGGCAACTGAAATTCCTGCCAGCTTCGGTTTGAACTTTAATTGGCCTTCATTGTGATTATGAATTTGCCAGAAACACGTATTTATCTCAGAAAAGGTAGAATGTTTGTTTTGATATCAAAGTTGAATAGGGCGCTTTGGGAGGAGTGGTATCCATTTGCCTCCAGTCAGGTTACACTCTGTGGAATTTAGCAAAAGAGGTGCCCAGGCGGAACATCGGCCGTCTTTCCTCCCGGGTGGGTCCACTCTGAAGTCAACGACTGCTGTCTCTGTAGGTGAGATGGGAGGCCACATCCCGCTCCCTTATGGTAGGCATCTTGGCAAAAACCATCCTGGCAGCCTGTGTTGTGAGGAATGCACATTAATTAGTTCCTTGAAACTCTTCCCTCATTAACTCCAGGTAAGTTGTTAGAGAAAATGTTCTGGAGTTCACAGTGTTGCTTTCGATAATGAGAAAACAAGTTTACTCATCAGAATCTGTCATCTTGTTTGTAAAACAAACCATATGCAACGCCCTTCTGCATGGCGGATCTTGTTTTGTTCCTTGAACCTACTGGCTCACTTCATCCACTGCCTACAGATAGTAAATAAAGAAGTCCATTTTTTACATACGTTAAATATTACAAATTTTGGGAGGGGAGATAGAGTAGGAGGGTGGTGGGCAGAAGGCAGCCAGGCCATTTTTTGGAAACTAAATCAATATGAGAGAAAAGATGGTATTGCTATCATAATGGTAATTTATATTCATTTTTTCAATCAACTGAAACATTCAGAACACTAAAAACATTTCACTCAAATTCCCCTCACTTTGAAATAACCAAAAGTATGCTTTGGTGACCAACATTCAAGACACGTCCCTAACATAGACAAAAGAGTGGACCAAGAAGTAGAAAGGTAACTATATTGACATATGAAGAAACATAATATTTTTAAACATAAATTTGAATCTAAGAAAGGAAACTGAATTAAAGTAATTACTCAACTTTTACTGTGTGAGCCCAAAAATATTAGTATGACTTTCTAAAATATTACTCTAAAGTAAAAATAACAATTATTGACAATATTGAGAAGTTTTATTTGGATATACATATATATACACATGTATAAATATCTATATCCTATGTATGTTTCAAACATATATAACTGTATTTTTAAACTGTAATTTTCAAAATAGTTTTGATAGCTTTTTGATTTGTTACTTATTAGGCTCAATTTAGTTACCAAGTAGTTGTGTTTTTTTCCCCAATGGGATTTATCCTGTTATATGTCCTGTGTTTCTGCATACTTGATGTCTTAGTTCATTTTGTGCTGCTGTTTAAGAAAATACCTGAGACTGGATAATTTATAAATAATAGACCTTTATTTCCCTCTCTTCTGAGGGCCGGGGAGTCTGAGATCACGGAGCCAACAGTTACAGGGGTCTTGCAGGGGCTCCATTCCATCTGGTGACATTGCATCCCCTGGAGAAGAGAAATGCTATGTCCTCCTATGACAGAAGGCAGAAGGGCAAGAGGAATGAAATTCCTTTATCAAGCCCTGTTATAAGCACAACTAATCCCATTCACAGGGGTTTAGGTGTACTCATAAATGTCATGAGTTAATCACCTCCTGAATGCCTCACCTCTCAAGATGCTTTTGTTGATAATTTGAGCGTGTGTTTCAGAGGGAACAGAAACATTCAGACTCGAACATTTGAGAATGTCTGTTACTTTCTCATTTAACAGATAATTTTTCTGGGTATAAAAATCTTGAGTCACCTTTTCTTTTTCTAGAACCTTGTAGATACTGTCTTTGGGCATTGCATTTTCCTAATGCAACATTGGGGACTAACTAGAGTTTTTCACTTATGGATGACTTGCATTTTTTGCTAGGATATGCATAGGATTATTTATTCTCATTTATTCATATTCTCTCTCTCTTCCCCCATCTCTACTATATTTATTAAAGCATTGTATATGTACAGAAAAGTGCATGTAACATAAGCTTATAGCTCAGTGAATGATCAACGTGCAAAAACTCAGGACAGCTACTCAGGTCAAGAAATAGAATACCACTGGAGTTTCAGAGTCCCCTCTGGTCTCCTTTCAGTCATTAGGCTGGCCTTCCTCTCTGCTCAAAGGTAGCCACTTTTTCAACTTCTAATATTATTTAGTTTTGCTGTTTTGGGATTCTCCATGAATGGAACTATTCAGTATGCATTCTGGCTTCTTTCACTCAATATTACTTCTTGAGATTGATCCCCATTGTTGCGTTGAGCTGTATTTCATTCATTTTCCTTGCTCCCACGATATATGAATTATCTATGTGTCAGCCGTAGTTCTCATTTGAGCTACTTGCTGGCTAAGTAACAGCCCTGTCACTTTTGAGTCATTCCCCACTTTGGGCCTGGCAGTGAAATAGAGGCTCTCAGTGTGCTGATGAGTGAGCACTGTGTCCCCTCTCTCATTCCTGTCATTTCCTTCTCGGACAGTAAAGTCACTGTTTGTGAATCCCCCTTCTACTTCTCTTCTGCTATGTGCTGTTAGCAGGATTTTTCTGGGGATAACCGCTGCTGCCCCTTTTCTTTAATACGTTCTCACTCAGATCTTAGCCAATGGTCATTTCAGTGGGCTTTTAGGACTCAAAAACTCTGTGTCATACTTGCATTTCAGAGAGCTGTGTGTTCACTGCTAATGCCCTTCCTCATTTTGGTCCAGGTTTCCCTGTATTCAGCTAATATTCATTATAGTTTGCGGTGTTGAAGTAATAACCATTTATTTATGAAATGATTTTATTTATTATATTTCATTCTCTTTTCTTTCACAGTAGATTTTAGGGAAGGAGAATATACAAAAATGTTTTCATTCCTTCCTATTTAACTGCATGTCTTGGCCAGGCCCGGTGGCTCACGCCTATAATCCCAGCACTTTGGGAGACTGAGGCAGATAGGACCCCTGAGGTCAGTAGTTCAAGACCAACCTGGCCAACTTGGTGAAACCCCATCTCTACTAAAAATACAAAAATGTAGCTGGGCATGGTGGCAGGTGCCTGTAATCCCAGCTACTCGGGAGGTTGAGGCAGGAGAATTGCTTGAACCTGGGAGGCAGAGATTCCAGTGAGCCGAGATCACACCACTGCACTCCAGCCTGGGCAACAAGAGTGAAACCTTGTCTCAAAAAATAAAAAATAAAAAAATAAAAATGCATGTCTCATAAATTAGCTTAGGAATAAGTGCATTTAACATCCCAGGACTGATAGTTTGGAGATTTACCAACATGGTGAACATTTACCGTGTTGGTAAATCTCTGCATGGTGGACTGAGTTTCCTTTGGGGGCCATCTCAGTCGCCTTCATCCACCTCTCTCATCTCAGCATCCTGCCTTCCACCGTCTAGTCCATTTTCCAGCAGGCCTGGCTCTCCACTGTCCTGTGCTAACCCTGACACCTGCCAACTCATCTGAAGCTTCTCATTCTTCCTAGAGGCTGGTGAACTCAGAAGAGTGCTTTAACCAGAGGGGGTAAATCATAGTATGCGGCTAGCTTTATGTTCCTTTATAGGTTTTTAATATCAAGGAATGGAGAATTATTGTATGCTCCCTTTGAGTAGGAGCTTAATATTCTCATCCATCATCAAAAAGCATCTGGAAACTGCCATTGTAGCCCTTGCTCGCATGCTTCCCTGAACTGTAGTGTGTATAATTTGGTGCCAACCTGGCAGCCCCTTCCAATCAGAGCCATCGCTTTACAGAAGGAACAGTAGTATCTCCTTAAAAAATGACACAGCTTTAAGATTTAAAGTGACAGCAACATTTTTGAGAAAATATGTTATCTGAAGGTTGAAAAAACAGTGGATCTTATATGATTAAAGAGAAATGTAACCTTTATGTATAACTGTATCTTTGCTTTCCAGTTCACCAAAATGGTACCTGCAGTTGAAAACGCTCGTAAGAATAAGGAAGTCACATTGACATGGACTTTGCATGCCCAGCTCAAATTATACCAACTAATACAGTAAATTGTATGATATGTATGTGTGTATGTGTGTCTATATGCATATGTGTGTGTATGGGCACACCCATATATACATATATGTATATAGATACATGCATACACACGTATACATGTACACACACAAATGTAGTTTGAGTTATATAAAAAGTGTGCTCTTAGCTTGATTTTCTCTAACCTCTATTATCTGGAATATTGTCTATTTGGCCCTTCTGTAAATGCTATATAGACCCGTAATATCGTTAACTTTAGTTTTGAGTTTCTTCACTCATGAGTTCTAACTCCATATCTCCAACCTGGCTAGTTCTCTAGCCTGATACCCCAGATGATAAATCTTATTGCTTGGTAGATATTTTCACTTGGATGCTCCAGAGGCGCCTCACATTTTAACAAGCCTGACGTTGGGCTCCTCTCCTCCTCTTGAATTCTGTGCTTAGGTCAGTGACACCACCATTCATACATCTGCCACCTAGAAGGCTGGACGTCAGCTCCCATGCTTCATCACATCTATTTCCTGGATCTTTCATCTGTTTTCTTAAACAATATTCCTACCTCATTAGTGTGGGATGCGTTCCAAGACCCCCCTGTGGAGGCTTGAAGCTACAGATCGCACTGAACCCTAGATATACAGTACTGTGTTTTTTGCGAAACAGACATACCTGTGATAAAGTTTCATTTATAAATCAGGCACAGTACGAGATTAACAGTAATCAAATAGATCGGTTATAACAGTACGCTGTAATAAAAGCTATGTGAATGTAAGCTCTCTCTCAACATATCTCTTCATACTGGACTCATCTATTTTTGGACCATGGGTGACTGAAACCAGGAAAGTGAAACCGTGGATAAGAGAGTACTACTGTGGAAGTATAGTGGCAGTAGCAGTAGTCATGGTAGTAATTAATAGTGTGAATTTCTGATGTCCTTGCTATGTAGCAGGCTGTGTTCTAACACCTTTACATTCATTAATGTTTTTAATCCCTTAGTAAAGCCGTGAGGTCAGCACTTAGAATCCTTGTCTGATAGAAGAGGCAACTGAGATGCAGAGAGGGTAAATAGGAACTTGTCCAAGGTCACACTGTTAGGAAATAGGACATCTGGGACTGTAATGGCAATGTGTGGAAATGGGAAGGAACAGGGCATCGATTTTCCATTGCAGTTATCTAGTGATTTGCCACCCCCGTCTCTCCCACTCAGAAAAGCGTACTGCAGTGCAAGTGAATGAGCATGACACCATTGAAGGGTTATTCTTGCATCTAGTCTAATTTATGAAGAACAGTTTATAAGTCACTCAACCATCATGAGAGACAAATCGCTGGGGAAGGGGCTTAGGCCTCCCAGCCACGTGTCAGAAAGCCTGTGTATGGCGTGACTGTTGCTCTGTACAGAATGGCTGATGTGTTCTGTTGGAAGCAGTAGGACCTTGTGGCTTTCCTGTTGTGGCCCTTGGATTGTTTCTTGGCATGTCCAGATAAAGTTGGAGCTCCTTCACCTGCCCTAAAAGGGCAGCCCCTGCCTGCCTCTCTGGACTCACCTGCTTCTCTGTTTACGTTGTGGTTTTTGCTTTCCGCCTCTGGTGATTTTGGAGACTGCTGTATTCACTAAGATCTGGTTAAGCATCTCCTTCTGCAGAGTCATTCTGACCCTCTTCACTGCTGTCTCTCTGCTGAGTCAGGAGCCTGTGTTTTCTCATGAGCTCTTTCTTCAGTATCCATGTGAACAACTAACCAAGAGCACCTGGCAGACAGGTTGTTTATCTTTGTGATGCAAACTGTACTAATGTAATGTTTCTGAAAGAATAAGTACTTTGATTAACAAGGTACTTTATTTGTTTGTTTGTTTGTTTGAGACAGGGTCTTGCTCAGTTGTCCAGGCTGCAGTGCAGTGATGCCGTCTCAGCTCACTGCAGCCTCAAACTCTCAGGGCTCAGGTGTTCCTCCCACCTCAGCCTTCCAAGCAGTTGGGACCACAAGCATGAGCCACCATGCCCTGCTAATTACTGTATTTTTTGTAGAGATAGGGTTTTGCCATGGTGCCCAGGCTGTAATGGTAGCCCTAAAAAATGAATATGGTGGCATACAAAATAGCTCCTAAGAACCATGTGATAGCTGGATGGGGGATTGTGTGTGCACAAATGCACACACACACACAAGACATCCACACATGTGAAAGAGGGCACTACAGTCCTTAGAGTGGGATACTTATTTATATGAGAATCTCTAGTGCATGAGAAAATGTTGAGCTAGAATTAAGAGGGCTTTCTGGGCCGGGCGCGGTGGCTCACGCCTGTAATCCCAGCACTTTGGGAGGCCGAGGCGGGTGGATCATGAGTTCAAGAGATCGAGACCATCTTGGTCAACATGGTGAGACCCCGTCTCTACTAAAGATACAAAAAATTAGCCGGGCATGGTGGCACGTGCCTGTAGTCCCAGCTACTCGGGAGGCTGAGGCAGGAGAATTGCCTGAACCCAGGAGGCGGAGGTTGCGGTGAGCCGAGATTGCGCCATTGCACTCCAGCCTGGGTCACAAGAGCGAAACTCCATCTCAAAAAAAAAAAAAAAAAAAAAGGGCTTTCTGTATCCTGAGTTTAAATACAAAATTAGAGTTCTGTATTCCCTAAACATTCTTGTTGGTATTATACATGTTGTTTTTATTGTAAAATATTCAGAGATTATCTAAGTAATTCTGTCACTGTCTGTCGTGATTTAGTGATTCTGTGCATTTCTGTTGAACATTTAATTTCTGTTTGATAATTTATTTCTATTCAATATTTATATTTGTAGAAATATTTCTGAGATACAGATGTTTCATTGCTATCTAGAATATTTTCTATAATAAACTCCATGTTTTCTGTCCTAACTGTGGTTAGGTACTGGTTTAGGCATAATCAGCCAGTTCCCTGACTCCGAAGCACATCACAGTTTATTTGCCATTGTCACTGTCATGCTTCTTTAAATGGGAAGAGATGCGGGGGGGAAGGAAAGACTGGAAAGAGTTGGGGGAAGGAAAGAAAATGTCCCTTCAGACAGGTGATTGTGCCACATAGGAAGGAGCAGACCCTGGTTTGAATCCCAGTCTTACTGTGTACTGACCCCATGACCTTTGGGAAATAAGTTAATCCTTGCACCACATTTTCCTTTGTTGCAAAAAAATCTCATTTTGCAGGTTCCTTTGAGGGCTGAGATCGTATACATGAGGCATCTGGGCTAGTCTCTGGAGCATACATGCAAAAACCATTTTCCCCAATCTTGAATTACTAGATGTTCATTTAAGACAAACATTTTTGTTTTTTTCCCTGCTGAATAAGAGAAGCTGGTAAGGAAATGGTGGGATGTGGCCACGTGATAGGAGTACAGACATAGCAGCCATTGCTGCAGGCAGAGCTTAGGGAAGGTGTTATCACTGGCACCACACTGTGCGTGTCTGTGTGGTCTCTATGCCTATGGAGCTCACAGTGTACTGAGTTGGCAAAACAGACTAAAGGGAATAAGCATGAACAAAATAACTGCAAAATGTAGTAAGTACTGTGAAAAAAATAGATTCTGGCAGAAACTAATATAACAGGGACCAACTTTTAGTGGGGAGATTCAGGAAGGCTTCTCTGAAGAAGTGACATCAAATAAGTTACATTTTAGCAAGCAGGGGGAGGAGAGGGTATTTGGGTAAGTGAAGGAGCGAGAAAGGCCATGGTGTATTTGATTGATACAAGTGAGCCACCACTGTCTGATGGAAAGCGACTGCAAGAGACCGGATTGCCCTGTGAAGGATCTTGAACGACATTGGGTTTTTCTGTTTTTTGTTTTTGTTGTTGTTTTTGAGATGGAGTTTCCCTCAGTCTCTCAGGCTGGAGTGCAGTGGTGAAGTCCTAGCTCACTGCAGCCTCGAATTCCTAGGCTACGTGATCCATCTGCCTCAGCCTCCTGAATAGCTGGGAATACAGGCATGTGCCACCACACCCAATGAATTTTTTGTAGAGATGGCTTGTCACTATGTTGCCAAGGCTTGTTTTCAACGCCTGGCCTCAGGCCATCCTCCTGACGTACCCTCCCCTGGTGCTGGGATTACAGGCATGAACCACTGCGCCCAGCCAACATAATTTTTAAAGTACTGTTGCATAAAATTTGAGCCACGAGTCTGACCACTCTGAGATGCTTCTTTTAGTTTCTTCTAAGATGTAGTATTTACCATTTTAAATTTACCTCATTGGCTAGGGGACCTGGCTCTCCATTAGATTAGAGGACACCATTTGTCCACATTTGTTGATGTCAGACCACTCCCAAACAAAAATATTTGCCCTTGAGACCGTCTCTTTTGCTTTCTAGATCAGGATAATTAAATAAAATGATAAATGCAAATAATGTATAACATGTCACATATAGTTTATTTATTGGTGAAGGTTGCTATTTTATATTTAAAATAATTCTTGCTACCGAATATAAATTCTGTGTCCCCCTTTTTGATGTCACTTTATATTATATTAATGCTAAGGAATATCAGAATAGTCTGAAATCTGGGAATTGATAGTAGCAAGCTGGAATTTGGGGATTGAAAATACTGTGTAAACCAGAGGCAAGAAGTGCCAGTGCTTGGAGTCAAGCCAGGGCCCAGATAATTCAAGCTCTATTTCTTTTTCCTTTTTTTTTTTTTTTTTTTTTTTTTTAAATAAATTGACCTTTGGAAACACCATCACACGTTGAAAATGACTTTGTGTTTGTTGATTGTTTTCTTTCTTGAGTAGAGTATCATAGGACTTCCTTTTTTTGTTATTTGTTACTGTGACAGTATTTCATATTTTGAACCCAAGACAGTTGGCTTTCCAAAAATACTGGAAACAAATTCATGATGGAGTCATCCTCACCCGCGTCCAAAATTGTGGTAGATCTCCGCTTTCACTCTGTTATTTATAGTAATGCGTTTTTATGTGTTAGGACTGGTAAGTCGTCTAAGTAGATCCTTGAGAGGAGGTGGGATCGACTTTTTTTTCCATTGAGTCATATAGTTAATTTACTTTCATTTTCCTTAAGTCCTCCCGTTAAATTTTTGAAATAGAACAGCGTATGTCCTTGGCCTCTGCTTGACCCCGGAGTAACACTGCACTATAAGGCATCCTCTATTTATATTGGCTTTGGTGTGTAGTTTTTGCTTTCCTTACGTTTCTCCAGCCCGGAAGAAGGTTTTGTATGTTGATATGCCTGTTTACATATATGGTTACATGGAAATAATTGTTTTCATATAGTTGTGGTTTTCTTTCCATTGCTTCTTCTGGAATATTCTTATTTAACCTGAGAAGAAGTGAAAATGTCTCATGAAAATGCATTAAAATGTATTGTTAATATATAAATTAAAACAATTGAATCGGTTTATTTTTAGCATGAATTTTGAATTCACTGGAATTGAAGTTACAGTTGAGTTTTTATGTAGATGTGGCAGTTGTGTCACTCACACTTAATTATCTTTGTACATATTTTATATGACACAGTATCTGCCCCCTCACCATCTCCAGCCTCCTAGAGAATGTAGCACATAGCACCAAAGTAATAAAACTATAAGCCCTAGAGTGGGAAGCAAAGCTGAAACAAGCCATTTTTACATATAACTTAAGTTTAGGTTCTGTATAGTCGGTTGATCCCTTACTTAACCTTTAATAAAATTGGATTCAAGGGTATTTATATGTAAATAAAAAAAATAAAGTTAATTTCGTTTCATACTTCCCTATGAGCAAGTGTCTAGTTACGTATTACAATGACATTTAAACTTCAGTATTAGTCCTGTTGGCTGAAAAAATTCCCATACTTTTTTAGCAGCAGTTTTTGAGGTTAGACATTGAAAAGGAAAGGTTATTAAGGTGATTATTAAGATTACAGGATCATATTCACAGTGATTAAATCAGTCTATATTTGTTCGATGTCTTACCTCCTATGAAGTTATCTAAGAAGTCATTTCCTCCTGTTACGTATTTTAGAAATTAAAATCGGATAACCCCTCGTACCCTCCAAACTTCTCTGAAAGGGCTGTTTGGTTGTACCGGAATCTAGATCATGGTCAGACTCTTATTCTAAGGAATGTTATCAGTAGTGTATTTGTATACATGGTTATAGACCAGAGGTTGAAATATGCTTATCAGTGCCTACGGAAGAGCCAGTCACCTTATGCCTGCTTATCACACCTGACCAGTGTCGTCCTTTGGTGCTCATATTGCAGTATAGAGGGAGGTTGCAGGGATCAGGAGGGGTTATCCCCTTTGCCTCTCATTCCCTACCCCACTTCCCAGAGAAAGCAGCATTTTAAAACGTGCAGAAATATGTAAGTCCTCTCAGAAGTGCTTATCACCAGCCATGTACATTGTGAGAAGTGAGTCATGGCTTTTTCTCTGCAATAGTATAGAAGTTTCTACTCTTAAAAATAAAGATAGATTAAAATATAACACCTCAACTGCAGGAGCTCCAAGCCTCCCACAAAACATCGTAGTCCTGCTACACTCAGTTGGACATCTATGCCCTGGCCTTGCCACCCACCTCCCTTAGCCTGCCCGTGAAGGCTTCTCTCTAATGCCCTATCTAGACCTGTCCTTCCTTTTTCTTTATTTGAACTTTTGCCAAGATAGTTTCAGTCTCCATAATCTCTGTTTGGTGATTTTCCTTAACAATTCCAACTAATGAGATTTTATTCTTTTAAAAAGATTTGTTCAACATATAATTACATGAGATTTTGTTCTTATTAAAGACTAAGTAAGTAAATTATCTGATTAAGAAAAAATTTTTCTACTTTGTTTTGACTCTCGAATAGGGGAATACTTTCCTATATTTAAATGCAGTCTACTAAAAATAGTTGTTCTGTTCTATTAGTGGAAATATACAGTGTCTAAAGCAATCTGCAGATTTAATGGACTCCCTATCAAAATCTCACTGATGTTTTTGGCAGACATAGAAAAACCCATCCTAAAGTTCATATGGAGTTGTGGTGGACCTCAAGTAGTAAAAAGAATCGAGAAAGAACAAAATGGAAAGATTTCACAATTCCCAATATAAAAACTTGGTGCAGTTCCAATAATCAAAACAGTGTGGTACTGGCCTAAAAGCAGACATATTGACCAATGGAATAGGATAGAGAGCCCAGAAATAAATTCTTGCATTTATGGTCAAATGATTTTTTGACAAGAGTGCCAAAACCACTCAATGGGGAAAAGACTGTCTTGTTAAGAAATGATGAAGTGGAAACTGCGTAGCCATATGCAGAAGAATGAAGTTGGACCCTTGCCTAATGACATACAGAAGAATTAACTCAAAATGAGTCAAAACCTAAATGTAAGAACTACAGCTATAAAACCCTTACAGGAAATCTTAGGTCAAAATCTTTAAGATGTTGGATTTTGAGATGACTTCTTGGCTATGACACCAAAGGCATGGTAAACAAAAAGAAAAAGGCAAATTGGACTCCATGAAAATTTTAAAATTTTGTGCATCAAAAGACTCTATCAACATAATGAAAAGGCAACCCAGAGCAATATGGCCGTGAGAGTGGCCTAGTGCTCAACCCTCCCCCAAAAGGGCAGATTTGCTATACAGCCATATTGCTATACAACAATATAGTTGTTCAGCAAATGAACAGGTTCAGCACTGTGGACAGGTGAGCAAGGCATCCTGCCTCTGCCGCAGTCTCCCCCAGTGGAGACTTCTCAGTCATGGGGTGCTGCTTATGGAGAGAGGTATGCTGGTGATCCCCAGCACTCCCCATTGCCACCAGAAATGCTAGCAATCTTTGCTACAGGAGTCCCCC
The DNA here is from genome assembly GCF_049354715.1 of Callithrix jacchus. Taxonomy (NCBI): domain Eukaryota; kingdom Metazoa; phylum Chordata; class Mammalia; order Primates; family Cebidae; genus Callithrix; species Callithrix jacchus. The sequence continues at coordinate 17,549,168 of NC_133508.1, read as the reverse complement.
AGACTTCACAGGCCCTTAATCCAGTTTAGAGCGCGTAGCCCTGAGCTCACACAGGTGCAATGCCTCAGAGCCCACATTGATGACTTGCAACCTAAGCAACTTCATCTGGGTGCCATCTTGAACCTGACCCATTGCTACAGTGCATCCTGCCCTGCAGACCAGTAGCAATTAACTCTTTTCATCCCAGAGGCCCAGCTATCATTATACCACATTAACACAGGTACCTTCAGCAACATGACTGTAGCTACCCAGAGCCTAGGTCAGATGGAATGACTGAGACCCCAGTGTCTCAACCCAAATAATACATGGCATCTCCCCACCACTCCCCCAGGAACAGGCAGATCTGCATGGTGCAGAAGTCACTAAACAGCCAGCCAGATACCTCTCCTGCACATACTTGCAACATAGCCACCTGTCCCACCAAGCATGGTGCAACCATACCTGTTCCAGCTGCTGGTCCTGTGGCAACCTCATTCCCCCATACAGACACCCAAAGAGCAGCTGAATACTACTCTATGTCTAGCCTGAAAGCTGGTGCAGCAGCAGCCCTGTCTCTCAAATTACTGCAGGGCCATTCAACCCTGTTGCACACTGGCATCCAGCTTAACAGCTGGTCCAGTGGTAGACCTGCTCCTCTAGACAGACTCCTGCAGGGCCACCCGACACAGCTGCACCTGTGTACACCTGGCACAACATCAGACTAGTAGACTCCTCATCCATCCTCTTAGAAAGACAGCCTTATAGCTGCTCAGCTAGCCATACCCACATGCACCTGAGCTCCACCCAACAGCCAGCCCCACCTCCCTGAAAAGCCTATTGGAGAGCCTTATGGCCCTCCACACCCACATACATTCAGCCCAACAGCCAGCCCAGCACCCCTACTCCCAGCAAAACCACACACTACGACTATTACAAATTCCTACAGCCTAGGCCACTAAGGTAGTTGCAGACATCGCTGATGAAGATTGCAGCTGAAAAGACTACATGTAGACATGCAACTGAGTCCACCCAGAACTAAAGCCAACTCATCTCAAATGACACTTTGGGACCTATGTATAGGAAAAATTCTCCCCTCATGAAAGGTACTTCATAAACTTGGAAAAAGTCACTATCCTACTAGATGTTCAGATATCAGCATAGGGACACAAGAAATGTGAAAAAGGCAAGGGAACATGACACCTCCAAAGGAACACAGTAAGTCTTTAGTAACAGACACCAAAGAAAAAGACGTTTATGAAATGCCTGAAAATAAATTCAGATAATCTTAAGGAAACTCATGGAGATACAAGAGAGTACAGCAAATAATTCAGTGAGATCAGGAAAACAATTGATTATCTGAATAAGAAATTCAACAAAGAACCAAACAGGAATGTCATAAAGAACCAAACAGAAATCTTGAAGCTGAGGAATTAAATGAATGAAATTAAAAGTACAACTGAGAGCTTCAACGAGAGACTAGATCAAGCAGAATAATTTCTGAACTTGAAGACAGGCCTTTTGAAAAGTCCCAGTCAGAGGGGAAAAAAGAAATAAGGATTTTTTTAAGTGAAGAAAGCCAATGGGACTCATGAGATTCTATTAAGTGAACACATATTTTACATTATAGGAACTTCAAAGGGAGAAGAGATGGAGAAAAGCACAGAAAACCTATTGAATGAAAAATAGATTTCATGAAAACTTCCCAAGTCTTGGGAGATATGTGGACATAAAAATTCAGCAAGTTCAAAGGTCCCCAGTTAGATTCAGTCCTCTTTGAGGCATGTTATAATCATACTCTCAAAACTTAAAGACAGAATTTTTAAAAGCCACAAGAAAAGAGTATCACATTATACACAAGGGAATGAATGTCCATTAGACTTCTAGATTGCTCAGCAGAAACCTTGCAGGTTAGAAGAGAATGGGATGATATATTCATAGTGCTTGAAGAAGCGGGGCTTGTGTGGAGGAGGAACTCTCAGCCAAGAATGTTACATTGAGCAAAGTTATCCTTCAGAAATGGAGGAGAAATAAAGACATTTTCAGACAAGCAAAGGCTGAGAGAATTTGTCACCAGTAAGCTGGCCTTACAAGGAATGCTTCAGGGAGTGCTAACACTGGAAAAGAAAGGACAATAATTATCATGAAAACATGTGAATGTGTGAAACTCACTAGTAGAGGTAAATTCATAAACTTAAAATACTCCAGTGATTTAATGGTGCTGTGTAAATCAGTCACCTAGTATGAAGACTCAGAAGTCAAAATGGTCAAAAACAACAACCACAGTTAGTGGTTACAAATATATAACAGATAAGTAAATTAAGGCAACAAAAATATAAATTGTATATGGGGTCAAGTCGAGAATGTATGCAACCAAATTAAATTGCTATCAGGTTGTTATAGTATATTGTAACTACAGGACTCTTATGTTAGCCTTTTCGTAACCACAAAGAAATTACTACAGATACATAAACAGTAAAGTGAAAGAAAACAAAAGTTAGCAGCACAGAAAACCACCAAACCACAAAGGAAAATAACATCAGTAAGAGAAAGGGAAAAAGGATCTACAAAACAAGCAGAAGACAACAATATGGCAGGAATAAATTTTTATCTATCAATATAACCTTGAATGTAAGTGGATTAAATTCTCAAAAAATACAGAGTGGCCGAATTGATTTTAAAAATAAGACCCAGCTCTCTGCTGCCTACAGGAGGCTCACATCATCATTAAAGACAAACAGAAACTAAAAGTGAAGGAATTAAAAAAATATTTCATGCAAACGGAAACCAAAAGTGAGCAGGAGTAGCTATACTTGTATCATATAAAACAGATTTTAAGTCAAAAACAGGAAAAAGGGAAAAAGTAGGTCATTATGTCATGATAAAAGGATAAATTCAACAAGAGACTATAATATTATACATACATATGCACCCAACACTGAAACATACAGATATACAATATAAATATTGTGCGTAAAGGTACAGATCAACTGCAATACAATAGTAAAAGAGACTTTTGGCAAATAAACATCACACTAAAACTGTGTCAAAGACCAAATGCACCTAGTAGACATTTACAGAATATTACAGAACAAATTCTTCTCAATTCCACATGGAACATTCTCCAGCATAGAGCACATGTTATATCACAAAACAGTCTTAACAGATTAAAGATAGAGATCTTATCAAGTATCTTTTCTAACCATAATGGTATGATACTAGAAAACAACAACATGAGCAGTTTTGGATACTTTTAAATACATGGAAATTAAATGACATGGCCCTAAACCAGTGGGTCCATTAAGAAATTAACAGGGAAATGAAAAATTGCTTTGAGACAGAGAAGAATGCAAACACTTCATACCAAAATTGGTGAGACAGCAAGAGCAGTTCTAAGAGTGAATTTTGCAGCAATACACAACTGTATTAGAAAAGAAGAACGATTTCTGATGCACAACCTAATGATGTACCTCAAGGAACTAGAAAAACAAGAACAAACGAAATTCCAAATTGATAGAAGGAAAGACAGAATAAGGCTCAGAGCAGAAATAAAAGAAAGAAAAACAAATTAACATTCAAAAGGTCAACAAAAGGAAGAGTTGGTGTTTCGAAAACAGAAGCAAAATCAACAAATGTTTAGCTCAACTAAGAAAAAAGCAACTCAAGGAAAATCAAAGGTGGAAAAGATGTTACAGCTGGTACTACAGAAATACAGCAAGTTACAGAGAACATTATGATCTACTATATGCCAATAAATTTGATAACTTGGAAGAAATGGGTAAGTTGTTAGACATATACAACCTACCAGTAATCAATGATAAAGAAATTAAAAAGCTGAACAGACTAATAACTAGTGAGAAAATTAGTTGTAAAAAGTCTTTCCTAGGTAAAGCAAATGTGGCACATATATGCTGTGTAATATTATGCAGCCATAAAAAAGAATAAGTTTATATGCTTTGCAGGGACATGGGTAAATCTGCAAGCCATCATTTTCAGCAAACTAACACAAACAGAAACCCAAATACTGCATGTTCTCACTCGTAAGTGGGAGTTGAACAGTTAGAACCTATGGGCACAGGAGGGGAACATCACACACTGGGGCCTGTCGAGGGGTAGTGGGCAAGGGGAAGGGTAGCATTAGGACAAATACCTCATGTAGATGACAGGTTGATGGGTGCAGCAAACCACCATGGCATGTGGGTACCTATGTAACCTTAAAAGTATATATCTATATAATTAAAAATGTCTTTCATCAAAAAAAAGCTTAGGACTTAATAGCTTCACTACTGAATTCTTTAAAACATTTAAAGAAGAATAAATAATAGTTCTCCTCAAACTATTCCATAAAATTGAAAAGTTGGGAGTACTTCTAAAATTGCATGAGGTCAGCATCACCCTGATTCCAAAACTGGACACAACAACAACAACAACAACAACAACAACAACTACAGGCAAATATCTGTGGGGTGAACATAGATGTAGAAATTGTTAAAAAGATGTTAAACTGAATCCAGCAGCACATTAAAAAGATCATTCACATGATCAAGTGTTATTCATACGAATGATGCAAGGTTGGTTTAACATACACGAGTCAGTGTGATACGTCACGTTAACAGAAAGACAGAAGCAATTTGATCCTTTCAGTAGATGCAGAAACGGCATTTGATATCCGTCAACATTCTTTCATAAAAATTGTTAACAAATTATAGAAGGCATGCACCTTAACACAATAAAAGTCACATATGAAAAACCCACAGCTACCATACTGAATGGGGAAGTTTTCCTTTTATATCTGGAACAAGACAAGGATGCCAGCTTCTGCCACCTCTGTTCAACATAGTACTGGAAGTCCCAACCTACGCAATTAGGGAGGAGAAAGATATAAAAGGCATCCAAATTGGAAAAGAGGAAGTCCAATTGTTCTGTTTGCAGACATGATCGTATATATAGAAAACCCAAAGGACTCTGCCAAAGAACTGGCAGAACTAATAAATGAATTCAGTAAAGTTATAAGCTATAAAATCATCATACCAGAATCAGTAGTGTTTCCATATATTAATAATGAACTATCTGAAAAAGAAATCAAGTAAACAGCTCCATTTGTGATAGCTAAAAAAAAAAAAATTAATAGAAACAAACTTAACCAAATTGAAAGATCTCTATATTGAAACTCTAAAACTTTAATGAAAGAAATTGAAGAGGATGCAAATAAATGGCAAGCTATTTTGTCCTCATGGATTGAAAGAATTAATATAGTTAGGATGGCCATGTTGCCTAAAATGATCCACAGATTGAGGCAATTCCTATCAAAATACTAATGACATTCTTCACACAAATAGAAAAAAAAATCCTAAAATTCACATTGAACCACAAAAGGACCCAAATAGCCAAAGCAACCCTGAACAAAATGAAAGTCCTGAAGGCATCATATCACCCACAATCAAAATGTACAGTTGATTCCTTAAGAACTTAGATTTAAACTGCACAGGTTCACTATTTTGTAGATTTTCTTCTGCCTCTGCCACCCCTGAAATGGCAAGACCAGCCCCGCAACAGGAAGACAATGAGGATGAAGACCTTTATAATAATCCACATCTTCTTAATGAATAATAAATACATTAATTCTTCCTTACATTTTTCTTAATGACATTTTTTCTAGCTTCATTGTAAGAATATAGTATATAACATGTGTAACATACAAAATGTATTCACTGACTGTGTTATTGGTAAGGTTTCTGATCAACACTAGGCCATTAGTAGTTGTTTTGGGGGAGTCAAAAGTTGTTATTCAAGAGTCCATGCCACTACAAAGTTATGGTAACGTAAACATAGTACTGGCGTTATAAACAGACACGTAAACCAGTGGAACAGAATAGAGAGCCGAGAAATAAATTTACACACCTACAACCAACTAATTTTTCATAATGGTGCCAAGAACGCATATTAAGAAAAAGACAAAATCTTTTTAGTAAATGGTGCCGGGAAAATTGGATTTCCATGTGGGAAAGAATGAGTCTAGACCTCTTACCATATGAAAAAAAAAAAAAAAAAAACCAGATTAAAAATGTAAATGTAAAACCCAAAACTATGGAACTACTAGAAGAAAACATAAAGGAAATTTTCCTGTCATTGACCTGGAGAAGGATTTTTAAAATAAGACTTGAAAAGCACAGGCAACAAAAGCAAGACTAGACAAACAAGATGATATCAAATTAAAAAGCTTTTGCACAGCAAAGGAAGCTATTAACAGAGTGAAGTCACCTACAGAATGAGAGTAAATATGTACAAACTATCTGGCAAGAGGTTAATATTCAGAATATATAAGGATCATAACAGAAAAAAACTGATTTAAAAAATTAGCAAAATAACTTACTGGACATTTCTGAAAAGCATACATACAGATGGCAACATGGATATGAAAAAATAACATCAGTAATCATCAAGAAAATGCAAATCAGAACCACAATGAAAGACCACCTCCCTCCAGTTAGCATGGCTTTTGTTAGAAAGAGAAAAGAAAATAAGTGTTGGCAAGGTTGTGGAGAAAGGGAAACACATTGGTGGGATTGTAAATTATTACAGCCATTATGGAAAACAGTAGGAGATTATTCAAAAAATTAGAAACAGTACTACCACACGATCCAGCAATTCCACTACTGCGTATATATCCAAAAGAAATTAGAATGTTGAAGTGAAAACTTCAAATCCCATGTTTATTGCAGTACTATTGACAGTAACTAAGATATGTAATCAACTTAAGTGTCCATTAATGCTTGAATGAAAACAGAAAATGTGGTATACATACATACATAATGGAATATTGTTCAGCCATAAAAAAGTATGAACTGTTTTTGTTTGCCACACATGGATGAACCTGAAAGAAGTCATGTCTAGTGGAATAACCCAGACACCGAAAAACACGTTACCATTTTTTCTTAACAACCACCAAAACAGAGTTAGTATTTTTAAAGCAGGAAGTAGAATAGTGGTTACCAGAGACTGAGAGGAAGTGTAGAGAAGGAAGGATACAGAGATATTGGCCCGTGGGCACATAGTTATAGTTAGACAGTAGAAGTAAGTTCTGATGTTCTGTTACACAGAGTGACTGTAACAGTGAAATGTTGTATGTTAGGAAACAGCTAGAGGATAGGCTTTCAAGTGTTCTCATCACAAAGAGTTGATAATTGCACAAGGTGATGGCTATCCTACTGACCCAGCTTGGATAATTATATGGCATAGATATGTATCAAAACATCAAATTGTATCCCCATCAATATGTATAATTTCATTGTGTCAATTAAAATACAATTTTTCTAAAAACACCACCGGCAGAATAGAAGAAAGTATTTGTAAATCATATATTTACAAATATTTAGGATTTGTAAATGAATGATTAAATATAAAGGATTAAAATTGAGAATTTACGGAGAACTCCTAAAATGCAACAACAGCAACAACAAATACAAAACAATTGAAAAATGAAAAGGGACTTGAATAACATCTCCCAAAGAAGATATATAAATGGCCAGTGAGCACATGAAAAAACGTTCAACATCTCTAATCATTAGAAAAGTGCAAACGAAAACTAAGTGCTCCATCGTTTCACTCCCGTTAGGATGACTACTATAAAAAATTACAAGGATTAAAAATAGGAGGTTTGGAACCCTTGTACACTGTTGGTGGAAATGGAAAATTGTGTGACAGTTTCTCAAAAAATTAAAATTACCGTATGACCAAGCAGTTTCACTTCTAATTATATTCCAAAAATAATTAAAAACAACATCTCAAAAATATATTTATACACCCATATTTATAGCAGCATTATTCGCAGAGGCTAAAATGTGAATGCAGCACACATGTACATCAACAGATGAATGGATAAGCAAAATATGGTATTTACATTTGGCCCTTCGTATCCCCAGATTCCGCATTCATAGATTCGGTCAACCACAGATCAAAAACATTTGGGCTGGGCGTGGTGGTGTGTGCCTATAATCCCAGCTACTCAGGAGGCTGAAGCAGGAGCATTAATTGAGCCAGGAAGTCCACTAGAAGCCTGGGCAACACAGAGAGACACCATCTCTCGAAATAGAATCAGTCAATCAATAAATAAAAAAATGTGTGGGGGCTGGGTACAGTGGCTCACTCACGTAACCCCAGCAATTTGGGAAGTAGGCAGATCACTTGAGGTCAGGAGTTAGAGACCAGCCTGGCCAACATGGGAAACCCCATCTCTATTAAAAAATACAAAAATTAGCTGGGTGTGGTGGCATGTGCCTATAGTTCCAGCTATCTGGGAGGCTGAGATAAGAGAATTGTTTGAACCGGGAAGCAGATGTTGCAGTGATCTGAAACCGTGCCACTGCACTCCAGCTTGTGTGACAGAGCAAGACTCCATCTCAAATAAATAAATAAATAAATAAATAAATAAATAAATAAATAAAATGTGTGGGGGGAAAAATAGCGGAGCAATAACTTTAAGGATACAAATTTCAGAATGTAGTACAAAATGATTTATATCACATTTATATAGTTTTATGTATTATAAAGCATACCGAGGATGTGTGTAGGTTATATAAAAATTTATACTATTTTATATAAGAGATTTGAGTATCCATGGATTTTGACAACTACAGGGGTCCTGGAATGTGTCCCCCATGGATACTGAGGGATGAGTGTATGTACATTCAGTGGAATATTAGGATATAGGCAACAACATGGATGAACTTTGAGGACATTATATGAAGTGAAATAAGCCAGTCCTAAAAAGACATGCTGTATGATTCCACACATGTGAGATACATAGAAGAGTCAGAATCATGGAGACAGACAGAATGGTGCTATGGATAAGGGAAAGGAGAAATGGAAAGTTATTGTTATATGGTTCTAGAGTTCAAGTTTAACAATATGAAAAAAAGTTATGGAGGCAGATGGTACAGCAATGGTTGCACAAAATTACAAATGTATTAATATTACCAAATCATCCCCTTAAAATGATGAAGATGATAAATTTCATCCCATATGTGTTTTAATGCAATAAAAAGTGGGAGGAAAAACTAACCAATGAACTCATGAATAAAAGCAGAGGAGATATATATATCGATATGTTTTTAAATAACCACTTTAAAGTAGAACGAAAAAACTAAACAAAAAAAAATGTATTCACCTAATCCATTACCCCACTAGAGTGTTTTAATTTAAAAATAAAATTTCTGGAGGTAATAGGGCTTTCAGCCCAAAGGGAATGATTCTGATGACAGAATTCTGGGCCCCATGTGGGAGGTGAGTGACTTGTTTTTGTATGTAACTCTCCAGTGCTCTTAAATCATGTCACAGTATTGATTATACCAACAATATTCAATACCTTTTTACAGTAGGGAGAAAATCTGTTAAGTGTCATGTACTGGAAAGACCAAGGCCTTTGAAAGAGCCAGATAAATTGGTTTTTAAATACCTACCTGTCTGCTTACTAGTCACACAACTTTGAGTATGAATCCTAAACCCCTAAAATGGTAGTTGCTGCTTATTTTTTAAGATGAGATGATAATAATGCCTTTCATGAAAGATTATTTTGACATGTTGGAATAACGTATGCAAAGCTCCTGAAATGATAGGTACATGTACAACAGACAAAAACCAATATAATTATGATAATGATGATTCTTTAGTTAGTGGGTTATCATTTGTGGAACTTGTGATAGTATCTGAAATTTCAGATTTCTTTTTTAGTATTCTAAATAGATTTAATTTGTTTCTTTTATTTAAAATTTTAAAGTTCCAATGTTAAATTTTTTTATCCTTGTGAAAGAAAAGGGCTTATATATATATAAACATTTATTTATATATATATAAATATAAACATTTATTTATATATATATATGAATATAAACATTTATTTAAGACCGAGTCTTGCTCTGTTGCCAGGCTGGAGTGCAGTGACACGATCTTGGCTCACTGCAACCTCCGCCACCCAGGTTCAAGCCATTCTCCCGCCTCAGCCTCCTGAGTGGCTGGGGCTACAGGCGCACACCACCATGCCCAGATAATTTTTGTAATTTTAGTAAAGACAGAGTTTCACCATGTTGGCTAGGATGGTCTCAATTTCTTGACCTTGTGAATTGCCTGCCTCAGCCTCCCAAAGTGTGGGATTACTGGTGTGAGCCACCATGCCCAGCCAGGATTTTTTTAGAGTGTGGTCCTTGGGCCAGAAATGCTATCATCTCCTAAGAACCTGTTAGACATGCAAACACTAGGGCTTCACCCAAGACCTATGAAACCGAAAACGGGAGATTTTAGTTATCCTGTAAAAAATATTCTGATGCACAACTCAAGTTTGAAAACCCCTGCTTTAGTAAATCTGGGAAACGGAAAAGGGTAGCATTTATGAACTGTCATCCAAAAATAACCACTTTAAGTTCTGAGATTTTTTTTCCCAGTCTTTTCTCTATTCATATGCATATATACTTATATGTGTATTTCTTCTAGTCTTTTTCCTGTACATTTGTGTATGTATTTCTGCTGCTTTAAAAAGTTAGGATCATGCTATATAAGTTCTGTGGCCTCCATTTTGACCTTCAATACTGTGTCATGACCATTACCCCATGTCATTAAATTTTATTTGAAAACATTTTTAATCATATGGCTACAGATTATACCATTCTCTGAGTGTCTCATAATTCATGAACCAACCCCCTAGACATCTGGGTTGTTTCCAGTCGTTCAGAAGGACATAAGCAACACTCAATTGAAAAATCTGTATTCATAAATCATTGTTAATATGAGTGATTATTTTCTCAGCATAAATTTATTACTGGGGTGGAATTACCAGATCAAACAGTATGGACATTTTTATAGCTCTTAATATAAATTGTCAAATTGCTTTTCAGAAAAGAGATGCCAGTTTGGACTCTAACCAGCAGTGTAGGGAAAATGTTTGTTCATTGCTCTAATCCAACCAACCCTGGTGTGCTAGTTGTTCTTGGAGTGTTATAAAGACATATCTAAGACTGGGAGAAAAGAGGTTTAATTGGCTCAGAGTTCTGTAGGATGTAGAGGAAGCATGATGCTGGGATCTGCTTGGTTTCTGGGGTGGCCTCAGCAAACATACAGTCATGGCAAGAGGCAATGGGGGAGTGAGATGACTCGCATGGTAGGAGCAGGAGCAAGAAATGAAGTGGGGAGATGCCCCACGCTTTTAAACAACCAGATCTCATGATAACTCACAGTCACTAGAACAGTACCAGAGGGATGTTGCTAAACCATTCATGAAGGACTGCCTTTATGATTCGGCCACCTCCCACCAGTCCTCACCTCCAGTATTGAGTTCTATACTTGAACAAGAGACTTGGGTGGAGACACAGATTCAAACTATATAATTCTGCCTCCAGTCCCTCCAAACGTCATGTACTTCTTACATTGCAAAATACAATAATGCCTTCCCAACAGTCCCTCAAGGTCTTAACTCATTCCAGCATTAACTCAAAAGTCCAGAGTCTCATCTGAGATGAGGCGAGTCCCTTCCACCTGTGAGCCTGTAAAATACAAAATAAGTTTGTTACTTTGATGATACAATGCAGGTACAGGCATTGGGTAAATACTCCTGTTCCAATAGGGAGAAATTGGCTAAAGGAAAGGGGCTACAGCTACCACACAAGTTCAAAACCCAGCAGGGCAGTCATTAAATCTTAAGACACCAAGATTGTCTCCCTTCACTCCATGTTCCACATCTAGGGCACTCTCATTCAAGACATGGGCTTCCAAAGCCCTGAGTGGCTCCATCTTTGTGGCTTTGCAGTATTTACCTCCTGTAGCTGCTCTGATGGGCAGGCGTTGAGTGCCTGCAGCTTTTTCTGGTGCAGAGTTCATCCTGTCACTGGATCTACCATTCTGGGGTTTAGAGGTCAGTTGCCCTTTTCTGAAAGCTCCACTAGGCAGTGCTCCAGTGGTGACTATGTGTATGGGCTCCAACCTTGTATTTCTCCTTCATACTGCCTTAGTAGAGGTTCTCCATGAGGGCCCTGCCCCTGCAGCAGGCTTGTGCCTGGACATCTAGGCTTTCCTATACATTCTCTGAAATCTAGGCAGAGGCTTCTAGTCTTCAACTCTTTTACTCTGTGTACCTGCAAGCTTAACACCTCATGGAAGCCACCAAGTCTTAGGGCTTGCACCCTCTGAAGCAGTGACCTGAGCTGTACCTGGGTCCCTTTGAGCTATGGCCAGAGGTAGAGTGATTGGGATCCAGGGAGTAGTATTCTAAGCAGCAGGGCTTGAGCCTGCCACAGGAAACCATTCAATCCTCCTGGGTCTCCTGGCCTATGATGGGAGGAGTTGCCACAAATGTCCCCAAGATGCCTTCGATGCTTTTTCCCAATTGTCTTGGCTATTAATACTTGGCAGCCTACTAGAATTCCTCTCTTAAAAATAAACTTTTCTTTTCTGCCACATGGTCAGGCTTCAAATATTCTAAGCTTTTATGCTCTGCTTCCCCTTTAAATATAAGTTTCAACTTCAGGTTATTTCTTTGCTCATGCATATGAGAATAGGCTGTCAGAAACAGCCAGGCCACATATTGAGCACTTCGCTGTTTAGAAATTTTTTTGCACCACATATCCTAAATCATCACTGTCAAGTTCAAAGTTCCACAAATCCTCAGTGTAGGGGTGGAATGCAGCCAAGTTCTTTGCTAAGGCATAACAAGAGTTGCCTTTATTCTAGTTCCCAATATGTTTCTCATTTTTATTTGAGTCTTCCTGAGGCTAGACTTCACTGCCCATATCACTACTACCGTTTTGGTCATAACCATTCAAACAGTCTCTAGGAAGTTCGAAACTTTCCCGCATCTTCCTGTCTTCTTTTGAGTCCATCAAACTCTTCCAACCTTTGCCCGTTGCCTAGTTCCAATGTCACTTCGACATTCTCCGCTATCTTTATAGCATGTCTCACTCCTTGGTAGTAGTTTTTTGTATTCTCACACTGCTGTGAATAAATGTTTGAAATTGGGTAATTTATAAAGAAAGGAGGTTTAATTGGCTCACAGTTCCCCAGGCTGTACAGGAGGCATGATCCTGGCATCTGCTCAGCTTCTGGGGAGGCCTCAGGAAGCTTACTGTCATGGCAGAAGGCAAAGACAGAGCGAGGTGGTTCACCTGGTGGGAGCAGGAGCCAGAGACAGAAGGATAAATGTTAGGCAATTTTAAACAACTGGCTCTCATGATAACTCACTCACTGTCACAAGAAGAGTACCGAGGGGATGCTGCTAACTCATTCATGAAGGACCACCCTCATGATCCATTAACCTCCCATCAGGCTCCACCTCCATCATTAGGTATTACAATTCAACGTGAGATTTGGGCAGGGATGTGAATCCAAACCACCTCACTTGGAAATTATAGTACTTTTGGCTTTAGGTTAGTTTGTAGGAGGGTCTTTTAGAATTGTAAATGAGTAGAATATACAGCTCAGTCTTAATAATTTGATGTTTTCTAGTCATTGTATTGACATACATCTGTATATTCAGAAGCCCAAATGGTAGATACTGGCATGGGCTTTCGCTCTCAGTTGTAGATGTTATGGTTATTAATTTCTAAAGTTTACTCTTCCAATATTTTGTGCCCCTCACTTGACATAGACTACTATTTTTCTGTAAAGAGTGTTACAGCTCTTTGGAAGGTGTTCTATAGGATGAAAGGAACCAGATAATATGGATGGCTTGACCTACCCATGTACCTCAGGCTTTAGGGGTTAACTAAGTACTAGAAGACCTAGGAAGAGAAAAACAAGTTGTTTCTGTCTGTAGTATCACAAATCAATTGATCAACTCTATGTATTGCTAATATTAAATCTTGCCAGTGAGACAGTTGTTGAAGGAGTCTAGAGAATGTTAAGCAAATGCTAAACTAGCCAGATACATTTATTATTTAGGTGGCATTCCTATTCGCTATGATACCCAGCCATGGTGAAGGCTGTTTTGTGATAACTTTATTGATTCTATATAAAGTACTGATACCAAAACATATTTGTTGAATATGCATTTATTTTAGTTTATTATGTAGCAGTCAGCTTCCCGCTGGGATTTCCAGGGTACCTCAGGCTCCCTGGGTGCTGACATTCTGATTTCCCAGGAGGTTGGAAGGATGTCTTCAACTCAGCTCCCATGAGCTGGGGAACTTGAAGGAAGTGAGGATCGTGGGGGGATGACAAGGAATGGCCCAGCATACCCAGGGAGCCCAGGAGGAATCCTGCTAGAGAGTCTCGGAGACTCCTGCTGGGTGCAGAAGACTGCTGCTGCTTAGAAATCTCTCAGTCCTCGGCCAGGCGTGGTGGCTTATGCCCGTCATCCCAGCACTTTGGGAAGTCGAGGTGGGTGTATCACTTGAAATCAGGAGTTTGAGACCAGCCTGGCCGACATGGTGAAAATTCATCTCTACTAAAATACAAAAAAGAAGAATTAGCAGGGTATGGTAGCACGTGCCTGTATCCCCAGATACTCAGGATGCTGAGGCAGGAGAATTGCCTCAACCCAGGAGGCGGAGGTTGCAGTGAGCTGAGATCGCAGCACTGCATTCCAGCCTGGGTGATAGAGGGAGATTCTATCTCAGAAAAAAGGAAAAAAATATTTCAGTCCTCTGAGAAATGAAATCAGTGCTCCTAAATTTTATCTTAACCCTACTTTTGATCACAGACCTTTGTGAATCTTACGAATGGTGTGCTTTTCTCAGAAGAGTGCCTCTATGCAAATTTTGCATTCAATTTCAGGGGTTGAATTCCTTTGAAGGTACTCTTATTTTAGGCAAACTGTCTTCAAGTACATGTTTTCTTCCTTTGCCAGGTTTTACTTAAAATTATAACAAAAATCATATTTTTTATTTGCAAAGTGCTTTCCCATTTATGGAGCCATTTTTTATACATGTTTTGGCCCCTGTCCCCAGTCCTATCAACTGAGAGTGTTATTCTCACTTGGCAGATGAGGTAACTGATGCTCAGCAGCAGAAGGTAAGAATTTGCCCAAGTCAGTGAATGGTCCTTGGGATTTGGAGCCAGATCCACCAGACCTTTGTCCATATGTCCTAACATTACCTGAACAGTAAAAAAGGAAATCTGGCAAGCAAAAATAAGATTGCCTCCCACATTGAGAGAATGATTGAGAAATCCTAAATGAATGTTAGGTTTCATACATAAATTATTTACTTAACAGCCATTTCACCTTGCAACATAAGGCAACCTTGGATGTGTCTGTTGAGGATGCCGCTATTCTGTTGCTGGTTAATTATATTCATAAGCAACTGAGAGCTCCATCTCTCTTGTCTTAACCTGGACCACAGATATCAAATAGCCAAGAAAAACATCAGATGGAAACAATGTAAAATGCTGTTTTTCTTTGTTGGCATAAGGACTTCTGGGGCCTCTTCACATCAGCACACACTGAAATCAGGTGCTGCTCGTGTTGGAACAATTTGGTAGGGTGGTGGTTTTCTCTTTTTTAATCTTTTTTATTTAAGTTGTACTATCTTCGCCAACTAGATCAGAAGAGTAACTGTTTATTTTAGTATGTGTCTTAAAGCTGCAATGCATGTATTAAATGTACAGAATGCCTCTTTTAAAAATGTGTTGCTGGAAAGGCCAAGCTGCAGACAGTTACCAGAATGGTAGTGTGGCCTTGCATTCCCCACGGAGTACATTTGAGGGCTGCCATGACGCATCCCAGCTTACATTGCTTTGGTGATGCACAGAAAGAAAAGCAACCTCAGACCTGGATTCTCATTCCACTTAGGGCTTTATAGACCATCATCTCTTATGCAGACAGGAGAGATTGGGCCATAAGCGTGATGTTCACTGTCATAGGATATACTTAGATTAAGAGATACTCTTTTGTACCAATCAGCGTGCACCATGTACTTTGAATTTGTTTTTGACAATTCCTTTCAGTGTCCTTTAATCATGAGAATAATCCATACTTGTAACAACACGGAATTCTCCAAATCGATAATTAATGTTTTATCCTTTGCTCTGCCAGCTCAACCTCCTGCCCTACCATAATTTGAGAAAACCAACATTAATATTTCCCTTGTTTGCGACTACCAACCTTAATAACTTAATGTTATCCTTTTCTTCTTTTACACATAAACATTTAGTCATATACATATATGGAATTCTTATGTATTTTTCAAAAATCAGTTGATAGTAAGGTTAATAGATCCTTATTTTTTTAAATTGTAGTTTTAGACCTCACTGCAGGTCAGGGCATGCAAATAAGTCTATTTTAGTAAATGAATAGCATTTCATAGTATGGTGATAGCATATTATTCTGCTTATCACCATGAAATTTCTGGTTTGTTTCCAATGTTTAGTTATTGCAGATGCTGTCTATTGCAATATGAGCATTTTATAGGGCTTATGATCATTTTCCACTCAGTAAAGTGTGTTAGTAAAGAAGTGAAAAAGTAGGAACTTTCCAGAGTCAGCCATTTCTCTGTAATCATATACTTCTATAATTAGTAGCCTAGCACATCATAATGCGAATTATGGAGACTTATGTGTAGAATCTTTGTCTGTGTAGGAGCGTCCCTAAATGTAGCTTTTATTTTGTATTGGAGTCATTTGTGGTCAGCTTCCATGTGAGGATTCACTGCAGAGCAGAGGTGATCTTCTAGCTGCTATTAGGCCCCATCTCGATCCCTTCTGAGCAAATCAATTACTTGGGTTTGGGCAAATCTAGTATAGTAATGATGGACTATACCCAATTAGCCACATTTTTTTTTTTTAGTTTTACCTTGTTAGACTGCAATCTTAGATATTATGAGTGAACGAGAGAGCCTTGCTTTTGGAGTGCATTGATTAAAAAGCTCTCTTTAGTATTATTTTGAAATTAGGAAGGGAGGGAATGCTACTTTGATGACGTGAAAAATTTGCCCAGCTTGCCTTGATTGCTTACTCTATGATAAATGATGCTGCTAGCCACATGTTTCAGGATTTTGAATGCTCAGGAGGAATTCTTACAGTGTGATTATGGAAACAACCAATTTCCATAAGTGAAAATGAGCATGCTTATTAATGGGGCTGCAACTGCCTACTGCATTCAATCACATTTATAACCAGCAAGGAGAATGAATGTTTTGCGTGATTTCGTGTTTACACAATTGCAGTTGCATGGCAAAGCTTGCTGTATTAGAGGCTTTGGAAAGAAGCATATGTGGTCCTTTTGCAGGTAATAAAATGGAAAATCCAATTTGCAATTGCAGAATAAGCCTCTGAGTGATATACGATCTTCATAGCAGCATTGGTCAGAGGGTCACTGCTAATCACGACGCTGCCTGGCTTCCCCAGTGGCCTGCGCCTTCCGACTGAGGAGTGAGCAAAGTGAATCTGTGTCTGGGAGCCAGCCAGCGTGTCTGCAGATGCACCACTTTCTAGCTTATTAGATCCTCTTTGTCACAGTGCTTAATCCTGCCGCCTGATCCTTGTTAGAACACCACCAGAGTGCCGCTCAGCCTTCTAATAAAGGGGATGGGTGAGGGCTCCTAACCCAACGCACTGAAGCGTGCAGCGTCAGGGCGATTACAGGCTGACTGACAGCAGGGTGAGATGCTTCCTGCATGTTATTACTTAAAAGGGAACCTACCTCCGACAGCTGACAGACGAGCTCTGCTGAGGCAGTGGTAACTTGTTGCTAGGCCAATATGAGTCGGGTGTCATCTTTTCACACAGTATAATGGCCAGCTTTACTCTAATTATATTAACCCTCTTCTGAAATTGCTTCATCCCCAACTGGTGCAGAGTGAGGCAAGAGAACCAAGAGACAAATCACTTGCTGGGAGGATTGCAGCGCTACGGAAACAGGTATTATGTTATCCACTGGTGACATTAAGTTGAAAAACAAAGCAAGCCTGCCCTATTACAGCAAGTTCCAGTTCTAACTCCAATGAGACGTTGCTCCCTTTGGCTCGCACAGTTTCCATCTCTGTCATTTATAATAGTTTCTTCCTTTAAGATTCGCCATGGACATTATACCTGGTTTTCATGGCTCTTTGTTAAAAAAGAAAGAACAACATCAAACAAGAAGCGTTTTTCTTTTCTTTTTTTTCCCCGTTGAACCCGAATCATTATTTTCTGTTAGGCTCCTATGTTCATGTAGCTTCATGAAGCACTTGTGAATTTCATTTAGTAGCATTGCTTATTACTGAAGTAAGGAAATGAGGGTGGGGAGGGTAAACCAGTCATCTGTCCCTGCTTTTTCCCACTCCCATCCCACCTAAAATGTGCAGATGGGTTGAAAGCGATATAAGTGAAGATGATCACAAATAGCCTCTGGTCCTTTCTGTTAACGGTGACTTGCAGACATCAGCGTGTGACTCCTTTTCCCTGAAGGGAGTATGTTTAGCTCACATCCAGTGTCTTCTCTGTGCTCCAGTTAGCAGCCGTCATTAGCAATCTGTGATGCCTCTGCTGTCTCCACTGACAGCGCCTAAATAGAGACATCACTTGGGATTGACAGATCTCCAGGGGGTTGCAGGCTTCAGACAAAAGGGCCCAGGGAACATGGCTGACCTTTCTTGGCATTATTCCCCTTCCATGAGTGGCATTCAGGGAGCACAGAACTCCAGTACATGATTTTCTGAGGATTACCACTGAAAAGACTGCACACTCAGTAAGATGCTGTTAAGAAGTTAACAAGAGGCTGCGTGGGTTCCAGAGTGGGTTTGTGGGCCGTTGGTAGTAGAACACAGGTGCTTCTTTCCCGCAGATACATGTACCTATTCCTTAAGTTCAAGGATGGGCCTTTAAAACTGGCTTTGCTGGCCAGGCGCGGTGGCTCACGCCTGTAATCCCAGCACTTTGGGAGGCTGAGGCGGGTGGATCACGAGGTCAAGAGATCGAGACCATCCTAGTCAACATGGTGAAACCCCATCTCTACTAAATATATAAAAAAATTAGCTGGACATGGTGGCACGTGCCTGTAATCCCAGCTACTCAGGAGGGAGAGGCAGGAGAATTGCCTGAACCCAGGAGGCGGAGGGTGTGGTGAGCAGAGATCATGCCATTGCACTCCAGCCTGGGAAACAAGAGTGAAACTCCGTCTCAAATACAAAAACAAACAAAAAATCTAGCTTTGCTGATAATATACCTTCAGTTTCGGATGATGGGGTAGGGCTTGAGACTCAGCAGAAGGCAGCTTGTGGTGCAGGCGGGAAAAGAAGAATCTATTCTCTCTGCCCCAGGCAAGTCATCCAAGGGCAAATTTGGAATAGCTGAGGCTTGTCTGTGTCGTCCTTCCTGGATCCTTTCCCTGCTTCACGTTGTTCTCATGCTGGTCAAGGGCCCTGAAAATACAGTGTGGTGAGAAATGCTCTGTGCCCAAATGTAGCTGACTTTATCCTCTTCTAACTCTTACCAAAGCAAAAAAAAAAAAAAAAAAAGATATGTGTTCCTGCAGTTCCCCTCTGAACCAGATGTTAAAAGCAAAGCAGTTGTGTAAATGCAAAAACTGAGGACGCTTCTTCAACAGAATAAAATTCTACCACCTAGAAGTGCCAAATAGATATTTCATTAGGGTAACCAATTTTCAGGAAGAAGGAAAGATATTTAGGGCAAAATACGTACTACCGATTGAATACCATTAGCTTAGGAATTGTTGTAGTCCATAAACACGCAATTTATGCTTTTCATGGCTTCTGCTGCTTTTTTTCCCATCCACTTTGCAATACACGTATCTTTTCTTTTCTTTTTTTCTTTCTTTCTTTCTTTTTTTTTTTTTAATACAGAGTCGTGCTCTTTTGCCCAGCCTGCAGTGCAGTGGTGCAATCTCAGCTCATTGTAGCCTCTGCCTCCCGGGTTCAAGCAGTTCTCCTGCCTCATCTTCGCAAGTGGCTACATGTGCACACCACTGCACTCTGCTAATTTTTGTATTTTTAGCAGCAATGGAGTTTTGCCATGTTGGCCAGACAGGTCTCGAACTCCTGACCCCAAGTGATCCACCCACTTCGGCCTCCCAAAGTGCTGGGATTATAGGCATGAGCCACTGCGCCTGGCCAAGAATACACATATTTTTTCCAAACACCTCAAATCAATTTTTTTCACCGTTGATTCCATACTGATGTCTGTGGGCAGAGATTAGAGACAGGAAGATGACAAGAGGTGAGCATAGGTTGTTTCTCAGGTGAATGTTGAGAGAGAGACGGGTTGCGCTCCACCACTGCCATCGCCAACCATAAGTGCGTTGCTGCACGGTGGTCACTGTTGTCTGGTTTGTAATCCCTTCCCTTAGTGGCCCCACCTCCTAAGCACGATGGGCAACTTACCATTATACACATAAAATACGACACATCGGAAACAAACCTGTTTTTAAATGGATGGCATCTTTCCAGAAATGTATATTATATTCATTTTTAGGAAAAGGGAAGATTGGAGAAAAGGAATCCATGAAGGAATTATATGTAAGACAAGATATATTGAATGCAGCAAATGAGATTTTAAGAGGAGATGAGAATTATAGAGAAAAGTAAACAAGAGGTCAGTTTTATTGTTGGGACTCTTAAAAACCGTCTCCTTACGTAAAGATAAAAAACAAAGATCAATGGCAGCCCCTTCCCAACGAGATCAAACCCAGGTGAGATACTCAGCTAAGCAGAATGCATACCACCCCTGGGTTTTCATTTGCCCTCGGCAGCTTTCTGACTCATGGTTTAGAGAATCAAGCTCATTAATTTCCCAAGTGACTTAATATCTGACTAAATGTTTAAGCATTAAGATGAGGAAATTGACAATATTGATAATCTTGGAGAGAAATGGATCTGCTTATTTTTATACGGAGGGCCAACAAATTCTTTGTAGCTTTGGAAAGATGAATTACTCTCTCTTAATATTTAGTAGTATCTATTTTCTTTAAAAAGATTTTGTGAAATTGTGGTCATTTTTCTTTTCTTTGTTTTTCTGAATAGTTGCAAGGTCATATAACAGAAAAGATTCAAATTAATCTATTTTATTTTAAGAAGCAATATTGAATTATCATCCTCATAAAAAAAACGTCATTTATCCTTTCATTTTCAAAGCTTAGATCAGCTGGGAAATTACTTGCTTTATGCTATACTTGCATCCCAGAGTATGTTTTCATTGTCCTGAGTTACCACCTATGAAAACATAAACGTAGAGCCTTGGAACAGCACGTAACTTCAGTTGTGTCTTAGAATCATTGCTGTATCTCTAGGTTTAAACAGTCCCAGGCTGTGGACAAGAAGTCTCAAAATTGATTTCCTCCATAGGACTTTTAGGGACAGAGCTTCGCATACATCCCTGCTTCCTAACTTCTCTTTGTTTCTCGCTTTCATAGGTGAGTGTGTTTTAGGAGGCTCTTTCACACATTGCATTTTCCATTTTTGAATATATATTTAAAAAAAAACAGTTAACTGGTCATCAACAGAGGTTATCCTGATGAAGGGGCTTGCTGGCTCTTTTAGGCTACCTTTATTACCTCAGCCTTATCTAGATTGATGTGTACCCTGACAACCTCAGCAGACACTGTAGAAGGAATATGAGATTGGGGGTCAGGTTGAAATCTTCATGCTGGCTTTGTCTGATCTTGGGTGTAGGAGTTAACCTCAAGTTTCCATTTCTTCACCTGTAAAGTAATACTAAGATCTGACCTTAGGGATTGCAGGAAAATGAAATGAGAAAATGATTTTAAATGGTAATTTATAAGCTGATCAGAGCTAAACAAATGTTACTCTTTATCATTACTATGTTAATGAGATTCATTTAGGGCTGATTCCTAGATGTGCTTTTGCTCTTATACTTGAGTAATGCAACAATTTGACTTGGGTAATATCCCTGTCTTTCTCCATTCACATGCTGTCTTGATTGAAGAAAAAAGTGATGTTGATCAGATTGGGCTTAGATCAGACAGGACAAGGCGTGATGCGTACTGACATTGTCAGGATAGAATTTCAGGTGGTTTTCATATTATGTCTTCTCTTAATCATGAAAAAGTCATTTTTGTCTCTGTGGCAAATACCTCCTCCTCTCCACTTCCTTTTTCCATCTGTCTTCTTTCTTCCTTCCTTTGTTCTTCATTTCCTGGGCCAAGGTACTGTCGTGACTGTGTACCTGTGATGACTTGGGTTAAGAAATTTAAAAGACATCGGGTGATCCAAAAGGTAGTTAAGATTGGCTGTGATTGCTAAGAAGGACTTCTTAGACCTGATCTGTTTGGGATGAAGTGACCTTCACATTATTTTTTTCTTCAACTTTTCAGGAAACTTGGATTTAACTGGTCAGAAGCAGGTATTCAAAGCCGAGAACAATCCCTGGGTGACCCCCATTGCCGACCAGTTCCAGCTTGGAGTGTCCCATGTTTTTGAGTATATCCGTTCTGAAACATACAAATAGTAAGTAGACTCTGATTTTCTGAAATAGTAAACTGTGATTTTATAGTATTTATAATTATGCCTTTAAAAATTATCATGTGGCAGTTAACACATAGCATTTTTAAAAGTTTTATTAAAAACTGCATGTCAGCCAGGCGTGGTGTGGCTCACACCTGTAATCCTCGCCTTTGGAGAAGTTGAGGCTGAAGGATTGCTTGAGCCCAGGAGTTTGAGACCAGCCTGGGCAACATAACAAGACCCCATCTCTACAAAATAAAAAGGAAAAATAAATGCTTCAGGCATGGCAGTGCATGCTTGTTGTTGAAGCTATTCAGGAGCCTGAGTTGGGAGGATCACTTGAGCCCAGCAGATTGAGGCTACACTGAGCCATGATCATGCCCGACACTGGAACCTGGGTGAGAAAGCAAGACCCTTTCTCAAAAAAAAAAAAAGGCAGAAACAAGAAAAAACAGCATGTGGTCACTGTCTCTATTTGTACATTGTTTTTCATTGACGTTTTCAAGGGGATTTATACCAATTTTCTTTGGAGAATTTTTGAGGTATTAAATTAGTTAAATATTCATGGCACTAAGGGAATTCACCATTCAGATCAGAACATATTTTTTTTTCTTCTGTGAATGCAAAGAATTACAAGTGTTCTGAATAAAATTGTTAAGCAGTTTATTTATAAAATCTGCAGAGAGTACTAGCATGCGTCATTCTATTATAGAGAAGCTTTACTCTAGTGAGATGATAATCTCTTAGAGAAAAGGAAAAGGCTGGAGCAGAGGCGGAATCTGCCAGCTTAAAGTCACAGCATCAAAATTCCTCAGCTCCTCACTCCAGGTGAAGGGAGTCTATGCAGAACTGTCCGAATAAACCTCACTATTCCTGCGTCTTTCTTCATCCGTGTGTTGAGGTTGAAAGGAATTCTGCCACTTCCACCTCCTTATGTTGTTACTTCTATCATCATTATTTTCCTACTTTATCCCAGCCCCCCAGCTGCAAAACAGACTATCATTTATCACAATGCTTGCCTGACCCCAAATGCTGAGATCTGGTATAGTTTTAAGCATCTACGAAAAAGACGAAAGCATCCTTAGTCAAATGTAATCTGTTTTTGTGTCTGGCATCAACGTTTTTAATTTATTTTTTAATTTTTATGTGTTTGTTTATTTTGAGACGGAGTATCGCTCTGTCACCAGGCTGGAGTGCAGTGGCGTGATCTTGGCTCACTGCAACCTCCTCCCAGGTTCAAGTGATTGCCTTGCCTCAGCCTCCTGAGTAGCTGGGACTACAGGCGCGCACCACCATGCCTGGCTAGTTTTTTGCATTTTAGTAGAGATGGGGGGGGCTTCACCATATTGGCCAGGCTGGTCTCCAACTCCTGACCTCAGGTGATCCACCCACCTCAGCTTCCCAAAGTGCTGGGATTACAGGTATGAGCCACTGCGCCCGGCCTTATTTATTTATTTTTTTTAAGAGATGGGGTCTCACTGTATTACTGGGCTGGAGTACGGTGGCACAATCACAACTCACTGAAGCCTCAAGCTCCTGGGCTCAGGCAGTTTTTCCACCTCAGCCTCCCAAGTAGCTGGAACTACAGGCACATACTGCCATGCCCAGCTATTTTATTTACTTTTTGTAGAGACGGAATCTCCCTATGTTCCCCAGGCTGGTCTCCATCCTCTGGTGTCAAGCAGTCCTACCACTTTGGTCTTCCAAAGTGCTGGGATTACAGTCGTGAGCCACCATGCCCAGCCTGGCACCAACTTTTGAGAATTTAACATTCCAACTGTTGGAAGAAAGGTAGAAGATCCCTAAAGGTCACAGTTAAGAGTTTCGTTTTGTTTCTTTTTTTTTTTGGTATCAGAAACATGTCACACACCCAGTAGAACCCTCTGTGAATCTGTGCCAGGCCAGTGGGTTGGGATCGATTGGCAGGACAGAGCCTTTGCCTAGAAATGGCTGGCTGTGTTTCTGTAGTCTTTCAGCCTGAGCGCCATGCTGCTGGTCAGACATTCACGGCTTGCTGTGTTCATATTTCCACCAGACAGATACAGAGAAGACAAGCTGTAAAGAATAGTGGCTGGCCCAAGCATGGTTGCTCATACCTGTAACCCCAATCCTTTGAGAAGCCAAGGCATGTGGATCACCTGAGGTCAGGAGTTTGAGATCAGCTTGGCCAACATGGTGAAACTAAAAATACAAAAATTAGCAGGGCATAGTGGAGGGGCACCTGTAATCCTGGCTACCCAGGAGGATGAGGCACAAGAATTGCTTGAGCCTGGGGGGCAGAAGTTGCAGGGAGCTGAGATCTTGCCACTGTACTCCAGCCTGGGCAACAGAGTGGGACTCCCATCTCCAAAAAAGAAAAAAGAGAAAAGAACAATGGACTTAAAACTAAACACACTAAAATTGCCAAAATGATACCATATCCTCCTATATAAAAGCAACGTAAAGCATGTTTTAGATTACTTTAGACAACACTGTGACACAATTTAAGTCTAAAGACTTACCTTAAGGATGAAATGAGACAGGTATAGGATGTGGATATGAACAGTTATTACAGATTCAATCATTTTTTAAAAAACAATTAATAAAGCTCACCCTTGGAAATTAGTTAATTGTGAAAATATAGTCAAAAATTAGCAGGTGATTGTTTATCTTGTTCCTTTTAAATTGTTCATCGTTGCTCTCATGGTTTTAGATGGGGCCCTAATTTTTCCTTAGTAAAGAGGAAGCTATTTAGAGCTTGGTTTGTACAGTATCTTGAAAAAAGTCATTCTAATGTGATAGTATACAGAAAAATACATGAACAAACTCCTAGCCATCTGGAATTAGAGGAAATTATCTGTTTATTATTCTGATTAATAATTTTTCATTTTCCATAGTTCCGTTTATAATTTATAGAGGATGAGAATATGTTACATATGAGAGTGCTTTTCATTTTAAAAGATTAAATTGTGAGTTTATGGATTTTATATTACCTCAAAGCCATTGTTAGGCAATTAATCACCATTATGCACTATTACAGACTATGTTAATTTATTTGAATGTGGTTAGGATTCTGGATAAATGAGAGGTATCTATAACATAATAGGTGAATCTGTTCCTTTCTGTCTTATTAGCACCCTGTTTTGGGGAGTTAGGATAGTTCAAGCAATGCTTGGACTTTTTCTTGCTTTTTCTGTGTGATTTCCTCATGGAGCCCTGGATTGCTTTTTATGCAGTTGAGTCAACATTAAAAAGCTTTAGTAGGCTGGGTGTGGTGGCTCTATCGTTCCAGCACTTTGGGAGGCCGAGGTGGTGAATCACTTGAGGCCAGGAGTTCAACACCAGCCTAGCCAACATGGTAAAACCCTGTCTCTACTCCAAATACAAAAATTAGCCGGGTGTGGTGGCAGGTGCGTATAATCCCAGCTTCTTGGGAAGCTGAGGCAGGAAAATCGCTTGAATTCGGGAGGCAGAGGTTGCAGTGAGTCAAGATGGTGCCACTGCACAGTGAAACTGTTTCTCTTTTTTTTTTTTTTTTTTTTTTTTGAGACAGAGTTTCGCTCTTGTTACCCAGGCTGGAGTGCAATGGCACCATCTCGGCTCACTGCAACCTCCGCCTCCTGGGTTCAGGCAATTCTCCTGCCTCACCCTCCTGAGTAGCTGGGATTACAGGCACGCGCCACCATGCCCAGCTAATTTTTTGTATCTTTAGTAGAGATGGGGTTTCACCATTTTGACCAGGATGGTCTAGGGCTCTTGACCTCGTGATCCACCCGCCTCGGCCTCCCAAAGTGCTGGGATTAGAGGCTTGAGCCACCGCGCCCGACAACTGTGTTTAAAAAAAAAAAAGAGAAGCTTCAGTAAGCACAAGAGAGCCCCTTTCTAGGGGGACCAGCTGGTTCTGTGATGGCTACTTTTGGGGCATCTACATGATCCTCTGCTGGGTGGTCACAAGAGACAAACTCCGCTAAGGCAGGGATCTGTTTTGAGTTCTCTCCTCCTCCGGAAGGAGAAGAGGGTTGGTTACTTGGTGTATTTCAGTTTTTGTCCTCCTCTCATTGTCCTGTAGTGGCTGTCCTCACCCCTGTGTCAAACATACTAGCCCAAAACATGGACTGTTAGCTGAATAAGACAATAAATCAAACTCTTAGTCGTTTAAAGAAAAAATAACTACAAAAATGCCACTTTTGTGTTTCGCCAGATTAGCACACACAGATACTTAGAATTAAGGGCCTCTTTATAGGAATAGATATGTACTATATTAGTATATCTTCATATAATTGAGCCCTACTCAACTGTTTGAAGCAGCCATTTCATAATTAGGGTTTTTAAAAATATACTATCGAAAAATATTATGCTAATTAGCAGGCACTTGGCTACTTTTTGAAAATGTTTTACCTGTGGCAGCCTTCAAGGTGGGCAGTTTATTCGTGATATTCATAGTTTTTTTAAAAAATCAAATTTCGCATTCAGTGCCTTCATTTTTGATCTTCTCTTCAAAAACCTAGTTTCTCGTTTTCACTTCTTTGTCTCTGTTTAAGCCGCATATATCCCCTTTATTAAAAATAATTCTTATATATTTATCAGTGTCTGTTGCAGATGTGTGTTTCTCTATCTTTAAATTACCATTAATCATACTTTTGGCTTTTGCTGTTAAAATACCTGTGAACCTCCTCCTCCTTCCCTCGCCCCCTTTTTTTTCTAACCAGTTAACCCATTACTGAAATGAGAGCAATAAAGAACTAAAAAACCTACCGGAATGTTTTTATTCATGTCCATGCTTGACTTTCACGGTGACCTTCCTCGGACTACATCCTCAAGTTCTTTTGAGTCTAGGGCAGAGAAGATGGATGATCTGATTTATAGGCGCTAATGGACTCCAAGAGGAGACATGCATGCTGAAAATGAAACAATGAATTCAGTGTGTCCGCAGAATTAAAATACTGGGGATGACTTAGCTTCCTGAAGACAGGAACTTGTTCCGTTAAGCAGGAGGGGTGTGGCCGGTAGGATGTTGAGGAATAGAGATTGCTGGAGTAACATTTTGGGCATTAATCATGTCCTATTCATCATTGCTTAGGTGGGAGCTGCTCTCTGTTCATCTTTTGTGCCTTCCACAGGGGAACATGTTGGGTGGTGTCATTTAGTTGCCAGTTAACATAAAATGACGTGCTTGGTTGGGTCGTTGAAGCTCTCATCCTACACACTCCTTTGTCTTTTTAAACTTGCTGAGTTACACAATCACCTTTTAACTCTTTATCTGATGGTGGTTCTCTCTTTGACCTCTTTTATTTCTGGGAAGCAGGATTATGATGGAATAGTCACCACTTGTGAAGTTTCCAGAGGTAGATTTTTTTTCCACCCCAGGAGGGGCAGTCACGTTGAAGTCAGCAACCCTGACAAGATTCGTTGTGAAAGAGGGTAACTCACACTTTTCACATTTCCATCAAGGAAGGTGGATAGCAACTGCAAGCCATTTTAAAAGCTGACAGGTTAACTCTTGTCAACAAGTGAACAAAAGAAGCGGTTTGACAAATGTTAGGCTGAAAACGCATCCCTTGAAAAAGGTATTTGGCAAGCAGGCGTTATCATGAAAACTGCAGTTTGCCAAGCCTGGCAGTCCTAAAGCCTCATTTCCAACATGGCGTCACTCAAAAGATGCTTCCTCGACATTCTGCCTGTCTTCTTCATCTTTCTTTTCTCTCTCCGGAAAAGTTCCCCACTCATTTGTCTTTTGTGCGTTCCAGTTTTTTAAAATCTTAAATGAAGACCAGCCATACTCTTACTCATGCTAGTTAATAGAAACATTTTAACACAGCGATCTTTGGTGAATAGTGGGGAACCATGAGAAGAAAGCTGAGAATTCCTTTTTATTAGAAATCTAGCCAAATAAATCATGTCTGATTTATAAGGAAGCATTCTTTTGGCTGTGGGTTATTTTTCAAGTTGTTTTACTTGTGGAATTAAAGCTAAGTAATGTTTTATTTTTCTGCTGCACTCTCTGCAAACCTGTTACAAGCTATAATGGACACAAATGGACTTTATTAAACAACTACTATATCCTCTAATGACTGCTGAGTCAGAGGCCGTGAAACTCTTTAAATAACCACCCATATAACTGGTGCACCAAAAGGCTAGAGCATTTCAAACCTAATCGGTGAGCCCATTCATTTTAAAACAGCCCTTTGCTTCTGAAAATTATCTCAAAGAAAAGCTTTATAAATATTACCCGGTGAAGTATAAACGGATGCACGAAGCCAGCAGATGGTTTTAGAAATATCTTCACAAAGATAGAGGAGAGAGTTAAATTTCCAGGATCTTTCTAGTGGTTAGTAAATTTAGCATAGTGACAATCAGTGTGTAGAACAATGTGGAGTCTTCTTTTTCATTGCTGTATCTGAAAATAGCTCAAATTAAGCCACAGAAAAACAATATTTCTGTGTAGTAGACATGAAAATGAAGAACAATTTTTCTTTAAAGCTTTTTGTGTTTTTTTTTTTTGTATTTTTTCTTAGGGACAGAGTGTCACTTTGTCACCGGGCTGCAGTGCAGTGGCACCTTGATAGCTCACTGCAGCCTTGATCTCCAGGGCTTAAGCAATCCCCCTGCCTGAGCTTCCCTAGTAGCTGGGACTACAGGCATACACCACAACCCCTGGCTAATTTTTATTTTATTTTTGTGGAGAGGCGGTCCTGTTATGTTGCGCAGGCTTGTCTGAAACGCCTGGCCTCGAGATTTTCCTGCCTCAGCGTCCCAAAGCGCTAAAATTACAAGCATGCACCACCGCACCTGGCTTTTAATAACAAGATTTTTTTCATGTTTTAAAAGTTGACTATGTATTCTGTTCCTTGTGATACATACTATCTTTATAAATGCTACATATGTATATTCTTTTTCTTTTTTAAAGTTAAAAATGTATTATTACATTTTATCCATAATACCTGATTCCAAGGTTTGGCATCTCTGGACCTATTTTCAAGAAAATATTAACCAGTATTAATAAAAAGTATCATTTAACCAGTATTGCTAAAAAAATATCAGGGACAAGGGAAACTCATATAATATGTTATATTTGGGGTGGTATTGTGTCATGTCTCTTATTTCATGTTAACTTTAATGACAAAATTAGGTAGCATCACATTTTAAAACACAAACAGCTCCAGAATATTTATCTTACTAAATAAAAGTAAGCCAATATGCGATACTGACTTTGAGGGTTGGGTGCATTAGCTCATGCCTGTAATCCCAGCACTTTGGAAGGGTGAGGCAGGAGGATTGCTTGAGCCCAAGACCAGCCTGGGCGATGTAGTGAGACTTCCTCTGTACAGAAAATGAAAAAAAAGTAGGCATAGTGGCACGTGCCTGTAGTCTCAGCTACTCAGGAGGTTGAGGTGGGAGGATCCCTTGAGCCCAGGAGGTGAAGGTTGCAATGAGCTGAGATCACATTGCACTCCAGCCTCAGTGACAAAGTGAGACCCTGTCTCAAAAAAAATTTTTTATAATAGACTTTTGATTTTTGGTTTAATTGCTCAACTGTTTCTATATGTGGTCATGAGCTATTAATTACTCTGGTAAATTGATACCTCCCTTTTCAGTATGACAGGAGGAATAAGTAACTGTGCTTTCTCTCTTCCAAGTGTTTTGATAGATTGCTGAATGTATTTTGCATTTAAAAGGATTTTTTCTTTCCCGCTTTGTCCCTTGGTTAACACTGTTACTCATATATACTTCACAGGTAGCCAGTATTTTCCTCTTTTTTGCATTTTCATAATTTGTTCAACATATGATGTTTTCACAGGCTCTTGAGGCTTTATTTTCCTGTAATTTTATAGCTCATGCAAAATGATTCCGTTTTTTTTAAGTGGAAGGCACTTCGTCCCGTTTGATATTTCCAGGACGCTTGGATTCTGTGAGTTATAGCTGGGACCTTCCATCCCCTCAACCTGTGAAGGTCAAAGGGCTTAAAAACCAGCTTCAGGAGACAAGCTGTATTTCCGAAGGCATCTAGGAAGACCCCTTTTTATAGGGGTCCTACTCTGGAATGTTCTTCACTGTGATATGCAATAGATGCAAATAAAGACTTAGAAAATGTTCCCTCTCATATCCAGGTTCCTTTCTCCCCTCCTTCCCCCTGGTCCTCAAATGTGCTCCAGCCTCCAGCACTCTATGCTTGCCCGGGAGCTCTAACTGGACCCTGCAGGCTCAGGTTTGACCAGTGAGAAAAACCTCTATGCTCCTTGCCTTTTGACTCAGTACAATTCGCATTTTATTCAGTGACTGGTCCACTTATCTTTGAAGAGTTGTGTATAACTATTACAGGAGCATAGGGGAAAAAACTACAGCTGCTGCCTCAAAGGGGGAAGGGAGATTTATCCTGAACCTTGCACTACAAAAAGGCTTTTACATAGGACTTTAAAGAGTGAAAGGATCTCTGTTTCTCTCTGTGTCTGTCTCCTCCTCCTCCAGTCCCCTCTCTCCCCTGTTCCCTTCTGTATCCCCGTCACTTGATTGTTGACTATCAAGCCTGCATTTGGCATGCCTTATACAGCCCCTAATGTGCAGCATGATACATTACAGTATCAATTTAAGGTAAATAGAATATAGGTAATTTGTCTCACTTGACAGAAGGAAAATAAGTATTAGCTAAACTCCATTCATACGCCAGAAAAAAACCCAAAAAATGAAATGTGTCAGGTTACCTTCTCTTCAAGAGGAGCTATTCTGAGCTCCATTTTGGATGCTATTCACTTGATATAATCATACTGAACTATTGGCTGTTGACCTCAATGAAGTGAACTTGGTTAATTCTACATATTGATTATTAACTCCACAGAATCTTAAAAGTTCAATGCTCGATGCTTTCTATTCGGCTAAGACGAATTATTGTCTGCATTTGCTTTTTTTATTTGAGAGATAAATTTAAAAGTGGCGCTTTTATAATCAAACAAAACTGTCTGTGGTTTCTGATCTCTACACAGTAATATCTTGTTTTATTACATGCTGGTTTTTTTATTGAGCTCTGGTCTCTTATTCTGGCCAGGCATTGTTGGAGGTTTTGTGGGGTTTTTGAAATTTTTAATTTTTGGCATTTAAGAGTTCTTCTGTGTTGTCAGGTATTTCAGATTAGAATGTAAAATGCTGTGAAAGGAGTTTCAATCAACTTTATCAGATAATAAACTTCAGTGTGAGTTATATTCACAGGCATTTATCAATGCCTCTATGTATTCATCAAGCATTAAGGAAATAACTTTCCATATTTCGTTCTACTGTGTTTGCATATTATGTCACATGTTTATAAGATACTTGGTATTTTTAAAAATGCAGTCAAGAAAATATTATTTTCCACTATAATAGTTCTCTCTGAGGCGCGCGAACCAGAGCAGCTCCATCTTGAATAGGAGCTTGGTAAACTGAGGCTGAGACTGGCTAGGCTGCATTCCCAGATGGTTAAGGCATTCTAAGTCACAGGATGCGATAGAAGGTCAGCATAAAATATAGGTCCTAAAGACCTTGCTGGTAAAACAGATCGCAGTAAAGAAGCCAGCTAAATCCCAGCAAAAGCAAGATGGCGACAAGAGTGATTCTGTTCATCCTCACTGCTGCATTCCCACCAGCGCCATGACAGTTCACAAATGCCGCGGCAGTGTCAGGACGTTACACTATATGGTCTACCAAGGGGAGGCATGAATCTTCCACACATTGTTTAGTATATCATCAAGAAATAGCCTTAAAAACTGGCACCCAGCAGCTGTTCTATGGAGCAGCCATTCTTTTATCCCTTTACTTTCCTAATAAACTTACTTTCACTTTACTCTGTGGATTCCCCCCGAATTCTTTCTTGCATGAGATCCGAGAACCCTCTCTTGGGGTCTGGATCTGGACCCCTTTCCGGTAACAGTTCGTTTTTAAATACTCTCATTTGGTTTTGTTTGGTTTGTTGTTGTTTTTTTTTGTTTGTTTGTTTTGAGATGGAGTCTCCTCTGTCACCCAGGTTGGAGTACAGTGGTGCAATCTCGGCTCACTGCAACCTCTGCCTCCCAGGTTCGAACGATTGTCTTGCCTCAGCCTCCCAAGTAGTTGGGATTACAGGCACACACCACCATGCCTGCCTAATTGTTTCGCGATTTTAGTACAGATGAGGTTTTGCCGTTTTGGCCAGACTGGTCCTGAACCCCTGACCTCAGGTGATCTGCCCACCTCAGCCTCCCAGAGTGCTGGGAGTACAAGCATGAGCCATTGCACTTTGCCTAAATAATCTCATTTGGAGAATACCCAATTCTGTCATTGTCAAAAGCAAATCATTGTTTCAGGTTCTAGAGGCTGGAAGTCCCAGATCAAGGTGTCAGCAGGGTTGGCTTTTTCTGATGGCTGTTAGGGAAGGGCTTGTCTAAGGCGTCTCCTCTTGGCTTCCAGGAGACTATTTTACCTCTGTGTTTCTTCACATCATTTTATCTCTATGTATCTCTGTCTCTGTTTCCGGAGTTCCCCATTTCACAGGGACATCAGTCATGCTGAGTGATGGCCCATGCTAATGACTGCATTTTAACTTGATCTTTGTAAAAACTCTTATCAATGAGGACTAAGCTCTAATATTTTTATCTTGCCCAAATTCCTATCTAGGGGGTTTGGGAGCCATGCCCTACAAACCATCAATTCTCATCACATATGTTTTATTTAACCCTATGTATCCTGACTGACTTTCCAGTCTGACTCTGGCCTAGACAAAGAAGAAAATAAAAATATTTTACCCCAAAACATGTTTCTTTGCCGTATTTTGAAATGGCCCTGCAAAGCCATCCTTTGTGGCAGAAAATGTGTGTCTGTAAGGAATCTATGCTAATGTAGCTAGATCTTTTTCCTTCAACGCCCTCCCAATCTTGAGGAGATTAACTGAGAGTCCAGTACCTTTTATAGGTCTGAATAGGAAACGTTTGCCATCTGTTGTTTCAGGAACCTCTGTCTCCAAAATCTTTTATCTTAACCCGAGCATTTCCTTTGTATTAATCCCAGGTCTTGAGTAAGATTTATTGTTACTCAGATGCCCAGAAATGCCATTCAGTTCTTTAGGAATTCTTCCTTCTCTTTCCTCTCTTCCTCTGTAGCCACCTACACCTTCACAGGGAGGTACATTCTGTTTATGAGCCAGAGCGTTTAAATGGCTCTGTAAGTCTTGATCCACGCCCCCACCACACACACAGATACCCCATCCCCCTCTTAAGGCTTGGGTTTCAACATCACGTGATTCTCCAAAAATAAACATTTACCACTGTTTCATTGTAAGGAATGGCGGAGGGGTCCGTGTTGGATTTTTAACCTTTTAAGAATGGACCCTATGAAAACAAAAGTTGCTTCGACTTTGAAGATGTGTCAGGAATGAAATGTACCTAACAAACCACCTTTTGGTAGAGAATTCATGAAGGGAGGGTTCCACAGAGCACCAGCCCGCATTGTTTTCTTCACTAGAATCATAAGGAGGGCGTGTGCGGGGTGGAAGGTCTTTGTGTCTGCATCATGTGATGGGACCCTCTCCAGTAGGCGTGGAACCTGAGACCTGTGTGGTCCTGTGTGATGGCCGTTGGAGTTTTGTTACGGGAAAGGGGTCCCAATCCAGACCCCAAGAGAGGGTTCTTGGATTTCACACGAGAAGATTGAGGCGAGTCTCAGTGCAAAGCAAAAGCAAGTTTATTAAGAAAGTAAAGTGTTGAAAGCATGGCCACTCCATAGACAGAGTAGGGCGTTCCCAAAAGTACGAGAAGGAATGCATCCACCCTAGGTGAAATCCTGTGTGTGCGCGTGCATGCGTGTGTGTGTGATTTTAAAAGACCATGGGAAATGTGCTCTGCTACAAGAGTTTGTGATAAAGGATTAATATTCTTAATTACTGTTACTATCTTATGCAAGAGTCAATATTATCCTTAAAGCAAAATTAGGAATGCCTTTGTTCTCCAGGTATTGGGAGAGCAGGACACTCCCAAGTCTGGGTCTACTTAGTAAACATTATCCATCTGTTCCCTTAGCTGTAAGCATCTAGAGACTAGGAATACCTAACTTTCTGGGAATACAGCACAGCAAGTCCCAGCCTCAATTTCCTAGCCTCACTCAAGATGGAGTCACTCTGGTTCTAACACCTCTTGAGGGTTTTGCCCTATAGAGTGTGGAGTCAGATTTCCTGTCCTATCTTGAGGCTCTGGCCAACACTTCTGGAGCCCTCATGATTTGTGTCTCATTTTTCCTACCTCGTCCCAGGGGATCTATGGATTAGTGGGTAGCATCAAGAGACATGGAATTCTTTTCTCATGTAATTAAAGCAGGTTTGCTTTCTCAGCATGCCAAGAGAGATCAAAGACGGAGCGCTTATTCTCATAGGATGCTGCACCATGCCATCAAGACACCGTGACTCTTCTGTGAAACACTAAGGAAGAGGGGGAAATAGGGAATATAGGACCTGTTAGAGGAAAAAGTCTCCAGGTAGAGATGGATTGAGTTTTCTCGTAAGTTTGAACTTTTTAAAATCAAAATAACGTTTTTTTTTAAAACATACAGATAGCACATATATTTATGGCATACACAGAGGTCTGCTCTTAGATTACTTATCTTAGAGGTGGCTTTTTGTGCCAGTTTTCTCACGGCGAATGAACCAAATGATCTCATCTCATCCACCTCAGCTTCCCTATCTGCCAAGCTCAAGTTTCAAACTAGATCATCTCAGAGGGTCATTCCAGCAACGATTTCTAATCCTCACTTCTTTATTTTTCTAGGAAACATATTTTATTATCGACATCAATTCATTATTTTTTAAAAGTTCAGTTTAATACTTAAATTTGCCTCCCATCTGGATTTACTTCATCGATTTTTTTAGGCAATAGAAGACAATGATGACCCTGAATATAAATTGTTAGAGGAAAATGGATCCAAGATAAAATGACCAGATCAACCTTTTTATTCCATATTTTATGGAATATCTAATGGATGTTTGGCAGTAACTTATTCGTACACATGAATTCCTGACACTTTCGATTCTTCAGACTTATTAATCAGTGTAGTCAGCACCAAAGCAATTTTATGAGACTTACCAGTCATCAAAAATTTATTATCAGATAAATCAAAGAAACAACGAGCATCTTAATAGGGTAGAGAAAGTGGCATGTAAAGGATCATTTAGGACGGTGCTTTTTGTCAGTTGTGCATTGTATTTACAACCAATATCTGAGAACTTACTCATAATTTCATGCAAATAGTCAGCAGGGTGATAGTTGCTGTCTTAGGTAAACCCCTTCTCTGTTTCTCTCCAGCAGAATGTTGTGTTTGGTGGAACT
The DNA here is from genome assembly GCF_049354715.1 of Callithrix jacchus. Classification (NCBI taxonomy): domain Eukaryota; kingdom Metazoa; phylum Chordata; class Mammalia; order Primates; family Cebidae; genus Callithrix; species Callithrix jacchus. Next base: position 17,513,524 of record NC_133508.1, on the reverse strand, counting down.
ATTTTAAGACCAAGACAGCGAAATAGACACAAGCTAGGAAGCATCGTTTCCCAATGTTAAGCCTATAGCATTTATTGTAAAACAGTATCTCCATTGTTTTCTAGACTTTATTCCAGTTATCGTCCAAAATTTAGAGTTACTGAGCTCAGCACTTTCGCTCGGGAGTGAGGTGCTGAATTTCAGCTCTTTGTTTTGTTGTTTTGTTCTTTCCTGACATAGTGCGAATATTAGTCCCCACCCAAATCTCATGTTGAAATGCAATCCCAGTGTTGGAGGTGAGGCCTGGTGGGCGGGGTTTGGATAATGGGGGTAGATCCCTCATGAACGGCTTTTGACATCCTTTTGGTGATGTGTAGGCTCTCGCTCTGCGTTCACATAAGATCTGCCTTCTGGTTTTTTGTTTGTTTGTTTGTTTGTTTGTTTCTCTGAGATGGGGTCTCGCTCTGTCGCCATGCTGGAGTGCAATGGTGCGATCTCAGTTCACTGCAACCTCTCACTCCCTAGTTCAGGCACTTCTCCTGCTTCAGCCTCCAGAGTAGCTGGTATTACAGGTGCGTGCCACCATGCCCAGCTAATTTTCATATTTTTAGTCGAGACACATTTTCACCATGTTGACTGGTACAGTTTCCGTCTAACCTTGTGATTCACCCGCCTTGGCCTCCCAAAGTTCTGGGATTACAGGTGTGAGCCACCGCACCTGGCCAAGATCTGTTTGTTTAAAAGTGTGTGCCACCTCCCTCCCTCCTTCTCATTCTCTCTCTTGCTCCTTTTGCCACGTGACATGCCTGTACCCACTTCTTCTTCTGCCATGTTTGTAAACTTCCCAAGGCTTCCCTAGAAGCAAGCAGATGCCAGCACCATGCTTCCTGTACAGCCTGCAGAACCATGAGCCAGTTGAACTTGTTTTCTTTATAAATTACCCAGTCTCAGGTATTTCTTCATAGCAATGCAAGAATGAACTAATACAGTACCTGTATTTTTATTTTCCTTCCCTTCTTATTTTTTTAAACTTGAGCTCTTTGAAATGGCATGGGGAAATGGTGTTCATATTTCCTTTCTTATGTCCAGGCTCCACGTGTACATTCTCTCATGAGGCACAGGCCTGTGTCCGCTGTATGCCCGACGCTGTTGATGACACCCCCTTAAAGATGTAATAAAAGACAAGATTTCTTAAAAATCCAGTTTTTGGCTGGGTGCAGTGGCTCACACCTGTAATCCCAGCACTTTGGGAGGCCAAGGCACGCAGATTGCTTGAGGTTAGGAGTTTGAAATCAGCCTGGCCTACATGGTGAAACCCCATCTTGACTAAAAATACAAAAATTAGCCAGGTGTGGTTGTGTGTATCTGTTGTCCCAGCTACTCTGGAGGCTGAGGCTGGAGAATCTCTTGAACCCAGGAGGCCGAAATTGCAGTGAGCCAAGATTGCAGCACTGCACTCCAGCCTGGGCAACAGAGTGAGACTCCCTCTCACTAAAAAAAAAAAAAAAAAAGACTTGGGTCTTTATTGTGCCAGATGAGCATCCATCACCCTATCCCAGCCCTGAGTGTTCCCACATTGCAGTATGCTCTGGGGCAGAAGGATGGTGGTGTAAGTCATGTGGGAGCTGAGCTTGCAATAGAGAGCCTTCAGACAGAGCTACTGGGAACCGACCCAGACAGACAAGGCCAGGTTGCATCCCAGCAGAGATACAATGCGCTTTCCACCTCACGTTCACGTGTGCTACCATCTTCTCTGTCTGGAATGTTCTTTCTTGCCATCTTTACTTATTGAATACCCAGTTATTCTTCACATCTCAGGTTAAATATCGCTTCTTCAGAGACCTTTTCTTGGAAGATTTTCCTACTGCCCATCAACTCTAGTTCCTCTTATCATCTTTCTTTAGGGCTTTTCCTTTCATTGGAGCAATTTTAATAATAATAATAATGGCTATCACTGATTTCCAAGGTGCCAGACATTATATGCCTTGTATGTAAGTTTCTCACTTAATATTTATTTGTGTGAATACTGCCTGTATTTTAGTTGTTAAGTGTGTGTTTTCTCCTGTAAGAGACTGGAATGTTTTCGAAAGCAAGATTTCTTCTTGACTGGGCTTTGCACATGACATGCCTCCAATGTCTTATGTAACCTCTGACAGGTCACTCTAATTTCTGAAAGGTAAGACCATTCTGGAATCTGGAATGTATCAAGTTTATATAGTTCATTGTTTTGTTGGTAGATGATAAACAATACTTGAAACATTAAAATGTGTTCTCAGTATCTAATATGCAGTTTAGATTATGCTTTCCCTGTGTTCCTTCATTATTTTTCTAGATCTTTTTACCGCACTACTCTTAGGTGCAAATAAAACATTTCCTTAACAAATAAACTAATTATGTCTGAAAGCGAGACTTTTTTTCACGGACATCTGAGGGATCTGAAGTTCATTTGTCTGCCTTCTCTTTGTCCATTGATGGAATAGTCCATGGGGCTTGTAGAGTGTGTGATAGTGCTTGTAAATGGCTGGAATCTTTCTGAAGGATATTAATGGTAGTTATCTGTAGGGAAAGAAACTGGATGGCAAGAGGCAGGGAGGAGTGGGTGTATCCTCTTCACTCTTTATTCTTTGGGCCTATTGAATGTCCTATTTTTACATTTATTCACTATTTAAAAGATTATTTCTTAAAGAAAATACTCCCCAGCTGGAAGTTTTTACTTCTCCATGAAGATAAAAAGGAAGAAACTGCAAAGAATGTGGCTTCATCACTGGTTTTCTCTACACTGTCTCCCATTTCCATTCATTTGCCCAGATTGTGTGGAACTCTGCTTTTTTGGTCTCTCTTTGATCAGGTACACTAAAAACTTTCAAGGTGGTACCACCTCTTAAAACGAGTCCTGAGTCTTGCAAAGAGACCATTTGAGTGACAGCTTGAGAGAAGGTTTCCTACTTAATGCAGTGACCATCCCATTCCTTGGCTTATGCATTGTGAAATCTTGCACAGTTTATAACACCTGTCAGATAACATTAGGCTTTCCTGTGTTCTTGGAAGAATCTGTGGTGGTCTGTTTTTCCTTGAGAATCGAATGGGAAAAGATGGTCATTCATGAAGCTCTAACAAAAGAGAAGAATAAAGAAAAGGCAAGAAAATGGATTTCGGCATTGAGTTTGTTTTGTTTTGTTACGGGTATTTTCCCACCTAAGACTTCAAGTGAGAGATAGGCTTTTTCTATTTTTGAAAGGGCATGAGGGTTTGAAATAAGGAAGAATGGATCTTGAAGAATTGATTGTGTCTTAAAGGCTGGAAATGGGCTTTGGGTTCCTACATATGAGACGAGGATTTTTTTTGCGTGTTTCTTCTCTCCTTAATTTTTTTTTTTAGCTGTCAACTCAGATGACGTGTGTGTTTCAGACTGTTTATGTGGGATTATGAGCGTGTTTAATCTGTTCTTGTGCATTCCCAATAGAAACTGTGTGAGTGGTATGATCTTTTAATAGCATGTGTCTTGCAACTAACAAGTTTATTTTGGTGCCAAATTCTAGATAATTCCTAAGAAATGTAAATGTTGTCAATAAAAGTTTTTGTTTTGAAATACTTAAAATCTTGGAACTATATTCTGAAGACAGACTGTGCTTCGTTTTTCTAAGTTTAGTTGAGACAGGGCAACAAGAAAAAATACTGGCCATAAAGTAAAAATATTCTTTATAATTTTGGGAACGTGGTTAGAAAAGAACTGCCAATGGGGAAAATGCTCCTTTTAGACCACTGTATGCACCCGTGATACAAGGCGACTTGGGTTTACTGTGGTTTCTATATTGTATTGTATTCTGTGGTTTCTGTATTGTAAAAGTATTGAGTGGCTTTTTCTCAAGAAATTCAGAACATGCATTATAAAGTCAGCTACTCCCAACTTCCTACCCCCATTTTTATTCTCTTCATGTAGATTAGTGTATGAGACCATTTGCCTCAATTATAGTAAGGAGAGAGAATTGACATTCTTTGAATTTTGCTAGGTTCCTGCCATGCACATCGGGGCCCTGGTGGGTTCTTTAAGAATTCATCTCCTATGGGCTCATGATTTCATGAGATACAGGTATTTGCCTCTGCTTTCAGACAAGAAAACAGTCATCCATGAAGTAAAACAACTGGTAACAGAGCCAGAAATCAGGTTCTGGCCAATTTAAAAGAATATTGTCTCATTTTCAACATTGCTTTGAGTAGCATCTGTGAAGAAAATAAGGAAACGAGGCTGGGCGCGGTGGCTCAAGCCTGTAATCCCAGCACTTCGGGAGGCCGAGGCGGGTGGATCACGAGGTCGAGAGATCGAGACCATCCTGGTCAACATGGTGAAACCCTCTCTCTACTAAAGATACAAAAAATTAGCTGGGCATGGTGGTGCGTGCCTGTAACCCCAGCTACTCAGGAGGCTGAGGCAGGAGACTTGCCTGAACCCAGGAGGCGGAGGTTGCAGTGAGCCGAGATCGCGCCATTGCACTCCAGCCTGGGTAACAAGAGCGAAACTCCATCTCAAAAAAAAAAAAGAAAATAAGGAAACGTTAATGTATGTTGATACCCTGAAAGGGAAGCCAGTGTATGAAGCTTAGGGGAATGTACATGATCATTTGACTTTTCTGGTTCTTGAATCAAATTCAGCCTCCTACAGGGCCTCATCCTCATACTAGGGTTGCAGGCACATGCAGCATTCAAGGGTGCCTAACAGTATTCGTACTGCCAGCTCCTTAGTTCCTCAAGGCTGTCTTCCTGCAGTTTACCCTGATTCTAATTTTTTAAACCAGACACTTATCTGGGTGGTTCTGGTATGACAAATACAAGTCCATCTTTCTGCTAGATACACCCTCTGATTTTTGGATCAGGGATACCCAGCCTGTACAACTGCAGCCCACAGTGGCTGTATAGCACAGTTATATAGGTTGAGTATCCCTAATCCAAAAATCCAGAATCTGAAATGCACCAAATTTGAAACTTTTTGAGTGCTGACATGGCACTCAAAGGAAGTGCTCATTGGAGCATTTTGGATTTTCAGACTAGAGATACTTTTTATTTCAAAGTCTGAAAAAAAAAATCTGAAATCCAAAAACACTTTTGGTCCAAAGAATTCTGGATAAAGGATTGATATGGTTTGGCTGTGTCCGCATCCAAGTCTCATCTTGAATTGTAGCTTCCATAATCCCCACATGTTGTGGGAAGGACCCGGTAGGAGATCATTGAATCATAGGGATGCGTTTTTCTTCTGCTGTTCTCGTGATAGTGAATAACTCTCAGGAGATCTGATGGTTTTATAAGGGGCAGTTCCCCTGCACAGGCTTCTTGCCTGCCACCATGTAAGATGTGCCTTTGCTCCTTCTTCACCTTCTGCCATGATTGTGAAGGCTTTCCAGCCACGTGGAACTGTGAGTCCATTAAACCTCTTTTTCTTTATGAAATTACTCAGTCTCAGTTATTTCTTCATGATAGTGTGAAAATGGACTTATACAGGGATCAAGCTGTGTTGTTTTGTAACTGGGCTTCAGTCTGTTCAGGCATATTAAAGGGTGTGACCTTTCTCTAGACCACTTAATATTATTTCTCTCTTTTGGACTTCAGGATGGCCTTTCTTGGCTCATCATATACCAAATGACTGTAATCAGATTGGCCAGGACAGTCTTTCCCAGGCTTTCTTCATGGTCCCTTCTTTTTCTTCATTTTATTAGCTCTAGACTCAGTCTTTAATTCTGTTGCCCAGCAAAGGATGGGCTCTCCTCCAAGGAGCTCTGATCCACTAAGTGGAAAATAGTGTTAGACTCCGTTTCTGAGGCCCAAGAAAGTTTTCCAAAAGAGCATGGAGGTAGGGGGCAGGGTGATACCAGGTCTGCCAGCTGTTTGAATGACAAAGCAGAAAGATTACTTTCTACTCAAAGGAGCATGCATTCGTGTTGTCATTCTCCATTTACTTCTACTTTCTTACATTTATTTTGTCCTTATTGTATTACCAGAATTTATTAATCCAGTTCCCCTTTGCCAAGCCATACATACTAAATGAAACCATGGGTTTTTGTGAATTGTGATTTCATATTTCCAAATTTTCATTTTCTTTTCTCTTCCTGACCCTGGTCTCTAGTGTTCTGGAATTAGCTGCCAAGTGTTTAAGCTCAGGAAGGTCCCCTTGTTACAGTCCCCAGAGCAATACCTACCTGAAAAGAAGAAAGAAACAGTGACCACCTTCTGGGTTTTATACTTAAAAAAAAGTGTGGGCCACTTAGCAGCATAAAGGCTTAGGTCACCTGATGTCTAGAAAGAACCATTTAATTATGGAACAATAACAGTGGCATAGGGAAGACGTAGCACAAAACCTTTTGAAGTCTGTTACCTCCTGATTTTCTTGGGCACTAATATTTGTCCTCTAACATTAACAGCTTTACACTTTTGTTTTTTTGAGACAGGGTCTTCTAACACTAACAGCTTTATACTTTTTTTTTTTTTTTGGAGACAGTCTCGCTCTGTCACCCAGGCTAGAGTGCGGTGGTGCAATGTCAGCTCACTGCAACCTCCGCCTCCCAGGTTCAAGCGATTCTCTTTCCTCAGCCTCCCAAATAGCTGGGGTTACAGGTGCACACCACTATGCCTGGCTAACTTTTATTTTTATTTTGTTTTTAAAATAGTGTTGCTCTGTTGCCCAGGCTGGAGTGCAGTGGCATAATCTCAGCTCACTGCAGCCTCCACCTCCCAGGTTCAAGTGATTCTCCTGCCTCAGTCCCCTGAGTAGCTGGGATTACAGGCAAGCACCACCATGCCTGACTAATGTCTGTATTTTTAGTAGAGACAGGGTTTCACCATGTTGGCCAGGCTGGTCTTGAACTCCTGACTCTCAAGTATCTGCCCGTCTCGGTCTCTCATAGTGCTAAGGTTACAGCACCTGGCCAGCTTTACACTTACATTGAATTTCTAAATGGCCTTGGGCTTGCTCTCTTAACTCATTCAAGTTTCAGTTCAAATGCCGTCTCAACAAAATCCTTCCCCTGTCACTATCCAAAGTGGACCCCATCACCAACTACCCACCTCTGCCTCCAGTTTTATTGTCTCTCTTATGCTTAGAACAGAGGCTCCTGTAGGAGTGAGGACTTTGTTTTGTACACTGCCCTGTCCTCCGGAGCCTCAGACATTGCCTGGCACCTAGTGGACTCTTCAGATATTCGATGAATGAGAGCTGCTGTTCTTCCAGCCATACTTTGTCATCTGTAGTGTAGACATTTCTGCTAGAGGATTAAAAAAAAAACACACACTACCGTCACACGTCTGGACACATTTTCAGTGTTTCTCTCTTTCTTCTTGTGTCTGAGTTGCTCATATTTCATATTATTAGTGCCGTTTCTATCACCATAAATGTTGCTCTGATGTTTCCAAGGCTGCAGCATTTCCTAACCAGCTATTTCCCATCAAATCTAGTCACACTTTTTAGTTAGGCATTGAAAGAAACTCCTGCCCACAGAATTTTAAAGGGCAATGTGGGGAAAAAAAAACCAAACCCCAAACCAGGCACTGTAAAGGAGTGTTTGACCCGGACTCAACCCATTTGCCTTATATTTTGTTTTGTTTTTGAATCAGCCAGGCCTCCATCCCCTAACAGACAACTCTGTGTGTGGGACCTAGATACTGGCTGCTGAGAGCCTTGGGATGCAGGTGTTGCTTTTGTGCTCCATGGTGACGGTGTGAAACAGCCTATAAAAGGTAAATTGGCAGGCTTTGAACTATAGTAATTGCTTGAAAATAAACAGCAGAGAAGAGGAGAAGGAAGGGGAAGCATCTCTTCTTCCCAGCCCCGAAAATATATGTGTGTTTTGTTGGCAAGTAAGAAAAACTGCTTAGAGCCTAATCTCTGAACTTAAGTAGCTTGGTAGAAAAGAGCATAACTAGTCCTTCAGTCATCAGGCAGTCTTCCGGTGCTGGGGTCTGCTGATCAGCCCCATTGGGAAGCAGATGTGTGTTGCAGGAGGCTGTGCCATTGCCCATCCTTCCACCTGCCTCACTTGAGGTGGAGCCTAACCTGTCGAACACAGGGACCCCCAGTGACGGTCAGGCATGATACGTTTGAAAAAACATTTGACTTCTCTCCACACAGAAGAATCCTGTCAAGACATGGCTTCTCAATTTAAGCTTACATTTTTCTTACAAATGGAATTAATTTTCTGTATGGCCAAGAAAATTCTCACAGCCAAATTCTCATGGTTAATTAAGTGTTGAGGAGAAAATATTGGTATTTTGTTTCTTTGTCCTAAGGCGTGGAAGTAACATGAATTCTTTTTAATTATGTGTGCCACCAGTTAAAGAAAAAAGAAAAAACTGTAGCTCCTCTGTTTATGTTAGAGCAAATTTCCTGCTTTTGAATATAAGCCTGATATGCACAAGAGAAACGGGGACCACATAGCAGCTGGCAGAACCACGTCACTGTCACAGAGCTGCTGGTTTCTGAGCCCTACCAGGTACTAGAGATGCATGCTTTTGCCGGCAAGACTTACAGACCCCGAAGAAGCATTTCTGCGGGGCCAAAGGACTTTTGAATACCCCTAAGGAAACGTACATAAACTATGAAGTGCCTTTTAATGAGTAGCAGATATATCCCTGGAGAATAAGCAGGCCCCAGGAGACATGCTAGATTCTCCTCCAGGGTGTAGACCAGTGGGTGTGAGCCTGACTCTGGAAACAGGCTGCCTGGGTTCAAGTCCCTTTGCTAGCTTTGTGACATTTGTTTTTAATTAAATATCTTTATTTGACGACAGGTGGCATACAACAAACTACCATTAAGGTGTACAATTTGATGCCTTTGACAAATGTGTCCATCTGTAAAACAACGTAAGATAGTGAACACATTTATCATGCCCAAGGGTTTTTTGTGCCCCTTTATAAACCGTATTTCTCTTTTGTGCCTCTCTCTTCTTTTCCCCCATCCTCAGGCAAACACTGACCTACTTTCTGACTGTATGTTAGTTTGCATTTTGTAGAGTGTTCGATAAATATAGATATATAGTGTGTACTCTCTTAAAAAAAACTGTTTCCTTTCATTCAGCATAAGTATTTTGAGAGTCATTCATTCTTGTTCCATGCATTAGCAGTTCATTTCTTTTTATTGCTGATTTGTAGTCCATTGTGTGGATGTACCTCAATTTGATTATCCTTTTGCCTGCTAGTGGACTTTTGGCTTACTTCCAGTTAGGGGCTAATAAAAATGAAGCTGCTATGAGCTTTTGGGTAAAAGTCTTTTTGTTGGGCATGTGCTGTTGTTTCTTTTGGGTAAACACCTAGGAGTTGAGTGGGTGGATCATATGGCAGGTATGGATTTGCCTTTTTAAGTAACTGCAAAACTGTTTTTCAAAGTTGTGGTACCATATAATCAACCAACCAGCAGTGGCTGAGAGTTCCAGTTCCTCCCTATCCTCGTCAATGCTTAGTATGGTCAGTTTTCAATAATGTATTTGTTCTAATAGATTCAGGTAGTTTCTCCTTGTGCTTTTAATTCGTATTTATCTGATGAGTAACAAACTTGAACTTTGACCATCCCTGTGTCTTCTGTTGTGAAATTTTCAAATCTCTCCATTTTTTTAGTTGGTAATGTATTTTCTTTTATCGACTATTGAGATTTTTTATATACAGTTGGCCTTCCGTTGTCTGTGGGTTTCCCATTCATGGATTCAACCAACTGTGGATCAGAAAGTACAGACAAAAAAGGGTCTATACTAAACATGAATAGACCTTTTATTCTTGAAATGATTTCCTAGACAATACAGGATAACAACTATTTGCATAGCATTTACATTGTGCTAGGATGGTATAAGTAACCAAGAGGTAATTTAATGTATATGGGAGGTCATGTGTATGTTACATGCAACTCCTTTGTCCTTTCATGTAAGGGACTGGAGCATCTGTGGATTTTAGTATCTGCCACGAGTCCTGGAACTAATCCTTTGTGTTTACTGAGGGAAACTGTATCACAGATACCAAACCTTTACTAGATATATGCCTTCTGTGGTATGATTGTTTATGTCCCTGCAAATTCCTGTGTTGAAATTGTAACCCCCGGAATGATGGTATTAGGAAATGGGGCCTTCTAGGAGGTAAGTAGGGCATGAAAGTAGAATGCTCACAAATGGAATTAGCGTCCCTTATAGAACAGATCCAAACGAGCTTGTTTGTCCCTTCTACCATGTGAGGATGCAACACGAATGCATCATACAAGGAACAGACCCTCATCAGACACTGAAACTGCAGGTGCCTTGAGCTTGGACTTCCCAGCCTCCACAACTGTGAGAAATGAATGTCCATTTTTTAGCAGCTACCCAGTCTGTGGTGTTTTGTTATAGCAGCCTGGATGGACTGAGACAGGCACTTTGCAAAGCTGCTCTGCCTGTTCGTGTTTTTTCTTTTTATTCTTCCAGCTGTAGCTTTTGAAAAATAAAACTTTTTGAATTTGTTGCAGTCCAGTTTGTCAATTACCTATTTTATGGCTTGTGTTTTTGTTATAGCTAAGTATTATATATCTAAATCAGGTTCACAAGATTTTCCTGAGTTTTGTTCCAGAAGCTTTATAATTTTAGGTTTTGCATTTAGGTCTATGATACACTTTGAGTTAATTTTTATATATAATATGAGGTTTGGGTCAAAGTTTAAATTTTTCCATATGGATATCCAATTGTTTCTATACTATTTGGCTGTAGGCCAGGAGATTGTGTTGTTTAAGCCTTGTATATCTTGATTTTTTGTCTATTAATTCTACCAGTTACTGAGATAAGGGTGTTTAAATGTCAGAGCATAATGTGGATTTGTCTGTTTCCTGTTGCAATTCTGTAAGTTTTTGCTTCATGTATTTTGTAGTTCTGTTATTAGATTTGTAAATGTTTAATATTGTTATGCTGTCATGATGAATTTTCCTTTTTCTCATAATTAAGTGAAGTTCTTGTTCTCTAGTAATAGTCTCTGGCCAGAAATGTACTTTGACAGATACCAGTATCACTAAGCCTTGCCTGCTTTTGATTAATGTTAGCATGGTATATAATTTTCTTTTTCTTTTAATGTATTTATATCTTCATATTTAAAGTGGGTTTCTTGTGAGCTGCATATAGTCTGGTTTCTTTTTTATCTCATCTGACAGTCTCTGCCTTTTAATTGAGGTATTTGGCAATTTACATTTAATGTGTTCAGTTTCATTTATTTTAATTATTTCATCATGTGTCTTTGATTTTAGATAGTTTGTTACTTTGTCTTAAAATTCTTCATCTGAGACATTATAGCATTAATCTTCTGTTATTCAATTTGAGTCTTTTCTTATATCCTCCAAAAGTCAGGATACTAATTAAGAGGGCAGGGAGATCTTGAAGGATGGTTGTTCACCTCATTCTCTTTTTTGACCTTGCTGATGGTTCATGATTGTTCATTTTTAAACTTGTGTTTGTTAAATGAATGTATATGTTTTATGCACATTTTGGTAATAGGTATATTTTCACAGTTTAAAAAATGTTTTAGATGATTTGAAAATACAGTAATTCAGTGTACTGTGTTCTGTTGACAAAAAGGACCACAAAAATAACTGTTTTCAGATACATCGTTAGTAGTAATACTTCTTACTGCTTTTGAAATGGTTGTATGTTGTAGTATAATGCAAATAATGAATTATGTTAATGTCATTAGGGACTAAGATTTTTAATAAAAGAGAAAAGATATACAAATTGTAAAACGGGGGAAGTACATACTACAATGCTAAATTTGAATGAAAAATATGGCAAGAACTCAAAATTACTATTTTCCTTAAATTTTTTTTTTGTTCTGTTCACCAACAAGGCCTAGAAAAAATGTACCAACACAGTACAGTGAGCACCCCTAGGTCCTGGATTATCTTATATACAGTTTCCCACTTAAAAAACTTTGAGCCAGGTGTGGTGACATGTGCATGTAGTCCCATTTGCTCAGGAGGCTGAGGTGGGAAGATCACTTGAGCCCAGGAGATCGAGGATACAGTGACCTGTGATCACACCACTGTACTCCAGCCTGAACAATAGAACAAGACTCTTCCTCAAAACAAAACAAAAACCAAAAATCCCTTTGAGGCCTTTGGAGAAAGGGCTAATTGCAGGTCCCTATCAGGAGAATGTACAATGAAGCCTTAAACATCTTTTCAATCTGGAAATCAAGGGAGCTGTCAAAGAGTGTCAAAAGATCACACCTGTAATCCCAGGACAAGGCAGGAGGATCACTTGAATCCAGGAGTTCCAAGACTAGTCTGGGAAGCATAGTGAGACCCTATTTCTACCAAAAAAATAAAAACAAAAAATTAGCTGGTTATGTTGGGCATGCCTGTGGTCCCAGCTACTTGAGAGGTAGAAGTGGGAGGATTGTGTGAGCCTGGGAGGTCAAGGCTGCAGTGAGCTGTGATTGTGACATTCTACTCCATGGGTGATAGTGAGACCTTGTCTCAGAAAAACAGAAAGATTGTCAGAAGAACTAGTGCCAACTTGAGGCTCTCCTTGGCCAAAGAGTGGGAAGTTGGATATCAGTAAGAATAATAACTCTGTGTTAAAAGACTTTAAATTTAAACATTGTTAGAAAATCTCAAACCAAGTATTTAAGAAAAAACTTTATTGAAAAAAATCAGGAAATTTTAATACTGGATGGTTGCCCAAGTTAAGGAAGTATTAATTTTTTTAATGTGTGATAATGTATGATTTGATATCTGTTTTTATAGATGAACTAATATAATTTCTAGGATTTGCTTCAGTATAAATAAAGAGTTGGGGGACAGGTAGAAATGAAAATGAATGAAACAAACAAAGCTGGCCCCAAATAGATAATTTTAGAAGCTGGGTGATAGTATGTAGGGACTTCCATTATTCTGTCTACTTTTATGTGGAGGTAAAATTCACTGAAGTATAGCTAGAAATATTTTAAATATAATGAAAAGATGTATAGAGACTGTTTTATAGAATTGCTGTGAGGATTAAATGAGATGGATAGTGTCTGTAAAGTCCTTATCACATTACTAGACCTTAAAAAAGAAAGGCAATTCAGATCCTGTGCCTTCAACCCCAGATTTACCCCCAAGCTGTGCAAAGACTTTTCTTTTTTAATTTAAAAGGAAAGCTTTGTTTCTTTATGTATATAATTTCAGCTTTCATTTTAGATACTGGAGGTACATGTGCAGGTTTACTACATGGGAATATTGCATGATGCTAAGGTTTGAGGTAAAACTGATCCCATCATCCAGGTAGTGAGCATAGTACCCAACAGGTAGTTTTTCAGCCCGTGTCCCCCTTCCTCTCTCCTGCCTCTATGAGTCCCCAATGTTTATTCTTCCCTTCTTTATGTCTGCATGGTCCATTTTTATACTGCTATAAAGACATATATGAGACTGGGTAATTTATAAAGTAAAGAGGTTTAGTTGACTCACAGTTTTGCGTGACTGGGGAGACCTCAGGAAACTTACAGTCATGGTGGAAGGCGAAGGGGAAGCAAGTACCTTCTTCACAAGGTGGCAGGAAAGAGAGTGTGAGGGAGGAACTGACAGACACTTACAAAACCATCAGCTCTCGTAAGAACTAATTCACTATCATGAGAACAGCATGGGGGAACCTGTCCCCATTATCCAGTCACCTCCCCCCCAGGTCCCTTGAAACATGGGGATTATGGCAATTACAATTCAAAACGAGATTTGCATCGGGTCACAGAGCCAAACCATGTCAATGTCCATGAATACCTGATATTTTGGCTCTCACTTATAAGTGAGAACATGCAGTATTTGGTTTTCTGTTCCTGCATTAGTTTGCTTAAGATAATGGCCTCCAGATGCCACCAGGTTGCTGCAAAGGACATGATTTTGTCCATTTTTATGGCTGCATAGTATTGCATGGTATGTAAGTACCACATTTTCTGAATCCAGCCCACCATTGATGGGCTCCTTCATTGATTCCATGTCTGTGCACTTGTGAATAGTGTTGTGATGAACATAGCAGTACATGTAAATTGCTCTACCACAAGGTCCTTTGATTTCAGTCATTTCAGGAACTTTAAAAAGATTCTCTGGCGCTGTCCATGGTGCTGACGGGTACTGACCAATGGAACACCGGAAGAAAAAGAGGAAGCAAAGCAGAGTTTGGTCTTCTGTACAGTAACTTTGAGGTGTTGGGAGACCCTTAAGTGGAGAGATACCTAATAGAGAAGAGGTTTTATGGATCTGGAAATCAGAACAAATTTAGGTTGGGGATAAAACTTACCTTCCTGTGGCTAAGTCCTCCCAGAACCACTGCTTTGATTAGTCACCAGCCTGGCAACCCCTTATGGTGCAACCCAGGACACTGCAGCAACAGAATATTCTAACTTCAGGGTCTTTTGCTTTGAAGAGGTAGGAGTTCATCAGTTCATGTCTGTGGGTGTGCACTGGTAGCTGCTTTGAGGAATTTGTTTATCAGAGATTGAATGCCTATATCTTGGATCTTCCCATGAAATAAAAAGGCGTCCACTTAGCATGTACAATTATGTAGCAAGCTCATTGAACACTGTCAAACTCTGTTTCTTCTCATTTTAGGCACTGCCAACTTTGCTACCCTCGTGCTTTCTTCTGTAGTTTAAAATGTTCTACATTTTCCTCCTTAGTTGTTCTCCAGCATAAGCAATGGGAAGTAAACAGTTCATCTGGTCAGCTTAGAAAACATGTTACTGTATTGATTTGCACTACATGGGCCTGAGTAGAAACTGCTTTATCTAGATCTTAGTTTTATAATTTGGGGGGAAAAAATGGACCTAGACACCATTTGTGAGAGACTACAGTTTCTAGGGACTCATCTTAATCAGTCTGTAAGCTAAGAGAGACTTACTACATGCTATTAAATACCAACACTTTTGCCTTCTTGCTCTGACTGTGGGCATGTAAGTATAAAGAAGAGAAGATGAATTTACAATAACAAAGACATGGAATCAACCTAAATGCCTGTCCGTGATAGACTGAATAAAAAAATGCTCATCATCACTGATCATTAGGGAAATGCAAATCAAAACCGCATTGAGATACCATCTCACGCCAGTTAGAATGGCGATCATTAAAAGCTCTGGAGTCAGCAGATGCTGGATAGGATGTGGAGAAATAGGAACACTTTTATACTGTTGGTGGGAGTGTAAGTTAATTCAACCATTGTGGAAGACAGTGTGGCGATTCCTCAAGGACCTAGAAATAGAAATTCCATTTGACCCAGCAATCTCATTACTGGGTATATACCCAAAGGATTATAAATCATTCTATTATAAAGACACATGCACACACATGTTCATTGCGGCACTGTCTACAATAGCAAAGATCTGGAACCAACCCAAATGCCCATCAATGACAGACTAGTCAAGGAAAATGTGGCACATATATATCATTGAATACTATGCAGCCATAAAAAACGATGAGTTTGTGTCCTTTGTAGGGACATGGATGAATCTGGAAACCATCGTTCTCAGCAAACTGACACAAGAACAGAAAATCGAACACCACATGTTCTCACTCATAGGCAGGTGTTGAACAATGAGAACACACGGACATGGGGAGGGGAGCATCACACACTGGGGTCTTTTGTGGGGGAGTGGGGGGACAGTGGGGGGTATGGAGGTTGGGGAGGGATAACATGGGGAGAAATGCCAGATATAGGTGACGGGGGGACAGACGCAGCTAACCACATTGCCACGTAGGTACCTATGCAACAATCCTGCATGTTCTGCACATGTACCCCCGAGCCTAAAGTGTAATAAAATACATATATGTAAAAAAAAAAGAAAGAAAATGTGGTACATATACACCATGGAATACTGTGCAATCATAATAAAGGAAGGAGATCATGTCCTTTGCAGGGATATGAATGGAATTGGGAGCCAATATCCTCAGCAAACTCACACAGGAACAGAAAACCAAACACCACATGTTCTCACTTGTAAGTGGGAGCTGAGCAATGAGAACACATGAACACAGGGAGGGGACCAATACATACATATTAAAAAAGAGAGAAGATGAAGAAATGGCACCTTTTATAAATGAGTGTCACTGATAGGAAGAGGGAGGCTTCTCTTTGATGATGTGGAAAAAAGACATTGGTTTGACTTTTCCTGGGGTGGATAAGCAGCCAAATACTGTGAAAGATAGCAGCTGGTGGAAATTCCAAAAGGGAAGGTAATGAAAAATGTTTAAAAAGTAGTGTAGTGCTTTGTGGGGTTTGGGGGGAATAAAGCCTTAATTTCAAAAAGACAATACAAGAGAAATCACATGAACCTTTTAGAGTGAGGCAGTCCTGGGTTTGAATCACAGTTCTTTTTTTTTTTTTTTTTTTTTTGAGACAGTCTCGCTCTGGTGGCAGGCTGGAGGACAGTGGTACAATCTTGGCTCACTGCAACCTACCCCTCCCGGTTCAAGCAATTCTGCCTCACCCTCCCAGGTAGCTGGGACTGCAGGTACCTGCCACCATGCCCAGATAATTTTTGTGTTTTTAGTGAGGAGTTTTGTATTTTTAGAGAGGGGTTTCACCATGTTGGCCAGGATGGTCTCCATCTCTTGACCTTATGATCCACCTGCCTCAGCCTCCCAAAGTGCTGGGATTACAGGCATGAGCCACCGTGCCCGGCCACAGTTCTACACTCTGAGTGGTCACGTTATCATGAGCACATTATTTTAATGCCCTGAATTTTTTTTCTTCCATAACATATTAAGAGTTGCAGGGTTTATTTTTTTAATTATACTTTAAGTTCTGGGGTACATGTACAGATCGTGCAGGTGTTACATAGGTATACAGATGCCATGGTTGTTTGCTGTATCCATCCCCCATCACCTACATTAGGTACTTCTCCTGTTATCCCTCCCCAATCCCCCCACCTCCTGTTATCTCTCCCCAACCCCCTCACTCCCCAACAGGCCCTGTTATATGATGTTCCCCTCACTGTGTCCACGTGTTCTCATTGTTCAACACCCACTTATGTGAGAAGATGCAGTGTTTGGTTTTCTGCTCTTGTGCCAGTTTGCTGAGAATAATGGTTTCCAGCTTCATCCATGTCCCTGCAAGGGACATGAACTCATCCTTTTTAATGGCTGCATATTATTCCATGGTATATATGTGCCACATTTTCTTTATCCAGTTTATCACTGATGGGCATTTGGGTTGGTTCCAGGTTTTTGCTATTGTAAACAGTGCTGCAGTAAACATATGTGTGCATGTGTCTTTATGATTGAATGTTTTGTAATCCTTTGGGTCTATACTCAGTAATGGGATTGCTGGGTCAAATTGTATTTCTAGTCTAGGTCCTTGAGGAATCACCACACTGTCTTCCACAATGGTTGAACTAATTTTCACTCCCACTAGGAGTGTAAAAGCACTCCTATTTCTCCACATTCTCTCCAGCATCTGTTGTCTCCTGATTTTTTAATGATCGCCATTCTAACTGGTGTGAGATGGTATCTCAGTTGGTTTTGATTTGCATTTCTCTAATGACCAGTGATGTTGAGTTCATTTTCATATGTTTGTTGGCTGCATAAATATCTTCTTTTGAAAAACATCTATTCATATCCTTTGCCCACTTTTTGATTGGTTTGTTTTTTCTTGTAAATTTATTTAAGTTCTTTGTAGATGTTGGTTATTAGCCCTTGCAAAAATTTGTTCCCATTCTGTTGGTTGCCAGTTCACTCTAATAAGTTTCTTTTGCTGTGGAAAAGCTCTTAAGTTTAATTAGATCCCATTTGTCTTTTGTTGCCAGTGCTTTTGGTGTTTTAGTCATGAAGTCCTTGCCTATGCCTATGTCCTGAATGGTTTTGCCTAGGTTTTCTTCTAAGGTTTTTATGGTGTTAGGTCTCATGTTTAAATCTTTCATCCATCTGGGGTTAATTTTTGTAAGAAATATAAAGAAGGGATCCAGTTTCAGCTTTTAGCATATGGCTAGTCAGTTTTCCCAACACCATTTAGTAAATAGGGAATCTTTTCCCCATTGCTTGTTTTTTTCAGGTTTGTCAGATGGTTGTAGATGTGTGGCGTTACTTCTGAGGCCTCTGTTCTGTTCCATTGGTCTATATCTCTGTTTTGGTACCAGTACCATGCTGTTTTGATTACTGTAGCCTTGTAGTATAGTTTGAATTCAGATAGTGTGATGCCTCCAGCTTTGTTTGTTTGTTTGTTTTTGTTTAGAATTGTCTTGGCTACGCAGGCTCTCTTTTGGTTCCATATGAAGATTAAGGTTGTTTTTTCCCAATTCGGGGAAGAAAGTCAATGTTAACTTGATGGGAGTGGCATTGAATCTATAAATTACTTTGGGCAGAATGGCCATTTTCATGATATTCATTCTTCCTAACCATGAGCTTAGAATGTTTTTCCATCTGTTTGTGTCCTCTCTTATTTCCTTGAGCAGTGGTTTGTAGTTCTCCTTGAAGAGGTCCTTCACATCCCTTGTTAGTTGTATTGTTGGTATTTTATTCTCTTTGTAGCATTTGTGAATGGGAGTTCACTCATGATTTGGCTCTCTGTTTGTCTATTATTGATGTATAGGAATGCTTGTGATTTTTGCACATTGATTTTGTATCCTGAGACTTTGCTGAAGTTGCTTATCAGCTTAAGGAGATTTTGGCCTGATACGATGGGGTTTTCCAAATATACAATCATGTCATCTGCAAATAGAGACAATTTGACTTCCTCTTTTTCTAACTGAATATACTTTATTTCTTTTTCCTGCCTAATTGCCCTGGCCAGAACTTCCAGTACTGTGTTGAATAGGAGTGGTAAGAGAGGGCGTCCTGTCTTGTGCCAGTTTTCAAGGGGAATGCTTCCAGTTTTTGCTCATTCAGTATGATATTGGCTATAGGTTTGTGGTAAATTGCTTTATTATTTTGAGATACGTTCCATCAATAACCTAGTTCATTGAGAGTTGCTAGTTTGTAGGTCACACACTGAACAGCTCTGGTCTAGCATTTGTTTTGGGAAAAATAAGCACTGATAGCACAAATCTAACATTTGTATAAATGTTCCTCTTAAACAATAGAAACCTCCAAACTCTCTTTGTAATAGACTGGAGGCCGAAGTAGTGAGGCTTGAACTACTCCAGAAAGCACAACAGTTTAAAGAGAAAGTGCACCACCTCTTGATCAATGACCATGTCTATGACCATAACTATATATAATGTTCTCTCAGAAGTCTGGTGGCTTTAAACATATATCCAGCCATATTTGTATATGACAGCTTTCTGAGGGGACATAGCTGCCTGGAATCATGTCAGTAGCTGATACTCTTGATACAGCAAATTGACATCACAGTGGGAAAAGTGTAAACCACCATCAAAGACAGAAAATGAGGTCACTGCCGTGTGCCTCCTTTTATTTACAGATCTAGGCAAGTTAATAATGAGGGAGATCAGAGGAAGGGGAGTAGAAAGGAGACAAAATGGGAATGCTCTTGAAATTTGTATCTGAGGACCTTTGTGACTGCATTGAGAAGCAGGGAAAGCAATAAAACAGGGCAAAAAACATGTTCAATTAAAGCCTATTTCAAATATTTTAAGATGTTCAAATTTTACAGAATCATAAAGTTCAGGAAACCATTGAAATAATCTCATTTTCCTTCTTGCTTTTTAGATGATAAAGTTGAATCCCAAAATGATTAAATGCCTAAGCTAAGACAATCTAGCTAAGTAATACCATATTTTGCTCACAGGACCTTCTCAACCACCGGCCCCTCTGCCTGAAACATTTCTCCTATCCAGTACCCATCCTCCTTCATTGCGCAGTTAATTTCCACTGTTCTGAAGATTTCAGGTCATTTCACTTTCTCTTGGGAGTCTAACCTGACCATTGCCCCCATATCTCATCAAGGTCAAATAACAATAACAGAAAATAACCACATCTAATATTCGTTGAATACTTACTATTTAATCATGATAACTCTATGAGGGGAATACTGCTTGTCCCCTTTTGTCAAAGGAGAAGCTGAAATATGGGGATTTAAGTAACCTGCTCAAGGTTATAGTTAAGGTGGTAGAGCCAGAATTGAAACCCAAGCATTTCTCACTGCAAACTCTAAGCTCAGTGCTAGTCAATTATTCTGTTATCAGAATACCTTGATCCTCTGTTAGCACTTATTATTCTTATATGTTTATATTTATTTGTGTGGTTATTTGATTAATACTTTTTTTCTCTTAGATTGTAATTTTCAGGAAGGTTTAGATTATATATCTTTTTTGATTCACCAAATTTTGCTTAAAGCCCAAGTACCTGACATCTGGCAGGCTCATTGAATATGTTTTATATGTCAACTAGAGATAATAGCATATTTTGGCCAGGTGCGGTGCCTCATGCCTGTAATTCCAGCACTTTGGGAGGCCAAGGTGGGTGGATCACCTGAGGTCAGGAGTTTGAGACCAGCCTGGCCAACATGGCGAAACCCTGTCTCTACTAAAATGGTAAAAATTACCTGGGCGTGGTGGCACATGCCTGTAATCCCAGCTACTTGGTAGGCTGAGGCACGAGAATCACTTGAACCTGGGAATCAGAGGTTACAGTGAGCCCAGTGTCACTGTGCTCTAGCCTGGGTGACAGAGCGACTCTTGTCTGCAAAAAAAAAAAAAAAAAAAAAAAAAACAAATAAATAAATAATAGAGTTCATAATAGCATATTTGAGAGTACTGTTGAATTGTATTGTACCCTGGTACTGATTGCATTGTTTGGAGAATCGAGATAATATAGAGAGAGTAGTCACTAGTTCATGTTACTTGCTAAGTACTTAGTAACTGAGAGGAGGTTAATTGTAATAAATTGATTTAGGGGTAATTTAGCTTAAGATCACAAGACAGAATCTGAATCCAAGTGCTCAGTGCTCTTAAGTTTTAGTTCCTACCCCTTTGGGTACCTAGAATGAACATAATTAGTAAAGTGAGTCTTAGAAAATACATTGCTTTCCAGAGGTGATTTCAGATTAAGTAGTAGACTGCTAAAGTGTAAGCTCCCTCCTTGGTGTCAGTTTTATTCTTGACATGAAGAGTCTTTATGACTCAGTTGTCATTGACAGATAATTTTTTTTTTTTTTTTTTGATGCAGAGTCTCACTGGGTCACCCAGGCTGGAGTGCAGTGACGTGATTTTGGCTCACTGTAACCTCTGCCCCCGGGGGGTTTGAGCAATTCTCCTGCATCTGCCTCCCGGGTAGTTGGAATTACAGGCAAGCATCAACATGCCTGGCTATTTTTTGTATTTTTAGTAGATATGAGTTTTGAGCATGCTGGCCAGGCTGGTCTTGAACTCCTGACCTCAAGTCATCCACCCGCCTCAGTCTCCCGAAGTGCTGAGATGGCAGGCGTGAGCTACCGCACCCCAATGATGGCTCAATTTTTAACACATTGAATTTGAGGAGGCTATGAGTCCACCTAGAAATTTCCCAGGGGTAGTTAGGTCTATCCTTGGAAAATACAAACTTGTTATAAGTTTTGGACTATTTTTAACTAGTGCAAACACTATGTGATTCACCTGCCTTAGTCTCCCAAAGTGCTGGGATGACAGGTGTGAGCCGCCGTGCCCAGCCCAGATACCTCTCTGAACCAGCATCTCAAGCATGGCCCATTATGAAAGGCTAAAGTAAATATTTTTAGATCAACATGTTATACGAGAGTACAGTTGTGATGTCCTTCTTCGGTTACCGCAGGAGAAGGGTACTTGCTTCTTTACCCTTTCTTTGGCCTTTTAGATGTATTTGTTTCTACACGCATTTCATGTCTTTCTGTTTATATTTCAAAGATGTACATAGGATCTAGTATTTCAAATCATGTCCTTGAAGTTAGTTCAGCCGGATTATCTCTAGGTATAAAAGTTCATGTAAGGGATCATCAATGTATTGTAGTATACAGAACTAGAATCGCTGTAGAGTAAAAACAGAGTTATAATATCAATCTGTAAAACAGTCACAGTTAAAATGGTGAAGAGATCAAAATTAATCTGGAAAAAAAAAAACCATACATCGAAAATGCAGATGGACTAGAATAAAAAATAGTGGTATTCCTGAAAGTTATGATTAATTATTTAATCCCAAGGACACAGTACAGTTTAAAAATATATTTCAGGCTCACAATTGACTAGCTATTTTATGTGGTAGAATCCCAGCTTTGCATATTTATTAAAATTATTCATAACTGTGTAGCTGCCTAGTTGAACTGTTCTGTCCCTGTTCCTTTGTCCAATATATTATCTTCTCCATCTATCATGGCACAGTAATAGAAATTTATCTAAGTTTTAGGATGATCCATGGAATAGCCTCAGTGTCAGCATCTCCTAAATATTTTATCATTTCCATTTTGCCTAATATGATCTTTTACATAGGTTTAGAAGAAATTATTTCCATGGAAAAAATGTAGTGTTTTTACGGAATACATTTTAGACAGAAGTCTTTGTTCAATATGAAGAGTTATATATCATTGATATTTTTATGTCAAAATATTTGTTACCTAAAAATTTGGACAACATAGGAATGCTTGTGGAAGAATAGAAGTTCGTGATCTTCATGTGGATTTTCAGAGAATGGTGTTTGCTTTGAGCATTATTTGTTGAGAATTTAAAGCACTGCTGTGGGCAGTCGATTTAACCGTGTATATGGATGGTGGGTTCTGGCGTCAGACTGCCTTTAATTCATATCCTGAGCCCACCACTTAATATTCATGTTGTTTAACTTTTTGAGCACCAATTAGTTCGTCTGTAAAATGAGAGATACTACTGTTCACCGTGGACATTGTTAGGAAAGAGTGTAGGAGATACTGCAATATAAGAGCACTTAGAACGTGCCCAGGTGTGGTGGCTCATGCCTGTAATCCAAACACTTTGGGAGGCCGAGGCAGGCAGGATCACCTTAGGCCGGGATTTTGAGAACAGCCTGGCCAACATGGCAAAACCCCATCTCTACTACAGATAGAAAAATTCGCCAAGTGTGGTGGCATGAGCATGTAATCCCAGCTACTTAGGAGGCTGAGGCAGGAGAATTGCTTGAAGCTGGGAGGCTGGGGTTGCAGTGAACTGAGATAGTGCACTGCACTCCAGCCTGGGTGACAGAGTGAGACTCTGTCTCAAAAAGAGAAAAGAACTGGGTCAGACACATAGAAAGCATTCAGTAAATACTAAGTGCTGTCAGTGTTAATAGTAATGCATCATGGAATGTCTCAGCAAACATAAGCTAGAGTTTTAGCAAGAACATGTGGTAAAGAGATGTTTATCTCCAGTATTCTATCTGCAAACTGCTAAAGACTTCATTAGAAGATGCTAGGAAAGGAAAGTTGTACAACTCTTGAGCTAGAGTATTAATTAAATTTTAATACAGTAGAGTTCAAAGAAGTCTCACATAATCTAAGAAGTCTCAGATAATTCTCTTTGCAGACGTAAAAAGTGCAGTTCTCATAGGTGAAGTGATTGCTACAGGATCACACAGCTGGGACTGCAGACTAACCCAGGTCTCCTGCTTCAAAGCCTAGTACTCCTTCTGCCTTGCAACACTCATTTATTAGCAAGAAGCATTCATCGATGTTGTCTTAGATGCAGCGATTATTTTAGGAAGTACGTAACATTTTAGCAGGTATATAACTCTTGCTTGGTTCTCTCGGTTTGGTGTCCTCGTGACTTTTAACCCTGCAGAAATACCTTTCCACACACCTAAGAGTCATGCAAAAAGTGACTGACTGTCACAGAGCTATGGCCGTCATCAATGCATGTGAGCAGCTCTCCCTGAATTCCTCACTGGGACAACAGTGGTGGTTTCTGGTACGGGTACAGAAAATGGAATGTCCGTGGACAGATCTCTAATTTCCCTCAAGACCTCATAAACTTCTAAAATTAACATAAAGCCTTTCTTCCTTATAAAATAGAGTCATGTGTTAAAGGAGATGCATTAGATGCTTCGGTGCAGTATATTTTAGTGGGTTCTATAAAATTTGCAGTAAAGGAAAGGTCAGTGTTGGTATCATAAACAGTGTTCGTGGAGTCATATTCAGCCCCATCTCTTCTGTGATTCCTGGAGTGTGCAGTAGTTGAACTACTCTTCTTTGAAAGTGCCCCTGTACCCATCACCGCCCAAGGAAGACCCCACTGCCGCCCAGCACTCCTTTTTCTTAGAGGTACTGCCTGCCCCTTGCTCTAGGACCCACCTTCCGCGAAAGGCCGGTCTGAAAAGAGGGTTGATTTCTTCTTATTCACAGCATGGGAGTAGGAGCTTCCCTTCTGGCTCAGCTGCGCTTTTTTATTTGAGGTTAAAGTGAAAAGATTGTCGTCACGCTGATCGGTGGGGTATGCAGAGCGGAGTCCTCCTTCTGTGTTTTCGTGGCGACCACGTGTGAAGCTAAGAAAGCACCAGGGTGACCTTTGCATACTGACGACACAGGTAGTTGTTCTGCACGGCAGGTGGCTATTCATATGACCTTGCTCGCTGTAGGCGTAGCCTCCCAGCCTGCACAGCCTCCTGCACTGTACAAAGGCAGAGACAAAGGCCCTGGGCTTGTTCCACAGAGCGATTTTGAGGCTTAATTGAAGAATATTTTTAACCCATTATCAAGAGTATTAGGAGGAAATATTCAAAGAGTCTTGCTTGAAACAGCTCTTTCCATTGAAGAAAGTAGACACCCAAATAAGCAAATGACAGCTTTAAATAGTAATCCATCTTTATTTGCAATCCCTTCATCATTCCAGGACAAAGACGCCTCTCTTCACTCTGAGAGCATGAAAAGGGACAGATCCAGACAGAGCATCACAAATGCTTCTTCCTCTTGGCGTACAGGAAGGCGTAGGGCCTTTTGTTTAGAACAGGATGCCTTTGAATGGACTGCCTTGAATAAATTTTTCAGAATCATCCTAACCATGTCTGCCAGGCTGTCATGGCGCATACAGATCTGGTTGGAAGATATTTAAAGGTGTTCAGGCAACGTGAAGGGAAAGTACCCATCTGAGACACCATGAATGGGCTTTTCTTTACGTCATTATTTCTAGCTCCTTTCTGTTTTTATGCTGAGCAAATTTGCTCTCATCCTTTCAAACTTAGAGAGTTTTTTTTTTGAAAGATGGCTGAGAGATGCACCCGAAATTATGGTTACCACAGCCAGTTTCTCACTCAGTCATGGACTAGAGTCAAGTTTAATCTTATCTTTAACTTGAGAGAATAATGTCATCTTATGCTTGATTTCTTGGATTATTTTGTCTTTTACTTTTAAAGTGGCAGGAGAAAAATAACCCGAATTTTTTCTGTAATTAAAATAAGTCTGTGTGAATTAGCATATGAACGATCAGATAATCTCTAACCAGTTGAAGTTTGGAAGCTCCTTTGGTTTAGACCAAAATAGAATTTCAACACCATTTTCATTTATTGATTCTTCTTTTCACAGTTTTTAAAAATGTGTTCGAAATCACCAAAAATAGACTTCTAGAGCTGTGATTACATTTGCCACAATTAAGACACCCGAGTCCATCAGGGTTAAAGCAGGCTAGAATATGTACATAAGGAAGGGACAGGCAGAAGGTGTCCCTGTGATCTTACCAGGAAAGTGAAACTAGAGAAGTCTTTGGGCAATCAGGAAGAAGCTGAGTTATTTACCAAACATGTAAGGTAACTTCTCTGTCAGGTGTGTAGTATATCTCAGAGAAATACATATTAATACACAAGGATTTATAATTTTTTGATTAATCAGAAATGTATTCAAAAAATTTACCAATATTTCTCAAAGAGACTGCCTGCAGACACCATGGGCACATGAAGTAAAATAATCTGTGAAAATTTATGGTCTTAAATTTGTGAAAATAGGAGTGCCAGTTTGATCAATGTATTGGGTTATACCAGCTGTATGGCTGTTATAGAATGGATTTTGGTCTAAATTTTGTAACTTACAGAAAAGCTATAATTTCAGTCTCTCCTGCCCACATGTATGGTCAACTAATTTTAAACATCTCTAAAAGGCACTTGCAAAAAGGGAAAAATGCCCAATTCTTGGGTGCATGGGCAAAAATATATATATAGAAATGGTAGTTCATGAGGACCAGATATTCTGAAAACCTCACCATGGTAGACTATATGCAGAATGAATGAGTCAGAAAAGTGTACTTTATAAATATATTGCTGAACCTGTAAGAGTAGGGGAAAATCCTAAAGGGGCAAAAAGACCTTATAATAATTGGAAACCAAAGAAATGTGCTAAGAGTCCAGGACTGTCTCAATAGCAATGACTGTGTAAGGAACTGAGAACTTAACTACTATGGAAAATAGAAAGATGACTAGGCCTGGGGTTTGGGTGCAGTTGAAAGACCAAACTCTTTCGGAAAGCTAGAACATTCAAAGGGGCTACACCCTCAGTGAAAGTCAGAGCTGGAAAATATTAGCCTACCAAGAAAGGAAGCAGATGAGAAAATGCATCTGCTTTGGCCATTGCTCTACATCAGGAAAAAATAGTAGTCATCATCACCATCTTCTCTCAACCATTTGTAACTATAAGCTTATTATCGGATGGGCATGCATATGAGTATATGCTATTTGCAAGGTCGTGGAAACTCTAATCTAATAAATGTAGATAACTTGTTTCCAAATTGGTGGAACTCTGTGGCACTTGGTAGAGATAAACATAAATCTGGAGCAAAGCATTAACAATATCGTGCCCTAAGCATTCCTACGGATTCAGCTGATATGAAGTCATTATAAGTACATACATACACACACACACACACACACACACACACACACACACACACTCTCTCTCTCTCTCTCACATACACTCTCAATGAAAAATTACCAAACAGTGAATAACATAAGCCAGAATTTGCACGACCCAACAGAAACAAGAAATACAGACAGATCTACACCCCATCACCCATGCCTGATAACACTGGGATGCAGAATACTGCATATAGAAAAATACATGTGAGATATATAGAGAAAAACATTAAGCAAGGACTCAGCAACCATCAAAAACAACCAGAAAGATCTGAAAAACAACTCAATAGAATCACAAGAAATGAAAAATATAATCATTGCAATAAAAAATTCACTAGATAGGTTAAAAAGAGTATCACACATCACTGAAGAGAGAATAAATGGACCAGGCACAGTGGCTCACACCTGTAATCCCAGCACTTTGGGAGGCTTAGGTGGGTGGATTACTTGAGGCCAGGAGTTTGAGACCAGCTTGGGCAACATGGTGAAACTCTGTCTCTTCTAAAAATACAAAAATTAGCTGGGTATGGTGGTATGTACCTATAATCTCAGCTAGTAGGAGACTGAGGTGGGAGGATCACTTGAGCCCAGGAAGTGGAGGTTGCAGTGAGCTGGATGGTGCCATTGCACTCCAGCCTGAGTGACAGAACCAGACTCTGCCTCAAAAAAAGAAAAGAAGAGTTCAAAAATAAATGAACTGGAAAGTCATGAAAAGATAAACCAACACAAAACACAGAGAAACGAGATGGAAAACAGTAAAGACAGAGTAAGACACAGGGATGACGGAATGAAAAGATTTAACATATGTTGATTCAAGATCCAGTATATTAAAATATCGAAAATGAGAGAAGTTAAGAATTGGGAAGCTTTGAGATTTTACCTTCCTTCTGTAACCGGTGTCCCAGGTATTTGGCCTCCCCCGGCCCAGAAATGGGGGAAGAGGCCCTGGAGGTGCGGTGGGCTCATTCAAGTAAATATTGGACCCAAAGAGTTTTGCAGAGAGCAATTTATTAGGCAGAGAGAGAGAGAGACAGAGAGACAGAGACAGAGACAGAGGAGTAGAGGTAGAGAAAGAAAGAGCGAGTTCCCACACTGTCGTGGGGGAGGATCCAGAGATGGAGTTGTATAGGTAAGGAAGTAGGGGGGATTTTAACCCCGAAGTTACTCCCTCCCCATTCAAGTTCTCAACCAGTGAGAGGAGCTTTTCCAAACTTCCTCTGGAGTGATTGATCTTCGACTCTGATGCTGGATTGGCTGCCTGGCTCACAATACAGGGTCTCCTTCCAAGGCTTTTGGC
Source organism: Callithrix jacchus (assembly GCF_049354715.1). Classification (NCBI taxonomy): domain Eukaryota; kingdom Metazoa; phylum Chordata; class Mammalia; order Primates; family Cebidae; genus Callithrix; species Callithrix jacchus. The sequence continues at coordinate 17,485,559 of NC_133508.1, read as the reverse complement.
GGTCTTTTTGAACAAAGGAAGCTCACCTGGGCTGTAATCTTCCTGCCTCCAGAACATCAGACAAAGAACGCTAGGCTCCCGAATGGGGAGGTAGATAGAGGTATGGCACTGGGAAGTTCTTGCCTTTGAAAACATGCCCCTTGTGGACCCGGGAAGATAAGTTAACATAGTTCCTCACTTCTAAGCTCATAAGTTAGCTTCCTGCAGTTTCATGGATGCTATTTGAAGACCCGACATCCCTGGGTCAGACACAAAGAACTTTATTTCTCACCACACAACAGATAGCTTCAACTTTATGTTCAAGCCAATTCTCCCTGGTCCCCAAGTCCCACAGGGGTGATGTGGCCATAGTGCACACTGGGCATGCGGTGAGTTTAAGTCATGCCCAAAGACACCTGAGCTCAGGAAGCCCAGGTCTTTTAGAATGGTCTGTAAGCAAATTTGTGCTTTACCTTGGAGGGAGACCTCATCTTTACTATTACTCATTGTAGTAGACATTATTACCTTACTAGACAGTAAACAAATCTGCTCTCTGCTCCTCTAAACATTCTAGAATCGTTTTTTTCAGAACTAAACATGCAAAAGTTTGAGACTCCCATGGAGAGTTATTTCCCAGTAGTGGAGAAACAGTTGAAGACTGAGACTTTTCAGAACACTAAAAGATCAGAACCTGGTATAGTTTATGCTTTGCATACCAAGCAGCACTAATACATATATACAGTTAGACCTATCATGGTGGACACCAAAAGCAAAAGAGGAGATATTAAAAGCAATCAGTGAGAAAAATGTTCAAATTGACAAGCTACTTGTGCAGTTATTTGGAAGACTTAAGGGTCAAAAATAACAAACACTTTCCTGAGGAAGAACCAGAGTAGTGATGAGCTGTCTTGCCTTAGAGACATCGAGTTCTGTTATAAAGCTTTAATAAGCAAGACAGTGTGGTATTAGGGTACTAGTATAGTTATAGACAAGGAGACCAATGGAACAGGATAAAAAGCCCTTAAAGAATCCCATGCATATATGCACACGTGACTCACAATGGAAGGAGAATTGCAGAACAATGGGGAGATAATGAACTGTTCAATAAATCATGCAGTTACAAGATCATACCTGTGGAGAAACGAAATGAAACCATATTATGAAGTACAAAAAATCTCTTCCAGGTACTTTAAATATTTGTGTTTTTAAATCACCAACAGAAAGTTTTAAAGGGAAAGGAAAACTATACAACTTTCAAAGAACCAAAAAAAAAAAAAAAAAAAAAAAAACCACCCAAAAAGGAGAATATGTTTATAACCTCTGAGTAGGGAAGGATTTCTTACCCTGAACTCAAGAAAACATAGATTGTAAAGGAAGGACTGATAAATTCAACTACAGTAAAATGAACTTTCTCTTAATCAAAGGATACCATTAATAAATTAAAAAGACACAAACTACAACTGAGAAAAGTGGTCTGTAGCACACACATTGCTGATTAGTATCTAACACAGATAAAGAAGAATAAATAAAATAGAAATTGATAAAAGGCATGGACAAGCATTTCAAAGAAAAAAAAACATGACTTGCTAATAAACAAGAAAAATGGTCAACTTCAGTAGTAATCAGGGAGCTAGAAATTAAAAGCATAGCGATAGCATTTTCTATCTACCAGGTTGGCAGAGTTAAAATGTGGAACAATAGAGTACGTGGGCACGTATTCGGAGCCACGGAGCTCTGATGGTCTTATAATCTAATTCCGTGCAAAGACCCAGGCAGACATGTACAGTCTAACTTCCAGGTTTTATCAAGCATAAGGAAAAGCTCAGTTAACAAAAAAATCTTATTCTTTTCTTAACGAGTACCAAAATATTATTATTTTTTTTTATTTTTTTAGACAGGGTCTCACTCTGTCACCGAGGCTGGAGTGCAGTGGTGTGATCTCGGCTCAGTGCAGCCTTCACCCCAGGGTCAAGCAGTTCTCCTGCCTCAGCCTCCTGAGTAGCTGGGATTACAGGTGCCTGCCACTGTGCTCGGCTAATTTTTGTAATTTTAATAGAGACAAGGTTTCACCATGTTGTCCATGCTAGTCTTGAACTCCTGACCTCAGGTGATCCACCTGCCTTGGCCTCCCAAATTGCTAGGATTACAGGCGTGAGCCACTGCACCTGTTCACACCAAAATATTTTTAAGCCAAATTATTATCTAGTCAAACCTTGAATATTGAGATAGATGTACTTTATATTTTCAAGGGGAAATAAATACCTGCGGAGAAAAATCCACTGCATCCCAGAAGAATATCAGTTTTGTTTATCTTCATCCCAAACAGAAGGTCAGATTCAAAAGAGAACCTTAAGGAATAGCCCTCTAAGATATATTCTGGTTTTATTTCTATTGCAAATGAAAATAGACAAATTGACATACAAAATGAAATAGAAAAACACAAAGTATATAGGGACTGGAATAAAGGGAATGGCATGAACTGCTAAAATTTTCCATGTTTGAGAGAAAGAGAAATCAAACAATGGAGGCCTGTTATCCCCTAGAAATTAAAACCATAGCAACAGTATTTTATATCTACCAGGTAGATCAAGTTGCATCTTGTCATGAACCAATGGGACAGGATTACAGAATTTTTTATTCTTATTTTTTTGAGACAGACTCACTCTTTTGCCCAGGCTGGAGTGCAGTGGCACAATCTCGGCTCTCTGCAACCTCTGCCTTTCAGCTTCCAGCAATTCTTGTGCTTTGGACTCCCAAGTAGCTGGCATGCATCACCATCAACATAACAGACTGATTTTTGTATTTTTAGTAGAGATGGGGTTTCACCATGTCTGCCAGGTGGTTCTCGTATTCCTGGCCTCAAGTAATCTGCCTGCTTTGGCCTCCCAAAGTGCTGGGATTACAGACATGAGCCAATGCACCTGGCCCTGGGGATTACAGAATTTGACGATAATGGGTACACAGCTTTCTGGAGGCATAACCTCTGGGACAACTGAATAAGATTGTGGGAAAGGAATAAAGAAAATATTTTGAAGTCTGTCTATGCAAACAATCACAGACGTCCACTCTGGAATAATAAAATCTACCTTAGAATTGCTTTCTTTTTTTAGTGTGATTGAGATGTTATGGTAATATTTAAAATGAAAAAAAAAAATCCCAAAAGTCTAACCTGGAATAACTGCAGTAATAATGATGCCTTGTTCATTAAATTCTTAGTATCCTAATAGCTTTCAGTGTTTAATGAGACATACTTGTATGTACACTTATTAAATATTCTTCATTCTTGAACTACACTGAATAGTGAAGTGAGTTACCTAATTAGCCAGGGAAGCTAAAAGAAGTACTGGGAGTTACCATCTTGGGGAGAAATGTCCGTGCTTGGATTTGAATACTTGCCAGACTTGGTGGCAGTAGAATGAGTCTGAATGAGTATCTCTGCCTGGAAGTTACATAACCTCTATGAGAGATTAATGTGGCTACTGTTGGACTCTGTGTTCTCCATCAGCTAAGCGTGTGCACTTGTCATTCATATTTTGTTTTCAGCTTGTTACACTGACAGAAAAATCTCTGTGGAATAAAGAACCAGTTTTCTGAGCCTCTAAAGCAATACTGTATTTGCATATTTCCCAGATTTCAAGAGAACAGTGTTTTCCTTGCGTGGACGGTTCTTCTATTTTACTGTACTGGAAAACGTTGACAGCTACCAAACTGTCCCTCATTTTGTTCCTGCTGATTACTAATTTTGTTGACTCAATAGTAGAAGTGGGGAATTTTTTAAATTAGATGGCATATTTCAGAAACATTTTCTTAAAAGCCCTGAGTAAAATGTCTGACTTTTATTGAAGCCAGTTTTCTTTGTGCATTACATGTCGCTTTCATGGAAGTATTAGTATATGTAAGCCGATTCTGTTAGGTGGGTAAGACATTCCAGTTTTACCTCTGTTAATTCAAATACCTGATTGTGCATATGCTTATGTTTACTTGATTGGTCAAGGGTGGATGATGGAAAGGAACAGTGAAGCTACCTGAGAATCACTTGTTTAAATACGTTGATTTTATACAGTCTCACTCTGCAGCCCTATTCTATTTTAAAATAAAATAGAATTCTTTAGTTGGTGTTTCCTTTATGTGGTACATAAGGTAATCCTGTTAACAAATAAGCCACCAAAACTTAATCTCATTTGTAATACTAACAACGGGAAACAACAGAATGGCCTGTGAAGATTTGATTGATTAAGTAGATAACAATGCAACAGTATGATTGCATCCTAGGCAACCGTTTCACGTTGTGTTATATAAGATAGTTTAATGACTTTGAGAATTTTCTTAACATGTTATACATTTGAAAAGCCGACAGTCTAACTATATCCCAAGGCAATCTGTATGGAAAAAAGAAAAAGCTTTGAAGGATAGATCTCAAATATTAATAGTTTTCTTAAGTGGTAGGATTGTGTGTGGGTTTTTTCTCTCTATACTTTCCAGTACTTTAATTTTTCTCTAATTATTATGTGCAACTTAATTTTTGTTTTTATCTAACAACATGTAGATTTCAGTAATTTATGATTTTGGCTAACAACATATAAATGTTTTAATAAAAAGACCATCATCATGTTTCTGGTATTTTTATTATCACAGCAGTGTTCAGTATAATTACAGACAGACCTCAGAGATATCTCAGCTCCAGACCACAGCAATAAGGCAAAGAGTGCAATAAAGCAAGTCACAGTGACATACACTTTGGGAGGCCGAGGCAGGTGGATCACGAAGTCAAGAGATTGAGACCATCCTGGTCAGCATGGTGAAGCCCCATCTCTACTAAAAATGCAAAAAATTAGCTGGGCATGGTGGTGTGTGCCTGTAATCCCAGCTACTCAGGAGGCTGAGGCAGGAGAATTGCCTGAACCCAGGAGGTGGAGGTTGTGGTGAGCCAAGATCTCGCCATTGCACTCCAGCCTGGGTAACAAGAGCGAAACTCTGTCTCAAAAAAAAAAAACTATCAGGTGTGCAGTAGCATTGTATCTAAAAGAAACAATGGACATACCTTAATTTAAAAATATGTGTTGCTAAAAATGCTGACATTACTAGAGATACAAAGTAAACACATACTGTTGGAAAAATGGCAGCCAAAAGCTTGCTTGTTGTAGGGTTGCCACAAACGTTCAGTATCTCCAAAGCATGATAAAACAAAGTATGCATATGCTTTAAATGCATATATAATTAACAATCATACAATTATATAAATGTTAATTACATTATGTAATGAGTGGTTATATTACCGCATATATATGCAAATTATATGTAATATATAATTATCAAACAGCTATTATATATACCATGTACTCGGCTAAGCCCTTTATACAAGTTTTCAGGTAGGCAGAAAACATAATCATCCCCACTTTGTAGGTCAGCAAACTGAGGATCTGATGAGGTTCTTTGCCCTCAGATGTATAACTACCACGTGACAGAGCCCAGCTTTGACCTAGAGCCTAAGTCCCAAGTCCATGCTCTTAAGCATTGCTCTTTTGTCTTCGACTTTATTTAATTGTTGTTAAATATTAGCAGAGGTTTTGCCTTTATCCATTTCTTGTCTTCCATTTCTCATTGCAGAAGAAGATGCAAATTTCTTTTGAGAGAAAATTTTAAAGATTGTCACAATTGAATTGAAGCAGGTGGTATTTTAAAATATCCATTGACTAATTATTAGATTGCATTTCACTTATTTTATTGAATTATACAGAATGCATTTCTCTCTTCTCTCTCTCTCTTTTTTTTTTTTTAAAGGGACAGAGTATTACTCTGTTGCCCAGCACCCCAGGTACAATCATGGCTCACTGCAGCCTCAAATTCCTGGGCTCAAGTGATCCTCCCACCTCAGCCTCCTGAGTAGCTAGCTAGGGCTACAGGTGCAAGCCACCACACCCACCTGTTTTTTTTTTTTTAAAAAAAAATTTGTAGAGGTGGGGTCTCACTGTGTTGCCCAGGCTGGTCTCAAACTCCTAGCCTCAAGTGATCCTCCCACCCCTGCCTCCCAGAGTGCTCAGTTACAGGCATGAGCCACTGTGCTGGGCCCATTTCTCTATTTAGAAATGAAAAGGTGCACTTGGGCTGCGTCAAAGGTTGTGATTCTTAAATTCAAACTAAACGATGTCCTTTTTCATTTTTTTTCCTCTGAGATGAAGTCTCACTCTGTCACCCAGACTGGAGTTCAGTGGCTCAATCTGGCTCACTGCAACCTCCGCCTCCCTGGTTCAAGCGATTCTCATGCCTCTGCCTCTGGAGTAGCTGGGATTACAGGTGTGTGCCACCACGTCCAGCTAATTTTTGTATTTTTAGTAGAGACAGGGTTTCATCATGTTGGTCAGGCTGGTCTTGAACTCCTGACCTCAAATGATCCACCCACCTCAGCCTCCCAATGTGCTGGGATTACAGGCGTGAGCCACCGCACCTGGCCGATGATTTTTTTTCTTTCTTTCTTTTTTTTTTTTTTTTTTTTTTTTTTTTTTTTTTTAACAAATTCAGGTGTAAGCAACAAACCATATATGACATACCATTTGTGTTTCAAGGTCACACTGGCTGGGTGCAGTGGCTCACACCTGTAATCCCAGCACTTTGGGAGGCCAAGGTGGGCAGATCATCTGAGGTCAGGAGTTCGAGACCAACCTGGCCAACATGGTGAAATCCCATTTCTACTAAAAATACACAATTTAGATGAGCATGTTGGCATGCACCTGTAATCCCAGCTACTCAGGAGGCTGAGGCAAGAGAATCGCTTAAACACAGGAGGTGGAAGTTGCAGTAAGCCAAGATCGCCCCTTTGCACTTCAGCCTCGGCAACAAGAGCAAAACTCCATCTTAAAAAAAAAATCACACTTACCCTCTTACTGTAGGCACCTGGGTTTACTTGGGGCTGTTTGGAGAGACAGGCATTATTAATGCAGAACCTTTACTTGTGTGCTTATGAATCTAAGGGTTAGCTCTGGTGTCACATTGGACATCAGTGAACTTCCGTGAAATTCCTTTGAGTGTTCAATCTCCCTCCTCCCCAATTTTCATAAGATTTTAGAAAGCGTATTCCACTTATTAATGCACAGGATGTGTGCTCTTACCCAATATTGTCTTCTTTCTGCTCTTCTGAAATCTAGGACAGCTGGCTTAAGTCAAATTATAATACATATTGCATACTGAAATAAAGAAATTATACTCAGTGTTTGTAGCCAAAGACCCTTTTTAGCCCTAAGTATTTAACTTACATATATTTTCAGGCACAAGTATTACTTGTTGCAGATTTTTTTTTTTTTAAGACAGAGTCTCACTCTGTCACCCACACTAGAGTGCAGTGGTACAATCTCCACTCATTGCAGCCTCCGTCTCCTGAGGTTCAAGTGATTCTCCTGCCTCAGCCTCCCGAGTAGCTAGGATTACAAGCCTGTACCACCATGCCCGGCTAATTTATGTATTTTTAGTAGAGACAGTATTTCACCATGTTAACCAGGATGGTCTCGATCTCCTGACAGCATGATCCGCCCGCCTCAGCCTCCCAAAGTTCGGGGATTATAGGCGTGAGCCACCACACCCACCTCTACTTGTTGCAGAATTTTAAACCAAGGAGTGAATGAATATTTAAGAAAAAAAAAATTCTTGATTGTTTCAGTTCATGCTCTTAGTTAAAGCACATCCTGGCACATTTATACTCATCCATCCTGTGTGGGCGAGGAGGGAAAGCCGTGTTACTACCATGTGAAACTTACCGTGGTTTTTATTTTTACCCTCTGCACACACACAACAGTATTGTTTAGTGAGAAGAATTATGCGTAGGAGTTTTAGAGATCTATTTATAATCCTAGCTTTTCCCTAATTGTGTATCCTTAGGGATGCCACTGAACTATTCTGTATATTTCATCAACTTTAAAAAGGAGGTACTGTTAATAGTATGTTGTAACGCAGAAACTTGTTTATAAAAAGTACGAAGCATATGTCAGAGTTGCACAGATCTGAAGCCTACTTCTTCCCTTTCTTCGCTTGCCTCATGAGCACTGTTAGAACCTTTGGAAAGATACTTCTTTTCCAATGGTGTTGCAGTTTAGTGGTTTATCTCTCTGCTCTGCTTGTATTTTTTTTCCTAGATCTTTTTAGCTCTCTCTTTTACATTTTCCTGTTCTCTACGTAAAGAAAGATTTCGTAAAAATTAATTAGGCCAGGTGTGGTGGCTCACACCTGTAATCTCAGCACTTTGGGAGGCTGAGGCAAACCAATCACTTGAACCCAATAGTTTCAAGTCAGCCTGGGCAACATGGTGGGACCCTATCTCTTAAAAAATATACAAAAATTAGCTGGGCATGGTGGTGCACCTGTAGTCCCAGCCTCTTGGGAGACTGAGGTGGGAGGATAATTTCTGCTCAGGAGGTGGAGGCTGCAGTGAGCCATGATCACACCACTGCCCTCCAGCCTGGGCAACAGAGTGAGACCCTGACCCCTGGTGGGGGGGGGGGGAGTAAGATTTTTAATTTTGCATCTAATACATTAAAATAAACTTGTACATTTGGTATGTTTATGCATTCTTTTTTAATTGAAATATAATTTACATACATATGCACAGACCATAAGTGTGTGTATGTATGTGTGTGTATATGTGTATATATAGTTCCCTGAGTTCTGACAAATGTGTATAACCAGTGTACCAGTTGAGATGCAGAACAGTCTGATCATCGCAGAAAGTCTGGGGAATGTTCTTCTCCACTTAAGGATGGCTCATTCCTCCGGCTTCTGACTTGGTTTTTCTGCCTTTGGGGCAGGTGAATCACCTCTCTTCCTATAGCTTCAGAGCAGTCTTTCCGAATTGGGCTCCTTTAATTGATGACATGCTTCTTCCAGAGGAAAAAGTTTGCTTTCCTTTTCTATGTGAATTTTCCAGTTGTTTGTTTTTTTGTTTTTGTCTTTCTAACATCTCTCTTCCTCATTTCCAGGTGGCGTTGGCAATATATTTTACAGTTTAGCACAACTGGTTAGCTTCCAAAGAGGTCATGTAAGGGTCCTTTGAATAAGAAACATTTTTGAAGCCGGGCGCGGTGGCTCAAGCCTGTAATCCCAGCACTTTGGGAGGCCGAGGCGGGTGGATCACGAGGTCAAGAGATCGAGACCATCCTGGTCAACATGGTGAAACTCCGTCTCTACTAAAAATACAAAAAAATTAGCTGGGCATGGTGGCGCGTGCCTGTAATCCCAGCTACTCGGGAGGCTGAGGCAGGAGAATTGCCTGAACCCGGGAGACGGAGGTTGTGGTGAGCCGAGATCGCGCCATTGCACTCCCGCCTGGGTAAAAACAGCGAAACTCCGTCTCAAAAAAAAAAAAAAAAGAAAAAGAAACATTTTAGTGTTGTCTCTGAAATTTTTCTTAAATTATGTCACCCCTGCACCACTCGGAATTTACGTAGCCTTTGTGCACATCAATGCGCTCTCTCCTCCCCCAAATTAAGTATAATGTAGAAGTCTGAGTAAATGTCCATTTTGGAATATTTAGGAAATTTAACGAAATACCAGCCAGCCATCTCTTTGAAGTAGAAATAAATATTATTTACCGTATTTTGTTTGCCATTTGGCAGACACATATTACATTAAACTGTGTCTTGTATTTTAAGTCAGTTTTTGTTATTTTTTAAAGGCTTCATTAGATATAAAGCTATCCATAAGTCAAGCTTTTAAAGTACTATTGAGCGTTGTCAGCCATAATTCTATTTTTATTCTTTGAATCAAGACCCAAACTAGTGCCTTTCGAGTAATATTTCACATGAGCGCTACTTATTAGGGCTGTTTTCAAAAGTATGCAAAGTGTGTTTGTTTTACCTTGCCTTGTGTATTTATACCTCTTCGACTTTGCTTTATGAGGAGCAAAAGAAACTGTCACTATTTGCTATAAATTGAAGCTTTTAATAACTAAGTCTTTTCTACAACATTTGTCAGCTTTGAATATTCTGTCAGTAGAAAATAAAAATAGCAGGGAAACCCAGCAGTGGTGACACTGAGAATTTATCTGCTTATACTAAACTAAGGTACAAAATAAATTCTTGAAGGGTGAGCATTTGGCATTTTTCTTTCAAATAAAGTAAATTGGAACGGACTCTTCCTTGAATAAATTTTAGATGAAAAGTTGGCTAAATAAATGAATAAGTTTCATCATTGAACACAGAACACCTTTTAACCTAGAAACAAGAGAATAAAGTCCTTCAAATCATTCAGTCCTCTATGCCTTGTTTGACATCGGCTTGAAAAATAAGTTTTATAAATACATAAAAAGAAACATGATAGCTCAGTAGTAAAAACGTTGATGCATGTAGTGTTTAAATTTTTAAACTATTTCATAGTAAAAATTCATGTGCAGATCATCTTGGATATGTGACAATAAAAAATTAATTTATCTAATAAAGATGATTCACATAAATCAAATCTAAATAAATTCCATAGTCCATATTTTTGTTCACAAGTTGTGTGCATCTGTTATAAATATTAAAAACATGAATGAAATATACATTATGAAAAACTCAGGGCTTTCTCTTTTGAATAAAGGCATTAAAAGTTTTCCAGGACTCCTTATTGGTGCTGACTTCCAGTTTTAGTTCATCCACCTCTTGCTCTTGTGCTTTTGTTTTTGCTTTGTCTGTTTACTTGTAAGATTCTCTTCTCAAAAGATAACTTTATCATTGTCTTTATCAATGACAGTGAACATTTATGGAGACCTACTGTGGGGCAGGTTTGATAAACGTAACAATAGGTCAGCGCTGTTTTGAGAAGGAACAAAAATGCTGATAGAAATGTGCTTAGCTGTGCTATTATATAATCGTCATTTAAACCTATTATAGAAAGGTGATTAATGAGACCCCATGAACCTGCCTACTCTTGACAACCTTTTGACATGTCTGCAAATATACAGAATTGTATTTATTTATTTAATTTTAGGTGCATACTGTATCTGACATTTCTCCCTATGTTATCCCTGCCCACACCCCCTCTCCTCCCCCCCACCCCTGCTACCTCTCTGTGAGCTAAAGAGATAGTCTCGCCTTTTACAGAATAGACATGCGTGCATGTTTTTAATTGAGCTTTCTGTTAGTGTTACTCCATTCTTACAGATTGAGCCTGAGGGAAAGAGAGAATTAATTATTGTCAAAATAAATCAGATAATTGCACATGTGTAATTTTACAAGGCGCTCTACAACTGTGTTCCTCGTGAAGGAGTGGAATTTGAAGAGTTTTAAATGGCAAGATATGTTTTCTTTTGCTTTTAAACAAAAGTCCTAGTGTAGTGTTAAGGCCTGGGTTTTGATAGTGGTAAATTGGGACTTTATCGCTGTAAGAATGGTGTTTTTTTTCCCCCTTCAAATTAAATCTCCTCATGTCTTTTATGAAATCTCATTTCAAACAAGATAATAGGAATAATTTCTGGTAAAATTTGGACATGAATACACATTAGCGATTTGTGAACGTAGCTGAATTTTTTGTACAGAGAATTTTTATACTAAATTCAGTAAATAGTTCTGTTGTGATGCCTGTCCCCTAGAAAAATCAACGTGCCTATAAAGTACTCAATAGGGAAAATCGAAGATAATAATTTTCCTCTTTGGCATTTTTGTCCCCAATTTGCAAGGTAATGACAAGGCATTTGAGTTCATTTTCTTTTTTGTGTGTCCCTCTTGCATATAGGAGAGTTACCATTTGTATTTGCTTTTGTCTTTTTTTAGTAATCTGATTTTAAGTACCTCTTAGGATTTACAAAGCCATCAGGTACAATATTTCTCTTTTAAAGACTGATAAGATTTTCCCCTTTGAATATGCTTTTTCTTTTGAATTTTGTTAATTGATTTGGGTAAATAAGCTATTCCAATTGTTTGGATAATGAAGAAATAAGATACATATCTCAGAGAAGGAGACTGATTTAATTCCTCATTTTCATACGTGCTGAATATGCCTTCATGATTCATAAGAGCCATTTCTAATCTGCGTTTTGTTAGGGTATTTGTCTTGCTTCAAAATAAATTAGAGTGAAAATCTTTTTAATTTAAGACTCCATTGATGGTTAAAAAAATAAATTAAAAATAAAGATGAGATTGTTTAAATCTTTGATTAATAAGCAAGTTCATAAAGTTCTTGTGAGTTTTTTCAAGGAGATATTTAAATGGATTTCCCTTAACCATTTAAAAGTTTCAGAACAGAATCATTTTATAAAATATCTGCTGGAAAGAGGAAAGCGAATATACCACAGAAGTCTCCCTTTATAAATAAATGAAATCTTCTGTAACTAATGCTTTTATACTTGTGACTTGGGCAAGCTATGAAACATTTTACAGGCCACTGTTTCCTGTTCTTAATAGTTAAGCAAAGCTATTGATTTTTTTTTAAAGTATCTTGGTTTTCAACAATAAACTGTGAAAGCTGGCAGCTCTTTGTTCTAAGTCTTCTGAATATATTTCAGGTACCTTTAATTTTCTGGAAAGCAGTGCTTTTAATAGGATAGTGAATAATTGAATTTCCCATTTGATTTCAAAAAAAAAAAAAAATTCCTGTTGTTGGCTTTAGCCATCTGCTCACCTCCCTTCCTCACTATTTTCCCCTTCCTGCCCTTTCAAACAAGTCATAGACTTGGCTAGTGGTAGATTACAGCCTCTGCTCCTCTTTCTCTAATGTGGAGGCTCATAGCAAACTTTGACCTATCTTCGCAGGCAGTGTGAAGGAGGAAAGCAATGAGCTCTCTCCCCAGAGTCAGCACATTAGCATTTGAGAAATCAGGTTATCTGACCTTGGTTGATTGAGCTGCCTTTGAACTGCCTTAATTTCCCCAAAATGATCAGTCTTTGTGAGATGAAAGACAAAAGTGATTCAAAGAGACTTCGTTCAGAAGAAAGCCAGAAAACACGTAACTCCAGGTATGGAGGCTCGTGCCTGTAATCCCAGCACTTTGGGAAGTGGGGCAGGAGGATGGCTTGAATCCAAGAGTTCAGGAGCAGCATAGGCAACATAGTGAAACCTCATCTCTCCAAAAAAAAAAAAAAAAGAAAATTAGCCACTCACAGTGGCTCATGCCTGTAGCCCCAACTACTTGGGAGGCTGAGGTAGGAGGATTGGTTAAACCTAGCTGGTCGAGGCTACAGTGATCCTTGATCAGGCCACTGTACTCCAGCCTGTGTGACAGAGAAAAACCTTGTCTCAAAGAAAAACGAAGAAAAAATAAAGAAGAAGAAAGTACATAGTTTAGCAGTCATCCCACTTCCTGCCTATCTGCCAGTCAAAGAATAGTCAGATGCCAAAGAGCTCATGTGGTGGTGGTGGTTTTTTTAAAAAAGCTTTATTGAGATAAAATTCATATCTGATACAGTTCACCCATTCAAAATGTACAGTTAGTAGCTTTTCATATATTCATCTGGTTAGCATTCATCCCCACAGTCAATTATCGAACATTTTATTATCCCCCAAGAAGATGCCACAACCCTTAGCATCACTGCCATCTTCTCTTCCCCATCCCTTGGCGACCACTCATCTACTCTCGCCTCTCTACATTTGCCTGTTGTGGACTTTTCATGTAAATGGGGTCTTACCATAGGTAGTCCTTTGTGCCTAGCATCTGTTACTCAGCATGATGTTTTCAAGGCTCCTCTATGTCCTTGAACATGTGTTAGTACTCCATTCCTTTCTATGGCTGAATGACATCCCATTGTACGGTTATACCATGTTTCATTTGTCCATTCACCGATTGATGGATATTTGGGTTATTCTGGCTATTATGAATAATGCTGCTGTGAACATTTCCATACAGGTTTTTGTATGGGCATATGTTGTCATTTGTCTTGGGCATATACCTAGGAGTGGAATTGCTGGGTCAAATGGTAACTATGTTTCACCATTTGAGGAACATCCAGACTCTTTTCCAAAGCACCTGCGACCACTTTACATTCCTATCCACAATGTATAAAAGTTCCAATACTGGCCGGGCGTGGTGGCTCAAGCCTGTAATCCCAGCAACTTTGGGAGGCCGTGATGGGTGGATCATGAGGTCGAGAGATCGAGACCATCCTGGTCAACATGGTGAAACCCCGTCTCTACTAAAAATACAAAAAATTTAGCTGGGCACGGTGGTGCGTGCCTGTAATCCCAGCTACTAGGGAGGCTGAGGCAGGAGAATTGCCTGAACCCAGGAGGCGGAGGTTGCGGTGAGCCGAGATCGCGCCATTGCACTCCAGCCTGGGTAACAAGAGCGAAACTCCGTCTCAAAAAAAAAAAAAGTTCCAATACCTCCACATCCTGAGTCACACATGTTATCATCTGACTTTTTGGATCCAGCTCCATTTCACAGCCCCTGGTATGAAATGCTATCTCACTGTGGTTTTGATTTGCAGTTTTTTTTGTTTTTTGGTTTTTTTTTTTGAGATGGAGTTTTGCTGTTGTTGCCCAGGCTAGAGTGCAATGACGTGATCTTGGCTCCCAGCAACCTCCGCCTCATGGATTGAAGTGATTCTCCTGCCTCAGCCTCCCGAGTATCTGGGATTACAGGCATGTGCCACCATGCCCAGCTAATTTTGTAATTTTAGTGGAGACAGGCTTTCTGCATGTTGGTCAGGCTGGTCTCAAAATCCCGACCTCAGGTGATCCGCCCGCCTCAGCCTCCCAAAGTGTTAGGATTCCAGGCGTGAGCCACCAGGCCTGACCGATTTGCATTTTGATTCCAGCCCCATTTCGCACCAATGTGATATTTCACTGTGGTTTTGATTTGCATTTCCCTAATGGCTTTGATATTGGACATCTTATTGATGTGTTTATTCACATATTTTAATATTATTAGTTACAATGTCCGACAAGCTAATACTCCCATCCTAGTATCTTTAAGACTGGTATTCAGAAGTATTGATTGACAAGTGCCAGGTAGTAATAACCCCTGGAGTTGGAGGGACCCTGCCTCATTGACATACAGGGTAAGAGGAAGGAAAAAAACAGTTTAAATATATGAAATAAAGTGTTTGGGGATCTACGATGGAAGTGTTTGCAGGGACCAGTGGGAACTAAGGGTGGAAGGGTTTGACTCCGCTGGAGAGAAGGGACTCCATCAGGGGCAGAAGAGTCAGAGAGGAGGTGATGGATCATCTGTAAACAATGATGTTTCAGTCATTGGACCAAGAAGGAGGACACCAGGATGAAAAATCGTGGCTCCTGACTGTACAGACAGTGAGCAGGGGCTGCTGTGAGTCTTGATTCTTGACAGTTAAGATGTTTGAGGCCACGGCTGAACACAGCATTCCTGACCCGGGGTCTTTCTCCTTTACTGAAACCCTCCCGCGTGGGGAACACGCTTTCTACTATCACTAAGAAGGGCCAGGATATTACAAAATACCTAAATGGGAGCTGTGCCCAGCGGTTCCAGAAACTGCTTTCTTGCTGTTGCTGTTGTTGTAGTCGTGGTTTCTGTTTCTGAATGCACATTTACATGTTTAGACAAAATGTGACTTATTGATTGTTGTTTTTTGTGACGGAGTCTCACTCTGTCGCTCAGGCTGGAGTGCAGTGGGTCAGTCTTACCTGACTGCAACCTCTACCTCCCGAGTTCAAGCAGTTCTCCTGCCTCAACCTCCCAAGTAGTTGTGATTACAGGTGCGCACCACACACCTGGCAGATTTTTATATTTGTAGTAGAGAAGGGGTTTTGCCCTGTTGCCCAGGCTGTTCTCAAACTCCTGAGCTCAAACGACCCACCTGCCTCAGCTTCCCAAAGTGCTGGGATTACAGCATGAGCCACTGCACCCAGCCAAAATGTGACTTGTCATCTTTGATTTATGAGCGATGAAGTGACTATCCCGGGTCTGTTGCATACATGAAAGACATTTTTTTCTTTTGGAAAATGTTTATTTTCCAGTGACATGTTTGGATTTTCAGGGTTTTTCGTTATTAGGGTGCATTCTTTTTCTGATATCTTCTGTGATGGTTTGGAGGAAAAGATGAGCTTCTGGGAAGCATGCAAACCAAACGAGCTTTGGTACTAAATCTCACCTTGAATGAACACTTCCGCATTTTAAAAACTCTCCAAGATGCTGTTTAAAAGACAGCAGTGGAAGTGACCTTCACCAACCTTAGCTAGCCCAGATCCTTCTTTACGTTGACGAAATTTGCAACTCTGACATGATATTTTAGAAAGCCATATAAAGTGATTTTGCCCATTGGTTATGGCATTTAATGGCTTAAGGAAAAATAGATTTGTATCTTGAAACTTCTGGACCCATTCCCACAACACTGCTTCCGTTCCCTCTTTAAGATATATGGAGAAGCGTGCTGAGAAATCAGAACTGTTAAATATTATCATACAATTTCCTTGATTTTATTTCCTTACAGATAAAATTAGATCAGGAATATAGGGTTTTCTGGGATGCTTTCATGAAAAAGTAGGTGACTGCAGAAATGCCATGAAATAATTAAATCTCAATTATTTGTACGGGTGTTTTCTGAAATGTAATTTAACCCATCACAATACATATGTTTGCTTATAAAACCACTTTTATTAATAGCATTGAGAAAACGTTCACTCCTACTTCCTCCTGCTGTGAATATTGCTCTACTGTTCACCATAAATATTCCTTTTCTTCTTTCTGCAGATCAATTTAGCAGGCAAAATTAGAACACTGTGCTATGTGTGACAGTGAATGGCACAGGTATGGGAGATCCAGAGCCTGGTTTTGATTCTAGAGTCACTACTTTTGTTGTTGTTGTTGTTGTTGTTGAGACAGGGTCTTGCTCTGTCGCCAGGCTGGAGTGCAATAGTACGATCTCAGCTCACTGCAACCTCCACCTCCTGGGTTCAACCAATTCCCCTGCCCCAGCCTCCCAAACAGCTGGGACTACAGGCGCCTGCCACCATGCTCAGCTAATTTTTTTGTATTTTAGTAGAGACCAGGTTTCACCATGTTGACCAGGATGGTCTCGATCTCCTCACCTAGTGATCTTCCTGCCTCAGCATCCCAAAGTGTTGGGATTATAGGGGTGAGCCACCATGCCCAGCTGAGTCACTGCTTTGTAGCCGTATGGCCTTGAGCAAGTCCTTTAACTTTTCTTTTGGCTCAGTTTCCTCTTCTGTAACGTGAGGATTGTAATAGCACATGTATCCAAGGACTACTTTGAAGAAGAATAAGATAGTACAGAAAAAACACACAGCCAGGTACCTGGCACGTGGGAAACGCCACTCATATAACCTGTAATCATCATACTTGTGGTTGCATCTACTTAGTAGGAAAGGGGAGTGTTTAAATGCATTTCCCTCAGAGTATGGAGAAGCATGTCTGTTGTATAGATGACCCAGTTGGAAAACATGAATTTCCGATATCATTTGTAATTCATTTTCATTTGGGAGTATAGAATTGAGTTGCAGATAATCACCCCAGCTTATAGCTATTGACAGCTTGGCAGGTACCAAACACAGCTCTGGGGACTGTATATATAGTCACCCTTCAGTATCCGTGGAGATTGATTCTAGGACCCCACCCCACCCTCTCCCCACCTTAGAATACCAAAATCTGCAGATGCTTAAGACCTTGAAATAAAATGGTGTTGTATCTGCATGTAACCTGTGCACATCTCCCCTACACTTGAAATCATCTCTACATTACTTATAATATCCAATGTGATCTTTGGGAGGCCGAGGCGGGTGGATCACAAGGTCAAGAGATCGAGACCATCCTAGTCAACATGGTGAAACCCCGTCTCTACTAAAAATACAGAAAAGTAGCTGGGCATGGTGGTGTGTGCCTGTAATCCCAGCTACTCAGGAGGCTGAGGCAGGAGAATTGCCTGAACCCAGGAGGTGGAGGTTGCGGTGAGCCGAGATCGCGCCATTGCACTCCAGCCTGGGTAACAAGAGCGAAACTCCATCTCAAAAAAAAAAACAAAAAAAATATATATATATTTTGACAAGTATATATAAAAAAAAGTCCTTATGTGTTCAGTGCAGAAGCAACTATCCATTGTTTTTTCTTTGAATGTTCTTTGATTTGGAGTTGACTGGGCTTGCAGATATGAAGGGCTGAATATACTAGCATTCTCTAATTTAGCCTTAGTAGCAACGCTTTAAGGCAGGCGCTGTTAGTATACAGATACGGAGAATCATGTTCCAAGTCTGTTATGTAGATTTGGAAACTGAGGCACAGAAACGTTAGCTAACTTTCCCAAGGTCACATCGTTAATAAAGGCGGCGCCCGGATACATAATGCTATAGGCTGTTTTGCTTATTGATCACTTTATGTTACTTGAGAGAGAATAGGAAATAGAAGGTGTTTGTCATTTTAATTCTTGGAAGGAGGATGAGTAAGGCAACAAGAGTTCCACATATACTTTTTCCTAACCTAATTTTGTATGTAATATATAATTTATATATTTTAAGTCATGCATTCATTATCATAAATGAAGCTTCTGCCCACAAAGTACTAAGCTAATAATCTAGCTGATTTTTTAATGTGTGAGCATTATTTATATACTGAAAATAACTTTTACATCTTCAAAGTAATCCACTAGGAATCCATGGAAGCAGAGGGTAGCTATCATTTTTGAGGCAGTGATGGTATTTCGTGTGTCAGTAACAGATCACCTTTGCCTTACTTTTCTATAAATTGTCATTTACATGTTGGAAGTTGTCCAGACAAATCTGTATGACCCCCATAGCTGGGCATTAGTGAGTTCTTAGACTGTATTATGATTCTTAAATACACTGGTTCTGTGCAGAGTCATAACTATCCTTCACGGTGATATCTCTGCATAGCCATGCCATTTTAGAAGTCCCTTCATTATGAAAATATTGATTATTTTTTGTTGTCTCCTAAATAAAGCAATAAACACTTGCACTTATCAAAAAGAACTTGTTACTGTTTCACCTCTTAAAATTAACATTTTAGTTGTAAGCATTGGTGCATTTTTGTTTTGGCTCGTTAAAGAATAAGCATGAAATTTTACTGTAATAATTATATCTCAATAAACCTGGCTTTTAGAAAGTAAAGGAATGCATAACAGAAATATTAAAACTGGCAAAGAAGTATGTATACATTCAAAATAGGGAATTTACAAGGATTTCGTTTGATGTGGTCAGTCTTTTGGAAATAGGATTAGTGCTTTTACATAATGTCTTATTATTTCAGGGTCCATTTAGCGAATGTTTATCTGTATGACTAGAAGAGAAGGTTACAAATTGAATTTGAAGAATAATGCTCTAATTTTACGTAGCACCAAGAATGATATTCCTTTGTTTACCTACCATATGAAAACATACCATTCTTGATATCATTAATGGCCAAAAAACTTAAAACAAAAGAAAATGGCTCTTTCCCCAGCATGCAGCTGACAATCTGTGAACAATCACTGATAAGAAAGGTTAGAGACTCAAAAATCTCTCGCCAGTAATAGATTCCTATTGCTAACCAGAGTCCAAGGTGAGAAGCTGGCATTGGTGCAGTTTCTGCCTGCAAGGTGCCCTCTGCCGGTCTCCACAGAGCAGCATGTTATTTTTCGACAACTTTGGATTATCCAGTTTGGTTTTCCAGACATTTATTACCATGTCCGTTGCCTCTTTTCCTCCTCCCTACCTGCCTGCCTTAGCTCATCTCACTGATTTTTAGTGACGTTATTAAAGAGAAGTGGATGTCAGTATTCTTCTCTGTCATCAGGTGGTGCATCAGGTGACAGAGAAAATCAAAATTAGACTGAAATCAGACTGCCGGCCTGTTATCAGTTTCATCTCTGTTTCTGTATCCCAGAAAAATCAAGAGCAACAGGATGTTTTTATAAACCTATAATGCCAGGTTTACAAAAGTTAGCCAAGTCTTAGGTTCTCAGAGGTACAAGGAATCCTGTGCGACACTTTTCACGCTTTGAGAAGCCAGCTTGTCAGAGGGTCCTGGGCCTGCTGCCCACTCTGCCACTTGGGTCAGGTTTCTGATACCTTACCCTGCTCAGAGTGAGACTCCACATCGCAGCCCATGCCTTCTGCTCTGCTGCCTGGATGGGAAGTCAGTCTCCTGTGAAAGTGGGCATGGCTGCTCCTGGATGTGAAAACCCAGAATGGATATCCCTGGGCAGCTATAGCTGAACTTCAAAATGATCCAGGCTTTCAGGCTCCAAGTCACATTCTGGTAAGGCAGGGACTGGTGTTGGCGATGGAAATCTGGCCCAAGTGTTTCAGAGAGCCAGGTTCATTCATGGGCCCACCCAAGCCCTGGCTGTGTGCTTGTTGTAATAAAGATGTACTCACAACAGTCAGTTCCATATACAGGTGTGAGTGTGAGTGTGCGAATAACCATTTAAAATTTTTGTTTTGTTTTGTTTTTTGAGATAAAGTCTTGCTCTGTTGCCCAGGCTGGAGTGTAGTGGTGTGGACCTCTGCCTCTGGGTTCAAGCAAGTCTCCAGCCTCGGCCTCCCGAATAGCTGGGACTACAGTCACCTACCACCATGCCCAGTTAATCATTCAAATACATATATATATATATATATATATATATATATTTGTTTGAGACAGAGTCTGACTCTGTCACCCAGGCTGAAGTGCAGTGACAGCTTCTTGGCTCACTGCAACCTCCACCTCCCGCGTTCCAGTGATTCTTGTGCCTCAGCTTCCCGAGTAGCTGGGATTACAGGGGCCACCACTATACCCAGCTAACTTTTTTGAATTTTGAGTAGAGACAGGGTTTCACCATGTTGGCTGGGCTGGTCTTGAACTGGTGACCTCAGGTGATCAGCCCACCGCAGCCTCCCAAAGTGCTGGGATTACAGGTGTGAGCCACCACGCCCAGCCAGTCTGGTTGGTGGCTCCAATCAGTGATCTATGAACAATGATCATAGATCACGCCCAGTGATCACTGATAATACTTTCAGTAGAGGTGGGGTTTCACCATGCTGGACAGGGTGAACCTTTTTAAATTCTTCAATCTGCTTTGAGGAAACAAACAACCTGATAACATAACCAATTAGCTGCTGAAAGGTAGTGTTATCAGGAGATTTCCATTTGCGATCCTAGAGCCTGAGTGTTTCTTTTCAGTTCCTGGGTACGTGGGCAGGACATGCAGGGTAGTTACATAGGTAAACTTGTGCAGGTTTGTTACACAGGTTAATGTGTGCCATGGTGGTTTGCTGCACCTGTTAACCCATAACCTAAGTATTAAGCCCAGCAGGCATCAGCTATTTTTCCTGATGCAGAGCCCGACTTTAATGGTGGCCTTGGTGGGAACGATACTACAAGCTTTCTTGCCTAAAATTAACGCTGTGGGAGGACCCATTGTTCAGCTCCATTCTTTGCGTCAGCAGCACTGCCTGAGAACCTGTTTCATGTTTATGACAGGCCCTCGGCTAAGGGACTCAGCAGTGCCTGAGGGCAGGTGTGTTCTGTGTGTATGTCACTGTACAGTCTGGTAGGAAAGACATACCTTCATCAAGAAGCTTCACAAATAGATGTAAGCTCAAAGCATGGTGAGTTAGGCTGTTCCATGAGAGCTTCTAACAGGGGACTCAGCAGCCAACTGAACCCCTGAAAGGTGGCAGGAGCTAAGCAGATGAAGGAATGAGAAGAAGGCGGGTACCATTGAGGTGTGAGGCTGGAAGGCATTCCCAGTGGAGAAAAGCACACATATGAAGGCCCTGTGGCAGCGAAGGGCAAGGCCTCTATCTACTCCGCTTGACTATGCTTGGAGTAGTCACCAGTGGCCCCAGGGAAGGCCGGAATGCAAGCAGGGGCTTCCTTATTCCAGGCCGGGTAGTCCATGTTCAGGTTTTTTATCCTCTAGTAGCAAATGTGAAAGGGCAGCAGTGTGATCAGATTGACGTTTTGAAAAGATTGCTTTAGACTCTGTGTATAGAATGGAGTGGAGAGACCAGTTGCTAGGCTATTTCAGGAGCCAGATGAGAGACAGTGGTAACTCAGACCAGACAGATGGTGAAGAGGTTAACAAGGTTGCATGGGGTTGAGAGTTTGGCAGCACCTAAGTGATGATTGGATAGGAGGAGGTGTGAAATGTCAAGGGTTGTTTTGGGAGTTATGCTCCCACCACAGGCAGAATAAATACAGGATCTGAAATTTAAAATGCAGTTCAAAATGATCGCAGTCTGGCATTTATCCTCTTTCTCTCCCTCCCCTTCCTTCTTTCTCCTTTTCACTCCCTCTTCTCCTGTCTTCTTGTCATTTTACTCTTAAAAGTAACATTTTAATTACAAGCAGTGGTAAATTTTTGTTTTGGCTTGTAATTTAAAGAATGAGCATGAAACTTTCCATATAGTTTTTGAATTTTTTCTAATTTAAAATTTTTAATAGTTCTAAATGTTTTTATTAAAATTTCTAATTGTTCTAAGTTTCCAATATTTCTGATTTTCTGGGTTTAACTCAGGCAGAAAGATTGGGTCCTTCTGTAGAAACTTTGTAAACTTTGCCCCATAACTTTGTGGACACCCCCTGCTGGGTCAGTTCCCATTAATACGAAACGGAAGTGTGATATGAAACCTTGCAGAAATATATTGTCTCATTTATATTAAAAAGCATACCGCTTCTGAGCATTTATTTGAAACTCACTGGTGAGATAAAACATGAGCTGGCTAGGTTGTTTCTAGGTGCTAAACCAAATGTCCGCGTGAATTGCGGTGTGGTTGTAAATATTTCCAGGCACAGACAGATAGATGCAATCAGAAAAACCTGAACAAATTCTTAGGATGCCAATATTGTCACAAAGTCTCCATGCAGAATGAAGTTGTTTGACAAAGTGTTTCCCTGGTGATTTGGCTGCAGATGAAAATGTCTTTGGCAATAAAATTTCATGCCTGAGTCTCAGCTCTGTGCTCTCATCAGTCAACAACTGACATATCAAGGATCCTTTTTGCTGTATTAGTTAATATGTTGGCAGAAATATGTGAAACATTGTTATTCCCTTCCAGTTCTGTGCAGAGATTTTTATCTACCTTTAACCCCACATTAATTTTACCAAAATATTTTGCCAGCTATAAATTTAAAGCTAATCAATAGGATTGCCTTAGAACAGAGATAAAAAGTTCTTTATTACAAGGGTTTTCTTAGTTCACCAGTATTAGAAGATATAATATTAAGCGATGCTGTTTTGCCATCTGAAGTTTCAGGGAAATTTAAGGATTGCTAAGGCAATTAGTAGCGAAGCATATTTTAATTATAGAAACGGGATAAGCTGTTTACAGTTTTATGGATTAATACGTTATTGTTTAATAGGTCAGAGTCATGTGCGATTTTAATCACACTTCTCACTGTAGCCTCAGTTTTATTAGCAGTGGTCTTTTATAACTTAATAATTTATCTGTAATGAGTTCAGAAGTTCCATTTACATGATATCCAAGAAATAATTTGCCCCATACATTACTACTCGCCAATAGGAAAGAAGTCCTTCAGGATCACAAGCAAGTAACTGTCCGAGATTGTTTTGCATTAAAGGATACTTATAATAATGAGATCATTTTATACTGCATTATGTTATTTCTGTGGATGCCAAGTCTGGGTTTTACAAAGTCATTTAAAACACAGGAGGAAGATGAATCACAGTAATTTCACACATATTTAATAAGCATGAATTATCCTCTGAAGTCTACATCCATTCTTTAAGTTGTGAAAACCATAAGGCGTTTGAGTTAATGCTCTATTGTGGAATTTTCTCGTCTAGCGCTGCCCTCCTCCGGGCACCCCCCATTCCCTCTAGGCTTCCTCGCATGTCAGAAGCTGTTCTGGGGACCGGATTGAGTTGTGTGTATTTTAATGGCATGTGTGTCATGGTTTAGCTTAGGGTTTGCAAAGCCTCTGTATATCCTAGCCCCTGGGCATCCATTACCATCTCCGAGAACACAGTCTCATCTCATCCAAAAGGAACCTCTCCCAGAGCGCCCTGTGAGGACACCTCAGGGCCCCTGTCCTTGTGCAGAAGCAAAGAAACTAACAGTCGGTGATTGACTCCTTTACAGCAGATGTGTGCTAGTTTATACTTGTCATTTTTTGAAGGATTTTTTTTAACTCAGAAACCCACTGGGCTTTCAGTTCTGTAAAGTCTTTTGAGGCCACGATGTGTGATATTGGAGAATCCTTAGGCAGGGATAATCTGCATAAAATACAAAGTTGTTAAAATGTTCTACACACACATGAAAAAAAGGCGTTATGTTCCAGTGAGCTGGAAACCTTGGTGAGACTGTTCTCTGATACGCTATTGTACATCGTTCAGTGTCCAGGGAGCCGACCCAGCTTGCGGCATTTCCCAAACTTAATTGACCATGGAACCCTTTTTTGGAAGAGTAGCTTAACTTCCAGTTCTTTGTCTATAAAATATATAAATCTAAGTCAAAATATATGAAAAAGTACGGAGCTACACTCTTCTGACTACCACACAAATTTTATCAGGGTAGAAAAGATAATGTATGTTCAGAGGATTTACAAGCTAGAAAGTACCATAAAAATGCCACACGCGATGGCTTTTTCCTCCTTTGATATTTTTGGAAACGGTGTGAAAGAAATGATGTGCCTATCCTTTAATTGTTGAGAGTCCAGAGATCCGGATACTGTTACTTGTGTTCCTTTTTTCTTCCTATCCAACTCTCCTCTCTGCTAGGAAATCACTTTTTTTGAGGATCCATATTCCTAATTGCAGAAAATTGCCATTAGTTGACACTTGGTCTGAGTTCTCATTTTAAGTGGCTTTACTAGTCATGTTTACGCAGTCATCTAAATACTCTTACTATAACGCCTAGAATGGCTTCTCCTTAGAATGGGGACCTGTCACTATCTGTGCGTTCCCTCTGTTTTCTACACTCTGCTTTTCCAGAATTGTCTTAAGGTGTATTAGAGAACCAAACAGCCAGACGCAGTGGCTCATGCGTATAATCCCAGCACTTTGGGAGGCTGAGACAGGTAGATCACAAGGTCAGGAGTTCAAGACCAGCCTGGCCAACATGCTGAAATGCTGTCTTGACTAAAAATACAACAATTAGTCGGGTGTGGAGGAGGGCGCCTGTAATCCTAGCTACTCGGAAGGCTAAGGCAGGAGAATCGCTTGAACCCAGGCGGCAGAGGTTGTAGTGAGCCGAGATCGCACCGCTGCACTCCAGTCTGGGAGCCTGGGCGACAGAGCAAGACTCTATCTCAAAACAAAACATAACAAAAAAACAAAACAGGGAGTCAGGCTGCGGGAGCGAGGTTCACTGCGAATTCGCCGATGCACAGGTTGGTAGATGGCATGTCCTGCGTAAAACCCCTTCAGGCTCCAACATTCCTCCTGTCTTTCTAGTTTATACTCACAGTGGCATATTCATGAACGTTTACTGAGTTAACAAATAACTTTGGATAACATAAAGGTTCTATTTTTATTTCATGTAGAGGCAAGATTGAATTTCTTCATGGTTTGATTTAGTGCCATTGAAACTGCTTATGGCGGCTTGGAGAACATAGAGCTCTAAAGCAGTGGCCTCAGCTGGCTACTTTGTTAATAATGTAGTTTGTCAGACTGGGCACAGTGGCTCATGCCTGTAAAGGAGGTTGACACAGGAGAATCACTTGAATCCAGCAGGCAGAGGTTGCAGTGAGCTGAGATTACACCATTGCACTCCAGCCTGGGCAACAAGAGTGAGACTCTGTCCCATAAAAAGAAGAAAAAAAATGTAGTTTGTTGTAATGCTTTGTTTGCAGGAAAAAAATGAACATGTTCCACTCAGTACAAGCATAGCAGTCCTTTTATTATTCATTTATTTATTCATCCAATACTTATACTGCCTGTTTCTTTTTTTTTTTTGTTTTTGAGACAGAGTTTTGCTGTTACCCAGGCTGGAGTGCAATGGCGCGATCTTGGCTTACCGCAACCTCTGCCTCCTGGGTTCAGGCAATTCTCCTGCCTCAGCCTCCTGAGTAGTTGGGATTACAAGCACATGCCACCATGCCCAGCTAATTTTTTGTATTTTTTTAGTAGAGACGGGGTTTCACCATGTTGACCAGGATGGTCTCGATCTCTCGACCTTGTGATCCACCCGCCTTGGCCTCCCAAAGTGCTGGGATTACAGGCGTGAGCCACCGCACCCGGCCTATAGTGCCTGTTTCTTACAAAAGGGAATAAAATGTACAATCCCTGTCCTCATGCAGTTTGGAGTCTAGTGGGGAAGAGAGTGAACAGATGGCTGTGTATTGTGTCCGATGGTGGGTGAATAGAATGTGAGAGGTGGGAGATGTCGGGGGAGGAGACTGCACACTTGCAGTGATCCAAGAAGACCTGAGAGATCTGAAGGATGTGCAGAAATTTAGAGAAAGAATGTTTCAGACAGTGGGATTGGCACGTGCTCCCACCCAGGGAGGAGCAGGCTCGCACAGAAGAGCTGGGGACAGATCACACAGGAGGTCTCTTGCACCATTTTAAGGAGTCTCGCCTTTCTTCACAAGGAGACCAGAAAGCATTGGTGTGTTTTAAGCAAAAGCATGACAAGATCAGAGGAATCTTTTTAAAAGGATCACCGCTACAAAGAGGTCAAAAGGGAAGCAGAGAAAACAGGAGGCAGTTGCAGTCATCCAGGCAAGAGCTGAAGGTGGCTTGGCCCAGACTGGCAACCACAGGTGAGATGAGAAGTCGTACAGTGCTAGGTGTTTATTCGAAGGGGGAGAGGCTGGCAGAGCTTGGCAAAGAATTGGATGAGAGAGAAAGAGAAGAGTCAGGGCTGACTTTACATTGTAGCTGAGCAACTTGAAGAATGATGTTGGCATTACTAAGATGGGGCACTACTCAGAGTGGAACAGATTTGAAGGAGGGGGCAGTTTGGGGATAGTTAAAGGTGAGCTGCCTCCAGCTATCTAGGTGGAAATACTCAGAAGGCAGGTGGCTCCAGGCATCTGGAGGCAGGATGGATATCTTGGCTGGAGAGAGAGACGTGTTGTTGGTTGATAGTCATGAGTCTGGAAGAGATCATTCAGTGAGTGAGTATAAAAAGAGAACTTCACATGCCGATCCCGGAGGCACCAGCAACAGGAGAGACTAGCACAGGACAATGAGAAGGAGCAGCTAGTTAGCAAGAAAACCAAGTGGGCGCAGTGTCCCGGAAACAAGGGAGTTGAGTATCTCCAGAAGGTGAAGGTTGTTTTCTTTGCCCACTACTGTTGGTGACTGGAGTAACATGAGAGGGAGAAGCTGCCTCCGGAGTTGAGGATGCAGAGGTGTTAGCAAGGTCAGGAGCCTGCTTTGGAAACGTAATGGGGCTAGAGGTTTAGCCGCCGTGGGTACAACATGGGTAAGTCCTTGAAGCGTTTACTCCAAGTGAAGGCAAAGAAACTGCAATTGCTGGAAGAGGACGTTGGCTTAAGGAATGGTGTTTTTAAGACAGGCAGTAGCACGGTGTATCTTTTGTTAATGCGGGTGGCTAGCAGAGTGGGGAAAATGATGTAGGAGACAGGGCCAGTTGCTGGGGCAGTATCATTGTGCAGGGAAAAGGGACTGGGATCTTGAATGCCAGCGGAGGGGCTGGTCTTGGCCAGAGTCCCAGTCACAGGGGAAAAGGCAGAGTGTATAGTACCAGGATGGTAGGCTGGTAAGCTAGAGTCGGGACCAGATGGAAGTTCTCTTTGGAGTGTTTCAGTTTTCTCAGTGAAATAGGAAGCAGGGTTATCAGCCAGCTGAGAGGGAGGATGGAGGAGAAAATATTATCATATTATAGAGTTTTAGTAGGGAAACCCCATCTCTACTAAAAATACAAAATTAGCCGAGCATGGTGGCACATGCCTGTAGTCCCAGCTACTTGGGAGGCTGAGGCAGGAGAATCGCTTGAACCCGGGAGGCAGAGGTTGCAGTGAGCCGAGATCGCACCATTGCTCTGCAGCCCAGGCAACAAGAGCAGAGAGAGAAAAGGATGTGAAATAGTATAGTTGCCTAGCAGAGGGATAGAGAATGAACCGAAGAAGAGAGGTAGAAAGATAATTCAAGAGGTGATAATTCAAGAAAATTGAACGTTCTCTTCTCATTGCTGCATCAGGAGAATTTGGCCTGGATGTTGGCAAAAGTGGCCAATATCCATCGCACACATACACACACGCACACACACACGTATATATATACACCATGATTTGTGTAGTCACTTGCCTATTATTGGGTGTGACTCTTATTTCCATTTGGAGGCTGTTACGAATACAGCTGCTGCCAACATTCATTTATGGATGTCCGTTTTCTTCCCAGAAGCCAAATCGCTGGATCATAGAATAGGTATATATTAACTTGGTAAGAAAATGCCAAACACTTTTCTGAAGTGGTTGTTCTGCAAATGTTTCACCCGTTAAGGTAGAAAATTTGCTATAATAAATGAGAAATAGAAATGCAGATGTTAGAATTTTAAATAGAATTTCTATCACTATAGAAAGTCCATTTCTACCATTTCTACTTAGTCTAAGCTAAATCTTAGGAACATCTCTGAACATGCGTGGTCTCAATGTCCATAGGTAACTGAGGTAAATACGTGACCTGTAAGGTCCCTTCTGGACCCCACATTCTTTGATTTTTGATAGAATTCTGCCACATGGTAATGGACCGAAAGCCACTTCTGTGTACATTTTTATTCCATGGGAGTTGAGTAGCATTTGATGTACTAGACGTAGTGAGAAAAAAATCTAGAACATAAGATGCAGAGGCAAAAGGATGAGGCTCCTACAAAGCACATATTTTTTGTGAAAATCACATATGCTTTCAAAAAAAAAAAAACATTGTAAGGTGATACAGGACTCTACTCTTTTGTAAAAAGTTAGACATGCCGGGCATGGTGGCTCATATATGTAATCCCAGCACTTTGGGAGGCCGAGGTGGGTAGATCACCTGAGGTTGGGAGTTCAGGACTAGCCTGAGCAACATGGAGAAGCCCTGTCTCTCTAAAAATACAAAATTAGCTGAGCGTGGTGGTGCACGCCTGTAATCCCAGCTACTCAGGAGGCTGAGGCAGGAGAATCGCTTGAACCCAGGAGGTGGAGGTTGCAGTGAGCTGAGATCGCACTATTGAACTCCACCCTGGGAAACAAGAGCAAAACTCCATCTCAAAAAAAAAAAAATGTAGATATGTATGAATAGCTCCAATTCTGTTTTAATTATAGCAGATACCAGGAAATGCATTTGGATGGTTTGAGGAAAAAATGCATGCACATCCACTGTTTAGATTGTTCAGGCTTGTTCTGAAGCCAGTCACAAAATATTTGCCTCTGTTTCTTTCGCTGTACTGCTGTGCAAGTGTTTTGTCAGCCAGGAGAGAAGACATTTCTGTTTTCTCCCACCAGACAGGATCCAGAGCCCCAGTGCCATCTCTGCGCTAGCTCTTCTCTGTGAATGTATCTTATGTGTGGCTGCAGATCTTTCTCTGTTATCTTCTAGCTGTTTCTCAAACTTGAGCCCTGCCTAGTGAAGGTGCACTTGGGCAAAGACTGAGGAGTCATGGTTCACTTGGTGGAAGCCGTCTGATAAATAGAGGATGCTAGAAAAGACAGATTGAGCATCAGTGTGAGACTGTGCACTGCTGTAATTTGTCTTTCGGGCTAATGAGGATTAGGAATGGGGAGGGGAAAAGCAGTTGGAGATAGCCCCACACCAGGTGGTGCTTGGTGGTGGAGGTCAACGTCCACTCAGTGTTGGTCACTCCTCGGGCTCCTGGGGTTGGGAGGTCCTGACCCACTCAGGGCAGGACGAATGCCCTCTGCTTGTCACAGCCTTCTTGGAAGGGACTCTGGGAGTGTGAGCATTCAGAGGCTCACAGAAGCCCATGGAATCATGGCGTTAAGACAGTAGATGTCAGTTAGGCCAAACTCCTGCCCTGTGTGGAGTCCTTTTCACGGCCTCCCTGAGCTGGTTGTCATCTGGTCTCCGCTTAAATACCCCCAGTGACCTGGGACTCACCACCTCAACATATTCACCGTATGGGACTCAAGCATTTCAGAACGTTCTCTGAGGACTCAGCCTCACCAGTGCTGAATAACCTTTCTTCTGTGATAAGAGGAAAGACTCTAAAGCTAGCATCAGGGTAGCAGCTCTGGATGGTTTTGTTTCTCTCCATGGGTGGGGATGGGTGTTGAGCACAATAAGCATTTTATTTCTCTTCTTTCTTGGAGGCACAGCATAACTTTTTTCCTACCCAGGGGCCATTGTATCTTAAGCTGCGCTGATTTTTAAGTTGATCTATAGAGACAACTCTTTTTCCACATTCCTTTGGCTTATGTTCTCCATAGCTACCCAAAGATCCGTTTATTTGTAATCTAAAGCAATGATTCCCAGCCAGGGCAATTTTATACCGTCCCCCACTCCCCCTGGGGACCCTTGGTGCTGTCTGGAAACACTGGTTCCCACAGCTGATGTTGGGGTGCTATTGATATCCAGCAGGTAATGGCCAGGGGGTGCTGCTGAAGACCCTATACAGGACTTCTCTGAGGGTCAAATCATTTTCAAAACAAAGAATGATTTGACCCAGAACATCTCAGTGCCAAGGCTGAGAAACTCTAGTCTAAACAGACTATAAATAACCAACCAGTAGGACCATCTGCATTTATATTTGTCTTCAGGGGTTTTTTGAGATGGGGTCTCACTCAGGCTGGAGTGCAGTGGCATGATCTTGGCTCACTGCAATCTCTGCTCCCCAGGCTTAAGAGATCCTCCCACCTCAGCCTCCCTAGAAGCTAGGACCTGTACAGATGTGTACCTCCACACCCAGCTTTGTTTTTTCATATTCTTGGTAGAGACAGGATTTTACCATGTTGCTCAGGTTGGTCTCGAACCCCTGAGCTCAAGGGGTCTGCCCATCTCGGCCTCCCAAAGTGCTGGGATTATAGGCATGAGCCACCACACCTGGCTTTTCTTTAGGATGCTTACAGAAGAGTTTGTGTAGAACTGAGCAGTTTGCTGTGGAAAGAATTCATGGAAAATTGGGTGTCGTGGGGCATGGTGGTTGGATAGGAAGCAGGGGCACAGCAGTTTGCCAGCTTTCAACCGTAACTTACAGAGCGGTGGATATCTTTGAATCATAAATAGGGGCTTATTTTTAAAAAGCCTCTCAGGGTTTCTAAGACATGTTCACCTTATTACAAATAAGCCAAGGAGGTATCTCTTGCCTCCAACTGGAGAATACTGCGTGGAGACCAGATCAAAGAGTTGTAAAAGGCCTTGTTTTTTTCAATAGTGTATCCATCCCGTTTGAGAACTGATTGTTTGCTGTAGTTTATGGAGAATTCTAAATCTGGTCAATTGTTTATTGTTTAATAGAGGTTTACTTTGATTGATCTCATTTGTGTACCAGGGAAGACAGAAACTTTTTTGAAAAAAACCTGTGAGGTCATTTTTTTCCCATTGTCTTTAGAAGATAAAAATACCGATGCAAGTGCTGCTGTATGATGGTTCGATGACAGACACAGGCAGTGGGTCATTCCCATACCTGCTTTCTGGGGCAGGGCCCATGCTGAGAGAGGACACCAAAGAGCTTGTCAGTCAAGACCACAGCTAATTTGCTGAACTCCAGCCCTCTGGACGTTTCCAGAATCAATCACATTTGCCACAGACGTCAGTTCGGGTCCCCTTTTCCCCCATTTCTGTGACCAAGATCAAAAATGGATGAAATCAACATTCTGGGGTTCCCACTCTGTGCTGGCCTTATCTGTGGCTGGTGCAGGATGTGAGAATGGGAACAAGCAGCGTGCACTCCTTAGGGGCGGGGAAGTCGGGCAAGGAAGGACTCTTGGGCCCACCATGCATCGTCACTCTGTCATCGTCACTCTGATATCCTTTTTTTTTTTCTTTTCTGGCTTGTAAGCATAATTATTGAGTGATACTTTTCACTTTTAAAATGAAATTGGTAAAACTTAGGGAGTTGTTTTGAAGTCAAGTGGCCCTGTTGGAGTTTAAAGATGTTTTAGGGCCCAGTACAGGGATCCCCCTCCCATTGTGTGATCTTGATTTTTTGTCACGGCGAAAGTCATGCATTTCCTCTCCTGGTGAAGCTCCTGGAAACACATGGCCAAGGTCCCGATGATGGCCGCCGCCGAACAAGCCCACTCTCTGAGGTGTGGCTGTGTCCCTGCCTTGCTAACAGGCCACAGCCCCAGTGCATCCTGGGCTTATTTGTGGCTTAAATCATCTCAGTGCCCTGAATTCTTCCCTCTGGAGTCAGGCTCGGAACCATCCCCACCAGTGATGACACTGCAGCTCTCAGGCAAGAGCGTGGCTTCTCGTCTCTCCTGTGAAACATGGCAGTTTTCTCTGTGATGGCCAAATTAATTATTAGAGGTGGTTTGCTAGCAGACACTTGGAAGCTAATTATGATTGGAACCTT
The DNA here is from genome assembly GCF_049354715.1 of Callithrix jacchus. Taxonomy (NCBI): domain Eukaryota; kingdom Metazoa; phylum Chordata; class Mammalia; order Primates; family Cebidae; genus Callithrix; species Callithrix jacchus. Next base: position 17,453,273 of record NC_133508.1, on the reverse strand, counting down.
GGAGACCCTGAAACTCAAATGCGTCGATGTTGTTTGTTTTTGAGAAAAATGAAAAACCATAAAATAAGAAAGAAATGTTTTTAAGCTGAAAACAATGCAGATGAAGCCAGGAAACTTGGACCGAGTTAACTGAGACCTGAGTGAGAGCTCCCCAAACCCATGCTAGTGGGGAGAAGGTTTAGAGAAGTGGCTAATTTGTTGTTACTTTCTGTCAGAGAGGGGATTGAGCTTGGCTATTTCCACACAAAGCAAAAAGTCTGGCATTGATTAAATGGGAGATGACATTTGGGAGGTGTTCTCAGAATATCTGAGTTTGATTATCTAATTTGACTTCATACTGTGTCCTGGGTTTGTGAAGCCTTTCTAGCAAGTACCCCCCAGGAAGAATTATTTTCAATTAAATGGATCATGACCACTGCAGAAGGAATCATGAAATGCACCTGTAGCGTGGGGTCATGGTGTGAACAAAGCTGCCAGGCTCACAAAGAGACAGTCTGGGAGTCAGCTGTGCTAATGCTGGCTCTGAGCATTATTTCCCTCCTACCCATCAACAGCTCCATTAATGAGGTACAGAGATGAAGGCAGGCAGATACTTCATGGAGCTGTGTGACGCAAGACCGTTGCTGTCATCAGCTCTCATTGAGACAAATAAGAAAGAGGCTAACAGACCCTTGATCATTAGAAGGGCTGATAATCTATTGTGAGTTTGTCAAAAGAGGAGGAAGGAGATAAAATATCGGTGGAGAAAGAACACAGAGAAAAGAACATGATGGAGACATCCTAATGATTTCGTGCAGTTATGAAATGGGTGTCTTTTTAGCAACATGTATGATATGCTACAGGCAATATTCCAGGCATGCATTCTAGAGTAATCTTTAATGAATAAGTAAACAAAGGTCAGGTGAGGTGGCTTGACCTGTTGTAATCCTGGCACTTTGAGAGGCCGAGGCAGGAGGATCACTTGAGCCCAGGAGTTTGAGACCAGTCTGATCAACATGGTGAGATTTCATCTTCACAAAAACTAAAAAATTTTAAAAAGTAAACAGAGAGCACCCATAAATACTTTTTTGGGGATTCCATGGGATTTAAAAACATTTTTTTCTCAAAGTTAATTTATAATTTCTTGTTAAATGAGGTGGCTGTTATAAAGTAACAATATAAAAAATAAGTTTTTTCTAGTGTTGAATCTCAATCGTTATTCATCATACAAGACTGGCTGGTGGCCGGGCGCCGTGGCTCATGCCTGTAATCGCAGCACTTTGGGAGGCTGAGGTGGTTGGATCACGAGGTCAGGTGGCCAAGATGGCAAAACCCGTCTCTACTAAAAATACAAAAATTAGCTGAGCGTGGTGGCGCATGTCTGCAATCCCAGCTACCTGGGAGGCTGAGGGAGAAGAATGGCTTGAACCAGGAGGTCAGAGGTTGCAGTGAGTGGAGATCACGCCACTGCACTCCACCCTGGCAACAGAGTGAGACTCACCCCCCGCCCCCCCCCAAAAAAAGACTGTCTGGTGGCAGACACAGAAATTTCCCCTTAGTTTCATCTGTGCATGCAGCCGGTCAGTGAGTCTCCACTTCCAATAGAGACACATGAACCACTCTAAATGCAGTCATTTTTCAGGGAAAATTTTTGCAGAGGTAATGACAGGTATATAAATTCCATTGTTCCAGAGCAGAACAGGTACGTTTGAGGGAGCAGTGATGTTATAAGAAACTCTCTTACAGTCCCTGAAATTTTTCTCCAATTATACTCAGGGTTGAATTTCCAAATACTTTTTCTTGCATCCAAGGAAGGAACTTTAGGGGAATTATATTTATTGAATCTCATTTTTATTTGTTTGATCTAGCTCTTCCTTGATAATTTTAATTCTTACCATGCAGTAATTCAGTGACCTCAATTCTTCCTCTCCTGAGCCAGAAAGGAAAGCCCTCTGTGTTGAAAGAGACTCAGAGCCTCCTCCCCGTCCTAGTTCTGCTCTGGGGAGAAGAAAGCTGTACCTTTGTAGAGCCCCTCCTGGCGCCAGTAGAGACTGGCATTTTAGTCCTGTTGAAAAGGTTAAGGAGGGTAGGTGCCAGTTGAACAGCATAAACACCTGACACTCGTCACGTCTCCCAAACAGCAGCGTCAACATCACCTGGTAACTTGTCAGAAATGCAGAGTCTCAGGCCCCACCCCGGACCCACTGCATCAGATTCTGCCCGTGCATAGGGTCCCAGGTGATTCCTATGCACACTGAGATGTGGGGAGCTCTGCAGGTGTAACAGGCTTCCAAGCAAACCCCAAGCCGCAAGACAAAGGAACACAGCCTGGTGTCACTCCCTGGCAGTAGTGTTGACAGTGCGGTGGCCAAGAATGAAGCATTTGGGGACTAGATAAGGTACGGAGGACAGTCAGGAAGGATGAGAACGACCCGAACAGAAGCAAAGCTGTAAAAGTGACAAATCTCTTTTCATGGACCTTGCCGCTTGTGTGGTTGAGGATGAATTTTTTCCGCCTTTGGAGAAGGCCAAACAGTCAAGTTCAATGAATAAAAAGTAAGAATTACTTCAACAATTTAAAAAAGAGAAGCAAAAACTTAGTTATAAACCAAACTTCTCAAGGTTCTCATGTTCGTCTAAACCTCGGGGCACTTTGTCCCGTATGTTTTCCTTGGAAGTTCACATTTCTTATAAAACAACTACAAGTGAAAAATCTTATGGGTCATATAAAATAATTACTTGTATCTGTTGTGGAGAAAAAATATACCGCGGGCATTAACAAATGCCTGAGTTTAAAATGTAAAATATCTGGCAATCAGTTGTTTATTCTAATTACAAATGAACTTGAAACTTACCTCACAGAAAGTTTAATTATTGTGGTCAGCGACATTTTTAAGGTGTATATTGAAAGAAATTAAGCATTATGTACACAACTTAAATTGATTAGAAGGTAAATCAGACCTGCTGAGAAGTGTGAGCACGTGGTATGCATAACATGCTCTGATATGGAGGAAGATGAGGTAATCTTTGATTTTATAACATGTTGATATTGCTACTGAAGGTCAGAGCAAATGGAAGTGTTGCAAGAATGTTTGAAACTCTCCACCCTAACTTCTAGGATCAGGATCTCCAAACTGCTAATTAATGAAAAGTCAGCTTCATATATTGAGATGTTTAATCAATTGGCAGATTGTGGTCAATAAATATGTGTCGTAAGTGGTTGGTAATAGACAGACTAATGAAGTACCTTCTGTGAGTGTCAGAGCTATTTGGAAAAATCTCTCTCCCTTCTGGGCGGTTTGCCATACGTTATTAGTCTCCCTCCGACTCAAGGAAGAGTGCCCTTCAACGTCGCTGGTCTCACCTCTGGATGGAGGAACTGGAGAAGCAGAAAGTAAATTTTATTTTCTACTAGCAGTTAGTCAAGCAACAGGAGGCAGAAAGAGTGGCAACTGATAATATTAATGATCATCAGAAAAGCCGACATTTCTTAGGCGCTTGCTTCTCTCTCTATGTGCTGGACTCTGCAGTCAGTGCCGTAATTCAGTTACTTTTTTTTTTTTTTAAGATAGCGTTTCACTTTTGTTGCCCAGGCTGGAGTGCAGTGGCGCAGTCTTGGCTCACTGCAGCCTCCACCTTCCGGGTTTAAGCGATTTTCCTGCTTAGCCTCCCAAGTTGCCATGCCACCATGCCTGGGTAACTGTTTGTATTTAGTAGAGACAGGGTGTCACCATGTTGGTCAGGAGTGTCTCGAACTCTTGACCTCAGGAGATCCACCTGCCCTGGCCTCCCAAAGTGCTGGGATTACAGGTGTGAGCTACCACACCCGACTAATAATTCAGTTATTTCTTAATCTTCACCCTATGAGAAAGATTCTGCAACCTCTCAGATCCTTTGTTACAGACATTTTTGTCATGCCACTAAAATCCTGAAATAGATCTTGTAGCTAACGTAACCTGCTCTACACATAATTGTTTTAAAAATCATTATAATTCCCCAATTATAACATGATGGAGAAATAAAGGTAATGGAATTAACTATTGAATACATTCGATATTTAAATTCCTGTTTCTGGCTGTACTGCGGGGAGGTAATAGACATTTGCATCTGTGCATAGAAATCCTGCAAATCTCACAGCTGTAACTGCAGACTGATAGAGAAGTGATGTTCTAGCTTCTCACACTAGAACTGGTCTTCCTGTCAGTCATGTGATATTATAAACTGGTGAATACTCCTCAGAAAAGCTGCCCCCAAACCCCAAATTCAGTCTCACCTTGACTTGCACATGAATTGCACTTCTGGAATATCCAGTATTGATTGTTATTGGGCAGAAAATGCTTTGTATTCACATATAAAACAGATTCAGGTTCTAGGCTCAAATAGTTGTAAACAGAGTGTTCCCTTCCACGAATCCCCACTGGGACACTGAGAAGGCATGCATCCTGGGAGACCACTCCCAGTACTCCGACCTGGCTTGCTAATGAAAGACAGCTGGCATCCAAACCGTCATTCAATAAATACCAGGGGAATCGCCCACTTGTGAGGTCAACCATGAACTGCCCTATAGATTTCCAAAAGTCTACGAGGAAGAGGTTCCACCCCATGAGACAAGGGGGCTACTGTGATTTTCATTCCTCCTTTTCAGATGTGGCAATGAAGCTTCAGTAGTTTCCTCAGAGACACAGAGCTAGGAGGTAACAGGGTTGGGATTCAGACTCTGATGTCCGACCCCAGAATTTTTGCATTTAACCCACTGTTCCATCCTCCCCAGAGCATCAAGACAGGCCACAGAAGAGCCCAAGTAGGCTTACTGGATTCTTTTTTAAAAGTTGTGCTTGTTAAAAGGAAAATGACTGATCAGGCACAGTGGCGCATGCCCATAATCCCAGCACTCTGGGAAGCCCAGAGTTCAAGACCAGCCTGGGTGATATAAGGAGACTCTGTCTCTACAAAACATTGAAAAAAACCAAGTTATCCAGGTGTGGTGGCATGTACCTGTGGCCCCAGCTCCTCAGGAGGCTTAGGTGGGAGGATCACTTGAACCCAGGGGTTCAAGACCAGCCTGGACAACAAAGGGAGACCTTGTAAATGTAAAATAGCAAATTAGCTGGATGTGGTGGCATACACCTATAGTCCCAGCTACCAGGAGGCTGAGGTGTGAGAATCGCTTTGCCTGGGAGGTTGAGGCTGCAGTGGGCCCTGATCACACCAGAACACTGTAGCCTAGACAACAGAAGGGACAAGAGGGACCTCGTCTCTTAAAAGAAAAAAGGATTGATTGGCATGCACTGAGCACCCGTCCCATCACTTGCCCTCTGTAATACCATGCCCTGGGGCTTTGCATTTGATGCATGTTCACAGCCTGGCCATGTGGTTAGTTGCGGGCAATCCCTTGTCACAGATAGGAAGCCTGAGTCTGAGTCCTTTTCCAAGTTAACCAACCTCTAAGAAGCAGAACTGGATTTCAAGCTCATTTTGACTTCAAAGCCCAACCTCTTGCTTCTACCCCTTAGACCAGAATGGGCCCTCAAGAGGATGGGTGTATATAAGCTGCTGATGCCGTCCGCCCACCTCTTTGTGATTTCCCTCCACGTTCTTTCTCATAGCCTGATAAGGTGAGCAAATAATTTATTGGCCAGCCAGGACATTTTTGAGAGTGACAGGGGACACTTACCAGGACATTGATGCAAGTCACTCAGTGATGCCTATTTCAGGGCCTTGAAGAAGGCTGCAGCCTTAGCAAGTCATGGTTGAGGCTTATAAACAGAGCGGGAGAAGTGTCGTGGGACTCACGATGGGGATGTACAGGGGACCCTGCTGTCACAGAAACCCTGCTTTGCTGCTTTCAATGATGCGTGACCATCTTGAGAAGGATAGTGACATTGTTCTTTTGAGGTCTTTTCTCATTTAAAACATCTGAACCCCACTGTTTTCATGGCAGGTGTAGGTGAGCCTCGGGGTATCATGAGAGTGGGTGGGGAGATGCCTGGTGAGGACACACCAGACCCCATGAGACAGAAGCTCTTCACAGTCGGTGCCTGGGAGACCGAGGCTGCTTGCCAAGTCCAGCCTGGATCACTTCCTCTCAGGAGCAGGACAAGAGAAGGCTTCCTTCAGCTTCTATGTAAAGCTTGCAGTAAACGACTACAAGGGATGGATTCTGCCTGAATTGACCCAACCTTCTGCACTTGTCTTTGTTTATTAATAAATACTATGCCGCTAATGTTCCCATCTGGCAGGGCAGAGAAAAGAGCATAAAAATGCAGTTGTGGTTACATCACTGAAATACTAATGAAGGTGATACCCGTTTGGCACGGTGGAAAGGTGGGTCTTTGTCTTAGAGTTCTTAATTAAGAACTGCCAAGTGACTACTATTAATTAGGAAGCCAGCTGTAGCCTTCAGTTTCATGGTATATTTCTTCTTAGGAACCTGTGACGGGAGTCAGTCTGAGCCTTTTTTAATCAATCAGCCCATGAGCAATTACCTATTAAACATACCTTGCATGCATAGGGCCAGGCTGTGTGGACAGAGATTTATAAGATGTTGTCTTTGCCTTCATAATCTCCACCTAATAGAAGAGTGTGCACAGATAGCCAGTATTTCAGAGAGTGAAGTCAACGCATTTTTAGAACACGATAAGTGAATAAGAGAAGTGTGGCATTAGAGGATCAGGAACTTTTCAAACTACACCAGCGCCCTCCTGCTCCAGGGATGCAGTAGTGAGCCAATGTAAGTGACAGGAGGGTATCATACCCCTGGGATGCTGGGGCACGAGGGTCATTCCGGACCACCTGGCAGACTGGAAAGTTGGAGTTCAGAGGGAGGATTCACAGAAATAGCTGAGATAACTAGAGCTGGGCTCTCAGGAGGAGGGATTGGATTTCCAATGGGTGAAGAGTGATGGGCAGCCACAGAGGTAGAAGAGGTCAGGGCAGTGGGACCAGAAAGGGAAGTAACTGGCATTAAGCTGCGATGATGGCTTCAGCCCTTCAGCTCTCTACCAGCCATTGCATTATTGATTCTGTTGATTCTGCTCACACTTAAACACACGTGTACACACACGCAAGCTTAGCCTCCTGCAGGGACCTGATATCCTGAGCTAGAGGACAGGGGATTGGTTATAGACGGGACTCAATAAACCATGTGTAGCAGACATGACCACCCAGCATGTCCTAAAGTCGTACCTAGAACAATACCTAGTTGTGGGTCATCTCTTTTCACAAACAGGGAGCCTGGGTCTGAGGCCTTAGACTGAGAAGCAGAACTGGGTTTCAAACTCATTTTGAATTCGAGCCCAACATCTAAGATCTAAGGAGTAAAAGCAAGAACTCAAAATGAAGCACCTCAAAACCTATGTTTTAATGTCTCTTGACACTGTGTTAATATCCATTGAATTCTAGTCTCCTGAATCTCTTGTAACTGGAGAAGAGTCTTATGACAATAACTTGTAATGACGGGTCAACAAACATGAAGAAATATTCAACAGCACCAATCATTAGAGAAATGCAAGATACTATCTCACAGCGAGATACTATCTCACAATCTCACACCAGTCAGAATGGCTGTTATTAAAAAGTCAAAAAACAACAGATGCTGGTGAGGCTGCAGAGAAAACAGAATGGATATACACTGCTGGTGGGAATGTGAGTTATTCAATCACTGTGAAAAGCAGTTTGGTGATTTCTCAGAACTGAAAACAGAATTACCATTCAACACAGCAGTTACATTAGTGGGTATATATCCTAAAGAAATAGACACATGCATAAAGACACATCCCATAAAGACACGTGCATTCGCATGTCTGTCGCAGCATTATTCACAATAGCAAAGGCATGGAGTCAACCTGGGTGCCCATCCATATACATTCGGATAGTGTATACACAGCATCCAAATGTGGTACATACACACTACTGAATATCGCACAGACATGAAAGAATGAGATCGTGTCCTTTGCAGCAACATGGATGGACCTGGAGGCAATTATCATAAGCGAATTAACACAGAAACAGAAAACAGGATTACTGCATGTTCTCTTAAGAGGGAGCTCCACATTGGTCTTCATGGACACAAAGATGGCAGCAGTAGAAACTAAGGACTACTAGAGGCAGGTGGGAGAGAGGGAGCAAGGTCTGAAAAACTATTGGTTGGGCTTGGTGGCCCAGGCCTGTAATCTCAGCACTTTGGGAGGCCGAGGCAGGTGGATCATGAGGTCAGGAGTTCAAGACCAGCCTGACCAACATGATGAAATCCTGTCTCTCCTAAAAATACAAAAATTAGCTGGGCATGGTGACTCGTACCTGTAATCGCAGCTACTCCAGAGGCTGAGGCAGGAGAATCGCTTGAACCTGGGAGGCAGACATTACAGTGAGCTGAGATCACACCACTGCACTCCAGCCTGAGTTATAGATCAAGGCTCCATCTAGAAAAAAAAAAAAAAAATCTATTGACAAATTATTCTCAGAACCTAGGTGATGGGATCATTCATATCCCAAACTCAGCATCACACATTTTGTCCAGGGAACAAATCTTTACATGGACCCCACGAATCTAAAATGAAAGTTGGGGACAAAAAGATTAGTTAGAATGCACTTTTTCTGGACTTACACAGAGTGTTAATTAGTTTTTTTCAACTTGAGTTGTCGTCTCACGTGCAGCTGTCTAATTTCATACCTAGACACTCTGATCATTGAACTGTATCTGTAGAATTGCAGTTGTTATAAATTGCCTGCCTGAGTGCTGTGGGTCTTATTCAGGGGTCCCGAGTCCAGGCATCTGTGACTCTCCATGTCCTTGATCAACTTTCTTGAGTAGCATTTCTTTTAAATCATCCAAGAACAACTCCAGGGCAAGGATCCTTAATCTTGATCCTGGGCCGTGGTGATTCACCAAGGCTTATCCTTTGTAGATTTAGGCTCATCTTTCAGGAGCTCAATTTGATGTGCTTTTTTCTCCTCAAACTCTGCCATTCAACACTCCAACCCCCGCCCCCCCCGGCCCCATATATATTCTCATTGAGGGCTAATTTCAGTTCAGGTTGCACCTGTGTATGTGTGTGTGTAAAAGCTGTCTAGCCCTAGTTTATAGCCTTTTTCAATAAAATCAGGCATCCAGAGAAATCTTCTTCCCACATGAGCACTTTTTCAGAGTGTTTTCCAGAACTCTGCCTGCTGCTCTAAAGTCAACATCAGTTGCTCTCTTTAGAACACTTCCCTAATGCAGTAGTTCTGAAATCCCTGAATATTGTTACAAGCACAGTTCCCTTCAGAAGGAAAAATTAAATTTTGGAAATGGTAGATCTATGCTTTTCTTTTCCATCTTGGAGAATTGTGTGGACCTCATGTCATCGGCCTCAAATTGAATCTATGACATAGCCAGGGTGAGTAGTATCTATACAAAAACACAAGGCAAGCACAGAAATACTTTTTCAGGGGAGATATTTTGCCATATTCAAATAGCACCTGTATTGGGGTTTTAAAATTTTAATTTTCACGGGTGTATTAGTAGGTGTGTGTTTATGTGGGGTACATGAGATGTTTTGATACAGGCATGCAGTATGAAATAATCACATCATGGAGAATGGAGTAGCCATTCCTTCAAGCAAGGCACTTGGATTGTTATCTTATTTTTCCTTTACTCAGTTCAGTTCTCAAATTTACTTCTAAAGAAACTCTATAGCAGTATTCTAAATGATAACTAAGTTTCATTTGCTATTAATAAAATTACATAGTCATTGATATGGTTTGGCTGTGTCCCCACCCAGATCTCATCTTGAATTGTAGCTCCAGTAAACTCCACATTGTCCTGGGAGGGACCCAGTGGGAGGTAACTGAATCATGGGGATGGGTTTTTCCTATGCTGTTCTCATGATAGTGAAGAAGTCTCATGAGATCTGATGGTTTTATGAAGAGGGGTTCCCCGGCACAAGCTCTCTTGCCTGCCACCATGTAAGATGTGCCTTTGCTCCTCTTTTGCCTTCTGCCATGGTTGTGAGGCCTCCCAGCCCTGTGGAACTCTGAGTTCATTAAACCCCTTTTCCTTTATTTATTACGCAGTCTCGGGTATGTCTTTATTAGCTGTGTGAGAACAGTTAAAATTGACAGCTGGCATCTTTGTACAGAGAGTCTTCTCATAGAAGATTTTTGGGAACCACCACTGGAAGGAGGTGTTATATTTCAGGGACTGAGGCCGGGTACAGGAAACAGAGCCAGTTGTCCCTAGTGTTAATATTCGTAGGGGCCTCAGATTTAATTTTTGCCTGTCAGTTTTTCACACCGGAAATCTTCAGCATCAGCTGTGATGGACTGTGCTGATGGACACTGTCCTCTGCAGGGTAACATGTTCAGTGGCATCCCCGGTCTCTACCCGCTAGATGCCAGTAACACAACACACCCCCACAGGCGCCCCTAGGTTTGACAGTCAACAACCAAAGATGTCCCCAGACTTTGCCAAATATCCCCTGGCAGGAGCAGAACTGCACAGGGTAAGACCCACTGTGTCACACATAAGTCATGATGTTGCTTTGACTCTGGCATGTGTCCTTGGTCTTAAACTGTTACTTGGTTAAGTATGCAGATTGAAAAATCACTGCAGGGCATTTCTGTAGAGTCTCTCTGCACCTATTTTGCCTTCAAGGCTGCCCAATTTGCATTGTTCTTTGCAAAAAAAAAAAAATGGAAAGAAGGGAAGGAGGAATTTTTTTACAAAATAAAAGTCACTATAATTTTTGAGACCACAGTTTTTTTGTTGTTGTTGGGGTTTTTTTGGGGGGTGGGGGCCAGGGGATGGAGTCTCGTTCTGTCACCCAGGCTGGAGTGCAGTGCTGCATTCTTGGCTCACTGCAACCTCCACTTCTCGGGTGCAAGTGTTTCTTCTGTCTCAGCCTCCCGAGAAGCCGGGACTACAGGCGCATGCCATCACACCCGACTATTTTTTGTAAAGACAGGGTTTCACCATATTGGCCAGGCTGGTCTCGAACTCCTGACCTCGTGATCCCCTTGCCTCAGCCTCCCAAAGTGCTGGGATTATAGACATAAGCCACCACGCCCGGGCAAGACCACATTTTTTAAACATTTTTTCCATATGCCAGTAATTCGCCTCCCCTAAAAATGGAAAATTGTTCTGGCCTCTCATGAGACCTGTTGAGGCTACACTGGTTCCCTCACTGTAGAGGGGAGGTCGGTCTCTCCACTGACTGACAGTTCCCAAAGAAGTCCCATGGGGAAATGAAAGACCAGATCCTCCCTGCCCTCCTCAGGTGTTTTTTGCTTATATATAGACATGATTCAAGAAAAGCCGGTGAGAAATGACTTCAGTACCATCCAGTGTTGACATCAACAGCAGCCCACATTTTTGCGAGATACTACTTACATTAAGTTCATTTCTGCTTTTAACTCTCACAACACTTTAATGTTGCTGGTTAATATTATTGATCCCTAATTTTTTACAAGAAAAACTGACGCTTAGATAGGTTAAAGAACCTACCCAAAGCCACACCACGGACATTGCTATTCTGATAAAACAGAAGAGTTGAAGCAGTTTCTCCAAAAACAGAGAAATGTTCACATTAATTGTGAAACATAGCATGAATTCATAGGTAGCCTGTCAGTAATTACGGTTATGAGTATATGGTTATACTGATGCCATGATTTTTATTTAAATTTCTAAACCTTTGGCACCCTGCGATTGTTACTGGTTTTTTTAAGTATCTCAGAAGAAAACTTGAAAGAAATATACCAAAATACTAGCAGAAGTTATGTTTAAGTGGGATACTGCTGCAGTTTCCTTTTAAACTCCCTTGTGAATTTCTAAATGGGTTGCTATATATTTTTACTTCTTTGGAAAATAAAATTTATAAGTTAAAAGTGAAGGGAGAGGGAGCTAACGGAACTGTGAAAGTTGCTTTGTCTCTGTGACTAGCGAGGAAATGACATATTCTGTCCATGTCCAGAGTTGCATGTGTCCGTATGTCTAGGCTCGGGAGTCTTTCAGAGTAGATTTGATTTGTACCATTGAGCAGAGGGTTCTGTCCTGCCAACTCTCGTTCAGGGAAACACACAAGACTCCTTAGGGTACCCAGTGAAGATAACTACTGATGAGAAGTAGGGCACTGACGGACTGTTTCTATTTTAATTCTACACTGGGGTGAGATTAAGCTGTATCTCCCAATAGAAAGAGCAGGGCAGCTGATGTGTGCCTAGACTGGTTTACTCTGAATCACAGCAGTTGTTCCAGTTGCCATCACAGAGGGGAAACTGATGGTAGGTCATGTCACCATCACCTCTCCCTAGTGAAGACTCGTATCTGGAACCACATGGAGAAGACGGTGAGGTGAAAACTTGGTATCCTCTGTCACATCCTGCCAGGTAGATGCTTGCTGCTGGCAGAAGGCATAGACTATTTTGTAAACGACATGAGTCTTCTGTCAAGTTTTATTATTCTTAAGCAGGCTTCCATCTGGGTCTTCCCATTCATTTTTAATTTCTCAGCACTTCATAATAGACGTGTTTTGAATTAGAGTACTTTGGTCATAATTGTAAACATCGTCCTCAAGGGGATCATTTTCAATAAGGGGCTAAGTAGCTGATGTTCAGTCCCATAACCAGTCTATTAGGTAGCAGGTGGAATGCCCATTTTATTTACCATTTTTGTTAAAGTTCTGGCATATATGTGCAGAATGTGCAGGTTTGTCATATAAGTACACATGTGCTGTGGTTGTTTACTGCACCTAAACCCATCATCTAGGTTCTAAGCCCCTCATGCATTAGGTGTTTGTCCTAATGCTCTCCTTCCCCTTGCTACCAACCCCCGATGGGCCCAGGTGTGTGATGTTCCCTCCCCGTGTCCATGTGTTTTCATTGTTCAACTCCCACTTAAGAGTGAGAACATGTAGAATTTTGCTTTCTGTTCCTGTGTTAGTTTGCTGAGAACGATGGCTTCCAGCTTCATCCATGTCCCTCCAAAGGACATGAAGTCATTCTTTTTAATGGCTGCATAGTATTCCACAGTGTATATGTGGCACATTTTCTTTATCCAGTCTATCATTGATGGGCATTTGGGTTGGTTCCAAGTCTTTACTATAGTAAATAGTGCTGCAAAAAATATACGTGTGTATGTGTCTTTAGAGAATGATCTACAATCATTTGAGTATATACCAAGTAATGGGATTGCTGGGTCAAATGGTATTTCTGGTTCTAGATCGTTGAGGAATCACCACACAGTCTTCCCACCAACAGTGTAAAAGTGTTCCTATTTCTTTTTTTTTTTTTTTTTGAGACGGAGTTTCACTCTTGTTACCCAGGTTGGAGTGCAATGGTGCGATCTCGGCTCACCACAACCTCCGCCTCCTGGGTTCAGGCAATTCTCCTGCCTCAGCCTCCCGAGTAGCTGGGATTACAGGCACGTGCCACCATGCCCAGCTAAGTTTTTTTGTATTTGTAGTAGAGACAGGGTTTCACCATGTTGACCAGGATGGTCTTGATCTCTTGACCTTGTGATCCACCCGTCTCGGCCTCCCAAAGTGCTGGGATTACAGGCTTGAGCCACCGCGCCCAGCCCAAGTGTTCCTATTTCTTTACAGCCTCGTCAGCATCTGTTGTCTCCAGATTTTTTTGACAGTTGCCATTGGAACTGGCCTGAGATGGTATCCCATTGTGGTTTTGATTTGCATTCTCTAATGACAAGTGATGAGGAGCTTTTCTTCATATGTTTGTTGGCCACATAAATATCTTCTTTTGAGAAGTTTCTGTTCATATTCTTTGCCCACTTTTTGATAGGGTTGGTTTTTTCTCATAAATTTGCTTAAGTTCCTGGTAGATTCTGGATAATGGACCTTTGTCAGATGAATAGATTGCAAAAATTTCCTTGTATTCCGTAGGTTGCCTGTTCACTCTGATGCTAGTTTTTCTGTGCAGCAGCTCTGTAGTTTACTTAGATCCCATTTGTCCATTTGCCTTTTGTTGCCATTGCCTTTGGTGTTTTAGTCATGTAGTGTTTGCCCATGTCTATGTGCTGAATGGTATTGCATAGGTTTTCTTCTAGGGTTTTTATGGTTTTGGGTTTTACATTTTCTTTATCTTGAGTAATGTTTGTATATGGTGTCAGGAAGGGGTCCAGTTTCAAGTTTCTGCCTATGACTAGCCAGTTTTCCCAACACCATTTATTACATAGAGACTCCTTTCCCCATTGCTTATTTTTGTCAGGTCTGTCAAGGATCAGATGGTTGTAGATGTGTCATTTCTGAGGCCTCTGTTCCGTTCCATTGGTGTATGTATCTGTTTTGGTATCGGTAGCATGCGGTTTGGGTTACTATAGCCTTGTATAGTTTGAAGTTAGGTAGCATGATGCTTTGTTCCTTTTGCTTAGGATTGTCTTGGCTATACGGGGTCTTATTTTGGTTCCATATGAATGCGAAGTAGTTTTTTGTAATTCTGTGAAGAAAATCAGTGGTAGCTTGATGGGAATAGCATTGAACTATAAATTACTTTGGGCAGTATGACCGTTTTCACGATATTGATTCTTCCTATCCATGAGCGTGGAATGTTTTTCCATTTGTTTGTGTCCTCTCTTATTTCCTTGAGCAGTAGTTAGTAGTTCTCCTTGGAGAGGTCCTTCATGTCCCTTGTCAGTTGTATTCCTAGATATTTTACTATCTTTATAGCAATTGTGAATGGGAGTTCACTCATGATTTGGCTCTCTGCTTGTCTATTGGTGTATAGGAATGCTTGTCATTTTTGCACATTGATTGTGTATACTGAGACTTTGCTGAAGTTGCTTATCAACTTAATGAGTTTTTGGGCTGAAATGATAGGGTTTTCTAAATACACAATCATGTCATCTGCAAGCAGAGACAATATTACTTCTTTTCCTATTTGAATACTTTGTCTTTCTCTTGCCTGATTGTCCTGTCCAGAACTTCCAATACTGTGTTGAATAGGAGTGGTGAGACAGGGCATCTTTATCTTATGACAGTTTTCAAGGGGAATGCTTCCAGATTTTGCCCATTCAATATGATATTGGCTATGGATTTATCATAAATAGCTCTTATTATTTTGAGATTTGTTCCATCAGCACCTAGTTTATTGGGAGTTTTTAGCACGAAGGGATGCTGAATTTTGTCAAAGGCCTTTTCTGCGTCTATTGAGATAATCATGTGGTTTCGTCGTTGGTTCTGTTTAGGTGGTAGATTACACTTACTGATTTTTGTATGTTGAAACTAGCCTTGCATCCCAGAGATGAAGCCAACTTGATCATGGTGGATAAACTTTTTGGTTTGCTGGTGGATTCAGTTTCCCAGTATTTTATTGAGAATTTTTGCATGGATGTTCATCAGGGATGTTAGCCTGGAGTTCTTTTGTTGTTGTTGTGTCTCTGCCAGGTTTGGGAATCAAGATGATGCTGGTCTTGTAAAATGAGTTAGGGAGGAGTCTTTCTTTTTGTTGTTGTTGTTTGGAATAGTTTCAGAAGGAATGATACCAGCTCTTCTTTGTACCTCTGGTAGAATTTGGCTTTTTTTTTTTTTTTTTTTTTTGGTTGGTTGATGGGCTACTAATTACTGCCTCAATTTCAGAATTTATTATTGGTCTAATCAGGGATTTGACTTTTTCCTGGTTTAGTCTTGGGAGGGTGTATGTGTCCAGGAATGTATCTATTTCTTTTAGATGTTATAGTTTGAGTAGAAGTGTTTATAGTATTCTGGTGGTAGTTTGTATTTCTGTGGGATCGGTCAGATAAAGGGGATAGCCCCTTTATCATGTCTTTTTCTTTTTTCTTCTTTATTAGCCTAGCTAGTGGTCTATTTTGTTGATCTTTTCAAAAAACTACCCCCTGGATTCATTGATTTTTTTTTTTTTTTTTTTGCAGGGTTTTTTTGTGTCTCTATTGGATTTGTTTGCTCTTGCTTCTCTAGTTCTTTTAATTATGATGTTAGGTTGTCAGTTTCAGATCTTTCCAGCTTTCTGATTTGGACTTTTAGTGCTATAAATTTCCCTCTTAATGCTCCTTTAGCTGTTTCCCAGAGATTCTGATACATTGTCTCTTTGTTCTCACTGGTTTCTAATAACTTATTTATTTCTGCCTTAATTTCATTATTTACCCAGGAGTCATTCAGGAGCAGGTGGTTTCGTTTCCATGTAGTTGTGCAGTTTTGAGTGAGTTTCGTAATCCTGAGTTCTGATTTGTTGACTGCACTGTGCCGAGAGAGACTGTTAAGATTTCCATTCCTTTGCATTTGCTGAGAAGTGTTTTGTGTCCAATTATGTGGTCAATTTTAGAATAAGTGCCATGTGGCACTGAGAAAAAATGTATATTCTATTGATTTGGGATGGAGAATTCTGTAGCTGTCTATTAGGTGCACTTAATACAGAGCTGAGTTCAAGTGCTGAATATCCTTGTTAATTTTCTGTTTTGTTGATCTAGTATTGACAGTAGAGTGTTGAAGTCTCCTGCTATTACTGTGTGGGAGTCTAAGTCTGTCCGTAGGTCTCTCAGAACTTGTCTGATGACTCTGGGTGCTCCGGTATTCAGTGCATACAAATTTAGGACAGTTAGCTCTTCTTGTTGCATTGATCCCTCTACATTATGTAATGCCCTTCTTTGTCTTTTTCTATCTTTGTTAAAGTGTGTTTCATCAGAGACTAGGATTGCAACTCCTGCTTTGTTTTTGCTTTCCATTTGCTTGGTAAATGTTCCTCCATCCCTTTATTTTGAGCCTATGTGTGTCTTCGCATGTGAGATGGCTCTCTTGAATACAGCACATGAATGGGTCTTGACTCTATATCCAATTTCCCAGTCTATGTGTTTTAGTTGGGGCATTTAGCCTACTTACATTTAAGGCTAATATTGTTATATGTGAATCTGATCCTATCGCCATGATGCTAGCTGGTGATTTTGCACATCAGTTGATGCAGTTTCTTCATAGTGTCCTTTGTCTATATATTGTGGTGTGTTTTTGCAGTGGCTGGTACTGGTTTTTCCTTTCCTTATTTAGTGCTTCCTTCAGGAGTGGTTGTAAGGCAGGGAATGCCCAATTTGGGTATGAGTAAAATAAGGCTCAGACCAGTTCAGGATTCCTGTGTCTGTGGCTCTGCATGGTGATTTATTATTTAGCGATTGCTCTTGAATTTGGGGTAAATCTATTTATTGTCTGTCATCTAAGGAGCTTTCTTTTTGGCTTCCGGTGCATATTAAAAAATGGCTGTTTCTTCTTTTAAAAGCTTATTTTTTAATTTTTGTGGGTACACAGTAGATGTATATATTTATGGGGAACATGAGATACTGTGGCACAGGCTGGCAGTGCGTAATGATCACATCATGGCATATTGGGTATCCATCCAATCAAGCATTTATCCTTGTTACAAACAATCTAATGATATTCTTTTATTTTTATTTATTTTTTGAGACGGAGTTTCGCTCTTGTTACCCAGGTTGGAGTGCAATGGTGCCATATCGGCTCACCGCAACCTCCGCCTCCTGGGTTCAGGCAATTCTCCTGCCTCAGCCTCCTGAGTAGCTGGGATTACAGGTATGCACCACCATGCCCAGCTAATTTTTTGTATTTTTAGTAGAGACGGGGTTTCACCAGGTTGACCAAGATGGTCTCGATCTTTTGACCTCGTGATCCACCTGCCTCGGCCTCCCAAAGTGCTGGGATTACAGGCTTGAGCCACCGCGCCCAGCCGATATTCTTTTATTTTTAAGTACACAATTAAATTATTATTGACTATAGTTCCCTTGTGGTAGGGGGACTATAGTCAATAATTTAATTATTCACCAAATACTAGCTCTTGCTCATTCCATTGATTTTTTTAATACGTTACTACCTTCCCGCCCAGCCTCCGGTAACCATCCTTCTACTCTGTCTCCATGAGTTCAATTGCTTTGACTTTTGGACCCCACAAGTAAGTGAGAACATGTACTCACTGGTTCTTGACTTAACATCTATAACATCTTCAGATTATTTTGCTTGGTTACAGTTTTTGTATGTTATACCTAATTTGAAATTGAGATGTTGGCAAATTAACTGCTAAGCATGTTTCGTTCCATTAAGTATGGGGGAGCTTCACTTAGCTTTGTACCTCCTGTTCCTAAACGTTAGGGTTATCCGGCTCGTCTCAGCACTAATATTAGTCCTTATCCATATTTTGAACTTTTTTTCTGGCCTAAATTCTGTGTCCACCATCCCTGCGAGTCCCCCTGAATCCAACCCAGTAGTTTTTCCTTGTAACCTCAAATTGCCAAGGAATACAGCTTGGTATGAGATTGTCTTGTCTATTTTTTCAATACACGTGATCCTCACATCCATCAGTGGTGTTCTGCACTCACCAGAAGCACAGTGTCATGTGTGGGGAAAAGATTTTGTGCATTTTTTTAAAGAGCTGTAGACATTTTAATAAAAGTTCTTCTCAGCTCTTCTCTGATGTGTATCAGGAGGAAAGTATAGTAACAGAGAATATAGCATTACTGCAGCATGCCTGTCTGAATACATTTCAGCTCATTGAGCTAGATTTCCCTGAAAAGGGAACATTCCCAGCCAAGTCTGCCCTAAAATCATAACCACGGTGGCAAGCCCAGATCCTAGGTGCCTGCAGGTGTCATTTTCTCAATCTTTCATTCTCCAGCAGAGTGGCAATCAGGATCAAAGCTAGTGGTCTAATCAAAATGAAAGATGCCCAGGCTTGGATGGGGCTGGGATGAAGCCAACCAGTGTTTCCGACCAAGGTGCTGACTCTTAACCTGAACCCACACAGTCTCTGAACTCTTGTGCTGGTTTTGACCCCTAAGGCGTGGTAGAAAGGTGGTCTCTGTGGAGACTCAGAGCCTGCTTACAAGCAATTCCAGGAGCAGGAAGGACAGAGACATATGGAAATTCCACTCTCACACTTAATATACAACTTGCAAAATGAATTTTTCATATTGACTTTTTTAAAAAACAATGGAAGAGTTCCAGCTTTACCTCGCTGGTGTGCCTTTTGGAGTTAGTGTCCTTTAAAGCAGCCAGAGGGGGAATAACTGTAATGTAAGCAGAGTGGTGTTTGCAGGAGAGAGCTGGGGGTGAGGCATGGTGATTTTGGAAACATTATTCTGGGTGTTGAACAAAGAGTTATTACTGAAGGAAGAAATACTCAGAAACGTATTGTTTCGGGCCTGGAGAACCGTACTGTGAACTGAGTGGAATATGAATGGAGAGGAAAATAGCAAATTAAGGGGACAAATAACCAGAGGAAAGGGGCTGGGGGAAGGTTGCCTGCTGGCATCAGGAGAGGAGAACATGTAAGCAGTGTCTGATGCATTTCCTTAAGAATTGGTGTGTTTGCAAATTGCTCCGTTGCATCTTAGCAAAATCTAATCTGGGTAACGAAGAGCTGACTAGCGAACACAGTTGGATGAATTCCCTAAGTACTCCTGAAATATAACAGAGCAAGGAACAGTATAATGAAAAATAACAGAGAGAGTAGCTAGGGGCTTAACTTATGATCAGTGTTCATTACAACAAATGACATTTTCACTGCAGAGTTACCATAAGATTATTGACTCTTACGTAATATGGTTCCCATCTGAATAGATTGGAGAAGAGCTTAGCCTGTGAATGGGAGAGCTGCAGCCATAGGAGGACTGAAGATGTACTCAGTGCCCTTATTCATGTTTTCAATTAGTCCTAGTGAGCTGCCTGTTCAGGACCAGGGACAGAGCAGAAAGACTGTGCCTTCTTCCAGGCAGACAGAATCTTGGTGACTTGTCTTTGGCATTGACTGGCATGGTCATGTGTTATCTTCAGTGGAGACCAGGCTCCGAAAGTGACTAAACTTGTTGGTAGTTTCATAGCCAAGGCCTCCTCCTTATGTTCTCTGCCATTTGCTATTTTCCTCAAGCATACATATTGCAACATTTAAAAAAATCTCTCTCTTTTGGAAAGAAACTGTGTTTTGTCTAAAACTTTGGGCACACAACCATATGGCATGTTGCAACTCTGTGGCTTCAACCACGTTAGAATGGACAGCCCCAGTCTGAGCACAGTGTGGCATTACCGTGGTTTATTGAGCACCTGTTTGATACCTGCTGAACACTCTGTATTCGTGTTATGTTGTCCTCCCAACAACCCTATGAGCTACGTGCTATTATCAGTCCTATTTTACAGAGGAGAAGGCACTTTCAGAGAGGTTAGATAACTTATCCAAGGGTACCCAGCTGCCAAGAACCACTAAGGAATTTCAAAGTCATTTCTACCAGTCTGCTGTACATTCTAACTTCTACACGGGTGCTGAACATAAAGAGATTCATTCATATTCATTCGCTCTGTCTCTGGAAAAGCAGCCTGGGTAGTAAGTCTGTCCAGAACCCTTGCTTTCAACCAGTATCCGTGAGTCATACCAGCCTCGCTTGCTGTGCTGTAGAAGTTAACTCTACACAGGTATCTCCCATGAGAAAGGGTTTACTGTGGCTGTTAGCCGGAGGTGCCCATGGCAGCCCTCAGTCTATGGGAGTTACAAGCAGAGCCAGGGAACACAAAGAGGCCAGTGGGTGAGGGGCTGTCTTCTTGCAGGGAAAGAAACAAAGTGGTATTTGGAAACAAATGTCAAAAGTATAATGAAGACCTCTATGAGAACGCACTAGTAGCATCTTCAGACCTAAACTTTTCTTTAGTTTTCAGTTGTATATTTCTAAATTTTATGGGGAAAAAGTACCTCAACTAAGAGTGGAGAAGTTAAAAATACAATTAGTGCATTTATAACCAGAGGATTTCCTGTTTGTTTCCTATCACTTCTAAGTGCTTATCTTGTTTATAAAAGCCTGATTGGGACATCCCTCTTCCTGGCCACGCAGCCTGTTCTGGAGACCTCCCTGCAGCCCCTCTTCCCTGGCAATGTGCCCAGAGGTCAGAGCTGACAGAGGATAGAGTAGCCTGATGTGCCAGAGGCTAGACGTGGTATGTCCACTCTAGGAGGAGTACAGCTGCATGAGGAAGTCTGGCCCACTTGGGAAATGGCAAACTCATGAATGCACCAGGCCTGTAGCCACTGCTGCCTCAGCCCCCAGGGAGGGCCTCGTGGATAATGCACCCTAGCCAGCTGGGCACTGGGGACCTTTGACTCCTAAAACTGCTTTTATGTTTTTGTGCTTTGGGGAAAGAGAGGCACTCAGTGTATTTTCTTCAACCAAGTAGCATTCATGGGCTTTACAGTTACTCATTTTGGCCTAAAAACCTTTCCAATATTATAACTATTACAAATAATTAAGGATATTTGGAAAACCTCTAGGTAAGTGGGACTCTAATTAATAGGCTTCCTCTGTGTATGTGTCCGTCTGTGTGTGTATCCTTCCTTATTGTAAACCAGCAGTTCCCCAGCCTTTTTGGCACCAGGGCCTGGTTTTGTTTAAGACAGTTTTTCCATGGACTGGCAGGTTTGGGGGCAGATGGTTTCAGGATGCCTCAAGCACATTACATTTATAGCGCACTTAATTTCTATTATTATTACATTGTAATATATAATGAAATAATTATGTGGTACACCATAATGCAGAATCACTGGGAACCCTGAGCTTTTTTTTTTTTTTTTTGCAACTAGACAACCCCATTGGGGGGTGTTAGGAGACAGTGACAGATCATCAGGCATTAGGTTCTCATAAGGAGCGCACAACCTAGATCCCTCGCATGTGCAGCCTACAATAGGTTTCCTGCTCCTATGGGAAGCTGTCACCACTGATCGAAGAGGAGGTGGAGCTCAGGTGGCAGCATGAGCAGTAGGGAGCGGTTGTAAATAAAGATGAAGCTTCGTTTGCTCGCCCACCACTCACCTCCTACTGTGTGGCCCAGTTCCTAACAGGCTGCAGACAGGTACCAGTCCACAGCCCAAGGGTTGGCCACCCCTGTTCTCAAGTACTAAAATAACCAAGTGCCAGGATGACAGGAAAGGGTCCATCAGCCTTTAAAATGTTTTTCGTTGAAGTACAAGAAGCTGGCTTAACTCCACCATATTCATATACAGATTTTCTGTATCTGCTGTGGAGTAGCGCAGTGGCTTTTTGGAGACAGTTTCACTCCTGTTGCCCAGGCTGGAGTGCAATGGCACAATCTTGGCTCACACAACCTCCACCTCCAGGTTCAAGCAGTTCTTTTGCCCTAGCCTCCCCAGTAGCAGGGATTACAGGTATACACCACCACGCCTAATTTTGACTTCAGGTGATCTCCCGCTTCCCAAAGTGCTGGGATTAGAGGCTTGAGCCACTGTGCCCAGCCTCTTGATCTCTTGAGTGGTAACTTTTCTGACCGAGAGCGTCCTCAGAGTCTAAAATCCTCACCAGAGTTCAAAGACATAGTACTTTAAAAAATTGTTAAATTTATGTAATTAATTTAATTATTCATTATCCAATTACAGTTAACATAGATCGTGAATCATGTTTAAATTGATGACATGTTGAAATGATATTTTGGCTATATAGGGTTAAATAAAATATGGCATTAAAATGAATTCCATCCAATCCTTTTATAATGTGGCTATGAGAAAATTTAAAGCTACATTCGTGGCTCAAATTATATTTTGGACAGAGCTATTCTGTAGAGATATGTGGAATATGGAATGTGTCTCTGCAAATTGGATGTACCAATGTGTGTTTAAGAAGATTTTAGAAACAGCTTATGAGCAGAGAAGTTAACTCACTCGAGGTATTCAGCGCAGCAAATGCTACTAAATACAGGAGGGCTTGTTTTGCCTTTTGGGGGAGACACATTGGACAGAAATCTTCTTGGATGACGGTTCTTCAGGGAAGAATGCTTTTCCATGAGGACACTGTTGCAGTAGTAGGAATCCATTGTTACGGAACATGGTGTGTTGATGTTTGAACATAACGGTAGTGCACACGTTCCTTTGGAATGTTCCATCCGGTGTCGTCGTACGGGGCCTGGGAGGTGCTCTGCCTTGCAGACACCTGCTCCGCTGGCACCTCCGCCCCACACTTTTACTTCCACCTCGCTCTCACCAGCTGTATTTAGCAATCTCTAGCACCTTCCAGGGGTGTTTTGTGGGTGAGATTCTTCGATGAAACACTTGGGATTCTTGGATGCAAGGGGCTGTTATGACAAGCTTCGGCTTTTCCCTCCCCACCCACAGCCACAGTTTTGCTTGCAGCCTACAAGGCCTGTTGGGGGCATTAAGCGGCTAAGGCTCTGGCCCAGCCAGAGGCAGCTCCTCGGCAAGGCGTCGCCAGGGTCCCACCCAGCTCCTTGCTGATGCAGGGAATCTTCTCATAGATCATTTTTAACATCAACCTTAAACCACAGCCTTCTTCATTTGTAAACTTTTTGCACTTGCAGACCATAAATTTTGCTGAGAGTCTTAAAAATCTAATTTTAGGCTGGTCACCATGGCTCATACCTGTAATCCCAGAAAGTCTGAGGAGGAGGATGTCCAAGGCCAAGGTGGGAGGACGCTCGAGGCGGGGAGTTCCAGATGGGCCTCAGCAATATAATGAGACCACACCGCTACAAAACATTTCCAAATTAGCCAGGCGTGATGATGCGCACCTGTAGTCCCAGCACTTGGGAAGCCAAGACAGGAGGATCACGTGAGCCCAGGAGTTGGAGGCTGCCGTGAGCTATGATTCCATCCCAGCCAGGGCAACACGTCAAGACCCTGCCCCTAAACTAGGAGGAAATGGATGACCGTTATTAAGTCTGCTGAATGTACCCAGGGCGGCAAATTTTCATTCTTTTTCGGGAATTTGTTTTTTTCCAAAAAACTCAAGAAATGTGAAAGTGACAAGAGAAGGATGGATTCAAAGCCTCATCTCCTGTTGAGCTCTCAGAGATGCCTTCTCCATTATCCCTTTGATAGATGTTGCTCCCAAATACCACTTGTTTCTTTCTGCACACAAGCACATTCTGTTGCCCACAAAGCTGGGCTCTTCCCTGTCACTGGCCAGTAGTTCAAAGATAGGCATCCGGATGGAAGAGAAACAGACCCACTTGAGATGCTGTGTTTTTGAATAGTATTTGCCACTTCAAAGAGAACACAGCTTACATGAGGAAGTTTGTCTTTGCCAGGAAAGTGGAGAAAGGGGCCAGGTGCAGTTTCTCTGAGCTTCTGCCTAAAGCCCACCTGGTGAGAGCCTCGTGGATAAAGCACGTGTACGTAGTAGGTAGCTGGGTGTTCTGACTTTGATTCCTAAGGATTTTTAAAATACTACTCTATTTGTTTTGTTTTTAAGTAGACATGGGGTGTTGTTATGTTTCCCAGGCTGATCTTGACCTCCTGGGCTCAAACAATCCTCCTGCCTCAGCCTCCCAAAGTGCTGGGATTACAGGAGGTATGAGCCATCGCACCTGGCTCTGCTCCATAAGTGGAACGTGATTCACCTTCCAAAAAAATCCATGGGTGATGGAGGAGGGGAAGATGTTACAATGCTGTCTAAAATCTCATGGTACTGGCCGGGCGTAGTGGCTTATGTCTGTAATTCCAGCACTTTGAGAAGCAAAGGCAGGTGGATGGCTTGTGTCCAAGAATTCAAGACCAGCCTGAGCAACAAGGCAAAACCCCCTCTCTACAAGAAATGCAATAATATGAGCTGGGAGTGGAGGCTGCAGTGAGCTGATATCACACCACTGCACTGCAGCCTGGGTCAGAGCGAGACTCTGTCTCAAAAAAAAAAAAAAAAAAAAAAAAAAAAACCACATGATAATCGTAGACTATCATGCCATAATCTAACCAGAGCACAGAAGGAATCTTAGAGGTACAAGCCCTGTAGAGTTTCACATACGGGATTTGGTTAAGGGTTAAATATGTGAATGTTGAAGTGATGTGCTCTGTGGGGTTCCTGGGCAAAGCCATTCAGATGCCCAACCCTGAGCAAGTTGAATCCTTTGCCCAAAGCGCTTTATCTTAGTGAGTTCTGGCTCATTCCAACAGAGCGCCTGCTCAGTGTGCAATATATCTGTGAATGGGAGATGGGGGTAGCAGTGCTCATGCTGGATAGATACCACCCGTTTAAATCCGGACACCTCATTTTCTGTTGGGGGAAACACAGATCACCCTGGTAGTGGATTAATCCCAAAGGCTTCTGAATTCCAATTCACCGTTCTTTGCCCTGCACTCTGCAACCTATGGGCCTGAACGTCGACTGAATGTGATGTCCTGCTTTCCACTGACATGATGTATTACTCCATTTTCACACGGCTATAAAGAAATACCTGAGACTGGGTAATTTATATACGAAAGAGGTTTAACTGGCTCATGGTTCTGCAGGAGGTATAGGAAGCATGGCGGCTTCTGCTTCTGGGGAGGCCTCAGGAAACTTAGAATCATGGTGGAAGGTGAAGGACGCAGGCATACCACATGGCAGGCAGAGCCAAAATCAAACTGCGCAAGGAAGTCAGTGCTACATGCTTTCCAACAACCAAATCTCGCGAGAACTCACTATCACGAGAACAGCACCATGGGGATAGTGCTGAACCATTCATGAGAAACCACCCCCATGATCCAGCCACCTCCAACACTGAGGACTACAATTCCACATGGGATTTAGTGGGAACACAGATGCAAACGATATCACATAGACTCAGGTCACCTGCTGTGGTGAAATCATCAAATCACCAGGGTGGAGAGAAACAGAGAGAGACAGTGCCAAAAGCAGACAGCCAAAATAGCCACAAATAGGGAGAGGAGGAAGAATATCAGTGGTGATAATACTACGGATGCTTTTACCCTTTGTCCTTATCACAAAAACGAGACAAAGCAAAGGCTTCTCTCTAGATACTGGCATTCCTGGTAATGGGACACAAGATCTGTGTTTGTAATGCTACCTGCATCTACAGCCACAGGACAATGTGTGCCCCACGTGGCTTCCTTCACCTGATACTTCTTAAGACTTACTTAGAGACTTAACATATACAAAGTGCCAGAGAAGCTTCCTGTGCGCACGCTGCGGAAGTCCTGCCCTGGCTGTGACCAGCCTCATGACTTCAGAGGTCATGAGCGACCCTTGTGTGGCCATTCAGACTCCAATCCTTCCATGATGATAAAAATACATTCTGATTTTTTCCAACAGCAAGGGAAGAAAGCACTAGTTTTATGTTAATGGTAGCTGGGCCTGGTGACTTGGACCTGTCATCCCAGCTACTCAGGAGGCCGAGATCACTTGAGGCCAGAAATCTGAAACTAACCTAGGCAACACAGCAAGATCCCATCTATAAAAATAAAGTTAAAAAATAAAATATATATAATGTTCATTTTAACTGAATCCTCCTTTATAAATAACTAACATTTTATAAAAGTCCTTTGTACCTTAAAGGAATTTACTAGAATCCCTGGTCAGAGTACTGTAGCCACCAGAAGACAAGGGCCTGGCTCCCTAGAGGCCTCACTAAGCAGCACTGCAGGACCTTTACTGAGTACCTGGTTTAGCCTTCAGCGTTAGAAGCCCTGCAAGCTGGCCTGGCATGCCTGTAAGCCCAACTCTTCGGAAGGCTGAGGCAGGAGGACTGCTTGAAGCCAGGTGTTTGAGACCAGCCTGGGCAACATAGTAAGACCCGCCTCTCTACTATTAAAAAAAAATTAGCCAGGCGTGGTGACACATGCTCATAGTCCCAGCTACTCAGGAGGCTGAGATAGGAGGATCACTTGAGCCCAAGTGTTGGAGGCTGCAGTGAGCCGTGATCGCACCACTGCACTCCAGCCTGGCCAACAGAGTGAGACCCTATCCCAAAAAGAAAAGAAAAATGAAACCCTGCCTCAAACTGAAGAAAACACCTAACAAACTGTTGGAGGAACCGGAATTTCACAACAGAGGATAACTGCCCCCAAAGACGGGACCACTTGCCTTGGTCTGCACCGCACACAGCCCTTCAGTACACAGCTCCAAGCGCGAAGCTGATGGTAGTCACCCGACAAGTGTGGAATTGAGGACATCAGGAAATGATCCTTGGCTCAGAAATTCAGTCAGTTCATCTTTTTTGGGGTGACAATTGTGTACGAGGCACCAGGAGCTGGAGAAACAAAAATGATTTAGGCCTAATCCCTGTCTCAGGGATCCATTTCGGATCCACGGATTTGGATACTTAATAATAATTCCTAATAAGTGCAGCTATGCACACTTTCATTCAGTCAATCAACAAACGTTTCTACTGAACAAGACAGATAAGGTTCTGTGCTCTGGGGGTGAACCAGAGGAGACAGGAAGCAGACATCAAATGAGTAACTCCACTGTGATGAGTGGTGTGATGGAAATAAACTTAGTGGAGGATGGAAAGCACGGACAAGCATGACCTGGCTAGGGGACTCACGGCTGCCATAGACCCAGGTGATGTGTTAGTCAGGACTCAGCATTGCTTTGATTACAAGGAACACAAAGCCCAGAGGGAGGGGGATGATTTGATTTTATGCTAAAAATCATCCAGCAATACAGCTGACCTCAGGCACAGGGACCCATACAACGTCCTCGGGCCCAAACTCTCTCTGTCCTTCACTTCTGCTTTATCTACTGGTTTCTCTCCCAGGCAGGCTGTCTGGCCACAGTGCTAGGACAGGGTCCCTGCAGATCTGGGCTTGTCATTGCTACTTCAAGTAAAACAGAAAAGAAGGACTTTTCTTCCCCCACGGTTTGAGCTCCATGCAAGGTCGGTTTTTCTCATTGGCTCTCCTCGGCTCCATGCTTGTGTGTGAACCAGTTACGATGCCCAGGGTGACAAGACACCCTGACGGGCCTAAGACTGAGTCATGTTGACAGTAACACCAAGAAGCACAGCCAGACCCTGGAGTCTGAACTCCTGCCTTCACATCACCTTATTTAAACTCTGTGCCTCTGTTTTCCCACTTGTCAAATGGGAATGGTGGTAGCACCTGTCTCAGGGATACCCCAAGACAAGCATTGCAGCCAGAGTGAATAGCAATGGCAAACAGAAGGCCCTAAGGGGCTGGGATCAGGGTTGTGGAGGGTTGTGGCAGAAGACAGGGAAGGGAGCTGGCCAGAAGCTGGACCAGGCAGGTGTGGGTTGGCGTGCGCAGGGCGGGCAGTGCCCTGTTTGTTTTCTGTGCTTCCTTCGAGACACACAGTCCCGCCCGCCATCCATAGAACTCACTGCCTGCATTTCCCCCGTTTTCAGTACTGACTCTGAACTGAACTTCAGTTCTCTCTCCAGCTCTGTTGCTACTGCTGGTCTGGGAATTACACTGGTGTTATTTTGGGTGACTTTGCCTGTTTCTGCTTTGATCTAATCTGTGTTGATTTTTATCACTGAACACACAGGGGAAATCTCATTTCCCCATACATTCAAGTTTCGGGGTGGTGCCTCACTCTTGATGCAACCAGAGTCATCCCCAGCCAAGTCTGTATTGGCAGGGCATGAAATCTGAAGCGGGGTATGTTAATATGGACCAAAGTGGTAATTGGCAACTGTATCATATCATCATCCAGCTCGCCGTTTAAAGAGGTCCATTAGGCCCGGAGAGCTAGATTCAAGTTAGTGGATTTCCACAATAGTGTTTTGGACGAGTAATTTGTTAAATGGGTAAATGCCCATATAAAAATAATTCCTAACTTCCTTATGTTTATGAATGGGTTTGTGTGTCATATGACAAGCACATACAGACATATACAGTGGGATGTCTCTTTTTAATCTCTGCAGATGCCAAGTAGGAAATAATTCTTTTTACAAATGAAAGAAACCCACTCCAGGTATGCAGTCTATCAGGGAAGGAGCTTGTTTGGAAAACTTACTAGTGCCCTTGAACTGAGTGCCTTTTGCCTCTAAGTTTATTCTGGAAATTGCAACATTTAGCACTTTGCAGTTTAATTTAAAAGGATTACCTATTTTCTTAAATGCTTAAGCAAGGAAGCAAGTTTCAGTTATTGATTTTTCTCTGCATGTATTCCGTGAAAGCTCCTTCCCCAGGGAGCATACCTCCTGAACTGCATGCTTGCTGGTGACAGCTTGGACCTCTGATACATAACCAAAGACCTTGCCTAATATCCTTGCAACTGCTCCGGGAATTTTTATTAAGTAAGAGCATCATTAGAGTAGACAGGATGATGAAGTTTAATGAGCATCTTTTGTGCATGATATTGTTAGTTTTGCTCTGCTAGAGTCCTCATTTCTCCCCTCCAGTGGGGCAGATCGTGAGTCTCGAATGTCTGGGTGTTTTGAAATCTGCCTGATATCTTACAGCCTATTTTTCATATAGCTTGTTATCTGTGTTAAGCCAACTACAGATTCCTTTTGGCTGTTTATATAGATACCATTTGCACATGCATGTTTTTACTTTCCTTCTCCACTGTGTTGGGAACAGAAAGCAGGTTATAATGGAGAGGAATGTGACAGACGCACGCTGCCATTCGTAAATTGCACGGAACCATCTCTCAGAGGCTTGATCTCAAAAAAAAAAAAAAGTTTCCTTTTGAATTAATGAGATTTCTCACAGGAATTAGGGTAACTGTTAATTTTTTTTTTCTTTAGGGCTCAGCAATTTATGTGCTCAGGTCTGTCCCCAGCCCGTGATAGCTGCCAGATAGGATAAATAAAGCTATTGCAAGTGCTTATTAATCATCCCAGCTTCACACTTTGTCCACAGATCTATTTACGGAGATTTTAAATTTTGCATCCTACCAGAAGATTACAGATTAGAAGCAAAATTATTTCTCTCCATTATTTTCAGTGGCCATATCCTGAGATTTTCAAATTGGTTCTTTTCTTGGTCTGTATGAGGACTTTCCATGGAAACACTCAAAACAACAGTAGGGATACATATGACACGAGCACACGACTTCAGAGCAGCATATTGCACCTCTCATATACCTGGCATTCTGAAAGACAATATTTACACAGCACACAATGTGTTTCTAGCAGTGCCTGGAGTGTATAGACTACAAAAGAAGTTGAGCCTGCAGTCCCTGCCCTGCAGAAAATGATAGACTTCTTAGGAAAACAAAACCCACATGGGCGATGCTGAGATAACTTAAGTGCTTTAAGAGTCTGAACTTTGTAGTCATTGCCTGGGCTTAACCGAGCCTCGAGCTGCTAAGCCTCAGTTTTCTCATCTGACCAGTAACAATCGTAATAGGAGCTTCCTCGTTGGGTTGTTGCGACAGTGAATGATGAATGCGCGTTAGCTGCATTGGAAATGTGCTGTGATCCCTGCGCTCTGCTGATGTTTTGAGATAACATGCCAAGGTCAGGGGTCACTTTATGTATCATCAAGGACTTAGTGATGAGATCCTGATACATCCCATAGGGCTTTGTGATGGCAGAAAGGAGAAGGGGAGGAGGAAGCTGTGCAAGTCCTTAAGGCCTCAAAATATGGATGGATGAGATCTCAGTTGCAGAGGGGACCTAAGCAGGCATTTCTGGCCATAATAACACAGACAAGCAACCAAAACAGGCCAAAAGGAATGCTGGCTGTCAGGAGAGGCTCATCTCAGGCCTTGGATTCATTTAGCCCCTTTTTCATTTTCCAGAATACTTGAGTAAACCCAAAACTGATTACCAGTGCACCTGCCAGATAGATAATGGGCAAATACTCCCCTTTTCCAGTCCAGATGGCAGACGTTCTGGAAAGATAGAGGAGTCCGAGGCTATTCAGCTAATAGGTGGCAGAACTCACACTCACTCCATCTTTCCTGCAGTCTGCCCTGCCTGCCTCAAGCCCAGCCTTACCTTGCACACGCCTGTTAGTGCACGCAGAGAGAGGTGACGTTGGGCGAGTCAGGTCCCCCAGCCGCACGCGCTGTGGCTGCTCTGTGCCAGGCTAGGTACCCAATCCAGGGGCCAGTGGTTTCTGTTTTCCATGCATGTACCAGGGAGAGTTGTTCTGCCATCATCTGTAGGACCCACTGGGAAGGGAAGTCACCTGCATCAGGAAGACCAAGAAGGGAACTATTGTAATTGAATGGCCACGTGACTTGGCCTGATTAAAGTAGGAGAAAAAAAGAAATGGATGATGGAAATAAACAAGGTGCCATAAAACAGCTAATTAATGAGTTGTGGGCCTTTTAAGTTGCTGATGGAAGCTGTAGTCCCTTTCTGCTGAAATATACACGTACAACTTTAGAGTTTCAGACGCTTCTAGGGTCCTAGGCTAAGAACTTCCACTGTAGAGCAAACGAAACTTCTATCAGAGATGATGATTAATATGGTGACCAAAAAAAAAACCCAAAAGAATGTTAAAATGACTTCAGCATTCTCTCCTGAAGTTCTGAAGATGTGGAGGGACAGACCAGTGAAGGTGGGGTGAGGGACTCTTCCCTGCCTTTGGGTGTTTGGTAGCCAAAGTGTCCCAGTGGGCTGAAGAGGATGGGGACTTGGAGGGAGACTGCTCAGAGACAATCATTAAAGTTATAAAATCAGATGGTCTTTCTAGGGAGGAGAACACCAAGAGATTCGAGGACCAAAGAGAAAAGAAGAACCAGGATGACATCCTAGCACCAACCAAGGACATTTTAGGAACAAATGTCTTCCTTGCTGCTGCAGCAAAGGGATGTGAGACCTTGGATCTGGTATAGACTCAGTAATTTTTCCAAAAATGAAGATGCCCATATTAAATAAAATCCACGTATCAGCCAGGCATGGTGGCTCACGCCTGTGATCCCAGCACTTAGGGAGGCTGAGATGAGAGGATTGTTTGAGCCCCAGGGTTTGAAACACCGGCCTAGCAATATAGTGAGACCCCTGTTAAAATATTTAAGTAAGATTTTAACATAAGCTGGACATGGTGATCCGCACCTGTAGTCCCAGCTACTTGCGAGGCTGAGGCGGGAGGATCGCTTGAGCCCGAAGGTCAGTGCTACAGTCAGCTGCGATCATGCCACTGCATTCCAGCCTGGGTGAGAGAGCAAGACCTGCCTCAAAGAAAAAAAAATTCTACGTCAGTAATAGAAAATCATGCATAATACATACTGCTTGATAAAAAAAAATTTGCAAAATGTATTCCGAGAAGAGTGGACTGGAATTCTTTGCTGTGTGATCTCAGCTGTCCATAGGCAGTAGTGGTCAGTTGCATGGAGCTTGAAGCAGCCTGTCTGGAGCCTGTTTTAACAGCATGTGGCCAAACTCACCGGCCTGCAGACCCACGCAGTCTCCGGGATCGTTTCCTAATGATCCTTCTAGAGCTGGGCATCAGCAGGGGTTCCTGGGGTGGCTGCTCAGAGCAGGGCCCACTCCCACGTAGGCCTCTGGGCTTCACAGTGAGATGGAGAGCCTAGTGACATCTCCCACCGCTGAGCGCATCGCAGGCATCACATCTTTGAAACCATCTTTGGCAACAGAAGCGTGTTCATCAGACTCTCAAGAGCAATTGATCCTCTTGTGTCACTTCAGAGTGCTCTTAGTTTTTTCTCACTTCTTAATTATCTCCCAGTTCTTGGCCGGGCGCGGTGGCTCACGCCTGTAATCCCAGCACTTTGGGAGGCCGAGGCAGGAGGATCACAAGGTCAAGAGATCAAGACTATCCTTGTCAATATGGTGAAACCCCGTCTCTACTAAAAATACGAAAATTAGCTGGGCATGGTGGTGCACACCTGTAGTCCCAGCTACTCGGGAGGCTGAGGCAGGAGAATTGCCTGAACCCAGGAGGCGGAGGTTGTGGTGAGCCGAGATCGTGCCATTGCACTCCAGCCTGGGTAACAACAGAGAAACTCTGTCTCTAAAAATAAAAAAATTATCTCCCAGTTCTCCTCTCCCAAGCCCAGGGCTCAGGGGAGAGATTTCTAGGACTCCATGACCAAGGGTTTCCACCACTTCCTGGGCTGAGCATTTTGCCCACCAGCCACTGCAGCCCAGTGGGTGACCTTGTGCCAGACTCCCTTTATACACTCTCCAGCTGGCATAGCCAGGTGGCAGTGCCCACCAAAGCTGCCCCCAAAAGATTGGCACCAAAGGCACAGTCTGGCAATGCAGATTCCAGGCTGCATGAGGGCGTCATAGCAGCCTCAAGAGGCAGAAGGAGCTGGCCTGGTAGCCTGCATCAGAGGAGCTTCCTGAGGGGTCAGAGACGGCAGCTGTCATTCTGAAATGCCCACCGTGTGCCCCATGGAACCCAGTGGACAAGAGCATTCCCCTAATTGAATCTTCGCCAAAGCCCTCCATGGTAGCTGGGAATCTTCATCTTCATTTTGCAGATGGAGACATCAGACTGCGGCAAGGGAGTGAGGTTTTCAAGGGCACATGTCATTCAGGGCCGAGCATGGTGCAGAAGGCAGAGGTGATTGTCAATCCCAGGGACTCTTGTCCAGGAAGCCTGAGTGCTGGGAGCCAGACAGATGCCGCATGAGCAGCATGAGGGCACATGCTGTCTGCGATGGGACAGTGGTGCCAGAGTCTGAGGGACGGCTGGGGTTTCCCAGGTGCAGGAGGTGGAGAAGCTGTGTGCAGCAAGGCCCTGGGGGGAAAAGGACAAGTCACGAGAGGTCAGGAGGACAGAAATTTTTGTGTGCCTTGCATGGGATGGCATACTTTCTCCTCGTAGGAACTGCAAAGAGTAAGATGTCTTTCAATGTCACTGACTGTTCTCTGTCATCCCGCAGTCAGTGCTATAAATTCAGTCCAAGTAAAGAAAATGTGACACATATATACCATGGAATACTATGCAGCCATAAAAAAGGATGAGTTCATGTCCTTTGCAGGGACATGGATGAAGCTGGAAACCATCATTCTCAGCAAACTGACACAAGAACAGAAAACCAAACACCACATGTTCTCACTCATAAGTGGGTGCTGAACAATGAGAACACACAGACACAGGGAGAGGAACATCACACGCCAGGCCTGTAGGGCGGTGGGGGGGGAGGGTAGGGGAGGGATAGCATTAGGAGAAATACCTAATGTAGACAACAGGGTGATGGATGCAGTAAACCACCATGGCACGTGTATACCTATGTAATAAACCTGCACGTTCTGCACATGTACCCCAGAACTTAAAATATAATTTTAAAAAATTTAACCCAGGTTCATGCAAAACACAGGTCACCAGGGATAGCTTCAGAGGACAGGGGAACACGGACCAGCCAGTTCGTAGTAGCAAGAAGACAGTTTGCAAACCTGCTTTCACTTCCTCTGGTAGAAATAGCACCATTTTTCCTTTGGGGCACACCTTGCCTATCAGAATCCTGCTTCTTTCATTTTTCCAACGTTTTAGTAAGCAGTTACCCTAGAAACTTTTCACTTTTCCTGTTGAAATTAAGCAGAATCCTCACAGGTCACCCTAAGAGGCCCAGAGACATTCACCTACTTGGTTAGTTCTCTACTGGTGCTCTAACAGATTATCAAAAACTTGGTAGCTGAAAACAAATGCATGGATTACCTGACAGTTCTGAATGTCAGAAGTCTGAAATCAGTAGGTCGCGTCCTTCAGGAGA
Organism: Callithrix jacchus; assembly: GCF_049354715.1. Taxonomy (NCBI): domain Eukaryota; kingdom Metazoa; phylum Chordata; class Mammalia; order Primates; family Cebidae; genus Callithrix; species Callithrix jacchus. The sequence goes on along the minus strand of NC_133508.1, from coordinate 17,418,964 downwards.
TTCTAGGGAAGAATGTGCTTCCCTACCTTTCTGGTTTAGAGAGACCACCGTGTTCCTCGGTTCATAGCTGCTTCTTCCATTTTCAGAGGGTGCAGGGTAACGTCTTCAAATCTTTCACTCTGACCCTCGTTCCTGGTTTTCTTTTTGATTGTTAGGGTCAGGGTCTTGCGCTGTTGCCAGGCTAGAGTGCAGTGGCGTGATTATGGCTCACTGCAGCCTCAAACTCCCGGACTCAACTGATCCTCCCAGCACAACCTCCCGAGTAAGTCGCTGGGACTTCAGGTGTGCTCCACCACACCTGCCTACATTTTTTTTTGCTTTTTGTAAAAATAAGGTATCCCTATGTTGCCCAGGCTGGTTATGAACTCCCAGCCTCAAGCAGTCCTCCCGCCTTGGCCTCCTGAAGTGCTGGGGTTACAGATGTGTACCCCTGCACCTGGCCCCTCCTGCCTCTTTCTTTTAAGAACCGTTCTTATGACACTGAGCCCACGGGATCATCTAGGTTCTTAACTAAGTCACGGCTGCAGAGTCCCCTCTGCCATCTAAATTAACAGTCACAGGTTTCGGGCATTGGATGTGGCTATTTCGGGGGGCGGGGCATTATTCTGTCCACCACCCTTACTTGAAGCCCCGTGGCTCATCAACTGGCAGAGCCAGTAATGGAACACCAGACTTTACATCTTGTTGTGACTGCACTGCCACAGCCATGTCCCCGTGAAAATGGCCACTTATGGCCGCTTAGTAAAACACCACCTCTCATCTGCCCACACAGCTGGAGGAGTTAAAGGATCCTGTGGCGGACAGCAGCGTCACGCAGCCCTGCCGATGACTCACCGAGGAAGTGGGGCGACGCATTTAGCTCTGCCTCAGGTGCTTTCTTCAAAGAGGATTAAACCCTTTGTTCCAGAGGTGTTTGGGGATTTAGCGTTGATAGAAAATACCGTGTTATTTTGCAGGGGAAACGGCCCTAAAGGAGGAAGGTAATCATATAATTATATGGATTTAATCACTCTAGACTGTAAACTGTCCCCCCCCGCCCCGCCCCGTCTGCCCTATTTTTCAACAAGCCTTCGCTCGCTGCTTCCAGTAGGGTACCTTGCTGGCAGGCTTACCAAACCACCCTGCAAGGAAGACAAACCCCATCTCTAGCTTACAGATAAAGAAACTGAGGCACGGAGAGGGAGGCGAACATTGCTGATGACTTGCCCAGAGTCAACAGCTAATAAACGTCAAAAGCAGGATTTGAACAGCAAGTTCAGGGCCACTGGCTCCCACCTGGCCCTTTGTAGTGACTTGCTCCGCAGCCCCAGGATGTTCTGACACACTCAGTGGGATCTGAATATAAAAAGACAGAGACAGAAACATTCCAGTTCTCCCTGAAAAAGGAGAAGAGCCCTGCGGCCTTTGCAACCCCTTCTGAAATCCCTTGCCTGGATTCCCATCCTCAGGGCCCAGGTGAACATCCACCCCTTCTGGGAACCCCCAACCCCCACCTCGGCCCTTCCCTCATTCAAGACGTGACACAAAGCAGCGTCTTGTCAATTCCTCTCAGTTCTGACTGCTCCTCTCCCTCTGCTGACCTCGTATCATTGCCGAGACCCTTTCTTTGCACTCAAGCATTGCTAGGTTTCCATGTGCATGAACTGGGGAGTCATCTTTCTGTTGACTTTTACAATCCTTAAAGTTTGGAGGCTGGGTGTGTGGCTCATGCCTGGAATCCCAGCACAGTTGGGCGGCCAAGGTGGGCAGATTACTTGAGGTCAGGAGTTTGAGACCAGCCTAGCCAACATGGCGGAACCCCATCTCAACCAAAAATACAAAAATTAGCCAGGCCTGCTGGTGCACACTTGTACTTTCAGCTATTCGGGAGGCAGAGGCTGCAGTGAACTGAGATAGTGCCACCATACTCCAACCTGGGTGACATGGTGAGGCTCCATCTGAAAAAAAAGAAAAGAATTCTTAAAGTTGGAAACTGTCTGAATAAGAATGTGCATATATATGTTTTTGCTCTGTGGGAAAAACAGGTCAGAAAATAGAGGAAAGCTCTGTGAGGCTGTAAGGAAGCTGTGAGTGTAGCCGAAGCTGCCGAGGCCACAGGTGTGAAGGCACAGAACAGAGTCAGACCCTTGCTTCCTGCCAGGTGAGAGGAGCTGGGAGACCTCAGCCCTTCAGGGTGTCTCCTCCGCAGTGTTATGCCCCTGAGCATTTTGCCAGTGGCCCTGGGCATCAACATCCCAGGACAAGGGCAGATGCTAGTAGAGCAGTAAGTATGTTTTGGAGCATGCAGGATGAACAGAATGGAGGCTTCTACTTTCCTCTATTTGCTGCATCTCAGAGAGATGCTGAGGGGGAGGAACACAAGTTGGGTCTACCTGGCTAATGCAGGGTGAGCTTTCCGTCCAGCACGGGGTGATCCTAACTTCGAAACTTCCAGAGCCCCTTTTGTCATGTACGGTAACATCCTCCCAGGTTTCAAGGACTCAGACACAGATATCTTTGGAAATTGGGGGCAGCAACAGAGGGAAGGTTGGGCCCACTGAAGGTTCCTCCGTGTCTAAACCAGTGGTCTCTTACCTGGGACCCAGGACCCCCAGGTGCCCATGGCCTCATCTTCAGGGGAACTTGACCCATTTAAAAGTGTAGGCTGGGGGAGCCCCTATAGGTTGAAAAATGTGTTTTTATGGAGCAGATTATCTTGACATATTTCTCCTGTGGCTTCAGAGAGGGCACAGCCAGGCTGGGCAGAACAGGGCTGCTGTCTCCCTTACACCAGCAAAAAGACCTCTAAACTAATTTCTAGAGAAGTCGAAAGCTAATTTGCAGGCTCTAATGTTCTCTGTCTAGGACATACAGAACCTTCTTGATGCAAAAGAACGGGCTCCCCTTTTCCTAAAGCAGGCTCAGCACCTGACTGCATGTGCCCGCCCTGGCTCGTGGGTCTGTCCCTGGCCAGCTCTGAACCCTGCATTCTACACTGTGGGAGAGTGACTGTCATGCAACCTGCTTGTACCACCACTAAGACACTGGGAAGGCTGGAGAAGTTAGAACACAGCATGCCCTCAGAACCAGTGTCCAGCTTTCCTGGGTCACAAAATGAATTGGGCAGTTCCATGAGCCAGCCCTGCCCCCTCAGCCATGCTGCAAATGTCATCCAGAATACCACTATTGCAGGCCAGCAGGGTGGCTCATCCCTGCAATCCCAATACTTTGGGAGGCCAAGGCACGAGGAGTGCTTGGGGCCAAGAGTTTAAGACCAGCCTGGGCAACAAAGTAAGACCCCATGTCTATGAAAAATATTTCAGCTGGGCACGGTGGCTCACACCTGTAATCCCAGCATTTTAGGAGGCCAAGGCGGATAGATCACTGGAGGTCAAGAGTTCAGAACCAGCCTGGCCAACATGGCAAAATCCTGTCTCTACTAAAAATATTAAATTAGCCGGGCATGGTGGCACGCGCCTCTAAGTGCAGTAACTCCGGGAAGGGGACGTTGCAGTGAGCCAAAATCACACCACTGCACTCCAGCCTGGGCAACAGAGTGAGACACGAGCTCAGAAAAAAAAACGCCAGATGCCAGTAAATACTAAACTGCCCAAGATTCCAGCATCCAGAGAAAATATGTATATTCCCTGCGTGGATGTTGGAGCTGGGGCCGCCTGGTAGAGATGCCAGTCTCTGTGCCAGCCCTCCTTCACTTGGTTCAAGTCAACCACAGGCTGTGGAGCCTGGTAATGTCCTTGCTGTAGAGGACCTGAGACACCCGCCAGGCTCTCGTGGAGACACAGTTATATCCATAAAAGGAGCTAAGGTTGAGCTGTGTTTATTTTAGGGTGGCTTTTAATTTGGTTTAATCAGAATCACTCATAGATTATCAATTAATTACCTTCTGCTGTTCAGTTAAATCCTCTCAGCGATGGAGCCAGTTTCAGTGTGCAGTGAATGCCATCCACCGTAATTACAGGGCACTTTGTCAGCATTTCATCAGCGGTACTTATTAACGTGGCATTGATGTGTGGTAGCCAGCCCCATGCCATCCATCATGGGTGAGCAGCCAGTGCAGATTTGGACACCATTGCTCTCTGTCACATCACCCAGCCCTGGGCTTTCACGCCAAGCCTGATGCTCACTCTTCACTAAATGGACACTCCGTCTCTTCCATTCAACCCAATTTTTACCACTGTCGACTTAAACACTCACAAGCTTTTTAACTTCAGTCCAGAACAGCTGAGCTGGGCCTGACCGGTTCTCCCAGTGAGTGTGAAATCCCAAGAGACTGGTCCATGGTTGGACAGCATGGCGTATGTGTGTAAGAGAATTTTATATTCAACACAGCATATGACCCAGAGAACACGCAAGTGATCTTTTGGTTTTCTTTGGCTTACTGAATATTTCTGGAGATTGTTCTATTCCTGAAAGCTCTTCCAATGAAAGCGTATCTTGTGTTGGCAAAATAGATCTGATGGTTTCCTGTCTCTGTCTTTGCAGCCTCTACGGCAGACACATGCAGGCCAACCCAGAGCCACCAAAGAAGAATAATGACAAATCGAAAAAGATCAGCCGGAAACCCCTGGCGGCCAAGAACAGATAAGGAAGGGGTTGGCATCAGGTGGCCTTCCAGCACCTTCTCTCTCCAACACTTCACTCACTCTTGCTCTGTCTCTCAAATAAACACAATGCGTGTATGGCCTTTTTTATATTTCTTTTCACTCTTTCTAATGCTTCCCACCGTACCTTTTAGATTCTTCTGGTAGGTGGGAGATTGTTACAAGGTCTTTAAACCGTTTCCAGTTTTTCTTTTACATTACCAAAAGCATAGAACAAAACTCTTATTCAACTGCAAATTGCATAGTGGGCACAGGCTTTTCTTGAATAGACATCACAAGGTTGCTTATTATCCAAAGAATAATTAAAGTCATGTAACCATTTAAATGTCACTTTTAGTGACATTTTAGTACTTTTCACTCTTCCTGTTGATTCACATAACTCATTATTTTGCTTTATTAAAAGTCTTCCTTCACCACTGAGATATGTTAATTTCACTTACAAATGATATTTTAATAAAGTCTTGAGTTTGTATCACGTTACTTATTGACCCCAAAATAAAGAACAGTCCGATCATGGGGTACAGCATGTTTTCATTTACTTTTCTCCCCAAGATTATCTTGTCCAATTTTATTGGTTATAGATGATAAACTCAAACTTTTCATGAAAGAAATGCAAAATTATATCACAGTTCGTTTCTTCTCACATTAATTTGTCAAGTTTTTTTTTATTTTTCTTCTTTGAAGACTTCTTTCTAAATTAGGAAGCAGAAAAACAACTCTCTAGGAGATTCTGCCAAAGGATTTTGGAAACTAGCATTCCTTCGCCGAAGAAATGGTGATTTCTGCCAGGGGCTGGTAGACAAGAACTGTGAAAGGGAGAGAGATAAAACCCTCAACTATGTTTTTTTGTCTCGGCAGAAAATCTGCTCACATCAGAGCATCCTCCTAAGCGACTTTGTTGCCAAAGAAGTTGTGTAAATGTGCACACACCACACCACACCCAGTGTGGAAACTGCAGTTGCGGAGTCATTACACCTCCAATTGTTTAACATCTGTGATAGACAGCTTTCCTTCGTCTCAACAGTGCTGTGTCTGAAAATGAAAATAAATGCAGGCTGAGGTTTGGCGCCCACTCAAAGGGTTGCCAACCCCAGAAGACCTGCACGGAAGAAAGGTGTGTGAAGATGCGACGTCTTTTCGAATGCACTGGGAGAGGGGGCCCACCCTTCTCTGCTGTGTACTTTCAGCTTCTCACTTGTGCTCCCCTGGGGTGTTTAAAAAGCCAAAATCAAAATCAAACAAAAGTTCTGAGTTAATTAGGAAACAGACTTTGCATTTCAATCAGAGAGGCCGCAGAGCAAGGTCTGAACTTGTGGCTCTGGACAACTTCCTGATAGAACTTTTAACTGTGGGAAGAGGCTTCCCCGGGTGCCATCACCTGTTTTGGGATAGAGAGTTGATCACTGTTTTTCTAGATGCCGTGTTTGTCTCTCCCTCAATTTTTTTTTTTTTTTTTCTTGAGACAGTCTAGCTCTGTCACCCAGGTTGGAGCGCAGTGGCACAATCTTGGCCCAGTGCAACCTCCGCTTCCCGGGTTCAAGCGATTCTTCTGCCTCAGTCTCCCAAGTAGCTGGAATTACAGGCGCCCGCCACCACACCCAGCTATTTTTCATATTTACAGTCGAGATGTGGCTTCACTGTGTTGGCCAGGCTGGTCTTGAACTCCTGACCTTGTGATCCACCCGCCTTGGCCTCCCATAGTGCTAGGGTTATATGCATGAATCACCATGCCAGGACTGCCTGAATTTTTTTAGTTGATTTTTTAACTTGTGAAATTGCAGGAGGGAGAACAATGTCTCTGCTGTTGTGGATCAGAAAAACTTAACCCAAAATTAAACCAGCAAGAAAGCATTAGTAAAAATATAACAATATGCAGGGCTCTTAGGAGTCATTTTTTTCAAAAGATGAAAACTCCAGATACACACAGGAATGAAATACCTCCAAGAAACATGAAGCAGTCATCAAAGACTCACTGGTAATATATTTTTAAAGTACACAAATCAGAGCAAAATAAGCCATGTGTAACAATGAGAAATGTGCAAATATTATGGCAGTATGAAGCGCAAGAGGATTAACATGAAATAAACATTCTCACACACTGCTATTGGGAATGTACATTTCTCTCCAGAAGGGTCGTAGCAGTTTGACAATAGGTAGCAAAACCTTAAAACTGTACTTGGGCCTAGAATTTTAATTTCTAGAAATGTATCCTAAGGAAATTATCAGAGATTCACACAAACTGCAACGTTTAGGAATTGCCGCTATACCATTGTATATGCAGAAAAACAGAGAAAAGCCTGATGCGTGTCAGTGGAAGAAGGGTTCAGTGAATTATGGTGTATCTGCGTGAAGCTTTTACAGGGACATAAAAACTGTTGAGCAACAGCCGGGTGCAGTGGCTCACACCTGTTATCCTAGCAGTTTGGGAGGCTGAGGTGGGCGGATTGCCTGAGCTCAGGAGATCGAGACTGACTTGGGCAACATGGTGAAACCCTGTCTCTACTAAAATACAAAAAATTAGCTGGGCGTGGCAGTGTGCACCTGTAATCCCAGCTACTTGGGAGACTGAGGCAGGAGAATTGCTTGAACCCGGAAGACGGAGGTTGCAGTGAGCTGAGATCACGCCACTGCACTCCAGCCTGGGCGATAGAGAAAGACTCTGTTTCCAAGAAAAAAAAATTGTTGAACAGTAAGGGCAAAGAGAGAGAATCATAACATGATTAAGTAGAAAAAGCAAGATTTTTAAAATTAACTATGTAAGGATGGTCCCAGCTGTGTCAAAAGGAAGCTGTGTTTTTAATATGTATGCATAAAAAATTAAATAGAGATGGAACACAATTTTAAGGCAGATAAATTATCTCTGTGTATGGTGAACTGAGACTTTTTAGAATTTTATACTTATTCATTCTGTACTTAAATTTTTTATAACGCATACTTTTGTAATCAGAAAATATTAAACACATGTATTTTTCAAAATGAAATTGGTATATCATGGTATGTTATGCAATCCAGGAAATATATATATTTAAGCTCAAGGCATAATATACAATGTTCGGGGTGGGGGGATTTTCACTTTTTGTTACCAAAACAGGTTTCACATCTCTTCCTGCAGTTTTTAGTTGCTTGATACCTGGATCAACAAAATATCCAAAGTTTGAAAGGTGCCCCCTATCCCCCGCCCCCCCCCCCTTTTTTTTTTGAGACAGAGTCTCACTCTGTCACCCAGGCTGGAGTGCAATAGCACAATCTCTGCCCACTGCAACCTCTGCCTCCAGGGTTCAAGCTGTCCTCCTATCTCAGCCTCCTGAGTAGCTGGAATTACAGGTGCCTGACACCACACCCGGTTAATTTTTGTAATTTTAGTAGAGATGAGGTTTCACCATGTTGGCCAGTTTGGTCTCAAACTACTGATGTCAGGTGATCCCTTCCGCCCACCGGGGCCTCCCAAAGTGCTGGGATTACAGGCATGAGCTACCGTGCCCTGCCAGTCTATGGCTGCTCTTATGTGACCACAGCAGAGCTGACTGGCTGACACAGAGACCCTATGGCTCAGAAAGCAAAAACTTTTTACTGCCTGGTCCTTTCCAGAGAAACTACTGCTGATGATTCTATCAGCTGTTACATCCCCAGCACCCAGAATGGTGCCTTGTATACAGTAGGGGCTCAGTAATTATTTAATTGAATAGACTACAAATTGGATACTTGTTATTTGGATGATATAAAGCTAATATTAAGGAAGAGGGAAGTGAAAAATTCCTAGATATTCCTTTAGTGTCTTCTGCTTCGTCATTCAAGCCTACTTTATCAAAGCCAAATTCCCCTAAGGAAGAAAACAATCTGCAAGTATTATTATAGGTGAGAGTTTATACAACCCTGTAAAAGTTCAAGCCTTTACCCAATTTTTTGGTGGTTCTTATAATTACCCAATTGTTACATACTTGACCATTTAGCCTTCCTCAAGCAGCCATCAATTTCTTCAGTAACAGAACCAGAAAGGGCTGGCACCCCAATTTACCTGTATAAACCCAGAGGAAGGGGTTCATGTCAGAGGCAAATTCCAAACCGCTCCTGTCAGTTTGAGTCAATTTCAGATGTTTAGAGGCAGCAGACTGGCAAGTAAAGTGAAAAGTCTCTGTTCTGCACTGGACATTTTGTGACCTAAAATTAGCCATTATTCATGTGCATCTCTCTCCATGTATAGTAACATGTGATCCTACCATATATGGTGTGTGCCTGTTTTTATAATTGATTTTCTCATCAATAACAGCTTTAGGAGATTCCTGGGTTCTAACATCATGTTTCCGATAAGACTGCATAAACATTTTACGTATTACCTCTTACCACATGCTTCTTTTATACACAGTAGAATTTGGTGATTTGCCATTGTTAAATTTTCCCCTTAATCTATTTTCTTTTATCAATAATAGAGCTCATTGACTGAAGCCTGTTCGTCTATCAGCCACTTACATTTCCTTTCATTCTCACTCAATGGACATCCTCTTTTGTGGGGAATTTGACCTCAGAGAAGGAACTTCCCTCAAGGGCCCACAGCTGGCAAGTGGCAGAAGGATGGAGGAGAACAGGCGTGTCACTCCAGAGCTAATGTCCTTTCCGCAATCCCACATCACATTCTGCTGTCAATCAATACTCCCCTGGCCTATCCAAAAGGCAGCAATTTTCCTTCCCATCACCTCTTAAACTGGAGTTTCTGCTTTTGAGCTCCTGAAGTGTTCATTTTATTAACACATTTAAGTCAGTGCATGATGACAGCCAGGTTAGGGAAACTTTACGCCATTTCTGTAAGCGACAGACCTTTGGTTTCTGCTGTCTGTTCCCATGTTTGGTCAGACAACAGCGTCTCTCTGATGGCTCACTGATGGACTGACCAAAGCGGATGAAGCCTCACTTCTGAGAATAACTTTGCCCTTTCACCAGCTCTTCTACAAATTCACTTCCAAACACTGTCCCATCAATGAAATTTTTGTACTCCAAGGGAGATTCCCTCATATGACCCACTCAAAGAGCAGTGCTTCCTGAAAGAGGCAGAAAGTGGCTTTGGGTTTCATTTTGAAGCAGATGGGGCCTGGCATGATCAGACCCCCCTGGAGACTTTGTTCTTAGTCATCCAGAGTCTTCGGGCTGGGCGAGGTGGCTCACATCTGTAATCCTGGCACTTTGGGAGCAATGGTGGGAGGATGACTTGAGTTCAGGAGTTTGAGGCCAGCCTGGGTAACATAGTGAGACCCGGTCTTTACAAAAAAAAAAATTTTTTTTAATTTTTTAAATTAGCCAGATGTGGTGGTGCATGCCTGTGTTCCCAGCTACTTGGGAATCTGACGTGGGACAATCACCTGAGCCTGGAGATCAAAACTGCAGTGAGCCATGATGTTGCCACTGCATTCCAGCCTGGGTGACACAGTGAGATTCTATCTCAACAAAAAGGAAAAAGAAAAATCAGACTAAGACTCCATCTCATCCATCCTGGTCTCACAGCTAGTGTAGTACCTGAAACATTGGACATTCCAATATTATTGCAAGCATGTTCTGTTTCCACTGCATATTTCTAATGCCCTATTGACATTTTTCCCTAAGCATTTATACTCCCTCTGTAAGTGGGGAGACCATGTCCTATAATGAGATATGAGAGTGAGGCAATACCTCTATTAAGTTTTCAGAACCAGGAATTGGGAGTGAATTAAGCAATCAGGGTTGGATAAGAATAAAGCATTATCAGAAAAGACCTTTAATTAGAATTGCTCATCTCCACTTACTTAGCGGATGTGTCAGACCCTTCTCAGAATCGACACGCCTTCAGTTATATAGCGGACATACACATAGCTCCCTAGGGTCAAGAATTGTGCTGTCCCCCAACGTCTACCCCAGGAAGCCCCTGAGCGTCCACATTCAAAGGGCCAACTTTATCTGTCTCTGGAGACACAGTCTTCTGGATACATCTGCTGCCTAGCACACTCAAACTGGCATTTCCAGTGTACAGATGTCAGCAAAACGACTCCTTCCTGCCCCAGGGGAAAAAAAAAGCGCTTCCACTGACACATAGCTGAAAGCAGAGAAAGCAGCACAATCCATTCATAACCCCCAGAGCACCACCCAACATAGCCCAGCCACACGAGGTAGACAATCTCGCTGTGTGGGCTGCTGTATCTGTCACTGTGCAATGAGGATTTTAACAAAGAGCCACTTTTTAACTGCACAATGCAGCTGCAAAGCCAGTGTGTTCATTAAGGAGGGCTGGGTCTGAGATGCACATCCTCTCACCATTCAGCAGCTCCAGTGTGAGGAGGAGCTTTGCTGGTGTTGTCGGTTAGGATCAGTAACTGTGAATGAAATGCCATAAAGATGACACAAGGCCAGGCACGATGCCTCATCCCTACAATCCCAGCACTTTGGGAGGCCAAGATGGGAGAATCTCTTGAGACCAGGAGTTTTGAGACCAGCCTGGGCAACATAGGGAGACCTTGTCTCTACAAAAAAATTTTTTTTTGTTTGTTTTTGAGACACAATCTTGCTCTGTCTCGGCTCACTGCAACCTCTGCCTCCCAGGTTCAAGTGATTCTCCTGCCTCTACCTCCCAAGTAGCTGAGATTACAGGCATGTGGTACCACACCCAGCTAATGTTTTTGTATTTTTAGTAGAGACGGGGTTTCACCACGTTGGCCAGGCTGGTCTGGAACTCTTGACCTCAGGTGATCCACACACCTCGGCCTTCTAAGTTGCTGGGATTACAGGCATGAGCCACTATGCCCAGCTTACAGAAAGAAATCCTAAAAATTAGCCAGGCATGATGGCATGCACCTGTAGTCTTAGTTGCTTGTTTCCTAGGTGCTCTATATTCAAGTACCACTAATGTGGTAGGTTGGATTCTCTTACATTGCTCTTCACCATGAGGAGCAATTAGCACAAGGTGAGTTCACCATTGCACCAATGTTTAACAAACTCAAAATCAGAGCTCTACAGTGACACTAACGTGAAATATTTAGAAATAGTCTTTGCAGATGTCGTTAGTGGTGTTAATTACATCACTAACTGGATAGGCTGGGGCTACAGGATTTCTTGACCCCAGGATTCCAAGCTGCAGCGAGCTATGATTATACCACTGCCCTCCAGCCTGGGTAACAGAACAAGACCCTATCTCAAAAACCACCACCGACAACAACAAATGATATGAGAAATAAGTTGTTTAAACCTCAGGTGTGTAAAAGATACTGGTGTCCCTGCTGGCTGAGACCCGGCAGAGGGTTGGTCACACTTGCCAGCCTTGGCCACTACTCTGCATTGAAGAATGTCCCCCAAAGACTCAGATCCACCAGAACTATCAGAATGGGATCTTATTTAGAAATAGTCTTTGCAGATATAGTTAGCAATGTTCAGATGAGGTTACTGTGGATTAAGTGAGCTCTAAATCCAATGGCAGGGTCCTTATGAGAAGCCTGTGTGCCAACACCGGGACTCACAGGGAAGAGGCCACGTGATGCCAGAGGCAGAAATGGGAGGGGTACAGTTATAAGCCAAGAGAGCCTGGGACTGCCAGAAAAAGGGGAAGCTGGAAGAGGCACGGAACGGTCCTTCCCTCAAGCCTTCAGAGGCATTGTGGTCTTACTGACACCTTGATTTTGGACTTCTCACCTCCAGAAATGTAAGTAAACACTTTTCTGCCAGTTAAGCCGCCATGACATGGATGGTACTTGGATAAAGCGCATGTAGGAAACAAACACAGGTACCCAGAAGGAGCTCAGATCAGACGCTGACATGACTCACTGCCTGCAGTGCTTGCCGCTGTACTCAGAACAGAGAAGCCAGAGCAAATGGGCGTTGTCTGGCTCTGCATTCATTGTTGGCAGGCGCAGAACTGTGTGTGACCAACTGCCTGGGATGCAGCAATCAGCCTGGGCAGCAAATCTCCCGAGTGCCTTAGAGACCTGCCTTTCCCCCTTATGGCCTTGTATATCTGGCTCCCAGTTAAGAACGCGAATGGGCTGGGGCGCGGTGTCTCAAGTCTGTAATCCCAGCACTTTGCAAGGCTAAGGTGGGCGGATCAACTGAGGTCAGGAGTTGGTGATTGGCCTGGCCGACATAGTAAAACCTCGTTTTCGCTACTCAAAATACAAATATTAACCAGGCATGGTTGGACACTTGTAATCTCAAATACTTTGGAGGCTGAGGCAGGAGAATCACTCGAGCCCCAGAGGTGAAGGTTGCAGTAAGCCGAGATTGTGTCACTGCATTCCAGCCTGGTGACAGAGGGAGACTATCTCAGGGAACAGCAAACAACAAAACCAAAAGATTCCTGTTTCATCAGGTAGCTTCTGTCGCTAAAATAGAGTCTAAGAACAGAACTCTCTCTTCTGATGAAAGAAAACCTTCTGGGTTACCTCATTAAAGAACTCTTTCTTTGTGGGCATTGCATGACATTCTGTACTCATGATTTTCTGATCCAGAGTAATAAAGACAAAGAGAATCAATTTGAAAAGGTTTTTGTTTTTCTTCTGAGCTGGCTAAATTATGTCTTTTTGTTGTTGTTGCCTAGGTAAGGCTTACTCAACAGTTTTACAGCGGAATGGGAAGCTCTCATCTCATTGCCCCCGCGAAAAACTTTCACAATGGGTTTGCAATAATTGGAGTGATTCATTTCATTCATCAAAAGACTATTTGTTGAACATATGTGAAATATATGCTTATATATTCACAGATTATCCCAAGAAGGAGATCTAAGCAATGTAACAGAGGTTGCATCTGGGGATAGAAAATCAAGACTTATTTTTACTGTATACCCTTTTAAAAATCAGTGTGGCAATCATCACCGTGATGTGCATTATATGTGTACGCATATGAAATATTTAGAGTATTTAAAATAAAATGTAAGTCTTTAATTTGGCCATGGTTTTTCTAAAATATATATATACACACATACATATATATGTATGTATGTTTTTTTTTTTTGAGACAGAGTCTTGCTCTGTCACCCAGGCTGGAGTGCAATCGCGTGATCTCAGCTCACTGCAACCTCCGCCTCCCCAGTTCAAGCGATTCTCCTGCCTCAGCTTCCCCAGTAGCTGGGATTACATGGACATGCCCCCATGCCCAGCTAATTTTTTGTATTTTTAGGAGAGATGGGGTTTCACCTTGTCGGCCAGGCTGGTCTTGAACTCCTGACCTTGTGATCCACCCACCTCGGCCTCCCAAAGTGCTGGGATTACAGGCATGAGCCACCGTGCCCAGCCCTCTAAAATATTTTTAAAATAAATATGTATTGGGTGCTTATTACACACCTATACTGTACTAATAATTATGAAACATACATATAGGGTTTAACTTTTAGGTTCTGGGTACATGTGCAGGTTTGTTACATAGGTGAACTCATGTCACAGGGGTTTGTTGAACAGATTATTTCATCACCCAGGTACTAAGCCTAGCACCTATTAGTTATTTTTTCTGATCCTCTCCCTCTTCCCGCCCTCCACCATCAAATAGGCCCCAGTGTCTGTGGTTCCCTTCTACATATCCATGAGTTTTCATCATTTAGCTCCCACTTGTAAGTGAGAACATGCTGTATTTGGTTTTCTGTTCCTGCATTAGTTTGCTAAGGGTAATGGCCTCCAGCTCCTTCCATGTTTTTGCAAAGGACATGATCTCATTCTTTTTCATGGCTGCATAATATTCCATGGTACATATGTACCACGTTTTCTTTATCCAGTCTTCCATTGATGAGCATTTAGGTTGATTCCATGTCTTGACCATCTAGTTTTAAATGAAGTAGACACAATCTCTGCCCTTGTAGAACTTAATAGTCTAGTCTAATGGAAGAAACTATAAACTAATATTCACAGAATAATTGTGTAATTCAAATTGAATAATTATCTGAAAGAGAAGAATTTGGTACTGTTAAAAAATAATGAAAGGGACCGTTTGAGATCAGAGCATCATGGAAAATTGTTGAGGGAATTCTGAATCATCTGAAAGCAAGCAGAAGTAAACTGGACAACGAGGAGGAAATGAGTGGCAAGATAAAGCCCTCAAGCAGACAGGAGTGTGGTCCGTTTCTCTAAATGGAAGGTCAGTGTGGCTAGAGCAGGGGGAAGAGGTAGGAAAGACAACAGGGACAAGATCTTGCAGGATTTCCACTCATTCAACAAGCAAATCACCTACTCCACCGACTGGGCACCTGCTCCATGCCTCACGCTGTTTCCAGCACCCGTGACAAGAGCAGTGAACAGACACAGGGCTATTCCAGCCATCTCACAGAGGATGGATATGCTTGCAAACCCAAAGGGAACCCACTCAAGGATCTGAAGCAGAGAATTCACAGGATCCCATGTAGTTATTTCAAAGACCACTTGGGAGAGGTTGGAGAACAGATGTTTCAGACTGTCTTGCACAGTAGCTCAGTGATGAGCTTCATCAGGCCATCTTACTGCACAGAGACCAAGGTGAACAAGACCAGCATTTATTCTACTGGCCTTAAATAGCAAAATGGCAGCCATTCTATTCCACAGCAATGGTATATCCACACCCATTTCCATTCTTGTAGGAAACCAGTAGCTGGGAAGATGGCATTTCATCTGGTTATCTGTTTTGACTGCTAACTTTTGTAAAAGGTAATAAACTTTGTTTCACCACGAAGAGCAATTAGCACAAATTGAGTTCACCAGTGCACCAACGTTTAACAAACTGTCATAAAAATCAGAGCCCTACAATGACACTAACATGAGACCAGGCACCAAATCGTGACACTGAATCTGATAATGACATTCCTGTTATAAGACAACTTTTCTTTTGCCATGTTACTCTTCAAGGGTTCTAATATAGCCCTCCTACCCACTCATTGATTTTTCTTATGATTTCTGACTGTAAGAGAACAGAGATCACCAACTTTATACAGATCATATGTACACATTATAAAAGAGTTCTTACCACATTTACATTTTTCACATTTTCCCAAGAAATGCTTCCTTGCATATAGTTAGCAACTTATGCCATTATATATGGAGACAAGAGTAGATAGATACAAGTTCCCTACTCAGCCAATTTTGTTTAATCAAAGTTTCGGGGATAAAAAATACTGTCATCATCTTATCCACATCCCCCTCGTCCTCTTATACAAAGATCATAGTCTGAAAACTGGATGTCAGGGAACCTTGAAGGATGTGCTCAGGCATGAAGACTTCCAGAGAACATCGTGTTCCATCCCTTTATTTGGCTGATGAGAAAATAGAAGCACAGAGACAAGTTGAGTGATCCCAGAAATTCAAGAGTCTCACAGCAGATTAGCGACAAAATCAGGACGAGAATCTGGACATCCAGACATCATTAAAGCATCATCTCTTGGCCCGGCGCGGTAGCTCACGCCTGTAATCCCAGCACTTTGGGAGGTGGAGGTGGGTGGATCACGAAGTCAGGAGATCAGATCGAGACCAGCCTGATCAACATGGTGAAACCCTGTCTCTACTAAAAATACATCATCTCAATAAAATGCTGAAGAATAGAAACCAACAAAATGTATGCTAATGTGGTCTATCCTCAAAATTGCATAAATCTTTTTTTTTTGAGACAGGGTCTCACTCTATCACCAGCCTGGAGTGCAGTGGCGTGATCGTGGCTCACAGCAGCCTTGACCTTCCAGGTTCAAGCGATTCTACCACCTCAGCCTCCCAAGTAGTTGGAACCACAGGCATACATGAACGTGTGTGTGTGTGTGTGTGAGAGAGAGAGATCTATATATGTGTGTATATATTTTATATATATATATATGCATATGCACCTCACTCTCCTCATCTGAAAAGCGGGAAGGACAGTATCTGTAGCTTTTGTCTCTTTTATGAGGAGTTGAATGATTTAGGAGATTTGCTATTTGGGGATTGCATGGAGTCACCAACAGCAAAGTGTCAGTAGCCTAAGAATGTGGCATAACGGTTCTTTTGCCACAGTGAAGAACATTCAGCCCACAATTGGATTTGAAGGCAAGCAAACCTCCAGGGTCAAGTCAAGCTGACTCAAAGCCTACCTGGCAACAGCCCCATTATCTGGAACATGATGTAACAATATGTTTATTTGGATGTCAGAGACTGATTGAGGTTGGGGTGAAAATACAACCCCAAAGACCAGAAACAACCCCCTCTGATAAATTATCTCAAAGAGGTACAGTAAGAGCTCATGCAAAGATAAACATATTTTGTTCAAAACCATTGAGAAAGATCAAATAAACTAAAGGGCTAGTCAGAGCTGGTGGTTTCCTACACCTTTTGAAGACAGCCTAAGGCAGAGAACTACATTTGAGTTAAAAATCCATCTCAGCCAGTCACATTGGCTCTTGCCTGTAATCCCAGCACTTTGGGAGGCTGAGGTGGGCAGATCACAAGGTCAGGAGTTCAAACCCAGCCTGGCCAACATGGTGGAACCTCACCTCTACTAAAAAATACAAAAAAAAAAAAAAATAGCTGGGTGTGGTAGTCTCAGCTATTCTGGAAGCTGAGGCTGGAGAGAATCACTGAAACTTAGGAGGCGGAGTTTGCAGTGAGCCAAGATCGCATCACTGCACTCCAGCCTGGGCAAGAGAGCAAGACTCTGTCTTACAAAAATAAATCTATCTCAGTTTGCCCAGAAGAAATATGTATTTCCAGCAGATCTCTTGTGGACCAGTCTGTTCATTTGGAACTAGATTTCTCTCCCAAGCTAACAAAGAGCCAGAAGATAAAGGAAGAGAATTTTCTATGGTTTTACCTGGTCTCTGATACATTACTGATGCTTTCTGCATCGTTTCAACTCAATTTAAATAACCCCAGTATAATATGGCAGTGCTAAGTGGTATGATTACATATATCCACCCATTGGTCTTTTTCATTCCCCTGGGATGGGACAAGCATTAAACCTGGCTGAAACGCACAGTGGCATCCTGTTACACCTTCTCTTCCCCTGGCTTCTCTCTCTCCCAGTCCTATAAACCCTCAATCTCCTCCAAAACAATGATACGAGCCACAAGCAGCTTTCCCTGAGTAAGAGTGAGCTTGAATCCATAAAAAATAAAAAAATTCCCAGATTAAGTAATTGCCCAGAAAGATGTTCAAGGGAGAGCCCTTAAGTAGCCTTGTTCATGGGCATCAAAAGCCTAGAACTTCCAAAATAACATGGAGGAGGCAGGCAAAGTCATTAACAACCAGAATGATGGGAGTCACATTTTCATTCAGTATTGTTTGAAGTAAAGGCAAATACAAAGGCTGTTTGCCTTCATCACAGTTTCTATTTCGGACGTGTAAATTTGGTTAAAGTTTTGTTTGTTTGTTTGTTTGTTTTCCAGCCAGATCAACTGAAACCCTCCTCTTAAGGGTGTTCATTCTCCTCCCTCTGGATATACACAGTCAAGCAGTGGACTTCGCCCTCTTTTCAACAGAGAAGTTTAACATGGCAGAAGTTTTGAGAATGTTGTCTACCATAATTTTATGCTTAGATCTGTGTGTGGTGCAAGAGTTGTTAAGCATCAGTACAGGCTCTAGCTAAATTCTGCTACTTCAAAGATGCCCAGGGAGTGAGCTCTGAAGCTTGCAGAGTCACAAAAGGGTTCTGCACTGGGTGGAGGGGGCTGATATTACGGAAGAGTCTGTTATAGATGTGAACCTCTTGCTGTATTTCAAAGGCTGTGTTTCTTGAAACATTTTAATGTCCTCCCTCAGTTGGAATCATCTGTGTCCAAAATAACAAATGGTCCCCCTATTTCCCCCCACCCCTTCCGTTCTGTATCTCAGGAGGCTTGCTTTTTTGAAGTAGATGGAAATTGGTGTGGAAATCATGAAGTTCAGAGAAGAATCAAATCAGCCATTCAAAGCTGCCATCAACCCCTGGGCCCCCTTCTAAATTGCTATTTCCATGTCACAGAATTTTTTTTCATTTTAAAACATTCTGAGATATTTTCATGGTGTTGTGGCTAACCATTTTTAGTCAGTTAAAAAAATGCCTTTATCACCTCCCACCAGGAAACTCATGGAACACACTGTTGGAGATGTTAAAACTTTTTTTTTTCATTTTCTCCTTAAAAAATATTAATGGTAAGCATTAAAAAAGAAACAAAGTCTTTAATTTGGTTTTCACCCAGCTTAGTTTAGAAATTAAAAATTGTTCATGTCACCATGAATCAAGCATCTGTGAGTAATCACCGTGAACCAACCTGATCATTTTTATCAAACAGCAAGGTAGGTGTCAAGTTCTCCATCCCACCGAGTGGGCGTAAAGTGCCAGTGTGCACTGGTGGAAATGGCTCTGGGTTGGAGGGCTCTGATTTACTAAATTAAAAAGCTTCAGTTCACAAATAGTAAGATGTCTGGTGGATGAGAAAAACAAAGGAAGAAAGAGATAGTCAGGAGCTGGGGTAAATGAAGAAGGTGAGGCCAGACAGCTTGTCAGCTTGGCCTAATAAGAAGGCTGCAATCCACCTGATGAGCAGGAGGGAGTCTTTGTTAGGTCTCCTCTCAGTTTCCATCTCTTTTGAGAAATAAAACCCAGGCTCTCTCCCTTCCAGCTTCCCTCCTGGCCAAAGGCAGAGTGACTGAGGTCCTAAACCACCATCCAGATGTCTTTGTGTTTCTCCCAAGCAGCTGCGGGCACTCACTCAATTTTTGTAGCTTACAAACCCTTCCTGCATCCAGGAGAGCTTGTAAGTTGGCAAAAGGTGTTATGCTTTGTTTTGCTTGGTGGACTCAAACCATGGCAATGTCCAGCCATAGTCTCATAGAAGAAAAGGATGGCAACAAGACAAAAATGCACTCACAAGCTCCTGGCCATTGGTACTGTCCCCCATGGTGAGAGGAAATGCAAATGAACACAATAGGATTTTCCCTCTTTTTCTTAAAAAGAGCAAGGAAATAAGTGAAGTTGGAAGGGAAAACAGTGACAGAAACAAAACCAAGGAAGATAACATAATTATTTATAGAAGGAGCTCAGTATATGCAAAATTTCCACAACAGCTTTCACCTCCAAGTGGATCAGAAATCCACCCATAGTCAGAGAAAGGGAATGTGCTACATAGAAAGGAGACCCAGTACACCAAACACTTGGCCAATTTCTTTTTCTTTTTTGAGACAGAGTCTCACTCTGTCACCAGGCACCAGGCTGGAGTGCCGTGATGCAATCTTGGCTCACTGCAACCTCCGCCTCCCAGGTTCAAGCAATTCTCCTGCCTCAGCCTCCTGAGTAGCTGGGACTACCACATCCAGCTAATTTTTGTATTTTTTAGTAGAGACAGGGTTTCACCATGTTGGCCAGGATGGTTTCGATCTCTTGACCTCGTGATCCACCCACCTTGGCCTCCCAAAGTGTTGGGATGACAGGCGTGAGCCACTGCACCCGGCCCCACTTGGCCAATTTCTTATTTCCCCACTTATTTTCTCTCTCTGGAAAGATTCGTTTAAAATCATTAGTAAACAGACACGTGAACTAAAGCACAAAATGAGTGATGCTCTCAGGATGATTGTACCTCCCGAAAAATTTGTATATTGAAGCCCTCAGCATTAGAACTTCATAATGTGACTTTATTTGGAAATAGAGTCATGGCGTATCTATTTAGTTAAGATAAACTCATACTGGAATAGGGTAAGCAACAGATACAATATGACTGTTGTTCCTTTCTTAATGTTATTAAAGAAAGAGACACACACAGAGAGAAGATAATGGGAAGAGACACATGGACAAGATGGATCTATAAGCCAAAGGGAGAGGTTAAGATGACGGATCCTTCCTTCTCAGCCCTCCAAAGCTGCCATCAGTTTCATCTCAGAATTGTAGCCTCCATAACTATGAGTCAATAAATTTATGTTGCTTAAGCAACTCAGTCTTTGAGACTTTTATAGTAGTCTATTCTCACTCTGCTAACAATGGCACACCTGAGACTGAGTAATTTACAAAGAAGTTTAATTGACTGATACTTCTGCAGGGCTGCAGAGGCCTCAGAAAACTTACAATCATGGCAAAAAGGGAAGCAAACACATCCTTTTTCACATAGTGGCAGCAAGAAGAAATGCTGAGCAAAAGGGGGAAAAGCCTCTTATAAAACCATCAGATCTCATAAGAACTCACTCACTATCATGGGAACAGCAAGAGTAGCCACCTTCATGATTAAATTATCTCCAACTGGTCCCTCCCACAATATGTGGGGATTATCGGAACTACAATTCAGGATGAGATTTGGGTGGGGACACAGCCAAACCACATCACTTTGTTATGGAAGCTCTAGCAATCCAATGTAAGTAATTTCTTCAGAGCCAGATAGTATCACATAATATCAAAAGTGAATGAAAGCTAAAATCCATTGAGCAATTTCTATGAGCCAAGACCTGTGCATTTTATATGCATTACTTCTGTTAATCCTCACAGTTTCAATCTTCAGGTGCATCAGGATTTGAGGGCTGGAGCTGTGAGCCATTTCTATCCACTAACCTGAAGACTGAAGTCAACATGCTGAGCCTATCAGCATTGAAAAACAGAAAAATCTGAGTCTCTCATGAGACACTGGGCCACTGAATAAACCAACTCTAGAACACTCTATCTTGAGACATTTTAATGCAAGATAATTATCTGTATTAGTTAAGCCATATTTTGTTGGAACTTCTGTAACTTGCAGTCAAGAGCATACCAACTGATACATTTCCCTCCTAGTAAATGTTTTTTTTACTAACTTTCTCCAAAGGTAAGGGTTGCGTCACGCTCATTTTTATATTTCTAGATCCAACACAGGGACCATGATAGGGAGGTCAAATTCAATCAGTGTTTGTTGAATCAGCAAACAGGTAAATTTCTCCTCAAACAGATGTCAGTAGCATTTGACAGATAGTGAGATGAAAACTATGAATTGAACTGATTTTCCGTAGACCATGCAGTCATTCAGTGATTCAGTGATAGCGTGGGGGTCCCTTGAACACCTCATTTTCACACTGCACTGCCTCTTGTATCATTTTCTATGACTATGGAATGTTCTCTTTAATTCTGTAATACCTCTCATTCTCCTCGCCAATACTTTCAACCTGTATATGATGTACATACTTCCTACTTGGGCATTGTTTAGAATTTTATTTTTTCTGCCTGTGAATACTTTACCCATTTGTATAAGTAAGAGTCTCAAAGCCAGGGACCCTATCTGTGCTGTTATCTCTCTGCAATACCTGATACAGCTCAAGTTTAATTTGGCAATAAATAAATCCTCCTGAATGATGATGGTATCTGAACACATAAAATGAACTCTGTAGAGAAATAATCTTCTCTTCTCAGCCCTTATCCTGTATCCTCTTCAGGAGGGAATGGCTAAATGAGAAATTAATAGGATTGGAAACAATTTGTACCTGCGGACCGAACCACATAGATTTATTTTTAAAGTTTGTGAGTTCATGACCTTTGTACTTTGTGTAAATCGTAGTTATGGAGAAAGTATTCACATGGTTTTGAGGTCCTACCCCCACATTTAGGACTGGTAAATGTCGAGTGATTATCTTAAAACTCTGGTCTTCATCTCCAATAGCCTAATCGTCATTTCTATTAGAATGTCTCATTGTGACCTCTATCTCAATATGGTTATGAAAAAACCCAAAATCACCTGCCAACAAAAATTGGCTTTTTTCTCCCAAATCTTGTCACTTTTACTCCCATTCTTGTGGCCACCAAGATCAAAAACTTTATCTTCTCATTATTCCCGTCTCTCACCTTCCATATCTAGCCAAGTTCTGTCCATGTTCCCTATAAAATTCATCAAATCTATTACCACTCCCTTCTGTTCCCCTTACCACCACCTAATTCATTCCCTTAGCTGCCAAGGAGACTGTTATATCTTCCCAATTTCTTTCCTTGAATCCAATCTGACCCTGATGAAATCAGCCCTTACAGTGCAGGCAAGACAACTCCCTGACACATACTCACCAAGACATTTCCCTATTCCAGCTTCACAGTGACCTGCCATTTATTTTTATCTAAATACATGTATTTCCAGTCCTATCCTAATTCTCCTATGTAACCACATTTTCTTCTTTTCACTCTTGTATATTAGTCCTTGTTGATGGATTGGTTTTAGCATATTCCTAAGCAAATCAGGGTTGAAAGAAAAATTCAGGTTCTGTCATGATGACACACAGTCACTGCATTAACCAACTCTAGAACCCTGTGTCTTGAGGTGTTTTCTAATATGAGACAGTTTATTATTATTTAAGCCACATTTTGTTAAAACTTCTGTTACTTGCAATCAAGACCACACCAGCTGTTACAGGGCAACTGAAACAGGCCTTGGGAACTGGTATATTCCCAAGCCATTTGAGACACAAGAACATGCCTATGTGTGTTAAGAAAACCCGAACACTCCGTTTTGTTTGGTAGAACCAAGTACTTTAAGTTGTAAGTATGTTGCTTTGCCCAACAAGGTAAAGGTCATCCTACTCTGTCTATTGGAATAGTTGATAGAGCCAAATCCCAGACAGGAGACTGCTTCCCCAGGGACTCACATAGTTTATTCTGACTCTAAAAATCAATCCACATTCACTGCGGAAAGCTTTTAAGCATAAAAATATATACGGCACCAAAACTAAAAATAAACCTTAGTCTCAGCCTCCAGGGATAACTACTGTTAATATTTTGATTTATTCATTCACCTTTTAAATATGAGTATACCGGGAGGGTGGAAGGAGTAGGAGAGATGTTGGGTATGATGCGTATGACTCGAGTTTCAGGTACACTAAAATCTCAGACTTCACCACTCCAAAACTCATCCATGGAACCGAAAACCACCTATACCCTTAAAGTTTTGAAATAAAAAAATTAAAATGAAAATTAAACAATGAGGACACATACCTGAATATACTATAAAAAGTAAAGACCACTGTGAATTCAAATACTTTGCATCGATTTGTTTACTTATTTATTGACTTGGAGATGGAGTCTCCCTCTGTGGCCCAGGCTGAAGTGCAGTGGCGCGATCACTGCAACCTCCACCTCCCAGGTTCAAGCTATTCTCCTGCCTCAGCCTCCCAAATAGCTGGATTACAGGCACATGCCACCATGCCTGGCTAATTTTTGTATTTTTAGTACAGATGGGGTTTCACCATGTTGGCTAAGCTGATCTCAAAACCCTGACGGCACGTGATCTGCCCACCTCGGCTTCCCAAAGTGCTGAGATTGCAGGCGTTAGCCACCTCACCTGGACTACTTTGCTTTTATTTATTATTATTACTTTTTTGAGACAGGGTCTTGTTCTGTCACCTAGGCTGGAGTGCAGTGGC
Source organism: Callithrix jacchus (assembly GCF_049354715.1). Lineage (NCBI taxonomy): Eukaryota > Metazoa > Chordata > Mammalia > Primates > Cebidae > Callithrix > Callithrix jacchus. Next base: position 17,395,107 of record NC_133508.1, on the reverse strand, counting down.
ATGATCGCAGCTCACTGTAACCTCTGCCTCCCGGGCTCAAGCCATCCTCCCACTTCAGTCTCCTGAGTAGCTGGGACCACAGGTGTGTACCACTACACCTGCTTTTCTTTATTTTTGTACCTTTAGTAGAGATAGGGTTTTGCCATATTACCCATTCTGGCCTTGAACTCATGAGCTCAAAATGATCTACCTGCCTTGGTCTTCCAAAGCGCTGGTATTGTGGGCATGAGCCACTGTGCCTGGCCTACTTTGCTTTTATTTAAAACACGCACATTTTTATTGCAGACATCTAAGAGTATGTAAGATGACAAATTAATATTTTCCTACCGAGATAACCTCTGTTAACAATTAGCATGTATCTTTCCTGGTTTTTCTATGCATATGCAAATATATCTTCATTTTTACAAAAATAGCAAACATATTGTTACGCATCATATGTTTTACATAGTATATTTTGGATAACTTCCTACAAGGGATAACTCTGTCTCTTTTAAATTTACACTGTAATGTCACTGAATAAATGTAGCAAAAGATTCTTAACCAATCTCCAATGATGGCTTGTTGGATTCTGTTTTTTCTTCTACAATTACTTTCACAAAGAATGTTTCTGAACACACATATTTCTTTTTCTTTCTTTTCTTTCTGTTATACTTTAAGTTCTGGGGTCCACGTGCAGAACGTGCAGGTTTGTTACCTATGTGCCTTGGTGGTTTGCTGCATCCATCCTTCCGTCATCTACATCCGGTATTTCTCCTAATATTATCCTTCCCCAGTCCCCGTACCCTCTGCCATTCCTCCCCTAGTCCCCTCACCCCTCTGACAGGCCCCAGTGTGTGATGTTCCCCTCCCTGTGTCCATGTGTTCTCACTGTTCAACACCCACTTATGAGTGAGAACATGCGGGAACACACATATTTTAATATTTGAGCAAGTTTTACTGTCAGACAGATTTGAGAAGTAAAAATACTGGGTCAAAAAAAATGTACCATCTACATTTTGTAAGATACTATCTGCCCTCCAAATATTTTCTGATTAGCTCTTAAAAATGAATTGATTTGGATCAAACTCATTGGAAATTAGACTTTTAGTAAAGGATTCACTTACGTAACTACCATTCTTATTTTGATTTGCTTGCAGTATAAGGTCAAAATTATATCCCATATTGACTTTTAAAAAATTGTGGGTACATAGTGTGTATATTGATGGGGTACATGAGATATTTTGATCACGTCACAGAAAATGGAGTTCCTACCCCACTAGCATTTATCCTTTGTATTATAAGTAATCCAATTATACGCTTCTAGTTATTCTGGAATGTACAATTAAGTCATTTTGACCATAGTCTCCCTGTTGTGCTATCAAATACTAGGTGTTACTAATTCTTTCTGGGTTTTGTTTTTTGTTTTGTAGCCGTTAGCTATCTCCACTTCTCCTTACTCCCCGCTACCCTTCCCAGCCACTGGTAACTGCTTTTTCACTCTCTACCAGATTTTTAGTTTGGGGTTGAGTCTTTCCCTATTGTCTGTGCAAAGTCTTTCTCCCACTAAACAGAGTTGAACTGTCTTTGATGTCTTAATAAGTAGGTACCCAAGGCCTCCAATAAAAAAAGCAATATACCTTGGTGACTCTGAAGTCAGACAGATTACATCTGACTCCTACCTCTTTTAATCATTAGCTGTGTGTCCTTGGGGAAATGACATGACCTCTGAAATGGAAATGACAACACTCACTGCTACCTTGTAGAGAGGTTTGGAAAATTAAAACTTGTTCTACGGGTGCCTGGTACACCGTAGACACTTGTTGGATGGTTTCCTTCCAAGGGTGCAATGCGTGTGGCTCAAACGACAATGAAACCTATTACTGAATATGATCCAAAGTAAGATGCCACAAGACAGATGTCAGACCAAAGCAATCCCACTTTCCACATCAGGCAGGCGATAGCCATTGGGTAACTCCAGAAGACTTTTAAATCAGCCTTATCATTCAGCTTCCCTAATAACCAATAAAAACCAAGCAGAAAGTGGGATTCCTAGATTCCCCTTCAATAGATCTATCTTGGGACTAAAGGAGACCTTTCTACCAGGTGTTAGTTGACAGTTATAAGCCTCACACCTCTAGGATGAAACAGACAAGGATCATTTTGCAAAGATTTGTTGTCACTCTCAGCTAGGTGAAGTCTTATGTTATTCTGCTGTAACCAGAGCATTGTGCATTTGTGCAACGATTCTTCCTCTTACGGGTACACCAGAGCTCAAGTGTGTCATGAAAAGGTAATGGCAAGGAATTCCACAAAAGAATGAGTGATAGTAATTGGAAGGCATTTGAGTAGAAGAGTTATGAAAAAGTAGCTTTTTATTATCAATTCTCTTTTCATAATATAAATGATCACTGGTAACATTTAATTTGACAGTAGTCCAAGGCCTTAAAAATATTCCTATGAACCAGTTTTAAACTGTGATAATCAATTTCTTGGTGATTATACTGATTAAGGAAATTATTCATCTACTTTATTTTTCATCTCAGATATTTTTCAAATGTCACTCGAATCTCTTATGCTTAAAAACCCTTGCTGTTACCAGCAAACATGATAAACGTAAAACCGATGACACCAATATTATGAATAGTACCTCTTAGGACAAAAATCTGATTTGTTTGAAGGCAGATGACATTATAAAGGATAGTCAAGATGTCACTAGAGGGACTTGGTATGCAGCTTGATTTACTCAGCATCTTTGTCACTTTATAGATTGAGATATGATTGATGGTAACATTAATATAGAAAGTACGTTAATATTAGAACAGGCTTTGAGATCCCCTATTAGAAAATTCTCCCCCTCCTCAAATTGATATAATTTGGATTAAAATGCCCTAAGGATGCAATGATTCTCAGTCTTGCTAGCTCCTGGATGTAATCTTTTTTTCTAGAAAATTAAATCAGTATTATTGAGGTACACTTTATATACAATAAAATACACCCAATTTAAGGATACATTTCAACAGGTTTTGACAAATGCGCATGCCCACATAAGCGTTACCACAAGCAAGGTATATTTCATCACCCCAAAAGTTCTTTTTAGGCCTTTCCCAGGCATCATCCCCTACCCCCCAGCCCTAGGTAACATATTTTATGTCACTATGAATTGGATTGGATTTCTGTTTTCTGAAGTTTTGTAGCAATCAATCTTACAGAGTGTAGAATTTTGTGTCTGCTTGCTTTACTCAGCATAATGCTTCTGAGATTCACCCACGTTTCCTGTATCAGCCGTTCGTTCTTTTTCTTTTTTGACTTGTTAGAATACAGCATAACGTGAGTAGACATTCAATTGATGATGGCCATGTGGTTTGTTTCCAGTTTGGGGCCATTAGCAACAAAGCTGCTTTATTCATAAATAAATCTTTGTTGTGGCCATGTTTACTTCTCTTGGGTAAACATCTAGGAATAGAGTATCATAGGGCAGCAGTCCAACCTTTTCCAAACCAGGGACTGATTTTGCGGAAGGCACTTTTCCACAGACTGTGGGTCGTCGGGGGATAGTTCTGGGGTGAAACTGTTCAAGCTCAGACCATCAGGCATTAGATTCTCACAAGAAGCACAGCCTAGATCCCGGGCATGCGCAGTTCACGATAGGTTTCCCCTCCTAAAAGAACCTAATGCCGCCACTGATCTGTCAGAGGGTGAAGCTCAGGCAATAATACTGGCTCCCAACTCAACTCTGGCTGTGCAGCCTGGTTTCTCCTAGGCCGGGTACCAGTACCAGTCCACAGCCTGAGAGCTGGGGGGGGGGGGGGCCCTGTTGTATAGCTCTCGGTAATGATACGATTTTATAAGAAAGGATCAAATGTTTTCAAGAGGGGTTGAACAATTGTATATCCTCACCAGCAGTGTACAAGACTTCAAGTTGTTCCATGTACTTGCCAACACTTGGTGTACTTGCCAACTTTTGGCCATTCTAGTGGGTCTGAAGGAGGATGTAGTCGTGGGTCATGACCAGTGATGTTAAGCTTCTTTGCATGTGCTCAGGCATGTGGATATTGATTCTTATCATTGCTTATTTAAAAAAATCACATTGTCTTATGATTGAATTGCAAGAGTTCTTTTTCTTTTCTAGATGTAGTCCTTTGTCAGATATATGTATTGCAGGCTGGGTGTGATGGCTCACACCTATAATCCCAGCACTTTGGGAGGCGGAGGCTGGTAGATCACTTGAGGTCAGGAGTTCAAGACCAACCTGGCCAACATGGTGAGACCCTGTCTCTACTAAAAAATACACACACAAAAAATATGAGCTGGGATTGATGGTGCGCACCTGTAGTCCCAGTTATTGAAGAGGCTGAGGCAGGAGAATTGCTTGAACCTGGGAGGCAGAGGTGGCAGTGAGCCAAGATTGCACCACTGCACTCCAGACTGGGCAATAGAATGAGACTGTCTCAAAAAAAAAAATTTATATATATACACACATATATACATATACATATTATATATATATACACATATATGTGTGTGTATAATGATTCTCCTATCTGTAGCTTGCCCTTTCATTTTCTTAACATTGTCATTTGAAGACGAGAAGTTGTGAATTTTGATGAAAAGGGATGTTTCTCCGTATCTACTTCTTTGCCTCCTCCACCGCCTTGAATTTGGAACTGAGCTTTTGTGAACACAAAAGTAGAGTCTTAGTGAATCTTTATTGACAAATTCACAAAGGCAAAAACATTCACCCAGAATTGAGAATTCTATTTTAAATATCGGCATTCTCGCTTCAAGTAAATTATGCATTTTTTTAAAAGCAGTCCCATGAGGTCAAAAAATATCACTGCTCCCATTTCATAGAAAAATAACCTGAGGTGTGAAAACCTGAAGCCCATGACCCGAGGTGATGAAAAGTAACTGAGGCAGATCAGGGGATGCAGTGCATCTAATCAGACACAGCGAAGGTCGCAGCCAAGCCTGCTGGGGGCTGGCGCTGGTGCCCAAACCCACTGAGCTAAATAATTACAGCAAGGCTGGGGCCTGGAGGGATTCGCCCAGGTCTGCTGCTGTTGACTCTTCACGCTTTATTTTATTTCTTTTTCCACCCTCCTTCCCTCTCTTCTTTCCTTCTTCATTCTTTTTTGTCTGCCTCTGGCTCCAAATGAACTCCACTCAGCTGTGCTCACTTCTGCTCTTCTTTGTTTCTTCCTCTCTTTCTTCCTTCTGTCCTCTCCCTCCCTCTTCTCTTTCCTTCTCTCCTCTTCCTCCCTCTTCTCTTTCCCTCTGTGTATCTCTCTTCCCCCCACTCCACCTCTCTCTCTCTCTCTCTCTCTCTCTCTCGCTCCCCCTTTCTGCCTCCTCCCACATTCTTTCCCTCTCTCTCTTCCTCTGTGTACTCCTCACTTCCCTCTCTGCCTCCCCTCCCCATGCCCCACTTCCTTCTATCTGCCTCCCACCCCGCCTCTCTCCATTTCTTTCTCTCTCTCTCTCTCTCTCTCTCTCTCTCTCTCTCTCTCTCTCTCTCTGCCTACCTTGAATGAGGAACTCTCCTTTCATAACTGATCAAAGCTCGATCTCCATTGTACGGTAAGATATATGTGTGATTACATCTACGTAATCTTCTAAGTCCGTCAGGACCCGAAGCAAAGGTCAGAGTCCCTTTTAGAGGCACAGATACCAGCCTGGGTGAAAATGTTGACTGCTGAGCAGCATCCATTGGGACTGAAGAACACAACTCATTTCAGCGGAGACCCTATTATGTTCTGGATTACTGTTCTCTCAAGTTTCCTAGAAAGGATTATCTTCCTAAGACTACGCACACACACAAAAAAAACCAGCAGTCACCTCTCTAGACTTTAAACATAGTGACCTTCTCATGACAGGACCTCGTCCCATTTCCCTGCTTCAAACTTGAAGTCCTAAGTACTCAAAGCAGCCTGCAAGGTCCTGTCTACTTATGATCTCTCTCTGTCCTCTCCTCCTGTCCGGTCCTGAACACTCCCCCTCATGTTCCACTGCGGTGTTGTTTCATGTGATGTTTGCTTGTTTGTTTCGCACCAAGCCCCTCCCACTTCGGACTATTCCCATGAGAACTCCTAGTTCTGGAAATGCTGTTCCTCCTGTTCAGTTGACTTCCTGCCCCCATCACCCTCATAGTGACGAATAACTATGTTTGTTTAGTAAAAACGTAGTATGCTTCAAATCAACAAACTCAAGTAAAAGAGTTCAAAATAGAATCTTAAAACAATCAGCCCACCACTAATTTCTATCGTTCACATTTAACATTATGTCAAACCTGGTTTATATACACACAAATATATGTATACACACATGTTTAACATGCGTAGTACATATTAAATATATACAAACATAAACACATAAATTACATTTAATATATATTTATACGTATATACATTTAAATGTCTGATAATACATCTGAAATATGTATATTTTATATATGCTCATGTGATATATATTGCTTCACACACACACACACACACACACACACACACGTAAAAAATACTTCATGCTGGGCGCAGTAGCTCATACCTGTAAATTCCAGCACTTTGGGAGGCTGCCATAGGTAGATTGCTTCAGCCCAGGAGCTTGAGACCAGACTGAGCAACTTAGACTTCGTCTCTACCAAAACAACATTTTGTTTTAATGAGCCTGGCAGGATGGTGCAGCCCTGTAGTCCCTGCACCACTGCACTTCCACCTCGGTGACAGAGTGAGACCTTGTCTCAAAAAAAAAAAGACCAGGTGCGGCAGCTCACGCCTGTAATCCCAGCACTTTGGGAGGCCGAGGCAGGTGGATAACCTGATATGAGGAATTCAAGACCAACCCGGCCAACGTGGCGAAACCGCATCTCAAAAAAAAGTTCAACTGTACTGTCTACTGATAAATTTTTCAGAATGAAACCATCTGAAATTACCAGTGGTTGTTTTCTCTCTTTTAACAAGGGAGGTTAAAAACAAAAATCCCAATCCATGTCATACTTTGGAAGTAAGAAACAACAAACCCTCAGAAGAGGAAGCCAGGAACTGTGCATATTCTCTGAGGAGGTGCTTGCATTTTCATAAACAGCTAAAAGGCAGGAGCAAGAATGACGGCTGTGTGGCAAATAAGCCCTGTTCTTACTGCTTCCCCCACGTGTTCGTCTTCTGCCTGGCTGCCACCCCCCACCTCTCCAAGCATTTTGTCAACATCTAGTGCATCTTCCCTCACATGTAAGAAACAAGCAGCTAGGTGGGGGGGCTCATGCATCTAATCCCAGCACTTTGGGAGGCCGAGGTGAGTGGATCACCTGAGGTCAGGAGTTTGAGACCAGCCTGGCCAACATGGTGAAATCCCATCTTTGCAAAAAACACAAAAATTAGCCGGGTGTGGTTGGAGCATGCCTGTAATCCCAGCTACTCAGGAAGCCAAGGCAGAAGAATCACTCAAACCCAGGAGGCAGAGGTTGCCTTGAACTGAGATCACAGCACACCACCGCACTCCAGCCTGGGCAACAAGAGCAAAACTCCATCTCAAAAAAAAAAAAAAAAAAAAAAAAGGAACACCCCCCTAAAGTTAATAAAAACATGGACTAGTAAGTAGACTTCTTCTGTTTCATAACAGCTTTATGGAGCTGTACTTGAACAATAAACTGCGCAAACTCCAAGCACTGAAGGTGATCATTTCTGTGTCTGTACGTGCCATGAACCATCTCCATGCTCGGGAGAGTGAACAAAGCCTTCACTGTCCAAAGTTTCCTCCTGTACTTTTGCAGATTCCTTTCTTTTACCCATCCCTGCCACCTTTCCCCAAACAGATCTGCTTCCTATATCTATAAACTCTCAATTATTCTGATTTTTTTTCACGTTTTCTATAAATAGAATCATATAATACGCATTCACTTTCTCTGGCTTATTTCACTGACGTAATTATTTTGAGAGTCATCTGTGCTGTTCCATGCGTCAGTAATTGATCCCTTTTAATTACCATATAATATTTCATTGCCTATATACCACAATTTGTTTATCACCACTTGATGGATATTTGAGTGCTTTCTAACTAGGGGCTATCGCAATGATAAATTGGACTCCCTCAAAAATGTAAAGTGTCTGCTCTTCAAAATACATTGTTGAAATAATGAAAAGACAAGCCACAGACCTGGATAAAATATTTTCAGAAAGCGTATCTGACAATGGGTATCCAAGACACATAAAGATATCTCAAAACTCAGTAAGGAAACGACCATCATACTTTTTAAATATTTTAACAGATTCTGTTGACTCCTTGATAGAAAGGTTTAGAAAGTTGCATTCATGCCTTCTCCTACAATGTTTCCTTCCTCAGTCTACTTTTGCAGTTTTATTCCTATTACTATGTTGTCAAAGTTTGTAACATTTTCATTATAGCCCTTACCACAATTGCCACTGTGTTTACCCTTAGACCTTTATCTAAATAGATTCAGTGCTCACAGCTAGTTCTTCTACCATATCATCTTAATTACTAAATCCCCTATTTTATTTATGTATTTATTTAGAGACGGGGTCTCACTATGTTGCCCAGGCCAGTCTTGAACTCCTGGGCTCAAGGGGTCCTCCCACCTCATCCTCCCCAAGTGCTGCGACTATAGGCATCAGCCACCGCACCCGGCCTAATTACCAAATGTAGTAATTCAGTAAATTCAGTAATTCAACTAAAACTTCAAATTTGTATTATTTCATGACCCGCTGGATCTTATCAACAAGCAGCTTTGTCCAGAGGGCTCACAGCACTGTTCCTGAAGTTTTTGAATGCTTATCGTAGCTTTCTGTTGCTCTCACTTCTGATGTGTGGTTGTGTCCACATACCTTCTGTCAAATCTCAGATTAAAAAGTAGTGATTTGTAATCCTTTTCCTGTTTGCCCTGAGAATACTCACTGGCAGTGCTGGTGACAGCAGCATTTACCCCAGGATAACTTTACCACAAAGTAGCTCACTTTTATTATTATGATTGCATCGCTCTACTGTATTGACTTTGGAAACAAAACACATTATTCTATTTAGAGCATTCTGGTCTGAGTAGTGATATTTCCATTTACAAAATATAGTAATTCTCAATTGCTGAAAGTGTCAAATTCTAGAAAACATAGCATTCCTCTGCATGATGTTAGTATAATTCTCAAACAGTTGTTGGCCGAAAATTCATTTCATGAATCTGATTTTTCCAAAACAGACAATTCTGATGATTCAGATGATTCAGATGATTCCGATGTTAGTTTTGTTTACAAGTAACTCCAAGAACAGTTTTTGTTTTGTTTTTCTTTTGAAAGAGTCTCTCTCAGTTGTCCAGGCTGAAATGGAGTGACACAGTCTCAGCTCACTGAAACCTCCACCTCCTGGGTTCTAGTGATTCTCCTGCCTCAGCCTCCCAAGTAGCTGGGACCACAGGCACCTGCCACCACACCTGGCCAATTTTTGTATTTTTAGTAGAGGCGAGGTTTCACCATGTTACCCAGGCTGGTCTCAAATTCCTGACCTCAAATGATCCACCTTGGAGCAGCTTGGCCTCCCAAAGTGCTGGGATTACAGGCATCAGCCACCATGCCTGACACTGTTGTTTTTTTATTTCATTTTCACATTGAAAATCAGTCAGATTTGCCTCGACCTCAAAGGGCATGATGTAAAATTAAATGAGTGCTGGCAGCAGGCTGTACTTTTCCTAAATGGGAAAAGGGTGAGTGAGGTGGGATTAGTCCATTCTCAAACTGCTATCAAGAAATGCTCGAGGGCCGGGTGTGGTGGCTAGCACCTGTAATCCCAGCACTTTGGGAGGCTAAGGTAGGTGGATCACCTGAGCTCAGGAGTTCAAGAGCAGCCTGGGCAACATGGCAAACCTGGTCTGTACTAAAAATACCAAAAAATAACTAGGTGTGGTGGTGCATACCTGTGATCCTAGCTACTCTGGAAGCTAAGGTGAGAGGATCACTTGAGCCCGAAAGGCAGTGGTTGAAATGAGCCAAGATTGTGCCACTCTATTCCAGGCTGGGTGATAAAATGAGATCCTGTCTCAATTTAAAAAGAGAAAAGAAAAGAAAAAGACAAAGAAGAAATGCCTGAGACTTGGAAATGTATTTTAAAAATAGGTTTAATTGGCTCACAGTTCTGCAAGCTGTATAAGAAGCATGACACTGGCATCTGCTTGGCTTCTGGGGAGGCCTCAGGAAACTTACAGTCAGGGCGGAGGACAAAGGGTGAATGGGCACTTTACATGGACAGAGCAGGAGCAAGAGGGAATGAAGGGGGAGGTGCCACACACTTTTAAACAACCAGGTCTCATCAGAACTCACCATTGTGAGGATAGCACCAAGGAGGATGGTGTAAAACCATGAGAAACCACCCCCATGATCCAACCATCTCCCACCAGACCCCAGTTTCCACCTTGGGGATTATAATTCCACATGAGATTTGGGTTGGGACACAGGAACCAAACCGTATCAGAGGCCTTCCATGAGTTTAGGATTTCGCTACTCAGCCTGTACTTTACTTTCAACTTACATAAGACCATAACTCAGCAATGATTTATGTTAATTTTTTTGTTTACTGGCCTTTCTAGACAATGTAAATTTTAAGGGCAGAAATTTTGTCTTTTTATCACTCTCAGAACAGTTTATATTCAAAGTAGGTGTGAAATACATTGGCTTATGTCTTTAATATCTATTGTTTGAGGATGTGGAGATACTGTAAGTCAAATGGACAACAAAAAATCTCTACCTTCATGGAGCTTATATTCTGGTAGGGTGCGGCAGACAAATGAACCCATAAACAAATATATGTACAGTGTTTTGGAGAAAAAATAATGTCATTTCTACATATATAGCGTATAGAGTGTTTCAAAGAAAACTAAAGCAAGCTGTAGGGATAATGGCCATGTGATGAGATGCAGACTGTTTAAATATGGTGGCCAAGGAAAGCCTTTACCTGCAAAATGACATTTAAGAAAATAGCCAATGCAGGCAGCATTCACTCAGGACCAGGACAAAGCTGGTAAGGAATGAAGACAAAGTATGGCTCATCTAAACATGAGGAGGAAGAAAGTAAGCTTCGAATGGATGTCTAATCTTATTACAGGAGTCCACCTTCAACTGGGAATTTGTACTCAGCTAAGTAGCAGAAATATAATTTGGATTTTCTCATTCACTTCTTTCCTTCAGGCATCCCTATTACTGATCAAGAAAGGAATGGATGTTGGAAAGCACTCTCAGCTATCTGTGGGATTGCTAGATCTCAGACCCAAAATAGGAATAAAAAGTAACCACCTCTCTAAAGCAAAGAATTTTAAGAAAATAACTCCCAAAAGGTTAGGAGCTTCTGTTTTCTGTTCATTTCGCAACAGGGAGAATAGAGAGGATTTATTCTTTCCATAAATTCCTGGTGAGCATCTTTCATGTACCATAAACTGTAAAACATCTAGTGGATACAGGTGTGTGCAAAGCAGGTAAGATTCTGTCCTCCCCACATCAAGCTTCCAGCTTAGTGATTAATGCTAGAGGGTTACACACTAGATTTATACCACAGAAACAGGCAAACCCTCTAAATCAGACCTTGATTTATCATTTGTTGATTTTCCAGGCTTAAAGTGATGAAGAAAATGTTAATCCTGCCAATTAAACTCAAAAATGTGTTGTGCATGTAGCTGCTACATTGTACACAGCACAGAAAAATGAGGCAGTATTCAAATATTGAAGAATTATTACCTGAGAAGATAAAAAATAACACTGAAGGAAAAAAAATGGTACATGGGAGGCAGGTCTAATCTGCAGCTCCCACTTAGAGCAGCATGTGGAGACCTACATCATGAACTTTTGATCCAAGGACCACCACAGAAACATACCAGGAAAGCCAAGAGAATCCACAGACCCTTTCAAGGAGGTGGCTTGCTGCTATAGGCTCCATGGGACAACTGAGGAACTATGAGTCTGCTTCCTTTCTGAGCTGGGAGGTTTATAGACTGGGGCAAGTTCTCAGCCCTGCTCACTGGCTACATGGAAATAAACCTGGTGCTGCTGGGGTTGTGGGGTACATGGTTGCAAAGAGAGGAGACTGGTCTTTCGGCTGCAGGCCTTGTGAGATCTGGGTGAGGTCTGAGTCTGCCCACTTTCCCTCACTTCCCGGTGACCTGTGTGATGCAGCAGAGACAGCCATAATCCCCCTGGGAACATAATTCCATTGGCCTGAGAACCACATCCCCATCCCCAACTCCAACCCCAACCCCCACAGCAGCCACAACTAGCCCCACTCAAGCAGAGTCTGAACGCAGACAGGCCTATTCCTGCCCCCACCTGATGGTCTTTCTCTACCTGTCCTGGTAGCCAAAGAAAAAGAACATAATCTTATGGGAGCTCTAGGGCCCCGCCCACCACCTGACCCTCCCTATACTACTGCAACTGATGTGCTCTTGAAAGTGCCAACTCCTGGCTGGAGGCCAACCAACACAAAAGCTGAACACTTAAAAATACAACCAAGGACCCTCAAGGAATCCATTTCACTCCCCTGCTACTTCTACCAGAGTAGGAACTGGAATCCATACCTTAGAAACCTGAAGACAGATCACATTACAGGACTCTTTGCAGATACTCCCCAGTACCAGCTCAGAGCCTGGTAGCTCTGCTGGGTGGCCAGATCCAAAAGAGAATTAACCGTCACCGAAGTTTGGCTCTCAGGAAGCCCATCCTCAAGGGAAAGGGGAGAGCACCATATCAAGAGGGCACCCTGTGGGACAAAACAATCTGAACAGCAGCCCTTGAGTCCCAGATCTTCCCTCTGATACAGTCTACCCAAATGAGAAGGAACCAGAAAAATAATTCTGGTAATATGACAGAAAGAGGTTCCTTAACACCCCTAAAAGATCACACTAGCTCACTAGCAGTGGATCCAAACAAAGATGAAATCTCTGAACGGCCAGGAAAGGAATTCAGAAGGACAATTATTTAGCCAATCAAGGAGGCAGCAGAGAAAAGTGAAGTCCAACTTAAAGAGAAAAAAAATGATACAGAGTATGAATGGGAAAATCTCCAGTGAAATAGATAGCATCAATTAAAAAAATAACTTCTGGGCCGGGCACGGTGGCTCAAGCCTGTAATCCCAGCACTTTGGGAGGCCGAGGCAGGTGGATCACGAGGTCAACAGATCGAGACCATCCTGGTCAACATGGTGAAACCCCGTCTCTACTAAAAATACAAAAAATTAGCTGGGCATGGTGGCACGTGCCTGTAATCCCAGCTACTCAGGAGGCTGAGGCAGGAGAATTGCCTGAACCCAGGAGCCGGAGGTTGCAGTGAGCTGAGATCGTGCCATTGCACTCCAGCCTGGGTAACAAGAGCGAAACTCTGTCTCAAAACAAAACAAAACAAAAAATAACTTATGGAAAGCAAGGACACACTTAGAGAAATGCAAAATGCATTGGAAATTCTCAGCAGTAGAATGGAACAAGTAGAAGAAAGAACTTCAGAGCTCAAAGACAAGACTATTGAATTAACCCAATCCAACGAATACAAATAAAAAAGAATTTTAAACAATAAACAAAGCCTCCAGAGGTTGGAGATTACATTAAACAACCAATCCTAAGAATAATTGGTGTTCCCTAGGAAGAAGAGAAATCTAAAAGTTTGGAAAACATGTTTGAGAGAATCATCGAGGAAATCTTCCCCAGCCTTGCTAGAGATCTAGACATCCAAATAGAAAAAGCTCGAAGAATCCCTAGGAAATTCATTACAAAAAGACCATCACCTAGGGATATGTTTATCAGGTTATCTAAACTCGAGAGAAAGGAAAGAATCTTAAAAACTGTGAGGCAAAAGCATCAGGTAACCTATAAAGGAAAACCTATCAGATTAATAGCAGGTTTCCAGGACAAACCCTCCAAGCTAGAAAGGATTGGGGTCCTATCTTTAGCATCCTTCAAACAATTATCAGCCAATAATTTTGTATCCAGCGAAACCAGCCTTCATAAATGAAGAAAAGACAGTCTTTTCAGAGAAATGCTGAGAGAATTTGCCACTACCAAGCCAGCTCTACAGGAACTGCTAAGAGGAGCTCTAAATGTTGAAACAAATCCTTGAAATACACCAAAATAGAATCTTCTTAAAGCATAAATCTCACAGGACCTATAAAAAAAAATAAAACAACAACAACAACAAAGAAACATGCTATTCAGGCAACAACTAGCACAATGAATAGAATAGTACCTCACATTTCAATACTGACAGTGAGAGAATAGTACCTCACATTTCAATACTGACAGTGAGAGAATAGTACCTCACATTTCAATACTGACAGTGAGAGAATAGTACCTCACATTTCAATACTGACAGTGAGAGAATAGTACCTCACATTTCAATACTGACAGTGAGAGAATAGTACCTCACATTTCAATACTGACAGTGAGAGAATAGTACCTCACATTTCAATACTGACAGTGAGAGAATAGTACCTCACATTTCAATACTGACAGTGAGAGAATAGTACCTCACATTTCAATACTGACAGTGAGAGAATAGTACCTCACATTTCAATACTGACAGTGAGAGAATAGTACCTCACATTTCAATACTGACAGTGAGAGAATAGTACCTCACATTTCAATACTGACAGTGAGAGAATAGTACCTCACATTTCAATACTGACAGTGAGAGAATAGTACCTCACATTTCAATACTGACAGTGAGAGAATAGTACCTCACATTTCAATACTGACAGTGAGAGAATAGTACCTCACATTTCAATACTGACAGTGAGAGAATAGTACCTCACATTTCAATACTGACAGTGAGAGAATAGTACCTCACATTTCAATACTGACAGTGAGAGAATAGTACCTCACATTTCAATACTGACAGTGAGAGAATAGTACCTCACATTTCAATACTGACAGTGAGAGAATAGTACCTCACATTTCAATACTGACAGTGAGAGAATAGTACCTCACATTTCAATACTGACAGTGAGAGAATAGTACCTCACATTTCAATACTGACAGTGAGAGAATAGTACCTCACATTTCAATACTGACAGTGAGAGAATAGTACCTCACATTTCAATACTGACAGTGAGAGAATAGTACCTCACATTTCAATACTGACAGTGAGAGAATAGTACCTCACATTTCAATACTGACAGTGAGAGAATAGTACCTCACATTTCAATACTGACAGTGAGAGAATAGTACCTCACATTTCAATACTGACAGTGAGAGAATAGTACCTCACATTTCAATACTGACAGTGAGAGAATAGTACCTCACATTTCAATACTGACAGTGAGAGAATAGTACCTCACATTTCAATACTGACAGTGAGAGAATAGTACCTCACATTTCAATACTGACAGTGAGAGAATAGTACCTCACATTTCAATACTGACAGTGAGAGAATAGTACCTCACATTTCAATACTGACAGTGAGAGAATAGTACCTCACATTTCAATACTGACAGTGAGAGAATAGTACCTCACATTTCAATACTGACAGTGAGAGAATAGTACCTCACATTTCAATACTGACAGTGAGAGAATAGTACCTCACATTTCAATACTGACAGTGAGAGAATAGTACCTCACATTTCAATACTGACAGTGAGAGAATAGTACCTCACATTTCAATACTGACAGTGAGAGAATAGTACCTCACATTTCAATACTGACAGTGAGAGAATAGTACCTCACATTTCAATACTGACAGTGAGAGAATAGTACCTCACATTTCAATACTGACAGTGAGTGTAAATGACCTCAACGCACCACTTAAAGGATGCAGAATGGCAGAATGGATAAGAACTCAATAACCAAGTATCTTCTGTCTTCAAGAGACTCGCCTGACACAGAGGGACTCACATAAACTTAAAGTAAGGGGATGGGAAAAGATTATTCCATGCAAATGGATGCCAAAAGCCACCAGGAGTAGCTATTCCTGTATCAGACAAAATGAAGCTTAAAGGAAAAGCAGTTTAAAATGACAAAGAGGGACATTATATAAAGAGGGACATTATATAATGATAAAAGGACTAGTCCAACAGGAAAACATCACAATCCTAAAGACATATGCACATACCATTGGAGCTCGAAAATTTATAAAACGATGACTGTTCAACCTAATAGTAATGAGATAGGTGGCAACACAATCATAGTGGGGGACTTTATACTCCACCGACAGCACTAGACAGTCATCAAGGCAGAAAGCCAACAAAGAAACAATAGACTTAAACTATAGCCTACAACAAATGGACTAAACGTATTTACAGAATATTCTACCCATAATATACATTCTGCAGAATATACATTCTATTCCTCAGCATATGAAACATTCTCCAAGACAGACCATACGGTAGGCCACAAAACAAGTCTCAACAATTTTTTAAAAATTGAAATTGTATCAAGTACTCTCTCAGACCACAGTGGAATAAAATTGGAAATCAACGCCAAGATGAACCCTTGCTCCTAGACAATTGTTGGGTCGACAATAACATCAATACAGAAATTAAAAAGTTCTTTGAACTGCATAGTAATGACAACCTGTGTAAACTTCTGGGATGTAGCAAAAGCTGTGCTAAAAGCAAAGTCCATAGCATTAACTGACTACATCAAAAAGTCTGAAAGAACACGAATAAACAATCTAAGTTGACACCTCCAAGAACTAGAGAAACAAAAACTGAAACCCAGCAAAAGCTATGCTATAAGGACGTGGTCACCAAAACAGCATGATACTGGTATAAAAATAGGCATATACACCAATGGAACAGAATAGAGAATGCAGATATAAAGCCAAATACTTACAGTCAACTGATCTTCGACAAAGCAAACCAAAACATAAAGTGGGAAAAGGAGACCCTATTCAACAAATGGTGCTGGGATAACTGGCAAGCTATGTGTCGAATGAAACTGGTTGGGAGGCCGAGGTGGGTGGATCATGAGGTCAAGAGATCGAGATCATCCTGGTCAACAAGGTGAAACCCCGTCTCTACTAAAAATACAAAAAATTAGCTGGGCATGGTGGTGCGCGCCTGTAGTCCCAGCTACTCGGGAGGCTGAGGCAAGAGAACTGCCTGAACCCAGGAGGCAGAGGTTGCGGGGAGCTGAGATCACACCATTGCACTCCAGCCTGGGTAACAAGAGCGAAACTCCGTCTCAAAACAACCAAAAAAAAGAATGAAACTGGATCCTCATCTCTCACCCTTTACAAGACTCAACTTGAGATAAATCAAAGACTTAAACCTGAAACTGAAACCATAAAATTCTAGAAGATAACATTGGAGAAACCCTTCTAGACATTGGCTTAGGCAAATACTTCATGACCAAGAACCCAAAAGCAAATGCAACAAAAACAAAGATAAACAGATGGGACTTAACTACAAAGCTTCTGCACAGTAAAAGACAATCAGCAGAATAAACAGAACCCACAGAGTGGGAGGAAAAACTTCACAATCTATAAATGCAACAAAGGACTAATACCCAGAACTGCAAGGAACTCAAATCAGCAAGAACAAAACAATTCCATCAAAAAGTAGGCTAAAGCTATGAATAGACAGTTCTCAAAAGAAGATATACAAATGACTGACATATGAAAATGTGCAACATCACTAATGATCAAGGAAGTGCAAATCAAAACCACAATGAGGTATCACCTTACTCCTGCAATGGCCATAATAAAAAAATAATAATAACAGATGTTGGAGTGGATGTGGTAAAAAGTGAACACCTTTACACTAGTTTACATTCCACCAACAATACAACCTATGTGGGAAACAGAGTGGAGTTTCCTTAAAGAACTGAAAATAAATCTACCATTTGATCCAGTCACCCCACTCCGGGGCATCTACCCAGCGGAAAAGAAGTCAATATACAAAAAACATACTTGCACATGTATATTTATAGCAGCACAATTCACTTGCAAAAATATGGAACTAGCCCAAGTTCCCATCAGTTAATGAGTGGATAAAGAAAATGTGGTCTGTATGTATATATTTGTGGGTGCATACACACACACACACACACACACACACACACACACAAACACATACCATGGTATACTACTCAACTATAAAAAGGAGTAAAATAATAGCATTCACAGCAACCTGAATGGAACTGGAAACCATTTTTCTAAGTGAAGTAACTTAGGAATGGAAACCCAGATACGGTATGCTCTCACTCACACATTGGAGCTAAGCTGAGAGGATGCAAAACCATTAGAATGATATGATGGACTTTACAGACTCGGGGCAAAGAGTGAGAAGGGAGTGAGGGATAAAGAGTACACATTGGGCACAGTGTACACTGCTTGGGTAATGGGTGCACCAAAATCTCAGAATCACCATTCAATAATTTATCCATGTAAGCAAACAGCAGCCATTCCCCAAAAACCATTGAAATTAATAAAAAGCTATTACTTAAATCAGCAAAGGAGCCACTCATGTCATTGACAAATGAGTGAAATTCCAATATACATTTCCTTTGTTGTTCCACTTTCCTTTTTCACTCATGAAGGTGAAGGAACACATCAACATTCATGTCAGAACTATGCTCCTTCGTCATTCACTTAGCGTGGCCATGGACACAGTTATTCATCTAAAGGCAGCATTCTGAACAATCAGTTGGCTCACATTAAGATCTAGTGTTGCTTTTTCTGTCCACAGCAACATCATGATCTTGAAATCGAAAGACAGAAGGGCGAATGCTCTGCATTGCCTGTTGGTTTGTAACCAAACATCTACCAAGGCCAAAGGTGAGTAACGGCGTTGGCTAAATATGCAGAAGCGTTAGCAATACTGGGTACACGGACCAGGATAAACTGTAGGAAGTTTGGGGGATGTGGCTGTGTGCAGAGCAGACCGAAGTCTGTCCTCCTCACATCCAGCTTCCAGCTTAGTGATTAACACTAGAGGGTTACACACTAACATTTACATCACAGAAATGGGCAAACCTCCAAATCAGAGCTCGATTTTTAACATTTTATTATTATTTTTTGAGATGGAGTTTCACTCTGTCACCAGGCTGGAGTGCAGCGGCGCGATCTCAACCACTGCCATCTCCACGTCCCAGGTTCAAGCGTTTCTCCTGTCTCAGCCTCCTGAATAGCTGGGATTACAGGCGTGTGCCACCATGCCCGGCTAATTTTTCTATTTTTGGTAGAGGCAGAGTTTCACCATCTTGGCCAGGCTGGTCTCGAACTCCTGACCTCACGTGATCCGCCTGCCTCAGCCTTCCAAAGTGCTGGGATTACAGGAATGAGCCCCTGTGCCCAGTCCAGAACTTGATTATCTGATTTTTCAAGGCTTAAGAGATTGATGGAGAAAATGTTAATTGTGCCAATTAAACTAAAAAAATTTGCTCTCAACTTGCATCTGAGAAGGTGCCTGATGAAGAAGCCTCCATCATGCAGGTTTCTTCCCGGCTCCTGATTGTGAGTTCCATTGTGTTGAATTGTTCTCTCCTTATCTGCCTGAGGCTACAATTGGGTATGGGTGAGGCAACAAGCTAGGTGTAAGGATCAAGTCAGCATTCATAAAACAGGCGGGTGTTGAACAATGAGAACACATGGACACAGGGAGGGGAGCACTACACACTGGGGTCTGTTGGAGGGAGGGGAGCACTACACACTGGGGTCTGTTGGAGGGAATAGGGGAGGGACAGCGGGGGGTGGGGAGTTGGGGAGAGATAGCATGGGGAGAAATGCTGGCTATAGGTGAAGGGGAGGAAGGCAGCAAATCACACTGCCGCGTGTGTACCTATGCAACTATCTTGCATGTTGTCACATGTACCCCAAAACCTAAAATGCAATAAAAAAAAAACCAGCGTTATCTCTGTGAGAAACGAGAGCCCACCTAGGGCACTAATCCACAGCCCAGGCTACTAACTGGCTCTTTAATGGTCATTCATACACAATGTCAGATAAAGAGCTGGAATCACAGCTTCGCTTTTGTGGGTTACTGAGCCTTTGTCTTTGAGCATGCCCTCCTCCTAACATTTTCCTGCAAGCTCCAGTCCTAAGTGGCATACCATAAAAAGGGCAAGTCTATATTCTGTAACAGTCTAACAATTTACTCCTTTGAGGAAGTATCTCTACTTTATATGAAGATCTGCCAATGTGACCAGATGAATGGGTTTCTGAAACTTGAC